>NC_141699.1:411006490-412322323 GCF_964263255.1 Lissotriton vulgaris | reverse complement strand
CCTGCATGGTCCGACACTAATATGGGGGCTATATCAGTTTCGTCTATGAGGTCGGCGATGGAGAAACACACAAACTCCAATTGTAGTGATGTCAATTTCTTTATTGCTTGTATCCTGTGCTCCCACAACCTGTCATGACACGTTTCAGCCAGCCAAGCTGGCCTTGATCACATGTAACCCCATGAACGCGAGATCTGACTTAAAATACACACCAAATAAGTGTCACATGGTTTTAAAATGCATAGATATGAAAAAATACTTTGTATACATACTTAGTCTGCACATACCATTCTATACAATGCAATTACCTTACATTTGTAGGCATACTGCCGCAGGCAAGTTAGTGTATATATTGTCCATGTATAACTGGTACAAAATACCCTTTTGTTGTAATAATCCTTTTGAATCTACTGAGTTATGTTGAAATGCTGTTAAGGCTCCCAGTAAATGTGCAAATTTTGGCAAAAATAGTGCAAAAAATGCAAATAAAGTGAATAGCTGGTTATTACTATTTTAAGTTAATTGGTAGAACAAATGCACACAGGACAGTATAATATGTGCAAATATGCAAGTTGTGCAAAAAATAGCAAATGTGCAAAATACGCAAAGTAGAAAGCAGGACGGAATAAGCATAACATTATTATTTAGAAAATGCATGCTGGCTTACAGTACAAAATACATGCTATCCACATATAGTGCAAACTTCATTTGTAGATGTGGAAAATACGCAATCCTCTGTTATAAATATTCAACTGGGAGCAATTGATTAATATATATTCAACGATTCTGGATAAATATACAGGCCAAATGTAATAAACCGTAAAATGCAACCATGTTTAAAAATGTAATGTAAAGTGAAAATAGTTCGTATGTAGAAAAGATAATATTGTGCAATCTGGGAGGTCTTGGAGGGCTGTATAAAACAGGGAACATAATTACAGTGCAACTTCTTGTTCTATAGTGCAGTTGGAGGGCTTCAGAGAAAACGAATCACATGGATGGGCATCTCATCTAAAAAAGGATAAAAAGTTGCTTGTGTCACATTGAGAATAATCTGCATAAATATATGTGCAAATGTCTAGTAGAATAAGGGAAACTTGCAAATCATGTAAACAACATACTTAAAAGCAAAAACAGGGTACACAATGAGAGGTATATATGTTTTCTTGGGGCCCAAACGTGAGTTTGCAAATTAATGAAACCACAGTTCTGTATTTGGACATCTTCTCATGTTACAACTAGGATCCTAGTATGTACGATAGTACAACAGAGTACATCTTACAAGAAATTATGTAGGTCTTCCATGTTATTCAAACCATTTGGGGACTTACTGTCAAATTCCAGAATATATTGTGATTCCAGCTGTCTCAGACGCTTTTCTCTATTCCCACCTCTCTGTAGAGGGGGGAACCGAGTCTATTACAAAATATTTAAGACAATTGTTGGCATGCACTTTTTTGAAGTGCCGAGCTACTGGATAGCTGGAATCATTATTGACAATAGCCCTAAGATGTTGAAGAATGCATGCATATGCTTGTAACTTTGTGCTCCCAATATACATTAGACCACATGTACATGATAAAACATATACTGCAAAATCTGTACGACACGTGAAGTCTACTGTGATGGGTCTTTCGTTGGGGCTAAAGGGAACTTTGTATTTATTTTTATTTATTCTAAACTTACAACCCCTGCAAGTCGAACATTTTAAAAAATCCATTTTTAGGTTTGAGCCACGTGTTTTTACTTGTTTCCAAATTGCTGTCATATCTAAGGTCCATTTTCATTGACTTTGCCTTTCTAAATGTAATGGTAGGCCTGCTCCCTAGAGTAGGTGCCAGAACCCCATCAGTTTGTAGAATCGGCCAATTTGTATTAATTATCCCCCTCACTTGTTTGTGATGTTTACTAAATGTCATGATTAGTCTGGGGACCGTATGTTCAATGGGTGCACTTGGTGATATTACACCTACATCATCCGAGCTTATTTTCCCTTCTAAAAGGGACTCACAGGACTTATTTTTAGCCTTCCAGCCAGCCACTTCAAGTATTGTTTGGCTATATCCTCTCTTAGTGAATCTGTTTAACAGGTCAGCCAACCATTTGTCATATTCTTCTGTTGTGCTGCAAATCCTTTTGACCCTGAGGAGTTCCCCATAAGGGATATTATTTATAACATGTTGGGGATGGCTACAAGTAGCATGCAGTGTTGTGTTGCCTGCTGTTATTTTCCTATGAAGTGTAGTTTGAATAATACCACCTTCAATGCATACTGTAGTATCCAAAAATTCTACACTAGATGCACTAATGTTAGATGTAAATCTTAAATTAAGGGCATTGTTGTTTAACAGTGAAATGAATTCTTTTGCACTTGTAACATCACCCTTCCAAATTAAAAACATTCATTGATATATCTTTACCATTGAGTCACTTTAGTGTTAAAGATTACACCATGAGTCCCTTTCAGGACCTGCTCCTCCCACAAGCTTACATGTAAACATGTGTAGCTTGGGGAGAAGCAGGAACCCATGGCCACACCTCGTTTATATATATATATATATATATATATATATATATATATATATATATATATATATATATATATATATATATATATATATATATATATATATATATATACACATACACACACATAATTAAAATAATGAAATTCACTTTAAAAAGTCTGTGAATAATTGGAATCACTGGAACAAGTGAACCAAAACCACTCACATTCGGCAGTTATGTTTACCAAAGTACACAACACATGCCTTAACTTGTGCCTCCCACAGTGAATGTTATTTGCTTTTCGGTATCTGTAAGTGAAAGCCTTATGTGACCCATACCAAAAAACTTAGAGTGGGCTGAGAGGTTGCCCAGTGCTTACCATTGGTTGGCTTTACTGCCACTCGTTGCTTGCTTCTTATTCAATAGCTCAGCTTCCTCTACTTGCGCTTGCCTCTCTCCTGGAGCATAGACTCTTTATTATCCTTTTGAATGTCTGACTTACATCCTTTCACTGTTCACATTTGGGGAACTAATTTTTCATTTTCTTTCAGCACTTTATCAGAGTGCATGTGTTTTCTTCCTCTCTCCATGTGTGCTGCTTCCTTCTGTAGCACTTTCCTCTACTCACTCCAGACCAGAGTCACAAAGGTAAACTTACAATTATGTGTCACTTTACGATTGATTGCTATTCACAAAGGTATTTTACTTGTGGTATATTTATGACTGAGGAATCTTTTCACAAAAAATTGGACAGTCCAATCTTTTATGTGCGTAGTCTGCGAGGTCATACAGATACTACTAGTAACATTCTTTGTGAATAGCAAACAATAGTAAACTTATACAAAAGTGCTAATTTACCTTTGTGAATCAGGCCCTCTGTGTTGCTCCTTCATCTCCTCACCTCATTCATTGCTTTCCCCATATCTTTCTTTGATTCCCAAGGAAGCCCATATTGCTCAGACTGCTCCCATGCTTCCTATAAACAATGGGATTCTATCCTTTTTATTTATTTATTTATTTATTTTTATTTGGCAAGCATGTCACAAAATAAAAAGCATTGTAGCAAAAACATATTTTAGAGTGATTTCAGGGAAAATCAAGTATACAGAGTAACACAATATTCTTCAAATAATACAGCTTCAGCCTGACAAAAAGACAAATATAAAAAATAAAAAAAGAAGCAAACAAAGAACATTCCAGATTTAAGCTTCAGAATCACAAAAAAGTTCATCTTGTATCCTTTAAAATTTATACAAAGTTAGCCCAAATCCTTTCCATTTTATCTACTGACTTTCGACTTCTATTCTTAGCAAGAGCCTTTTCCATAGTATATATTTCATGTAATAAAGTTAACCATTCTGTCCTATGAGGTGGATTCGG
Organism: Lissotriton vulgaris; assembly: GCF_964263255.1. Lineage (NCBI taxonomy): Eukaryota > Metazoa > Chordata > Amphibia > Caudata > Salamandridae > Lissotriton > Lissotriton vulgaris. Next base: position 412,318,435 of record NC_141699.1, on the reverse strand, counting down.
TGAGATCCAGGTTCTAGCTACCACCAGTCTAGCACAGGATATCGCTATATTTAGCCAACTTAAATTGTTGTTGCCCCTCTCATGTAAAGAAAGTAAGACCATAGGTGCAGTGAGTGGAGAGCAAATCAGTTGTTTTTGGTATAGAGTGTTTTCTATTTCTTGCCAAAACGATGCCAGCACAGGGCAAGAATAAATCATATGAATGAGATCTGCTGCCACCAGATCACATTTAAGGCATTTGGTACGATCACTATTTTGTGACCATTTAGAAATTTTCTGCGGAGTATGGTAAAGTTGACTGACCGTCCTATATAATTGAAGCTTTAAACTCGAAGAGTGAACAATTTTATTGATATTGACAAAAGAATTTGATATGTTCTGTGGTGTCACATTGATTCCTAATTCTAGCGACCATTTTTGTGACTATCTAGGGCAATCATCCGTATTATGCTGGCTTAGATGTTTATATCCCGTACTAATTAACGATTTCTTTTTTGTATTATACAGACATCCCCAGATATCTGAGCTTGTAATTTTTTTCAGATTCATTTTCCGTATTAAGTAATCCCTGACTTGCATATATTTAAGTATCATTTCCCCTGGCAAAGTATATATTAATTGTAAAGTCGAGAACTGAAGAAAACCATCAGGGCCATATAAGTCTCCCAATATCTTAATCCCAAAAATGGCCCAATCTCTCCCGGCTTTATCATAAAAAATACTGGGTAGCCCTGGATTGTGCCATAATGGTAAATCTGTTTGAAAAAAGAGGTATCACAACATTTCATAATCAGGTTAAAAATCACTACCGAGTTCCTTGCTGTCTTTAATGTAACTCGTTTGAAAAAATTCGGGTCTTGTACTCTTGCTAGAAATTGAGATGAATTTCTGCCTAACATAAATTGATTTAAAAAAAAAAGGTTTGGTTCTTATTTAATAAGCTCCTAAGCCGTCCTAGAAAGGATGCAAAAAAGTAAGACTTAAAGTCCGGAAAATCCAGTCCTCTTTTCTCTAGGGGTAGTTTTAGTATCGCCATCGATCTCCTAGGTTTTTTGTAGCTCCAAACAAAACTGCTGCAAATTCCTTCTAGCTTCCTAAAAAATATATTATTAACTCGGAGGGGGATAGAACGAAAAAGATATAAAAATGTGGCTAGAATATTCATTTTTATCAAGTTGATTCGACCCAAGATAGTCAATGGAATTTTGTGCCATTTTTTAAGCACCGTTGTAACTTGTTTAAGTAAGGGGTCATAATTTAGTTTGTTTATTTCATTAGTTTGGGATGAGATTTTCACCCCTAAGTAAACAGCCGAATTACATAGCCCAGTGACTGGTTGGTTAGTTTGATAGTTCATAATGGTTTGAGTTTTATTAAAGTTTAATTTATAGCCTGAAATATCGCCAAATTTTTTCGCTTCATCTGTAATTCCAGTTAAAGCATCTGTTACATTTGTAGTGAATATGACTAAATCGTCTGCATATGCAGTAATTTTAAGAGTTTTATGTTCGTGTTTTACCGGCATTATCTTCTCTTGATTCTGCAGGGCATTAATGAAGGGTTTCATGGAAAGAGCAAACAGCAGGGGTGAAGGTGGGCACCCCTGCCGAGTCCCCCTTAATATTGCAAAAGTTGGTGAGAGTAGCCCCGCATAGCTAATTTTAGCATTAGGATCCCTGTATATGGCCTGTATGTTTCTAAGAAAACGATCTTTAAACCCAAACTGCATTAACACTTTCCACAGGTAATCCCACCCCACTCGGTCAAACGCTTTTTCTGCATCCAGCAGTATCATACCGAGTGGGGTGAGATTAGTAGCAGCTATATCAAATGCCATAATCGCCATATTGACATGAGCTGTGGTATCCTTTCCAGCTACGAAACCATGTTGTTGTTCGTTAACTAAATGCGGCATAAGGGGTGCCAATCGTATTGATAATAACTTAGAATAGGCCTTAGCATCAGTGTTTATCAAAGAAATTGGCCGATATGACTCACATTCCGTCGGTGGTTTCTGTTTTTTAAAAAAAAACATAATTTTCGCAGTTTTCCAAGATTCCGGGGCCTTACCTGTTGTACCTATTGAATTCACAACTAGACACAAGAGGGGAAGTATTTCTTCAGCACATATTTTATACATTTCAATAGGAATCGTGTCCTCCCCTGCCGCTTTATTGGATGGAAGTCAAAACACGGCTAAGCGTAATTCTTCTATTGTATAGTTCTGTTCCAAGTTGTCTAGAGTATCCTGATGTAAAAATTGTTTTACGGGAAGTTTATCATTTAAGTAAGATTGGATCTGATCTGGGCTGGCCCTAGTCTCTGGAGTGCATAATTCTTCATAGTAAGAGGCAAATTGCTCCATTATATGCACAGGCTGCGTATACAAAATATCATTGGGGCCTTTTATGGACTTAACTAGTGTTGATGCTCGATCTTCGGCCACCTTATACGCCAGGAGCTTTCCTACTCGATCTCCACATTCATATTGTGAAATTTTGTATTTAAGTATCTTACAGCTGTTTTTTTTCTCTGAAAGAACTTTTGATATCTGTACGTAAGGTCAAGAATTTATTTTCCAGAAGTAATATATCGGACCTTTTCCTAACCCCATCCCTAAGACTGTCAGCTAGTTGTTTTTTGATGTGTGAGATATTATCTGTCAGTAACTTTGTTTCTTTTTTTTTGTTGGTTTTGTTTAAGGATATATTGTTGAGCTATTCCTCTAATGAAGGCCTTGCAAGCATCCCAAACTGAAAGAATACTAGCTGTGTCTTTATTATGTGTGATAAATTCCTTTATGTGTTTTTTAAGGGAAGCTACAAAAACCTCATCCGATAATAAATATCTTGGAAAAGTAAAAGAGCGCCCTTCTTTTGCCCTTGAAACTAAACCAAATGTAAATATTATGGGATTATGATCTGAGGAGATTTTTGGCATAACCTGCATATATCCCCTACTCAGTAATTCGTCTGAGGCCCAAGCCATATCAATCCTGGAGCAACGTTTATGGGGAGATGAATAGTATGTATATCCAGGTATGCCTGGGTATAGGCTACGCCATATGTCTTTTATGTTATGTATTTTTGCTAGTTCCAGTATTGCTGCTCTAGTTTTACGCATGCGTAGCCCTATCCCTTTCTTAGTTGCATCCTGTTGATAGTTTAATACACAGTTAAAATCTCCCATTAAAATAAGCTCCTCTGGCCATGATAGTAATTCAATATTCAACCAATCAAATAGCCGTGGCTCGTCTTTGTTAGGACCATAAATGGCACAAAAAACATAAATGCTATCTTCCAGTCGTATTTGCATTATTGCCCACCACCCTCCCTTATCTGCTGCAGTTTTAATAACTTCCCATTGCCAATATCTTTTCTTTAAAATTGCAACCCCTCTTATTGGCGCATTTAAAGTTGTGCAAACCACCAGTTCATATCCCAGTTGATTCAAAGGTTTTTTATCTTTAAAACAAATATGTGTTTCCGTTAGCATAACCAACTGTGCATCATACATTTTCAATTCTTGAAAAACTAAATTTCTTTTAGTCTTATTGTTCAGGCCTGATACATTCCAAGCAAGGCAACTGCAGCGCATCATTTTGTGTAAAACAAATCAAATAACGCTTCCCCTTTCTTATCACTCTTTAGAATTTTCTTTCTTGCTAATAACATTATATCTTCACTTTGACTTGCCATGCCAATTTTAATTTTCTCCCCCCTCTTTCTCCCATCCCCTCTCCCCAATTCTACACTCCCCCTCCCCGTGCAATAGGAAAACACCCCCCCTTTAAACCTGCTGCCTTTGGTAGGGCAGCCTCTTGAAGGTGCAGCCACCCGCCTACCTCCCACCTCCCTCATTAAGTATATCATTCCCCCTTCAACTAATATCAATTCATCATTGATTTGTCAAATTAGTCGGGCCCATTCAGATAACAATCATCTGGAGTTGACACTCCTGAATATAGTATTTTGTAGCTTATACGTTAGTGATTTTTTCTAACACCTTTTCTACCTCCTTAACCTGGTTGAGATAATACGTGTGACCAGCTTTAATAACTTTTAAGCATGCAGGTTCTTGGAGGAAAACCTGAATAAAGTGTATTTCTTCCACTAGCCAGGAAATGTTTAATCTTTTTTAATCTTTTACAATCCTCACTTTCCCTATCACTCTCAAAATATCCACCACACACATAGTCCTTTCACAAAAAAGAGCTCCCGCGTAGTCGTAGGTTGTAGCACGCCCCGCCCCGTAGAGGGACGAGAAGACCCCTATGATGAAGCATGACACTATGGGATTCATAGTGTATGCGGGGTATTTTAAAAACACATAGTGCTTCTCTCTAACATCTTCAGAGACAAGCCCCTTTCACCTATCACAAAAGCAATTAAAATAAAATAATACAAAAATAAGATACACAGGATAGAATCCCATTGTTTATACAAAGTCTAACAGGAGGTAGATTCCATTCATTAGAAACCTCTTTCCTCCCTCTTTTTGTTGTTTTGAGGCTCCTATGCTTCCCCAACCATTCATTGTTGCCCCTTCAACTTCTCCTCTGCCCATTCCTGTCCACCCACTCCCCCACTGCTCACCACCCTCTGTCCTCTTTTTTGTTTTTTATATAGATACAATTTTTGGAGGGTCCTGCCACTGCCAATTTGTGCCAGGCTGATCAGTTTCTGAAACGTGCTTTTTAACATGCTTAAATTATTTCTTTTTTTCCTGCTCCAAGAGGTGTCTACCATCTTAGAAAGATGTCATAAAAATAAATGGCAGCTGTGTCTTGTCGTATGTGTGCACATGTACTGTGGTGCATGTATGCATGCACATCTTCATGCTGGGCCACCACGGTGGCATGTACACATCATTGCTTTATTTTTGCTGATGTTGCAAAGAATGGACAAAAAACACTGGCAAAGTAGATAGGCTGCAAAGGCAAGACCAACTGACTTTGCCAATGCTCATTTTATGATGTACTTAATTTCCAACCCCACTGTGCATGGCCATTGGCCATGCGCAGCGGGGGTTGATGCAAGTGTCTGGTCTACAGGCAGGCCAAGCACCTAACGTGCCACAGTCGACCAACCACAGCTGTGCACAGCCAAACCAGGCCCTGTGCCCAACCTGCCTATGGAAGCCAACCCCCACTGGCCATGAGCAGTGGAGTTTTGGTGCATGACCTTGCCTTTGGCTTGGCATGATGCATAGCCCAGGGATGTATGTCGTTACAACGCATACTTTTACCCCGCATACCTTTACAACGCATTTTTTACACCGCAACATCCATTACAACGCATTCCATTACAACGCATGCCATTACAACGAAATCTTTGAAACTACCATTACAACGCATTCCACTACAACGCATACTACATTTACAACGCATACCATTACAACGCATACCATTACATTGCATATATGGTAAGTATTGGATAGTGTAGGGGTAAAAATTACTATTCTAACTCCAGAAGATGCAACAGTAGGGTAAGTGTTGGATAGTGTAGGTGTTAAAATTACTATTCTAACTCCAGGGGGTGCAACAGTAGGGTAAGTGTTGGATAGTTTAGGGGTTAAAATTACTATTCTAACTCCAGGGGGTGCAACAGTAGGGTAAGTGTTGGATCGTGTAGGTATGCTTTGTAATGGTGTGCGTTGTAATGACTGCGTTGTAAAGGTATGCGTTGTTGTGGTATGCGTTGTAGTGACATGCGTTGTAATGGTTGCGTTGTAATGGCATGCGTTGTAATGGATGTTGCGGTGTAAAAGTTTCGTTGTAAAGGTAGTGCGTTGTAAAAGTTGCATTGTAAGTGTTGTTTCCCATAGCCCACTGTGGGTGGAAAACCAGTGGGCAGACTCTAGATTCCTGTTGTACGCAGACAAACCCAGCTGTGCTCGTCAGCCAGACCGTGCACCCAACCATTGGCGAGCGGGTAGGCAACCCCCTCTGTACACGGCCTATGACCATGAGAGTGGGGATTAGTCGCTGGGCATGACTTTTGGCCAAGCCTTGCACACAACACACCACAGTCAGTCAAGCCCCACTGTAAACAGTCTTTGGTCATGCACAGTGGAGTTTGGCTGCATGACCTTGCCTGTGGCCCGGCACGGTGCCCAACTACCACTGTGCACAGCCTTTGGCTCTACACCGCCCCCATTCCCTGTCATTATTTCTTTGCTACCGCCCCTATTCCCTGTCATTATTTCTTTGCATTTCTTTCCCTCTCCCTCTCCCACATCCACTTTGTCTTTTGTTTTTGAAGCACTGCGTGAAAAGTCATGAGATATGATTTTTCACAAAATGGCAGACAAATCCGCTGCTTAAAAAGGCAGCTAATTCGACAGCGGTTTGATTAGTGAATCTTGTACTATTTTCTCTATGTGTGGTACTCCAGTTTTCTATACCTCTGCGTTCCCTCAACAATCCCCAGGGGTTAAATACCTCTCATGGTACCCCTCCCCCGACTGCTGTGGAAATTCTTTCTTCATAACAGTAAAGTCACAATTCAGAACTGATTTGTGCTTTCCAAGATGGCAGAAACAAATATACAGAGCCTTTAACCAGCCAATCACATTTGCCAAAAACCCAAATGTGATTGGCAAGACTTGTGAATCAGTGACTCACTAATAAAAAATGGCAGAGATATACAAAAATTAAAACCCTTTTTACCCACACCCACAGCATTTTTTACCTGCTTATATCTGAAAACTACTGAACGGATTTACATCAAACTATTGAAAGTGCACTTTCTGAGTAAAGTTCTACTTCCAACTTTGATATAAATCCCTTCATCGGTTTTGGCTTTTGATGAGAGCAAAACTTCCTAAGGGAGCTAATATATAACACCACATCTATTTATACCCTCTTAACTTTTTTCCATGCACACTCACACACACACACTATATAGACCAAGGTCTTATGCTAAGATCGAAACACGTAGATTGCCTGCCTTTACCCTAACTATGAACTTATAGAAAAATAAAAGTAAAAATTGCAAATCTTCCCCGACGTGAGTGTGACCCGCATTTCCCTTCCCTGGCAGGAGGGATTTGTGGTGAATGGACAACGGTTTGGCTCTACCGTGGGAAACGGCACTGTGAGTGAGCGCTGGCCTTATCCGATGACAGGAGGTACTTTGGGGAACATATATCAACTTCCCTTGAGGATGGTTCTATGAGCTCTAGCACATCCATTCCACTCTTTTGGAACGATAGATCACTGAGAGGCAATGGTCGTAACACAGCCTTACACTTTTGACTTCTATAATATTGACACACATCTACAAAGGTGCTTGACCAGTAAACCAAATCATACATACAAATTGAGGCTGAATGGAGATAACCATGAAGGAGATAAGCTAAAGGATGCTTTAGAAACACACAGCTTGCGTATCCAAATTTGGTTCTCATTTTTTCCTACATATCTTGACAAGAATTAAACTGATTTTTCAGTCAGAGAATATTAGTTTAATGTTCTGCGTTATGAATCTTGCAAGGTACTATTGGAGTCTCTTAACAATTGCATTTAAGAAGGGCACCGTGGAGCTCATAAGGCGGTGCTTGTACAGGCTTTAGATCTGGGGCAACCGAAAGTACTTTTGTGTAAGGCCTGGCATGGGTAACACAAACAACAACATATCAAGGTTTATAATTAGGCTGTCCGGAATTCGGTTAAAACCGAATGTACTCGAAAATACCCTACTGGCTAAAAATCAGCTGACCCGGTTTAAACCGAGTGTCACTGATTTTCTTATTTGTTGCACAATTTGTTGAACCTTTTGGCCACTTGGTGGAGCCAAAGCAGTACAATGGCCCCCCGATTGAAGTTCACATGGCAGCAGCAGTGGAGTTATGTGCAGGGGAGGAGGTAACGACGTGTGATAATGGTAGGGCCGAACTGTTGTCTGGGGCTGGCTTGATGGGGGTTATAAATGGGCAGAGAAGTGGGAAGGGCACAGCGGGGATTCAAGTGCCATTCATAGGTGTGGGATGGGTACTTAGGTCCTAACAAGCTGCAACACGTAAGATATAAAGGGATAGCAGAGGATAAGGATAATTAAAAGTGGTGAAATGCCCGTGGATAGCTAGGCGGGGGTGGGTAGGGACATCCAGGCACTAATATGGATATGGGGGTTATGGTCGGTACTTAATACGGCAGGGGGGCGAGAAACGCTTGGGGTAGGTGTAATGCTCGTGAGGGCGAATATTTCTCGGGATGCTGGAGGCTTAGTGCAGATCAATGGGGCCCGCTGGACAACAGCAGGCAATAGCAGAGTGTTAGATCAGGAGACTGGTAGTTTAAGTAAAATAAGATTTATTGGTCTCCGTGTTGACCAAGGGGAAAAGCGATGCGGCCCTATGCGCAGAGCGGCTCAACATAGTGATCCTGGGCAGATAGGTTACTGTCCTCAGGCGATCACAAACGAGGTCTTTGGCCTGGGGGTCAAGCACTGACTGGTGGGGGGAGAGCTTCAGTGTGGAGTCGAGTTACAATTTCGGTATCGGATTGATGGGCTGACAGAGCGGGTGCGAATGAGAGCAGCGAGAGGCGATGCAGGAGGCCCATTTAAGGAGTTGTGCACATCGTAATTGGGCGCAAGAGCACAAGGTTGTTACGCAAGGCAATAGTTGTAAATGAGGGGTGCGAGGGGGGCAGGGGCTCGGACCTGCTGACTCAGGAGCAGGTGAATTAAGTTTGAATCTCCCTGTAGCTCAACATCCTGTGAGCCTGGGGGGATGATATATGTCCCAGAATACTGCAAAGAATGTATTTGTAATGGGGTGACGCAACAGGGGCAGCAAAACACTTCAATATCAGAGGCGGGTTGGAGGGAGACAAAGCGTGTACGTGGGGGTGGAGAGAAGGGAGGGGCATAGGGGGTTCTCGTTTCACCAGGTTAAGACAGGGCAGATAGGGGTCTAATTACTAAGTTAATTAATTAATTTATTTATTTATAAAGTTTTATATAGCGCGAACTTGATCCCGAAGGATATCAGAGCGCTTTACAATCTGAAGCAAACGTAACATATCAGAACATTGACACACTTATACTTATACAACAACTTCGACATTACACACCAACTTATGTGGTACTTTACACATCAAGATATAGAGTGCAATAGCTTTTGTTAGAACTGTGTCACTTTTACAATTTATTAGTTAACTTTAAGTCCAGTATTGTGGATTTTTTTCGTTTGTGGTCTTGTGTTAAGTCTATATAAAGAATACTTCTTTTATAAAACCTGTGTGGTGTTCATCTGTAGTAGAGTTTAAAAATAGGGAGCAATGGAAACTTCAAGGTTATGCTCAGGAGCAACATGAGAAGTGTGGTGAATGTGGAGAAATATGGAGAATGCATAGAAATGCATTTCATAAGAAGCAAAACGTATAAATAAGGAAACACGTAGCACTGAATGGCAGACTATTGATACTAGTGCGAAACAAAGGGAAAATATACAGATCATTTACAACCTCATACCAGGGAGAGAATCTAGATTTAAAAAGATCAGTATAGCTGCCTTCTATTTCAAGCAGACCTGCCATCAATGTTTGTTCACCTCTCCCGTGTCATTCATTGTTTTACAGCAACTTGAAAAAAACAAAAAAACAGTAGCTTATGCCGTATTCAAACGTGTCAATGGTGTGACATTCCTCACATTCTTTTGAAACTGATACACATTTCAGCAGACATATATGTACTGTTTATTGCAAAAACATAGCCTACAACCTATTGATTATTTACAAAAGCCCATCCATGTATTAACCATGGTAAGCCTTTGCAGCTAAAACCACCCATAAACAAGCAATTGCAATGCAACAGGTCCCGCACTATCAAAGTCCGAGCTATTGGCGTTGCATTATTTTAGCAACGTCAATAGCTCAAACCCTAACAATGCGAGACCTATTGCACTGCAAATGCCCGTTTTAAACTTACACTGTTTGAAGTGCTGTCTCTCCTTATGCTCGTAGGACTGACAAGGCAGTGAAAAGAGTGAAGAAGATATATACACATGCACACTATAAACATGAATGTAAGTACCTGCTGTCCATCATGCCTCTTAGCTTATCGTGAAAAATATTCTGCAACACTATTAAGTCCTAGAAAGTTATGCCTATAAAATCAGCACGCATTTGGAAGCAGGTAAGAAGGACTTTGAGAGTTCTGTGCTGGGAAAGGTTACTGCTGCAGGAAGTTGAGCTTACTTGTCCGAGGGACAATAAAAACAAAGACGTGTTATCCTTGTCAGCAAACAATATGTCTTGGCGTCGGTGCGATATGAATTCTCCAGCCCTGCAGTGTGGTGTGCCACTTATTCAAGGGGCCTGTTCCACACCACAATCGTCACAGGCTGCGTCACAGCTCAAACAGGAGCATTTTTTTAGATTTAGTATCATTTCTAGTGTAGGCAACTTCCAGACGATCTGAAGAGTTATCAGAGGCCGGGCACCTTACATGCAGGGAACCAGGCTGCCACGGGGAGGTTTTTGTAAGGTAAGAATGGAGTCTGGCTGGTTCAGATACATTACACGTACAATGAGCCTGGGCTATAGGCTTAGTCAAATGGTTGTCAGTAGCAAAAGATAAATAAGCAGCAACCACGGCTTTGTTTATATAATATTGAAAATGCTTCCATGCTAAATTGATGAGACACTGAAGTTACATTAAATGCTTTGAGCAGTGGCACTGCTGCAGACAAAAAAAAATCGCCATGAGGGTGAGAGCCCAATAGAGCACCTGCTTTAAGATTTGCCTGTGCCCTCTGGATGTAGCCCTCTGGCAGTGCTATCTACTTGCAGGGCAGGGGGAGGTCATGGGGAGGTCATAAATTGCCATGTCGAAAGCAATGAAGTGCAAACATCCCACACTGCTCTTCACTGTGCGTTAAAACTGATTTGTAGGGCAGATTGAGTGCTTGGGTGTTTTTTCTCACATTTCCAAAAAATGCTATCACTGAGAAGAGAAGATAGGCTCCTGTTTTCAAATAAAAAGGGCATGTCGTGCTGACATGGCCATTCAGAATATATCTCGAAGGAGCTGCGCAATCCTCTCACGCTGGCCACAGCTGTGCTTGCATACCTGCTAAGGAAGGTAAAGGTGAGCATGGACCCATAGCCTTTTTCTTTGTTACTCCAGATTTTATGGGAATTCACTTTACAAAAATATCAAATATCACCCATCGTTTTCAAACTCGGAAAGGTAAAAAATACTTTTCAGGGTGCATTTATTTTTGTTCCAGAAGAATTAGATTACATTTTTAACCACACTCCTGACAGGAGCAGATTTCTCAATTAATCGCCAAAGGCCACCTACATCGGGCAAGGTTGTCTGTTCTCCGCCCTCGAATCGAATGCTGGGCTGGCTCCAACTTGGATGCAGGGTGGATTCAAGGAGCCACTGGTTTCCTTGGATAGCGGTTTCGGGCCCAGTCTTTATTCCCCAGCTTTCATCCTTCTGAGACTAATTATATAAGTTACATCTCGTTGCCAATAACCACAGTGCCTACGGTGGCGCTCAAGGGGTCTTGTCTGGGGAGGGATGAAGGGGGGCACTACAGGGAGAAATGCAAGGGAGGCTGGAAGTAGTTTGCACAGGTGGTGGGGGCGCGGGTGATCACCTTCAAGAAAGGGGGGGTCTCATGGCACGAGGCAGTAAGGATGCAGGGGGATGATGCTGAAGATGGAAGGAAAAGCCGGTGGTACGCTGGTGGGCACACAGGTGGCGGAGCGTGCAATAATTTGAGTGTCTGGCATGGCAGCAGCGAAAAGATTACAGATGGCTAATTGTGTCCCCTCTGTTGACAGACAAGGAGCAAGGAAGATTGTCTGGGTGGTGCCAGTGCTACACTGGGATGGTGGGGGGTGTAATGTTGGGCTGCATAAGAGGCTAATTTGGCCTATTGGCGGCACCGTTCATTGGAGGTACACGTACGAGGACACCAGCAGTTAGGTCAGGGTCCACGATAATGTAGATAGTTCTCCCGCAATAAATCAAAGGTTGCACACACCCCAAAAAAAAATATGCAGCAAAAAGCAACTGTTAAACCTTACTCTGGTTATGCAGAAGTTGCCTTAATGAAGCGCCAAATTGTTAGACATTCCAAATTATATTTGATATTTTATAAAATATTTTAACTCTAAACATTTCTGCTCTAGTGTCAACCCCAATCCCCATGCGTTTTCAAATGCAGCAGGCTGCTAATACATGTAGGACTACTGTGCTGGTTTTGTTAGACCTGCATTTGTTAGGTAAAATGCACCTCATCGCTATTGTTGATGGGAAAACAAGTAGCTTCTGGACTCTTTCTTGTGGCAGAAATTGTATGATCAAATTTTTCAATTCAGTTTGCTCTTGTCTTTCGTTATTGTGAATCGTCTGTTTTCCAAAGATTGACTGAAGAAGTATTGCATAGTGTACTACAATAAGTTCAACTTATAAAAATATATTTGAGCCTCATATACACTGTACGTACACTGTCTACATACCATGCATCAGTGAAGAAAGCAAGCAATAATAAAAGCAAAGCGTTCCATAAACACCGGTAAAACACTGTTTCTGCTGTTTTTTATGGCGCGAAAATGGGTAACCACTGAAAAGCACTGTTTTTGAAAGGTATTGAAATCACTGGAAAACACTGAAAAAACACCACCAGAATTTGCCAAAACTAGAAACTGAAAACAGGAAAGCCTATTTATAATCCACAGGCTCTGATCGCATCTCCTGACATTGCATGACCAGCTCTCTTAGCACAAAGAAAGTCAATTCTCACAGAGATCTTTAACGTGAATCTGACATTGTAACCTATGTTTTCTGACCAATCACACTGTAATGCATCCTAAGGGCAGTAACCCAGAGCTGGTTGTGGCCCACCACACCTATAAGGTGTACTTAGGATACTACCCCACAAGTGTGTGGTACGGACTACAAAGAGTACAAAATGCTGCTCCCAGGTTATTGCTCTCACGGAGGCATTAAGGGAGTATTACCCGTGCTCTTCCTTACCTACTACAACTTCTCAAAGAGACACAAATCCACTTTCCAGCACTTAGCACAGTGCTTCAAACCTTCTTCAATAAGGAACATTTTAAAATAAAACATATGTTTATTGGCATTTATAATAAACAACACCCGAGGGGGAAGGCAGTTCGAAAGAAAAGCATCATCAAATAAGGCATGACAGTTCTATAATATTCAAGAAGAATACAAGAGATGCCCATCCAAACAATGCCTCATACATAAAATTAGCGGTACAAAAGGGGGTGGTAATGGACAGAGCATCTGAACCAATCAAACACACACACCCAGTCAAAAGATCTGGGTTTAATCCATCACCGTTCTTTAGCCCACTCTGCCACCCCAGTTCAGACATGGCTATATGCAAATCAGTCTGACCCTATGCCTCATGGGAACAGTCCAGCCCGAACTGCCAAGCCATGCCTTCCCTGGACCGGAAACAAGCTTCCGCGGACCGGTTTCCGGCATTCCAGCCGTCTTCAGCCCGGCTTGCTTGAATCCAGTGGCAAAGTGAGCAAGGGACTCACGTCTGAGCATACCCTGCCACACATATGGCGGCCAAAAGCGGTACAAAAGGGGGCGGTAATGGACGGAGCATCTGAACCAATCAAACAATCACACCCAGTCAAAAGATCTGGGTTTAATCCATCACCGTTCTTTAGCCCACTCTGCCACCCCAGTTCAGACATGGCTATATGCAAATCAGTCTGACCCTGTGCCTCATGGGAACAGTCCAGCCCGAACTGCCAAAGAACGGTGATGGATTAAACCCAGATCTTTCGACTGGGTGTGAGTGTTTGATTGATTCAGAGGCTCCGTCCATCACCACCCCCTTTTGTACCGCTTTTGGCCGCCATAAGTGTGGCAGGGTATGCTCAAACGTTAGTCCCTTGCTCACTTTGCCACTGGATTCAAGCAAGCCGGGCTGAAGACGGCTGGAATGCCAGAAACCAGTCCTCGGAAGCTTGTTTCCGGTCCAGGGAAGACATGGCTTGGCAGCTCGGGCTGGACTGTTCCCATGAGGCACAGGGTAGGACTGATTTGCATATAGCCATGTCTGAACTGGGGTGGCAGAGTGGCAGGTATTCAACGTGTGCCTCCTTCCCCAGCAGAATCCCTCTGGGAGATAACCCCATCCCTCTCAGTCGGCTCATCCGGTCCCTCCGTATCTTCCTCGTACTCCCCTTCTAGGTGTTCCCAGGCCTCCAGTACCTCCGACCACATTCGCGCAAAGTGGCGTCTCTGCATCCACAAGCATACTCTCTAAGCAGGGCCCTCTCTTCAGCTCTGGCCCATAGAGTGACATCTTTCACCCAGGATCCCACCGTCGGCCCTGCTGCAGACTTCCAGGCCATTGCTATTCGTCTCTTGGCCAACACCAAGGCCAAGTGTAGGAATCTAGAGCACACCTTTATTGTGTGTGGGATTGCATTGATAACAAGCAGATCACCAAGAAATAGGTTAGCGAGCATCCCAATGTGGTTTTCACAGTGTCTGGCACCGTGCCCCAGAATGTACGTAATTGGGGGCGGCTCCAGGTCATGTGGACCAAGTAAGCATCCAGGTGCTTACATCCAGTGCAGTTGCCTGGCTCTCAACCATAAACAACTAGGAGTCCATGGGGTGTCATGAATGTCATGTGGACATAGTTAAATTGGTTATATTTCAACCTCCTGTTCCGTAGACCCTGTTAGGGTATGCCAAAATCTTGCACTACTCCAGAACCGTAGGAGATCAATAATTATGATTTTACCAGAGACGTAAGATGTTCTTTTAGTCATTTCCAAACCCAGGAGGTAGCACAAGAAAGGTTGTGCTGGTTCAGTACGGTCCACATCAAAGTGGAACACTCCCCCGGCCAATTCTCATTCAATCAAAGTTAGCGAAAGTCTATTCCAGCAACAAAAAGGTGCTCAACACATTTCCTATCATTTGCATGAGGAGTGTGGTATTACCCTCACATTATCACCTACACTTTTATAACTAAGACCTTCTTTCCATGTTCCGCTGGAATACAAGTAAATAAAACCACCAGGGGGAAAAAGGATATGTCAACCTGTGGTTTCTTCTCGCGTCATTCGTGATCCGCAGTCAGAATGAGGCATGACTTGTGGTTTCTGTTTGACTGTATTTCATGTTTTTCCTCGTTCTGGGCTGCAGAGCACATAAACTGGCCTCTGTGCAAAATCGAATAACTGTTTTCCCCTAAGTTACCTGAAATGTGGTGAGAATTACGCAAACCTCAGAATAAGTTAGGCAAAGTGCACTTTGGGATATCAGGAGTGAAAATTGAACAAGAGTGCGTGACTTGTGTTCAAACGTTTTTTTAGATACTAGTGCTGGACTAGGTCAAGGACAAAATGTTTCTTGCGACATATTTTTTGCTCAAAGTTGTCTCCCATTAGAAGTGCTTAATTTAGCCAGTGATTGCCAGTGGGGGCCTCCGTCACTCCTTTTTGGGGACATGCACTTATTTTTCTTAATCAGACATTGACCGGTGTAAGAGAGGGAATAACAAACACAGGGTAAAGAAGAAGAACGAGAAAGATAATAAAACGATTACAAAGGGAGGAAAGCAGGCAGTGGAGCTGCTGTGAAATAAAGTGGTGGGGCAGCACTGGGGGCACCGCAGGGGCCAGCGTGGGTGGCAGTGCGGGCAAGAATAGGAACAAATAGCACTTACCTGCTGGCCACCACCTCGGTACGCTTCTGCTCCTCACGACCTCCGCCAGTCTATGTGCAGGCTCCCCGACTCCCCAACGCAAATCCAGACATTGCGCTCATGCTGGTAATACCGAGCATGAGAGAAGCACCAGGATTGATCTGAGTGGGCTGGTCTGAAGCTCAGTCAGTTCTTTACCGAGCTGTGCAGCACAGCTCGGGTGAAGAGATCTAAGTGTGCATGTTGGTTTGGCCGCCCTAAGCCTGCCGGCCAAACCAACATGAGCACTTGCAGCAGTGCCCACCACTCCTCCTCTCTGCTGCAGCTGCCCACTATGAGGATGGCCCCGCCCCACCCTTGAATTGGCTCAGCAGGAAAAAATAAAATGATAATTATCTGTTTTATTATCACTTTATTTTTCATGTTTTCACTGCTGAGAGGGCAGTGGGGCTATTCTCCTCTGCCTTTAGGAGACGAGCCGCCACTGAAAGTAGGAACCTGCAAGAGAGAGAGATAAAGGGGCAAGGAGTGTCTGGTAGTGGATTAAAGAGGCCTGAGACTACGCAGCCTTGGTATTCAGCACGCCGACTTTTAATAGGGCCGTCCGTGGGCTTCTGAGCAGAGCTTTGGACAGTAGCACTTAAGGCCTCATTTATGGGGATTTGGTGTAGGGCAGTGCAGCAAGTCACCTTGCTGTGCTGCCCTATGTCAGAGTGAAAGGGCAGGAATGCACAGTATGTATGCAATATGGTGCACTGCTGTCCTTTCTCCCTGCGCTGGCACCGTTTTGGCAGCCTGGCGCCAATGCAGGCACCCTTGTACCATAGTGCTAGGGTGCCTGTGTTGTCAACAGGATTGTTTAAGTGCAAGATGGGGCACCTTCCTGCACAGGCACAAGCCATTGAGTGATGTGCTTCTTTCTATGTGTGCTTCAGAATGCAGCACACATAGAAAGGGGAATAAACAAGGAGAAATAAAGTTATTTCTCCTCGTTACGCCTCAGGAGGGGTAAAGTTTTAGCTCATCCCCAGGTTTACATGGTGTGGTACATCTGAGGTTACGTCAAAATCCATGGATGTTGCGTGGGAACACACACTGCAACACCCATGGAATGCCTCCTTAGGGCAGAGTGAGGCAATGCAGTGATTTGGCTGCCTTGCCTCGCTCTATATCTATGAGGCCATGCAAAACCACGCAAATTGGCTTTGCGTAGCCTCATAATATGAATTCAAGGTTTTCTTCCCGGAGCATCACAAAAAGTGGCGCTAAAGAGGCGCAAGGGGGTCATAAATATGCTCTTTATTCTTTTACAAATGAAGCAGTGTACATAAGCCATTTACAGCTTGAATCATTCTCTTGCAGCAAAAAGTGTGCAAAATCTCGTTCAGGAGAATTTCCTCCATTTCTTGGAATTTGTGCAATGTAAAATTGCATCAAGTTACGCAAATAACGTGAGCGTAAAAGAAAATGTCATATGGGTATGCTTAGCTTATGCTGAGAAGAGTCATACGTCCAACCACTCATTATTCGTGCAGAACTTGGAGTGTCAAATTCAACTCAAGTGCCCAATTTGCCATTTAATGGTCATGCCAGAATGAAAGGCTTAGTATCAATCTCTTCCAGGATGGAAAATTTATTGAAATCTGTCATTTTGATTGAGTCTCTTTAGGGCCTCAAGCCCGATATTGACATATTTCCAGGGACTAGGGTCGGACAGTCATATAGGGCAATCAGGCAGTGTCCGAAAGGTCACCGTGTGGGGTTTTTGATTGTTTGCTAGTGTGCGTTTTTGATCTGCAGGACCAGTCTTTACTGTAGATGTATATTAAAACAAACATTGCCTGCAGCAAGCTCACATCCATTAAAGTCTTGAATACCTTGCAAAGCACCTAGACAGCTAGGGCCTTATTTATGAAGGTCTTGCGCCACTTTTACGTGACTTTTAAAATGGGAAAAAGACACGCACCGGTAGCGCAAGGCCTTCATAAATAAGGCCCCTAGTCTTTACATTTTCAGAACTGCCCCAATTTGCAAATACAGGACACTTTTTTTTGCTTTACAGTTCCTAACAAGGAGCAGTTTTATTTTGGTGCCCAGGCCTATTTTCTGTCCCAGTCCGACCCTGGCCACCGCCACTAGCTCATCGGATTCCTCCTTCCTGACCTATTTGACACAAAACCAGATTCTGATGGCAAATGATGTCAGAACCTCCAACCCCAGAAGTCTCGTCTCCATTATTAACACGGACAGGTTTTGCTGTCTGAATCCTTCAGCTTTCACCGACTTGGGGTTTGGCTGCGAAAGTGGCTAACCTCTGCTCACTCCAACCCGCGCCACACAATGAACAAGCGTTTAATGTCTGTGTTTATTGAACAAACTTTCCATGAACCAGAGGGAAGGCCCCACTGCCGGCGGGGGCTGCTTTCTTTTGCACGTAAGACCCGAGGCGCACAGAGCCATGCTGTTCTTCGAGGAAACGATTTGAAATGGAAATGGGTCTTGAAAGCAAGGGGGTGCAATTCAGTGAAGTGTGCACGTTAAAAAGGGTGGTAGTGCGGAATCGATAAAATTTAAGTGCACATTTTAAAGTAAACAAGTGTTGGAATGTGGTGACTCTAAGGTCGATCAAAGGACGACGAAGGGTATGAATGTGGTCAGTTCTCCACAGCGCATGAAACAGAGCAATTATGATAGTAGCAACCCCTACATAAAAACAGGCTGTGTCAATGTTGTTATAAATAAAAAAGCATATTGCATTAAATATTAAACTCAAATATGATCGTGCACGCAAAATGTTTTCTGATTGGCTGGGCGCCTGTTCCAGGGAGTGCTTGAATTGAGGCTTTTACTAGTTGTTGACTGATGACCGTTGGAGTCGCGAGCTTGTCACTGAGAAGAGTGGAGTGGCAAATGTGGGCACGGCCTGTGAGTTCCCCCCTCCCTTGTCTTCCTTGGGTGTCACCATACATGCCAATATTTTGGAAGAGGAAAGTGGGTGATTTAAAAAAAATAATCGGGAAATTGTATTTCCCCCATTGACTTCTATGGTGGCCTGCATCGGGTCCATTGGCATGCGTAGGACTTGCAAGTGTGCTGCTCCAGGATCGGATATCAGAAATTCAAATATACGTTTTTATCTATACCTGTCAGGAGCAAAGAGAATCGCTAATGCGCGCAGAGAAAGCGTGACAAAAATGTTGTGCACTTGCTTGCACGAGCAAATTAATGGCAGTGCATAATCCGAGCCACACAAGCCTAGCCCCTGCCATCTGAAGACCCCTGAGGAATCGTGTTTTTGCATGCAGGAATCGGGAGACCGGAGACAAGCCTTGAAATCGGTAGTCTTCTGCCTGAATTGGGGGGGGTTGGCATGTATGTGGTTGGCAACCAGAGGCACAGCCTGGTAGGAAAGGCTGGACCAAAGGACAGGATGGGCAGGCAGGTGATGTTGATCTCCCTAGGACTCGATTCCCAGAGACTCTTCATTTCTAGAAGAATGTCTTGACACCCCCTCATGAAGGCACAGAATACGAATAGTAGTTGTGGACCTGCACTTCATTGGTGGGTAGCAAGTGGGCAGCATGCAGTCACCAACAGTGGCGGCTCCTTCATAGGAAGGATATGGGGCGAACACTCGTCCCAAGCATATGCACAGCTCATAGCTTGCCGTCTTGGCAACAATGTTTCCAATTACTTCCTCATTTTTTGACATCATGTTTGCGCCTTTGTAATCACACGTAATCTCACTTTCTCGTACTTTCATTCGAATCCACCCGCTCCGTGTATATGCTAATTTTCAGGTTTCTACTGTTCAAGCCGCGCCCGTCCGGACCTTTGTGCAAGAACATGACATGACGCATAAATTCATTCCAGGCAGTATTTATTTGATGGATATAACCCAATGCATTTCGAGCTCAACGCCCTTCTTCGGGGGTCACTACAAATGATCAAAAAAAGCAGCATTAAAATCTACACGTTTAACTAAATAAATGTTTTACTTATGAACACCTAGTATTCGTTACTCGAAATTCATACAAGTTCATGAACCACATTGGTTATCACATTTTACTAAAGGCATTTACTATTAGTACACTACCTGTCTCTAAAGGGAATGGGTGCAAGATGTTTGCACAGTGGAAAGGAGAAGATTTTGTCGAGCTGAAATAGCTGAAGGTTGGATAAGTGGGAGAGTACGAGTGACTATGGGGAAAGGCAAAACTCGGGAGACAGGTAGTGCACTAATATGAGAGAGAAAAAACGAACGGATAACATCATGTCTGACAGTGGGCAACACATGTACTAGAGAAGTTACTGAAATAATTGGGTAGATTTCAGTTTCACATTTAGAGTCGAGAGGCGTCACGGAGGGAAGAGAGTGAATTGGAAGATTTCATTGTAATAGTAAATGCCTTTAGTAAAATGTGATAACCAATGTGGTTCATGAACTTGTATGAATTTCGAGTAACGAATACTAGGTGTTCATAAGTAAAACATTTATTTAGTTAAACGTGTAGATTTTAATGCTGCTTTTTTTGATCATTTGTAGTGACCCCCGAAGAAGGGCGTTGAGCCCGAAATGCATTGGGTTATATCCATCAAATAAATACTGCCTGGAATGAATTTATGCTTCATGTCATGTTCTTGCACAAAGGTCCGGACGGGCGCGGCTTGAACAGTAGAAACCTGAAAATTAGCATATACACGGAGCGGGTGGATTCGAATGAAAGTACGAGAAAGTGAGATTACGTGTGATTACAAAGGCGCAAACATGATGTCGAAAAATGAGGAAGTAATTGGAAACATTGCTGCCAAGACGGCAAGCTATGAGCTGTGCATATGCTTGGGAGGAGTGTTCGCCCCATATCCTTGTTATAGTACCCTAGTGCCAAGAGGCCAGGCGCTTAGCAATTTTGCACGCAATCCAGAAACTAAACTGATTACAATGGATTACAAAGGAAAAGGAAAAAAGAAAGGTGTGCATCCTGTATCTTTTCTAAAAGGCTCCTTCATAGGGGCATTTGGGCGTTGCTCCACTGCTTTCTCGCACTGCGAGAAGCAGATACATAAAATGGTAAAAACAACCATTTTACGTTTCTGCTTCTCGCAGTGCGAGAAAGCAGAAGTGCCTGGTTGGAGGCGGGAGAGTGGGCGGTCCAGGTCGCGGGCAGGGGGGGAGTGGCTTGCCCACTGTTGTTAGTACTGACTGTTTGTTCATCTCCAGGGGCCGAACCAACAGTCAGTACCCACAACAGTGGGTAAGCCACTCCCCCCTGCCCGCGACCAGGACCACCCATTCTCCCTTTTTCTCTATGTCAGAGAAATTGGCGCGGCTAGGGTGCTCTCCCCTGCGCCTTACCAATCACAATGCTGCTATTCCAGCGTATAGCAGCGTTGTGATTGGCTCCCATTTTAAGTCGTGGCCGGCGGCATCTTGTAGGGGGTGGGAGCAGGCTGTCTTTCCTTCCTGCAGCACGGACGGAAAAGAGCTGCTTCAGCGGTTCGTTCGTCGTGTTCAGGTAAGTGGGTTTAACTCCCGAAACCCAGTGAAGTAATGACGTTCTTCTCTCGGAATGTTTTAGATATATAAATGTGTTGTGTATGAGTGTGGTTCTTTATGCCAATGATGGTGCACCCATATGTAGTATGATTGGTGAAGTTTGTTTGTGCGCATTTCCTCTGCGTGCGTATCTGTAAAAAGAGAGAGGCCAGATCCTCTGCTCCAGCTCCAGCTCGGCTCCCTTTGTACCGGCTCTCACACCGCCCCAGGGCCATTCCCACAGCCTGTGAAAGTGCCAATCCCACCTTTGACACGGCAGGCTTTGCTGACTAATATGGAGAGGGTCTCCCACGTGCAGGGCGGCAGCAGGCCCTCCTCATGAGGGTCCACCGGGGAGTGTTGTTAGGCACATGAGAAGGGTAATTTCACTGATGACCCCTGCGGCTCACCCCCTCAGGCACCAAAGGGCTCCTGACATCTGGAAATGAAGCCCACATTAAAGAGGCCAAGTAACAGTGACTCCCTCCCCTCGGTATTATGACAATGTTTCGACAGATAATGTCGATGTCACTCACTTGTGTTCTGGTGTATTTCCTCTCCACGTCTGGCATTGGTTACCAAAAAACGATTCAAATGCAACATTATTTTTTTTTTAATGATTGCTGCTTCAACTTGATATACATATGATTAAAAAATAGTGTTATTTGTAACCGAAGACGAGTGTGTGCCGAGTCAGGCCATTAATTAAAAGTAATGAGACAGGACAGGACAGAATGCAGGTGTGCACCGACACAGGGCACTTTTTGTTTAAAATCATCAATAAATCTGTCATTGTCAGTTACTAGTCATTCTGTTTTGCATGAATTGAGTCAGGCCAGCGTAAGAGATTGAGCATATTTTTAAAAATTATACTTGAATCATAATGCTCGCTGCATTAGCCCCTGCATCAAGGGCGGGCTGGCTGTACTTGTCATCAGGAATTTCCTGGGGGGCTAGAAGGGTTGGGGGACGGTTTCCTGGCTGTACTGTGCAGCAGACATTTCCAGGTGGGCTAGAAGTGGTGGGGGGGCCGTTTTGTAGCAGTGCAGCTGTTGTAAGAGCACTGCAGAGTTTCTTGTATCCAACAGTTTTCAGGCAACAACAAAAGTGCCAAGATAACTCTGGTAATTAACATACTTGCTGGAGAGAGATTGGAGTTTTGTCTGGTGGCAGTGTGGAGTCATCTAAGGTAGCGCAGAGGGTTAATATGCCTGCTGCAAAGACTATGTACTAGGCAGATCACAGAGCAGTTTTTTATTTGAAATGCTCAGTGGGTACTGCTTTTGTCACAGAGATCCTTTTGTTACTGTGCTGTTCATACGTTCCAATCACAATCTAGCATAGTGAGCTATGAATTGTAATCAAAGAGCTGCATGCATACAGGCCCTCGTCACCAGCTGTCTGGACTACGGCAACTCCCTCTACGCCGGAACCACCGCCAAACTCCAGAAGAGACTCCAGCGGATCCAGAACGCCTCAGCACGACTCATCCTGGACATCCCCCGTCGCAGCCACATCTCCGGACACCTGAGAGACCTGCACTGGCTCCCGGTCAACAAGAGAATCACCTTCCGACTCCTCACCCACGCACACAAAGCCCTACACAACCAAGGCCCAGGATACCTCAACAACCGCCTCAACTTCTACGCTCCCAAACGCCAGCTTCAATCGACCGGCCACGCCCTCGCTGCCGTCCCCCGCATCCGAAGAGCCACCACAGGGGGACGGTCCTTCTCCTACCTCGCCGCCAAGACATGGAACTCCCTCCCGACCCACCTACGCCTGACCCAGGACCACCTCGCCTTCAGGAAGCAACTCAAGACCGGGCTGTTCGAGCAGTAGCGGACCCCCCTCCCCAGCGCCTTGAGACCCTTTGGGTGAGTAGTGCGCTATATAAATGCTTTGATTGATTGATTGATTGATTGATAAAAAAAATACACTCACTCACTGACCCCATCCTCCACGTTACTCTTAGAGGATCTCCCACTTACGTATTCTCATCCTTTATTTCATACATCTGTCGAAAGTTATGTCAAAATCAACTTTCTGTGACCCATGAACTAATCATCATCTTTACAACTGAGGTACTGGCTATCAGTGGCTTTAGGGGAGGAAATCTGTGGCATGGTTGACTAAATTATGTGACATTAAAAGGGCTAATAATGGGAAATATTTTGCGAGTAAATGCAGGTGATGTGGCATGATCTATGTCATTTTTTTATATGTTTAAATGTTGATGTAAACCAGATCCCATTGCAACTCTTGACAGCTTTGACTGCTCAGTTCCCTCTAGAGATGATGTAACTAAAGCTACCTACATCATTATCTTATGAAATCTCTTTATTGATGTCATATCTACATGTTCACAATTACTTTATTAACCTTCTTGCTTTTTCAAATAAATTTGCTTGAAAATGCGCAATTTGCCCACAGTTTTTTCAAAATATTCTGAGGGAGGACCCCTCTGAAATTCCCCTTATGATGGTCGAGTTTGTTCGCTACGCTTGCTCCCTACAGGACACTCTGAACTTTTACGCCCCACTACTTTACAATGTCACCATCTGCCACTGGTCACCAACTAGAACCACCAACCCTGTGGGGAGTTTCTGGGCACTGTGATGTAAGTAGATAGCTAATGGTGTTCTTGTTTACCGACAATGGCTCACAGTCATTGCCAATGGCACATGATTTTCACTTCCCAGCTAGAGATCACCAGTATACATAGATGGATTGGAGAAAGACAATAAGGGAAATTACACATCTCAGCGCGAAATAAGTTGTGCCCCAACCCTCAATGTTGTCCTTCCCAAAAAGTAGGTGTAGGATAATTCTATAAAGTTGACTGCTGGGTCTGACTGCAGACATTGTGATGTCAGAATTTAACTGTAATAACTTATTACATCTGAGTAGCTTTTATACAAGGATTGCAGGCTTCCATCTATTATAAAAGGGATAAAATACCACCTGTCATGCATTATAAGGATATTTGTAAGTCACAGAGAAGTTATGTGACCGTATAGGGAAACAAGGCCGAAGGTCATGGAACTCTGGGGTGACTTGCAATAGCATTCAAATGTACAGTAGGCGGTACTTCATTCCTTATAAATACATGGTTACACAACAACCCATCCCACAGACCACTTAAATCCTTTTTTTGGTGCGCTTTTATATGAAAGAGGTAGGATGATTGTAAACATCAAGTATAAGATTAGAATCTCTGGTGCACAATTTAACACACCATAAAGCAGTTAGATATTTGTTGCAAAAAAAGATATATAATCAGTTTATTACAAGTAAGATTAAAACATGAATGTGTAGAAGCACTTAGAGATTCTATCTTTGCTATAATTACCTTAAGTGTGGTAAATAAACATGTTGCCATAAATATATCATTTTAGTTCAGCTAGAAAAGCAGGCAGAGCAGAAGAAGGAAAAGCCATCTTTTGTTTTCTGTATTGCAGTTTTAATTATGCTCTGGGACCTTCCTTTCCTCGTGGCTGCTGGCTCTGGCAATTACACTAGACTGGATTTAATGTTGGACTTTGCATGTTTGAGGTGTAACCAAGACTATTTAACATGAAGTGTGTATTTGTAAAGTGCACATTCCGCCAGAAAGATATTCTGGCTCTGAATATCAGTATATTGTCACCCAACTCAATGGTATTCATTTTATCAACCTCAGAAGGATGAGTGGACCCGCCGGGATTTGAACCTGTGACCATGTGGTCAAACACAAGCCCCCACTGTGGGCATATTAGTCCATTAAGCCACCAGACCTTTGCCGTTTAATACACAGGAGGCCTTAATGAAGCAACAGCTTGCATGGTCAGAATAGACTGGGCCAGACACTGAAGCCCCATTTCCATGCCTCACATGAGGGAGGGTCAGACAGAGATTGCAGCACCCATGAGGCAATGAGAGAGCGTGAAGAACTGATTGAGGAGCTAGAGGTAGCATCACCACTGATAATGATGGCAGATGTGGAGCCCATACCAACACAATATCAATTCCGACCGAATGATGGGTGTGTGCAGAATGGCCCTGATGAACAGAAAAAACAAAGAAAACATTAATGATATGACGGAGAAGAGCACAAGGTACAGATGAGCAATATGTCACCTCCAGCCACTTCAGAGACCTGTCCACTTAGTGTTACTGACAAGGTATTCCAGTAATATAATCAGGCAACAAATTGAAAACCTTTAATACAATCAATTTCCAATATGGGGTACTAAGTGAAGTGCGAGAAAGAGGACACACTGTATAATGCATTCAGTTCTCAAAAGTGGCTGTGACCATGCCAGTCACAAATGCACATGTGGAACTGTTGAGCCAGAGGTTGAAAAAAATAGAACGTTGTTCTGCAAGACGCTTGCAGTGGCATTGCTGGTAAAGGCACTAAGAAGACCTGGTATCTTGCAAAGAGTTCATAACATCATAACTTCCCTGTTCAAACACAGATCCTGATGGCAGGAAAAGGCACTACACTACACTACAGCACATTCTGGAACAACAACCCCATCACCATCAGAAATGCATCATGACTGCTGCAATGTTGAAATAAATTAAAGATTTTTCTTTAAGAGAATACTGCATCGCTACACTATTAGATTCACCACTCATAAATGCTGTGCCTCGTTTTAAACAATCTCGAATAATCCTACCCTAGGGCAAAGGCCCCTGCTCAGAACTCCATTATAATCTAGAGAGGAATGAGCGATTCTAGTTCCTGTGCATACATACATTAACATGAAGCTTGGACATGAGAGACTGAGCGGGAAAGAGACATCAACCAAAACTTTAAAAACAAGCATTGGCATAGCCAATAGGTCTCACGTTTGGAACCCTATAAGTATTTAGTTATGCAGTAAAATATCCTTGGTGCAACAATATCAACTGTTGTATGGCTAAACACTTATAAGGTCCCAAAGGCGAGACCTATTGGCTATGCCAAAGCTTGTTTAATGTGTTTTTTTACAGGAACACTAGCGCTCATGTTTTCAGTCACTATACACTTGTGCTTCGTTTAAAAAAAAGTTGGACTGGAACACTAGTGTTCGTAATTACCTTCCCCTCCCTGGTATCCTTTACATGCCCTCCCCGGTCTATCTGCGCGCTTGAGAAGTCTAATGCATGCAGGTTATAGTGGCCCTAGACCAAAGTCGCTTCCTGTGGATATTATGGACACACTCCTTTCATAGACCACTTCCAAATGGATTTAAATGAATGTTCAAAACTCCCCAATATATTTGTCACTTTGACAAACAAATTCCTAAATATAATTTTGGAGGCGACTAAAATGGTAAAACTAATACACTTTTATGTATAGTGTATTTTATTTAGGTCAGTTGTGAAGCATACGTTGGACTTAGAGCAGGGTGGACCGGTACTGCAGCTGCTGCTAGGCAGAGGATGGGAAAGGAACGGTCCACCGTGAAGTCTGCTGGGTTGAATGAATCAGTTGTTTATTCTCGAGCTGTTTGCTGAGGTAGGAATCTCGGCCCTTCAGCACCTTGGCCCAGGCAGAACTGCACTTGGGCCCCCGCTCCTAGTGCCGGTACCCGCACCCCTCACTGTTCTACTGTCAGCACAGGCTTCAAATGTTTACCAGCCTGCCTTTTCACATCACTGTCCATCCACTGCAGGGGAAGGAGGGTGGCTGTGATCCAGGTGGCTGTGTTAGAAGGAACTACACTCTTGCTATTAGTCTTGGAGGAAAATACGGAATTATTTCTGTATCAGTGGTGGTGGAAGAAAAATGTATGAAGTGGTATGTAAACGAGGTGGCAACTCCATTTTTTGCAGGCCACTGTGAATGGATTTGTTTCTGCAATCGCCTGCTCTGGGTTAGAAAAGGAAGAAAATGGGTGAAATGCCTTGAAACACAAGCGCGTGTGCGCCTCGCGCGGCAGCAGGGGGAGGGGAGAGAGAAGGGGGCCTGCGCCGGTTTCCCTTGCGGGAGCGAGCAGCAAAGCGTTATAATTGCTAACATATGGCACCGCTGCTCGCTCCAGCAAGGAAATTGCCAAACGTGCACGATTTGCCATTGAAAGCAATGCAAGGCGTGCGCGCTTTTGCCTGCAAAAGTGTAGCGATGGCTGAAGGTCTTTTTCCTATTTAGCGCATGCGTGCTGCGTAGGCGAGACCTAAAAAGCATAAGTCCTACTGAGTTAAAGCACAGAACAGGTACAGTAGAGTGGAAAGGACCTCCCTGAAGTGAGAGGCTGTACGAGGCCCAAGTGAAACCTTTCTCCGACTTGCTTTGAGCTGTGTGTGTGTAACCACTAACCAAGGGAAAAATGGTTTCGAAATTTCTTTGGTGTAAGAGCTAATTTGCATATTTATGACATCACAGGAAGGCATGTCACAGAACCTTTGGTGTACCACACCAGGCCTCCCCCAGAGGTCTCCAGTACACGACGCAGCACAGCCTGCAGCTCTGATCCGTAAAAAACTCCCTTCTGGAAGCCCCTCCAGTTCAGCAGAGTCATCAGTGGAGTAATGCAAAATCGTGCCCCCCATACACCCTGCAAAAAGTGATGAGGGGCCCCTGAGTCTCTCTTATCTGACATATTTTCATGGACTTGTGCTTATTGGACCCCCTGGAGAGTTGGGGGGAGCCCCTGCAGGGGCTTTTGTTATGCTTCTGATTATCATTACCGCTGGTCTAATGTCTCCAGAAGAGGCGGATGAGTATGTGTCTGCTGCAAGATCTGCACAACAAACAGGGTGGGCAGTTGGAGTACTGACATGTCAGGGCCAACCTGGAAACAGCCACCCATCCCCTTACCTGACAGAGCCTGCCAAATGATTGAGACGGAGCTCGGGTACATGTTGAGTTCCCGTTCTAAGGCCATCCAAGCCTCTGAGTTAACCAATAGTGGCTCTTGGCTGGTTTTGTGGTGGGCTTTGGCACCCATAATAGTAATTGGGGGGACAACATCAAAACTTCAGGGTCCTATAGAAACTCAGGACCCATGTCATGCAGTCACGATGATCATTGTGCATACAAATGCTCGGTATGACAACTGGTTCTCTGATCAATTTGCATTATTGTCACATCCAAATTGAGGTTGTTACCAAACAAGACAAAAACGTGCCACACCTGAGAAGAGTGGTGAAGCATTGTAGATGAATGGGGAGAGCCATGGGCAAAATCTGAATCCGCCGGGTCCCCAAATGTATTTGACAAGGCCGAGCAGAGCCACTGCCTTGAGAGCTTTGAGTGGCAGACCTTTACTTTTCACTACTAAGATATGGCGCATTCCTGCTCTCTCTCTGCTCTAGTGCACACAGTGCTGCCTCACACCAAAGTTATGCTATACTAGAGCACAGCGAAGCTGCATCAAGCAATAGTAGCTGGTAGAGAGAAGCGTCACAATGCTGGACCGCCCAGATGAACTGAGGAGGAGTGTCAGCATACAAAATGGAGTCTGGCACCAGGACAAAACTATTTATAAATATCAAGTTCACGGGGAGGGCGTGAACCGTGTGGTTGTGGAATGCAAGTTCGAAGTCCAATTCCTTGGAAGCAGGACTGTTGTAAAGCTATACCCCAAACGGTCCCTGGGACTGCCAGATTTTTATTTTCAGGCTAGAGAGCTGTCAGGAGCAAAGCTGTGACTGTCTGTAGACCTCAATTGCAATTGATTAGGAACCACCTAGAGCCAAGACCTATTTCTTTTCCACTTGCATGGCAGATTGCTCAACTTAATTTTTCCATTTGATCTTGAGTCAATGGGTATTATACTTTTGGTTGTTTCACACTGACTCTGATGAGTCTATGTTGGACCCTCACCGCAAAAACCCATAAAAAGCATGTAGCCTCTGTGCCATGCTCTAAGTTATATTTTTCCCTACTAGAAAATATTTTCACTTTTCTTTGTTTTACCTTTAGCCTTTTGAGCTGGTGAGATCCCTGACTGACCAAGAGGAAATTCTGTTATGATGATGCTTAGTTATTATTGCAACAGAGAATATTTGTATGTATGTATTTATGTATGTACAGATTATTGTTAGCACATGTCTGTACAGAGTGATTTGTACTCTTGTGAGTGTGTAGATGATCTGTACTTGAATGTATTCAGGTGGGAATTGGTGTTTGGTGTACCCCACTGGGGGATCAAATTGAAACTTTGACGGACCAGCTGTAAGAATCTGGAGTGCTATTTCATGTGCCTCACAGAGTTTAAGAAGAGGATGGATGTGTCACATGAGATCTAATTTCAGACTGGGGGTCCTGATTTACTAACATTTGACACCACACAGCAAGAGAACTTGCTGCACTGCACTGTGTCTGATGGGGCACAGGAATGCACCATATCTACTAAGATGCACATTCTTGCTCTCTCCCTGCACTGCCATTTACAGTGCAGCATAGCTCCAACACTGACACCCTTGCCGTGGTACAAGGGTGCCTTTGTTATAGGTAGGCTTGTATTTGTACAGGAGGGGACACCTTCCTGCACAAAAACAACCCTTAGAGGCATTTTCCTCTATGTGTGCTGCAGCTATTTGGAAAGCGGAACAAATAAGGAGAAAAAACAGTATTTCTCCTTGTTATGCCACTATTCAGAAGGTGTCCCATTTTGAAGCTTTACCGGGTTTATTGTTCTTACTAAATCTAGGAATTAGTCAAATTCCATGGGTGGGTGCGTGGGAACGCTCACACTCCACCCATGGAACACCTTCCCAGCACAGAGTTACACAAGACAGAGACTTGCACTGCTATGCTTTACTCTAATTTACTAAGCCAAGCTAAGCCATGCATAGTTTAGCAAATCTCACTGGAACCCCTGCGCTGCCTTGCTCCATCTTTCGTGACACACTGGACGGCATTTTCACCAACATAAACGAGATAACAGTAAAGGAAATACTGCCCCTTACCTGGTCTGATCATTTTGCTATCATGAGTAGCATTAGTATTAGCCAGGCCAATAAATCCAACCAGAACTCCCCAACGCAATAACCTTTTAGAGTTTGGAAGGATATTGACAAGGTGATCTTAAGAACATCTCTAATTGACACCTGGCCGACCATTTCGGGAGATTCTAATGTAGCGGTGCAGCAATTCTCAAATTGGTCAAGTTCGGCGGTAGAGATATCTGTCGCACTAAAAACTATTTCTAAAAATAGGAAGACGCCTTCAGCACCTTGGTTTACGGAAACATTGAGAAAGCAAAAACAGATTTGCAGGAATCATGAGAGAATATGGCGAAAAGCCTATGATAGTGAAAATAAAACGACATATAAACAGACATTGGCCGTCTATAAAAAAATGATTTTTGAGGCCAAAAAGAATTTTTATGGGGAACAAATTGAAAGCGCAAAAAACTCCAGCAGACAACTGTATGAGGTGGTGAAGTCATTAGCTGGAAAATCGCCCGATCTGGCTCCCCCACCCTCTCAGGCATTTTGCGACGCCTTGGCAAATTTTTTCTTCTCAAAAGTGAATGACATTTACGCCGAATTTTCTATGATTAATAAACCAACTAATTTGGCACCTATCCTATCTAATAAACAAACTGAGTCCTCATTCACCCAATTTAAAGAGGCAAAGGAGGATCAAATTACAGACATCATCAGGCTAATTAAATCAGGTTCTGCCCTTGACCCTTGTCCTCCCAAGATTTTTCCCCCTATAATCGACTTAATAAGTGATTTCACAATGCAAATCTGCAATGCGATGTTCATATCAGGTGTTTTTCCTGATAGGTTAAAGAACACGCTATTAAAACCTCTTCTGAAGAAGCCAGGCTTGGATAAAGAGTTACTAAAAAACTACAAGCCCATTGCTAGCTTGCCTTTCTTAGCCAAAGTGGTTGAGAAAGTAATGAATGTTCAGCTTTCAGAATACATTGAACAGAATGATTGCTCGATGA
The DNA here is from genome assembly GCF_964263255.1 of Lissotriton vulgaris. Taxonomy (NCBI): domain Eukaryota; kingdom Metazoa; phylum Chordata; class Amphibia; order Caudata; family Salamandridae; genus Lissotriton; species Lissotriton vulgaris. The sequence continues at coordinate 412,287,343 of NC_141699.1, read as the reverse complement.
GTCACAGTTTGGCTTTCGGAAAATGCATGGAACCGAGACTGCGCTCATCAAGGCCGCTGATGATTTCAGAACCATTAGAGACCAGGGTGGTACGACGGTTCTGGTTATGTTAGATCTATCCGCGGCCTTCGACACGGTCAATCATTCCATCCTGATTGACCGTGTCGGAGAGCTGGGTATCCATTCCACGGCTGGAGCTTTGCTTGCTTCCTTTTTGGCAGGGAGAACACAGGCAGTAACTCTGGGGCCATTTAGATCGGTTGACCTAGCTCTACCTTGTGGAGTGCCGCAAGGCTCGTCCCTAAGTCCGACACTTTTTAACATTTATGTGTCGGACTTAGCTAGGGTTATCAAGATCTACAGGATGAGCCTAACCACTTATGCTGACGATACGCAGCTGGTGCTAGCCATCAACAATGATGGAGAAGAGGTGGCAGCTCGGTTTCAGGAAGGCATGCTAGCAATTAAGGAGTGGATGGCCTGCAACTGTTTAAGGCTGAATTCCGAGAAAACGGAGGTGATCATTTTTGGTAAACTTTTTCCCATCTGGTCATCAATTTGGTGGCCTCCGTTACTCAGAGTACTACCGTCTCCTGTGCAGAAAGTTCGAAATCCCCGAGTTATCTTCGATGAGAAACTAAACTTCGTTAATCATGCCAATCAAGTAGCCTCCACAGCATTTTACAAACTCAAACTCCTAAGAAAAATAATTCCATTTATCTCAGAAAATGGAGGGGAAACGGTGGTGAGCTCACTGGTACTGTCCGCCTTGGATTACTGCAACGGTTTATTTCTGAATGCTCAAGCTCGGGCGGTTGCCAAGTTACAACTGGTCCAGAATGCGGCAGCAAGACTGCTATCTGGGACCCCCAAATATAAACCGATTAAACAAGTAATCAGGAGCTATCACTGGCTGACGGTTAAAAACAGGATTACATTTAAAACATTGTGCCTCACCTTTAAAGCCATCCATCAGCTAGGGCCGGAGTTTCTTAAACAGAAGCTCATGTTTTATCGCCCCACTCGGCACTTAAAGTCAATAAATTCATTTCATCTTATTGTACCAAGAACTAAGACAGTCACTTGGGGAGACAGATGCTTCACCAATGTTGCAGCCAGACTCTGGAACACACTTCCACTGGTGATTAGATCCACCCCTACATTGTTACAATTTAGAAAATTGTTGAAGACATGGCTGTTTGACCAATAAGTTCCACCTCCCCCCTTTATTATTTTTCATGATTAAAACTGTAAATTGAGCATATTGAGGCACCTGTGAGTCTTAGCGCCAAGACACCCAAGGGCATATGATGCGCTTTATACATTTAAAAAATAAATAAATAAATTGCCATGCAAGGGCTTCGTAAATCTTGGCCTAGGTGTGTGACAGGCCTGGTAGATCGTATATGGCTACATATTTTGATCTAAATACAGGGTTCGAGTCAGGGTACCACGCGGGTGGACAGCGTCCCCCCACTTATTTTACCTGGTTTTTACGGGGTGGACTCCGTCCCCACTGCCCAAAAGATAGAGCCAGCACCCTAGTCTGCACCTGCGAGCGCACGCTCAGCACTCATCAAACCTAACCTCCTCTTGTCGACAGAGGCGAACAGAGCTCTTTAAGTTGTTTCACATTGATGGAGCCATTCAGTATGACAGACGGGCGCTCGTGTCCGTATATTAGAAAAGGTTAGTATGTCTTCACGCATTTCAGATGGAGACCGGCAAATTTACTGTGGGCAACAAATACGCACCGAACAAGCGCAGCTTTAATTTCACCGCTCCTTTGAGTGTCAATACGGTGATGAATTCCAACGTAAACATTCTGCTTTGTCCTTTGAACCTGCCCCCATCTCCTTGTAACCTTTGTTAATTAGAGGGGGCTACATTTCGTGAAGTCACTTCCTGACGTGACGTCACTTCTGGTGACACCACCTAACTTGGAGCGTCCCCCCACTTCATTTTTTAGGACTTGTGCCCTGTCTAAATACATGCAGTGCCTGCCATAGCCTTTGAATAAGTTGTTGGGGGGGGAGTGGCAAAGCAGCATGGCCGGCAGAAAGTGATCCCTAGCTTCTATAGCTCCTGGCCAGTCATTGCAATAATCCCCTAAAATCCTGCACGAACCTGATATTTAGGCATGAAAAGAGGTCGTCCAAGGCACCAATACAACAGAGGGGTACCTGTATCCTGTTCCTGCATGATGATAGCATGCAATTGAAGAGCTCGGCCTCTGTGACTCTAACGGGGGGTGCCAGAGATGGATGAGCGGCCTGCGCAGTGGGGCACACCTGAACCGCGTGTAGAGAGCAACCAGGCTCTCCTTCTAAAATGTAACCACTTTTCAAGCATGCATACACCCCTTGAGCAGGCTTGTCCCGAGGGGATAAATAAATGGCGGAAGACTGTGTGGGGTCTTCCGGCCACAAAAGTAAAAGCACTGGTATTGTATCTTTATTGAAGCACAGCAGCAGCCTAGTTCCATGTGGCCCGCCGTGCTACATTGGCAACGACGCCGGTCGCACCCCACGCATGTCTTGCTGCCCACTCGGCAACCTGCTGGGAGCTCACGGAGCCCACCCACATCGCCCTGCTCTGTCTGCCATTGAAAAGCTGTCTGGTGTCTCCGTGGGCCCGCACGACATCTGCGGCCCACATTGCCTGCCTTTAAGAGGAGTACCGTTGTGTTGCGCCCGCCCACGCATCTCCCTGTCCAGCGGGAGCACGTTCAGCCGGCGGCGCTTGCTGTGGCCGTTACCTGGGGTGAGTGCTCGCCACGTGAGAGCCCCTTCTGCTTACTGCTCAGGATTCGCCCGCACAGGCCTCTGTGCTTCTACACGCTGCATTCTAGCCCCTGGGCCTGTCAGCGAGGCCCAGTCTCCCGATCTGGCCTGAATGGCTGCGAGGCCCCCAAGAGTGTGCTGTCCCGCCAGCTGCCTGGTCACACCTCAAGGGGAGGGGTGAAGCGTGGTGAAGACCCCCCTGGCATCAGAAGCATAGAAAGGAGGTGAGGAAGGCGCACTAGGAGATAAAGCTGCTCATCAGAGACAAGGGTCTGGTGCCCACACGAGCCCCCTCCCCCGCCAGTCAGCGCCAAGGAGCAAGACCCCTCCTCTAACCATCCAGGTTAAAGAACTGTCCGGTGCACATGGCTAAGCAGTAGCACGCACACCCATGGATTTTCTTTTCCAGCACCTAAACCACACCCTCAACATCAGCACTCAAACGCTCAGCCACGATGAGTAACCAACCGGAGACTGGCCCTGCCGGCCAACAAGCTGGGGGAGCAATCCAGATAGGGGCGCCAATGCACCTCCACCAGGGCACAACTACACGGTTGTCGCACCTCTACCACCCTTCAGTGAGGCCTCGGATCGTGTCACAGCTGCGCCACGGTGGAAGGCATGGGTCGGATGCCTCAACCACCACTTCAAGGGGACAAGAGAGAGGCTGACGGCACCGTGAAATGGTCGGTTCTCATCTACTACGGAGGCTCAGAAATGTATGACCTCTTCGAAACGCTCCCCAACACGGGCAACGACAACAACTACGAGACTGCGGTTGCTGCGCTCAACAGGCACTTTGACCCCCAACTCAACCCTGACTTCGAGAAGTTCAAGTTCCGGAGAGCTTCGCAGATGGACTTGGAGTGTGTTGACATGTTCTTACGCACGGTTGCGCCGACTGGCCAGCATGTGCACCTTCACAGATCCCTGAGAGGAGAAACGAGACCAAATCATCCTGGGATGCCGCTCCAAACTCCTGCGGAAGTTGATCCTTTGTCAACAGGGGATCTAGCTGGACGAGATCCTTGTCCGGGCCCTCTCCCACAAGCTCTCAGCCGTCCGTGCTGAGGAAATGGAGGCTGCCCTGCACACGCCAGTTGCCGCATCACATATAACCAGACACCCGACGGTCAAAGAGGAGAGAGTTGAGGCAATCCAAAGATGCCCCAACACAGCTCGTTAAGCTCCGATACTGCCACCCGGAGGGCAGTGTGGATATGTGGGGAAGACCACACAGAAACAGCCGTCTGTGGGGCGAAGGGGAAGACATGCTCCCACTGCGGCAGGCTCAACCACTACGCCAAAGTGTGCCACGGCGGACAGTTCAGACAGACTCCGTCGAAGCCAAGGGGCATGTCGCAGTATGTTTGACAGATCTCCTTTGAAGATCCGCCATCGACATCAGAGGCTCAGTAGCAGGAACGATATCCTGTGTTTGAAGACGATGATGATGCGGTGTTTGTGATGTCATACGTCAGCAGGATGGACCATCGCCAAAGACCACCTCCAATGTGCTCCGTCTCGGTGGGAGGCTGGGCTGTTCAGGCCCTCATTGACACCAGCACCTCTGTCAACGTGATGGACTCATAGCAATATGACCACCAGTCACCACGGCGACCACCTGCACCCTCAAGGGCCCGGATCTACACCTAAGGAGGGACTGATTCACTTCCTCTCAGAGGAGTCATCCAGGCCAAAGTCGCCAGCGAAAAATACTCCACAGACACCAAATTCCACATCACCAAGGGACAAAAAGGGACCCTGCTCAGCTGCCACACAGTAGAAGACCTGGGACTCGTCTTTTGTGCCAACCAAGTCCATGATTCACACACCTAAGCCATTCTGAAGGAGTTCCCGGCTCTATTCACAGCACTAGGGAACCTCAAGGGCAAGAAATATAAACTCCACATTGACCCCTCGGTGAGACCAGTTGCCCTCAGGCACCGGAGAGTGCCATTCAATCTTCGCCTGCAGGTGGAAGAAGAGCTGAGAAAACTTGAAGATCTCGACGTGCTTGAAAATGTCTCTGTTCCCACCCCCTGGGTGTCCCCGCTGGTCATGGCTCTCAAACCTAAGCAGCCCGGAGCCATCCGGCTCTGTGTGGACATGAGGCTACCAAACACGGCTGTTAAAAAAGAATGCCACATTACCCCCACCATGAACGACATAGTGGCTGACCTAAACGGGGCAAAATGGTTCTCCAAACTGGATTTGAATGCCGGGAATCATCAGCAGGAACATGAACCCAAGAGCAGGTATATCACCACCTTCTCAATGCACGTTGGCCTCCGAAGGTACAAGAGGCTCAGCTTTGGGGTGTCGTCGGCAGCCGAAGTCTTCCAAAATGCCATCAGAGAGACACTGTCTGGGCTGCAAGCCGTGATTAACCTCAGTGATGACATCTTGGTGTTCTCAGACACATTAGAGGATCATCACAATCATCTCCGGGCCACCCTGAAGAGACTAGAAGACTGCGGATTGACCATTCACAAGTCCAAGTGCACGTTTTACCAAGAGTCCATCGATTTCTTTGGATATACCTTCACCCTAGAGGGACTGCTAGTAGATCCCAAGTAGGGATGAGCGGAAAATCCGTTCCGCTCGCGGATTTCGCGGATTTTCGGGAAATCCGCGATCCGCGAACTTCCGCAAATTTACTCAAAATCCGGCGGATTTGAGGGGCAAAAGTTCAAGCCTGTTGAACTTTTAACTATTTTAGGATGGCGCCGGCAAGCTGCCAGCGCCATCCTAAAATATTTGCTAAGTTAGCTTCAACAGGAAGCACTAATAGATAAAATAAAGCAGGTGCTCGAGCACCTGCTTTATTTTATCTATTAGTGCCCTGATAAAGCTAATTTAGTAACTATTTTAGGATGGCGCTGGCAGCTTGCCGGCGCCATCCTAAAATAGTTGCAAGATGATGTGTGACTGTTTACTGTTTTGTCATGGCTGGGTAGGTGTGCGTTCTCCCCATATCTATCGTCGAAAATTAGCTTTGATGCTTGATGGAGGCCTTTGCATAATTGACTTTCACGAGCTCAATCCCTGTGCAGTTCCTGTGACCACGACCTTCTCTGATCCGTGCCTGTCCTTTTATACACACAAGAGGCATGTGAACTTGCATATAAGCCCCGTCCTAACACACACACTAGTGGTGTGTGCACCGTCTTCGCGCCCTTTACCCACTTGATGGACAGGTCACTCGAGGGACCCCGGCGCTCTTTGGTGTGATGGCAAAGTTAATCAGCACCCCCAAAAATGTGTGTTTTGTCGAGGCTGGGTAGGTGTGCGCTCTCCCCATATCTATCGTCGAAAAATAGCTATGATGCTTGATGAAGGCCTTTGCATATTGACTTTCACGAGCTCAATCCCTGTGCAGTTCCTGTGACCACGAGCTTCTCTGATCCGTGCCTGTCCTATTATACACACAAGAGGCATGTGAACTCGCATATAAGCCCCGTCCTAACACACACTAGTGGTGTGTGCACCGTCTTTGCGCCCTTTACCCACTTGATGGACAGGTCACTCGAGGGACCCCGGCGCTCTTTGGTGTGATGGCAAAGTTAATCAGCACCCCCAAAAATGTGTGTTTTGTCGAGGCTGGGTAGGTGTGCGCTCTCCTCATATCTATCGTCGAAAATTAACTTTGATGCTTGATGGAGGCTTTTGCATAATTGACTTTCACAAGCTCAATCCCTGTGCAGTTCCTGTGACCACGAGCTTCTCTGATCCGTGCCTGTCCTTTTATGCACACAAGAGGCATGTGAACTTGCATATAAGCCTCGCCCGTTTGGCCCTGCCCCTCACACTAGCGATGTGCACCGTTTTCCCACCCGGCCATTACCCACTAAATCCGCAAAATCCGCAAATCCGCAAATTTGCGGATTTTGCGGATCGCAAATTCACAAATTCGCAAAATTCACGAATTGCGAATTCGCAAAATTCGCCCATGCCTAATCCCAAGAAGGCTTCAGCCATACGAGCGGCCAGTACACCGAAGAACCCAAAAGTTAGAAGCTTTCTCGGCATGGCCAGCTATTGTGGGCGCTTCATTCCAATCCTTGCTGCCATGTCGGAGCCGCTCCAGTCCCTTACACGCAATGATCACAAGTGGGAGTGGACTGGGGTCGCCCACAAGGCATTCAATGACATCAAGACAGGACTGCTTGACAAGAGAGTAATAGAGTAATGGCCTACTTCCATCCGGGGAGGCGCACTGAACTGATCGTCGACGCTAGCCCAGTGGGTCTGGGAGTGGTCCTCCTTCAGGAACACAGCCCTGAGGTCTTGAGGGCAGTAGCCTACGCCAGCAATGCACTCACCGACACAGAGACAAGATACGCCCAATTTGAGAGGGAGGCCCTAGCCATAAAGTAGGCGTGTCAACACTTTCACCTCTGCCTAAGCAGCCAAGAATTCAAGGTTGTGACCAACCACAGGCCTTTACTCCTGCTCTTTGCTGGCTTGTCCAGACTGGCGCCCCAGAGAATCGAGCGATGGGCAGTATAGCTGCAGTCTTACAACTTCAAGGTCGTGTTCTCTCCTGGGGCCCACAACCCAGCTGACTACTTATTACGCCACCTAGAGTGCACGTCGCCGCCAGACCCTTCAACGAACACATGTAACGCTGAAGCATTCGTGAAGATGGTGCGCAAGGTGCGTGCCCCACAGCCATGACACTCGAGGAGATCGGCTGTGCCACTAAAGAAGATGATACACTGTCACGGATGAAGGCCGCACTGGAAAGTAACGGATTGGCACGCTTTATGGATGGAACCCGCCCTCTCCGAACGGAGATCAGCCACGCCCCACAACAGCTCTGGCAGGTACGCCACAAACTCAGTGTGTGGCACTAGGGAGTTCTTCTGGGAGGACACCTGATTGTAATTCCAGAAAGGCTACAGAAGCGGATTCTCACACTGGCAAATGTTGGCCACCAGGGGATGGCCAAGACAAAAGCAAGGCTGCGAAATGAGGTCCGGTTCCCTGCAATCGACTCCATGGTGGAAGAGATGGTGAGACAGTGTCATGCTTGCACAATCACAGGAGGAGATCTGGCGCTGGTGAATACTGAAGAACCTAGTGAGAACCCCTGGGAAAAATTCAGCCTTGACTTCAGGAGTTTCTCCGATGGATGTCACATGCTGGTCATGGTTGACTTGTTTTCGAAATTCCCTATTGTGGAGGTGGTGGCGTCCACCGCGTTCACTCACGTGAAGCGAGTTCTAGACAAAACATTTGCAATTTTGGGGCTGCCCGAGGAGTTCAAGTCAGACAACGTGCCGCCGTTCCAGGGCCAGGAATTTCAGGAGTACCTTGAGAGCAAGGCAATTCGTCATCGAAAGATCACCCTGCTGTGGCCTCAAGCCAATGGGGAGGTGGAACATCTGATGCGGACACTGAACGGAGCGCTGCGCATCGCCGTGGACCAAGGTAAAGATGCTGAGACAGCTCTGGACCAATTCCTTGGCACCTATCACCAGATGCCCCACAGCACCACCAAATGTGCCCTGTCTCATCTGCCATTCAAGCGCCCCCGTGAAACAGCATCCCATCAGACCCGATGTGGGACCCCTCGGAGCGAGACTATTAAGCGGTTCTGGCCAGAAGGGAGATGATGAACCGCAAGGCCAGCGGGTCCTGTCGAGCACAAGAGCCCCAGCTAAAAGTGGGAGACTGAGTGGTGATCAAAGACCGACACCCCGGTTGGAAGTTCCAGACGCCCTACGAGCCGGAGGTGTGGACCGTTGTGGGCATTCAAGGGACCATGGTCACTGCTCAGAGAGGACAGCACTCCATCACGAGAAATTAATCTACCTTCAAGAAAACGGGCGAGAAAGAGTCTGACCACGAAGAACTCGATCATCCGGAGACAACCCCAAGATCTCCCCACCTGCCTCACCAGGAACATTGAGTCAGTCGCCAGGAGAATCCAGAGGTGTGAGCGAAGGTAGCGTTCTCGTGGCTGGGGCAGCCTGTTCTGTAGAAGCGTTTGAGTCGTCCCTGGATGGTTCGTCTAGCGCAGTGGTCAGTTCCAGCTCCCGGAGCCAGAAGTATGGTCTCCGGGCGAACCCTGCGCCAAGTCAAAGACTGAAAGACTTTGTATATACGTCTCCATGAACTGGTGTGACCCTATGGTCTGTTACTAAAAGAAAGAAGGGATGTAGAGAGCCACCCAGGCTCTCCTCTAAAATGTAACCACTTTACACACATTTATACACCCCTCGGGGTGGGCTCGTCCCGACGGGATAAATAAACGGCGGAAGACCGCTCAGGGTCTGCCGGCCACAAAAGTAAAAGCAATGGTGCCATATCTTTATTGAAGGACAGCAGCGGCCTAGTTCCACGTGACCCTGCCGCGCCACACCATGTTCTCCAGTGGAGTAACACACCGTTCGGCAGCAACTGCAGTTGGGCACTGGTCAGCACAGGCCCAGGAGATGAGCCAACTGCATAGGCACTGCCCCAAGGCCGAGCCGGCACCCGGTGGGAAGTGCGAGGGACCGGCGGTGCAGGAGGTGTGGACCGGCATGGGACAGAAACTCCGGTCCTTCGAGAGCCTGCGTAACAGCATGCAGAGAACCCCTCTGTCCCATTCACGTTGAGGCAGGAGACCTCTGGGTGCTACACTAGGGGCCTGTGTGACGCACATTGAGTCGCAACCTCCTGTGCATTCGGCGGCGGCAGAGGGGGAGCCTTGCGGGACTGGTAGTGCTCTCCTTAGTGTGGGAGACAGCAGGCAAATGCCAGAAGGCAGTGCGGTTGCTGGTGGTTCCGTAAATTAACTCTAAGGCCCAGCAGGAGGGAGGGCACATTTAACTGCAGACAGCACCCACTGTAGCAGATCCATGTGTAACAGTGAGTAGGAGCCACGGTGTGTGGCGCCCCTGCAGTAGCTTATTTAATCTGGCACTTGGGACATTTGCTGTGGGCCGGAGCTGGTAGACCAGTGGACTGCAGCGCGGAGTGGGGGGCTGGGCACCACTGGCTGTGATATTACTGTGACCCACCTGCCTGGCGCTGGATGGTGTTGGGCAGCCTACTTGTGAACAGCCTCCTTGGCAGGGCTCTGCACCAGACATTAGATTACCCCTGTGGGTGACAGTCTTAGAGTGACATATGTTGTATATTGATTCTTCTTGTAATATGGCTATCAGTAGTCATTAGCCCTTCCTCAGTGTTTTCACCTTCTCAGATTCCCAGAATACCTGTGAGTGTGTTGAAAATAGTTGAGGTCAAAGTTTTTTATTAGACTTAATGTAAACACTGGCATTAGTGGTGATGACAACACAGAAAGGACCTTTGCGATGTGTGCACCTTTGTTGCAGGAACTATACAGGACAAATATACATAACGTATTCAGCACACATAGGTTATGTTTCCAATGTAAAAACGATGTTGGCTGGCAGGTAATAAAATTTGGATGCACTCGCTCACCTTTACTTTCAATATTGGGTTGAGGTAAAGACAGTAACAAGCACGTCGGAGAACAGACAAACTCAACCTTAGAAGTCTTCCGACTGCGCTGCCACCGTTTTGTGGTCCACTGTTCAAAGTTCAAAGCATTGTATTCACGTAACTAAGGTGACACAACCACAAGATGGCTACCTCACGTCATGAAGTTTCACGTCGGGCAATGACGCACCAAACCTCTTCCCTGGCTGGACAGTAAGAACCAGGCCACTACGCTGTACGCTCACGAAGTCAAAATAGACGCGCTGTCACTCCGCAAACACTCCTGAAGGTTCCACAACATCATTGTTAGGAAAGGAACATCAGGAGAGGGCAGATCGAAACGGAGACATGCAGGGGTTCCCTCGCAAAAGGCAGGCAGTCAAACTATCAATAAGCAACAGAGAACGCCAGGAAACAGCAAAAACAGGTACTTGCGATTGATTGATATTTCTCCCTTTTTCTTTATCACGTTTATGTCATCAGCTGAGTTACTGGTTCCTTTTAATTTTGATAAGAGTTTCACAGCATTGTCAGTTACATCTGTTCGTGGTTTTAACTGCAGCTATTTGAGATGTAGATTAGTTCAACTTTAGTTGCCACTTTAGACAGGTTCCTTAAAATCTTTGAAGCGCCGTGAAAAAGGAAGAAACCAGCCGCAAGTATTTGTAGCGCCTCGTTTCATTTCTTTTCTGTAAAGGAGGAAGATGTGTTGTATATTGATTCTTCTTGTAGTATGGCTGACAGTAGTCATTAGCCCTTCCTCAGTGATTTCACCTTCTTAGCTTCCCAGAATACCTGTGACTGTTCTTATCAGTACCAGAGTGTTCTATCTGTGTCAGTTGATGGTCTGGTCAGCTTGCGAGGTTTTGTACTCAGCTGTGTCCTACAATAAATCTATATGTAGTCAACTAGAAGTATCCTGTCATCTATCACCATCTATTTACAACAGCATACTACTCCACCATTGCCTGTTGGGAGGTCGACAGGAAGAGGAACTACCATAGTCGACGCACTGGTGACCTGGTGGGGGTGCATTGGTCCCGTATTTGGATTGTCGTGCTCGCTTTCCTGCCAAGAGGGTGCTGCCTGATGATGAAGTATGACACCCATTTGGGTGTTTGAGGGCTCTTGCTTCTGAGCAATCGATGCCCCCAGACCTGCTTGCAGAGTCCCTTGCCGACCTATTGGTTGTTTTCTTTTTTTCAAAAGAAACTGCATACTCCTTATAATTACATTCCTGTTTAAGAAAGATTTATTATAATGAGTCATCTTAAAGGAGCCTGTAGTTCAGTCTTGGAAAACCACTTTCAACCATTCACTTTGGTCTAAATGTCTTCTACTGTGCGAGTAGTGTGTTCCTTCCTCAGATTTCCTTGTCTACAGTGAGCATGTACATAAAAATGGGGAGCTCACTAGGCTGTATCAGCTTTCTAGAAATGATTGCCGGGGAGGAATAGGCCATAGGACCTTCAGTTTTCTCAAAGATGCCAGCTTGCACCAAGTTCACATATTCTTCTTCAAAATTACAGAGTAAATAGATTGGGATTCAGCTGTGCCATGACTTTGCACTGGTTCTTTAATGGGCTGTGTAATACTCTTTTCCTTTTAGACAGCCAATTCATTTAAAAATGCCCTACCGTATACAACATTTCTTTCAGGTTTCATGAATGGACACTAATCGAAAATATATTGCTTGAGTCTTTCAGCAACACGACAGATTAAGAAAGTGGCACTACCTGGTTTAGTCACAAGGAACTATGCTTTGACAGCATGCTTATTATCTGTGACATGTGCAACAAATGCATCTGCAAATTACAGGGGTGATTTGCCACCATGAAATCTCTGACACGTAAGTTGTGATTAGGGTGTTAATCAGTTGTCCATGTCCATGCAGACTGGTAATTATGGGAAAAAAGCGTTTGGCCTGTGGGAAGATAAGTCAGTTTGTAAAAGTATATCACTCCACAACCACATCTCAGATCCCTAACAAGCACTACAGCCCACCAAACAATGCAAAGTGATGTATTTGCTGGGGAGGTGGAGGAGGACACAAGTCGCATCATTAGTAGCCGCAAGCACCTCTTTCACAGGGTGAGCTGCATCTTCAGCGACTCATTCCTTAGTTTCCATTTTGACATCCATTTGGGATACACATATGTTTATCAGTCTGTGTAACTGCACCAGTATGATAATGCTTTTAAATGTCAAATGGGGTTCTCTTAGCATTTGGGAACTCTGTTTCACAGAATAGCAACCTTGGATTATCTCGGTATGCATTTCTTCCTCTGAGTTCACAAATTATGGACGATTTATTCTTTTGTTGGTGAAGTAAGTTGCAAAGGAAACCATCAATGTCCCCCACATAAAGCTGCATCAACTAGCTATCAACTTTTGAGGGTTTGTTTAATCTACTGTTAATTGAGCATATTTGCTTATCCAATCCACTTGTGGCAGTACTCGCTAATCCTATGGAACCTGTAGCATGCACTGGCAAATGGCTTGTAAAAGCAGTAGTCCAGCTGGAGCAGGGTAGTATACAACACAATAGTTATGTCGGATTTACTTTATAAACATCATATTCACTAAGGGAGTCCTAGCAAGTAGATCCTCCCTCTGGGTCAAAACATCCCATATCAATCGCAAAGGCCGTTTATTAAATAAATACATAGGCCGTTTATTAAATAAATGCATTTATATAAAATGGGTCTGGCGGCTTAGTGGACTAATGCGTTCATTGTTAAACCCTGTGTTTGACCTCATGGTCACTGGTTCAAATCCTGGTGGGTCCACTTAGCCTTTCATTCTTGTGAAGGTCAATAAACTGAGTACCATTGAGTTGGGTAACAATAAACATCTGTTATTCAGCGCCAAGTTACCCTTTGGTGAATGTGCGCTTTACAAATATATGTGTTCTGTGATATTATGACAAAATTCATGCATCATAAGAAACAACATTGATCATTTAAAAAAGGAATGGAATGGACACGTAGGGCCCTCCATGGCCTGGGCGTCAGACACACTCACAACAACTTTTGGCTTGGAGGATTCCATGGGGCTTTGTGACACATGCCAACGTGGCACCCCCATGACCACGTCTAAACTCACACTTCGAGGGCACACAAAACCATGTTGCGCATTGACTTGATCTGGCTTTCTGTGGTGGATGTCCTCCAGCTCTCAGAGATCGAGGCCCTCCTCTGGGGAATTTCGGACCATGCCCCCCTTTTGCTCCAGCTTGGCCTTCCCACTACAGTCCTTTGACCCTTGTGGCGTATTAACGCATGACACCTTACTGACCAAAATTGCTCCAACTTTATTGAAAAGAAGATCTTCTCCTACTTTAAGGTGAAAGGTGAATGGGGTATGGTAGAACTGACCGGTACATTGTGGACAGCCAGCAAACCTGCCCTAAGGGGTTTGGTTAAGCGGTAAGTTCAGGGTAGAGAGGACCAGTAGTTGACACACACGATGACTCTGAAGGCTCAGATTCTCTCCCTACAGCGGCGGATGCAGTGGCGACCCTCTTTTGAACTTGATCGTTATTTGGCTCTGATGAGATCTCTCCGGCATCAGATCTCACTGAAGGAGGCCAGACAATGTTGGAGGGCATCCACACAAAGGGTCTATGACATGGAGATGAGTTGGGGGAGCTTCTTTACTGACTGACCACCAGGGTGGCTGCCTCAAGCCCTCAATCATGGAACACTGAGCAGCTCTTTGCAGATTACTACAGTTCACTGTATGTGAGTAGACCCCGGCCCCCTCTTGAGACTGACTACCCGGTGCTGTGTGATACTCTGCTGCCCTCTGTCGTTGGCTAATAACCTTGATCAGCCGCTTATGGTGGAAGAGATCAGTGAGGTACTCTCGGATATGTCCCAGAGAAAAACGCCGGGCCCCCGCGGGCTTGTGGTTGACTATTACTGGAAATTCCGGAGTCTTCTGCTTTCCCACCTGCTAGCAATGTACAACGATTTGGCGGACCAGGGGGAGTATCCGCCTCAGTTTGGAACATGCTACATTTGAAGTGATCCCTAAATAAAGTCAGCCGCTGGATAGATGTTCTTTCTATCGACCTATCTCTCTTATTAATTCAGAAGTTAAGGTGTTCACCAAAGTCTTTGCTAACCATCTGCGCAATACACTAGATCAGTTTGGTTCCAAGCCGGCCCGCAGAACTTGCCATTGTATCGGAGGATCCAGGAGGCCCTCTCCCAGGCCTTCACTGTCCCTCAGCTCTGCTTTTGGTGGATTTTGAAAAGACCTTTGATATCATTGATTAGTCCTTCCTGAGTGTTGTGCTGGACAGAGCAGAGTTGGGACTTCGCTTTCGTACCCTTGTTGGTCTTCTTTATGCCTGCCCTACTGCCTGGGTCATGGTCAATGGTGCCCTGTCTCCTCCCTTCCTTATACTTAGAGGCACCCGGCAGGACTGTCCTCTCTCTCATCATTTATTTGCGTTGGCGATAGATCACCTGGTGTGCCTCCTTCAATGTGATGCTCATATTCAGAGGTGCTCTTAGGCTGAGGCCCGGAAGAGCGTATTGCGCTGTACGGTGATGACATTTTGGTGCTCCAAGCGAATCTCCAGACCTCCAGAGATCCAGCAGCTACACGGGGAGGCATCAGGCCTCCAGGTGAACAAATCTAAATCCCTGATGGTCCTCATTGCCCCTGACGGCAGTGACTGCTCCCGGCGGTCCATGGTCCCTCTACACCACCTGTCTTTTAAATACCTGGGTGTTAATATCTTGCGTCTTCCAGACGTAGCATGCAAACTTAATCTGCCACCCTAATCACTAGAATAAGAAGAAACCTGCAGAGGTCGGGCCATCTACCTTTGCACATCCTGGGGACGGTGGCTGTTTTCAAAATCATTGCCCTGCCCCGATATTTGTATTTTTTAAAAACTTTCCACACAGTAGTACCAGGCCCTTGTTTGCATGATCTGTACTTTCCTTTGGGCCGATGGCCGCTCTTGTGGCCTTTGTTAATTGTCTGCAATACCCCTATGATGGAGGAATGTGTATGGCCGATCTATATTGTTATTATTTGGCTTCGCAATTGGTCATGATTAATGACTGGTTTCCTGCAGGGGGTGGGGGGTATGATCAGGACTACCGGGTGGAGCTGGCCTTGATTGGCCTAGATCGACTAACAGGCCTGCTCTATGTGGCCTCAATACCCCAGTCCCTTCCTGAGAATACCCAGGTGGTGTTGCTGTGCTGGAGGGAGGTGCTCCGTTTTCAGGGATTGCAATTGTTGGCTCACTGGGCTGCCCCTCTGAGGGAGGGGACGTGGCTACACCACACTGGGGGTATGGAGGGCTTTTTGCAATAGGACAGGATAGGCATCACTCACCTTGGGGATGTTTGGGCGGGTATTCACAGGCAGGAATTACAGGAGTTGCAGGAGAAGTATCAGCTCTCCCGTCTCAGTTCTATACGTTTCTGCAGCTGTGACATGCCCTGTCATCTAATATCCCACCTGATACGCATATTCCAGAGTTCAGTCCCCACAAGGCTAAATTATCCCTTGCTCACTTTGCTACTGGATTTAAGCTAGCCTGGATGATCAGGGGTGTTACCCAGAAACTGGTCCTAGGATGTTTGTTTCCGGTCCAGGGAAGACCTGGCTTGGCATATCGGGCTGGACTGTTCCCGTGAGGCACAGGGTCGGGACTGATTTGCATACTGCTGGATCTGAACTGCGGTGGCGAAGTGAGCTAAAGAATGATGGTTCAACCGATATCTGTGACTGGGGGTGAGTGTCTGAAAAGTTTAGGTGCTCCATCCATTGTAATATGTAGATGGTGCTTTAAGGATTAGAATTTACCTTGTAGAATGCTTACATGTCACCAGAATCTATTGTAACTGGAACACTGTATGGAGCAGTTGCTGTCTGACTTCTTACGATCTATCAGTTCTTGCTGTGGGCTCCTTCTACAATTTAACTTATAATAAATAGGAAGTTATTTATATTCCTGGAGTCTTCATTTCATGATTGGCGTTCCCTGTACTACATGTTAGTACCAGAAGTGGGGTAAAACATCGCCTATTTGATTTTCCACTGGAAAAGGAAACAAAGGAAAGAAAAGGAGCTCACAGGACTGACACTTCAAATCCACTACCCTCTGAAGATATCTTCAAGGTCGGTCAAGTCTTCTATTTTTTTCCGAACTATTTTTTGCCTTATGCTTTATTGTAGAGATAATTTCTTCACCGTTGTAGAGCTCGAGCGCAACTTTTCAAATGTCGCTTACCTTCTGCTCATTTATTCTTAACTTCGTCATCCTGGAATGCTGCTGGTTGTGACGCTCGTTTGTCCTTTGCAGCCGCTTGTTTGCCCCGATGTCTGCTGGGAAAACGTTGTGAGTCATGCATTACAGCAGCCATCTTGGATTGGCCATTTACAGCTAATATCGTCTGGATCAGAGTGCGGAGTTTACATCGGTGATTCGCACAACACTGTTCTAAAACAGCTGATATCGTCAGGATTGGAGTGCGAAGTTTTAAGCATCGGTGATTCCCACACCACTGTTTTTAAACAGCTGATATCGTTAAGATTGGAGTGCGGAGTCTAACATTGGTGATTCGCACACCACTGTTTATAAGCATCAGTGATTTGTACACGACTGTTTTAAAGGCATTTATCATCATTCTTTGACTGTCTCAGTACGGAATACTTTATCGGTGATTCGCACACCATTTATTTTTAGTATTTACTGGTTCCAGAACTTGTCATCTGTATTACCAAAGAAATACATATACATCTAAGATTTATCTCAAGACCTTTCTCACAAGCGTTTAAAAATATGCTGCATTAATTGTTTATAGTATTTTAACAATATATATATATATACTACATTACATGAACCTATGCTCTGAAAAATTGTGATTTACAACTTTATTTATTTATTTCTCCAACAAGAACTGTGCTATACTTTTATTCAACTGTATATTATGGCTTCTAGTCAAGGAGCTATCCAACCATCGCCCTTTTTGCAAAAATCTGGGAAACCTGAGATAAAATGGTCAGAATGGTTAAGAGATTTCAAAAACTATCTCACTGCTATTGATGCTGATGGTTACTCACCTTCAAGGAAAGAAGCATTATTGATAAACCATCTTGGCACAGCTGGCCGCAGAGTCTTCGAGAATTTGCCACATTATCGACCTCCTATAGATGAAGATGCTACATGGAATGTTTTCATAGAAGCCAAATTACTGATGGGTAAACAGTACTCTGATTCCACAAGTGTATTAATAGAAAGATTGAATTTTGCTATGTGTAAGCAAATTCAGGATGAATCAGTAGAAGATTACATAGCATCTCTCAGAGATTTAGCGGAAAAATGTGATTTTGGTGCCAATGTTGAAAGTTATATAAGAGATCAATTTGTTTTTTACTGTCATTCTAAGAAAATACAAGAATGTCTTCTAACTTCTGTTAATCCTACTTTAGCTGAAACCATAGATATCGCAAAAAGTATCGAAAGATCAATTGTAACTTCTAAAGTACTTTCTACTCATGCTATTCAAAATACTTCTGCTTCTAACCAACCTTCTATTCAAGCCGATGTAAGTCTAGTGTCCGATGACAATTCTATATGTGCTATTAACAATAAACAAGTGTCTAGTGATGTTAATATTTGGCAGCCATTCAACAGAAAATCCTACAGGAACTAACCTCAGAGAACTCAACTGATTTGTTTCAGATGTGGTTCAAAGAATCACATAGGAAACAATCCCAACTGTCCTGTAGTATGGAAAAGTGTTCCAAATGTAAAAAATGTGGACACTTTCAAGGCCTATGCAGAAGTCCTATAAGTCCTTCACCATTCAACAGAATCAATATTTCTAATATTGCATTAGATACTTCAGATACTCAAGATTGTACTTCTCAATTCTCAAACGTTGTGGTTACTGCTGAAGTCCCTGAATATTTTGATAAACCCATTAAAGGGCCTTTAGTTGATATTTCTATAAATGGTATAACCATTTTAGCTATGGCTGATTCAGGAGCTCCTGCAACCATATTGGCTGACAAGACATTTTACACATTTTGGCTCAAAACCATGACTTTGATTGCTTCTGATATAAATCCAAAGGCATTTGGAGAACAAGATATTGATCTTATTGGCTATTTTTAGGATATATTAGAATGTTTAAGCAGATCCATCAAAACTAAGATTTACATAGCCATTAAAGGTAGAGACATTATTGGTTGGAAAAAACTTGCTCTTTTAGGTATTATTCTACGTCCAGGAGAAGATCCTCCAATAGTTTTAGGTGAGTTACCATCTTGTGTTTTAGCCATTGATCAACTCAATCCTATTGTTGATAATTTATTAAAATCCTTTCCTGATGTATTCAAAGACATGGTTAGCATGGTTAAAGCTTATGAACACAATATCATCTTGAAAGAAAATGCTGTCCCCATATTACACAAAGTCAGACCTGTATCACTTAGCATTAGAGATGATCTTAAGTCATTACTTAATAACCTTCAAAAACAAGGTATTATTTCTCCAATTGATTCATCTCAATGGATTTCTCCAGTGGTTTTACAGAAAAAAAGTAACAGGGATTTGAGGCCATGTGTAGATTTAAGATCTCTTAACCAGTGTATCCTCGTTGATTGCCATCCTTTACCTCTCATACAAGAAATGCTGGCTAAATTTGGTAAATTTGGGAAATCTAAATTTTTTTCGACCATAGATCTTCATTCTGCTTACCATCAGATTCCCCTTTTGCCTGACTGTCAAGCTCTTACCGCATTTGTAACAACCTTTTGTGTGTTTAAATATCTTAAACTTCCTTTGGGTCTTCCATCTGCTGCAAGCGTTTTCCAAAAACGTATGGACAATCTTTTTGGTAATTTCACACAAGTTCAAGCTTTTCAAGATGACATACTAATCCACGTAGAGACGAAAGAGGAAAATCTACACATACTGAACAATGTCCTGTGAATTTTTCAAGAGAAAGGTATGACAGTGAAAGAGAACACATGCAAATTACTTGTCAATGAGGTTGAGTATCTGGGTCACATCATATCTAATGAAGGCATTAAACCTAACTTTTCTAATATAGAAGCTATTCAAAACGCTCCTCATCCTTATGACAAAGATTCCTTACAGTCATTTTTGGGGCTCTGTGAATACTATGCCAGATTTGTACCAGGTTATGCACAATCTATACAACCGTTAAGAAATTTGCTTAAAAAGGCATAACATTTGAATGGAGCGATACTCTAAATGAAGTTTTTGAAAATATCAAATTGCTTGTTAGTAATGCTCGGGCTCTACAATCATATTTATCTAATGCTAAATCATTTATATCTTTTGATGCAAGTCAAAAAGGTCTTGGAGCTGTGTCTGGTCAGTAGATTGATATCAAAGAAAATACCATCGCTTTTGCATCACGTACTCTTAACACCTACTGAAACCAACTACAGCACGATCGAACGGGAAGCCCTTGCTATTGTTTGGGCAGTCCAAACATTTAAGACTTATATTTGGGGAAATCAATGAGACATACTTACTGACCATAAACCACTTGTACCTTTACTATCTGGTTATGGGTTGGGGAAGTTTTCAGCAAGATTAGTCAGACTTCTGTCCAAATTACAGGAATACAAGCTCACTATAAAATACATTCAAGGAGGGAAAAATATCCGTGCGGATTGCCTTTCCCACATACCCCTAACTGACTTTAGCGAAGGTGAAAATGATTTACACAAAAATTGTGTAGTTGGCTTTGTTTTTTTTTTTTTTTTTAAATTTTTGAAAACCTTTATTCAAGAGCACAGCACACAGCTATTTAGCCCAACATCCCGGAGGCAGGGCAGCCAAATACGAAGGAGGTCAATAGAGTGCAACATCAGAACATAATCATCAAAGGTTAATTTTTACAAGAAAGAGATAACAACTGGCGCCCGTGGGCGCGAAAGTGGCAGTAAGCAAAAAGTGTGTGACGCTGGGTGCCTGGGGACGGGTAGGGAGTAAGGCAGTACCACTATCGGAAAAGGAAAGTCACAGGATGGGAAAGAGGGAGAAGGGGGAGGGCTTCAGGAGAAAGAAACAACTCAAAGCTCAGTTGGTGTCACAGGTCAGGGCAATGCTGCCTCCTGTTGGTCAATCGGTTCAGGTGGTTGGCACACATCCCCCCTATATTCATTCCACGCCCCCCAGACCTTCATCCAATTCCGTGGCCTCCCCCTGGCTACATAGACGGTCTTTTCCCTAAACATACACCAATCCATATTGGCCTTCCACTGCACCAGCAGGGGGGCCGTGGTAGCGCCCCACCGCTGTGCTATGTCCCTCTTCGCCACCATGTTCCCCAGGGTAACCCACCTAGTCTGCGCGACATTATGATCCGACGGTTCCCAAACATTCAGGAGGCACCGACGGGCCTCCGCTTGGGAAGCCACGCCAGTAACCTCCGACATCACGCGGTGGATCCTCCTCCAATAGGAGGCGATCACCGGGCAGTCCCAGAGGATATGAAGGAAGGTGGCCTGGGCCCCACACCCTCTGCGGCAAAGACCATCTGGGGAGAAGCCCATGCGCATCAATCGGGGCCCAGTCACATATACCCGGTGGAGGATCTTAAACTGCACGAGGCGAAGACGGGAAGAAATGGCAACCTCCTTAGGAGAGGAAACCGCACTCTGCCAGTCCTCATCGTCCAGCTCAAGGCCATCCGCCACCCACTGATCCTTCAAGCCAAGAAGGAGGTCTGTACGTACATTTATCAGCTTCTTGTATGCAAGGGAAATCGCGCTGTCTGGCACATGCCCATCTAGGATCCTATCTTCCAGCGGGGAACTTTCCGGAATGACTCCATCCGGCGGGGAGGCCGAGAGTAGCGCGTGTCTCAACTGTGCGTAGCGGAAGAACTCCGTCGCGCCCAGTTGGTACTCAGTCTGTAACTGGGGGAAGGTTTTGATCAAACCCCTGGAAACCATGTCCTCAACCCTGCTGATGCCAATGATGTCCCACTTGTCGAAACCTTTGGTGTGCCACAGCCTACCCAGGATGTCGGAGTCAAAGAGGGGAGTGAACTTCGTGAGCCTGCCCTGCCATCCCTGCGCCTTGGTAACCGTTTTCCAAATGCGAACCGCCGTGCGGGTGGGGCCAGTCAGTTTGCGGTCAAAGGACCTGGAATACAGGGCACGATAATAGTTCCCGCCGCCCATCAGCCATCTGTCCATGGCATATCCAGGGTTCTCCACTGGGCCGTAAAAACCATGGTTTAGGGCAGCGAGCTGCGACGACCAATAGTACCGGCGCACATCCGGGAGGGCTATGCCCCCATCATACCATGGGAGCGTGAGTTTGTGGAGGGCCACACGGGGGCGGCCCTCCCAAAGGAGGTTATGAAGAAGGCCTTCGATGTCGCGGAAGTATCGGGCCGG
Organism: Lissotriton vulgaris; assembly: GCF_964263255.1. Taxonomy (NCBI): domain Eukaryota; kingdom Metazoa; phylum Chordata; class Amphibia; order Caudata; family Salamandridae; genus Lissotriton; species Lissotriton vulgaris. The sequence continues at coordinate 412,265,681 of NC_141699.1, read as the reverse complement.
GACAGGGTCCTGCGCATTCTGCAGTGCATAGAGAAATCTGGGAAGTGCCATCATCTTAAAAAGGGCAGCACGGCCCAGGAGAGAGAGTGGCAGGTGGCACCAGCTCTCAACACCACGTCGCAGCCGCTGAAGAGGAGGGAGCAGATTATTGTCATACCGGAGCTTGGCGTTGCTGGATATGTATATGCCCAGATATTTAAAGCCGCGCGTCGCAATCTGGATGCCGCAGCCCCCGGGGAGGCGCGGGGTATCCCCTTTGAGGACATAGAGGGACGATTTGGCCCAGTTGATAACCAGGCCAGAGTATCGCCCAAACAGTTGGATGACATCGCAAGCCACAATAAGGGATCTACCCGGTGAAGACATGTATAACAGGATGTCGTCAGCATATAGAGAGACCCTGTCCTCAAAGCCGGGGGCCCATTCAATACCTCTCAGGTCGGGATGGGAACGCAGCTGAGCCGCAAGGGGTTCAAGAGCCAGAGCAAACAACAGGGGGGACAAGGGACAACCCTGCCTCGTGCCACGGCGCAAAGGGAAAGGCGCCGACAGGCGACCATTGACCGTGACATTGGCCATCGGGTCCGCATAAAGGAGTTTCACCCAACCGATGAAGACCGGTCCAAATCCGAATTTAGCCAGAACCGCCCATAAGTAAGGCCATTCTAGCGAATCGAAGGCCATGGTGGCGTCCAGGGGCGCCAACACCGCTGGATCTTTGAGAGTGTGGGCCCGGGCCATAACCCCATGAAGGCGGCGCAAATTCAGGGCGGTGTTACGGTGGGGAATGAATCCAGATTGATCGGGGTGCACGAGGTCGCTAATAACGCCAATTAACCGATTAGCCAGGAGTTTGGCGAGGACCTTGGGTTCCACATTAAGGAGGGAAATAGGACGGTAGGAGCGACATACGTCCCGTGGTTTACCGTCCTTATGGATGACCACGATGGTAGCCAGTCGTTGGTCCAGGGGAAGGGAGCCCCTTTCAAAGGATGCAAGAAACATCTTGCGGAGATGCGGGGAAACCGCATCCGACCGGATTTTGTACAGCTCTACTGGAAGTCCATTGGGCCCAGAAGCCTTGCCCGAATTAAGGGAGCGGATAGCAAGGTCAATCTCGTCCGCGGTAATGTCCCTGTCCAGGTCTTCCCTTTCCTCCTCGGAGAGACTGGGGAGGTCAGTGTCAGCAAGGAAGGCCGTCGTTTCCGCCTCCGAGAACTCCGAGGCAGACTCATAGACTCCGCGGAAGTAGTCCGCGAAGGAGTCCACAATGGCGCTGGGGTCCGTCAGCATCGTACCGTCCCCACTAAGGAGCTCCGGAACTACTCGGCTGGCCATCTCTCTCTTATCGAGCCATGCCAACAATTTCCCGGCTTTATCCCCCACATCATAGAGGCGGCCTTGCTGTTCCTTGGCAAGGACAAGAGCGGCATCAGTGGCCAAAGCTTGGTACTCCGCTTGTTTCAACGAGAGATTGTGGAGGGCCAAAGGGTCCGGGTCAGAGCGCAGCTGGGTCTCGAGGCGTAACACCTCCCGTTCGATAGCCAGCAGAGCCGAGTCTCTCTCACGGCGGGTGGCCGCAATGAGTGCCTGGGCTTCCCCACGGAGCACCGTCTTAAACGCCTCCCACAATGTGACGGCCGACTCCACCGAGTCCACATTTTCGGCAAAGTAAAGGTCGATAGATTTGGCCAAAAGGGTACGGGTCTTAAAATCGCGAAAATACCAAGGATTGACCGCCGCAGGGCGGTCCGACAGAGTCACGCCAAAGTCAAATGAGACCCATAACGGGGAATGATCAGAAATGCCCCGGGCCAGGAAGCGGGCCTCCGACACAGCTAGTGCGTCCGAGGCCAGCGTAAGAACATAGTCAATCCGCGAGAGACTCCCGTGCGCACCCGACAAGAAAGAGAATTGGCGAAGCGTGGGGTGCAAAAGCCGCCACGTATCCACCAGCCCGGTAGAGTCTAGAAAGGACGGCAGCCACATCTGCGGTCCACGCAGGTCGCGAGGCGGCTGGCGATCAAGGTGACCAGAGCAAACCGAATTAAAGTCGCCCCCCACTATCAAACGACCAACCGGCATAGACAAAATGGCACCACCAAGGTCCCTAAAAGTACTGGACTGCAGCCCTGGGGGGACGTACACAGACAACAACGTGAGGGAACGCCCTTCCCATCTCCCGGACACAGCGGCGTACCTCCCCCTATCGTCTATCAAGGTGGTCCCTATCTCTAAGGGAAGGGATGAGCGCACGAGAATCCCCGCCCCCCTGGAGCCGGAAGAGAACCCCGAGTGAGCCACCATTTTATAACCCCTACGATTCAGGGCTTTACATGCATTGCCCACCAAGTGCGTCTCCTGGAGAAGTACCACATCCGGCATATGCCGTTTAACCAGTTGAATAACCACCCCTCTCTTGATACGATCCCCCAACCCGTTAACGTTCCAACTAAGAATCTTCAACACCCTACCCCTCATCCCCCCGCCGCCCGCCCCACCCATCTCCCCAAGACACCCGCATCAATAAAAGTCCAGGATCACCATTGTCCGTATGCCACAAAAAATAAGAAAAAAGAAACACACAACAAACCAAAACTGTGCCCAACCAACCCCCCACCCTGCACCCCTGCGTTAGACTAAAAAGCCCTCCCAACCTGCAGTGTGCCTGTCGCCCCATTTAACTATTCTACCAAAGACCCAGAGGAGGAAGGAATCTCCGTGGAATCGTCCCGCCACCCACCATATGAGTAAAGGAGAGAATAATCACATCAAAACAGTAGTCCGACGGTCATTCGAGGCAAGGGCAGCCCCGGCTCCCAGTTCATTCCTGCCGATCTGCTCCGCCCGAGGCTCCTCCAACATCTGCCTCTCGCTCTTCCCGTTCCGGTGTTACAGTGTCCAGCCACTCGCTCACATTGTCCGGGTAGTCAAAAAAGTATGCTCGGCCCTTGTATTCCACACGGAGCTTCGCTGGAAATTGCATCGAGTATTTGAGACCCATGTCTCTGAGGCGTCTCTTGACTCCTGCGTAGCTCAGCCTTTGGCGTTGCACCTGTCTGGTGAAATCAGGGTAAAAATGCACCTCCGCGTTCTGGTAGTGCAGTGGCCCGTGCGATCTGGACGCCTGGAGGATCGCATCTCGATCCCTGAAGTTAAGAAGGCGCGCCACAATGGGTCGTGGCGTCGCCCCCGTTTTAGGTGGACCACCCGGCACACGGTGGGCCCGCTCCACCGAAAAGAAGTTGCTCAGTCCAGAGGGCGCCAAATGGGCCTTGACCAGTTCTTCCACAAAGAGGTCTGCCGCTCGATCCTCGGCCCCTTCCGGGACCCCCACTATGCGGACGTTCTGCCGCCTGGCTCGCCCCTCAAAATCCTCCAGCCGTTTCGAGAACTGATCGGCAGCCGATCGTAGGTTCCGGACCTCCGTTTGCAGTTCAGAGACATCCGAGGTCAGACTCGTGGTCTTAATGTCCAGCGCTCTCACACGGTCATTCGTCTTGCCCAAGTCTGTCCTGATCAGAGCAATATCAATGGCCATGGAATCCACCTTGTGAGACATGGTCTCGTGCTGATGTTGTGCGTCAGCACGGAAACTGGTGATGGCACCCATAATGTCCACCAGAGTAGGTTCCGAACCGTCCGGCAGGGCAGTAGCTGGGGTCCCCTTGGAGACCGCACCCGACGTAGGTGGCGATTTGAGGTTAACATACCGCTCCATGCGGTTGTTTTGCGTCTGTGGTTTGCCACGATTACCTTTATTAGATGTCCTATCCGAGTCGCCTCTGCCCGCCATGTTGGGTCCCAGAGAACAAAGGACCGGAGGTCTCAGGCCAGGGTCCACAGCCAGGAGTCAAGCAGATCGGGAAGAACCCCACTCAGGTCGACCAGGGCAAGGCCAGATCGCAACGTCTGCACCCAGGAGGTGGCAGACAAGGCCCCTTCCGTGCGGTCGAGCGAAGTGGCGAAGTGACGAAGTCCGGACGGACAATGGCACCGTCACGGAGCGGAGTTCAGCTCGGCGTAACTTCACTCAGGAGCCTCCGATTTGGAATCCGATTGCAGCCCCCGCCTCAGCAGGCCGCCAGCCGTACAATGCCACCAACGTGGACCAGGATTTTAAGCAGGATATTTGCGGTGGATCGGACGGTCCACGGAGCTCCGAGCTTACGCGGCCATCTTGGTCGCCCGCGAAGCTCCTCCCGTAGTTGGCTTTGTTGATGTCATTTCCATGTCTAATGGCAGCATATCTCAAGAGGAATGGTTATCAGCTATGCTATACAAACAGATGAAACTCTTAAAAAGGTTGAAGTTTTCACTAAAAGCAAATGGCCTAATACAAAGAATTTATGCAATGATGTTAAACAATTTGCTCAAATTAGAGAAGAATTGTCTTTCGAAGATGGAGTTTGTGTAAGAAATGTGCCTCCTACTTCACTTAGAGAGAAGATCATTAACATTAGTCACGAAGGTCATCTGGGTATTTCTGCAACATATAAAAAAATAAAAGAAATGTATTGGTGGCCAGGAATAGATAAACAGGTTACTATGTTTGTGGAAAAATGTCCTAGTTGTGTAGTTTCTGATAAACATTGGAAAATTAACAAAAAAACTTTAATTCCAGTACCATTTCCAAACTCTCCTTGGGAAAAAAATTGCCTTAGACTTTTCAGGACCATTCAACGTATTGCCTGCAGACAAAAGGTACTGTCTAGTTGCCATAGTCTATTATTCCAAATGGATATATTATTCTTTTGTACAAACAGCCAATTCATCCACTGTCATTTCATTCCTCCAAAGTATGTTAAAAGTTGAGGGGACCCCGAATTGTATCATTACTGACAATGGCCAACCTTTTCTGTCAGAGCTAGTCACTAATTTGATAGAAAGTCATGAAATTAAACATTGTCAAGTTGCATTATATAGTCCTTCTTCTAATGGACTTGTAGAAAGGGCCAATCGATTCATTAAAGAAGGAGTGCAAACTGCGATAGCTTCTAATGTGGATATAAGTGTGTTTTTACAAGAGAAAATTTGGGCTTATTTAACAACACCTCATTCTACTACTGGTGTTACGACTTTCAAAGCTCTTAGAGGCTGGGAGGCTAGATCTAAACTTATACCTAAATGGTTCTCTACTTTGACTACAGGCTCTGAATTATTTCACAAAAGAAATACTATGATAGACAATCAAATCATCAAGAACAGAGTTTCTAACAAACAAGTCTTACAGAAGATCCCAGTAAGACATCTATCGAAGGGATTCAGAGGGGTTGTGACAATACGAGTACAGGGAATTTGACTGCCGCATTGTACTGAAACCCGGTAAAGATGAGCAACCCTCTCAAGCCTACTGTCTTCTCTCTGTACTTAACCTTGACAATACAAACTTCAACAGTCTAATAGCTAACAGACTAATAGCCTTGATGGACAAACTGGTCCTTCCTGACCAGTCTGGCTCCATACTGGGAAGAGTTGCATCCCATAATCTTAGAACCCTACTTGTTTTTATGCCCCAGATGTGCCATAACACATGAGCAGCAGCAGTACTGTTAGGGGACTAGAAGGCTTTCAGGTTGTTTGAGTGCCCGGTCTTTTTGTCAGCTCTGGAACAAATGAGCATTGGCAGATACCTGGTTTCTCGTTATCTTACATACCAACCCAACGGGTAAAGTTAGCATCCTGGATTACCTATTTGAACCTTTCTCAGTCAACAAACAACAAAGGCTCAAGACAAGGCTGTCTACTTGCTCCCCTTCTTCTCACCATAGCAATAGAACCCCTGTTCTCTATCTTACAGGAATGCTATCCAAATACAGAAATCTCGATGCCGACAAGGAGAATGCTTGTGTCCTGTATGCGAACTATATTCCTTTTGTTCATCGAAATTCATTGACTTCATCCTTCATCCAGTAATCAGAGAATTTATCAAATTTGGTATCATATCTGTCAAGCAAAAATGGGCTAAATGAGGGCTTTTCCCACTCACTGTAAAGACTCCGCTAACAGAGACTGAAGGACCACTATGGTGGTGCACTGACTCTGTAAAATATCTTGGCATCCGAACCCACAGAGGCAGTGACACATAGTGACAGACAGCTATTTCAAAATTGGAGCTACAGACATACTGATGGATAAGACTCCCTCTGTCGGTGGCGGGACGCATAGCTATTATTAAAATGGTCAGTCACTTTACTTACTTTAAATACTTACCATTATCCCAGTCACCTTGAATAACGCACTTTTCTCCAGAATCAATGCATTACTGTCCTGATCAAGAAAGGGGGTTTTGCGGTCCCACCGGTGGACATTTATTACTATGCTGCTCAGTCCTACCTAGCTATACACTAGGCTTGGGCGGAGTATGCGGCGTTCGCTACGCAGAACTCCGCAAAAAGTCACCAAAATACTCCATCATACTATTTGGAGTTCCGCAAGTGGCGGAGTACGTTAGTTTGTGCTGATTTTTAGCGCCAGGTGTTTGTTCCACGCTGAAAAGTCAGCCCAAACTGCACCATACACAGTGTAAGAGGGTGCTGCATCTTTCTACCGCTCGGGTAGATTTTCTACTCGAGCGGCAGCTTTCTCACCGCAAATGGATGGTTTCTCAATGCGAGCGGTCACGACCATCCTCGACCGCTCACGCTGAGAAATCTCACTGGGAGGTGGTCTAGCGTTGGATTTTCCTTGCTCGCTAACTTAATGTTGGCGAGTGAGGAAAAAGCTCTGCTCCGCAAGTTTTTCGGATCTCCGGGTGCTCTGTAGAGCACCGAAAACTCTGCAAACTCCACAAATGGAGTGGAGCTCACCACCCAAGACTACTATACACTGGCTACAGACAAATTGTCATGCTCCACATGTAGTAGCCAAGAGAGACCATCTATCGATGGTTCACTACACTCTCTTGTTTCAACTCCAATTCTAAGACCTACTCATTAAATTCACACATTTCACTCTACACGCTGGGCAATTTGGGAATCCTGCAGAAAAGCAGGCCCACCCCAACTTTATGCTGCTAATGTATAGTTATGGGGTAATCCCCTATAAAGATATCCTGGTTAACAAGCACATGCTGCATCTGGGAGATCTTTTTTATAAATGTGAAATTTATTACACTTAGTCCATTGAGTACTTCCATCCCCACTTCACGATGCACACTATGGCATACTACAGAATACGACACACAGCAAGTGCCACCCTCTCCACTGTCCCTAATGAACCACCGAGCATCCCCCCGATTTAAGATATGATAGCTTCTTCCAGAAGCATAGGCTGGGTCTGCACATTATATCATTTATACACTGAGGAAAGTGTAGATGGACATAGTCCACCCAGCTAGACAGCGATGGAACCAGACTTTGGCTATAGAATAGAGATCAAGACTTGGTTATATTCAGGGCCACTGGAATTATGTGATTTTTTGCCTGCGGGCTGGGTGGGGCATTTCTGCAGAATTTTACGTTTGCCACGTTGACATGTAATCCATCATCTGCTACGTAATCTGCAGATTTTAACCCCAGAAAATGTTTCTAGCTAAAATGGATGAAAAGTTACTAAAAATGTGGTTCCACATGTTGCCACAAAGTGGAGGTCCCATCGCATAGTTTGGATGATCACCTTCCTGTTGCTTATAGCTGTGTTTGGGTGTTAAACTGGTACTAAAGAGGTGAACCCTTTGCACAGACAATGCCTTTGTCAAAAATGACAAAATAATAAAGTAAAACTATCATAATAAAATGTGCCATATTATTCTGCATAATTTGTGTTTTCTTACCGCATAATTTAGTCAATACTGCTGCCTAGTTTGGTTCTCCTCTGCCGCATAATCCTATGGGCCCGGGTTATGTTGCTGTAGTCAATACTACTGCTCATTTTACTGGGCATTTCAGGGAGATATTCAGTGTGAGTTGAGCCTAGGGTTCCATCTCTGGGTACCTTCTTGACTTCTGTGTGTGGTCCCAGCTCTTCCTCTACAGTTTACCCCGTATGCTGTATATGTCCCAGCCGGCGGAGAGTGAGATGGAACCCTGCAATGGAATCATGATGCGGCGAAGCAGCTTGGTGGGCTACATCGTCAAGGTGGATGAATACTTCAACGTGAAGTCCCGGAGTGAACTCATGTTTGAGAAGCAGTCGGAGCGGCACGGCCTGGCCAGCAGGGTGACGCCAGCACGTAAGGATAGGCCCTTTAGCAAACCAGAGCTCCAGCAGTAGCATCCTTAGAAGAGAATCTAAGGGGGAGAGCACACATTGCACTGCTGATAAAATGATGGGACCGCCCATAAAGGGCAGTTGTAAAGTAGTGACCCCCAAATGAGGTTCACCAGTGCTGGGTCTCCTTGTTGCTGGGGCAGCCATGCGCTCTATAAATTCTTATAACATAACATAGCGAGCATGGTTGTTCAATGTACGGGGAGGTGTGAGATCAAAGTACGGATACTGCACCTAGCCACATACATTACATTTGTTCAACTACCTTTTACTGTAAAGCGGTGATTGTTTGAGGCAAAATATGAGCCTACATATTTGCTTAAAATGTTTAAATCTGACTTGGCATGTTTTTTAAGGTATGTATGTAAGTATATATCTACAAAAAAATTAATAGGTTGGCTGGAGCTGGTTAGGAAATTATGGGGATTAGATCATGATGTGGGAAACACCTGCAAGTGCCATAGAGTCCCTTAGGAATAAGTAGAAAAAGCAGGAATACTTCTATCTGGTTAGTAGGATATGAGCTCTAAACAATGAACCAGATAGAATGATAACACAACTGTGTTTTATTGAGTACAGTTTGATTGTATCTTACTTAGGGTTCAAACCTATTTCTACCAATATAACACAACTAAAATGAATATTTGTTTTTCTGTAGAAACCGGAGATCTGCACGATTTAGCTGCACTTTTACCACCTTGGCACCGTCTGGTGTCAAAAAGCATAAGTTCAGCCCTTACCTCTAAGCTCTTTAAGGTAATGGACGCTCCCGCTAAGACACACTCCACCCATGGTAAGCCACTGAACAAGCCCTTTTGATCACCCTCAGGGTCCACTGACACCCTGGGATCTACTTCACTCCAGTTTTGGAAGTCTGGCTCACCTTATGTAGCATCAGCTTACTGTTCACTTCATGCTGCTCTATAACGGCAGCAGGTTTGCACAGGACCCACGTATGGGCATACCCAGTCCACTTAGGGCGACACTAAAGTATACTTCCCAACAGGAGCAAACAAAAACAACTGTGGGCCCTAGATACTAAGCAGAAATCTAAGGACAATATTAATAATGAGAGACAGTGGTTTGCTGTAGACTCATTTCAACAGTAATATTTCTGAGCATGGGGATGCATAATCCAGCCAACATGAATTATAATAATATAAGAATTTAAAAAAAAACCAATGTAGTAGATTACTCATCACATTATTTACACAAATAGTAAAATACGTAATATTAAAGAGCTGTGAACAGTGATCACATGGTGAAGAAGTGAGTGAGTAAGTGACAAGCATGTAAAAAATAAAAACACCCATGACTTGAATCCTGAAGATATTTTCCCAATGAAGGTCAACAAGTCTATGTATTGTCTATTGTCTATTGTTAAGAGTGTTTCAACCTCTAGGGCTAATACAAGGTCATCATCAGCACATGGAAACATTGTATAGCACTTTTTCTAGAATACAATGAATGGAGAATTACATAATAATTAGTAGGTTGGCTGAACCAGGTTAGGAAATGATGGGGATTAGATCATGATTTGGGAAATGCCTACAAGGGTCATAGAGTACCTTAGGAATAAGTAGAAGAGGCAGGTTGGATGAATACATGGGACCCTAACAGAGGAACAATTCAATCTGTTTAGTAAGATATGGGCTCTAAACATTTAATTAAATAGAATGATAACAAAACTACGTGTTTTATTTAGAACAGTTTGATTGTATCTTACTCATGGTTAAAACGTATTACTGCCAATATAAAACCACCAGATGAATATTTGTTTTTCGTAGAAACCGAAAAACTGCAAGATTTATCTGCACTTTCACCACCTTATCACCCTCTGGTGTCAAACAGCATAAGTGCAGCCTTCCATCTAAGCTCGTTAAGGTGATGGACTATCCCGCTATGATACACTCCACCATGGTAAGCCACTTAATGTGCCTTTCTGATCATCCACAAGGTACATTGCCCCCCCCCCCCCCCCCCACCCAGGATATACTTCACACCAGTTTTGGCTCACCTTACGCAGCTTCAGCTTACTGTTCACTTCATGTTGCTGTGTATAATGGCCAGCATGTTTGCAACTGAACTCGAAGCAGGGTTCACTTCTGGGCAGCCGGCACCCCTTGATTTCATCCTTCTTTATCAAAGGTCTGATATCAGGAATGTGGCAAAAAATATAAATTGGCATATAGATACCAGCTGAATCAATGTTGCCATAAACCGCTGCAGGCAACAACCCTGATCCTAGGTTTACTTCGTGATGGCCTAAAAAGTATGCTTATACAAGCAACATCCTCTCATACAGAAGTATCAAGGTCCATATAATAATGAGCATCGTCAGCAGCCAATACCCATGGAATGCTTCCTGAGCTCAGAGTAAGGTGCTGCAGTGATTTGCACTGCGTTGCCTTACTCAACATTTATGAGGCTACTCAAAACCACGCAGGGTTGCTTAGTGTGGTTTCGTAAATCTGATAGAGAGCCCTGTGTCATGCATGTACCACTTTATGTGGTGCAAAAGCAACGCAGAACTCTCATAAATAAGCCCCGAAATCCCACAGACCCATCTCATAAATGTAAAAAACCGACCTTCAAAGTGTGAACTGCATAGCCAAATGACCCAAAGTATTCCTCAGATTATAAAGTTTGATGTTATCAAACTGTGGTGCTGTATGAAGAAGTGGCTAAAGTGGTAAAAGAAAGTCCCAAAGCTAAAAGTATGAATATTAATTCCTTAACACTCTTCTCTCCTATGACCAGACAGAGCAGAATTAGACCGGAAGCACGAACTGCATCAACCAGTGCATCAGATTGCACTGCTTCTTTCTGCTGCTCAAGTAGCTTTTCTATTCGAGCAGCAGCTTTCTCAACACAAGTGGTAGCAACTGCCCGCATTGAGAAATCTTACTGGGAGGTGGTCTAGCATTTGTTTTTGACGATACTCGCTGCACGTTCACCGAGGAGAAAGCCAAACAAAGGCAAACTGAGGACAAAGTGCCATGCACTATGCGGGGGAGCCTTGAACTGCGTGAACCGTTTCACAAAAATACAAAATAATACAACATATATTGCAAACAATGAAACACCACATAAGTAATGATGTACCGAAAGCGACAAGACCTACACATATAATAGATTGAAAGCAAATTGGGCCTGTCATCTCCACCTGAAATGGCAATCAACTAGAACAGTATATATAGTTTATTTAAATTTAATTTTATATAGAAGCATTTGCACCAGAATTGCTGAAACAAAACATGGAACAAACACACCTTTTTTAAATGGGTACCTTGTCATATTGCAAATATATGTTGTATTATTTTGTATTTTTGTGATATTGGTGTTTTGTGATTGTGTTAAAATTCATATTTATTTGTGTGTGGGATGTTCTTGTTCTGTCTTTTTTTTTGTTCTTTTGTTACATTTGTGCTATTTGTGTACCTTCTAGTCATATATTTACAATTTATATTTCTGTTTTCAGCCCTGAGGAAGCTCCCCGTATGGGAGCGAAAAGTGTTGGCTGATGAATGAAATGGAATGTTCTTAAAAGTGAATTGTTCGGAGGAGGAGCTTCGCGGGCAACCAAGATGGCCGCGTGAGCTCGGAGCTCCGAAGACCTCCCGATCTTCCGCAATGATCCTGTCGCCTATCCTGTCCCACTACAGTGGGAATCATCAGCTAAGCCGGTGCTGAAACGGCGCCAGTTCTCAGATCGGAAATCCGATCTTCCCGGACCGAGTTATGCCGTTGTGAAGTTGGCGGACCCCGCCTGTGTCATTGGCTGACACCGTTGGGACCGAGTGGTGGCCTGTCGCGGGACTCCCTGTTCGGGCCTATCGGACTGCCTGGACCAGCTGGCCCGGGCACTCTTCGCTGCACTCTCCCTTTGATGGTTCCTGGGGCTCCCATTGCCGTATCTCTGGTACCGACTGAAGTTGCGTTTGGTGACCTGCCCCTCCCCCGGACTATCCTGCCATAGCATTTCAATATGGCGGGCAGAGGGGACTCGGACAAAGGAAAGCCTCCAAGAGTCAGCAGGAAGCCGACCCATTCCCAATCTACTATTCCAGAACGTTTCTCTCAATCCAAGGGGTCACCGGTTATGACGGGCCGAACTAAAGACTCGTTGCGGGACGTGTCCCCTGAGGATCCGGAATTTACGCTCCGGGACGTGATGGGTGCCATTGCTGGTGTGAAGGCTGAGATGCATAGTCTACACGAGGCGCTGTCCAGCAAAGTGGATACCCTAAAGATCGAACTTAATATCATCAGAGCTGATCTTGGCAAGACAAATGATAAGGTAATGTCCCTGGACCTCAAAACATCGAGCTTAATCGACGACATGTCGGACGTACAGACTGAGGTCCGTGACCTGAAGACGGCTAATGGGATGCTTGCGCGCCGGCTTGACGAATTCGAGGGACGGGCACGGCGCCAGAATGTCCGCATTACGGGAGTGCCGGAGAGGGCCGAGGAAGGGTCGGTGGAACTCTTTGTGGAGGACTTGGTGGTTAAGAACTTGGCGCCGGGAGGTCTGAGCAAGTTTTTCTCAGTCGAGAGGGCTCACAGGATTCCGGGTGGCCCGCCGAAGTCGGGTGCATCCCCTCGCCCCATCATTGCGAAACTCTTTAATTATAGGGACCGGGACGCCATTTTGCAGGCATCGAGGAGCGCTGGCCCTCTGCGGTTCCAGAATGCAGACATCAACTTTTTCCCTGACTTTACTCAGGCTGTCCAGAAGCGCCGGCAAAGTTTTACTGGTGTAAAGAGGCGGCTTCGGGAGTTGGGGATGCGCTACTCCATGCTTTATCCTGCTAAACTTCGCATCGAGCATGGTAACCGGACAGTGTTTTTTGACCTTCCAGATGCGGCAGGGGACTGGTTGGACACTTTGCCTCAACAACGGACCGAGCCGGATGACCAGACGGAGGATGCTGCAGGAGGATCAGGTTCCCGGGAATGAACAATCTGCCTGTGACTTTTTCTGGGAGGGTTGCTGCGGCTGGCACCGACTCTGACTATTGTCTTTTTTGTTTTTGTCACTTCTGCACTTTGATATGGAGGGTGACGGGGGGGGATAGGATGTCTCTTTTCTCCTCTAGGGGCTTCTTGTTGGTTAGTTTAAGGGGCGACAGGCACACTGCTAGTTGGGGTGGCTTCTAGTCTAATGCAGGGGTGCAGGGTGGGGGGTAGTTGGAACGTGTTCTTCTTGTTTGTTCTATTCTTTCCTAACTCGTCATGGCTGGGGTTTTATTGTTCTGATGATCTTTGCTCATGGGCTGCATTCCGGGGGGGGTTGAGGGGGTGGGGCGGCTTTGATGATGGGGGGTAAATCATTGAATTTGTTGAGCTGGAACGTTAATGGGTTGGGGGATCGCATTAAACGTGGTGTTGTTCTGCAGATGCTTAAACGTTGTGCCCCAGACGTCGTTCTTTTGCAGGAAACTCATCTTGTTGGTAACACCTGTAGGGCCTTGAATAGGAGAGGGTTTAAAATGGTGGCCCATTCGGGTTTCTCTACGGGGTCCCGTGGGGTGGGCATCATGGTGCGCATGTCCCTTCCCCTAGAGGTGGAGTCTACCCTGGTTGATGATAGGGGCCGATACGTTGCAGTGGTGTGCAGGTGGGAGGGGCGCACTCTGGTTTTAGTTTCGGTTTACGTCCCCCCGGGGCTGCAAACATCCACTTTTCAAGATCTGAGTGGCGCCATTTTGGGACTCTCGGAAGGACTGCTGATTCTGGGGGGGGACTTTAATTCTGTGGTTTCAGGTGATTTGGATCGTTTCCCATCCAGAGATCTACGTAGTGCACAGTCCTGGCTCTCAGACTTCATTGCCACCATGGGCTTGGTTGATTGTTGGCGACTTTTCCATCCCTCTCAGAGACAATACACTTTCCACTCCGGGGCCCACGGTAGTCTTTCCCGTATTGATTATGTCCTGACCCCAGCGGCCCAAGCACAGTCGGTTTCCAACGCTCGTCTCATGGCCAGGGGTATTTCTGACCACTCCCCGGTTTGGGTGTCTTTCGACTTCCACATCGTGGCGACATCGAGAGTGGCTCCTATTAACCCCTGGTATTTTCGTAACCCCAAGACCCGCGATCTCCTGGCGAAGTCTATTGAGCTGTACTTTGCTGAAAACTCGGGTTCTGTCGACTCGGCCGTCTCCCTTTGGGAGGCCTTCAAAACTGTTCTCAGAGGGGAAGCCTTCTCCTTGATAGCCGAGGCGCGCAGAAGACGGGATGAAGACTTGGTTCGGCTGGAGTCGGATATTGCTGATCTTAACTCCCAGCTGGCCCTGGGACCGACTCCGGATTTGCTCCATGCTCTTGCCCTGAAGCAGTCGGAACTGAGGGCCACTGCTACTGACGCAGCTAAGGCGATGAGCAGGGAACCGCAGGGCAGGATATATGACGCTGGGGATAAGGTGGGTAAGCTTCTTGCATGGTTGGATAAGAAGGACCTGGCGTCCCGAGTGGTACCAGAGATCCTGGGTGACGACGGACTCGTCGTCACTGACCCAGCTGCTATTGCCGAGACGTTTGCGGACTACTTTGAGATGGTCTATACGTCCGTTTCCGACCGGTCCGAACTTGACTCGGCCTCCTTTCTGGAGGAGATCGAGCTCCCTTGCTTGTCCGACGCGGAGCGGGAGGATATGGACCGGGGCATGACGGCTGACGAGGTAGCACTGGCGATCAGGTCGCTGCGCTCCGGTAAAGCACCGGGGCCCAATGATATCCCGGTGGAACTATATAAGCTCAGGGCTGATACCATTGCTGCACCTCTGAGAGATATGTTCCTGGCGGCCCGTGAGGCTGGTGAGCTCCCATTTGATCAACGACTGGCCACTATTGTGGTCATTCACAAGGAAGGGAAGCCTCGAGACCTATGCCGTTCCTACCGCCCCATTTCCCTGCTGAACGCCGAGCCGAAAATGTTGGCGAAGCTTCTTGCTAACCGGCTGGTGGGAGTGATCGCGGACTTGGTTCACCCGGACCAGTCCGGTTTCATCCCGCACCGTAACATGGCTCTTAATCTTCGAAGGCTCCATGCGGTGGTGGCGCGGGCGCACCTGATCACGAAGCCGACGGTACTTGCCTCGCTTGACGCGACAATGGCATTCGACTCGCTCGAGTGGAATTACCTATGGGCTGTGCTTACTAAACTTGGGTTTGGCCCTGAATACATCAGCTGGGTCCGGCTCCTCTACTCTTCCCCGCTTGCCAATGTGACGGTGAACGGTCGACTGTCTGCCTCGTTCGCCTTGCGCAGGGGCACTAGACAGGGCTGCCCGCTGTCGCCGCTCCTGTTTGCTCTAGCACTTGAGCCGTTGGCTACCTGGATCCGGGTGCATCCCGACCTTGCAGGTATCACGTGGTCGCCTGGCTTTGAAGATCGAATATCGCTCTATGCAGACGACATCCTTTTATATCTTACTTCTCCCTGCCGGTCCTTGATTGTGGTGTTTGATTTACTTGGCACTTTTGGTGGTTACTCGGGCCTGGTCATCAATTGGTCCAAATCCTCCCTCTACGTGCTGTGTGGCGATACTCCGCGCCTCCCTCGAGGCTGCTCTATACAGATCTCGCAACATGGTTTCAAGTACCTGGGCATTTATATTTCAAAGGATGCCCATGCTCGTTACACTAAGAACTTGCTCCCTCCTTTGGTGAGGTTGCGGCGAGATGTGGAGGGCTGGAAGAAACTGCCGATATCTTTGCTGGGCCGGGCAGCATTGTTTAAAATGATGTCCCTGCCGCGGTTCCTCTATGCACTCCAGAATACGCAAGACCCAGTGCCAGCCAAGTACTTTGGAGAGGTTGAGAGCCTGCAGCGTACCCTGCTGTGGGATGGCAGGCCGCGGATCTCTATTGCCAAGCTGACTATTCCATGGTATGATGGAGGCATCGCCTTGCCTGACATGCGCCGCTACTATTGGGCGTCTCAGCTGGCGGCAGTTAACCACGGTTTTTACGGTCCGGCGGTCAACCCTGGATATGCCATGGATCGCTGGCTTACGAATGATGGGAATTACTACAGGGCATTGTACTCTAGATCTCTGGATCGGAACTTGACTGGACCTACTAAAACGGCGGTGCACCTCTGGAGGGCGGTGACCAAGACTTTGGGTTGGCAGGGCAAACTCACTATGGCTACTCCCCTGTACGATTCCGACCTGCTTGGGAAACTGTGGCACTCCAAAGGGTTCGACAGATGGGATCTCATCGGTATTTCAAAGGTGGTAGATATGATGGCTAGGGGGGAGGTTAAATCTTTTGAAGCACTACAGGCCGAGTTCCAATTGGGTACAACGGAATACTTCCGTTATGCACAGCTTCGGCACGCTCTCATGTCTTCTATACCCGTGGGTGAGAAAGTGCCTGAGTCATCTCCGCTGGAAGACAGGGTATTAGACGGCCATATGCCGGATAGCGCCATCTCCTTGACCTATAAAAAACTCATTAATGTGCGGACTGACCTGCTGGTGAAACTGAAAGACCTCTGGGTGAATGACGGAATTGAGATGGATGAGGAGGAGTGGCAGTCAGCAGTTTCTTCCCCTAAGGAGGTGGCGATCTCGGCCAGGCTGAGAATTGTTCAGTTGAAGATACTCTACAGGGTCTATATCACGGGCCCAAGGTTGATACACATGGGACTCTCTCAGGATGGGCTGTGCAGGAGAGGATGTGGTGTTGTGGCAACTTTTATGCACGTAATCTGGGAGTGTCCGGTGATTGCCTCGTACTGGGGGCGTGTGCATGGAGTGATGAGAGCTGTTACCGGCGTGACCCTGCCTGCTGAGGCTCGGCGCTGCCTTCTGAACGTTTGGGGCCCGAACGACTACAATGTAGCTCAGACCCGATGGGTCACCCTGGGTAATATGATAGCCAAAAGGGACATTGCCCAGAAATGGGGTGCGTCCGCGCCCCCCACAGTTGACCTGTGGAAGACCAACATGGATTGGTGTATGCTCCGAGAAAAGACTGTTTACTTGGCTCGGGGCAGACCCAGGATGTGGTGGTCGATATGGGGAGCATGGAACTCATACAGGGGAGACATCTGTGCACCCCCGGAGATGACACAGCCTGAGATCCGCCTGTCTCGGTAGTTCCCCCCTCCCAAGGTTCCAAGCTTTGTATCCTGAATCTCTGCTCCCCGTCCATTTGACTGTCATGTATCCTGTTGTTGATGGGATGTGGGAACCCCGCCCCTCCCCGTGATATATGCCTAGAATATCCTCTTTGTCCTCAGCCTTGTTTCCTTTCTTTTTTTCATCCTCTTCTTCTGTTCTTTCCTCTTTTTCTCTCTTTACTTTCTCTCTGTTGACTTTGGTCATATTTATTGTTATTTTAGTATTTTCTATTGTAAAATTAAACCTGACCACTCCTGTGCCTTGTTTTTGTACATGTTTCCGATTTGCAATATGATGCTGCCTGGCCTCCAGGATGTACGGCTGAATAGCGGTGTACTTGTTTTGGTAAATAAAGGTTTTCCCAAAAAAAAAAAAAAGTGAATTGTTTATTAATAAAGAAGTGACTTTTTTCATCTACTCTGGCTTACTGGACTATGTGTGCTGCGCACCCCCATTTGTCAAAAGTGTATTTTAATTTGCTTTTGTTTGTTTTTTCTTCCATGTTCCCTTTTTCTCCCTTTCCTACTAGTCCCTCAAATTGCACCATTTTCTATTAGATTTTCACCTACCTCTCATCCCTCCAACCCCCCCCTCCCAACTTGGGTGCGTGGATTTCTAATTTTCCCTACTATTTTTACTCACGCAATAATGATATGATGCACTATTGGTGTTACCTTTTCTCAACTGTTCATAGTAACAATTTCACCTAATACTATCTCCCACAATGATTGTCAGCCTTGAAAAAGCACTCAGCCAGCTGGCCCCTCGGTCGAAATACGTGTATGCTGTTTTTTGTCTACTGGCACTTTGAAAAAAAAATAGCACATTATAGTGTGAAAAGTAGATCTGATTTGGAATTCATTATTAACGACTATTAGGCACAGACCTCTCTCTAAAGTGAAATCTAATAATTTTAATAAACTGTTTGTTTTTAACAAACTCGTTAATCACATGCAAAGTAGGTAATTGTCCTTTTATTCTAAGGGACAAAATAAGTGGATTTCCTATTTAAAAAGAAGAACTACGTGGGTAAGAATCCAAAAGAGATGCAATGTTGATAATATCTGGCCAAAAATAACGGAAGCCGTAAAATGTAAAAAATCAAAAAGCCTTTTGGAAAATTATAGGTGAAAACAGCAGCTCTTTCTCCAAACCTAAGATAAATAATATCACTAGCAGGGAATTGCAAGAGTATATTATTTTTCTCTAAGCTTTGAACACACAGACTCCTAGTAACAGTATCACCGGTAGGCCAACTGATATAATGAGGGATTAGATGGTAGTTGCACTCCATTTCCACACTACCAGACACAAAGTGTTACACCATCTTTAAGCTGCTTGGAATACCGAGTTCGAGAGGCCCAGATTGACTATCTATTGCTATCATAAAATTAGATCTGGAATTATGGGCCACTTATTTAGATGCTCTCTTTTGCTATTGTTACTCTACTGGGTTGGGGGTCCCTAGGTCATGGAGGGGCGATATTATATTGCTGTTGCACAAAAAAGGCCCTTCCAATTTACCTTGTAATTATAGGCAGATCGCTCTGTTGGATGCCACAGGAAAGATTTTCTTCAAATGTGTTTTCATCTAATCTATTAGAATGGATGGAGGAAAATAATGTTATCCATTTGGAGCAGACAGGGTTTAGAGCTGTTAGTTATAATGGGGTGGCCCTGTAACCCTCAGAACCTGGGTTCTAAGTTTGTATATGCAACAATGGTTCTGTTGGGAAGAAAAAACAATTGCTTTGTTTGTCCTAAAGGCTGATAAACCTCATAGCATATTTTGGGTGTTGTTTTAGAAATACAAATACCTCCTAAATTTGAATGAAGGGAATAACCAAATAAACAAATAAACACACAATTTTTTGGATTCAATCCTGTATATTAATTATTTTATAGACCATTAGTCATATAAATGACACTAATGTACATATACTAAAGGGGTTGTCCTAAACAAGATTTAACGAAAGCATACAAATGACGGACACGTGATTTTGTGAATAATAGTGAAAAAGTGACAATAACTGCGATTCAAAAATAAACATACATAAAAACAATTAAGAATCAGTCCAGAATTCACAATACATTAGTTACAACCATATTTCAGTTTTCTTTTGTTGTGGTTAAAACTTGGTACGGACTGATGGACAATGCTACGTCGACGTTTCGACCCTATGTTATGGTGCTTGCTTTATCGCAACCGGTTCGGGTCTTCATCAGGACTAAAATTGCAGGTGGACAACCTGTAAGGATCAATGACCTCTGTCTATTTATAGGACGAGGGCAGGGGGAAATATCAGCCGACAATGTCCACTCCTGAAGGATCATTCAATTCACAGGGATCTTATGCAATATATGCATGAGATTCATCCACCAGCCGGCGCAGAATCAGAAAATTACTTGGTAGAGTGCCGCAGAGCGATCACTATTCAGCAGTACGAGGGACGTCTCTCTCCTTCATGGTTTAAGTCAAAAATACTTGGGTTTAGAGCTGGTCACTCAACATTGGATAACATAATGGTAATCCAGGTGGTATTGGAAAAATACGTGAAACAAAGAGGGATGTCTGTCTCTGCGGCCTTAATAGATTTTTCAACTGCTTTTGACCATATCGACAGGTGGACCCTTTGGGAAAAGCTGAGTACCTTGAGAATACCAGGGGGTGACCTAAAACTCATTATTGCTCTTCAGACAGCTACCTGGTGTTGTGGTATGTTAGGAGGCAGGTGGGGTATGACTCTGACAACCCCAGCCAATAATGGTTTGAACCAGGGATCCCTATTGGTGTCCCTGTCTTTTTCGCTTCTAATAGTCAGCATGCCTGATGTGCAAAATTAGGCCCCTCTCTTTAAGGGACTCCCCTTTATTTGAGCAATATTGTCCTGCTAGACTGGACTCTTAAAAGCGCCCAGTAACATCTTCATATCCTGTCATCTTAAGCAGAAGCTCAGTTCTTGAAGGTCACTATAAATAAAACTAAGATCATGAGGTTTTGCTCAAAAATGGTGTCAGGCCACTACAAAGTATTATTGGTTTAATAACAAAGCTACCATATAAGTAGTAAAGTCTTACCCTTAGCTTGGAAAAATGATGTCTTCAAATTTGTTAGATACTGAATATAAAGTACACATATTAAATAAGGCATATATCAAATGAGGCATATGTCCACGGAAACGCACTGAAATAACTTTATGGAGCAACAGGTCAAAGGCATTTTAATCATCTCCTAACAGTATACAAAATGAAGATTCCGTTGATACTTTTATATGCTATAGAGACAATAAATATTAAACAGTGGCGGGGTGGAGGCGAGGTGAAGGGGAAGATTCTTCCACTATTTGCACTTTAAATTCAATTGTCTTGATAGAAGTGTTAAGGCTATAATTAGGATTGGTGAGCACTTACATAAGAGGAATAGCTGCCGTTCTGCTATGGTATGCATGCATTATGCATGCAAAGTCCTTAAGGAGTCTTATGGACATTAAATGACTCTCTCCTACTATAAAGGCCCCTCCATTTTTAACTAATATTTTATCTGCACCTCAACACTTTTCCCTGACTAGCTCAGACATTCAGAATATGAGCTAGGTCCAGCTCAAAAATATTTTAATGCTTGCTATGGCAAAATTATCATTGGGGAATGATGTAGCTATATGTAGTGTGAAACCTCGCTTCCAGTGTCTCACTCAATCATGTCAGGCAGCAGTTCCTCAAGCGTATTTGTACTGGAACACAGGGTGCGAATGTGATTTTGATGCTTTGCAGGTTGAAATCTTTACCGTTAAAAACTGTGATGGATGCATAGCAGAATGTCATTTCGGAGGAAAGATTTTGCACTTTATTTTATAATGGTGTTCAGACTATCAAACATGTTATATTTGTCTGTCCCATTTTAAAGGCCTGCTGTTAGACCTGGCATCATTGGCATGAGCCTCCCTTCCATTTTTTTACTGATTGCCTCCTCTGTCTTTTTATATGTTTTGCTGGTTATATGCTTTGGGCACTGTGCCACTGCTATTCAGTGCCACAGTGCAAGTGCTCTCTAAGTTAAATTGATGTATTGATTAGTGACTCCATGTTTGGGTTATCTGATTTACTTGCCAGACCCTAGTACAGTGCACCAAGTGTGCCCAGGGCTTGTAAATAAGATTCTGCTGGTGGGCTTGCAGCCCAGAGAAGCAGCTTGTAAAGTGTGTCTCAGGCCTGCCATTGCAGAGCCTGTGTGCAGTCTGTGACTGTCATGTTGATTTGGCAAGTGCACCCACTTGCCAGTCCCTAAACCTTCCCTTTCCTTCATATCAGACACCCCAACTGTAGGCCCAAGGGCAGGGTTCATTGTAAGGATAAGGTAGGACATGCCCTGGTGTGTGTAGCATGTTCTAATTATGAATTACAGCAATATTAGTTTTTCACTATTGCAAGGCTACCTGCTCCCCATATCCCAGACTGGGCAGTTTGATTATTACTTCTTATAATCCTAACTGACTCAGGGAACATGGTAGAAATTTGAATTTAGTATGCCTGAACTCAAAATGATAAAATACATCTTTTAGTAAAGTTGGTTTTAACATTCTGTGCTTGAAAATACTTCTTTTAGAAACTAGGTATTTTCATATTATTATTATTATTATTACATTTCTTATATAGCGCCAGAATCGACCCCCAAAGGGGTATCTCCGCGCTTGCCTTGGGAACCCGTCCTGGTTTTTCCCTGTGAGATAGCCCCTACAGGACATCCCCAAGGTGAAAGCCAGGCATCCCGCCGCGGGGGGCCGTTGTGGAGATTAAGCAAGCTTAATGCCCAGAGTTGCAGAGTGTGAACCCATGATTAGGTCAGGCACCGAAGCGAGAATTATCGAGTCCGTGGACATTTGAGCTCAACACCCTGCTGCGTCGGGAATCGAACCCTGGTTCCGGGTCTGACCTCTGCTTCAGGGTCTGCCTGCTCTAACCAGTGAGCCACACTTCTTCACTTCTTCCTGCCTAACTATCCAAGCCTGGCTCTGCTAGGTTGTATTTTCCTTGTCTGGAGTTTGAGTGACAGGGGCTGGGGTATTCCAGGAGAGAGGGTGAGTCAGCACAGTGCTGAATAGAGAGGTCGGCATGCAGATGGGAGGGAGGAGATACACCTGGAACCTGAATAGGGCTATGCCTTCCCTCCACAATGCTGACTCCACCCCTTGTGGTGTGCCTGATGTCCCTGGCCTACACTGTGAAAGAAAAGAAGGAGTCTTGTCAACAAAGTGCTCCAGAACTGACCAGAACTGGTTTAGACTAGGCAGAGGCCTCGCTGCCTTCAGAGAACAAAGAGAAAAGTAGTATAAATATGGGGATCCAGACCCCAAGACTTTAGATCACATCTGGGAACAAGACAAACCTTTTGCCAAGGAGAAGAACCAAGGAAGCTGCAGGAATTTGACCTGCTCCTTTGCCAGTGTGCTGTTTGCTGGATTGGCCTGCAGTGGTTTCTTTATTGCCAAGGAAAGGAGAAGGAATTTTTACAGAACTTTCATCATCTTGCACAATATTACTCCAAGGGCTTGAACTTGTGCTCGCCTCCTGCTGGGAATTCTGTCTGTAGAAGCCTGCATGTCGCTCGGAGCTGGAAGCGCGACACATCGAGAGAAGGGTGTCGCAGTCGCAGCTGTTGCCATCGCATTGTGGAGAAGCGTGTCGCCACCGCCGAGGTTGAGGCGGCATCACCAGAGAAGCATGCTTTCATCAAATCTGTTACCTGACGCATCACAGGAGAAGCGTGTCGCCGCCACAAGGTCGCCATCGCATCGCCGGAGAAGCGTGTCGCAGGGTCTGTCGCAGCTCTAAACCTACAGAGTTTGCTGCACTGCCGCCGGGCGTGCACGCATCGTCTTCACATAATCGCATCAAGGGCGCCATCTTATTGCATCGCACCCGATTTTCACATCAAGGCGCCATCTTGCGCATCGCAACCAGGCCGCAGGACGAGAATCTACGCATCCCCTCCGCTCCGGTAAGAATCAAGACGCATCCCCTACTCCGCGCAAGCATTGAAGCGTGACTCATCGTCTCCCCTGAAGCACGGAACAGACGCATCTCCCCCTCTGCCAGCCTTTTGTTTGTTTTGCGTTACGCATCCAGATACTTTGTTGAGAACTTTGTCGCATTTATCACCAACTTGAATAAAGCAACTTCTACCATCTTTAAGTCTATTTTAAGTACAGTATTGTGGATTTTTGTCGTTTTGGTTTTGTGTTAAGTCTATATAAAGAATACTTATTTTTATAAAAACCTGTGTGGTGTCCATCTGTAGTGTTACTGTATGTGTTCATAAATGCTTAACACACTTGCCTCTGAGATAAGCCTGTCTGCTCGTGCCAAGCGACCAAGGGGGTGAGCAGGGGTTATCCAGTAGTGTAATCCCCTTTCCCTGACTTAGAAGCAAGGGTCCCTATTTGGTCAAAGGTGTACACCATTGCCAACCAGAGACCCCCAGTTCTAACATCTACCAACAGATTTTTAAAACCATTTTATAAAAAATAAGGAATTACAACCATGAAAGCAGATATGGAGATGATGTATTGTCTTGTCAATGAATTAATGTGTGTAATATTTTTTAATTTTTAAGCTCCTTTTAACAGTTGTATTAATTGATGTAGTTGATGTATTTTATATATTGTAGATCTCATTGTCAGATCTAAATCTCTGATAAAAATTCCTTGAAACCTTGAAATGCTTGACTATCTCAGTCGCTCTCTCTAATTTACCGTTGGCGAGCCTTGCACGAGATAAAACTCTGCCACGCTGTGGTTGGGGGAGTTTTTGCAAAATTCTGCGCTCCAAATGGAGCGTGAAGTGGGCAAAACTCAGCAAACTCTTCCAGAGGAGTGGAGTTTACCGCCCACCCCTATTAATTTAATAATAGGTTTATTTGCCTGGTTCTTTCTTGGTACCTCAAGACAAAAATGAGGCAGTGCAGCACTGGCTTGCAATAACAGAGCACTAATTATATATATCATGTTATAAGTAGAAAATACCCCTTTGGCTGATCCTTGCCATTTATCTAAAGAATGAGGAAGCAGGAATGTGTGTTAAATGCTCACCTATAGCCTTTTATCAACGACACTCAAATCCTAATGAGGTGCAAACATATCTCCCATCTAGGCACATCTTTGACATGGGGTGGGACTGGACTATTGGAAAGAGAGGCTTGAGCCATCAGAACTTAGACTGTGAGATGAAATAATGAAAAGTTACTTGCAAAAGCAACGTCTTAGAAATGGTACAAAGACAAGATTTCGGAGCAAGAATGAAGGGAGGAACATTAACATTATTAATGGAGAAGGAAAGAAGGTATATAATCACATTTCATTACACACACTGGAAAACACTACTCCTTTGAATTTGTATGTAGTAAAAAAAAGTGCAAACGTGGATAAACATTGATATTTACACATTTCCAAAACACGGGAAAACTCCGAAAACTGCCATACTAGTGCCCCAAAATCTTGCTAAGGGATGCCAATCATTTTGCTAGATGGACCCAAATGTTCTTGAAAACATGCTGTACTGGGCCAAAGAGTGATCAAGTATACTAGATAATAGATCCAATTGTGCAAAGCAATAGACTCCTTCATATACGAGTACTCTGGCTCCCAGTAGTGAGGTTTTGACAATGCTTGTTCGGACTGAATTGAGACCCTAAAACATTTCATTTTCCTCTTAATCCCATGGTGGCAGATTGGAGGCCACACATGTTGGAAGGCCTCTGCTCCGGCATGTGTCCAAACTTCCACGCCTCGCCAGGCCACTGTGGAAGAGCAAAAGGCACATACTACTCTTGACTCCAGGTGTACCTCCATATTTTTGGTGCAGGCGTTGACAGAGGTGGAAGGCTTCAGCTCATCACTGACCACTTGTCCTTGTTGCCTCTGCAGGGCTTTGTAAACAGTTTTGTAAATTAATTTTATATAGTACTTACTACCCCAAATATGGCACTGAGGCTCCTCTTTATGGAGAGTAGCACACTGCCTCAGAAACCAAGCTTAGCCATTCATTTCGTGGCTTTTGGTCAGTTAGTTTAGACTTGTGTTCATATGAATGACCCTTACATATAGTATACAGTTTATTTGTGGTGAAATCAAAGGGAGTTAGATGTCATTGCTAGGAAGGGGTGGGGTATAATAGTCTGTGTGAATGATTGGTAGGGTGAATAAATAGGATAGAGGAATCTCAGGAGATTGATACATTTTAAGCAGGTGACTAGCAAATGCAGCAGAGGCAGATTGTGAGAAGTAAGGGTTATAGAGGTGTGGCTCACTGGTTAGAGGCGGCAGACCTAGAAGCAGAGGTCCGCCCGGGACCAGGGTTCAATTCCCGATGCGGCAGGGTCTTGGGCCATGGTCAGTGGACTCGATAATTCTCGCCTCTGTGCCTACTCCTACCATGGGTCCTGCTCAGCAACTCTGGGCAATAGCTTGCTTAATCTCTACTAACGGCCCCATCAGCCGGGGATGCTTGTCTTCACCTTGGAGATGCCCAGGAGGGACCATCTCACAGGGAAAGCCAGGATGGGTTCCCCAGCGGTATACAGCGCCGGAACGCCCCTTTGCTGGGGCAGCTGTGCGCTTTACAAGTATATGACATTTAACATATAGACTATGGGTCAAGACAAGGGCAGTTCATATAGAAAAGTAAGTCAGAGTATGTGCCGTTTTTTGCAGGAGTCGAATAAGGGGAAGGAAGCTTGCTGGAGTTCATGCAGTCTTGAGTAGGTGAAAGTAGAAAACACTGAGCACTTGTGTGTTTGATAGTGCTTTTATTTTACATGTATTTATACAAGGACTGCGTGAAAGAAAGATTCTACCGGTGGATATATTTTAATGAACTGTTGAATGAATCAGTAGCAGGTCAAAAATATTCTGATTTGTGACTTGCCTGCAAAGATATACATTTTATTGTCAATGGGAGCATGAGAGAGACTCCACATGACACGACAAATCCTTTCTTGAACATGATCCCCCATGTCGAGTCACACAAACTGTCTTTCTCACAATTCGTCCTTGGTGAGGATCTGGTATAAACAAACAATCATTATAGACTAGAGTCAGTACTATATTCCTACTGTTCAGCTGGACAGTTAGATTGAATGAATATCAAGTTAAGGATCTGGAGAAGAACAAATAAAGTGGGAC
The DNA here is from genome assembly GCF_964263255.1 of Lissotriton vulgaris. Lineage (NCBI taxonomy): Eukaryota > Metazoa > Chordata > Amphibia > Caudata > Salamandridae > Lissotriton > Lissotriton vulgaris. The sequence continues at coordinate 412,239,157 of NC_141699.1, read as the reverse complement.
ACAGTCCTGCGTCCTACACATTACAGTAAACAGTCAATAACGAAAACAAACATTCAGGCAGGGCAAGAAGGGCTTGTTTGCAATGTGACCAATTAAACAAGCAAAATGAAAACACAACCGTTACACTTCAAAATAAATTTAAATTGTGTACACAGTGTCAAGCAAGTCAACAACGTTTCGAGCCCTTAGCGACAATATTGGGATCATCATCAGAACAAAATTAATGAATGCCTGAAGAACATAAGGCCACAGGAGCTGTGGCGGAGAGGCCTTAACCAGCCGGATATCTCGTTGGGGGTGACAACGGGGAACGGTGGCCTCCGAACGTTCAATTAATGTGGTCCGGTGCTGGTAAAAGTTGAAATGCTGTTGGAGTGTGAAGCCGTGGGCAGGGCAAGGGCGATTGAATGGCAGCAATGGTCAGGATCCTGGTAGGGTCCGAGACTGTCACCCGGAGAGTGCCGGTCTGGTGTCCGTGTTCAGTTGATAACGGTGGTTAGATCAGACAATAGACCAATGGTCCGCAGTGGAGTGGCCAATGTGAAGCTTGAATACCTGCGAGGCAATATTGTGGAAAGGAGCTCAATGGCTGCGTGTTCAGTACCGCAGCCATTGAGTTCCTTTCCTATTGTCCGACCTAATCACAGGTATCAACTGAACACGGATACCAGACCGGCCCTCTTCGGGTGACGGTCTTGGACTCTACCAGGATCTTGACCATTGCTGCCATTCAATCGCCCGTACCCTGCCCACGGCTTCACACTCCAACAGCATTCCGCCTTTTACCAGCACCTGACCTCATTAATTGAAAGTTCGGAGGCCACTGTTCCCTGTCATCACCCCCAAAGAGATATCCGGCTGCTTAAGGCATCTCTGCCACAGCTCCTGTGGCCTTATGTTCTTCAGGCACGCATTCATTTTGTCCTGACGATGATCCCAATATCATCGCAAAGGGATCGAAATGTCGTCGACTTGCTTGACACCATATACACAATTTAAATTTATATTCAAGTGTAACAGTTAAGTTTTCATTTTGCTTGTTTAATTGTTCACATTGCCTGAATGTTTGTTTTGGTTATTGTCTGTTTATTGTAATGTGTAGGATGCAGAACTGTGTCCCACTTTATTTGTTCTTCTCCAGATCCTTAACTATAGTACTAACTCTAGTCTATATTGATTTTTTGTTTATACCAGATCTCACCAAGGACCACTGTTCTTACAAATTATCGAAACCCAAGGTCCTTGTATACCACAAACGGTCCCCTTAAATAAATAAATATTTCTCACAATTCATGACACAAGCCTTGTATAGAAGCCATTAAAGATGCCATTGTCACACATGATGCGTAACACTTGACAGAGCTATGAACTGAGCTTTACATTTCTAGTTTTGTATATAAAGTTCAATGCTGGGAGTTTCCTGGCTTTTGAAAATGTGAAACCAGGGTCCCTATTTTTGGGTCTGATCAAGAGACAGCTTTAGCTATCTCACCAGGCTCATGTTTTCTAGAAAACAAACCACATATATGTACAAGCAGGGGGTTATGGTCAGCCCTCTTCATCCACTGGTCAACTTAAGTCTAGTTCACATTGCGCTTCTGACACCACTGGATTCAACATGTGGAAATGGATCAACCTGCTTCACCCAATTGTGGGTTTTCACTATGACGACATTTTGCTTGTGCAAATCTGCATTAAGGTAGTCCAGTTCGGTGCCAAGGCTGATGGGCCAATCTATGCTTTCATTGCTTGTTTTATTTCATGTTTTATTTGTTTTTGCGATGTCATTTTTTACTTTTTTTTCAAGCATATTGGACAGTGACGTTTTAATATTTTGTTACTTTTAAACTTTTCGTGCGTATTGCCTATGTTAGCAAACAGATTTGTTTTAAATCCCACCGCATTGTTGCCAGGGCCACACCTATTGCTTTTGACAATGCTTTGAATATAGTATTCAATGTTGGAAGTTTTCTAACTTTTGAAAATGTGTGGATTCGGGCCTTTATTTGTCTAATTGTATGCAAAGAATCACATCATGTGTCAAAAGGAGTATACCAGGATTCGAACGTAAGTCTGGTTGTACACCTGGAAATAAAACCATGCCTTATGGGTTATCTACTCTCACTACGAATTCAGCCGGGAACATAGTTAGCAAAAAAACTTCTTGGAATGGTGAGGTAAAACTTTTCAGCTAGACTTGCTAACCAGTGCAGACAGTGCTCCTCCTGTATGATATATGGTAAATGGACGGATGAAGTGCCCATAAAACAGAAGAAGGACTGCCACTTAAAGCGCACCTTCCCTGGCCCACGGGACGGTTGATGTATCCTGTCCATGTCGGTCGGTTCACGCCCTGTACTTTCCGGGGACAGAGTGTGCATTAGCTGTGTTTTTTTCTATTTACCGCGACCAAGGGATCACACGCTGTACATCCCTCTGTAAATAACGGGGTGCACCCAGGTGCCTCGCTCCCATGGGTCCCCGCGGCTCCCGCCGTGGGATGCCCAGCGCCAGGCCTCCCCAGGCAGAGTTGGCACGGCCTCACAAACGGGCTAATGGGCTTGTTGGCTAAATGGTGGGAAACTGGAGAAGTACGAGCGTTTCCTGTTAGCTGTAATATTTTATTAAATATTGTATTATTTATATAGCGTAATATAGACAGGGAGTGCTTAAGCAACGTATAGTGCGGATCCCAAGTCAGAATGGTTCAGTTTTCCTGCACACCTCAGCGACTTACACAAAGAATAAAACATATTACCTTACGTTGTGATGTTTCATTGCCTCACATGATGTCGTTACATTATATTGCGCGATGTGATATGAAGTTATACCATATGATCTTGTTCTGTTATCCTGTTCTATTCTGCCGTGTGATGGTATTTTGTTTTGCGATGGTGTATTCTGTTGTGTTTGTACTGTGTTGTGTTTTATTATATTATCGTTTTTTCTGTTTTGTGATCTGATGATATGATTTGTTATATTGTTCTCTTCTGTGATCTAATATGTTATACTATATTTTGGTATTTTTTTAAACTGTGATGGCATTATATATCAACTTATAATATGTTGTGTTTTTGTATCTTCTGTGACGTTATCTTTCTTATGCAACATGATCTATTATTGTTGTGTGCTGTTCTGCGTTGTTGTGTTACGTGGTGTGATGTTATTTTGTTCTTTTCCATGATGGTATGACATGGTATGTTAAACCATACGTTATCTTGTCCTGTTCTGCAATGAGGTATTATGCCATGTTTATTGACATTTCTCTAGTGCACCATCTGCTTTACACTCAGTGTATTCAATTACATGTGTTGTGAAGCTTTATGCTGATGCTCTCTTGCCACCAGACTCCATGATGCTGGCATGCGGGGAACCGCCCTCGACTGGATCCGCTCCTTCCTCACCGTCAGGACTCCCAACCTTTCCGCTCCGAACCCACAGAGATCGATCGTGGAGTACCCCAAGGATCCTCGCTCAGCCCCTTGCTCTTCAACATCTACATGGCCCTACTCGCCACCATCGTTAGACACCATGGGCTCAGCATAGCATCCTACGCCAACGATACCTAGCTCATCCTCTCCCTCACAAAGAACCCAGAAGACACCAGACTCAGCTTCCAGGAAGGAATTAAAGATGTCGCAGCCTGGATGAACTACAGCTGCCTTAAACTCAACTCAGAGAAAATAGAGGTCCTTGTCCTTGGACCCTCCTCCACCACCTGGGACAACACCTGGTGGCCTCCGCCCTTGGAAACCCACCCACTCCATCAGACTACGCCCAAAAACTCAGCATCATTCTAGACTCCTCCCTCACCATGATCCGGCAGATTAACGCCGTCGCCTCCACTTACTTCAACTCCATGCGCATCTTCCGCAAGACCTTCAAGTGGATCCCCCCGAATGCAGAAAGATCGTCACCCATGCACTCTTAACCAGCAGACTAGACTACGGTAATGCCCTCTACACCGGAATCAATAAAACCCTGCTACACATGCTCCAAACCATCCAGAACACCGCAGCCAGACTCGTCCTCGGAACCCCACAACACAAGCACATGACCCTGCACCTACGAGACCTCCACTGGCTCCCCATCGAGAAGAGAGTAGCATTCAAGCTACTCACACATGCCTACTAATCCCTACACAACATTGGACCCAAATACCTCAACGAAAGAGCCTCCTTCCACGTACACAAAGGAACCTCCGCTCTGCCGACCTCGCCTTGGCAGAGACCCCACGCATCCGCAGAACCAGAGCAGGCAGAAGAGCCTACTCCTAAGTTTCAGCAAAGACCTGGAACGAGCTCCCAGTCAACATCAGACGCACCGCCACTTTGGACACCTTCAGGAAGGGCCTCAAGACCTGGCTCTTCGACTGATACGGAGATTCACCATGGCCCACAGCGCCTTGAGACCCTCAGGGTGAGTAGCGTGCTTCATAAACCCCTGATTGATTTATTGATTGATTGATTGATTCTGACTGCTCGGAGTATCATTGGGATGTTGGTGTGTATGTGGTGAGAGGAAGGTAGAGGCAGGCACAGTCGGCTACGTAGCTGTCATGGGTCCCTCTTAACCGGTGACAACCTTTTCTATTCTTGTATTTTTAATCTATCACTCTTAGCTTTGGGGCCTTTCTGTTCAGATTCGTCCATGGAAGTATGAGCTTCAAAATACCAGAATTCCAGGTATAATAAGTGGCAAGGTCTCCCATCAGGAGATCATTGCAGTTTGCTTCACCCATTGCCCTTGCTAGCTTTGCCAATGGCAGTACAAGCACAACTACTAACCATGAACCACACACGGTAGTGGTGGATATAATGTCGCACTTCAAAAACAATGGTGCCAGAAAAAGGTACCGTTTAAATTGCACTTTTTTACAAATCACCAATTCCAATAGGTGCCACTCAGGGTAAGATACCCCACTACCCAGCGTATCAATTAGAACAAGACACAGAAGGCTTATTCAAAAATATACAAACACCAAAACCCCAGCACTCTAAATATATCATAAACACGTTTTGGATAAATTTCTATAACACAGGAAGCACCCTAGGATCATGAGAGAGACACCATATCACAGAGATTCAGTGTACAGAGCAAATTCACATAATTCAACAGTAATTTATTTTCAGAAATACATGAAATAGATATTCAAACAGTTTAAACAATAACACAACAAACATCTCCTAATTAGAGTTCCAATTCCTTAATTGTGCCGCACAGAGACAGCCAGCGCGCGTTTCGTCACCACTGTGACTTCCTCAAGGCTTGTGGTATAATGACGGAATAAGCCTGGAACAATTTTGCTGGGACAATTTTCCAATATGAGCCTCTACATTTTTGAGAAACCGGAGAGACCTTTTCAAGACTAGTAGCAGAAAAAAAAATTGCTGCTCGTGATTCTCCCACTTCAGGCCTTTGTTTTAATATAAAATCAGGAAATGGATCACTTCGTTAATCGGTAGAAATGATTTCTCTGGTATAGTTGCTGATTCAGTATTAGAAGTTTAATAGTATATAGTGACCAAAGTCGATCACTATTAAGCAAATGGAAAGGTTCTCCGCATTAATTAATTCATGTTGCAAGATGGGATCACGTGTTGAGGGTACTGTGATAAGCCCCTTTCGTAACAACATCGGCGACCCCAGCAGCCCGCGTCTGTCGATTGTCAGTATCTAGATACTGACAACCGACAGACGCGGGTTGCTGGGGTCGCCGATGTTGTTACGAAAGGGGCTTATCACAGTACCCTCAACACGCAAAAAAATGTTCTGCTACTGGTCTTGAAAAGGGCTCTCGGGTTTCTCGAAAATTTAGAGGCACAAATTGAAAAATTGTCCCAGCAAAATTGTTCCATGCTTTTTCCATCATTATACCACAAGCCTTGAGGAAGTCACAGTGGTGACGAAACGCGCGTTGGCTGTCTCTGTGCGGCACAATTAAGGAATTGGAACTCTAATTAGGAGATTTTTGTTGTGTTATTGTTTAAACTGTTTGAATATCTATTTCATGTATTTCTGAAAATAAATTACTGTTGAATAATGTGAATTTGTTCTGTACACTGAATCTCTGTGATATGATGTCTCTCTCATGATCCTAGGGTGCTTTCTGTGTTATAGAAATTTATCCAAAACGTGTTTATGATATATTTAGAGTGCCGGGGTTTTGGTGTTTGTACAACTACTAACCACCACACTCCTCCTACAAGTGTGGCACCTCAGACTATTCCAGGCCCTCAAAGCTATAGGCAGCAGGCACTAGTAAATTTTTATGTATTTTGAGTTAATAAGAAAATGCTGTGCTTATCTCTAAATTACAAAAACAGCACCACCATGTGGCAGACTATCATAAGTGCCGTTGTTGACAATTAAGTGCCAGTGCCGAGCACGGAAACTACCCTCTCAAATTAAACACTGAGCCCGAGGCTTAAATACTCGGCATACGTTCACTTCAAAATATAGAACAGCTGGAGGAACTGTGGGAGAGGCTCTGCGCACACCAGGAATCTCGTTCTCTCGAGATGATCAAACACAAAGTAAAACTTGATGCGGTGAAAAATAAGTTGGATGAAAGTGGACTAAACACCACAGTCCAGAGTCCTCTGAAACTTGAAGTGGAGTACTAAAAAGGTATGGGAAGTAGTTCTTCACCTAGGTGGAGAAAGCAAAAGAACTCCTGTGAAATGTTGTAAGAGTGTCATCTGACAATTAGGTTTGACTGCAATCTCCCCCTTTACACTGTGGTCCATCTGGAATTACGATTCGATCTGTATTTCTATGTATATTTTCTCAAAAATAAAAATGACACCATACAGAATGGGGAATAACTGTGCTGGCATAGGGGGGCGAGGCTTGCGACACACCAAGATGGAAGGTCACTAGTGGAGCTTTGGTGGCCACCATTAACTCCCAGAGCTCCAGGACCACCGGACCCAAGTTTTCAGACGAACCCAAGCCTGAAGAACTGGAGGGGGCTGCAGTGGGTTGTCCTTATCAGCAAGCTGTCAGGTGCCACATGGACTTTGCTGCAGCGCGACAGACAAGAAGAGAGTCGGTAAGCCCAGGAGAAGGTGAGGATCTCAGCCATCCTGATAGGCTGGGGATGAGCCTATGCGTGTGACTCCTTGAAGCAGAGCGGGTGTCCAGGGTTAGTGCCTAACCCTTGGGCGGAGTAGCCTGGTAGGGCCGGGCATAGAGATAATGCGTAGGCTTCGTGGAAGTGGCTGGTTGTATCCCGGTTCCAGGGCTGGACCCTCAGCTTTTGTGACTCCCCCACAGGCTTACTCTACAGGGAACTGGGGATGAGGGGTTAGGTGGGATGGGCTGCTTGGCTGGGGTTCTTGGCTCATGTGAATGGAGTGCCAGTACGGCTTGCTGCCCTTCGACATAGTTTCACAATTGGAGTATCCTGGAGCTGGAGTCTTCCTTCACAGATGGAAAAAATTAAAAGCTCTGCCGGCCCTGGGTTCCCATAACCATGAAACACTAGTGTGGGCTCCTGCTGTGCTGCGAGGGGGACAAATAGGAGAACGCAGTAGGCTCAACATGGAATGAGGCCGTTTTGGGTTGGGAACACACCATTACCCCGCTTGGTTGTGACCACCCCTGACAGGTGTAGCACTGGTGGGAGGAAGGCCTGGTGGCCTTGCTGGGAGTCCTGGGCCCTTTGATGCAGAACTCACTGGGGCCTGTCAGGGAAGGCAGACATGGCGTAGGGTGCTGATCGATTGGGCCGCACACCCCTGGAATACTGCAGCCATCACCTGGGGCAGTTGAGTTGTGAGGACCCTGAGTTGCCTGAATAATACACAGAATTACACTTGCCCTGCTGCCTCGAAATCTGGTGGGGCACAGTGACTTACTGGGCATGGGACCACGTATTTATAATCTGCAAAGCTGTCGGACCTTCATTTGTTCATCCTTCTGGCATGTTACACAGACCTTTGGCACATGTCTTTCCCTAGCTGAGGTGAGCTGGAAGTTGCGGCAGGTGTGGGACCATATGGACATTATGGACTGCACAAAAAGTGTACAGTAGGTGGGGGATCGCATGGGACTGACAATGAATGAGGGAGACATATGTAAACTCCCTAACAAACTGGACTTGATTTTGAATGCTGTGAATGCCGCTCACATAGTGCTGGAATGCAAAATCATCAAAGTTTCTGTAAATCTAGGAATTCTTTATGATGACTGTTAGTTCTGGGGGTCTCTAGTTGGCAGAGCTAGATACCACTGTCCAAATAGCGATCCTTGCTTCTAGTCAGGGTAAGGAGGAAACCCTCTGAGATAACCCCTGCTCACCCTCTGGTTGCTTGGCACGAGCAGTCAAGGCTAATCAGAAGGCAATGTGTAAAGTATTTGTACCAACACTCACAGTAACACAGTGAAAACACCACAAACTGACTCCACAACAGTTTAGAAAAATAAAGGTATTTAATCTAAACTACACAAGACCAAAACGACAAAACTCCAACATACACAGTTCAAGAATATGGTTGCAAAAGAGTTCTTAAGGTTGCGATAAAAATAATCCACAGTTGCTTGAAAAGTTCACAGTTGCGTCACGCTTTAGTCGACAGTAACTTTAGGTGCGACAAAGTTCCAAAAGCAGAAGCTGGTGCGGTGGAAAACAAGCGATGCGTTGCTGCTGGGATCTTGGGGAGGCGTTTGCGACAGCCCCGCTGCAGCAGCGGGCGTGTTGCGACGAATCCCGGCTGTATGGGGAGGAAGGCAACTTGTACGGATTCAGATGCGTATGTTCTGTAGGAAGTTTCTTCTCGCAAAGGCATGATGCGACAATCTCGTAGGGGCTGGGACAATCTCCGGGGCGACGATGCGCGATCCAGAGGCGATCTCTCTCTCGCACCTCCTCGATGCGATGATCTGCGACGAAGTTCGCAGCGACGTGATGCGGTCCGCAAGCAAGCGGTGTGGCGTTCTAACCCAGCGACGACAGGCTCTGCGACGACACTCGCAGCGATGTTAGTCTTCCCGCACCGGTCTGGTGCGTCCCACAAACGAAGCATGCGACGGCTCTGGTAGCGGCAACAGGCGCTGAGACGATCTCGGCCTTCGTAGAGGCGGGAATCTCCTCGCACTGTCGGGGATGCACTGCGTAGCGAGCAATGCGATAACTTTTCTGTAGCAAAGTCTTTAAATCTTGGTTTCCAGCTTCCCAGCACAGGTACAACTTCCAGATGCACCACACATGGGCCACGCACTCTAGGAAGGACAGAACTCTCTCAGTAGAGCTCAGGGGAAGCTGGAGGTGAAGTCCTTTTGTTCCTGGGACTTCCAAACAGGGAGCCAGCTCTTCTCAGCCCCTTGGAGATTCCTTCAAGCTAGGGGACACAGCACAAAGCAAAGTCCTTCCCCTCTCCTTGGCAGCAAAGCAACAGCAGGGCAATCCAGCAGAGCAACAGCTGGACAATCTTCCTTCTTCAGTTTCAGCTTTCTCCTTGTCAGGGGTTCCTTCTCGATTCCAGGATGATCTAATTTTCTGTTGTCAGGGGTCCTGTACTTATACCCCTAAAAGTCTTTGTTCTCTTTGTGCAAGTGTGCCCTGAGCCCGGTCTGAACCAGTTCTGGGTGTTCCTTGAGCACTTTGTTTTTCTGGTTTCTCCTTTCCTTGCAGAGTGAGGGGCAGGGTCATAAGCCGCCCAGCAGGAGGTGGAGCCAGCATTGTGGAAGGCAGGCCCAGCCCTATTCAGGCCCAGGTGCTATCTCCTCCCACCACTCAAGTTGCAAATGCAGTCATTCAGCCTAGGGTAGACTCAGCCAGCCTCCTGGGAAATCCCCAGCCCCTGTCACTCTTAAACCAGACAGTCAATACACAAACAGGCCAAGTCACACAGAAAGGTCAGACAAGAGAACAGCAACTTTCTAAAAGTGCTGTTCTCAAACACAGGATTTAAAAACAACATTTCCTAAAAGATGTGTTATTAAATTCTAAGTTCAGGGATACCAGACTTTTATGTCCTATCTTGTTCCTATGGGAAGATCTGCTGGTAGCCACTGTAGCCAGCATCCCCCATGATAGCCTATGGAGCAAAATAGCCTTGCAGCAGTGAAAAACGAAAATGGCTGTAATTCACTACCAGAGCATGTCACCTGCACAAGTACATGCTCTACCCTTCACATACACTGCACCCTGCCCAAGGGGGTACCTCGGGCCTTCCATAGGGGTGACCAATGTCCACAGAAAGGGAAGGGTTAGGCCTGGTCAATGGGGACACTGACCTGGAGGGCATGGCAGTTCACAGACTACACACAGGCACTGCGGTGGCAGGCCTGAGACACCATTTTGGGGCTACTCCTGTGGGTGCCAATCATGTATATCCAATCGCAATAACAATTTACACAGAGAGCATATGCACTTTAGCGCTGATCAGCAGTGGTAAAGTGCGCAGAGTACTATTGCCAACAGCCACGGGTCAGGAAAAATAAGGGAGGAAGAATCAAAAAGTTTGGGGATAAACCTGCAAAAAGGGACAGTTCCCAAAATGACCATCATTCACTTGCTGACATCATAAAACAGAAGTCCGAAGTACTTGAGGGAGTGGAGCCCAAAGTTCAAGGGCTTCAGGAAACGGTGGCTATTCTACTCTGTCGTGTGATCCTGTTGGATCTACAACCTCATGATATGGAAGGGAGTAGGCATCCCCATAATATCAGAATCATTGGTCTACCTGAGAAAACATAAGGGCCCAACATTTTTACATTCTTTGAGACATGCCTGGCCACGGTGGTCACAGGTTTCTGCCTTGGAACAGGCTTATGGGTTTCCTGCAAGGCCACCCACCCGATGTTCACCCATCTGCTGCACTACAGAGAGAGATAGATAATTCTGTAAACGTTCGAGAGGCCCAAAGATTTCAGCTTGAGAATGCAGAGGTGGCTTTTTTCCTGGACTATACATTGGTGGTTCAGCAGCAGGGGGCATCTTTCTTCGCCGGTAAGAAAGAACTGAGAGGTGCAGTCATTTCTTCCATGCTCCTGTTCCCTGCAAACCTTAAAGGCCATGGTCGCAGGCTGCCTGGGACTGATTGGAAACCTAAAAACCTGGCACAGACCGGGATCGAGACCCTGGGCCATCAAGAATGAGGCACCGCTGCTGGGGACGCAGAGAGAGCACTGGCGGAACACACCCACCAAGGGAACAAACAGAGAGCGAAAGAGCAGCAGGTGTAGATGAAGCATTCATCTTTGAGCTTTCCCGGGTGGTACCCTGAGCGCCACCACTCCACCTCCACCTCTGTGTGAGTGGACTCTGAGGCTCTACCAGAGGCTTTGCTTCTGGACCTCTGCTGACTCCTAACCTGACCTTAAATCTAACTTTGATCTGATCCTTCACTAATTTTTGACAATGCTCCTCAATGAAGGATAGGGTGGAGGTCCTAGCTCTGCAATATTCTCCTCCACCCCGGGTAGATCATCTGTACTGTGGACCTGCTCATGATGAAAACTTTCCTATCCTAAGGCGTTCAAGCTCTGACAGAGAGTGATTCTGCATTATCATACTTTGAGAGAGTTGGTGCAGTACGGCCTTCATGATAGATGCTGGGGCAGTCACCCCCTCATGAGAAAGCCCACATATGACACTATGGTATTATGGGTTTCGTTCCAACTGTTTAGTTTGATTCTTTGTTTGCTACTCTGACCTGAGGACAGGGAGTTGGGGATGTTTACATTATTTTTACCCAGTCTTGGCATGTGTTTGTTCTGCAGTAGAATCCTGATGGCAGGTGGGGGCAGTAGGGAAGTTGAGGAGGGACATGGGGGCACGGTGGGTGTGGTCTTTTGCATTGAAAACCCCCTGGAATGGAGAGTCTGATGTGATACTCTCATCTGAACTGGACTGTCCAAGTGCTGGGCTCCATTGGCAAACAATACAAAGTCTTGGCTTACCTAAAGCGCATGGGCATGGATCTAGCTCTCCTCCAGGAGACCCCTTTGACATGAGCAGAGACGTCCAAACTACAGAAAGGCTGGAATGTCAAGCAGTTCCTCTAGGGGAAGAAAATACATACATTGATGATGAAGGCCTTTATGTTATTCTGGTGGGAGGCTTAATAGGCTTCAATTACTACTTGCCAGCATTAATGCTTCAAATATAAAGCCCGTTACATTCCTGACTGCCCTCTCCCAAATCCCCTCACACGACCACCACCTTCCAATGCTACTGGGTGGTGACTATATTTGTGTAGCAGCTAAACCACTAGACCCTCAGTGACATATTACGGGAGAGGAACCCAGATCGAAGTGAATTCTCTTTTTACTCCTGATACAAGACTTGCATGTTAGATTCGATAACATGCTGGACTCAAAGGGCCTACTGGCCGCGGTCATCCAAAGTGAATATCTTGGACACACTTTGTCGGATAATAACCTGTTGCAGTTGGAGATCCACTGGGGCAGACGCATGGTACCCATTTCCACTTGGAGACTCTCAACCACTTTTTGGGACCCCCTTGGTGATTTTGCAGTTAATTACTTTGCAACAAATGCCCACATAGCTTCACACACCAACATCGAGTGGGACGCCTTTAAAGTGGTCATCACTGATTTGCCTTAGCCAGTCCATGGGGGAGACTGCTCTCTCCAAGTATAGCAGTCTACTATAGAGGATAATATCTGATACAAAGAGAGTGAGGCCCTGGGGCGCTCTGTGACCCAACTCGCCCTCTGAGGGGCATAGGAAAAACACTTGGTAGTGTTGGAAAAACTGGTGATCTTCTACCGGAGAGGTTTTAGAACTCTTTCTGAACAGAGCCACCTTGTCGTGGTTACCTGTGGAGGATTGAGAAGCATTAGGGATCCTTATATCTGAACAGCAGATAAGAGTAGGAATTAAATGCATGGTCTGCAGCAAGGCCCCGGGAAGGATGGCCTCCCTGCTGAATTTTAATAAACCTACGCCTCATAACTGGTCCCAAGCCAGGTCACAATGTATGTGGGTGCCTTGGACTGTGATTATCTCCCTGACATGACCAAGGAAGCCTTAATAGCGTCCATCCTTCAGCCCTTGAGTGATGCCACGGATGTGGCATCTTACCGACTCTTATCTATGTGAAACCTAGATTATAAAATTCTCAATAAGGTCCTGGCCAACCGGCTCCAGTAAAACCACACCAAAGGAAGTATGGTACAGACAAGAGGAGAAAAATCTCTCAAGCGATCATTGTCCGTTGGAGAATGTTTCTTTAAGGACAAGAACCCTCACTCACCCTAGAATGGCATGTTTCATCATAGAGTTGCCTCCTTACACCTGCACCTCTAGGTGCCGAGTGTGGGCTATGATTCTCCAGCGGAGAAGAGCAGAGGTGTTTTGGTTTTGATGAGCAGAGATGTTAGAGTGAGGTGTAGAGTGCTGTCTCATTTTAAGAAAAAATTGGAAGGAGTAATGTAGATTAAACAGTCTCCCGATGGACAAAAAATACATTTTATTCTGATGTCCCCAGTGGACAGGATTTAAAAGAGAAGAATGGCAGGGAGTTTGGAAAGAACACTCCCTATAAGGTCATGGTCAACACGATTCTGCCCTGCAAGGACCCCAGAAAGGGTTCAGGGTCATTCGTCAGGATCACAAATTAGTGAAGTCAGTCTGCAATAGCGATTATTAAAACCTTCATACCAGCTTCTTGCAAGTAAGATAGATGGTACAGAAAATGGCCACAGTGTGCCAACCGTGGGGTCCCCCTTCGAACTAAGTAAGGAAGCACAACAAAAACGGTTATTGATTCAAAGCATTCATACAAATGACAACAGAGTGAAAATCTACCGCAGTGATAAAGTGTATAGTTCTGTGTGAGAGGAGGAAAATCAGTGACCACCACCCATGACCACACTAGTGATTAATGGAGTGGGGGGTAATCTTACCAGTACTGTCAATGTAATGTTTGCTCTAAAGCTTCAAACGCTGGCTTACAGGCAGGGCTGTATGGTATTCATGATGCACAAGCCTGTGGGAAATGAAGTCCCAACGGAACAACCACTATCTTATAGAGAATGCATAATATACAGAGGCCATAATGGGGTGCTTGTGGGTAGAAACTGTTATAAAGACACTAACGAGTTACGAGCCATTTTTTGTTGTACAGTTCTGAAAAAATGCCACCATCCTTAGTGTATAGTAGCAGGTCTAGAAAAGGGAGAAAGTCCTTGCTGTATTCACAGGTGAATTTGAGATTGATGTTCCTATGTTAAGCCACTGAAAAAGCTTTTAACATATTCAGATCACCTTCCCAGATGACCATGATATCATCTACGTATCTTTTCATTAATTTCATGTTCATTTGGAAGGGGTTATCATCTGGGTAGATGTGGGTGGTCTCCAAACTTTCAAATTGAGTGCGCTACGTAGGTACGTGGGCGCATCCCTGTATCAAGGCACACTTATTGAAGTTCAGGATAACCTGACTCAGATATAAGTTCAAATGAAAAAAGTTCAAAACAAATGGATTCAGAGTTTCATCGTGGTTTGTATTTGATAGTTTCGTAAGGTTCTGTGATCAAGCGTTACATCACGCTGTATTCATCAAGAGTTAACAATGGTTTAGCGTTTGCTCCGATGCATTTCGGACTAACATAGTCCTTTATCAAGGAGCGCTGTGAAAGGATACAAACAATGCAATCAGATCAACGATGGTGAGAAAAAATTAAGTCAGGGTCATGCTGGTGATAAGAATAAAAACATGCTCTACGGGATCGTGCAGAGAGTGAAGGGGGGTGGTGGTGAAAAAACGGAAGTAAATATGCGTACTGGCGGATTTATGTGGGTTACAACGGGAGTTGGGGTGAACAAAACATGCGGGAAAATCGGGTGAATCTTGCGCTTCAAAACAGAGGTGAGTGAGCGTACTAGCGGGTTTGTATGAGCTAACGCGGGAGTGTAGATGGACGCTGCATGCAAAACAATCAAATGATTCTTACGCTTCAAGGACTTGAAGAGGTGCTCGCATCGGTACTGCAATATAAAGGAGTGAACAGCTGTAGGGTGTGTTTAGACGAAAAAAACGTCCGTAAAGATAAAAAAGCGCATGCAATCAGCGTACTTACTGGAGGTGGTGCTAAGGTGGGACCAAGTTTCACGAACTCCGCGGAGTTACTGCGGAGTTCCAAAGGAGTGAGATGGTGGTAAAAATAGGTGATGGACTGCGGAATTCCGGGGGGAGTGAGAGGGTGATGGAAATAGGTGAAGGACCCAAGGTGTATGACTGGATAGAGGCAGCCATATTGTAATGGGTATTGACTACCCAAAAGGAATGAAATGACAAGTGCGTTAGAAAAGCAGAACAAAGGAACATAGTGTCACAACAGATTATTTACAAAAAACAGCTTAATTCAGTACGATCATTAAGCCCGAGGGGCTTCAGAGATTGAAGTCTATAGATCCATGATGTCTCCCTTTGTAGGAGAATTTTGTTATTGTCTTTTCCTTCTTTACGGTTTACAACTTCAAGCACAAGGTATTTGAGTTGAGCCACACTGTGATGCTCTTCATTGAAGTGTGTCGCCACATTCGATTTGGGGTTCTTAGTTCGAATGTTGGATTTGTGCTCATTCAAGCGGGTTTTTATTTTTCGACTGGTTTTTCCCACGTAGATCTTCCCACATGGACATTTCAGTAGATAAATCAAATTGGTTGAGTCACATGTTGCATCCACTTGGAGGTTGATGGTGAATCCTCTCATGGGGTGATTGATCGTGTTACCACTGATTACATTGTTACAGTTACCACAATGATGACATGGGCGAATTCCTGTGTGTGTTCTAGATGTGGAGGTGGGGTTAGTCAATATTTCCCTTATGTTCATCGGTCTGTTGTATGCAAAGATGGGGGGTTCTCTGAACAGATCTTCAAAGTCAGGTTCTGATGACAAGATTCGCCAATGTTTTAGAACAATCTTCTTGTAGATCTTGCTGGAAGTGGAGTATCTGGAAACCAGTGCCATTCTTTGGTTAGGGTCTTTTTGTTTGCTTTTTAAAGCTTCAATACGAGGAATGGTGTTGACTCTTTCTACTGCCTCCTTGATGATGGTTTGAGGGTACCCTCTGCTGGAGAATCGTTTTTCCATGCATTGCAATTGGGAGTTTCTTGTGTCGTTGTTAGAAACTATTCGGGTGACTCTCAGCATTTGGCTGAAGGGAAGATGCCTTTTAAGTGATTCTTGATGGAAGCTACTGTACAGTAACGTGTTGTTGCGATCAGTCGGTTTTCGGTATAGATCGGTTTCAATGCCATCAGGGGTAACTTTCACAAGTACGTCCAAAAATGTTATGGCTTTGTCAGAGATGTTCCATGTGAATTCGATGCGATCGTCTCTAGAGTTCAAGGTGGTTAGTGCAGTTTCCAGGTGTTCACGTGAGTCTTTCCAAATGAAAAATAAGTCATCAATGTATCGTGTGTAGAGTTTGAGGTTGTCTGTCCAGTTTCTGTTGGTTAGGATGTGGTTGAACTCGAAGTTGCCCATGTAAATGTTGGCATACGTCGGCGCGGCGCAATTGCCCATTGCCATCCCGGACAGTTGCAAATACCACCGTTCTTCAAAGGAGAAATAGCTATGGTATAGCGTAAAAATCATAAGCTCCAAAATGAAGCGTTTCATAGGTTCAGTCAAGTCTGTTTTCAATAATGCTGATTCAATAGCCTCAATACCACCGGCATGTGGGATCGAGGTGTACAAGCTCTTCACGTCGGCTGTGCACAAAAAGATTTGTTCGTCCCTACTGATTTGGACGGAGTTCAGCTTGTTAATGAAGTCAGTAGTGTCTTTGATGTAGCTCTCAAGGTTGACGACTGAGGGTTGTAGGTAACGGTCAATAAATTTACCAATCGGTTCGTGGATGGATCCTCTAGTGGAGACTATAGGGCGGAAGGGCGGATTCATGAGGTCTTTGTGAATTTTTGGGAGCATTGTGATGGAGGGGCTCCTGGGATGTTCCGTGGTGAGGTAACGTTTAGTGCGCTCATCGATGATGTCATTATCCATGGCTTTATTGAGGATGTTACTTAAGATCATCCTGTATTCGTTAGTGGGATTGCCTACAAGTGGCATGTAAGTGTTAGTGTCAAAGACATGTTCCCTGGCTCTCCGGTTATAGAGATCAGTGTTAAGGATGACGAGAGCGCCTCCCTTGTCAGCTTTGAGGCATTTGATTGCTTTGTTGTTGGCAAGGTTTTTCAATGTGTCCTGATCTTTATTGGTGAGGTTTTTACGGGATTTCTTTTTGAAATTGATCTTAGCGGTATCTTGGCGTACTAAAGTTTCAAAAGTGTCAATGCTTTTGTGGCTACTCGGAGGCAAGTAACTGCTGGGTGGGCGTAATCCACGTAACAGGTCAGGTTTGGTTTCCACTGGAGGTTCTAAGACTTTCTCAAAGAAATATTTCAGACGTAACTTCCTGGTAAATTTGAAGGTACTGACTTCAAGTTCGAGTAAGTTGGTGTGATTGGTGGGTATGAAAGACATTCCTTTCTGGAGTGTTTTGATTTCATGTGTGGTAAGGGTAGTATCAGAAATGTTGATAACTAGCGATTCCTCTTGGGTTTTGGTTTGGTCTGAGGTGGTTGTTGAGATTTTTCGTTGTCTTTTGTTTGTCCTTTTGCCCCGTCTGGGTCGTCGATTCCGTCTGGGCGTGGGTCTAAAAAAGGCACACTGATGGTGGTGTCGGTGTGAGATGTGGAAGGAATTGAAGGTTGTTCGGCCCGGTCTGTGGAGGTCGTCCGTGTGGTTGGTGGACCTTTAGGGCGGCGGTTGGTGGTGTCGCTGTCCGAAGATGAGGTGTCGGTGTTTTGGGTGTATGGCTTATTCCTACGGCGTTGGGCGTAAACCTCCGCCCAGGTGTACACTTCCCCTAGTTTATAATCTAAGGTATCACGCCGAAATTTACGTAACTTGCGTTCGTTGATCTCACTCGTGTGACGGTCTATTTGTTTATTGATCTCTTCCAAGGTTGAGTTTAATTCTTCTGTGGTTATGAGAGCTTTAAGCTCACTTTCAGTAGTGTTTATTTCAAGAGTGAGTTCTTGTAGGATGCCAGACAATTCTTCAATAATTAACAGTATCAGGTCGAGACTGCATTTATTTAAAATGGCGTACCATCTTTCCAAAAATGCTTTGGAATTTTTGCATAGCGAGGGCTTACGGGCAATCCGGAGGCCTCTGGGAATGCGAAGCGCCTTATGGTATTTGATGAGCGTGCTTGCGTGAAGTTTCTGATTGACACGGCATTTAAGAAGGTAAAGTAGTTGTTTGACACATTGTTCTTTCGTTTTGCTAGATGTTGTAGATGTGGTTTCTTCGTTGATTAGTGCATAGATCCTTTCCATTGCATCATGATCAAAAGCAAGAGTTTCAGCATGAGCTTCGGTAGACTTGGAGATCTCATCATATTGCATTTTTGGTTGATAGTGCAGGAGGCGTGCAGCCAGCCTAATGGGCAGTGAGGTTCCGTCTATATGGTTGAAGGGATAGGCACAGGCGCACAGCCAAGGTTTGAGGACAAAGTTGAAAAAGTTTAGGGTGGAAGATTTGATCAAGTTGAAGGTGCTCTAACAGGTAACGCAACTGTCCAGGTGCGTTAAACTAACAGATCAAATTGAGTGCGCTACGTAGGTACGTGGGCGCATCCCTGTATCAAGGCACACTTATTGAAGTTCAGGATAACCTGACTCAGATATAAGTTCAAATGAAAAAAGTTCAAAACAAATGGATTCAGAGTTTCATCGTGGTTTGTATTTGATAGTTTCGTAAGGTTCTGTGATCAAGCGTTACATCACGCTGTATTCATCAAGAGTTAACAATGGTTTAGCGTTTGCTCCGATGCATTTCGGACTAACATAGTCCTTTATCAAGGAGCGCTGTGAAAGGATACAAACAATGCAATCAGATCAACGATGGTGAGAAAAAATTAAGTCAGGGTCATGCTGGTGATAAGAATAAAAACATGCTCTACGGGATCGTGCAGAGAGTGAAGGGGGGTGGTGGTGAAAAAACGGAAGTAAATATGCGTACTGGCGGATTTATGTGGGTTACAACGGGAGTTGGGGTGAACAAAACATGCGGGAAAATCGGGTGAATCTTGCGCTTCAAAACAGAGGTGAGTGAGCGTACTAGCGGGTTTGTATGAGCTAACGCGGGAGTGTAGATGGACGCTGCATGCAAAACAATCAAATGATTCTTACGCTTCAAGGACTTGAAGAGGTGCTCGCATCGGTACTGCAATATAAAGGAGTGAACAGCTGTAGGGTGTGTTTAGACGAAAAAAACGTCCGTAAAGATAAAAAAGCGCATGCAATCAGCGTACTTACTGGATGTGGTGCTAAGGTGGGACCAAGTTTCACGAACTCCGCGGAGTTACTGCGGAGTTCCAAAGGAGTGAGATGGTGGTAAAAATAGGTGATGGACTGCGGAATTCCGGGGGGAGTGAGAGGGTGATGGAAATAGGTGAAGGACCCAAGGTGTATGACTGGATAGAGGCAGCCATATTGTAATGGGTATTGACTACCCAAAAGGAATGAAATGACAAGTGCGTTAGAAAAGCAGAACAAAGGAACATAGTGTCACAACAGATTATTTACAAAAAACAGCTTAATTCAGTACGATCATTAAGCCCGAAGGGCTTCAAAGATTGAAGTCTATAGATCCATGACGTCTCCCTTTGTAGGAGAATTTTGTTATTGTCTTTTCCTTCTTTACGGTTTACAACTTCAAGCACAAGGTATTTGAGTTGAGCCACACTGTGATGCTCTTCATTGAAGTGTGTCGCCACATTCGATTTGGGGTTCTTAGTTCGAATGTTGGATTTGTGCTCATTCAAGCGGGTTTTTATTTTTCGACTGGTTTTTCCCACGTAGATCTTCCCACATGGACATTTCAGTAGATAAATCAAATTGGTTGAGTCACATGTTGCATCCACTTGGAGGTTGATGGTGAATCCTCTCATGGGGTGATTGATCGTGTTACCACTGATTACATTGTTACAGTTACCACAATGATGACATGGGCGAGTTCCTGTGTGTGTTCTAGATGTGGATCCCACATGCCGGTGGTATTGAGGCTATTGAATCAGCATTATTGAAAACAGACTTGACTGAACCTATGAAACGCTTCATTTTGGAGCTTATGATTTTTACGCTATACCATAGCTATTTCTCCTTTGAAGAACGGTGGTATTTGCAACTGTCCGGGATGGCAATGGGCAATTGCGCCGCGCCGACGTATGCCAACATTTACATGGGCAACTTCGAGTTCAACCACATCCTAACCAACAGAAACTGGACAGACAACCTCAAACTCTACACACGATACATTGATGACTTATTTTTCATTTGGAAAGACTCACGTGAACACCTGGAAACTGCACTAACCACCTTGAACTCTAGAGACGATCGCATCGAATTCACATGGAACATCTCTGACAAAGCCATAACATTTTTGGACGTACTTGTGAAAGTTACCCCTGATGGCATTGAAACCGATCTATACCGAAAACCGACTGATCGCAACAACACGTTACTGTACAGTAGCTTCCATCAAGAATCACTTAAAAGGCATCTTCCCTTCAGTCAAATGCTGAGAGTCACCCGAATAGTTTCTAACAACGACACAAGAAACTCCCAATTGCAATGCATGGAAAAACGATTCTCCAGCAGAGGGTACCCTCAAACCATCATCAAGGAGGCAGTAGAAAGAGTCAACACCATTCCTCGTATTGAAGCTTTAAAAAGCAAACAAAAAGACCCTAACCAAAGAATGGCACTGGTTTCCAGATACTCCACTTCCAGCAAGATCTACAAGAAGATTGTTCTAAAACATTGGCGAATCTTGTCATCAGAACCTGACTTTGAAGATCTGTTCAGAGAACCCCCCATCTTTGCATACAACAGACCGATGAACATAAGGGAAATATTGACTAACCCCACCTCCACATCTAGAACACACACAGGAACTCGCCCATGTCATCATTGTGGTAACTGTAACAATGTAATCAGTGGTAACACGATCAATCACCCCATGAGAGGATTCACCATCAACCTCCAAGTGGATGCAACATGTGACTCAACCAATTTGATTTATCTACTGAAATGTCCATGTGGGAAGATCTACGTGGGAAAAACCAGTCGAAAAATAAAAACCCGCTTGAATGAGCACAAATCCAACATTCGAACTAAGAACCCCAAATCGAATGTGGCGACACACTTCAATGAAGAGCATCACAGTGTGGCTCAACTCAAATACCTTGTGCTTGAAGTTGTAAACCGTAAAGAAGGAAAAGACAATAACAAAATTCTCCTACAAAGGGAGACGTCATGGATCTATAGACTTCAATCTTTGAAGCCCTTCGGGCTTAATGATCGTACTGAATTAAGCTGTTTTTTGTAAATAATCTGTTGTGACACTATGTTCCTTTGTTCTGCTTTTCTAACGCACTTGTCATTTCATTCCTTTTGGGTAGTCAATACCCATTACAATATGGCTGCCTCTATCCAGTCATACACCTTGGGTCCTTCACCTATTTCCATCACCCTCTCACTCCCCCCGGAATTCCGCAGTCCATCACCTATTTTTACCACCATCTCACTCCTTTGGAACTCCGCAGTAACTCCGCGGAGTTCGTGAAACTTGGTCCCACCTTAGCACCACCTCCAGTAAGTACGCTGATTGCATGCGCTTTTTTATCTTTACGGACGTTTTTTTCGTCTAAACACACCCTACAGCTGTTCACTCCTTTATATTGCTGTACCGATGCGAGCACCTCTTCAAGTCCTTGAAGCGTAAGAATCATTTGATTGTTTTGCATGCAGCGTCCATCTACACTCCCGCGTTAGCTCATACAAACCCGCTAGTACGCTCACTCACCTCTATTTTGAAGCGCAAGATTCACCCGATTTTCCCGCATGTTTTGTTCACCCCAACTCCCGTTGTAACCCACATAAATCCGCCAGTACGCATATTTACTTCCGTTTTTTCACCACCACCCCCCTTCACTCTCTGCACGATCCCG
This sequence comes from Lissotriton vulgaris, assembly GCF_964263255.1. Taxonomy (NCBI): domain Eukaryota; kingdom Metazoa; phylum Chordata; class Amphibia; order Caudata; family Salamandridae; genus Lissotriton; species Lissotriton vulgaris. The sequence goes on along the minus strand of NC_141699.1, from coordinate 412,217,146 downwards.
TAGAGCATGTTTTTATTCTTATCACCAGCATGACCCTGACTTAATTTTTTCTCACCATCGTTGATCTGATTGCATTGTTTGTATCCTTTCACAGCGCTCCTTGATAAAGGACTATGTTAGTCCGAAATGCATCGGAGCAAACGCTAAACCATTGTTAACTCTTGATGAATACAGCGTGATGTAACGCTTGATCACAGAACCTTACGAAACTATCAAATACAAACCACGATGAAACTCTGAATCCATTTGTTTTGAACTTTTTTCATTTGAACTTATATCTGAGTCAGGTTATCCTGAACTTCAATAAGTGTGCCTTGATACAGGGATGCGCCCACGTACCTACGTAGCGCACTCAATTTGATCTGTTAGTTTAACGCACCTGGACAGTTGCGTTACCTGTTAGAGCACCTTCAACTTGATCAAATCTTCCACCCTAAACTTTTTCAACTTTGTCCTCAAACCTTGGCTGTGCGCCTGTGCCTATCCCTTCAACCATATGGTCTCCAAACTTTGCCTGTAGAGATTAGCCATGCACGGGGCAAAGGTGTAGTGTTCCACTAAACCCCTTCGAGTGGTTGATGTACAGGCAGACATCTCCGTGGGCCACCCGAAGTGGTTGCACCCAGAGTGACATGGACCCCAAGGTTATAAATAAAGGCGGGGCGTGATGTCAGACAGTCACGTAGCAGCCCCAATAACTAAACTACGTGTGTGTGTCCTTTATTTCTAGGCCTTGCATGCCATCAGTCTTACGATACACTCGAAGGGCCGATACAACAAAAGGTACTGCCCATCGAGGTACCAGTAGCCTGCCAATAAAGTTGATCTTGGAACAGGAAGAAATTCTCCTTCATGGCTATGAATGCACATTCCATAACGAATGATGGTGGAGTCAGATCATCTCGTACTCTTTGTTCTAATAGTCCTTTGACTGTCTGGAGAGAATCTTCTTGTGGGATATTCATGTACAGCGATTCCACGTCAAAAGACACCAAGGAATGTATATGAGGATCAAACTGAACACCATTAAGGAAATAAATTCAATGCTTGGTATCCTGTAGATAAGATGGTATCTCAGCCACCATTGGTCTGAGGAACCAGTCCACAAATTGGGAAAGAGGCTCAAGAAGTAAGCCCATACCCGAAACAAAGGGACTTCCTGGGGGCGGTCATGTATATTTGTGAATCCTAGGTAATACGTAGAAATAGGGACTCCTATGGTGGTCGTTGATTAAAAACTCTGCCTCACCTTTTGTAATCCATTCAGCTTCCTAAGCTCTTTCTATCAAAGCACTTACTTACCAAAACACTTTCTTCTCTGTAATATGGGTATAGGATCACTCTGGTAGGGTCTTGTAGTATTTGGTATCACCCAGTTGTCTAAGGCATTGTTCTTGATAGGTGTATCTAGAATGACCATCGCACCCCCCTTTATAGCTGTTTTTATAATAATAATAATAATAGTCAAGCTTGTAAAGCACCTGGTTACACCGGCTGGTGTGTCCCCGTGCTGCAGCACAGACTCGTCAGTAGAAACAAGAAAGAGAGGGGACCTATGCGCAGAAGAGCCAAGTTTTACATTTCTTCCGGAATAGAGATTCCGACGGTACAGCACAGAGAGGGAGAGGTAATACATTCCAGTTCTTGGCTGCCAAATACCTGACCGAGCGGGCTCCCATTCTAGCTTTTTGAACTTTAGGCACCGTGACCAAATAGATTCCAGTCGATCTTAGAAGGCGAGTTGGAAGGTAGGGAGTGAGTAGGTTGAGCAGGTAACTTGGACCATTCCTCTACAAGCTACGGTGGGTAATGCATAGGGTTTTGAAAAGGATTCTTTCCTTAACTGGTAGCCAGTGTAGGTCAGGTAGAGCCTTCTTGGTGGAAGTTTTCCTGGGGAGCTTCAGAACGATTTAAACAGCCGCGTTTTGAATGCATTGGAGCCTATGCAGGCATCTATTTGTAGCTCCTAGGTAGACAGCATTTCGTAGTCCAGCTGAGATGTAACCAAAGCTTGGAACAGGATTTTCCTGGCTGAGGTGGGGAGAACATCCAGCGTTTTACATAATATTCTCAAGATTCCAAAGCACTACCCCGCCACCTTTCTGGTGTGTGTGTGTCAAAAGAGAGGGTGAGGTCTAACCACACCCCCAGGTTTTTGACCTGTTTTCTTGGCGAGGGTGTCTGTGGCCACTTAGCAGATTACCAGATGGAGGGGGATTTTCACACCACCGGAAACTCTGCTTTGCTGCCATTTAATTTCAGGCAGTTATTAGACTTCGTCCAACCCACCTGTATTGAGGCGCTGTAGGAGCAGTTTGTGGGATATTGTATCAAAGGCCGCACTGAGATCCAATAGGACCAGAGCCACCGTCTGGTCTTCATCCACACGTCTGCATATTGTCTCATATTGTCTCAGTTGTAAGGAGCAGTGCGGACTCCGTGGAGTACATGGCTCTAAAGCCTGATTGTGTGGGGTGAAGTAAACTATGCTGATTAATGTGAGCATTTAATTGAGTATTGACATTTTTCAGCTATTTTGGAAAAATAGGGTAGGCATGAGCTAGGGCAGAGATTCTCCAGCTGATTCAGGCAGACTCCCAGCTTTTACTTTATGGGGAGGACAACTGCTTGCTTCCACTGCTTTCGGACCACACCATCAGTGAAGGAAAGCTCAAGAAGCTGCCTTATGTAGGGTGTCATAATCTCCAAACCATTTCTTATAATTTTGGAAGCCGTTGGGTCTGTGGAAGAAACAGATTTAATACTTAAGGCTATGCCTTTGAGGTTTTCAAAGGAGGGTGGATCAAATCTGGAGAGGCGGATAGCCTCCTTCACATTGGTCCTCTCCAATTGGCAGAACATCCTATTGCGAGCCTCATCCGGAAAAGTGGTGTATATTTTTGCTATCTTCTCAGCAAAGAAATCAGCAATTTGCTGACAGTTCTCTACAGCGAGCCTATGTCTTTAAAGATGGTGAATAGTTCTTTGGAAGAACACTCTGCTTGCTCTATTCTTTCCTTGTAGTGGGCAGCATGCGTTTTTTTGATAAGGGAGAGGTAAAAATTTAGATTTAACTTATATGCGGTCCATAAACGTTGTAGACGCTTACAGGATTTTTTTGCTATTTTAAGTTCTGCGTTAAACCATGGCGCAGATTTCGACTGTCAGAAAGCTGGAGGTCGATTGGGTCACTCTATCCAGAGCTTCTGTAATACACTTGTCCAGTAGCTGCATGCCACATCAATATCCTTATCCAGGAGAGGGCGACTCTGCTGGAGGGCATGACTAAAGCTTGCAGGGGTAAATCAAGCCCATCTCCTATGTGCCATGCTTAAACCTCTAATGACTATACCAAATTGATACTGACATAAGGGAGGGCAACCTCAGTGGACGTACTGCGTGGCCTGTGGAATAAAGTGTCTGTTTAGCAGATACTACAACTCCCCACCATGGCGTGCATGTCATTGACCAAAATGGTGACAATAGAGTCCTTTACTACTTTGTAAATCTCCCTATTTGGCCGACGCCCTCGGGGTTTGCTAAACACACTACAGAGACTCTCGACCAGTGAAGATCTCGGGTCCCAGACTACAAGTTATATTACCATTAGGCCTGGGTGGAGTTCACAAAGTGACCAAAAAACTCTGCCACTGTATGCGGAGTTCTGCAAGCAGCGGAGTACATTAGGTTGCACCGTTTATGCTGATTTTTTGCATCATGTATTTGGTCCATGCTGAAAAATCAACGCACACTGCACCATGTGCAGCACAAGAGGGTGTTGCTTCTTTCTGCACCTCGAGTAGATTTTCTCCTCAAGCGGCAGCTTCCTCAACGCGAACGGATGGTTTCTCAATGTGAGCTGTCACGACCATCTGCGACCGCCCACATTGAAAAATCCTACTGGGAGATGGTCTAGCGCTACATTTTCCTCGCTCACACTCACCAATTTAACGTTGCCAGCAAGGAAAAACCTCAACTCTGCAAATGTTTCGGAACTCCTCATGCTCTGCGAATGAAGTGGAGTTCAGTGTCCAGGCCTAATTACCATGCTGCCCAGTTGCAATGGATTTCTCAGTGGTTGGTGGGACTCGACCAGGCAGACCTGGGAGAATTCGAAGCCGGAACAGAGAAGGGGCACAACTGTCTCAACTAATGGGGGTTAAACTCATAGCAACTCATAAACCCAGAATTCTCTATATCGCCCTTAGGCATTGGAGGGGAGTTTGTTGCCGGACAAGGCTGACCATCCTCTAGGCCCCAGTGACACTGCTGGTGGATTGGTAGACCAACCAAGGTGGCTATTTCACTGCCCAGTGAATGTTGCCCCGGACAGAAGTTGAGGTTGAAACTGAGGGAGACTGTTACTCAGAGGGCTCCTTCCTATCATTTGAGGATTCATTATTGAAGATGGTTTGCCTGGAACCCGGTTCCTGACTTATGGGGCAATAGGTCGGCAGTGAGCCACCTGTATGGAGCATTTGAGCCGGAGTCGCCTTTGCAGGACCTCTTACAGACCATACTCACTTTTGGTGGGGGTAGGCACCTGTTCTCCTGTTCATATAAATTCACGCTGACCATGAGGACAGATGATGTGCCTACTCTGAAGACTGGATGTAAGCCAAATATAGGCAAACCACTCTGTGTTTAGGAACACGTTTGCACTCTGAATGCACCTACTTCTTCACTCAGGGAACTTGATTCAAATGCACACAATTTATTTATCTGCACTGTATGTACCCCCACCCCAACAATCAATAACATGTTGCAAGCTGTTGATCTAAGCTGACCCAGATGCCTTCACACACTGATGCAGATTTTCTCCAAATGGTGTGGAGATGGACATAATGGCACACTTCTGGTTGCAAGATACAAGGATCAGGTTTGAAGTTACAATTATTTGTTCTTAATCTTTAGATGGTTGGGGCACACTAGGTTTACAAAACTGTATTGGGAGACACTGCCTGATCTCACGTGCCAGCAATTGCTGGCAAAGGAGGCCTGATCCACTCGTATTTAATAAGTATCGCAGATGTATATCCTATACTAGTTACTGACATCGTACTGCTGATCCGAAACTAACTGATGAAAATATCTATGTTGCTTCACATGTATTCCTAATGTTTATACCAAAATGTACGAAAAACCACTTAAGATATATTTTTTAAATCTGCTGACTCAGATTTACCGGATGTATTCCCTTTTCCATTGGGTATAATGCACACATTGCCCACCTCTGGCAATCCCCGTCACTGACCCAATTCAGGAAGGATCTCAAGTCCTGGCACTTCGACTAAACCCCCACGCCTATACAAATGAGTAGCCCCTCCCCCATTGCGCCTTGAGGCCCTCATGGGTAAGTAGCCGCGCTATACAAACTCCTGATTGATTGATTCATTGACCACCCACACTGAACAGGTGATAATTGGGGCTGGGGGGAGTTGCTGAAAGCCAGGATGGAGTCAGGGAGGGAGGTGAGAGTGGGAGTGAGGAAAGGGAAGAAGGATGGCTAGCAGGAGTGAGCATTACATGCTCCCCCTGTGCCTCGTCTGTGGGTTTGGCGGGGGGGGGCAGGAAACTAGTTCAGCCTGCAATGCATCCCTTTGCTAAGGTGGTTTTGCCAGCAGGATTTCAAGCCAGGAAAACCAGATGCCTTGTTACCGCACCCTGTACATCCAGGTGGTGGAATTATGGCCCACTCCTGTTTGAGTGGAGAGGAATTCCACATGGTAAATTTGCTTCACTCAACTCATAATCTGGGGCCAAAGTGGACGTCAACTAAGTGATGTTGCTCTGGACTTGCCTGATACCAACCAAGTTTTGTATACCATAGTGCTTGCTTATGTTTTTGTTGGAACTGATAATACATGTACCTTGACAAGATACAAAACTATTTAAACGGAAGATATGGAAGGACACGGAGCTCTGTTTTGATACGGGAAAAAATTAAGTTAGTCCATTAGAACATTAAGAAACATATAAGTATCCTTTTAGTTGTTTGTCTGTGATCCTTCTATCTTCATCTTCGCCATTTTTATGATGATTTATAAATTTGAGACTAAGTCAGGTATTTTTTAAGTCATGCTATTCATAAGTGCTCGTCATACACAGATGTATGTCGTTACAACGCATACTTTTACAACGCATACCTTTACAACACATTTTTTACACCGCAACATCCATTACAACGCATTCCATTACAACGCATGCCATTACAACAAATTCTTTGAAACTACCTTTACAACGCATTCCACTACAACGCATACTACATTTACAACGCATACCATTACAACGCATACCATTACATTGCATGTATGGTAAGTATTGGATAGTGTAGGGGTCAAAATTACTATTCTAACTCCAGGGGGTGCAACAGTAGGGTAAGTGTTGGATAGTGTAGGTGTAAAAATTACTATTCTTACTCCAGGGGGTGCAACAGTAGGGTAAGTGTTGGATAGTGTAGGTATGCGTTGTAATGGTATGCGTTGTAATGACTGCGTTTTAATGACATACGTTGTAGTGCTATGCGTTGTAGTCACATGCGTTGTAATGGTTGCGTTGTAATGGCATGCGTTGTAATGGATGTTGCGTTGTAAAAGTTTTGTTGTAAAGGTAGTTGTTGTAAAAGTTGCGTTCTAAGTGTTGTTTCCCGTCATACACTGTTCTATTGCATGGGGTTTGTACATGCTGGCAGCAGTAAGCTTATCTGTCTTAAACAATCTTTCCCAGACTTAAAATTACTAGAAAAGGTATAATCTACTCAAAAACATTAAAAATGGAGAAAAAAACAGAGGACCAATTTACCTACTAAAGTAACTTTGGTATCTTTCAGCATTCGTTATCCCATTCTTCCTATTAATAGGTCCTCATCTACTCTTAGGATGGGACCAGGACAGGTTCCTCAGCAGAAAATAATGCCCCAGCTGCTGCCCAGCCCACTGGCAACCAACCCCCTCCCGTTCATATGTTAACTGGTCCTGACTGCATTAATTACTTTTTCTGTGAGGCAACACCGAGGTATCAAATATGTGAACTGGGAGCAAAGAGGATGGGGGTTAGCTCAATGGAAGATGCTGAAGAATTAAAGGAATACGTACCAGAATGTGAGTAAATATACTTATTGTTAAATTCCAGTCTCCATTACTCTTTTTGTACAAAGTTGTCAAATCGCAAAAGACACACTTAAATCCCTGGGCGGGCAGCTGCAGAATCAAGAGTGCTACCCAAAAATGTTTTAAATACTTTCTGACCAAACTGGGCACCTGCGCTGAGACAAAGGTCCAATATATATTTATTACAGATAGCGTGGGATGGCGCCCAGGTGGTTGTTTGCAAACACTATTGAATACCCTACAGAAAAGGCTGGAGGCAGTAGGTACTGCGCTAAAAAAGTTTGCCTCTAAAATGACAAAAAAATTAACGTTTCCGCGGACAAATGCAGCATTTCTCACGTTGTCCCACAAGGATCTAGCCTTGCTTCTCTCCTGTTTGACCTGCACATGGACCCCCTAAGTGACCTTTTAAATAACCTCATTGGATTTTATATTATCTAGTAGCTTAAGATGGCATGCCACTTTCTAATGGCTACTTTGATTTGAAGATCAAAATATGAGGATTTAATTTCCTGAAGGAAGGGACTTAGCAAATGGCATTATTTGGAGTATATTTTTGTAGGGTTCCTTGGACTTAGTAGTCCAGTGTTAAGGGGTTCCTTGCATGGGGTATGTTTTTGTTTCATCTGGATCATCCAGGAGCCAACTTCGTTGAAACAGGAGGCTAGTATGTTGAACCTTTCACTGCTATCAGCCTTTAAATAAAGATGTGTATCATTTGCATACTCATGAGAAGAACTTTGGGCCTGATTATGATGGCCTGTCAGGAATGGGACCGCCTGACTAGCTGTCGGCGGTCTCCAACAGGTATTATGATGCGACCGTCTTCAAGGCGGTCGCACTGTGTATATTTTGTATTGTGGCATGTGCAGCACACGCCGTAATACAAAAAAACACATTTAGCATATTACTGCATATGTGGCAGACACCATGCGGTGCCTGCCACATTGTGCAGGGATATGCTACCCCCCAGGGCACATATCAGAGGGCCAGAGGGTAAGGGGGTCCCCCTACAGGCCTCCAAATCACTTTCCACCTGCCTTTTCATGGCTGGTTAGCCACCATTAAACATCTGGGGGAAACACCATTGTAATCCCTACGGAGGTGGCTGAGCAGGCACCACAACTATTGTAGGTTTTGCAGTCCCTCTGACAGTCCGACGGGTAGTGGTCGGTCTTTCCACCCGTCTGCCATCATGATGTGGTGGGCGGTCGACGGCCTGACGGTGGCGGTCCCACCGCCATCATAATCAGGCCCTAAGAGAATTGATATTTAGTTCAGCCGGATGTCCAATATGTAAACTGAACAGGCGAGGCGCAATATATGATCTCTGAGGTACTCCAAAAAGACCAGCACAGGATTCCGACATTAAATTACCATTTGATTAAAAAAAAACATGACATGAACTCTGGTAGGGTTCAAACTACTTTAAAACAATACTATGAATACCATCTCTGTTGCATGAGACATGGAGATGTATACTGAGATCTATAGTATCAAATGTTTCAGTGAGATCAAGAAGATTGCAAAGGCGTTAAAAACCTTAATGCTGAGAAGCCCTTAAGGCGCACATTGAGGACTAAGACCTTTGGAAGAGATTCTTACAACATTTCCTTTCTGCACAAAGTGTAGGAAGTTTGGAGCTAGATGGCAATTTCCTCTATCTATTTCAGGAGACACGGAGAGCTTTTCTCTTAGGTGTATTGCCTTGGACAAACCAGCGAAGTGTCGTCCGGGTTGATTTGAGTTAGTCCTTGCAGGGACCGGTACCTTTATAATTCTATCAAGGGATACAGTTATATTGGATGACCATGCCACAAGGATCCAAGTCATGGAGTTTGATGTGGTGGCATATTCATTATAGCAATCAGAGAGCATTCCTATTGTACAAAGCTCTTTTTCCCAACCGTACCAAATGTCTCATCCCCTGTCCAAGACCAGCCCCAAGCCCCGCCCACTTTTATTTTTGGTGAGGTGGGGTGGAGTAAAAATCGGGGTATGTGCATTTATCTCACCAAACATCATTCATTCATACCAGCTCTTCCACCTAGATTTACTGACCACCTCTAAAAATCAATTTAACTTTATTTTGCTTCTGACATACTTTATTCAGATTGAAAGGTCTTTACTTGAGCCTTACAAAAATTAGGTGCTTGTAATAATCTATTTGGGCACAACTAGCCCCACATTATGTAGGTGTCTTGTGTTATTCCACAAGGGGCTGTTATTAAAATGGTGGGAACTCAAAGTTGGCTTTCCAGAGCAATGTATTTGTATACCTGGAATCGCGGAGATGATGGCTCATATTGTATTTTTATGTCTAGTTACCTTGGCTCCAATAAACATATTTGTGAAGCCTTTATTAGTCTAAGCTGCTACTAGAATCATTTGGCGGGTATATAATTACCTATGTGCCGTGGAGTCGGATTCAGCGGCAAAAAGGTCCACGTTCATTTGAAGGATTTTATTTAAAAAAAGAAGTTTTTAATTAATGTAAAGGATGTTTCCTTTAAAGTAATATACTGTATTTTAAGGGTTGCTAATACATATTTTCATACATATATTGGCCTGTGTGTATAAACACACAAATGTTTAGGTTTTGTCATCTTGTTTGCTCTGTTTCCCCGCCTGCCTTTAACAGACAGCAATGCTCTAAATTATAATTTTTTCCTTGTGCTGCAAATACATATTTGTATGGGTCCTTATTTATGCTTGCCATGTGTCCCATCAATTGGCGAGTTAATCCTCTATATTAATGTATGTAGTGAGCAAGTTACCAATTCTAATGTGGTATTTATGACTCTATCATATTATTGGTAGTGGTTGTACAAAATGGTATACTTCGTGAGTTCATCTGCCATCTCTTGCCACATTTGCTGTCTCCCCGTGCATAGCTAAGACCTAATGAAGGTGCTTCCCTTTGAAAGTCTGAGCCCCCCTTTCAGTTACCATTAGTCGAGGTGTTCCATTTAGTACTGTGTCGCTGATACGTGATGTCCCCTTTAAAGTTAGTGTTGTATGACTGAGATCCCGTTCCTTTATCTACTTACATGCCTGACCCTCTCCCATTCATCCTACATATCGAAAATCCCCATCCAAGGCGGAATATATTTGCTTTGAAATCTTTAGCATAACATTCATTTTGGTCCAAAATGTTCGCCTGAGATAATCAGTGAAATCATTGAATTGGTTCTCAATTAACAACCTGCAATATTAAGCAAATGTATTGAGCTGGCTGCCAAATGCCAGCCTGCATTACTAAATAAAATCATTAGTAATACACTCTTCCTCAAATTTTGATTTATCTGTGAATATTATATAAGTAATTCAAAGTGCTGCAGAAGAACAGAAGGTGCTTATTGTTTTTTTACCAGATGCCAATCTCCTTCAAAATAAATCATTCTTAGAGTGCAGACTTAACATAAGAGAAATTTCAAAGCCTAGTAAGGACCTGAAAAAGGAAACTCTTATTCACCCCTGAAAGTAAAATAATATGATTTAAAAGTTGCATGCAGTCATTGCAAGGTTTGATGCACCAGTTTACTGAAAAGGGGGTCTGCAACGTGTCAAAGGAGAGCCAAATTCATACCAGAATCTCAGGATGTCTATATGGGATAAATTTACTTCTTGACAATCTGTCATAGATGACCTTCCTAGAAACCCTGCGCTGTACTATATGGTTTACAGTGGGCTTCAGAAACAGCTAAGCTGCTAGGTAAGTGATCTTGGCCAATCAGGTGGAGCTGTGGCTTATTTTGGATGTCTTGTACCAAGTTAAACATTTAGTTTAGACTGCAATGGAAAACATCTACCGCTGTCTTTCAAGCAGTACATGCGGAAGAGTCCTTTCTTCTCTGAGGCTCTTTTTTTTAATAAACAAAGCCTATCATGACCATGCCTAAAAAAAGATGCAATTAAATTCATTCTTCTCCTCCCCACCAGAGTTCTCACCCAATCAGAGAAGCAATTGTTCAGAATTCCAAAAGGGCATCAGAAAGCAGGCGTGTTTGTCATCATAGATTTCTGAACCTGGAGCAAACGGCTGGAGTTCATTAGGTTGCTTCCTCAAGCATGATTCCTGCTGATAAATATTTAAAGAATTCTTCATCATCTATCACTTCAGGATGGACACAAATGGGTTGTCCAGATTTACTTGAGGCTGGGCTTCATTATTACTGGGGCAGTTGTAGATTGTGACGTCCCATGGCTGCAACAGTCAGAGGAACAGATACGTTGTGCAATGCTACTGGGTCTGGTTTGGAATACCTGTCATTACATCCAGGCTCCATCCCTGAAAGGAAGGGCCGTTGCAGTATTTCTGTGCCGAGGTCAACTAGAAGGCTGCCAGGGGTTACCCTAGCAAGTTTATATGGCCCTCCACTGGAACTTAATTCCACTAAAACATTTGGAGATTTGTCTAAGGGAATTCAAGTGGTAGGTCCGCTATGTTGTGATAAATCAAATTATTATTTCACCTTTTTCTCTGCGGTTAGGTTATGTAGGCCCTCTGGAGTTTGTATCAAGTGTTCTTTTTTAATCAGTCTGTGGCCTTTCATCATCTGAGAGCTACTGCTCGTGAGTCTTCTAAATTGCTACCATCTTGAAGGCTTCTGAAAGCCCAGTTACTGCTGCCTGGTACTGGTGAACTGACAACAGCTGGTCATGTCCTGATGTCTTTGATTTCTGTCCCTTAATGATCCCATCTTACCTCTGATCCACCTACATTGAACCTGGATCATAGTGTGGCTGTAAGGATTCCATCTGCTCTATTGTATCCTTTGCTTGATGTTGCACTGTCATCTACCCCTGATGAGAAGTAAAACTCAACATTGACCCTCATACGTTCATCGGTATGCCAATGACGATATGCCTGTCAAGGCCGTCACGGGTGACAGCCCTGTCTCCATGGTTTGTCACTGAAACTCCAAACTGTGGCATAGCTCATGTTTTATTTTCTGAAATAGCTGACTCAATTTGTTGATCACGTGCTCCCGAAACTAAGTTCATAATTGTCTCTAATGTTTCACTTTAGTATACAAGGAATAGATGTATGGATGTTCAGCCATTCTCCACTTTATATATGGCAAGAATCATGGTCCGATCCACTCCTCGCACACTTCTTAGCTGTTGCAGCAGCTCAATTTATTGGCGGTGGGAGTTATAAGGAGTGTTTGGAGACACTAGTGAACCTATATGGCAGGATAAAAGGATTAGGCGATTGATAAGCCAGTGACCTGAGGGCGACCACTTTTTCTCAAGCACAGCAGATTGAATCACGTAAGGTGAAGAGTGGGATTTTGGATCTCCCCACGAAGGGGGATTTATACCCTAGGGAAGTTGAACTCTTGTTGTGAGTGAGAGTTCAGTGAAGATTACAGATATTTTGTTCCCTTGTCCTGAAGAGGCCAAAAGAAATTGTGGGCTAAAACGAGACCACGACCGCGTCAACAGATATTTGAGGAGTCCAGTGATTTTTATTTTTGGCATGAGATTATAGGCACGTATTAGGGAATAAGAGAGAGATTTGATAACTCTGGCGCTAAGAGGACAACCTCATAGTGTATCACTTAGATTAAGGAGTGTGCATTAGTAGTTGTTTAAGTTAGGGTTTTGTATGGATTGTAAATATTGTGTATATGTATTATATTGAGACTATAATAATGATTTATGTATTTGTTTATGTTGTATGTATATTATGTTTCCTGTGTTTGTTATGAATAATTGTTTTTTTGTCCCATTGTCCGGCTGAATAGTATGTGTACCTTACTGAATTGTTCATAGTGATTTTTGAAAAAATATATTGAAAAAGTCAGGGTAATTGATGGTGCTTTGACTGAAAATAAATAAGTGATTAATCCCTCCATGCCATTTTCTTCTTTACACATCTGTGATGTTTTGTGCCCAGGTATAGGAGGGTCATTTGGCCATAACCCTCAGGTACAATATGTATTTTTTAATTTTCTCAACCAGCACCCTTTCCTTCTAACCTACTTTGGTCCATTTTTTGCTCTACATTACCCAGGTCACTAGACCAAGATCAGCCCGCTATTTTTATGAATGACAATTTGATTCAAAATAATAAATTAGAATGATTGCAGAAGACCGACATCCCTTAGGCTACATGTTTTATGCAGAGTTCCGCAGGATGTTAAATGGAAGGTAATAAACTGAACAAATGCCAACACTGTTTCTTCTATATATGAACTAAATCTTCATCTTGGAACTAAACACAACATGAATTCTAGACTCACCATTTAGTCTGAATTGATCATTTTACTTCTTCTAATTTTTTTCAAAAAAGTTTAGTTTTTGCAATTCAACACTTTTTACATTTTATATTACAACACACTACTCCTAATGGAAAAATCCATGTAATGAAAAACAATATATACAAAATATACAGCATAACATTCATATCATCATTCAACCAACTCAACCACTCAAAACCCACTTTCTCTCACACAACAGCAGCAACGCATATATTTACAATTGATTTCTGATTTCATATAAAGATAAACAAAGCCATGGAAATTGATTTAAACCTAAATTTGCAAACTTTTTACAAATGCAAGAAAATTATTCTTTTTTAAGATTCTTATGGCATGAGCAAAAGAAAACGGGTCTACGCGTTTCGAACTCTTAAGCAGTGGGGAATTCTCATCAGGACCAGAAAGCTCGGGAGAACCATAAGCCTGTTATTGCAACCTCGATGCCGGACAATCTCACACTCAAATATGTGTTATCGCGATTTCTGCATGATGTATTTGAATTTCTAATTAAGCCTTTCTCCCACTAAGATTGTTGTTGGCGCCCGGGAAACAAACCTCTACGCTCGACTCGCGCCACAGACCGAATCTGGACGGCGTTCAGATTGCTTACTGCTATGTAGCGCATACGGTGCGCGTATCGGGTGTGCGCAAGCGGAATTCTGATTTGCTTTTAGACGTCTGTCAACATTCCAATCGGTCAAAACCAGGAAGTGTTGGCCGCCATTTTGTGTCTCCGAGGCAGAAGAGAGACAAAAACAAAAGTGGAGAACGTGAAAAGGGGGCAGGGTAGAGACTCTCTGACCCCCTAGGCCTTCTCAGGGGGTCCCTGAAGTACCCCGAAGGCCAAAGAAAACATTTTTTTGAGTCAGGCTTTAGGACATGTAGTGCTAGAAAGTCTTATGCAGTATGCGTGTCAGGCCTCTTAATTCCCAAATAGTCTCCATGCTGTGTAATAAAGATCCAGGGTGTGCTGTAGAAATGCCATAGCAACTCTCTCTGTAGCATGTAGTAATAATTTCAGTGAATTGCAAGGGATATTTTTATTTGTCTAGAATCACAATGTGAGTCAGTGTGTTTTGGGGAATATTGTGACAGAATCACTTGCTCGGTGCAGGTGTTTGCAGACATGGGAATACATGTACTCATGGAGTGAGTTAGGCTTCAGGACATGCAGTGCTTTATATTCCTAGCCCCTGCATGATACCATACACTGCCCAAACATAACTACACTGCTCTAAACTCAGAAATACCAGTCCCACCATGACCCCCTACACTGCCCTAACACCACTGCACTGTCCTAAACCCAAAAAATACTATCTGTAGCAAATCCTGCTAAGCTGCTTGAACACTACTGCACTGATCTAAACCCAGAAACACCATCCTCAGCAAATGCCCCTATAAGGTTGAAACACCACTGCACTGCCCTAAACCCTGAAACAGCACTCCCTGCATGATCTCCTACCCTGCCCGAACACTACTGCTGTGCCTTACACTCTGAAAAAACACCCCCTGCTATACCCCCTACACTGGGTGAATACTACTGTAGTTTTCTAAACCCAGAAACAGCACTCCCAGCAAGACCCCCTTTCACTGTAGTAATCATTTTATTGAATTGCAAGGGATACTGTCATTTGTCTAAAATCACAGTGTGAGTCAGTATTCATTTCAGAAAATTGTGCCAGAATAATTTGCTTAGTTGATGCGTTTAAAAATATGGGAATACATGTACTCATGAAGTGAGTCAGGCTTTAGGACATGTAGTGCTAGAAAGTCCTATGCAGTATGTGTGTTAGGCCTCTTAATTCCCAAATAGTCTCCATGCTGTGTAATAAAGATCCTGAGTGTGCTGTAGAAATGCCATAACAACTATCTCTGTAGCATGTAGTAATCATTTCAGTGAATTGCAAGGGATATTTTTATTTGTCTAGAATCACAATGTGAGTCAGTGTGTTTTTGGGAATATTGTGACAGAATCACTTGCTCGGTGCATGTGTTTGCAGACATGGGAATACATGTACTCATGGAGCGAGGTAGGCTTCAGGACATGCAGTGCTTTATATTCCTAGCCCCTGCATGATACCATACACTGCCCAAACATAACTACACTGCTCTAATCTCAGAAATACCAGTCCCACCATGACCCCCTACATTGCCCTAACACCACTGCACTGTCTTAAACCCTAAAATACCATCTGTAGCAAATCCTGCTAAACTGCTTGAAAACTACTGCACTGCTCTAAACCCAGAAACACCATCTTCAGCAAATGCCCCATTAATGTTGAAACACCACTGCACTGCCCTAAACCCTGAAACAGCACTCCCTGCATGTTCTCCTACACTGCCCGAACACTGCTGCTGTGCCTTAAACTTTGAAAATACACCCCCTGCTATACCCCCTATACTGGGTGAATACTACTGTAGTTTTCTAAACCCTGAAACAGCACTCCCAGCAAGACCCCCTTTCACTGTAGTAATCATTTTACTGAATTGCAAAGGATACTGTCATTTGTCTAAAATCACAGTGTTAGTCAGTATTCATTTCAGAAAATTGTGGCAGAATAATTTGCTTAGTTGATGTGTTTAAAAATATGGGAACATATATACTCATGAAGTGAGTCAGGCTTTAGGACATGTAGTGCTATAAAGTCCTATGCAGTAAGCGTGGGCGTAAAATCCGTTTCGTTTGTGAAATTTGCAGATTTTTGGCAAATTCGCAGTCCGCGAATCGCGCAAATTTGCACCCAAAAATCCACAAATTCGCAAGCTGCGGATTTTTTTGCTTGGTCGCATCTGAAAAATACGATATATCGCGCGTGCTGCGTTGACTTACCGTGATTCTGAGTTCGCCGAGTTGTTTTTCCTCCCAGTTTGCGTGTGCTGTTCCATTTTTAGGGCTCGTCCTTTCCTATTCCGCAGGAATAGGAAACGAGCCCTAATGCAGTCAAACCATTTCTTAAGGCCAAGGGCTCTCAGAGGATTTTGGGAAGTGCACGCCGCCTCGTGCACAAGCTTGCCTGAGCCTTCTGCCTATCAGCCTGCCAGTTCTCCTCCCCTAATTATTCACTTCACTTGTGACTCCCCACATCAAAGCCTCAGCCTCCCTCCCTTGCCATTTGCTTCCTAACCAGCCTGCCTCGCATAATTGCATCAGACCCGATACTTCAAAGGAATGCGCCCCGAGAGCCACTTTCACAGCCGTGCATTTCTCTTCCCCCCCTCCCCACAGCAATGCCAGGAGCTTGTTCTTCACTTTTTCTTGTTTGTGAAATCTTGCATTGTTCATAAATACATAAACAACATGCTTTAGACGTCTTCTTTTGTCCTCAACACTAACACATAAGTTACCCTGGTGCCTCGCCACCTGTCCAATTGCTCAATTCAATTCAATTCAAAATTTCTTTATTCGACTGTAAGTAAATTCAGTCATAAAAGTACAGAGATAAAATACATATGTAAACAGTTCATTGGTTAAAAAAAAAATCATTTCAATTTAAAACAGCGGGTCACGAGGTAGCCTATGGTAGCTCAAGCAAATGTGAATGTGCTGTTTATCAGAGACTTGTATACATAGATAGTACAATTCAGATAGAGGTTAACCTTCCATGCTTTTTCTGAATTTCAGGGCTGTTTTTAGAAAATTGCATGTAAATAAAGTGCTTTCACAGTGCAACATTTTAAGATAAATTAGTGCAGGCCTTATTTGCACAAAGTTCAATTTTTTAAAAAGAAGTTTTAAAAACATTTTTCGCGGTAACGTGTAATAGGAGCATATAAATAAAAAGTGTGCCAGGTCTTGCGGAGACTTATTGTTGCAGCCGCAAGCTGGCAGCACTTGTCCCCTATGAGCTCCACTGGGCACGGCTAGCATCAGGTGAAATAAATCAAAGCGAAATCTAGTCAATAAGAAGCGCTCATATCTGGGGATGGACCAGGATAGGTATGGTTCAATTTGTATACATGATTTAGTTAAAGCATGACTCATCACACTACCCTTCTTCAGTTCGGACTCTTCCCTGGCCAACTGCTGGGTCATCAAAAAAGTGTCCTTTACAGATGTTACATCGCGCTTAGATACTTGCTGTGGCGTTAGGAAGAGGTCCAGCTTACCCAGATCTTGAAGGCAGTTTCGAATATATTTTATCCAAGGTATCTTGAATTTACCTTCCCAGTTGAGTGCTTCAAGTAGAATGTTTTGGGTGAAAGGTATTTCGTTGTTCAACCAACAATTTAGCCAGCACAACAGGGGGTTTACAGCAATTTTGTCCTCTAAATGTGGCATGCCCAGTTCCTCATGTGTGGAGAAATTAGCCGTGCTCTTCGGTAGGCAAGATCGCTCCCATAACAGGCAACAGGTATACTTTTGGCTTGATATAGTTTCATTAATTAAACCACTGGGGTGTTACCCATTTTGCGAGCAAAGTCAATTATTGCAGCATTGGTCCTTGTTAGATCTCCTCTCTTTTTCCTTAATGCGGGTCCCCATGTAAGTTTATGATCAAACAATACACCAAGATATGAGAAGGTTGTTGTTGTAGGTATTTTTTCCCCATTAACGGAGAATGGGTGGGACTTTTTAGATCCAGGTCCTACCTTCATAACAAATGACTTGGCATTGTTGATACACAGGCCTCGTGAGTTCATGAATTGGAAAAAAGAGTCTAATAAAACCTGAAGACCAAGTGCAGTTCTGGAAATAAGGACGGCGTCATCAGCGTAGAGCAGAACAGGGACGCCCCTTTTCCCTATGTATGGGTAGTCCGTATTTGTTTTTAAAAGGTGCTCCTCTAAACCGTTTATGTATAAATTAAAAAGAAATGGTGCTAAAATACAGCCCTGCCTAACCCCCCGATTTATTTTGAAGTCTCTGGTTACTTTTAAGTCTTTGGTGTACCGCACATTTGCTCCTGTATCGCTGTGGAGGTCGGCCAGAAAGTTAATCAGATTTTTTTCAACCCCCATTTTTAACAAGACATCCCAGAGTTTACTTCTGTCAACGCAATCGAAGGCCGATGATAGGTCCATAAAGTCCATGCTTAATGTTCCATTTCTGGCCAGGGTGTATTTGCCACTGATTAAATATAGATTCAGGCATTGAGTTATTGTTGAGTGCCCTGGTCTAAAACCGTATTGCACGGGTGACATAACTTTGTTGTTTTTGGCCCATACGGTCAGCCTGTTTAAAATGAACCCTCCAACAACCTTGGCGACTGAGTTTATCAAGGAGATTGGCCTATAGCATGCTGCATTGCTTCTGTCTCCTTTCTTGTAAACGGGTACAATAGTTGAGGCTCCCCAAGACTTTGGGGCCCCTGTGGCAGCTCCAGCGTTGACAACCGTCGTAAGGATTGGGGCCCAGAAGGAGACATTGGATTTGAATAAGTCTGGGGGAAGGCCATCTGGACCCGGGGCCTTATTACTGGTTAAACAACGGATCCCCCTTTCCACGTCCTTAACTGTGAAAAGCAGAGGAGCTTCTTCAGGAGGTTTAGGAGCTTGTATCGGCCGGGGATCGTCACTCTTAAAAATTAGGCCAAAATAGGAAATCCACTCATTTTCAGGTATGACAGTTCCGAGACTAGCAGCATTAGGGTCGTCGAACATCGGCTTGTTGATTATGCTCCAAAACTTGGAGCTATTGCCCAGGATTGATGGGTCAAGCAAAGACTCCCAGATGTTCGCCTTTATGACCTTTTTGCGGGATGCCAAGGCAGATTTGTATTCGGAGCGCAGGATTTTAATTAATGCGGAATCCCTTGGTTTGTTCTTGAGAGCCGTTTTCAGTTGTCGACTGGCTACTGAGCAGGTGTGGTCAAACCATCTTGGCTGTTGGTCAATTGGTCCCTTCGATGGTACTGAGAGTAATTGATCGACTCTTCGAGTTAACACAGCAAAAGCAGATAATATGAGATCAGAAGGTGTGGTGTTGGAGGCACAGAGGATAAGTTCTTGTTCACAGCTCACTTTAATGGATTCGAGCAGAGCGTCACTATTAATCGAAGTCCATTTTAAGCGGCGGTTTCCATTGATTAATTTTAAGACACCCGGGTCTTTGCGATTTTTGCGGAGTTCAAAAAGTCAGTTTTCTACTTCTACTGAAATTGGATTATGATCGCTGTAAATACTTTCATGAATGTTAAAATTTATAGCTGAGTTTGCCATGTCAACAGAAAGGAGTATATGGTCTATAAAAGATCCTTGCTCTGAGCCTTTGTAGGTTGGTATTTCAAAGATGAAGAAGTCATCTTTCAAGGACATTGCAATTCTCAAATCCAGGCCATCTATTAGATTGTTCATGTTAGAGCCTCGTGGGCAGTGTGCAAAGTGAGGGCCTGACCTATTGCCACAACCTAGAGAGTCCAAGGTTGACTTTGTCGGATGTCCACAGATATGCGCATTAAAGTCACCAACGATTATTTTATTCCGTGGTAGTTTTGCCAGATTGTCGTGTATGTGGTTATAAAGTTTGGTAATATTACATTCACATAGTGGCGTTACGGAGTTGTAAAAATTGACCAGGGTTAGTGTTTTTTTGCCCTTCCTAAGCTCCAGGATCTGAATATTCCTGTTGTCCGATTTCTTGTTATTTATCTGTGAGACCAGAGAGAGGCTGATGAATGTTGCCAGTCCCCCCTTAGCCATTCCACTGGGTGATGGAGATGCAGGGACAAAGAAGCTTTGGAACCCCTCAATAAAAACATTATTATCAGTGAGCCAAGTTTCCTGGAAGCATAATATGGTGTAATTTCTGACAAAGGCTACCCACATCTGGTCGTTAGCTTTTGCGGCCAAGCCTGCGATATTCCACGATAGAATTTTGATAGAGTTAGGGTCATTATGATCTTTCGCTGACTCTGAGGTCGTGTAGGGTGGTGGGTGCAGGTTTAAGTTAGAGTGACTTTTGGTATCTGTCAGATGGTTTCTGTTACTTTCTGGAAAATTGGAAGGTGTAATAATGGAGGGAGTGCGTGGGTCAAGGGTAAGAGGGTAGGTGCACGTTGTGAAGAGAAGCTTTCAGGGCTAAATGTTGTCAGCTCTATTTTAGAAATATCTAGTGCTGCGCTAGGGGAAGCATGGATACTCACTGATTTATCAATATTTATTAAATTGAGAGGTACATCGGGGTTTAACTGGCCAGTTAAGGATCTAGAGGGCGGGACAGATGGCAGTCAATCCACGTCATCCAGATAATCGTAAGTGTAAAGGGCATCATATCTGTTTGAAATTGGGATCTCGTATTGGTTATGGGCCAGGTAGGATTTTGTAAAATCTTGTTTGTATGGATAATGAACAGGTTCTAGTTTCTCATACATTGAGTGAGATGGATAGTTATAGGTTCTACCTTCCCAAGAATGGGTATACCGTTGCGATTCTAAGTCCAGAGTCAACCCCTGATATAAAGCTGAAGGGGGAACCCATGTTTGGGAATGAGGTTGAGGCGCCAAGAGCCCCTCGTAGCCATAAGGGCGTTTGGGATTATGCCTTTGACCATCAGAGTTACGTGGATAGAAATAGCTTAAACCCATTGTGCGAATCAGACTGTTTGTGGAGGTACTCCTCCAATTGGCGATAAATTTAGCAGCTCCTCTGTCTTTGAAGCTGATCACAATACAGTCTCCCTCTGTTGATTTATATCTTGTGCCCACCCAATCTACTCTCCTCACGTGAGAGATGGTCCCTGTTATGTGGGAGGGAAGTGGTCTGTGGGTGGTTAGCCATTGCATGACCTTGTTCTTTAGTTCCACATAGGTTTCCCTCCTGTTGTCAGTTAACTTGGGAACCCCGATCATAACTATTGTGTAGGCATTAGACTCGGGTGGAAGATTTATATGGGTGGCTGGTCTTGTCATCCTAGGTCTAGGCTGATTTGCCCCTGGTGCCTTATTGGAAATGTTCGTGGATGGTATAATGGGATGCCTTGATGTTTCATTATTGGCTATGGCTGTGTCC
The DNA here is from genome assembly GCF_964263255.1 of Lissotriton vulgaris. Taxonomy (NCBI): domain Eukaryota; kingdom Metazoa; phylum Chordata; class Amphibia; order Caudata; family Salamandridae; genus Lissotriton; species Lissotriton vulgaris. The sequence goes on along the minus strand of NC_141699.1, from coordinate 412,195,821 downwards.
GAGGGGTAACCCTCCGCGGCCCATTCACTGTCGTCAGCTTCCTCAGAAATGGGTACGATCTGCGTATTATTTGTAGGTTTGACTACTGTCTGGACTGGGGTAGATACTACTTGTAGAGTTGGAGGAGGGTTAGTTGTGATTGGCGGACCCTATTTCTGTGTTGTGTCCTGTTTATCAATGCTAATCGCTGAATTACTGATATTGTTGTTTACAGTTTTCAAGTTGTTTACATTAAGAGTTGTGCTTGCTGGCACAAAGGTAGAGGTTGTATTAGGCAATTTAAGCATTTTGAGGATGCCAGAAGAGACTTCATTTTGTGCTCTTTCAAATTTTCCTAAGGCCTTCTCTATGCTGACTATCCGATTACTAATGGGTTGTAAAAGGGATTTGATCAGCGTTTCAATTTCAGACAGGGATGGCATTTTCATGGAGGATATCTGGACTATGTGCCCTGTCTGCTCGTTGACCTGAATGCTCTCCATGTTGATATTATGATTACGAGACAAAGCCGGGTCATGAGAGGGAGTGAGGAGGGGCCTTCTAAAAGTATTGTCGGGGTTCCCCTGTGTAAGTTTCTGCCACATCTCTTTAATTGAGCGTTTCGGTTTGCCTACAAGGTGATGTTTTTTTTTCATAAGATGTTTGGTCTTACGTTTTTTCTTAGTACACTTATTATTACTTATTTGATCAGGCGTTGGCGTCGGTGCAATTTGATTGGCAGATATATGACTCTCAATTAGCTGGACCTCAGAGTCTGGAGATGATATATGCAAACAATTTGTATTATTACCACAGTTAGTTAGAATCGAGGGACTACTCTCATTTGCAATCACTGAAGGACATGTAAACAGGGATTTTGATGTTGTATCCTTGATGTGCGATCTTGGCAGGTCTGTAAAAGATTGCATTAATAGAGATTCTTGAGAGTTAGAGGTATCGTCCATGATGTGTGTATTGTTAGTGGTATGTAAAGACAAGTTTGGAAAGCACATGTCTGATGTCAGGGAGAGACGTCTCTCTGTGTCCTGGATAGCGTCCGCCACTACGCTGATAGTTTTTTGCAGCATTATATCAATGGCAGTTATAGTTGGTAATGGTGTACTCACAGATTTTAGTCTCGTTGTGGATCTCGTTGCCATTGGGGTTTTCTGTGCTTTCGTCATCTTCAGGCAATGGTTGTATATCCTCACAGCGTGTGTTGAGTTTGTTTGATACCTTGTGACAGGGTGTCTTCACTGCAGAGGTTAAGGGGGTGGCCCGTCCCGGCCTCCTCGGGCCCCTGAGGGCCACAGAGGGCCCGCCCTGTGCCCGGGCTTCGCCCAGCGCACTCCCGCGACGGGGGGGTGACGCTGCCTTTATGCGCCGCCTGGCGCGATGGAGTCGGCGTGTGGCGCCGCAAAGGCTGTTGGGGGTTGTAGTTTGGGTGCCCCCCTCCGCTCGGCGGCCGCTTCTCTTGGTCAGATGCGGCGGCGGGAGGGGGACACTGCAGGCAGGCTCCAGGGGTTGGTGATGGAATCCCCTTTCAGAATTATCCCCTCGCTCGGTCAGGCTCCTGGATTATTTGCTTTATGCTGCAGTCGTTCGCGTCACCAATGTCCAATTGCTCTTTTTCTGGTAACACCACGCGCACAATAATTGAGTTAGGCTGGCGCCCATTGCTACAAAAGAAGTGCTTCTAAGGAAGGCCTTCTCCTCTGCATCCGTAATGGCATTTTGTATATAAAGTTGCCTTTAACCTTTCTGCTCTATATGTTGTTAAAAGCATTTTATGCTAAATTGCAAGCACAGCATGCGTGTGGTCTTAAAAAACACATGTGCATAATGTGCACGCAGTTAATTTGCCGTTATCACAGCATATTAAAAAACACGTGAGTAATGTGCACGCAGTTCATTTGCCGTACCAGTGCATTATAAAACTATTTACAAAAATGCCGTACTGCTTATTTGCATAACCAATATGACGCAATGATATACTAATCCAGTCCTGATGCTCAGCCACATTTCAAATTAAACGCACAAGTTTTCAGATGTACATTTTCGATGCTTAAAATTGTATTAGCTAAAGTTGCGATTTAGCTTACGGTTCTCATTGTTAATAGCATTTTGCCCTTAAAGTTACCTCACCCTTCAGCTTTAGCTGTTTTAAAATACATCAAGGCAGTAAATGTTGTGCTTCCAGCTAGCGCCATATAGGTGATTTGTTTCTCTTTCTTAGCGCCTCAAAACATAGCACTTAAATTGCTATGGCCCGACACATTTCTAATATTTGCCCTTCTTGATAACAACTCATGCAGAATGCTTATGTTAGCCTGACGCCCATTGTTACACAAAAACTGCTTCTGTGCCAGGCTTTGTGCTTTGGCGTACATGCGTTATTAAGCATTTTTACAAATTTTGGTTGAAAATATATGGACGCAGACAATGTTACACATCAATCTGTGAACGCGCACTTTTTCAGCTGTACATTTTCGATGATTAAAATTGCATTAGCTAAAGTTGCGTTTTACCTATGTAAGCTAGCTGCCGTATTTGCACTTTTCGGCTTTAACAGGTTTAAAATACATTGACTAAATTTACGATCTAGCTATGTATGCAGCTTTGCTAGCGCGTTTGCAGTCTTTAGCTTTAGTTATTTGAAATACATCAAGGCAGACAATGTGGCGCGTACAACTAGCGCCATATTGGTCATTTATTTCCTTCCTGCTAGCACCTCAACACTCACAGTTAAGTTACCCTGGCGCCTCGCCACATGTCCCATTTGTTTCTATCCTTGTAACACCTAGCGCACTGTAATTGAGTTAGGCTGGCTTCCATTGCTACAAAAGAAGTGCTTCTATAGAACGTCTTCTTCTCTGCATGGGTAATGGCATTTTGCATATAAAGTTGCCTTTAAGCCTTCTGCTTTATATGTTGTTAAAAGCATTTTATGCTAAATCACCCTTCAGCTTTCGCTCTTTTTAAACACATCGAGACAGTCAATGTGGTGCATCCAGCTAGCGCCATATTGGTGATTTATTTCCCTTTACTAACGCTTCAGTAACATTTGTATATAAAGTTGCCTTTAACCCTTTTGCTCTATATGTTAGGAGCATGTTGTGCTAAATTGCTAGCACAGCATGTGTGTGGTATTAAAAAACACATGTGCGTAATATGCACGCAGTTCATTTGCCGTTATCACACCATATTAAAAAACACATGTGCGTAATGTGCACGCAGTTCATTTGCCGTTATCACACCATATTAAAAAACACGTGTGTAATGTGCACACAGTTCATTTGCCGTTACTAGTGCATTATAAAACTATGAAAATAAATGCCGTACTGCTTATTTGTATACCCAATATGACACAATGATATACTAATCCAGTCCTGACGCTGAGCCACATTTCAAATTTGTTACCTTCGTCGTAACACGTCACGCACAATAATAGTTAGCCTGCGCCTATTGCTATAGAAGAAGTGCTTTTATGGCTCCACACCACCGCTCAACTCCACACCACCGCTCAACTCCTCACCACCGCTCAAATCCACACCACCGCTCAACTCCACACCACCGCTCGACTCCACACCACCGCTCAACTCCACACCACCGCTCAACTCCACACCACCGCTCCATCCATCCATCCCCCCTCCATCCATCCATCCCCGCACTCCATCCATCCATCCGCGCTCTACACTCCATCCCTCCCCTGCCCCACACTTCCTACCTCCCCCGCCCCACACTCCATCCCTCCCCCACCCCACACTCCATCCCTCCACCACCCCATACTCCATCCCTCGCCCACACTCCATCCCTCGCCCACACTCCATCCCTTTCCCTCTTGCCCTGCCTCTCTCTCGCCCTCCCTCTATCTATCTTTCACCCTCCCTCTATCTATCTTTCACCCTCCCTCTATCTATCTTTCGCACTCCCTCTATCTATCTTTCGCCCTCCCTCTATCTATCTTTCGCCCTCCCTCTATCTATCTTTCACACTCCCTCTATCTATCTTTCACACTCCCTCTATCTATCTTTCGCCCTCCCTCTATCTATCTTTTGCCCTCCCTCTATCTATCTATCTATCTATCGCCCTCACTATCCATCGCATCACCACAGCATCACTCAGGGGCACCATTCAACAACAACTGATTCAAATATGTTCTCTCAATGTTTCAAACTTAAATACAAAAGTCACAAAAAATTTTTAATATTTCACTTCTGTTCTTGTATTTTCATCACAATAAAATAAACTAAACATAATCTTCCAAAAAGTTATTTGCAAAGGTGTAAGCTATTGCCATTATAAATTACAATAACTTTTATTTAAGTATTAAATATTGAAAAAAATACAACCCATTGTTATTTTTAATATTAATACATCTAAGTCATGTAAATACAACACATAGCGCATTACAAATGCTATAGGTGTCACGTTTGCAAAAGTTAACAATATTGGTATTGTAAATGACAAAGTTGTTAATTTAGCTATTTTCAAAACAAAAACATAAATAAAAAATTTGTCATTTACAATACTAATACCTCTAACTTTACTAATGCGAGCCCTATTGCATTGCAAATGCTTGTTGATCTTGCTGCGAGATCGCGTGAGAGTTTTTCGACTGCAATTAGGTCATCACGGCCCGCCATCTTGCACAGCGAGAGTTTACGTCATAAGGGCCTGCGATCACGCATCGTGGGAGTAAACAATGCCGAACACGTAGATGCGGCTCGCAGCAGACTTCTGGCGGGAGATTTGAGCAGCTTGCTTTCCCAAAATTGCAAAAATTGCAATTCTGCACAAGAAATCCACCGCAGGCAGCATAAACCTTCTGAAAATGATGATTTTGTATCAGAATAACTCCTCATATTGACATTTGGCAGCATTTTTTGGTGCAAGGAGTCCATTTTTGGGGGGGGTGGGAGGAAGGAAGTGCCCTAGAGTCTCCAACTTCCTGTTCCTGTCCAGCAGGCTCCTCCCAGTGCTTTGTCCATGTCCTGGTCACTTTTCATTTGGATCTGGAGCTGGAAGGATTACTTTTTGTGGCTGCTGCTGGATATTTGTATTTGAGGACTTTTTGTTTGGACCAAGTAAGTTGGTGTTGTTTGCTTGGGGCATTGCAGTTGCTGCAACTACAATTGTTAAACTTTTTCACAACTTTAAAAAATATATATTGTGGGTAGCCACAGTAAGCAGTAGGCCCAGGGTTAGTCATGGGTGCATGATACAACTGTTTATGTGAGTTTTGTTAAACTTAAATATCATTAATGTCATGGAATTGAATAGCTCACTGTTATATGTGGATTTTTTTTTAATTTTGGGGTGCGTGTAAAGCCACATTAGCCAGTAGGCCCGGGTAGTGAGTGGTGCATGGACCAAGTCTTTCTGTGGGGTGTCTTGAATTTAAACATCATTGAGGGCATGGATGGCATTGGATTGTGGTGATTTGTGTGTGTGTTTTTCGACTTTTTGGGGTGGTTCTGGGGCCTGGCCATATGGGTGGGGGCCATATTGAGGCAGGGCCTGGCCATGTAGCTGGGGGTCAAGGGCCCATTTTGAAGCCAGGCAGTGTGCTCAGGCCTCCACCCAATTTGCCTTGCTTTCTTTCATTAGGCCCAGGGGTAGAGAGTGGTGCATGGACCAAGTCTTTCTGTGGGGTGTCTTGAATTTAAACATCATTGAGGGCATAGATGGCATTGGAATGCGGTGATTTTTGTGAGATTTATTTTACTTTTTGGGTTGGTGTTGGGGCCTGGCCATGTGGGTGGGGGCCATTTTGAGGCCATGGTCCAGGCAGGGCCTGGCCATGTAGCTGGGGGTCAATGGCCCATTTTGAAGCCAGGCAGTGTGCTCAGGCCTGCACCCAGTTTGCCTTGCTTTCTTCCATTAGGCCCAGGGGTAGTGAGTGGTGCATGGACAAGTCTTTTTGTGGGGTGTCTTGAATTTAACCATCATTGAGGGCATGGATGGCATTTGATTGTGGTGATTTTTGTGTGGTTTATGACTTTTTGGGGTGGTGTTGGGGCCTGGCCATGTGGGTGGGGGCAATTTTGAGGCCTGGTCCAGGCAGGGCCTGGTCATGTAGCTGGGTGTCAAGGGCCCATTTTGAAGCCAGGCAGTGTGCTACGGCCTGCACCCAGTTTGCCTTGCTTTCTTCCATTATGCTCAGGGTTAGTGAGTGGTGCATGGACCAAGACTTTCTGTGGGGTGTCTTGAATTTAAACATCATTGAGGGCATCAATGGCATTGGATTGTGGTGATTTATGTGTGTGTTTTGACTTTCTGGGGTGGTGTCGGGGCCTGGCCATGTGGGTGGGGCCATTTTGAGGCCTGGTCCAGGCAGGGCCTGGCCATGTAGCTGGGGGTCAAGGGCCCATTTTGAAGCCAGGCAGTGTGCTCAGACCTGCACCCAGTTTGCCTTGCTTTCTTCCATTATGCTCAGGGTTAGTGAGTGGTGCATGGACCAAGCCTTTCTGTGGGGTGTCTTGAATTTAAACATCATTGAGGGAATTGATGGCATTGGATAGTGGTGATTTTTGTGTGTTTTTTGACTTTTTGGGGTGGTGTTGGGGCCTGGCCATGTGGGTGGGGGCCATTTTGAGGCCTGGTCCAGGCAGGGCCTGGCCATGTGGCTGGGGGTCAAGGGCCATTTTGAAGCCAGGCATTGTGCTCAGGCCTGCACCCAGTTTGCCTTGCTTTCATCAATTAGGCCCAGGGGTAGTGAGTGGATCATGGACCAAGTCTTTCTGTGGGGTGTCTTGAATTTAAACATCATTGAGGACATGGATGGCATTGAATTTTGGGGATTTCTGTGCGTTTTTGGACTTTTTGGGGTGTTTAACTGATGTTCCTCTGGCTTCCATTGCTTTTAGGTGCACAAGAGAACCACCAGTGCCAGGAAGAAGCCCTGCAGCGGTGTGTGCAGCACAACGTCACGTGACGTCACGTGTGGCCACAGACAAGACAACTCTGCAACTCGTGCAACTGCGGCCTGCTGTTGTGACATCTGAAGATGGGCCTAAAGAAAGGTGGCCGTAGTGCCTCAGCGAAAAAAGTTGCCAGTGCCACTGCCAGTAAGAAGGAGCAGAAGAAGCAAGTGGTACCACCTACCAAGGATACTGGTGGGCCCACCAACACCTTTTTTGGTAAAATAAAAAACTATGCCTACAGCAGCAGTGGTGTCCGCCGGAGTCCAAGCTGGAGCAGCACCTCCGCTACATTGGTATCAGTGCCACCATGCCAAGTTAGGTCCAAGACCATGAGTGCTGCTGAGGCAGCCACTTTAGTTTCTCAATCACCATCGACCAGTGATGTTGGTTCATCACAAGAAAGTACCATCCAATCAACGCCGGGTGTAACTCAGCTGATGAGTGTTCAACAACCACAGCCCCAACGACAACCACAGGTGCAACTAGTACAAGCGCAAGTACATGGGCAAGGAGAGGCGCAAGGAGAGGCGCAAGGAGAGGCGCAAGGAGAGGCGCAAGTAAAGGCGCAAGTAGAGGCGCAAGTAGAGGCGCATGGAGAGGTGCATGGAGAGGTGCAACTAGAGGTTCATGGAGCGCCACAACTGCCTACAACGCTTGTTCCTCTAGAAGGAGGGGCACATAAGGAAATTGATATTCAAGCGGAGGAATCATCCGAGGAAGCCACTCCTCCTGATGATGATCCATTGTCTTCCAGATCCCCAGCAAGAAAAAGGTCAAGGAGGGCTACTACTACAAGTTCTTCTTCAAGCCCCCTTTAACAGCGCAATTTGCCATGTTTTGGATATACCAGTATTGCATGTTTTTGGGGGGCTGTTTGGGGGTGTTCTAGATTTGTGGGGGTGGGTCGGGGGGTCTTGGAGCACTGCTGGGAAAGTCTAATTTAGATTGCAAGTGGTTTCAAGAAAATCCATGGTGGAAAAGGGGGGTTTGGGCCTAGTTGCAGACAGCGTTTTGGCACAATTTAAACTGAGGCCTAGCAGTATTGCATGTTTTTGGGGGCTGTTTGGGGGGTTCTAGATTTTTGGGGTGGGTTGGGGGGTCTGGGGGCACTGCTGGGAAAGTCTTATTTTGATTGCAAATGGTTTGAAGAAAATCCATGGTGGAAAAGGGGGGTTTGGGCCTAGCTGCAGACAGCGTTTTGGCACAATTTAAACAGGCCTAGCAGTATTGCATGTTTTTGGGGGGCTGTTTGGGGGGGGGGGGTTTAGGTGTTTGGGGTGTGTTGGGGTGTCTGGGAGCACTGCTGGGAAAGTCTAATTTTGATTGAAAGTGGTTTGAAGAAAATCCACGGTGGAAAAGGGGAGTTAGGGCCTAGCTGCAGAGCGTGTTTGGAGTGATTTCAAGGTAGGCCTCAAATTTTCTAAGTGTGAAATTTTCCATTTTTGCTTTTGGCCTGTTTGGAAGTGTTCTACTTTTTTGCGGGTGGGTTGAGGGGTCTGGGGGCATTGTTGGGAAGGTCTAATATCGGATGCAAGTGGTTTGGAGAAAATCCATGTTGAAAAAGTTTTTCCTTTTTAGCTCACTTGTGTGGTTTTGGGGGGCTGTTTGGGGGGGTTCTAGGTCTTTGGGGGTGGGTTGAAGGGTCTGGGAGCACTGCTCGGAAAGTATAATTTTGATTGCAAGTGGTTTGAAGAAAATCCATGGTGGAAAAGGGGAGTTAGGGCCTAGCTGCAGAGCGCGTTTGGAGTGATTTTGAGGTAGGCCTCAAATTTTCTAAGTGTGACATTTTTCCTTTTTGCTTTTGGCCTGTTTGGGGGTGTTCTACTTTTTGGGGGGTGGGTTGAGGGGTCTGGGGGCACTGCTGGGAAGGTCTAATATTGGATGCAAGTGGTTTGGAGAAAATCCATGGTGGGAAAGGAGGGTTTGGGCCTAGTTGCAAACAGCGTTTTGGCACAATTTAAACTGAGGCCTAGCAGTATGGCATGTTTTTGGGGGGCAGCTTGGGGGGGTTCTAATTGTTGGGGGGTGGGTTGAGGGGTCTGGGCGCACTGCTGGGAAGGTCTAATTTTGTTCTAAAATAGCAGTTTGCACCTAGCTTGAGGGGAAAGATCCACACAATTCGCCCATACTTACTAATTACTATCCTTGAAAAGAAGACTCAGAGTACGCATTTTCGAAATGAAGCTTGTATGTAATACTGTCGACTCTGAAACTGAAAGTGTTATTTTTGAACTACACAGCGTACCTTATATTTGTTTCCCCGTGGTGTTAATATCACTTCCTGTTTTTCCATTAACAATTACAGGCCGGCTTTTACCCTGTGCGATTGGAAAAACGTCGATGAACTCAGGCTTACCATTAGCGATCCGCAATTCCGCATCCGCCAGGCAGGCAGTGGACAGTGTGTCTGGTCACCAAGATTGATCGACGGAGCATCAGATGGATTGGAGGAGTACCGCGAATAAGAGGAATGGCTGTATGCATGCAACTTCCTAAATTCAACAGGACAACTACAACATACTGTTATAGTATCCTCTACACTTCTCCTTATCTTTTAAATAATCTTATTGTTGTGAACTTCTATGAGTGTGACTCTGTGCATTTGTTTGCTCTCTGCTTCAAATTCATCCCTCCAGCAATTGTATACGTTTTTCTTTGCTATTTTTAAAACTATTTTCATGTACTAAGTGTTGTTTATTCTCTCTGGGGGCAGATAGGCAAGTGAAATTGCGTAATTACTGCAGCCCTGTACTGTCACATTGTTTCTTCATAGTTAGTAAGTTGTAGAAAGTACTACTTAGTTTAAGTAACCTAACCATCCATTTAGCAATCAACTTCATGCATGCAGTAGTGCATGCACTTCCTTTTTGTCCCTTAAAAGATTTATGGATATCTTCATATCCAAAGATTTGTTTATCTTCATTTGTTGTTTGCCCATGCTGTGTTTTTTTTCCTCTCTCCACAAAACCTTCCCCAAAAACCCCATTCCCATCCAATTTTCAAACCCTAACCCCCTTCCCCCAGGCTGTGTGGTTTTCATTGAGGTGTGACTAAATGACAACAATAATTCCACACACTTGCTGGGGAGGATAAGGTCAAAGTAACAGAAAATTAACTTCAAGGCTGGTGAAGGAATCCGAGGATATATTTTTACTCAGCTTTACACACACCCATGACTATTTGCAAATCAAATCTGATTTTCATGTGCGCCATCAACTGGCTTGATCATCAAGAACATCCTCCTCCTACACGTGGCGAATTATTACGCTGCTGTGTCCTTCACCTTCAGTACTATTTCTTGTAGTAGCCAAAGCCAAACTCCACGCAACTAGTAGTTATACTTTGAATTAAATTCTTTAGCACTTGTTAGGCTTAATTATGGCACTGTTCTTGTGTACTGTGCTATCTATTGTACTGTTCTAATGCTCCGCTCAGGCCACTCAAGGTTTCAATTTCTTTTTTGTCATATGCTTCTACTGCCACCGTGTACCAACACTACTACCACCACAACAATGCCATTTCATCCGCCCAGGATTGCCAACCTTCATCGTCATTTGCCATGCAGCCAGCCCTCTGCCTAGCCCTATTCTCAAACACGAACCACAGGTAAGATAAGCGTTTTGGTGAGGAAGAATAATGTAGTAGGAGAAGACAGGAGAGACTGACGGTAGTACTAGTGAAGTAGTAGGACAATTTAATTCACTAACTCTGTGAGTGGCACTTACTTTTGTAAACATTTGGGCGATTACTTAGACAATTTGAATCAAGTAGCCAGTTAAGTTTCAGGAAAACAAACATACAGTTACCCCCCCCCCCCGCCTCCCCCGCAAAACAGTAAAAACGCGTATGCTATGTTTAAGTTGAAAGTAATAATTATTTTTATCCCTAACCAAAATAAACTATCCCCCAAGACCCAACCCACCCCACCCTCCCTTACCCCAAAGAATGTCTGTGAATTAAAAAGTCCCCAAAGTCCAAAAAACCCAACTCCCAATTCCCACCCCCCCAAAAGTCTTTAAAAAAGGGGCAAGGGACAGTCTCTCCTCCTCTACTGGCGCCGGCAGTGTCCTTTGGCCAGGTGGTCCTGTTGCTCCCTGCGGAGGTTCTTCTTGAGCAGGATTTTCACTATCTTCATCTCTTGCTCAATGTTGGACACCCTGAGGGTTAGGCGGGGGATGCGTGCCTTGCACCTGCTGTGGGGGGCAGCTGATTTTTTGGCTGCTTGGTGGTGGCGGGTGGCTGAGGTACCACGGCTCCATACCACTGGAGGCTTGCACTGACTGGCTGACCCAGGGTGCGCGAAGGAGAATGCAGCTGTCGTGGTGGATGTTGTTGTGGACTGCGACTGTGTGTCCTCCTCCTGGGCCACCAGCCGCCGATTTTCGGCGATAATCACCTCCAGCTTCCTTTGCCGGGCCCGTCTAGCCAGCTCCTTCTGTGTTGGTTTGGAAGGAGGATCTATATGAAGAAAGATAAACATACTGTAACCAATGCTCTTTAAGATTAACACAAAATATTTCAGCAGAAAGTTGTGTCACAGTAGCACTAACAACTTGCAAGCACAGTACATAACATTTGTGGCCTGTATCTATCTAACCTCCCACTTTGTCGGCTTCTGCTCTAACATTAGTGGGAGTTTCAGGAATTCTACTAGCACTATATGTACTCACTACATTAGACTCAGACAGTATACCAGTCTTGTTCTTCTCTCGTTTAGCGAAATTGGTACGTAAACTTGCGGAAGCCGGCATAATGCCAGCGCAGTTAACTTGCACCCGAGAAAAACAGACGCAAGGCATGATGACACAGACTTGTGTTACTGTACCACTCTAGTACATGCAGGTGGTGAAGTTCTTACTTTTCTATTACGGGTGGCACTGGCCATACTCTGTTACAAGGGCTACTGTGATTGTGATTGTGAGAAGCATTTATATAGCGCATGGCTACCCGGAGGCATCCCATCGCTTGATTAATTTAACTTTCACCCTGCTGTGCCAATGACTACTAGAAAAGGAAAATGAAGAACATAAAAATTATGATTATCTATCCCTTCACAGGATATTTGCTTACATATGGGATGCTTTGTTTTTTATTGAGTTAACACTGATAGGCCACACATGAATGACAGAGTTGTAATAAAAGTTATTAACAGAGGTAGTGAGTGGCCCCCGTAATGGCAGGATATATGCTGTGCTTGCAAACTACTGTTACTAGTCATGGTAGTATTCTGATAAATTACATCTTCTTTTCCTCGCCTTTGCTAGACTGGAACATAAGTGCGGATGCGGTTTTAAATGCTCTTCAAAGTAACACTTACTTCATCCAGTGACCGTCTACTCTGTCTGCATACACCTATGCTATCTATGAGTAAGATAGTATCATGATCCAGGCATCCATCCATTCAAAGTAAATGTCAATCATTCTTCTTAATGTCTCAACTGGACAAACCTTCATTTTTCTCAGGGAAAAACAACCTTTTTATTTTATTTTGGAAACTGCCAGCCATGCATCCGTGCTTGACTTGCATTTGAATTTGAACCAAAGGATATATTGCGCACACATACAGTTTCTGTTTCACCCACTCAGGCAGTCTTCTTCCCTTTCTCCTTCCAACCATCTTTGCTTCATCCTTCAACCGGCCATGCATCATATTCCCAGCCACCTCGGGCAGCATTCAAAAACACGTATCATTCTTTGCCAGTCATTACTTTTAACTCGCTCGTCCTTCCTTACACCCTTCTTTCCCTTTTTGTTCATCCCATCCATCAACTTCATCTCTGATCTGACTTGGCTCCTCGATAAAACTTTCACAGCTGAGTTGAAGTCAAATTTAGAGGAGGCCATTGGTTACTCGTCAACTCCTGCCCCTAATGCTATTGCTCATGCGAATTCAAGGGTGAATGTCTTCTACCTGGTTGACAAAAACATACTTCTAAATGTGTAAGTCTTCTTAACAGTAAAGTGTACTTGTACTGTACAACATATACACCCGTGCAGAGAGCACACTCTGCAGTCTGCGATCTCAATAAGTAAGGAATATAATAGCTTACTACTGCCCGCCACTACCATGGCATCCCCCACAGCAGTTCCTGATGGCTGTTCCACCTCTTACGCCCCAGGAGTGCCCACCTCTGCACTGGCCCCGGCAATGGTGGATGGTTGCGCCGATGTTCCGCCTAGAAAATACATTTCATATTCTTAGATGCCATATACACCACTCCCTATTTTTTTATAGGAATGAACATTTTTTACTAGTACCACATAAACAAATGTAATAATTTGTGGCTCTCTAGTCTCGAAACTTCAAATTTCCCTTTCTTCAGGGAAGGCTTTTTTTTTATTTATGCTTAGCCGTAACATGTCTTGCTACACTTTTTGGCACAACTAATGAATGCTTGCTTTTTTACATGCACCATTTTTCTCATAACAGACAGAAGCTTCCTTTCTAAGAACAAGAGCAAGATCAGATCATCACCACTTGGAGTCAGCAACGATTCATCCCCACAAAGAAGACTTGAAGTTCCAACCAGGTGAGGGCTCTCCCACAATTAATGTGTGAAATCAGCCACTTTTCAGTTTTGAATCCTTCACCGTTTATCTTATATGATGAAGTTGATTTTAATAAATGTTTTTACTTTTAATAACGCTTTAAAACTTACATAGACTCTGTGGTTTTTGGTCATGAGTGAGTGAGTGAAAGGGTTTGCAATTTGCAAGCATGAGTCCGTGGCTCAGAGAGGTCAGGACTCTGACTCTGTAGTCTTATGTCCTGGGTTGTGTAATCATTGGGGATCAATCATCGCTGCATTCGGGAGCTAAAATAATGACTCTGACACACTAGCTAGTCAGTAAGGAGATTGGGGGTTCAACTTCTGTTTATGACTGAGGTATGTGGAAAGTCTAACTGCGCCTATTATAATTCATAACCAATGCCCTATTTCTTGTCCATAGTTCTGTTTGTGCAGAATAGTCCCTGTAACAGCAGTAGTATGGATTGTCCTCCTATCCAATCAAAAAGTAAACTAGTATCTTATTCTTGGTGGCCATTGACATTTTTTTGTTTAGAATTGTCAAAGCATAAACATTTAGAAGACTTCAATAGACAGTAAGGACAACCCAGAGGACTGCACTCAGTGCATAGAGCTATTGCTGAATAGAATAGGAGTTTTGTTTAACACCTTTTGCCAACTGTGCAAGCTTAGCTAGCTACACAGACAGACAAATAATAATCTAGTAGTACCACAGGGAGTCATACTAGAGGCAGGATAAGAATTTAGAAACAGTCTACAAGAAGATCAAAGACGATTTAGTAAGAATGAGAAACATTTGGAAAAAATACAGGTGCTGTAAAAGATAGAAAAGTATAATTATTAATATTAACAGGAAAACTTACTGGGGCCAGCATAGGAGCCCTCATCGGACCGATCCTGGCCTTCCTGCTGTTGTCCCTCCTCCGCCAGCGCCGCTACTTCCTACTGTGTCCCCTTGCCCCTGGGGGAAGCTGATGTACAACATGAAAGAACGACACAAACATGGATGATTGTTGTCAACCTCATCAAACATTTCAAAAAAACAATACCAAATTATTTCGGAGAAATGGACAACAATTGCACTAAATTTATTGACCTTGATGTGGTCTAATAGGATATTGCTGGATTCGCGGACCGTCTACTTGGAAAGTTATGTTACTCACTAAACCAACTACAAAAAGGTTCTACTAGGACTGGCAGGCAGCACTCCGCAGCACGAGAAGTGACAGACACAGTCTGTCATGATCACCACCACTATCTCTTCTTAATGGCAGGAGTACAAAGGAAGGACTGGACTTGAGTCTCTAATGTCTAGCATTACGCAGTTCTGTAAAGTACACTGATACATAATCATCACCGAGGCCAAATGAACACAAAATTGAAAACAAGTAAGCATAGTAGCACCGCCAGTGAGCAGGCCAGCACCTGCAATCACAGAAGCTTTTGAAACATAATTTACCTGCAATGTAATCAGCAGCATTATTGCTCTTCGGAAAAAACAAACATTTGCAATATGATAACATAGAACAGGAGAAAACAGAGTAGTGATTAAATAGCTACTACTACTCACCAAGCCCAAGGATCTCGACGCCTAGCATGTCGAGCAGGTCTTGTTCCCGGTCCAGGATGTCAGACCACCTGTACGTCGCCTGGCTGTAGGTGCGCCGGACCCCAGACTGACGATACATGGCCCGGCACACCTTCCCCCATAGCTGGCAATGCTTCCGGAGCCTGTACCCGGCACCGAGCCTGCCGCCTGTCGCGCCGGTTTTGGGGAGGTGAAAATTGCAAAAAACACAGTTGATGGACAGAATGTAGAACAATGTCATCATTCACCCCAGTACAAGGATCTGGGCCTACATCCATAATTCTTTTGCACTCCACACCACCCTGGGTGAGACACTGGCTATATGCAAATCAGCTCTGACCCTGTGCCTCATGGGAACAGTCCAGTCCGAACTACCAAGCCATGTCTTTCCCAGACCGGAATCAAGCATCCAAGGACCGGTTTCTGGCTATCAGCCTTCATCAACCTGGATAGCTTGACTCCAGTGGTGTGGAGAGACTGGGACTCACGTCTGAGTATACCCAGCACACTCAGGGTGAAAATTCCAAAAAACACAGTTGATGGACAGAATGTAGAACAATGTCATACATTCACCCCAGTACAAGGATCTGGGCCTAAATCCATCGTTTTTTTGCACTCCACACCACCCTGGGTTAGACACTGGCTAGATGCAAATCAGCTCTGACCCTGTGCCTCATGGGAACAGTCCAGTCCGAACTACCAAGCCATGTCTTTCCCAGACTGGAATCAAGCATCCAAGGACCAGTTTCTGGCTATCAGCCTTCACCAGCCTGGATAGCTTGACTCCAGTGGTGTGGAGTGCCTGGGACTCACGTCCGAGTATACCCAGTACACTCGGGGTGAAAATTGCAAAAAACACAGTTGATGGACAGAATGTAGAACAATGTCATACATTCACCCCAGTACAAGGATATGGGCCTAAATCCATCGTTTTTTTGCACTCCACACCACCCTGGGTTAGACACTGGCTATATGCAAATCAGCTCTGACCCTGTGCCTCATGGGAACAGTCCAGTCCGAACTACCAAGCCATGTCTTTCCCAGACCGGAATCAAGCATCCAAGGACCGGTTTCTGGCTATCAGCCTTAATCAGCCTGGATAGCTTGACTCCAGTGGTGTGGAGAGCCTGGGACTCATGTCTGAGTATACCCAGCACACTCGGGGTGAAAATTGCAAAAAACACAGTTGATGGACAGAATGTAGAACAATGTCATACATTCACCCCAGTACAAGGATCTGGGCCTAAATCCATCGCTTTTTGCACTCCACACCACCCTGGGTTAGACACTGGCTAAATGCAAATCAGCTCTGACTCTGTGCCTCATGGGAACAGTCCAGTCCGAACTACCAAGCCATGTCTTTCCCAGACCGGAATCAAGCATTCAAGGACCGGTTTCTGGCTATCAGCCTTCATCAGCCTGGATAGCTTGACTCCAGTGGTGTGGAGAGCCTGGGACTCACGTCTGAGTATACCCAGCACACTCGGGGTGAAAATTGCAAAAAACACAGTTGATGGATAGAATGTAGAACAATGTCATACATTCACCCCGGTACAAGGATCTGGGCCTAAATCCATCATTTTATTGCACTCCACACCACCCTGGGTTAGACACTGGCTATATGCAAATCAGCTCTGACCCTGTGCCTCATGGGAACAGTCCAGTCCGAACTACCAAGCCATGTCTTTCCCAGACCGGAATCAAGCATCCAAGGACCGGTTTCTGGCTATCAGCCTTCATCAGCCTGGATAGCTGATCTTTTGACTGGGTGTGAGTGTTTGATTGATTCAGATGATCCGTCCATCACCACCCCCTTTTGTACCGCTTTTGGCCGCCATAAGTGTGGCAGGGTATGCTCTGACGTGAGTCCCTTGCTCACTTTGCCACTGGATTCAAGCAAGCCAGGCTGAAGACGGCTGGAATGCCAGAAACCAGTCCTCTGAAGCTTGTTCCCGGTCCAGGGAAGACATGGCTTGGCAGTTCGGGCTGGACTGTTCCCATGAGGCACAGGGTCAGACTGATTTGCATATAGCCATGTCTGAACTGGGGTGGCAGAGTGGGCTAAAGAACGGTGATGGATTAAACCCAGATCGTTTGACTGGGTGTGAGTGTTTGATTGATTCAGATGCTCCGTCCATCACCACCCCCTTTTGTACCGCTTTTGGCCGCCATAAGTGTGGCAGGGTATGCTCGGACGTGAGTCCCCTGCTCACTTTACAACTGGATTCAAGCAAGCCGGGCTGAAGACGGCTGGAATGCCAGAAACCGGTCCTCGGAAGCTTGTTTCCGGTCCAGGGAAGACATGGCTTGGCAGTTCGGGCTGGACTGTTCCCATGAGGCACAGGGTCAGACTGATTTGCATATAGCCATGTCTGAACTGGGGTGGCAGAGTGGGCTAAAGAACGGTGATGGATTAAACCCAGATCTTTTGACTGGGTGTGAGTGTTTGATTGATTAAGATGCTCCGTCCATCACCACCCCCTTTTGTACCGCTTTTGGTCGCCATAAGTGTGGCAGGGTATGCTCAGACGTGAGTCCCTTGCTCACTTTGCCACTGGATTCAAGCAAGCCGGGCTGAAGACGGCTGGAATGCCAGAAACCGGTCCTCGGAAGCTTGTTTCCGGTCCAGGGTAGACATTGCTTGGCAGTTCGGGCTGGACTGTTCCCATGAGGCACAGGGTCAAACTGATTTGCATATAGCCATGTCTGAACTGGGGTGGCAGAGTGGGCTAAAGAACGGTGATGGATTAAACCCAGATCTTTTGACTGGGTGTGAGTGTTTGATTGATTCAGATGCTCCATCCATCACCACCACCTTTTGTACCGGTTTTGGGGAGGTGGCGCTGAACGAAGAACATCAGTGCGGCCACCTCCACCGTGCTGAAAATCTCCCGGGCTACAACTGCTTCCCCCCTTAAGTGCCCGCATGGAAGCCTGGTATGGGGTGCGGGACCCTTCCCCTTACTCTTCCCGGCCCCCTTTGCCATGGTCCTGGACAGCTGCAAAAAAAAAAAAATAGGAAAGAAAAGGGAAAATTTAAAGAAAAGAAAAGAGTTAAAAAAAGTAGTTTTAAAAGTAACCAAAAGTAGAAAAAAACACAACATATAGATGTAAAAAGAGAAAGGGATAGATAATGAGTAAAAAAGATTTTAAAAAAGTTAAAACATAGATTGTTCTGACATGGAGTAAAAATCCGCCGAATCAGTCTCGCCCCCAATAGGTATCGCTAACTCATCACTGTTTTGGAGATCTGACCTGATATCTAAAGGGGTAACCACATCATCCCCCTTCTCCGTGGTAGAAGTAGGCGGAACACTAGTATCAGACCGGGTGCAGCTGCTAGATATAGGTGAAGCCAGTGTTATAGCATCTGAGGTGAGGGCGCTGCTCAAGCTCTCTGCGCTTGAACTCTCAGCTGTAATCATCGCCTCTTTATTCACAGCCCATCCTGAGTCAGGAGCGGGAGCAGGGGTTAAAGTTGTAATCACTTGAACAGGCACCGTCTTCTGTACTCCCTCTGCTCCTGACCCCTCGACCTGTTATTTAAACTTTAGCGTCCCTGTATCCTTTGGTTTAGTTGCTGAAAACATCTCCGGTATTTTCTTTTGTAAACTAGCAGCCTCCCCCTCCTTGGCAGATACCGCAGCATGCTCTGTATTGTTACTCACGGCAGGCGCAGGATGTATGGAGGTATGGAGAGTGTGGCCGAAACCGATGGTGCAGGTGGCAGAGCTATCTCAGCTCCGTCTGCATTTTCAGTGGCAGCCCCCTGCCCCCGGGCTCTCCTTCCCTTTGGCCCCATCTTCGGAACCAACGCCGTCTGCTGACAAACCGGCTTGCCTCCAACCTCTAACCCGCCTTGCTTCACTCGCAGGCGCCGCGCGGTCCACGTGCGCTGAATCAGTAGCCGGGTCAGGTGCTGCCAGAGAGACGCCCAGCGGTCCGCGTGCGTCCTCCGAGTAGCTAGCTCCACCACCGCCCGTATCGCAATCATACAAAAGCTGTACACCAAAGGTGAGGTTTAATCGCTCCCTTGAATACTTCGCATAACCGTTCAATTTGCTCAGGTCTGTTTCACCATACACCCAATAGCTCTGAGAGGTCCGGCAGGAGCGGCTCACTCACGCGTCCAGCGTGGACGCCATCTTGCCTCCGGTAATCTATGTCATCCTCTGAGGACCTAGCACAACTTTATGCCACTTGTATGAGCATGGAGGATGGAAGCTTAGAGGAAGAAAGTGGTCACAGCTGTTTGAATGATTTAACTGTGAAAGATGGGATAGAGCATGGAACTGTTCGGAGGCTGCGATTAGATACAAGCGATAAAGAGAAGCCAGAAGAGACTTTAAACACTGAAGCTGTGGCGACTGATTTAGATTCAGAAATGGAGGATATTTCCCTGGGGTTGATCTATCAAACCATGATGCAGCATAGGGAGGAGATGCGTGAGGATAGTTTGAGAGTTCAGAATTCCTGCAAAAAGCTGCAGAACTCTGTGAGGCGGTTGGTGAAACCGCATTCAGAATTTTTGACCAGGGCTACGGAGGCAGAATCACGCATTTCCTCGTTAGAGGATGAGGTAGCTCAACAAAGAAAGACCATAGAAGTACATATGGCTACTAAGGAAGACTTTAATTGGAAACTTGTTGACATTAAGAATCGATCCCGAAGAAATAATTTGAGATTTTTGCAGATTTCGGAGGGGAAAGAGGGGTCTGATAATCGAGGCTTCATAGTGTCACTCTTGAAAGAAGCAATGCCAGAGGTTAACAAATGGGATTGGGACCGGGAGGTGGAAAGGGCCCATAGATTTCCTTTTAGAGTTAATTCACGGATCAGAAACCCAGAGCTATATTGGTGGCCTTTAATAGTTTCCAAGTGCGCGAGGAATTATTTATGAGAGCTCGCCCTGATAAAAAATGTAAGGCTCTCGGGTGCGAATTTTTTGTAAGACCAGATCTCTGCAAACAATCTGTAGAAGTGCAATGGCAGTTAAGACAGCTTATATCTAAATTTCAAGAAAAAGGAGCGCAGGCATATTTAATGTTTCCTGCTAAGCTTAAGGTCATTTACAAGGAACGCACAAGATTTTTTATGACTGACATTGCAGCTAAACAATTTTTGATGACATTGTAAATGTAGAGAGATATTGAGTATGACTTGTTGTAAGCTTATTTGATATTTGCATAAAGAGAGCAAAGAAGTTGATAGTATTTGCACATTTATAAGGTTGCTCAGGAGGTTTCATCAGAACAGGGGGATTAAGTGCGGTGAGAACTAAGTAGGTAAAACTCTGTGGGGGGACGGCAGGGGGTTTGGGGGCAAACTCGCATCACAGGACCATAAGTCCTAAAGCCTCTGCTAAGGGAGAAGGGCAGGGTGGGAGAGGGTGGGTGAGTCTGAAGAGGGGGGTTGGGTGGGGAAAGGGGTCACAGGGGGGGGGAATGAGTTCACAGCAAAATACATGGTGAATATGTGGATAAAAGCTTAAAAGAAAAGAATGGTTGTGCAGCATTTATTATAGGTTTTTTTGTGATTTTGGATGGGAGGGTGGTAGACAGATTGTGGTAGCTATGGGTTTACAAGTATAACTACAATTACAATGGCGAATAAAGGGTTAAGAATTTGCTCAATGAATGTGTCTGGGCTGAATAATCCGATAAAAAGACAAAAAATAGCCGCAGAATTGAAATATATCCAACCTGACATAGTGTGTATACAGGAAACAAACAACCCATGGTCAAAAAGAGGGCTGTTAAAAGATCTGGGTTTTACATTAGTTGCTGCCTTTGGACAGACCAGTATGATAATGGTGGTAGCTATATTAATTAAAGATAACACTACAAATATTGGTCGGAAAGTTGTGGATAAAAATGGGCGTTGGGCCATTGCAGAGTGTAGGAGTGGGGGCAGGCTGTTAACTTTAGCTACTGTCTATGGAGCAAATTTGGACGACCCCGCTCCTTTGGATGAAATGAATTTGGAGCTAGTTAATTTTTCACAACCGATAGTGATTTGTGGGGATATGAATATAAATTTGTCGAATAATGCAACACAGGATGTGTATGGAAATTATAAAGGTCGAAAACCAAGAGTGTATAAAGCCCTTGCTAATTTACTACAAGATCAAGGCCTAGTTGATGTATGGGGAAAGCTCCGTGGGGGGGATAATGGGTTTACTTTTTATTCACATCCCCATAAAAAATTAGTTAGATTAGATTATTTTTTCGCCCCAGAAAACTTGTTGGAAGGTGCTAAAATCAGAACTTACCCCAGAATCACTTCTGATCATTCTCCGATAATGATTGAAATACCGAGGCGAGCGAAGAGGTTAACACCCTCTATTTTCTCTTATGATCGGAAATTGGGATTGAATAAAGAATTTAATACACATGTGAAAAGTTGGATTCGATCTCTCTTTATTAACAATCAGGGTACGGCTAATATTGGTATAGTGTGGGACACTTTTAAAGTGGGGTTCCGGGGAGAGTGCATTAGTTTCTCATCTTGGCAGCAAAAGAAATTTAAAAAAGAACTTGATAAACTATATGAACTGTTGGCAAACGCAGAGATCCTTTTAACGAGGGAAGTTGTCCAAGGTAGAAAGGAGCTTTGGGCGGTTGAAAACGGGGTTGCAAAGGCTAGAGCTAATATTCTTGGCTTTTGGGATACAGAAATTGCAAGGAGATTTTTAACCTCTAAAATGCAAAGTTACGAATTTGGGGAAAAAATTGGTAAAAGATTAGCGGTAAGATTGTGAATGAAGCAGTCGACTCGGAACATCAATTCAATGAAAGATTCTCAGAGCGTATCTCGCTCAGAGCCGGAACACATTCTTAATATATTTCAAAGTTTTTATGCTGAACTTTATTTGAAGGATGAAAGCTCAGATGTAACTACTCAATGGAGTGCTAGATTGGATATAGGGCTGAAAGTTTTAAATCCTTTAATTGCAGATGAATTGGATCTACCAATAACGATGGTAGAGCTAGAAATGGCAGTGAAGAGCTTAGCAGTTGGTAAGGCCGCTGGCCCAGATAGAATACCTGCGGAAGTATACAAACAAATATTTTTTTTGTTTTTTGTTTTTTTTTGGAAAACCTTTATTTAACAGTATGTGCAGACAAATACGGGCCTACAACCCTCAGGCCGGCCTCGACAATAAAGGGCACACCAGCAAGCAATTCTGCAACTCGGCAGCATATCAGTACAATCACGAATAGATCAGGTTACATTATACACAATTTTGCCGCCAAGCGCCAGGATGATGAGGTTTAATTTTATAAAGTTTTGAAATAAGTCCATAGCAACAGGTCTGGAAGGATCCGAATCAGAGCAATGCAGTTAGGACTATAGTGGGCAGCGATCTTAAGAAGGGTCAGCAAGCATTATCCATAAGGTAATCAATCGCACTCAATGAAATCAGGATAGATAAAAAAAAACACATCACATGACGATCTCCAAGCACTACCCAAAAGTACCCACTCCTCCCATAGACCCAAGAAATAAGAAAGGAAGGAACAAGCTAGAAAGGTAAAGAGTAGAAAGGGAGAAGAGAAAAAGAGATGAGAAAGAAAGAAAAAGGAGGCTCATAGAAATGAAAAAAACCAACAAGGAAATATACCCCCCACCCTACACGCATGCAGAGGCTACGGCCTACCCCCCCCTAGCAGTGTGTCTGTCGCCCCAGAAGAGTGCCCGAAATGTAGAAGAAGAAAAAGAGAAGAAAAAGAAATAGAGTGTCACGGTTGATCGGAGGAGGGCCAAGGATCTAGTCAAAGCAAGCAAAATCGGTACCCGCGGTCACCCAACCCCAGGCCCCAACCTAACACCCAGGCTACATGTACCTCCAACAGTCACAAGTCCCAGTCCCAGCCTTATACGTTCCAATGTGCAACAAGAAAATCCCCTTCCTCAGCCTTGGCCCCTTCGAATCCACAGTCCAACAGAAGTCAAGTGCAATACAGCCAGCCTGGACGGGATGGACCACCATGGAGTCCGTTGCAGAAGTCGAGGTGTAAGAGACAAGTCAAACTGGAGTGAAGCTCGATAGTAAGGGACCAAGGAATGCGCCGCTGCCATGCCACGGCTAGAGCAACAGGGAGCAGGACGATGCACAAATTCCAAAGTAGCGGCCGGCCGATGTGCAGGAAGCAAGTCCAGGAGGACGCTCAAAAACGTGGCACCAAAGGACAAAGGAGATGGGCAAAACGGCAACTGAGGCACGAGCTCCGGCCGCACCAAGGGAGCAGTATTGTCAGACTCCTCCAGGGCAGAACCGAAGAGTACCGCAGCGGGCACTGGGACACGTCCCCCCGTCACTGCCACATACCTCAACTCGGGTGATCCACCGACAGCCGGCTGAAGATGTGGCTTAACATGCCACACTGGAGAATCATCATGGCCAGCTGAAAAAGTCCCATCAAGCCGGTCCCCCAGACCAGTGGCAAAGTCGTACAAACAATTTTTTAATACTTTAAAGGATGAATTGCTGCATGTAATGCTAGAAGCACATCAGGGAAACCCACCTAGCACGTGGTCTGATGCGACTATTGCGTTTTTTTGCAAAAAAGGTAAACCTGCGGATAATGTGGGATCCTATCGACCAATATCTTTATTGAACGTTGATAATAAGATTTATTCAAAGATTTTGGCCAATTTATTATCTAAGGTTGTAACATCTTTAGTTTCTCGATAACAGCATGGTTTTATACCGAAAAGAGGAACGGTGGATCACATAAATAAAGTTATTACGCTGTTTGACATCACGGCAGTAAATAATCAGTAATTAGCGCTTTTTCTGTTAGATGCAGAAAAAGCGTTTGATCATGTGTGCTGGGATTATTTATTGAGATTAATGGCCAAAATGGGATTCGGTCAGAAATATATTAAGGCAATCAAATCTTTATATTCTAAACCAACTGCCAACATTTCTGTTTTAGGAGCTCTCTCCAAGTCTTTAAACATCACTAGAGGGACTCGCCAAGGTTGCCCCTGCTCCCCGTTATTATTTGCTTTGTATATTAATCATTTTGTAGAACAATTAAACCAAAATCCTCTAATACCCTCCTTTATAATATCTGATTTCGCTTATCTGTCTTCGCTTACGCGGATGATATTGCGGTGGTTACTGTCAATCCAGATACTGCCATTTTAGAGATTGAGAGGCTTGCAATAGATTTTGGAATTATAACAGGCTGTAAGCTTAATGAATCAAAAACCCAGATTCTATGTTCGGAAGCCTTAATTTGGGAAGACGAGAGAGTGGTGAAGGAGGTTACTTATCTCGGGATATTGATTAAGACCAATATGACAGAACTGATTGACTCTAACTGGAACACTGTATATGATAAAATTAAGATTTCACTTGATTAGATGGGAACGATTTTATTTGACTATTATTGTACGCACTAACATTATAAAGATGAATGTTTTACCTAAAGTGTTATATCTGTTTAGGTCAATACCTTTGGAATTCCCAAAATCTAAGATACAGGCTTTGCAATCTCTATGTGGGAAATTCATTTGGAGACCCGGGAAACCAAGACGGTCTATGAAACATATGATGCTACCAACTGAAAGGGGAGGGTTAGGGGAAGCAGAGTTTCTTTATTGAAATTGATGGCAGTTATTATAAGCTAACCCAATTTAAGGTATTAATGGGAGCTTATAAGACTTGGAGATGGCTGATGCGAACAATTGCAATTGGGAAGCTTTCGTATTATACTCCCTTCTGCGCATCAAGGTTACTGCCTAGCATATTTTTGGATGGAATGGCTTTAAAGTGGCAAAAAAAGGGGTAAAAAGGTTGGGTGACATATGCATGATGGATGGCAAGTGTAAATCGTTAGTGGAATTAACTGATCAGTTTGATTTACCCAGAAGCTATTTTTTTAAATTTTTACAAATTCGGGATTTTTTCAACAGACAAAATTTAATTTTACATAAGCACCAAGTTATCGGGGGGGTTAGTGGACAGGTGAAAATTGGTACTTTGTATAGAATGCTTGTAGAAGAGAAGGTGGACGATCTTGAGAAATTTAGGGTAAAATGGGTCCATAGTCTAGGGGACACAGAAGTAGTTGTGGTAGAGCTTATCTTGTTGTCTAAAGAAGCTTTAATGTAGGCTAATCTAAAAGCACAATTCTTCAAAACCCTGTTTGACTTATATTATACACCTGAACGTATGTCCAAATGGGGGGAGAGTTTTTATGGAAAATGTTTCCGGTGCAAAACTGATCATGCAGACAGTATACACATTTTTTTTTCTTGTCCTAGATTGGCCGGATTCATAGAAGATATTGAAAAATGTATGTCTTTAGTACTTAATTTTCGCCTGACGATTACCCCTTCGATGTTGGTGTTGGGGAAAATTCCTAATGATAATCCTGCTGATAGATTATATGGTTTTCGCCATTTTATTTTCTTTACTATGACTGTTGCACGGATGTGCATTGCTACAGAGTGGCTACAGGAAAAGCCATAGTTATTTCAACAATGGCGAGCACGAATGTATAGCTTATATAAATTGGAGTGGAGGTCTTTTTTCAGCTTCTGGGTCTAGGAGAAAGAAAAAAAATGGGTTTGAAAATCTGGGGGGCCTTCTAAGATTATTATGAAGATTGAGCATGCTATGAAATCTGAATTGTAATTATATTTATTGTAATTTTTTTGTGCACATGTATAACCGAGCTTATGGTTTCGTTGTTTTGGATGAATTAAGCCATTCTCTAGATGTATTAGTTGATTTATCTTTTTTTTGTATTTTTTTCTTCTCTTCCTTGGTATTGTGGTATTACCTCATTTATTATTGATGTTGTATTTATGCTGTGTATTTATGCTGTGAACCAATGAAAATAAAATATAAAAAAAAAAAGTTAAAAGAAAGAAAGGATTGCAAAGATTAGCAGAGGATTGGAAAAGCATGCCCAGAACCATAGCAATGAAGATGGCCGCGCCCATTGAGGACCGCGTGGGTAAGTTGGCGCAATATTTCCCCGGCAAGCACGCAAAAACGCGTGTGAACATGTAATTGCGCTCCGCGCACAACGCGAGCATGCAAATAGCGACCGGAAATGGAAATAGGCAACGTGAAAAAGATGGCCCCGCCCATGTATTACCGCATGGGTAACTTTGCGGTCGATGCGCTGCAAGCGGTACGCAAAAACACAAAAAACCCTGTGAACACGCAAGAAAAAATCCGCAAATTCGTACGAATTCGCGGATTTTGCGGATCGCATTCGCTTTTGCGCAAATTCGTAAACCGCGGATTCGCAAACTTCGCTCATACTTACTATGCAGTATGTTTGTCAAGCCTCTTAATTCCCAGATAGTCTCCATGCTGTGTAGTAAAGATCATGAGTGTGCTGTAGAAATGCCGTAGCAACTCTCTCGGTAGCATGTAATAATCATTTCAGTGAATTGCAAGGGATATTTTTATTTGTCTAGAATCACTATGTGAGTCAGTGTGTTTCTGGGAATATTGTGACAGAATCACTTGCTCGGTGCATGTGTTTGCAGACATGGGAATACATGTACTCATGGAGTGAGTTAGGCTTTAGGACATGCAGTGCTTTATACTCCTAGCCCTTGCATGATACCGTACACTGCCCAAACACAACTGTATTGCTCTAAACTCAGAAATATCAATCCCACCATGATCCCCTACACTGCCTGAACACCAATGCACTATCCTAAACCCAGAAACACCATCCCTAGCAAAACCTGCTAAACTCTTTCAACACTACTGCACTGCTCTAAACCCTGAAACACCATTCTCAGTGAATGCCCCTATAATGTTGAAAAACCACTGCACTGCTCTAAACCCTGAAACAGTACTCCCTGCATGATCTCCTACAATTCCCGAACACTGCTGCTGTGCCTTAAACTCTGAAAAAACACCCCTTGCTATACCCCCTGCACTGGGTGAATTCTACTGTAGTTTTCAAAACCCTGAAACAGCACTCTCAGCAAGACCCTCTTTCACTGTAGTAATCATTTTACTGAATTGCAAGGGATACTGTCATTTGTCTAAATTCACAGTGTGAGTCAGTATTCATTTCAGAAAATTGTGGCAGAATAATTTGCTTAGTTGATAGGTTTAAAAATATGGGAATACATGTACTTATGAAGTGAGTCAGGCTTTAGGACATGTAGTGCTAGAAAGTCCTATGCAGTATGTGTGTCAGGCCTCATAATTCCCAAATAGTCTCCATGCTGTGTAATAAAGATCCTGGGTGTGCTGTAGAAATGCCATAGCAACTCTCTCTGATGAATGACCAAAATAATTTTAGGTTAATAGTTTTGTAACAACTGAACTGCAGTTAATATCAATTTATGAATTTTGCAAGGTTTGCACATTTCTCTATGGTTGTAAAAAAATTTTGTAAATAGAACTGTAGTAAATCTCAATTTATATATTTTGTAAGGTTTGCACATTTCTCTATGGTCTTAAAATTCTGTAAATTGTGATTAATTGGATGTATAGTTACCCTGATCACCACTGAAGATGTGTATACATTGAACCCTTGTTTTTAATAATTTTTAAAACTGCTTTTTAATAACTTGTGTTTTTGATGATTTAATGTGACTGTATAGCATACTTTTATGATTTTAAAATAATCAAATAAAGTGTGTTTGACTCTGACTCTGAACTCTCTCTGTAGGATGTAGTAATCATTTCAGTGAATTGCAAGGGATATTTTTATTTGTCTAGAATCACAACGCAAGTCAGTGTGTTTTGGGAATATTGTGACAGAATCACTTCTCGGTGCATGTGTTTGCAGACATGTACTCATGGAGTGAGTTAGGCTTTAGGACATGCAGTGCTTTATATTCCTAGCCCCTGCATGATACCATACACTGCCCAAACATAACTACACTGCTCTAAACTCAGAAATACCAGTCCCACCATGACCCCCTACACTGCCCTAACACCTCTGCACTGTCCTAAACTCTAAAATACCATCTGTAGCAAATCCTGCTAAACTGCTTGAACACTACTGCACTGCTCTAAACACTGAAACACAATCATCTACAAATGCCCCTATAATGTTGAAACACCACTGCACTGAACCCTGAAACAGCACTCCCTGCATGATCTCCTACACTGCCCAACCACTGCTGCTGTGCCTTAAGCTTACTCATGGAGTGAACCACACTTTACAACATATATTGCTTCTAATTGCTATGTAGTATGCTAGTAGTGGTCTATAATTGTAAAAAAAATTGTAACATGTTTATTTTCTTCAAAGCAGATTTTAATTATCCACAGAAAGAAAAACCATCATGCCTTCAAGAGTGAGAAAAGAAAAACATATAAACAGGCTTACTTTTCCAAGAAAAAACAAGTACAAGATTTATCTAAAAAACAATGTGTGGAAAAACAGAAGAAAGCTCCTGGTAAGACAACAAAGGATTTTATAAGGAAAATAACACAAACTAAAAAAAGTGTGGAGAATCTGGAAAAAAACGAAAATATCTGTAACTACAAAGGTAAACCAGACAAAAAAGAAAAATGATGGAAAACTATGTGGTAAAGAAATTGTGTATAGTAAAAGACGAAAAAAATCAGTTTGTTGAAATTCGCAAGCGAATGTTTTATAACAGAGTTGTTTTAAATTTATTAAAAAATATAAAGAATTGTAAAAGAAAAACAGCTTTTTATAAGAAAAAGAAACATATTCAAAGTATTGTTGAGAAGGCTTTTGAATTAAAAAAGAAGTTGTTTATTTTAGTAATCAATAGAATTTGAACACTAGATAAGCCAATCAATGTTATGAAGGCCAAAAGTAAGTGGAAAAGACTAATTAATACAACTAATGTTTGTAATGTTTTTTCTGGAGAATGGAAACATAGTTACAGTTGTGAGCCGTTTTTAATGAAGAGAGTTACCTTCAGAGTAATGATTTGTTGCATGCAGTTGACACCAGTGGTCGAGCTTATGAGGTTAAGAATGGTTGTCCAATTGAAAAAGAGAAAATTGTCCCTAGAAAGGCAGAAGAGGTGTTAGCTGATGAAGTTTTAGGGAGACGTCCTAAGGCTCCAGTGTACACTTGGAATTGCAGTAGTATTTGTAGTGTACGACAGTATTCAATTGATTTTTTTCACAATTTCTTACGTAAGTATACTAAGAATAGTGTTAAACAAAAAATTGAGATGTTGCAAGAAATAGACCCTTGCAGAGTGACAGAAAAAACGGGTTTGCAAGGTCATTCTCTGGCTTGTCTTTCTAAAAAAGTATGTCAGAGTGTTTTTCACCATTTCAGGATGTTAGCAGTACATCATACTGAAATGAGGAAATTAGTGAGAAGGTTGTTTTATGCAAAAAGGCCAGCACTAATGTTAAAAAAAAGTTAAACAGTGCTCTTTTGCATGGATCTGTATTAGATGTAATCAACATTTGTGAAGTAATTGAGGTTAGTTACTTTGGTCCTGAAGAAGACAGTGCAGAAACTGATACATTAATATAAGGAAATGTGGAAGAAAATGGACAGAATTTTAGTACAGAAAATTTTGAGCAGGACATTATAAGGTTTTAGGTCATTTCAGGTGAAAGGCCAAACTTTTCTTGTATTTGTTGTAGACGAATTCATTATAAAAATCAGACCAGGTTAGTTGATCTATATTTAAAAAGTGAAAAGGAGAATAATAATCAGTGGAAGGAATTTGCAACTTATTTATTGGTAGAGAATTGTTTTGATTTGGGTTCTGATCAACGTATTTGTAAATATTGTTATAATAAATTAAATGAAAACAAAATGCCTGCTAGAGCTGTACATAACAATCTTGAGTTGGTAAATATTCCTTCTGAACTGATGGATTTAAATACTTCTGAGTCTATTCTTATTCAATGTGTGCATACAATTCAATTTAATTCAATTCATGAAGCTTTATTCGGTACTATAAAATGACCATAAAAGCAAAAGGATAAAACACATTAAATAATAGATATTTACAAAATTCAGATGAAGATAAAACCATAAAATAAAATAAAAAGTACAGACATGATTCTTAAAATAGCATACTTTAAAAACGTAGCAGTATAAAAACAGATATCGGTAGATTCCAGAATAAATATTAAACTTATTGCCTGGTTAACTGTATGTATATCATATTTAACAAACATAGGTTGCAGATAGGCAATACGGAAATTTGTGTACAGTTTACAAAATAGTAAAAAGTGCAAAGTGCTCTGTTTGGATACGCCATCACACAAACATGGCCCTGTCGGATGTCTTTTAAGATTCGGTAGAGCCACTAGATGATGTACTACTCCAAATCTCAGTCTGGTTGGTACAAACTTATGGGATGGCCTGGTCACCATAACTAGATAAAAGGGGAAACCTTCAGTAATGTTATATCAACTGTAAAACATGACAGTGGACATATATCCGTTAGCTAATGCCCGCTTCCTTGTTCTGAAAGCTAGGAATTTGATTTTCAGCTCTGCTTTGGGTATCAGAGATGCGGCACTTGGGATAATCAATGTGTGCATCCATTTCAGGCTATTGTTCGTATGGAGCCTAAGACAGGGAAATTGCCTCCTTCAGATTTATAGAGAGGATTAAAGGGAAGAGTTGTATATTTGCCTCTAGATTTAAAGAAAAATTTTGAAACAATTGGTGTAGAAAATGTGGAAGAGGAACCTCTAGTTATTCTAGTTAATGGCGTTCTTTTTTTTTTTTTATTGCAGAATTAGAAACCATTGCATACAATAGCTCAACCAGCACACTCATGGTGTCCCCCCGCATCAATCGGAGGAGCTTAGGTCATACACAGCCATTCAGCCCGCATCCCGGAGGCCGGGCGGCACAGTGTTCCAGTTGTTAGCAAGACATCATGGTGAGCGTCCCTGAGGGACAATGGTCGAAATCTCTTTATGTATCTGCATTTTACCCCCCCAACCCCTAACCCGTCCCCAACACCATCCATCATAGTCAAACATCCCTGTTCCCGATCTATATCCCGGCTCCCAACCCACCCCTCAACAGCCCTAGAACAACCCCTGATCCCTCCCCCCCAGCAACCGCTAATGGTGTGTGCCATGTTCCTGACTCTTGTATGGGTCCCGCTACAGATCCGCTTATACCTCCGTACTCGTAAGCCTCGCAGTGTCCTCATGTCCTATCCATTCAGTCCTCATCGTCCACCAAGGAGTCACGCAAAGCCTGTACTATCAATTCCCATGCACGCGCTGATTCCAGGCTCTTTTCGTTGTCAAGCTTGATAGCCTGCCTCATACTTAGCACACTCTCGCATTCAGACCACCTCAGCAAGTCATTCGTCCACCTCCTCACAGACGGTCCCTCCCTGGACTTCCAATGCCAGGTAATCTCTCTCTGCACCAGTATCAGCCCTAGGTCAATAAATGTACTTGTCACCTTAGAGTTTTTTGTGTGTGGGAACCAGAGCAACAAGCACGCCGCCATATCAAACTCCACCTCCCTGTCGGTCACTGCATTGAGGAGTTCCCCCACCTCCGCCCAGTAAGCCTCTAGTTTCGGGCAGCCCCAGAACAGGTGATCCATATTCGCCTCCAACGCCAAGCAGCTCGGACACCGTGCCTCCTGTACCTGGAAGTACCGTTTGATCTTCTCTGGAGTCAAGTAGGCCCTATGTAACACAAAAAAATGCACCTGCTGGAAGCGCGCATTCCTCGTGCCCTTCCACGTGCGCTTAAGGATATGGCCCCACACCGTGTCCAGAATGGGCCTGCCTATGCTCACCTCCCATTTCGCTTTCAGACCCAGCAGCGGTTCCAGCCCCTCATGCAACATCCTATTGTGGAGGCAGGTCACCGCTTTAAAGGTGCCGGCGGCCATCACTACATACTGGCAAGCCATAGTCGTTTCCGGTTCGATGAGCCCCCCTCTCCAATGCTTTTGAATGGCCGCCACTAGGGCCGCATGCAAGAGGAAGCTCCCCTCCGGCAGCCCAAACTGTTCCTGTAGCGCCCTGAAGGGCACCAAGGTGCCATCAATATACAGGTCCCCTACCACTTGCAGTCCCAGCTCCTCCCACTCTAATAATGGGGACCAGTCGCCCCCATGCGGCAGCACCGTCAGCATGCCTATCGGTATCTCCGGGGCATACGGTCGGGTCGCCTTCGCCCTCCTCAGACTCCTCTGCCAGCATAACCTGAGCGTCCGCTCCTCCATGGTGAGGCCTCGCAACTCCAGTTTCTGCAGCATAATGATATAGGCTAGGACATGGCATTGTATCCCCTGCTCTCGGTCACGCTCCGGCCCTCTGAACACCCTAGCCACATGCTGTGTAAGAACCTGAAGTTGCGCTGCCAAATAATACAACTCAAAGTCAGGGACGGCCATCCCCCCCTCAAGCTTGGGGCGAAGCAACGTACTCAGTGCCACTCTACGGCGGCCGTGCCCCCAAAGGAAGTCAATAATCATCGTCCGCAAGTCCCTAAATATCCTCTGAGGAATCCAAATGGGCAGCGTTCGAAAATAGTACAAGAGCCGTGGAAGCGCCACCATCTTCAGCAGAGCAATCCTACCTAACACCATCAGGGGGAGTGATGCCCAGAAAGACATACAACCTCTCAGCGCCCGTACGCACCGTCCAACATTGCCCTCTAATAGGTCCGCGGCCTCGTGGTAGATATGGACTCCCAGATAAGTAAAGCAAGATGGCTCCCAGACCACCCCTACATCATGGGCGGGGCAGGGCGTGTCCGCTCTAAGCGGAAAGACACAGGTCTTCGCCCAGTTAACCCTGAGGCCCGACAACCGGCCAAACTCAGACAGCATTTCCATCGCCCCTTCCAGAGCCCGTTCCGTGTCCTCCATATACAGTAGCAGATCGTCCGCATACAGTGATATGTAGTGCAGCTGCCCTCCTCTTGCAATCCCTGCATACATGTCTCCCGACCTGGCACGCACCGCCAAGGGTTCCATCCCCAGTGCGAACAGAAGAGGGGAAAGGGAGCACCCTTGTCTCGTCCCCCTACCAACTGGATAAGCCGCAGACACCAGGTTGCCCAGAGGTACTCGCGCCGTTGCCGAGGAATACAGCACCTTCGTCCATCTGCGAAACCCTTCACCAATGCCGAACCTCACTAGTACTTCATCCAGATAGACCCATTCCAAACTATCAAAAGCTTTCTCAATGTCTACAGATAACACCGCCTGGGTATCGTCCGTATCCACTGCACCATCCAGTATCCCAACCAGGCGACGAATATTTAACGCCGTGCTCCTCATGGGGATAAACCCCGCCTGGTCCCTGTGCACCAGGCCGGTCATATGTGGGGCCAACCTGGTGGCCAAGATCTGGCTTAATATCTTGTAGTCCACCGTCAGCATGGACAATGGCCTGTAAGACCTCACATCAGTCGCTTCCCTGCCGGGTTTTAGCAACGGCACTATCAGTGCTTCCCTCATTGATCCGGGCAGGCCCCCCAACCTGTGTGCCTCCGTATATACCACCAGTAGTCTGGGTGCTAAACTATCAACGTACTTCTGGTAGAATTCTATCGGTAGGCCATCCACCCCGGGCGTTTTATTCCTCGCCATATGCTTAATGGCCGCCCTGATCTCGGCCAGCGTGATAGGACCACCTAAGTCTTTTGCATCGTCATCATCAAGTACCGGAAGCTGCATTGACTCCAGATATGCCGCGATTTCGCACGCCTCCACTCCTAACTGACTCTCGTACAACTCCGCATAGTAGGCCCGAAAGCACTCCAGCACCGCCGTTTGGGAATATACCATCTCCCCTAGTTCATTTTTGATGCTCAAGACCGGGCAGCCTCTGAGTTCAGGATTAGCGAGCCTAGCCAGAAGCGTACCCACCTTATCCCTTTCAGCATGCGCTCTAATGGCGTATTGGCTGTAATCATAGCTCCGTAACCGTTCCGTTTCGGTGGCCACCACCTCCTTGGCCTCCAGTAACCGGGCCTGCAATTCCGGTTGGTCCGGCCTACGCCGCTCCAGATCCCTCAGTTTCTCCTCCGCACTGGCAAGCGCATTCAACACCGACAATCGAGCATTCAAAAACCTACCCAAGCATACTCCTCTCACCACCACTTGCATCGCATCCCATTCAGTGGACCTATACGTAGCTGTACCCTCATTCTCACTAAAATACTGATCAATGCCTCGTTGGACTGCTTCACTGAACACCGAGTCCTCCAGGGTGTCGGGCCGGAGCCGCCATGTTGGAATCGCGGAACGTGCCCGCTGCCATTGGACTTGCACCAGCAGAGGATTATGATCCGAGATGGTTCTGGCCAAATACTCCGTGTGGGAGACCAATGGGGCCAGGGACCCGCTGCACAGTACCGAGTCAATTCTAACATGTAGAGCGTGGAGTGCTGAGAAAAAGGAGTAGTCCCTACCATCCCTGTGTTGTTTCCGCCACACATCCAACAGCCCCCATCTTTCTTGCCAATCCTTCCTATGCATGGCTAGCTTACGTACAGGGGAATCAACGAGGGGAGGGTGAGATCTGTCTAAGGCCACATCCGTGATCGAATTGAAGTCCCCCCCAGTATCACAGGACCCGCTAGGAAAGAAGCCAAGGATCCGGATAAACCATCAAAGAAGCGGGCCTGATCAACATTCGGAGCATATACACAGCTGAGAACCACATCCCGACCATCCAACCTCCCATCTACCGCCACATATCTGCCCTCAGGATCCACCAATTGATTCAACACCTGAAATGGTATCCCTGCTCTCACCCATATCAGTACCCCTCTAGCAAACGCTGAGTAAGTGGTGCCAAAGACCTGACCCCGCCATCTCTTCTGTAGTGCGGTGCATTCCTGTTTCGTTAAATGAGTCTCCTGCAACATGGCAACCTGAACCCCCCGCCTCACCAAATAAGCATGCACTTTGTGGCGTTTGACCATAGTTCGCAGTCCTCGGACATTCCACATTAGGCATTTCAAGTTAGGTAACGTCCCCATACCAGCATAGAGCGATCCAGTTCAAGTGCAGCCAGTTAATACCCACACCATAGCAGTTGCCCCCCGAAACAAACTATAGAAAAAGAAACTCCCCAAACCCCACTCCCCAGGACTGAGCCCACAAACCCGGTGTCAGCCCCGATCCAAACCTTTAACCAAACACACATCCGACTAACCTGTGGTCGCCACCACAGAAGGCCTTAAGGGCCCTGGGGGGGTGAGTTATGGCCGACCCCGGCAAGTGGAGCCCGCGCCCCGCGCCTTCCATCCCGCAATGCCGATGCGGCACCCTACCTGGCGACCCATCTAGTGCCAACAGGATACCACCCTACCAAAAACAGTGTCCAAGTCCCATTGAAGAATCAGCCATGAAAAATCTCATCAGACGTCTGGGGGGTGACCACCGGCCCCTTCAAGCTCTCCACTTCCGAAAGTTCCTCTACAGTCCTGCCACCGTCTTCGCCAGAGTCCCTCGCCGCCAGTTCACTCTCCGGCTGCGATCTCGTGATGGCCGCCGTCGCTGCTAGCGCCTCTCTTTTGTCTGCAGCTATTTGGGCCTCCCGTTTCTCTCGCTGAAGCCTAGTGCGGGAGCGTATCCTTTGAGACTTCCGGACCTGAGGCGGTTTAGGCTTCTCTCGCCGACTTTTGCTATTCCTGTCCATGCCAGCTCGATATGATTCCAACCACATCCATGCTTCATCCGGAGTTTGAAAAAAGTGCGTGGTCCCATCCAGGATTATCCGCAGCTTGGCCGGGAAGAGCAAGGAGTACTAGATGCCCTCCTCCCTCAGCTCCTTTTTCACCGCCAGAAAGGATGCCCTATTCTTCTGGACCGCCTGAGTGTAGTCCGGGAAGATCGTGACTCTGCTGTTTTCCACCTCATATGGGCCCGAGGCCCGAGCTTTCTGGATTAGGAGGTCCCGGTCCTTATAATGAAGGAGCTTCACCACCATCGGTCTGGGGGGGCGGCCAAGCGCTGGTGGGCGAGCCGGCACCCTGTGTGCTCGCTCCAATGTAAAGAAGGAAGTGAGTCCCTCCGGTGCCACCACAGTCCAGAACCATTCCTCCATGTAGGCCACCGCATCCTCCCCTTCAATTCGTTCCGGCAGGCCTACGACCCGCACGTTGTTCCGTCTGTTGCGGCTTTCAGCATCCTCCGCTCGTCGCTCCAGCATGTCCAGCCGGGTCAGGATGTCCGTTATCTTATGTTCCGCGGTCACCACCGCCGGTTTCAGGTCCAATAAGAGCTGCTCATGGTCCTTTACCTTATCCGCCAACTTGGCATGATCCGCTCTCAGGAGCCCCAGCCCCGTAGCGACCTGCGCAATGTCCTGCTGCAATGCCTCCTAGGTCGAGGTGATGGCATCCAGAATAGCATCCAGGCGCCGATGCAGTCTCTGCTCTTGGTCCATCATCGGCGGGGAGGCCTCGCCAACCTGGGATAGTGCGGCCGGGTTCTCCCGGCCCTGCTCCGTTATGGTCGCTCCACCCGCAGCCGCCATCTTAGGTGTCTCCGTTGCCTCTACACGGGCATACCCGGACCTCACCAAGTCCCGATAACCTCCGCCCAGGGGGACGTACGCATCAGCAATGATCGCGACAGAGTGCCTCCGCAATGTCCGCAACTCTAAGGATCAGAAGGTCCAGCGCCGTCCACCCCACTGTCGCCAGATCCTGGGGGAGGGGGAGGGGGGGAGAAGAAGTAGAGACGAGTGCTCGCCCCCAGTACCTCGATCCAACGTTGGTCACCAAACTCCCCGCTCCTCAGGTCCGCACCTACAGTTCCTACTTCTCCGATCTCGCATAGGCGGGCCACCCCGCTAGCCGATGCCAATTCCACTCAGTTTCGGTTTCAGAGGCCATCGACCCGTGCCGTCGCCATTTTCTTCACACTCTGGGCAACACCTCGGCCGTCGTCTTACTAGGTCTCCGCGGGGCCAGCAAACCCCAAAGTGCTCTCCGCCGCTCTCCAGTGGTTCCCCAACTCTTCGTAGGCCAGTTGCGCCGACCAGGGGTCGCCCCAGGTGCGGTTTTCAGGAGAAATAGCGGGACCCTGCGCGGAGCTGCAAGCTCACGCCGCCATCCCGATCGGCGTCCAAGCCACGCCCCCTTATAGTTAATGGCGTTCCTACGAAGAGTAAGAAAATCTGGCAAGAATTAGTGGATGTTAGGAAAGTGAAAAAGGCAACGTTGTATTTGGTAAAAAATAATCAATACTATAAAAATGTATATGTAGGAGAAGAGGAAACAACTGTAGAAGAGGGCAGTGATTTGTCAACTGGACAAATTGAAAAAGTGGATGTGTCTAGAACTGAAGAAATTTATGAACATTATAGTGTGCATCCACTTCACTCTAAAGAAGTGATAGGGAATACTATTGAATTATTCAAAATGAAAGAAGCGAAAGGAAGTCCCATTAGTGTATGGGAAGAAAGCTTGGAAGCTCGTTGTTTCCCTCAGTTATTTCCAACAGGCAAAGGTGGACGATATGATGAACGACCTGTGCAGATTCTTGCATCTGAATACCGGACATCAAGATTATATGCAGAAGATCCAAGTTTTCGCCAATGTATTCCATATTTGTTTCATCTTCTGTTTGAGAGTGACTTTTTGGACTTTCTTATGCAGTGAACCATATACTAAAAAGTGGAGTACATCTGCAAAATGTTTTGGCAAAGGACTTTATGGATAAAGTCCAACAGAAATATACTGTTTTGGAACTCAGCTAATGAATCTCATGGCATGTCAGCGTGGTACTAATGAGTATTGGTACCGTTGTAATGGGGAATTGAAATGTATGCTAAGAAACTTAGGAACTCCTACATGGTTCCTTACTCTAAGCTGTGCTGAGTATGCTTGGGAAGATTTACTTCAATTTCTTCGAGAGGCAAATGCAAACATAGAAAATATAGAATACAAGACATCTGGAGAACTGTGCTCTTTTGATCCAGTTAATGTATGCAGGTATTTCAATCATAGATTTGAAGCTATGATGTCTTTTATCACAAACAAAAAAAATCCTCCTCATGGAGAGGTTCTAGATTTCTTTTGGAGAAAGGAGTATCAAGCAAGAGGTGCTCCTCACATACATATGCTGCTATGGATCAAAGATGCCCCCAAATTTGGAACAGATTCAGATGATGCAGTGATGAGTTTTATTGAACAATATTCTACATGTGCTGTACCAAAAAGTACAGAACAAAAGAATTTAAGACATCAAGTCTTACGGTTTCAAACCCATCGTTGTGGAAAATACTGTTGTCGAAAATACAAATCTAAGGATACGTTCTACACAAAATGTCGTTTTGGATTTCCACATCCGCTAATATCAAAAGGAAGAGTGAACAATTTTATGTCATCTTTGCGACATACTGTCACAAGAAAATCACCGAGAAATACCTACAACTTAAGATGAAATGAAGAGTCAAAATACATAAATGACTATAACCCAGTCATTTTGTCCATGTGGATTGCTAACATGGATATTCAATATGTTGCAAACAACTCCATTTCTGTGGCTCGATATGTAACGTCTTCCATTACTAAATCTGAAAAGACGGAACTAAAGGGAATGTGGGAAGAAATTTCTCATGAAAAGAGCCTAAGTAAGAAATTGTACAGCTACAGTTTGAAGATGTTGTCTCATCGAGAAATCGGAGCATATGAATGTTCAGATAGCTTATCATCTGCAAGTCTACACTCCAAATCTAGAACAACCATTTGGGTGAGTTTAGGTCTTTCAAGAACACAAAACCAAGTTTTGAAATCTGTACAAGAAATTTAGTATTTAGCAGAGAAAGAACCAGACAGTGCAGATATTTTGAAGACAAATATGTTGAATACATACTATCCAAATAGAAGTAATCATCTTGAGAACGATTGTCTCTATGAAGTACTGCAAAGCTATACTTTTAAGAGGAATATTACAGAAGATATCAATAAAGGAGTATATGCTGTGATTGGATCTGAAGGATGTTTAGTGAAACAAAGAAAATGGCATTTCATTAATCACCGAAAACTGAGTTGCGAAACTCCTGACAAAAGGGAATTTTACTATTTAGCTCTTTTGCAACTCTTTAAGTCATGGCGTACAGAACTGGAACTACTTGGAGATTTTCACAGTTATGAAGATTCATAAAACACAACTAAAAATACTATAGAATGTCCTGTTTTGACTAATTATCTGAAAATGTTAAACGTCGAAATACAGCAAGAAGCTACAATTGCAGCAGAGATTGCTAGAGACAGTTCTCAAGACAGTCAAAGTTCTGCTTTGTTGAGTCAGGATCCACTAGGAGAACCAATTATCTAAAATGAAGCAGCAAATGCCATGGATGAGGTAGAAAGAGCAATGCAACAAGCTCAAGAGGATGCAATAAACTTAGAATTGGAAAAACAACTAAATGTTGAGCAAAAACAAATATATGATCAAGTGACAGAACAGATTGAGCATGGTTTATATCATGAGAAAAAAGAGTGCTCATGTACGTCATTTAAACCTGTCCGACTGTACCTGAGTGGACAAGCAGGAACTGGAAAAAGTTTTCTAATTAAAGGAATTGCAACTTATATACAGAAAAGAGTTGTCACTCTCTTGTGTTGTAACTGCTCCAAATGGGTTGGTAGCACATAACATTAAAGGGATTACTTTACATCGTTTATTGATGCTGCCAGTAGCGCATGAAAATAAATTAGAATACCACAAGCTGTCTGGAGAAGCTTGTTGTGAAGTTTCTAGAGTCTTGAAAAAAATGAAACTTCTCATTATTGATGAGGTAAGCATGGTATCAAATTTAATGTTGGCCTTTGTGCATTTAAGAATGCAACAAATCCTTAAAACAGAGTATGATGTGTTATTTGGAGGCAAACACGCCATAGTTTTTGGAGATCTACTACAACTACCTCCTGTGAAAGGACAACCAGTATTTAAAACAGTTACACATGAAGACACCAGAAAGTGCCTGGGAAGCATTGGAAATGTTAATATTTGGTCATATTTCGAATATACAGAAATCATTACAAATATGCGACAGGCAAAGGATGCTGATTATAAAAGTATTCTTAAAGATATAAGAATTGTAAAAGTGAGTGAACATGGCAAAGAAGCTTTACAGGCACGATTACTTTCAAATTTGTTTCCAAACGAAAATATTGTTCCAGAGAATATATATAGAAAAATTGCAGAAAAGAAATCAGTTATATGCTTGATGCCAACTCTGCAAGAATGTTCAATATTCAATGAAAAATTTTTGAAGTTAGAAAATCAAGAAATTATAAAACTGGAAGCTATTGATAGAATAGAGCATGAAGGAGCTACTATTATTTTGTCAGAAAAGTTGAAGTCAAAATTGAATTCTTTAGAGAAATCAATATCTAAAACTACTGGTTTAGAAAAGAATCTATATGCATGTATATATTGTCGGATAATTTTACGACGTATTTTACATGTGGAAAGAGGTTTAGTAAATGGAGCAATGGGTAATGTTGTTGATTTTGTTAATTACCCAAATAGAGATGACATTGAATTTTTGAAAATCAAATTTGATGAAATTGAAGAAGTACAACAATTGAGTCGTTGTTCAGCTCGATTTTTGCTTGTAAAAGATTTATAAGTCCGCCGAAAACAGTTTCCTGTTTGTTTGGCATATGCGGTGACTATTCATAAATGTCAAGGTTTAAGTAAGGATAGTGCTTTGGTGAATATTGGAAGTACTGTGTTTAAAGAGGGTAAGGCATATGTTGCTTTATCTTGAGTCAGAACTGTATCTGGATTGTACTTGATTGATTTTGATGAGACAAAGATTAGTGTAGATGTAAATTGTGTAAAAGAGTATAATAGGTTAAGAAGAGAACATGCTCTCAATTTACCTCAATATCCTTTATTTGAAAAGCGTGTGGTAGGTCGAAAAAGAAGATATGAGAAAAATTGTAGCGAGGTTGTAGAGAAAAGAAAAAAACTAGATGAACCAGTGATAGTGAGCAAAAAGAAAAAGGATACTATTGAAGAGGTTGTTGGTTTTCAGTTTGAAAACAGTTCTGGTGTCAACTGCTATGCTAATGTAGTGGTTAATGTTGTTTTTTTTCTTGAAACTTTACAACAACAAATTGTTGAAAATCGGGACAAAAGATTTTGTTGTTTGTTAAATTCTGTGTTTGAGAAATGTAGTAGTGATAAAACTAAAATAGAAAGTGTTTTTTTATATTCAAAATGTTTTAGACATATGTTCTGGTTTAAATAAATTTTCCCAGAATATTCAGCAAGATTGTCAGGAATTTCTAATGTATATGCTTGTTGTATTGCAAGATGAAGGTATAGATATTGAAAATCTTTTTGGCCTTTGTTATAAATGGCAACATGACTGTGACAATTGTTCGTTTTCAAGTAGTACTAAAATAGACACTAAAAGATTGATATATTTGACCTTACCTGACTGCAAATCAGTGTCTTTTAATAATCTAGTTAGAGAAGCAAATCAAAACATGGTCTGTACCCAATGTAACTCACAAATGTTATCAACATTATTTATACAAAGATATGGACAGTATGTAATTTTAATGCTGCAACGATGCAGACCTGATGGAAGAAAACTGACAACTTTCATAATATATTTTGTGGCTTCTCAACTATCAATATCAGGAAGAACGTTTGTAACTGTAGCAATTATTTTCCATGATGGTCCTTCTACAACATCAGGACATTACTCAGCTTATTTAAAATGTACAAAAGGCTTGACACATTGTAATGATTCTCAATTGATTTTTAAACAACGTTTGCCTTATGACTTACTAAATTCTTACCTAGTTGTTTACAACCCAGATTTATGGGAAAATAATTGGTCTGGGAAAATTACTGCTGTTAAGAAAGGGTAGTCTGGTGTTGAAAAGTACTTTGTGAGTGAGGGTGATCAGCTTCAAAAAATTCTTGTAGTTGACGTAGAGGTAGTGTAAGTGTATCAGATAGTGGGTGATGTGGCTATCGCAGTAGATGTTGATCATCAGTGAGGCAGAGGTGTTTTAGATTTGTTGTAGTTGTTGTAGATGTTGGTGACATTTTTTATTCAAATCAAATCAAATATCTTTATTCGGTACTTAAAAAGGTACCATTAAAGAACATGAGAATACATACAATATTTAAAAAGCATTTTTTTAAAAATGACATATATATTAAAAGCAATAAAAATAGGTCTAAAAGAGGGCGAAACGAACAATAGACATTTTTTATTCCCTTGTAGAGGTTTCTTTTAATGGTATACAGCTCCTTGCTAAGATAAAGGCTGAGCAGAGTGTCATCGGCATACCAGATGATGTTGAGATTCTGATAGCATGCTAGTTGTTTAAGGTTCTATGTACATGATAAATAGCATCGGGTGCAGGTATAACCATTGTTAGATGGTACAAAAGATGTTGGTGCTTTTGATTCGTAAGGTTGGGAAACGGACGCTTAAGAGTACTATTAAGTAACTTCCAAACTAAGGATTTCACGCATACTATTTGGCTATGAGGAAAAGTATCTGAAACAAAAAATTACTATTTCGGGTAAATGTTGTTAGCATATGTTTGAACACTCTCTCCCTTACTCCCCTTCCTTTACTCATCTTACTCCCCTTCCCTCACTCTCCTTACTCCCCTTCATTCACCTTTACACTCCTTCTCTCACCATCAGTACCCTTCCCTTACCCTCACTCACCTTCTCCTGCTCCCTCTTTCCCCTCTCTGTCCCTCACTTATCTTTCCTTTCTTCCTCCATCACTACCCTTGTCTTGCTCTATACCTCACTCTCTTCTCACTCCCCCTCACTCTCTTTCCTTTACACCACCCCTCACTCACCTTCACTCACTCCTCTTCTCTCACTCCCTCACTCCCTTTTGCTCACCCCCCTTCCTTTATTCCCTCCCTCACTCCCCTTTCCACCATCGGTCTCTAAGTCTCTTCCTCTGTCTCAGTCACTATAATTGCCTCACTCCCTCACAGTCCCTCACTCTCCCTCTCTTTCTCTCTCTCACTGTCTCCCTCTCTCTCCACCACTCTTCCTTTTCTTTCCTCTCTCTTTCCATAAATCCTTCTCTCTCACTCACTCCTTTTTCCTCTCTCTTAATATGCTTCTTTTTCTCACTCCCCTTCCCTCACCCTCATATCCCTTGCTCACTGTCATTGCCCTTCACTCAATCTCACTCCTCTTCCCCCATTTCATGTTCTCCTCTCTGTGCCTCACTTCCATTCCCTTTCTCCTGCTACCATTCCCTTACTGCCCCTCACTCTCTTTCCCTCACTCCATCCGTCAGCCCCCTTCCCCCACTCCCCTTTCCTCACTCCCTTTTGCTTACTCCCCTTCCTGTACTCCCTCACTCCCTTTCACTCCATTTCTCTCTCCCTCTCTCCCTCTGTCTCACTCAGTCTAACCACCTCATTCCCTCTCAGTTCCTCGCTCTCCCTCTCTTTTTCTCTCTCAGTCTTTTCCTCTATCTCCCTCACCCTTCTTGTCTTTCCCTTTCTGTTTCCATCACCCCTCCTTCATCCCTTAGTCCCCTTTCCTCTCTCTCCCTGTCTCCCTCTGTCTCACTCTAACTGGCTCACTCTCTCTCAGTCCCTCCCTCTTCCTCTCTTTCACTCTCTCCCTCTCTCTCTCTTACCCTTAATCTCTTTTCCTCTCTCTTTCTACCACTCCTCCTCTCTCCCTCACTCACCTTCCCTCTCTTTCAATTTTCTTCCTTCTCCCTCATTCCCTTTCCCTCACCCTCATACTCCTTCGCAAACTGTCACTGCCCTTTACTCATCCTCACTCCTTTTTCCCCACTCCACTTCCTCCTGTGTGTGTCTCACTCCCTTTCCCTTTCTCACTCCCTTTCCCTCACTACCCCTCGCTCTCCTTTCCTCACTCCATCCCTTACTCCCCTTCCCTTACTCCCTTTTCCGAACTCCCTCCTTCCCCTCACTCCCCTTCTCTCACCCTCACTTCCATTCCCTCACTTTCCTTTACTCCCTTTTTCTCATACTCATACCCCTACCCTCACCATCGCTCCACTTCCCTTACCTTCACTCCCCTTACCCTGCTCTACCTCCCCCTCTCCATCACTTACTCCCCTTCCCTAACTCCCTCCTTCCCCTCACTCCCCTTCTCTAACCCTCTTCACTCAGTCCAACCCTCTTCAACGTCTACATGAGCCCCCTCGCAGCCATCGCACGCCAACACAACCTCAACATCATCTCCTACGCCGACGACACCCAGCTGATCCTCTCCCTCATCAACGACCCCACCACCGCCAGAG
The DNA here is from genome assembly GCF_964263255.1 of Lissotriton vulgaris. Taxonomy (NCBI): domain Eukaryota; kingdom Metazoa; phylum Chordata; class Amphibia; order Caudata; family Salamandridae; genus Lissotriton; species Lissotriton vulgaris. The sequence goes on along the minus strand of NC_141699.1, from coordinate 412,151,602 downwards.
CCAACCTACACGAAGGGATAAAAGACATCGCCGACTGGATGAGAAACAGCCGCCTTAAACTGAACTCAGACAAGACGGAAGTCCTCATCCTGGGATCATCACCCTCCACCTGGGACGACTCCTGGTGGCCCCTGGCCCTGGGCACCGCTCCCAAACCAACGGACCACGCACGCAACCTGGGCTTCATCCTGGACTCCTCCCTGTCGATGACCAGACAAGTCAACGCCGTCTCATCTTCATGCTTCAACACCCTGCGCATGCTCGGCAAGATCTGCAGATGGATCCCCACTGAAACCAGGAAGACCATCGCCCAGGCACTCGTCACCAGCCGACTGGACTACGGGAACACCCTCTACGCCGGAACCACAGCCAAACTTCAAAAAAGACTCCAACGCATCCAGAACGCCTCTGCACGACTCATCCTGGACATCCCCCGACACAGCCACATCACCGGACACCTGAGAGACCTGCACTGGCTCCCCGTCAGCAAGAGAATCACGTTCAGACTCCTCACCCACGCACACAAGGCTCTCGACGACTTGGGCCCCAAGTACCTCAATGACCGCCTGACCTTCTACACGCCCACCCGCCAGCTACGATCGACCAGCCACGCTCTCGCCACCGTACCACGCATCCGCAGAGCCACCGCCGGAGGAAGATCCTTCTCCTACCTGGCAGCCAAGACTTGGAACTCCCTCCCCACCCACTTTTGGCGAACCCAAGACCATCTCTCCTTCAGGAAGCAGCTCAAGACCTGGCTGTTCGAGCAGTAACATACCCTTCTCCCCCAGCGCCTTGAGACCCTCCCGGGTGAGTAGCGCGCTTTACAAATGCCGTGATTGATTGATTGATTGATTAATTGATTGATTGATTGATTGATTGATTGATTGATTGACTCCCAGTCCCTCACTTTTCCTTACCCCCTTTTTCTCATCCTCATACCCCTTCCCTCTCCGTCCCTAACTTCCCTTCTCTGTCTTCCTCCCCCTCTCCCCGTCTCTCACTCCCCCTCCCTCACTCTATTTTCTTTAATGCCCTTACCTTACTCTTTCACTCCCCTTACCTCACTCCCCTACCCATAGTCCCCTTCTTTCAGTCATTCTTTGACTCCCCTTCTCTCACTCACCATACTCCCCTTTCCTCACTCCTTCACTCAGTCCCTGCCTCCACCTTCACTCACTCATTTCAGTCATTCATTTATACACTACACATTCATTCAAATAAAGTATGACATAGTATTTAAGAAATATAGCTCTTCTTGGAGAAGTGAAGTTAGTTACAAGAACAGTTTTTTTTGTCTTTTTTTGTTTTAAATTTTTTTTGTCTTTTTTTAACAATTTTATATTTTTGGGGGATTTTTTGAAGAAAAAATATAAACAGGTAGCCAAACACTGCTCAACAGGAACAAACATAATAAAAGAAAAAAATTAGTGACGGGAGCATCTATGTTGCCTCTGCTTTTTGACAATCAAATCGATGGTTTGTTCCCCATAGCACAATAGTTCATTGCAATATTTACAATTTATTTATTTATTTATTTTTAGAGTTTTCTATAGCGCGAACTTGAACCGATTAGGTTATCAGAGCGCTTTACATCATAGCACCAGTTCCGTTACATGTTATCACAGCAGTTTACATAGAATCAGTTACGTTGCACATTTCAGGATCTTGAACCGATTAGGTTATCAGAGCGCTTTACATAAGACAGCATTCGATGTCCAGTGCCCTCCTCCGCCGTGTAGCGGGGGACCTCTTCCAGCCCTCCGAAGTCGTCGAGCTGTCGGGACTAGGCTCCTGGAATTTCAGCTGCCCCTTTACAAGGCACTTTACATAGAATCAGTTACGTTACACATTTCAGGAACACATTTCTTTTTGCTCTAGTGAATAGGGTTATCTCTTCACACGGGGGAAGGGATACACCTGGCTATATTCCAACAGTTCCACAGGCGATTAGTCGTTAAAGCTATAATTCTAAACACCGGGAGGGGATACACATGGATACAATCTAAAAATCAAATAGGATACTAGTCGTTAGAGTTAACTTCTATCTTGACAGGAGGGATGTGACTGGAAACACTCTATGGGTAATATAGGGGTGGTAGAGAGTACAAAGGACCGCTGCAAACACTACACGAGTACCAGCATAGAGGAGGGGTGGGTGGGATGCAAAGGTCTGGAGGGAAGGGCTAGAGTCCAGCGAAAACTGTCCAAAAAAAACAGCAGCATTCACAGCATAGAGGAAGGGTGGGTAGGATGCAGGGTATGGAGGGAGGGACTAGTCCAACGAAAAAGTCCTCCAGAGTCCACCAGAGCACTATCCTCTGCGTTCGTGTTCCCGGAGCCTGTGTCTGCTGGTCATAGAAAGCGTGTCCCCAAGGGCGCCATCTTGAAGTCAGGCACCGTTGGCGCTAAACAGCGTAGTCAGCAAGGGGGAAGGGGGGGGCACATCTCTGCCCTCGGGCCCAGGCCCGTCTGTGGCGGAGAGAGGGGTGTATGGCCCCCGGAGCAGGTAGGTGGGAAGGTTTCAAGGCGGCGCCGTCATCAGCAGGGGCGCCGCCGTCAATCACCGGCCCTTTACTGGTGTGCCCCTGGAATGCCCTCAGAGTCTCGGCGGGTGACAGCGGGTGGCAGCGGGGGACGCAGTGGGAGCCCTACATACCGCTCAGGTGATCAGCGCCTGTCCGACTTGCCCCCGGTCTCCGCTCCTCTTCCTTGTTGTTCTTTAGCCCGGGCTGGTAGCGGGCGTCCGCCATGTTGGGTCCCCGGCAGGGATCGATAGCAGTTAGCCAGCGCCGCTCCACAGACACCAGTAACGAGGTGGCAGCGGGGGACGCGGTAGGAGCCCTACATACGGCTCGGGTGAACAGCGCCTGTCCGACTCGCCCCCGGTCTCCGCTCCTCTTCCTTGTTGTTCTAAAGCCCGAGCTGGTAACGGGCGGCCGCCATGTTGGGTCCTCGGCGGGGATCGGGAGCATTCAGCAATCGCCGCTCCACAGGCACCAGCAGCGATCGGGGTAGCCCTGCAGGTGCCCCACACCTTCCGCTACAATTAGGAAGCGTGTGCGTCGCGGGGGGCCTCCTAAGGACGCTGGGCTCCAGGCCGGAGCAGCGCGCGGGCCGGGAGCCGAGACGGTCCATGTCCGTCCCGTCTCGGCTCCGCCCACACCACCTAGAAGACCAATGTATCTTCAGGTCTCCAAATTCTGGCTGGATGTCTGGGCCAACTGATGATGGTGTTGCGCCTGATCCAGATGAAGAGGTGCTGGAGACAGCAGCTGCAGGGTTGTCCCTCATATGTTGGGTAGATGCTCTTGCATAATTATTAGGATGAAGTTTTTGCACGTGGTGAGTCATGCTCGCTATTCCAAAGGAATAATGTTTGCTTCCATCACCTCTAAACATGGTGGTATCACATCTTTTGCAAGTTATCTTAGAGGCATTAACCTTCTTCTGCCCCTCTGGATATGTGAAAAACTTCCAAATGAAAGATTCCTTGGTTTTCTTTGTAGGTGGCTGTTCAGGAACAAACTCCACAACTGAATCAGAGGAAGAGTGCTGCGGCTGCTGCTGTTCTGCCATTTTCAGAAGGTGAAAAGCACACACAATTCCTTGTAGATGTTTCTCCCTGGAAAGTGAAACAGCTTGTGAGGGAAGTGGGTGGGGTGTTTGAAGATTTGGAAAAAAAACTACTATGAACCAATCAAAAGTGTTGTTTTCAAGTCACATGACTTTACGCACGCACGGAGCGAAGACGGAGATCGCACGCAGCGCGACCGGGGCGCGTACGAGTCGCGTATGAATGACGTTTTACCAGATTTTCGTAAATGCTTTTAAAGCTAATATACGGTTCTTAAAAGTCAAAAATACTATTTTTATAGTTATGTCACAGAATGTCTTGGATTATTATGTACATTACATTTACAGAAATGACTTTTTGGAATGAACACATTTTCGCGGAATGCATGCAGCGTTCGCGCATGCGTGCGAACACCATGCAGGAGTGTTTATAAGCGTGGCACCAGGTCCCTACCCTTTTCTTCGTATGGATGGGCTCTACACGTACACTGGAGATAAGAGACTTGTTAGATATATTTAAACACTATTTAACTTATAATTTTTCACTTAAATATGGTTTTGTGGATCTTTGCACTAATAGGAGGGAACATGGAGAGAGGATCCGATCTTCCAAAGTCACTGGGCTTGAATTAGTCACTTACAGTCTGAACTTTCGTCCTTCCGGGAATTTGGTTTTACAACGCTAATAACCCTAGAGAGCTAGACAGAATGCATTAGTGTAGGATAGCGCTGTAGGTATGTATGAGGTAGTAGTATACTCTTGAATTTGGATAACAGCACTAGACCGTATGTATTGATCCCATTTTTTCCCTTTTGTCCTGTATAGACATAGACTCCCAATTTGGTGTCTTTTAGCTGACATTCAGTTTTTTCTTGAAAGACAACAAATGATGAATTATGTTTTAACTTTCATTTGCATTGATAAATTATGATGCGTTACGTGCTTTAGGACACAGCACAATTTAATATTTAAACTTGTATGAGCTTGCGTAGCCGCACTAGACCACAAGCATATAACCGTGTTCTTTTCACTTTTTGCCGGGGAACAGGTTAAAGACCCGCATAGGTGTCTAAATACAGGACATTTTGGAAATGATAGAAATGATGAACTGTAATCGATTTGCATTCCTATTTATTATATTTTGCATCATGATGATTAATATTGTTTCTGTGATGTAGCATTATACTTTTTATGTGTATGAATATGCAATACACACCGTTCTAAGATGTCAGCTATGTGTAACAGAGATCGGGGCTGCTTAATGGGACCTCTTCTATGTCTATGTTATTTAAGCACATCATTGTGGAGCTGGCAAAATCGTGTGATCAAGAGACAGGCTTGTCTCGAAACGCGTAGCGGTTCTAAGAAAATAAACTTGTTTTGCAGCAGCCCGTGACTTCTGAGTGTGAGTTACATCATAAGGATTTATATTTATGGACATTTTGAAGGACTTGGGTTTTGTCGGTAAACGCACCACCTGACTAGGGAGCGGATCCCGGAAGAACCCCTTCTTGTATTCATATATATATATATATATATATATATATATATATATATATATATATATATATATATATATATATATATACACATATATAAACACAACCTGAGACGGCGTGCTTCTGCCTCGGGCACTCGACAGGGTCGCCAACTCCTAAATATTCAGAACTCCTGGTCCAGCCTCCATTCAAAAGAAACCAGCGTCGAGGTCCCAATGTTGTACAGTGCTAGGGTTTATTGGCACATAAGAAAAAACACCCTAGGCGTTTCGAGGTCAGCCGACCTCTTGCTCACGGGTGGAGTTTCAATACACGGCCATTCTTTTTAAAGTGAAAGTTACATGTTCTGCAAAGACACGTGATCAGTAAACATAAACAAAATACTCCTCAGCGTTACATTGTTGCATGCATGAATTGGATCATCGCAGAACCGGGCCTATACTATTCTATGTCTCTATGCCAAGACATTGGACATTTGCCCACTGGGGCAACACTGACGATTTTTCTTTAAACCTGGACTATACCCGGATCTGATGATTCAAGTATTTACTCTGCACAAGTGGCAGTCATGCTTGTTTTAAAAAAAAAATGTCTTTTTTGAAAATTTTTATATTTTTGGGGGATTTTTTGAAGAAAAAAAATAAACAGGTAGCCAAAAACTGCTCAACAGGAACAAACATAATAAAAGAAAAAACTTAGTGACGGGAGCATCTATGTTGCCTGAGTATGAGTTATATCATAAGGATTTACATTTATGGACATTTTGACCGACTTGGCATTTGTCGGTAAACGCACCACCTGACTAGGAAGTGGATCCCGGAAGAACCCCTTCTTGAATTCATATATATATATATATATATATATATATATATATATATATATATATATATATATATATATATATATATATATATATAACACAACCAAAGACGGCGTGCTTCTGCCTCTTGTCACGGCGGGCACTCGACGGGGTCGCCAACTCCTAAATATTCAGAACTCCTGGTCCAGCCTTTATTCAAAAGAAACCAGCATCGAGGCCCCAATGTTGTACAGTGCTAGGGTTTATTGGCTCATAAGAAAAAACACCCTACGAGTTTCGAGGTCAGCTGACCTCTTGCTCACGGGTGGAGTTTCAATACACGGCCATTCTTTTTAAAGTGAAAGTTACATTTTCTGCAAAGACACGTGATCAGTAAACATAAACAAAATACTCCTCAGCGTTACATTGTTGCATGTAAATGTAAATGTAAATGTACAGGAATTTATATAGCGCAAATCACCGAGCGGTTTCTAAGCGCTTGCTTAGGGAACCCGTCCTGGTATTCCCCTGTGAGATAACCCCAGCAGGGTATCCGCAGGGTGAAAGCCAGGCATCCCGCCGCGAGGGGCCGATGTGGAGATTAAGCAAGCTATTGCCCAGAGTCGCAGAGTGTGAACCCGTGAATCGAGTAGGCACCGGAGCGAGAATTGTCGAGTCCATGGACATTTTAGGACTCAAACCCCGCCGAGCCGGGGATTGAACCCTGGTCCCGGGCTGACCTCTGCTTCCAGGTCTGCCTCCTCTAACCATTTAAATTTACATTTACATCAGTAAACATAAACAAAATACTCCTCAGCGTTACATTGTTGCATGCATGAATTGGATCATCGCAGAACCGGGCCAATACTATTATATGTCTCTATGCCAAGAGATTGGACATTTGCCCACTGGGGCAACACTGACAATTTTTCTTTAAACCTGGACTATACCCGGATCTGACTATTCAAGTATTTACTCTGCACAAGTGGCAGTCTTGCTTGATTTACAAAGTTACAAAATTGTAAACTTTATTGTTCCCAGAAAGTCTTTGCATGCAACAATGTAACGCTGAGGAGTATTTTGTTTATGTTTACTGATCACGTGTCTTTGCAGAACATGTGGAGAAGTGTGGCTCAATGGTTAGAGTGGCAGACCCTGATGCAGAGGTCTGGCCGGGACCAGGGTTCAATTCCCGACACGGCAGGGTCTTGGGCTCAATGTCCACGGACTCGATAATTCTCGCCTCGGTGCCTACTCTAATCATGGGTCCCCACTCTGCAACTCTGGGCAATAGCTTGCTTAATCTCCACAACGGCCCTAAAGCGTTGGGATGCCTGGTTTTACCTTGGGGGTGCCCAGTAGGGAGCATCTACAGGGAAAGCCAGGACGGGTTCCACAGAGGTATACAGTGCCAAGATGCCTGTCAGGTGATAGTGCGCATTACAAGTATACATACATTTACATTTACACAACATGCAACTTTCACTTTAAAAAGAATGGCCGTGTATTGAAACTCCACCCGTAAGCAAGAGGTATGCTGACCTCAAAACGCGTAGGGTGTTTTTTCTTATGGGCCAATAAACCCTAGCACTGTACAACATTGTGGCCTCGACGCTGGTTTCTTTTGAATGAAGGCTGGACCAGGAGTTCTGAATATATATATATATATAAAGGCTGATGATCTAATCTGCTCCTGTGTCGGTGTCCGGTTCTTGGAAGAGAAATTGGTTGTGGTTAGAATATATATATATGTGAGCAAGGCACCTGAGTGCCGAAACGTTATGAAGCCGACAAGCGAATAAAGAAAATTGAGCACCGCAAAAACCTGGTCCGTGCACTGTGTTTCTAGCGCACGCTGAGGCGAGCCGTAATCGCGCAGGAAAACTTTGGTCTGAAATATATATATATATATATATATGAGGTACGTGGCGCTCCCGCAGATAAACCAACACAGCAGTTCAGCTGATCAGCAAACACAGGAACCAGCAAGACCCATATATTGGTGCAAATATTTTTATTTTAGTTTTTAGCCCAGCACCAGTCCGCCATGACGCGTTTCGGCTAGAGATAGCCTTGATCACATGACAACGTCACGAATATATCCAAGTACTGCACGAGGGTTAGTTTCTGGGATCCCGGTCCCGTTGTCAGGTGGCGTGTCAAAACCCGGCGGCCCCCAACCGCCGAGAAAAGTTCAATAAGTTTGCAGGTTTACCGTAGTAAGTATCACACGCACTCAGAGTGGTACAGCTGGTGAAGATTTATTTTCCAAAGTCACGCTACGCGTTTCAGCACCGAGGTGCCTTGTTCACACGTTTAACCAAACCAGAGTGAGAAGCAGTTTTAAAGTGCAAACAAACTGATCACATTGTGCCATAAACATAAAGAGAGTACATGATACAAGTGGAAATCATGGCGGCCATTATTAAGTGTACTCAAAATCAAGGTTCATTATAGACATGATAGCTCATAATCATGGAACCGAATCCCTATATGTACTCGAATTGTCCGAGCTATTACTTTTCATAAAACCATATTCACATTCATAAGGTTTTTTACGTTTTTTTAAAAAAAAGGGGGAGAGACGGGGTTGTAATTGACATATATTGCTGTCAAAATTGCCCACTATGGGCGCCATTTTGCACCGGGAAGATAATCACTGTTTTGAGGTCACCCGACCGTAAATTGTACTTGACCAGTTACCAAGTCCGTTACAATTCCATGTTCAAGAACTCACAAGAGAATTCTAGAGACACGAATTTGCCCTCGGTCTAGTGCCCGATTGAAACAATGTATGATAAACATTCACGATACTCGCGGTCTAGTGCCCATACGCATCGTGAAAATTTTAAGGAAAACGATATTTAAACAAAACATTTGTATTATTAACACATTCATGATCCATTCACTGATATACTGTGGAGTCCATACGATATTTTTAAGAACACAGAAATGGTCAGGCCAGTCTATTCAAAGGAACCCAGTCTATGCACTTGGTGAGAAGTCGTTAAACACTCTTTTTGTTCCCACACACTGGAACGAAGTGCAAAAGGGGAATAACACAACAAAGAAAAGTGAGGGTGAATATCTTAGCTTTAACGTTTGTGAGGTGAGAGTCTTCCATTTCACGGATGCCATGTGGGATTCAGTGCAGTGCTAAAAAAGTGGTAGAGTTCCCCACATGCTCCTAGAAGAGAGAATTACACACACATGGTTAAAATTGGTTAAAATTCAAAGATTCAAAGACTTCATCATATATAGTTACAGAAATACCAACATTGCTAATTTTCGGATACCATCTCTCATATTTAACAATTCAAGACAGATACAGTGTACATTTGAAAGGAACTTGAAACATTAGTCCATAAGGAGATGGGTTGCCAGCTCCTCGTCCTGGTTGTGCCCCCCAGGATATTTGGTTTCCAACTCCAATATCCATTTCGATTCTTTCTTTCTTAGGGCAAGTTCTCGATTGCCACCTCTTTTCGAAATGTTGACCTGTTCAATTGCAAAGTACCTTAGCAGATCATTGTTGGATTGATGCATTTCTTGGAAATGTCTGGCAATTGGGTATTTGGGGTCTTTGTTGGTGATTGCCCTCAGGTGTTCTTGTACCCTTTTCTTTGCCATGCACAAAGTGCTGCCCACATATCTTTTTTGACATGGACACTCTAGGATATAGATCACATAGGTGGAGCTGCAGGTCAAGAATTGTTTGATTTGTCTTTTGTTTTGAGTACCTGGCACATCAAAGTCCTTAACCATGACACTGTTGCGGCAGGCCCGGCAGTGACCACAAGGATAGAAGCCTTTTAGTCCTTGTATATGTTGGCCAGTGGTGTTCGTTATGTCACTTTTGACCAACATGTCTCTAAGATTGCAGCCTCGTCTATAAGTTATAAGTGGTCTTGTAGTAAGTTTGGAGCCTATGATGGAGTCAGCTTTAAGGATTTTCCAATTGTCAGCCATGATTTTTTGGACCTGATAGGACTTTTTGTTATAAGTGGTTATAATTCTAGGGGATTCTGAAGGTTCAAGGGTTCTAGGTTTGGGGATTAGAGTATCAGATCTGGGCACTGTAGAGGTTTTGGTTACAGCTTTGGTAAGTACCCATTCTGGGTATCCTCTTTCTCTAAACCTTTTTAGAACGGTGTTCATTTCCTGTATGTAATCCTCTTCTCTTGTACAATTTCTTTTTGCCCTCAGGAGTTCTCCATAAGGGATACTCCATTTAAGGGGGTCAGGATGGGCCCTTAAGGCATGGAGTAGACTGTTGCCAGCGGTATCTTTTCTGTGCAGTTTGGATATGAGTTTACCTTCATGGACCTCAATGCTGGTATCTAGAAATTCAATCCGACTCCTGCTGATATTATATGTGAGTTGGATGTTATAGCTGTTCTGATTGAGTTTGGCAATAAAGTTAGCTGCTTCCATTTCACTGCCCTCAAACAATTCTTGACCTGCAGCTCCACCTATGTGATCTATATCCTAGAGTGACATGTGTACAAAATTCTAGGACGTCTATACTAATAAGTGTACAGATACGACAAGGCAGTTATCAAGAAGGAACAATAGGGAAGAGTTAAAGTAGGTATTATAAAAAGTATATTTTTATTTTATATATTTAAAAAATCATATTAGAAGTGACAGAGGGTCAGACCAATATGACAGATCTAAAAATGACTTTTTCAAAATTACATACAATAATCGTAACACATTAACATAAAATTCATAAAGCATAAGATACAAAAAATATTGGTAAAAGCATACAGCTAATCACATCGATAATAAAACAAACATAAGAACTCGACGCGCGTTTCGGCGAGGGAACGCCTTCTTCAGGAGACACAATTTCTATTCCTGAAAAACAATTAAAAAAAATATTCATGTTATCTAAACATCTATGTATACAATTATTATTACGAAATACATTTGTTTTAAAACCTACATTCCTAACATGAAAGCTGACCTTGACTATTGTTATGTACACTTAAAGCCTTTGATGAGCACAATGTTATTACAATTGTACAGTATCTGACTCATTCGTGATTGTGAAGGGCTATCCCTTTCCTCCATAGAGCTAATCGTGGGTCTCTATCTGGGACATTAAAAATAGAATCACTTATAGGCTATTTCAAGGGGAATCTTTATGATTCATTACATATGATTAATTCAAGACATATCGTTCCAAATAGCTAATTTTTAAGAGGATACAGCAACATTACAAAACTGAATCAACAGTGCTCAATTCGTTGAGTGTACTCACAAAGGTAGATTTCTATCCATACAGCAATCGCTCCAACTTACAGAGGAGATAATATAATGTATCAGTAATTTTATGGCAACCAGCAAAGATATTATCTCATACATGCAATACAATTAGCACTTTAAGACAGAGTCACCGAGTGGTCGGTATATAAATTAACAAACTAAACACCTTGTTCCATCATTTTTGAAATAGATAAATTGTGTAGTTCCTTCCACATGTCATGAGCAATGTGTTATGCTATCTGTTTTGGCCAATAAGAAGCATAAGTTATATAACCAGTCCTTAACTATGCAACTTTCATCATTAGGAATCCCCCCATCAAAAAATCTTTTATATATACATCGTACGTCTTATGAAGACTCCACCTGGGTGTTTTTGCTGTATGGATAGAAATCTACCTTTGTGAGTACACTCAACGAATTGAGCACTGTTGATTCAGTTTTGTAATGTTGCTGTATCCTCTTAAAAATTAGCTATTTGGAACGATATGTCTTGAATTAATCATATGTAATGAATCATAAAGATTCCCCTTGAAATAGCCTATAAGTGATTCTATTTTTAATGTCCCAGATAGAGACCCACGATTAGCTCTATGGAGAAAAGGGATAGCCCTTCACAATCACGAATGAGTCAGATACTGTACAATTGTAATAACATTGTGCTCATCAAAGGCTTTAAGTGTACATAACAATAGTCAAGGTCAGCTTTCATGTTAGGAATGTAGGTTTTAAAACAAATGTATTTCGTAATAATAATTGTATACATAGATGTTTAGATAACATGAATATTTTTTTAAATTGTTTTTCAGGAATAGAAATTGTGTCTCCTGAAGAAGGCGTTCCCTCGCCGAAACGCGCGTCGAGTTCTTATGTTTGTTTTATTATCGATGTGATTAGCTGTATGCTTTTACCAATATTTTTTGTATCTTATGCTTTATGAATTTTATGTTAATGTGTTACGATTATTGTATGTAATTTTGAAAAAGTCATTTTTAGATCTGTCATATTGGTCTGACCCTCTGTCACTTCTAATATGATTTTTTAAATATATAAAATAAAAATATACTTTTTATAATACCTACTTTAACTCTTCCCTATTGTTCCTTCTTGATAACTGCCTTGTCGTATCTGTACACTTATTAGTATAGACGTCCTAGAATTTTGTACACATGTTGCTACCCTGCCCTAGGAGTCTATAGATTGCTACTACCCAGGGGGTCCTTGCTATCCACATTTCTATATCCTAGAGTGTCCATGTCAAAAAAGATATGTGGGCAGCACTTCGTGCATGGCAAAGAAAAGGGTACAAGAACACCTGAGGGCAATCACCAACAAAGACCCCAAATACCCAATTGCCAGACATTTCCAAGAAATGCATCAATCCAACAATGATCTGCTCAGGTACTTTGCAATTGAACAGGTCAACATTTCGAAAAGAGGTGGCAATCGAGAACTTGCCCTAAGAAAGAAAGAATCGAAATGGATATTGGAGTTGGAAACCAAATATCCTGGGGGGCACAACCAGGACGAGGAGCTGGCAACCCATCTCCTTATGGACTAATGTTTCAAGTTCCTTTCAAATGTACACTGTATCTGTCTTGAATTGTTAAATATGAGAGATGGTATCCGAAAATTAGCAATGTTGGTATTTATGTAACTATATATGATGAAGTCTTTGAATCTTTGAATTTTAACCAATTTTAACCATGTGTGTGTAATTCTCTCTTCTAGGAGCATGTGGGGAACTCTACCACTTTTTTAGCACTGCACTGAATCCCACATGGCATCCGTGAAATGGAAGACTCTCACCTCACAAACGTTAAAGCTAAGACATTCCCCCTCACTTTTCTTTGTTGTGTTATTCCCCTTTTGCACTTCGTTCCAGTGTGTGGGAACAAAAAGAGTGTTTAACGACTTCTCACCAAGTGCATAGACTGGGTTCCTTTGAATAGACTGGCCTGACCACTTCTGTGTTCTTAAAAATATCGTATGGACTCCACAGTATATCAGTGAATGGATCATGAATGTGTTAATAATACAAATGTTTTGTTTAAATATCGTTTTCCTTAAAATGTTCACGATGCGTATGGGCACTAGACCGCGATAATCGTGAATGTTTATCATACATTGTTTCAATCGGGCACTAGACCGAGGGCAAATTCGTGTCTCTAGAATTCTCTTGTGAGTACTTGAACATGGAATTGTAACAGACTTGGTAACTGGTCAAGTACAATTTACGGTCGGGTGACCTCAAAACAGTGATTATCTTCCCGGTGCAAAATGGCGCCCATAGTGGGCAATTTTGACAGCAATATATGTCAATTACAACCCCGTCTCTCCTCCTTTTTTTAAAAAAAAACCGTAAAAAACCTTATGAATGTGAATATGGTTTTATGAAAAGTAATAGCTCGGACAATTTGAGTACATATGGGGATTCCGTTCCATGATTATGAGCCATCATGTCTATAATGAACCTTGATTTTGAGTACACTTAATAATGGCCGCCATGATTTCCACTTGTATCATGTACTTTCTTTATGTTTATGGCACAATGTGATCAGTTTGTTTGCACTTTAAAACTGCTTCTCACTCTGGTTTGGTTAAACGTGTGAACAAGGCACCTCGGTGCTGAAACGCGTAGCGTGACTTTGGAAAATAAACCTTCACCAGCTGTACCACTCTGAGTGCGTGTGATACTTACTACGGTAAACCTGGAAACTTATATATATTAATATATATAAATATATATATATTCACTGAAAAAACCATAGGTTATAGACCATATATAGTTAGGGATTAGCATTTACAAAACCTTAATTTACTCGCACAAAACCATAGAAATTCGCATATATAGTTAGTTGCAATAACTATATATATCGCGCACCCACAATCCACTGCTGATGATGTCACATATTACATCATTCATGACATGGTCAGTGACATCACTGATGACATCATTGATGACATCATCCAGTGTTTGTATGTTTCTGTAAAGTTAAAATATGTCTTACATATTGAAGAATGAGTGGATGTATAAGTGTCTGGATGAAGGATTTAGTAGGTGCATGACTGACTGTATGAGAGAGTGATTAAATGTGTTTCACTGAGTGCATGGGTTAGTGACTAAACTGTCTTAATTTGTGCATCATTATGTCTGTTGTTCTGTAAACTGCTGCATGTGTTAATCAGTAGCTATATGAGTAACTATATGTGTTATTGATTGGTTGCCCAAGTATTTGTATGGGAGACTGAGTATGTGTGTGGGTGGCTGGGAGGTGTATGACTCTGTGCATAGATGTGTGAGCAGTTGATTCACTAGATGTATGGGTTCAAACGTGCATGTGGAAACAGCTGTATGGGCAGTTGACTGTGTGCATGAGTGTATTGGTGAGTGAATGGATATCTCAGTGCTACATGTCAAAGTAAGTACATATGTAAAACACAGTACATGTGACAGTTGACATATATAAATAACTGAGCATAAGAGCCAGTGAATGTGAGAGTGGCTGTATGAATCATTGTGAACTTGTATCAGAGATTGTATAAGAGAGTAAATATGTGTTAGAATATGTTTGAATTAGTAAGGTGTGTATAACTGTATAGTTGAGGAAATGGAGGAGTGATTGATTCTTCTCATGACTGACTAGATGTGTGAGTAACTCCATGGATGAGTGACAATCTGTGAGTGTCTGTTTACACTGATTGTATCTAAGGTTATATTAGAGTCTGAAGAGGTTCATCATATTATCACATGAATGATATTATCAGTGATGTCATCAGTGATGTCATTTGAGATGTCATCAGTGATGTCATCAGTGATGTCATTTGAGTTGTCATCAGTGATGTCATCAGTGATGTCACTGACCATGTCATGAATGATGTAATATGTGACATCATCAGCAGTGGATTGCGGGTGCGCGATATATAGTTATTGCAACTAACTATATATGCGAATTTCTATGGTTTTGTGCGAGTAAATTAAGGTTTTGTAAATGCTAATCCCTAACTATATATGGTCTATAACCTATGGTTTTTTCAGTGAATTTCAATGGTTTTTTAATAGCAAATATGAAAAGCTTTAAAATGTCAAGTACGTGGTAGATAAAAACATTTTCGTGTCTATGCACGCTGATGTGCTTTGAACGCTGCCCCCCCCCTCCTCTTTTCTTTTAGGAGTATTCTCACTTTGCAGATAGTGAAGGGTAGGTAACGTAAGCCTTTGCCCCCGTTGTAACCCGTCGTGCCTGCTTTTCTCTCCATTTGATTGATTGTTATGCAAGCATTTACTGTTTTAAAATTGGATCTTTTTGCTTCATTCTCTAATAACAAACAAGCACAGAGTCGCAATACTCTGTTTAGTCTTTGCAGATAGTGAAAAATCGTTTTAAAAAACAAAAGGAATCGAGCAAAATCAGTAGGCCACTAATGGGATCTCTTTTTGACCTCGCTAAAATAGAAACATTAGGAACAACCCCTCATGAGAAATACGAAACTAGTGAGATGAACTGAGCTCGACGCCATGATGACTGCAAGACAGCTCGGCTCCGCCACCCACCCCGCCCAAATTCTATAAGTTCCGATGGAGCCCCAACGTGAACAGGTAGAGAAGAACTTGCCCTCCCCTCTTTGACTGAAGGTTCTTGTAGCCTGTCCCTTCTGTTGTCATTTAACAGAACTTTTTGGACTACTGAAAGGGGTTGTGTTCCGACCGCTGGTTGGTGGAGACATTTTGACTATACTCTGGACCTGCGTTGTCGCGTAATGCGTCATATGACGCGCCGCGTTAGCGCACCCGGAAGTACTCCGGTGCGCAAGGCGCAGCTTCCCGGAAGCGATCCAGAGCGCGGCGCGCAGCGCGTAACATAAGCATAACAGGTCATGTTACTTGTTAATAAAACTTTTCATTGGTTCATTTTACTTTTGTTATTCTAATGATGAAAGGCTTGGTCATAATAACGCTTTTTATTGCTTTCGAACATTTTTTTTTCTTAAACATATATGTTATAATGTTCCAGGCTAATGTATTTTCCCGGGAAATTTACAACTGTCCTGCAAGTAAAATATTCCTATTTCGAGAAAAAGGGCGTTTCTTTGTCCCATGAGGGAGCCGTTGAGCAAAAGAGGCTCGGCCTGCTGTCTTAGTCGCCGATAGGCCTAAATATCAGATTCTTATCGATCACTTTATGTTGCAGGAGTAGACAACACAACAGCCCTTGACCATTTATCTTTACTGCGTTCCTGCGTATTATACCTTTTAACCGTCATGTAATTGGACTGCTTTATTTCACTTGCCTTTTACTGATTCAAAAACAGTGGCTATTATTCAAACTTTTCCAATGTAAGTACTACTACCATGTTTTGTTTTAAAAACCTTTATTGTGAAAATGTCAGTATACAAATACGGGCCTATAAGCACGTGGGCCGGCCACGGAGCAAACTGGAATCGTATATGATATGGGGATATTTACACTGTAGAACAACGTAACGGGCAACCCATTAGGTTGCAAGAACTAAGGTGTCTAACATTTGCGGAATCGGTGGACGTACATTTTATAATTAAAGTACGACAGGGCCAGTTACAATAAAATTATCTAGATATACATTTGCGGGCAAGTATCATGGGTGACGTTAAATCGAACTTTCAATAGTACAGTAATCAATAACACATCAGAACTTAATATCAATAGGAATGTCCAAATGTTCAATCAGTACTCGTCCCCGCCCGCCATGTGCTTCAAAACTGCATACGTATCTCGTGATATCAAGGTTGGGCAACCAGTACACAACAAGGAGTTACGAGTCTCATTTATACCGGCGCCATTTTGGGCGAGGCCGGGCAGGTCCAGGATATAGTCAAAATGTCTCCACCAACCAGCGACTATGATGATGTTCATAAGCTCTATTAATTAGATTAACACTCTTCTCTCCACATGAAATTAATTTGCCGCAAGTTAAACATGTCATTTTCATTTGTCCAAAGTTCTTCCGAAGATTTAGAACCGTTTCCCTTGCCTCTGATTCTGACACTGCCACTTCAATGGTGGATGTACTGGCAGGTCGGGCATTATCCACCAAATCAAACTGCAGATGAGATGCCTTCACCTGGAGAGGCGGAAAAAGGTCCGTTTACGCCACCTCCCCCCCCCCGGGCACCCCATGCTGTCTTTCGGTGCAGCATTGTAGGATGGCCACACCAGTGAAACTTGCTGGACACCACCTCGGTGCCATCCGGATCTCACTGCGTTCGAGTCACTGTACCGCAAGAGTGGGAGAAACTCAGCTGGACACGCCGTCTTTCGGCGCAACATTGTAGGATGGCCACACCAGTGAAACTTGCTGGACACCACCTCGGTGCACTGTGCCATCCGGATCTCAGCGCGTTCGAGTCACTGTACCGCAAGAGTGGGAGAAACTCAGCTGGACACGCCGTCTTTCGGCGCAGCATTGTAGGATGGCCACACCAGTGCGGCAACTTGCTGGACACCACCTCGGTGCCATCCGGATCTCGTCGCGTTCGAGTCACTGTACCGCAAGAGTGGGAGAAACTCAGCTGGACACGCCGTCTTTCGGCGCAGCATTGTAGGATGGCCACACCAGTGCGGCAACTTGCTGGACACCACCTCGGTGCCATCCGGATCTCGTCGCGTTGTGCTGCCTTCGGCGTACTGTAGCAGCAAGAGTGAACGCAACTCAGCTGGACACGCCGTCTTTCGGCGCAGCATTGTAGGATGGCCACACCAGTGCGGCAACTTGCTGGACACCACCTCGGTGCCATCCGGATCTCGGCGCGTTGTGCTGCCTTCGGCCTACTGTAGCAGCAAGTGCGGGCGCAACTCGGCAGGACGGCGAGTGAAACGCTAAGGGGCGCCGCACTGCACATGAGGTGCCTCCACCTGGGGAGGCGGAAGAAGGCCGTTCGCGCCACCTCCCCCCGGGCACCCCACACCGTCTTTCGACGCAGCATTGTAGGATGGCCACACCAGTGCGGCAACTTGCTGGACACCACCTCGGTGCCATCCGGATCTCGGCGCGTTGTGCTGCCTTCGGCCTATTCGCACATCGGTCTGCTACTGACGCCGCCTCATGGGCCAACGGGTTTTGTATGCTTTTTATAACCCAAAGCCGCATAACAGGTCATGTGACTTGTTTATAAAACTATTCATTGGTTCATTTTACTTTTGGTTTCCTAATGATGGAAGGCTTGATCATATGACCTAAAAATAACACTTTTCATTGGATTAAAACATTTTTTTTTCCAAAACGATGAAAGACCCACCTTTTTTTTTCTCACTCGGCAATCAAAAAAGGTTCCGTTAGATGACAACAGAGGGGACAGGCAACAAGAACCATCACTCAAAAAAGGGGAGGGCAAGTTCTTCCCTACCGGGTCACGTTGGGGCTCCACCGGAACTCATCGAATTGATAGTCTACAGTGTTTCTGGATGTTTTGACTGAAGCTGGCATCAGCATGAGAGCACCACCATCTCGTAGCTCCGTCGTGGCCATTCCGCAAGCAATCATGGCAGCCGCTCCCCACCGGAAGCCTGCGGGAGTCGGGGGCCCCCAAGACTTTTGTAGAATCTTCAAAGCTGAGGGGACGCTTTCGAGAATGGAGTCCAAGCCCTAGCAGACAAGCGTCCGAGTTCCAAGGTGTCCCAGGGCCATTTTAGTGGACCAGGCCCAAATCCGAAGAGCCGGCCGCCATTTTAAGAGTCCTGTGGCAGCCGCCTATCGCTGCACCGCAAGACATGGTGAGCGAGACGCTGTAGCAGCAAGAGCGGGCGGTAAACAGCTGAATGGCGGATGAGGCACAGTGTAGCAAAAGCGGTCGGAATGGCAACTAAAACGGTAAAGGGGCGCCCCACTACAACAGACGAGCCTCCACCTGGGAGGCCCATTCACGCCGCCTCCCCCCCCCCTTCCCCGGGGCACCCCACGCCATTTTTCGGAGCAGCATTGTAGGATACCAAAACCAGTGCGGCAACTTACTGGACATCACCTGGGTGCCGTCCAGATCTCAGCGCGTTCTGCTGCCTTGGGACTATTCGCACAACAGACCGCTACTGACGAGGCACAGTGCAGCAAAAGCGGGCGGAAAACCGCTGAATGGCAAGTGAAACGCTAAAGGGGCGCCCCACTACAACAGACGAGCCTCCAACTGGGGAGGCCCGTTCACGCCGCCTCCCCCCCCCCACCCCCGCCCCGGGGCGCCCCACGCCGTTTTTCGGAGCAGCATTGTAGGGTACCAAAACCAGTGCGGCACCCAGGTGACATCACCTGGGTGCCGTCCAGAACTCAGCACGTTGTGCTGCCTTGGGACTATTCGCACAACAGACCGCTACTGACCATTGTTGCTTCTGTTTTAATAAAAAATGTTTTAAGGTGTTTACTGTTTTTTTTGCGATGTATATATTTATAAGTTATTAAAGTGTTATAATCCTACTACTTTGTTGGAGTGCTATATATTTTTAATGTGACACATAATTGTGAAGACTTTTATGTACAAAAAGGCATCCCTGGAATCTTCCGCTTCATGCTCGGTCCCACACACCCTCACAGTGAGAATCCCCTCCCCAATCACAATACAGGATGGTTATCAGATAGTAGGAACGCATGTGGTGTGACGGATCTCATCGGGTGGAGGCCTTGATCTACTGTTACTCCTTTGAAGAGGGGTGATTCTTTACAGTTGAGGCCTTAAACTACATCCGCAGGGCTACGTGATAGCCTGGGACAGGCCTGGACAATCACACACAAAGGAAGAGGAATGTCAGAGGGTGCGGTAGTGAATAGGGTGAAAGGGTGGTGTCGGGCGGGCACAGGGTGTGATTCTCAGGGAAGAGCAGCGCAGATGGGGGGAGGTTTATGGCCCATGCATAAGACAGAGAGCGGGGGTGACCAGTGCGTGGGGGAGATGCTTGCGAGGGTGGGGAGCCATGCTGAGGATCGGCGGCGTGCAGAGAGTGGGTCTGGTCAAGGCATCTAAAATGGCGTTGGAAAAAAAGCAAGATGGCGCAGACAATGTTTATCAATACGGATTAATTTATAACAATTATTTTTAACAATATATTTACTCGCAGTGTCAAAATGGCGGTCAACACTTCCTGATTTCCTTCGATTCGAACGTTAACAAACGTCACGCAGCAAAAAAAAAAAAAAACGCTTACGTGCAGCCGCTGGAAGACATGTATCAACATATATGAGCCTCCTCAGCCACCCTCAGAAAACATAAAGGGTCAGGATACGTCTCCCGTACCCCCTTATACCCTGTAATTTAATTAAAATGAAATACAAAATGGCGAATTCCCGTTTCGCTACCTGTTCGCGAACCGGGAAGCGCTTCTACCGTGAAAAATCATTTTATTTTTTTTCCCACGGGACCCTTTATTAACCCCAACAGCATTCCTAGTGGGTCAAGAGGGGTCTACCTTGCCCCCTTTCATTAAATTCCCCCTTCGTTTTTCTCCTCCTCTTTTCTCTCGATCCTACCGAGAGACAAGATGGCGGCCGCTCCGGACTGTTTAGAATGTTGACAGACACCGGAGAGCCAATCAGCTTCGCTTCACAAAGCTCCGTTACGCGACAAGTTCGCGAACCGGAGCGCTACCCGGGACGCTGTCACAGATACATCTGTTTTTTAAAATGTTAATTTCTCAAAATCCACTGGAGCACATATATTGAGACCCAGCAAAGGCACATCGGGCTAACAGTCCCTACAATTTTGCCAAGTTTCGTGCAAATCCATTCAGCCGTTCGAGCTAAAAGTGAGGCCAAACGCCCTATGGAAAACTCAATGTTAAAAACGCGTTTTGGGACCCCCCTTTTTTCTCGGCCCCCCCTTGACGAAACCCCCCCAAATTTTCAGGGGCTGCTCAGAAACAAAATGTGCCATTTTCCTGAAAATTTCAGCCGATTCCGTCCACAAACGCCAAAGTTATTAGACATAGAATTTTCAAAAGTCCCATAGAGAAAAAATCCTAACTATATATACACCTACTGGCGACCGCCAGTAGGTAATATATATATATATATATATATATATATAGTAGGTAGTTATAGTTAGGATTGGCTACCATAGGAAATTCCGAACATTCTATTGGGAATAACTTTGGCGCTGATTGAGGGATATGCCTGTAATTTTCCTTAAAATGGTCTCACTGCGCTCCGCTCCTTCCCTGAAAGTTTCGGGGGGAGTCGTGAAGTGGGAGCTGAGAAAAAAGGGGGTCCCAAAACGTGTTTTCTCCATGTTAATTTCCATAGGACGGTCTGACAAGTCTACAGCCCGAACCGCTGAACAGAATTACGCCAAACTTGGCAAAATTGTCGGGACTGGTACACAGATGTGCCTTTGCTATGTTTGGTGAAAATTGCTCCAGTGGTTTTTATGAAAATTAAGTTCAAAAACACATATATATCTATAGGCGCGCTGCCGGCGCTCTCCGGTGCGCGTACCGGGGAGCGCACCCGGCGCGCTACGGGTGTGCGCGAACGAAAGCGGATTGGCTGTCGGGTGTCTGTTAACATTGTAAACAGTCCGGAGAGTCCGCCATCTTGTGTCTCGGTAGAATCGAGACACAAGAGGTGAAAAAAGAAAGTGGGATATAATTAAAAGGGGGCAGAGTAGACACCCCCTGACCCCCTAGATTTTCTGAGGGGGGCCTAGAAGGACCATGAAGGGCTAAAAACCTTTTTTTTTTTTTTAATTTTCGCGGGGTGAGCGCTGGCGGCGCTCCCCGGTACGTGGACCCTGAGTGTACCAGGGGGAAAAAGAGTGTGAAAAAAATAGAGAAAAAAAAATGTTGAGTGTTTAGAGGAAAGTGATGCATTGCTGGAGTCTGACAAAAAAATGATGCAACTCCAGCAATGAATCCTTTCAAATGGGGCCGGGCCTATGTGAAAGGGCCTGCATCAGTCTTACGCCTGCTGTGAAACAGGCACAAGATTTGGACGCAACAGCGTCATAAAAGTGACGCAGTGATATGTCTTAGATTTCACTGCGTTACCTCTACGACCCTTTCTTGCATCATTACACCCCCTTTGCATACATTACACCTGACGCAGGTATAATGTGGCGCAGGGGTTTACAAAGTGACGCATCGACCTGGATGCGTCACTTTGTAAATATGACTCAATAAGGTGCATTTTTAACAGCACTGGTGCGTCACAAAAAGTGAAGTACCGGTGGTGTAAAAATTACGCATGGCCTCATAAATGAGGCCTTCAGTCTTCTACTCATGCGTCATATTAAATATATGACGCATTATGTCGCAAGTACTTACAGATACGTCAGTATTTCAGACGTATCTGTGAGCGCAAAAGTGATGCATTGCTGGAGTGTGTCACAAAAATGATGCAACTCCAGCAATGCATCCTTTCACATGGGGCCAGGCCCATGTGAAAGGGCCTGCATCAGTCTTACGCCTGCTGTGAAACAGGCGCAAGATTGTGGCGCAACAGCGTCATAAAAGTGACGCAGTGATATCTCATAGATTTCACTGCGTCACCTCTACGACCTTTTCTTGCGTCAATATGTTCCTTTTGTATACATTACACCTGACATAGGTGTAATGTGGCGCAGGGGTTTACAAAGTGATGCATCTACCTAGATGCTTCACTTTGTAAATATGACTCAATAAGGTGCATTTTTAACAGCACTGGTGCGTCACAAAAGTGACGTACCGGTGGCGTAAAAGTGATGCATGGCCTCATAAATGAGGCCTTCAGTCTTCTACTCATGCGTCATATTAAATATATGACGCATTATGTCGCAAGTACTTACAGATACGTCAGTATTTCAGACGTATCTGTAAGCGCAAAAGTGATGCATTGCTGGAGTGTGTCACAAAAATGATGCAACTCCAGCAATGCATCCTTTCACATGGGGCCAGGCCCATGTGAAAGGGCCTGCATCAGTCTTACGCCTGCTGTGAAACAGGTGCAAGATTTGGACGCAACAGCGTCATAAAAGTGACGCAGTGATATCTCATAGATTTCACTGCGTCACCTCTACGACCCTTTCTTGTGTCAATATGTTCCTTTTGCATACATTACACCTGACGTAGGTGTAATGTGGCGCAGGGGTTTACAAAGTGATGCATCTACCTAGATGCGCCACTTTGTAAATATGACTCAATAAGGTGCATTTTTAACAGCACTGGTGCGTCACAAAAAGTGACGTACCGGTGGCGTAAAAGTGACGCATGGCCTCATAAATTAGGCCTTCAGTCTTCTACTCATGAGTCATATTAAATATATGACGTATTATGTTGCAAGTACTTACAGATACGTCAGTATTTCAGACGTATCTGTAAGCGCAAAAGTGATGCATTGCTGGAGTGTGTCACAAAAATGATGCAACTCCAGCAATGCATCCTTTCACATGGGGCCAGGCCCATGTGAAAGGGCCTGCATCAGTCTTACGCCTGCTGTGAAACAGGCGCAAGATTTGGACGCAACAGCGTCATAAAAGTGACGCAGTGATATCTCATAGATTTCACTGCGTCACCTCTACGACCCTTTCTTGCGTCAATACATCCCTTTTGCATACATTACACCTGACGTAGGTATAATGTGGGGCAGGGGTTTACAAAGTGATGCATCTACCTAGATGCGTCACTTTGTAAATATGACTCAATAAGGTGCATTTTTAACAGCACTGGTGCGTCACAAAAAGTGACGTACCGGTGGCGTAAAAGTGACGCATGGCCTCATAAATGAGGCCTTCAGTCTTCTACTCATGCATCATATTAAATATATGACGCATTATGTCGCAAGTACTTACAGATACATCAGTATTTCAGACGTATCTGTAAGCGCAAAAGTATGTCACAAAAATGATACAACTCCAGCAATGCATCTTTTCTTACCCTTCCACACCCCCGTTCCTTTTGTACATTTTCTTTGAATATTCACATTCCCCATGTTCACTCTCCTTCTCCTTACTTTCCTTCCCCACACTCACCTTCTTTCAGTCCCCCTACTTCACTTCCTTTCTCCTCTCATAGCTTTCTGTTCTTTCTTACTCATTTTCCTCTCCTTTATCAATGCACTCCACTTCACTTACTCTTTTTCATTTTTTTAAGAATATAGCTCTTTGATGAGAATTGGAGATAGTTCTGAAAAGAACAAAAACAAAAACAGGGAATGGAAACTGCTCAACAGGAACAACAACAAAAGAAAATTAGGAATGGGAACGGCAGCGATGGTTCTCCAATGCTCGAACCATGAGCAGAACACTTTGCTCCTCATAGCAAAGTAGCTGACCACAGTCTCTGCATTTAAGGACGCCTTTGTTAAATGCAGGCTGAATGTTCGGAATCAGCTCTTGCGATCTCCCCCTCACCGATGTTGTTGGTCCTCCGGTTGATGTAGAGGCCCCATCACTGGGAACCTCTTGTGCCAGAGCCCTGACACTTTCCCGGGCAAAATTCTGGGGGTGCCTCCTCTCCACATGACGAATCATTGTGGAGTTCCCAAAAGAATATTTTTTAGTGGGGTCGCCCCATGACAGGACTGTGTGACAGATCCTGCACTCCACTTTTGGAGCATTTACTTTCTTCTGGTCCTCAGGAATTGAAAAAAACTTCCAGATGAAATGTTCTTTCACCTTCGGCTGAGGAGGCGCTTCATCAAGGAATTCATTGGAGTCATCTTCACTGCTGGATGGTCTGGCAGCCATGATAATCCAAGATATCCAACAAAGAACTGAGAGCAAAAAGGCAGGTCTTGCAGTCACAAAAGTGAAAGAAGAAGTGAAGGAAATCGGTGGGGATTTCATTCTTTGTAAAAAAAAATGTTAGCAACCAATGAAAAGTGTTATTTTAAGGTCACATGACTTGACGCGCTTACGCTGCGCGCACCGAAGCGCTTCCTGGGCGCTTACGCTGCGCGAACGTAGGCGCTTCCGGGGGCGCATATGCGGCGCAAACGTAGGCTCTTCCGGGGGCGCTTCCGCGGTGTGCCTAAGTGACGTTTCGATAGTTTCACGGAAATGCTAAATTATTTTCATTTCGTAAATCAAAAATACTGCTTTTATATGTATGGTACTAAATGTCTTGCGTTATTATTTACTTTTCATTCATATTTTTTTACACAAACGCAGAAGTAGCGCTCTGGGTGCGCTCTCCGAAGAGCTTACCGGTGCGAGCACCCAGAGCGCCCCAGGAAAAAATGATTAAAAAAAAAACATTTAAAAAATGTTATTATTAAAAAAAAAAGTAATATTTATTACTTAGACAAAACAGCTAATAAAAAAAATCGTAGGTTACAAACTTGATATAGAAAGGAATTAGCTTTTAAAAAACCTTTGAAATTCAGTGAAAAAAACAGAGGTTTCACAATCGTTAAGTTTAGGAATTAGCATTTAAAAAACCATTGCAATTCACTGAAAAAACCATAGGTTTCACACCAGTTATAGTTAGCTGAACAGTTTACTCATACAAAACCATTGAAATTCCCACGTTATAGTTAGTTGGACTCACTATAACTTGCGCACCCGCAATCTACTGCTGATGATGTCACATATTACATCATTCATGACATGGTCAGTGACATCACTGATGACATCACTGATGACATCTCAAATGACATCACTGATGACATCATCCAGTGTCTGTGTGTTTCTGTAAAGTTAAAATACAATTAAGTTATCAAGACTGATGCAAGCTCTTTCACATAAGGCTAGCCCCATGTGAAAGGATGCATTGCTGGAGTTGCGTCACTTTTGTGACACACTCCAGCAATGCATCACTTTTGCGCTTACAGATATGTCAGAAATACTGACGTATCTGTAACTCCTTGCGCCTGCCTCACAGCAGGCGTAAGACTGACGCAAGCCCTTTCACATGAGGCTGGCCCCATGTGAAAGGATGCATTGCTGGAGTTGAGTATATGGACAGAGTCACACACCTCCCAGCCACCCCCACACACACTCACCCTCACATACAAACACTTGAACAACAAATCAATAACCCATATAGCCACTCATATAGCTACTGATCAAAACATGCAGCAGCTTACACAGCAACAGACATACTGAAGCACATATTCAAACAGTTTAGTCACTAACCAATGCATTCAGTAAGACACATTTAATCACTCACTTATACAGTCAGTCACGCACCTACTAAATCCTTTATCCAGACACTCATACATCCACTCATTCTTCAATATGTAAATTATTAACTTTAACTTAATTGTATTTTAACTTTACAGAAACACACAGGCAGTGGATGATGTCATCAGTGATGTCATCAGTGATGTCATTTGAGATGTCATCACCCGGATGAACCCTGCTATTCAGCAACTTCCCTTCACAGAAACTGTAAGCGGCAGCACCGCTTACCCCGAGTATGCTCCTTTCCATGTAGGCAATGCACTTACTTGCCTCCCCTTTCATAGGCGATTGAGCCGTTCCAAGTATGCGAAGGCGACTCCCCCCGGACTTGACTTGGAATTAATCATAACTGAAGGGGGAGGTCCCAGGCCAGAGATCGGTTGTCGCAATCAGTTGGGTCCAGAAATCAGTTGTCACAATCAGTTGGGTCCAGAAATCAGTTGTCGCAATCAGTTGCCGGTGGCAGGAGTGTAAGCAAGATTTCCATCGTAGGTCCAGATTTTTAAAACTACTGTGACCTTCAAAAAAAGAAAATTCCCCCTGATGAAGGGCTCACTGGACAGCCCGAAATGCATAGGGATTTACAATGCAAGCATTTTGGACATTTTTTGTTACATTTAATCTACTATCCATGAATTAACTTTTGAAACCATTAATGAGATTAAATAAATAATGTACTAACCTTTTGATTTGGATTCAATTTATTATACCCTTGGTGGGGTATTGTGAACGCTGTGCGTAGGGGGACAATTCCAACTCTGGATTTGCAATTTTGATACTTCTCCCACACTCTCCAAGGTTCAGAGAGCGAAGCCCCAGCAGCACGCGACAACTTTGCAATATCTTCAACTTTTGTTGGT
The DNA here is from genome assembly GCF_964263255.1 of Lissotriton vulgaris. NCBI lineage: Eukaryota > Metazoa > Chordata > Amphibia > Caudata > Salamandridae > Lissotriton > Lissotriton vulgaris. The sequence goes on along the minus strand of NC_141699.1, from coordinate 412,124,484 downwards.
GCGTGTCTAACCCTTCAATTCTATGTCATCAGTGATGTCATCAGTGATGTCACCGACCATGTCATAAATGATGTAATATGTGACATCATCAGCAGTGGATTGCGGGCGCGCGAGTTATACTGAGTCCAACTAACTATAACGTGGGAATTTAAATGGTTTTGTATGAGTAAACTGTTCAGCTAACTATAACTGGTGTGAAACCTATGGGTTTTTCAGTGAATTTCAATGGTTTTTTAAATGCTAATTCCTAATTATAACGATTGTGAAACCTCTGGTTTTTTCACTGAATATATATACGTGAGGAAGCGGCAGAAACTATGTTTCTAGACTCCCCGGCGGGGGGGTCTGGTTCGATACCACAGACTGCACAAACAGCAACAGGGAATCCCACCACTCGGGACCTTTTCAAAAAATTAAAAAGCTAATGCGTTCCGAGCAATCAAAGTGGTGGGAGCATCGATCCCTTACCCGGTACTTAGAAGTCAACAGAGTACCGAGAGGGCTCAGAATAACTTTAGCCCCAAGCCCCAAGCTATGAGAATCCCGACCCTGCTATGCTCAAGGAATGGGCAGAATCTAACTTGGAGTCGTCTACAAAATTGATTAAAATCTTGGTAAAATATGCATCAAGTGACCGCATGAAGTTACAGGGCGAAATTGACAAACTGGAGGAAGAAATTAATGCGTTGGGTATGAAAGAACAAATCAAAAAATTGTGTGATAATATGTTGGTCCGTTTAAACAAGGAGGAGGAGGTAATCAAAAAAAGAAAGATTTACAAATTTGAAAGAGATAGACTTGACTACCTTAACGGCCAAATTTTCACCTTTGCTCGAAAATACTATGGTGTGAAAGCAAGGGTCAAGGGTGCACAAAATAAAAATTCTGGGAGACGTGAAAACTCGATTTCAGGATCTGACCTTAGCTCCAACATCGAAAGTGAAGTAGAGGGTGAAAATACAACGGAGTCGACCTTGGGGTTTACCAAACTTTCCATGGCGGAGGAGGTCGATTGTCTCTGCCTGGACCAGAGAGACACATTGCGCTCACGAGTAAAACCAGCACCAGGTCCAACTACAGGCGGAGTCAACGCCGGAAAAGACACTGGAGCCGCCAGAGGCAAAACAAGGGGAGCCCCAAGGGGGAAATGGAATCGGTTTCAAAAGCGCAATACAACACGAGCGGAAACCCCAACTCAGTCTTAAATCGAACAGAAACGGTTTTGACTCAGCAGGAAGAAGCCGTACTGTCCCTGGGTTTGTCGTATTGCCCGCCATGTGATTTTAATTATGCAGACGTACGAATGGATACCTATAGATTTGTTCGAAAATTCAAACTGAACAAATTCCACAGCCTACAGTCCAAAAAGCAACATCCTGTTGAAAGTAGAAGTCCCACTTTGCTGACTGTGGGGGACCAAGAAGAAATGAATGAAATATGGTCCCTGCAAAAAGAAACTATTGGCAGCCAGGAGGGGGACTCCAATTTGAGTAACGTCAATGCAGCTGCTGGTTTAACACCTTTCAAACCTAAGTCCACGTTCCAACCGATAATGCTCCATGATAATATTGACGTATATCATGACTTGGTTGTAAAAGAATTGAAACAACTATACATTGCAACTAATAGTCGACGTCATAAGATGACAAAACAGAATTGGATCTATATTCAACTGGTTAAAAAATTGAACGCGGATGACAATATTTTGGTCCGACAGGCGGATAAAGGGGGAAATGTTGTGCTCTGGCCCCGTAAGTTATATTTGGAAGAGGCAGAAAAATAATTGAATGACATGTCGTGTTACAGAAAGAGCAATTGGCCCACCTTAAGAGCAACATGGGGAGATCAAACAGCAAAACTCCAGGCTTGGAGAAGTGGGGGAATTATCACGGAGGATGAATTTCGATTTATGAGAAAAGAACATCCAGTGGTGCCAACCTTTTATTTGATCCCCAAGGTCCACAAGGACTGTAACACACCGCCTGGTCGCCCCATAATTTCTGCTATTGTCAGTTCCCTTCAAAGTGTTTCTAAGTATATAGACTTCTTTCTACAGGACTGGGTTAAAGGACTGGGGTCTTATGTAAAAGACTCAACGGATTTCATTCGTAAAACAGAGAAGTTGGATTGGGGCCCTGATTTTTTGCTAATGACCCTCGGTGTATCGTCATTATATACCTCCATTGGACACCGAGATGGTCTTAAGGCGATTAAACATTTCCTAAACAAACGTCCTATATATTATGGGGTGCATAACAGGATGTTGTTATCCATGATTCAAATGTGTTTAGAGCAGAATTTCTTCTTGTTCAATTATCAAATCTACCAACAAGTAAGGGGTGTCGCCATGGGGGCCTGTTTCTCTCCCAGCTACGCATGTTTACACATGGGGCTGTGGGAGGAACAGGTCCTGGCGGGGCATCTGCGTACATTCATGGAGCAGCATGTGGTCACCTACCTCAGATATATAGATGATTTATTTTTCGTTTGGAGGGGGACGGAGGAGGCAGCTATACAGTTTATCAACAGCTTGAATGTTAACAACTTAAATTTGCAATTTACATCATGCATCAGCGCAAGAACTGTTCGTTTTCTAGATATGGAAGTCTATATTGAGAACAACCGCATGCAAACAAAATTATTCAGAAAGCCCACTGCGGGCAATACCATCCTGCATGCAGCAAGCCATCATCCACGCCACCTGATACGGAGTATCCCTTATGGGGAGATGCTGCGTATCAGGCGGATTTGCAGCAGTGATGAAGAATGCGAGTTGGCACAAGAAGCAAGCAAAAGTAGATTTCTGACTAGGGGGTACTCTAGGAGCGTAGTTGAGGCTGCTCAGAGAAGAACACAACTTATATCCCGAGAAAGTGCGCTGATACCTAAGGTTAAGGAGGTAGATACAACCCCGGCTGGGGAGGTAATCAAACCCCGCATGATTGTAACATATAGCCGACAACATTCTGCCATCAGAAAAATATTCAGTCAGAATTGGAACCTTATATTAGGTGATCCAGTTATTGGCAATAAAGTGTTGAATAAACCACTCCTCACATTCAGGAAATCGGTATCTATGGCCAGATCTCTGGTCACAAATACTTTGGAACCGCAAATGTCAAATACTTGGAAGGCCTTAGGTAGGGGTTTCAAGAAATGCTCGCAATGTAAGGCGTGCAAACATGGGATAAACAGGACTAAATACACTGTCCCATTCTCAGAAACACCTAGAGAAATCACCAAACGCCTAAACTGCAAAACAGATTATGCAGTCTATGTACTGGAGTGCACTTGTGGACTCCGGTATGTGGGTACCTGCCTGCCTGCCGGTCCACAAACGTGTGCTCCAGCACATTAGAGCCATAAATAATAAAGATCAGACCTACCCTGTGGCTAGGCATTTTGAGCATGAGCATGGTTCCAATCCTGTTCATTTATCCTATTATGTAATAGATTCAGTCTGGCCTATGAAAAGAGGGAGTAATCGAGATGCGAGGCTTCGCCTTCTCGAAACAAGATACATCTTGGAATTAAACAGTAAGCAACCTCAAGGGCTGAATGCAACGGAGGATCTATACACCTCTTTGTAATAGCTTTGGTTAATTTAGTATTCATTGGTCCCCGTTCAAGATGAAACTTAGTTGGATTTTTCTGTAATAGTTACAACTTTGCAAGGATATATTAATAACCTTGATGTATACAGGCAGTAATAATCCACTAGTGAATTCCTTTCAGCGGTAAGCTATGAGAAACTTCTGTTAGCAGGGAATAGGGATTCTCTTTTGCTATTTTGTACTTTCACTGTGGTATATTTATTGGATAAATTAACTGATCAATATTTTTGCGCCGTTCTTTTCTCTTAACATGTGTATTTAGAGAGCTTCACTATTCAAAGAGGGCAACCCTGGAAGGTTATCTGGGGGATTTACCATCGGCTCTATTATGAGATATTGATATTGTTTTTAGACAAGCACTTGCACTAGCACTAATGTAAAAATGAAAAAAAGAATTTATGCACTTATTGTTTTGTGTGCCGAGAATACGAAAACAACGAGAATGACAGCATTTTTCGTTGGGTTTCAGCCCACTTGGGCTTAATTTTATACAATGTTTATTGTACATTCGTAATTGTGAAATAAGCAAGGAGACCAAAAGAATATATGAATTAAGTGGAGATTTATATATATTATTCCCACTCAGTGGTCCTACTGTATTCCTACAAGTATAATTTCAGAAAAAATGCATTTTTTAAGAATATTTAAATACGTATTTATTTATATATTTTATAAATTGGTCGAATGTGCATTAGCTTTGTATTGCGAATTTGCACCTTGATGTAACACATGTGAACATAGTATTTCTTCCTTGTTGTTGATACCCAATTTGAAAAAATGGCGCGCGCATTTGCACTTTAAATCTCGGCATTGGCTCTCAGCAACTCGCCATGTGATCAAGCTTTGTAAGAGGCGAAACACGTAATGGCGGCGGCAGGCTTGCTGGACAAGAATAAACACCTCAATTAAGCACGAAATTTGGGTCTGTTCTTTCGTCATTTGGATTTGAGGGCTGAGGCGGCTGCTTCAGCTAATGTGGCGAATTTACTATATATATATATATATATATATATATATATATATATATATATATATATATATATATTATATAATATATATATATATATATATATCAGGATACACGCGCAGCTACCAGCAACGTGAGACCAGCCACACCATTGCACTTTTCAAAGGCTTTATTCTTGGCAAAAACAGCATGACGCGTTTCGAGGTACAGACCCTCTTAATCATATGCTTCAAGTCAATGGTGGGTTCATTAGCTTATTTTAAACGTGGCTTGGGCATTGAAGAAGGACTAACGTCCGTTATTTTTAAAGAGGCAGTCCATTATTCTGTATATTTCGGCAAGTAAATGTGTTCAGTTAAGGTTTAAAAGTACTTTCAGAATTCTTTTAACACGTTAAGTACACAGGTTTCGATAATGTCACATTGTTCACCTTAACTTTCTGCCGTTCAGCAGATTAATTTCATCATCGGACTGCAAGTCCCACAATGCCTCTTGTCGGTACACCAACTTCCCATTTTACTCCAATGCAGCTCTTGGCAAACTTCCCAAATGTTATCCCAACACTCTATTTATATATTTGTATATATATATATATATATATTTGTATATATATGCTTACTTCTCACGGCTCTTTCGCGGTGGAACCTCCCACAGTCCGGTGGCGCGTTCACGGCTGGCAGAGCCCCGCCAGTCAATTATTTCCCATAAACTTCCAAGTTAGACGCGCACTCAGAGGTAAAGTGGTACACAGTGTCGCTTTATTTGCTGTTACGCGTTTCGGAAGCCAAAACTACTATATATATTTAACAGATGGGGAGATGTAGTGTCTTGCAAAATTTCTGATGGAACCCTTTTGGCTTCTAACGGACATATGTGACATATGTGTCAGAGTGAAATGCAATGAAAGGTGTTTTAGAATGTTTATTTATTTATTTGAACTTTTATATAGAGCAAACAAGACCCTTTTGGGTGACAGAGTGTTTTGCAGAAGAGTACAGAAATATGGGATAGAACAGGAAGAAATATAAATGCAATCTATAAGCACATACTATATACAAAAATAGGTGTATAAGAATGGACAGAAGTACACTTGCACATATGATAAAGAGAGAGATTGGAGTGGAGTGCATAGTCTGGCAAAAGACCTGGCCCAAGCATATTCTGACGTACTGAGAGGCAGCGAACAGATATGTGTGAGGAATCGATCAAGGGGAGATGGAGGAGAACGTTAATGTGAGAGGAATTTGAATCTGGACGTGGATGGGTTGTATCTGCTCTCGTTATGGAGAGAGTTCCAGATTTTGGGGCAATTCCAGAGAATAATCAGTTGTATGTCTTCTTTTTCTTGAGTAAGTAAGGAGCTAGTACTTCTAGAAGATCTATTTCCACCCAATAGGGTCAGTTTCGTGGTCAAGTAGGAGGGGCATTGTGTCGAAAGCAATTTTTAAATGAATCCTTGCCTCGAATGGTCACCATTTCAGTGACTGAAGATCAGGGTGATATGATCACTCTTTTTTAATCCAGTGATGAGCCTAGCTCCTGCATTCAGAGTAGCCTTCAACGGTGTGAGTGAGGTTTTTGGGAGTCCCACCAGGTAGTACTGCCATGGTCTAACTTCTGCTGTAGTGAGGTCTGCTATAGGGAGGAAAGATTTTAGTTTCCTACGAACATGCATCTGATGGTTAGCTCCTCTAGTAATGGCGCTGATGTGTTTTTACATGGAGAGGTCCTTGTTTAAGGTTATACCTAAGTATTTGGCCAAGTCAATGATGTGTGGAGTACAATTTAAGGCTGTGAGAAAAGGGAGCCAATCTTTGACATAAGGGGGGGTTGAGGGTGGTGCGATCAGTAAGAATTCAGTTTTAAAGAAATTGAGTTTGAGGTGGTTATGGGTCAGTCAATGTTCTGTTTTAGTCAAAGAGTTATTGAGGAAATAGATGTCCTTGCAGAGGTTATTTTCATGCTGAGTTGGGTGTCGTCAGCATACATGTGGTAGGAGATGTGGGAGAGTTTGAGGATTTCAGTGAGGAGCTCCATATGTAGGTTAAACAATGTTTGGGTGAGAATAGAACCTGGGTACACCCAGCGACAGTGGGGATTGGTTAGAAAGAGTGTGATTGATTAGGATGCGCTGAGATGTGTTATGTAGATAAGATAGGTGGAAAACCATTTTAGCACAGCGCAGTATACACCCATCCTGTGTTCAACAAGGTTTAGAAGGATAAAATTGTTGATAGTGTCAAAGATGGATGACAAGTCCAGAAGGATTAGGAGGCACGATTCGTTCTGGTCGAGTGAGTGCAGGGCATTGTCAATAATGTGGACCATGGCAGTTGTGGTGCTATGCCCCGATCGGAAACCAGATTGACAAAGTTGACTGTGAAGCTGTAGATACACACATTTTCTAAGAGTTTGGCCAAAGTAGGGACGTTTGAGATAGAACAGTATTTGTTGGAGTCAGCTTGGTTGGAGTGTTTTTTTTTTTGTTTTTTTTTTAGGATATGGGTAACTTGGTCACTTTTGAGGAAGTCAGGTAAGGAGCTTTGGGTGAGTAAATCAATAATTATCATAGTCATAATGGGAGTAGGAGGTGAATGGACTCATTTAGGAGTTTGGAAGAACGCAGCTTTTGAGTACCTAATGTGCCTATTGTGGGTGCCTTGTCTTTGATGTAGCAGTTTGAGGTTGGTCTGGGAGAGGGTATGTCTCCATGCTCTCAAGTCTGAGGTGTTGAAGTTCTTCGTTAAGGGTGGAGTTGAACCAGGGTTTGGACCTTTTAGACAGGATTCTTTTAAGTTGTTTGAGGTCCAGAGTGTCCATATTTTGGACATGGAATTGAAGTTGTGATCAGTGAGGTCATGGATATTGTTCATGGAGGAGGGCAGGAGCAGGATATTGATGCTAAGAGTCGATATGGTATGTGAGTGAATGTTACAGGTGTCTCGGACCTAGAGTTTGGCTTTCGTTGGTTGGCCCTTTGATGTGATTGGATTTTTTTTTAGGAAGAAGGTGATGCAGTGGTGGTCAGTCCAGTCTCAGGGGTGAATAGATTCTGTTTGCATGGTCTTGTCTTTTGCAATGATTAAGTCTAGGGTGGCTCCTTTGTTATAGATTGAGCTGTTGCAGGCTTGGATAAGGTTGGGGTCCTGGAGGAAAGATGTGATACTGTTCACAAGAGGACCATTGGAATTGTTCCAGTACATGTTGAAATCACCAAGGAAAATGTGTTTTTTGTGCTCTTCGTTTGTAGTGTAGTTCCTATTTTCCCTATAGGCCCTGCGCATTGGAATAACATAAACAGCAGTGTAGACGTAGGACTGCGGTCTTCTACGTCTCTACTGACTATGTTAGACTTAATTGGGTTTGTACCAGCTAGCTCAGAGGTCACTGGAAACTTTCTTGACTGAATAGGAAGTGATCAGCTTCCCTGGCTCAGACAAGAAGGGATTCAGTTTTCCAACAACCGCATTAACATGACAACTTTGCTCCTAAGAATAAGAGTCAATCTCTAGAGTCGTGTGAAACAATAGACAGCTATTTCACTCAGTCAGTTGTGCAGAATTACTTTCACCAGTATGCAGAGAATAGAGAGACGGGCGTTTTCAATAAAAGATATTATTTATTGAGCAGTCTTCCTTCTCATGCAAGAGAAATGAATTGCCACAATTGCAAGACTTGTTATTATAAAAAGTGCGTACAGTAAAAGGAGTGTTATGAAATAATACTGTAAAAGCATTGATATGGTTTCTTAGCCATACGATAGTTAAAATGAATAAAATATATACATTCATATATACATTTGGCTAACGTCCTCAACTGGTGCTTCTAACTACGCCGACCCCAATGTACCTGACCTAAGCCTAATACGTGGGAGGGAGTAAGTAAGTAGCAGTGTAAGTTAAGTTGGTTTTGCCAAGGGTTTGCTTCAAGAATTCTCTCTAAGGGTTTAGTCAGCACCGTACCTCTGGATTAGAATGTTGGAGGTCTGGTATCTCCTCTCAGGACTCGATATTCCAGTCACCCACAAGGGTAGGCTGGAAACGCCGGAGCTGGGTTTTCTGGGCAGGAGAAAAGACAGCGTCTTTCTCAGCGCGTCAAGGAGGAGGGGCAGCGTCAGTGGGCTTCTCGCATCTGCTGGGCTCACTGCAAGGGACAGCTGTTCTGCTCCAGTATTTACCACCACCGTCGTGTTTGCTTAAGGCAACGTCGGTATTATTTATACCTGAAAGGTGCCGAGTTTGACGTTAGTTTTTGGACATAAGACGTCAATAAAGATGTCACTAAGAACTGGTTGTTCTTACAGTGCTCGCAGGAGTTCTATTAGTAATCAAAACAAAGCAAGCGGGGCTTTCCCAGGTTGCTGGGGATTTGAGCTGTCGAAAGAACTCGGTGTGTTATCTAGGAATCTAAGGAAGTGGCTTCCGCTGTGTCATGTACTGTAATGAGCTGCAGAGACGAGTTACTGAAATATGGCTCTGATTGTTTATGCCATTATAGGGATATGTATTGATTATAGCCATATGGGGGCATAAGGTCACAATATTGATCGGGGTCCTAGATAGAACACAACACCCACTCCACGAATTTATGTCCATCAAATTACTAAAATCTAAAGCAATAAGATGCGCGTGTATTCCTACCCACCCCAAAATACATATTGCATTTGAAATTGCGTATATGAAATACATGAGAATATAGGTACTGTACATTTTTAAGTATAGTAATCATTCAAAAATTATTGCATATGTAATCAGTTGAACGATTTTGCGAAAAATTACACATGAAATGTCTCCTAATACAGAAAAGAAGGGCGAGACTATTTCATCACATATAAATACAATTGCTGTAAAATGTGCTAGAAGCCGAGGTAAAGTTTTTGTCTCTAGATCTACTAAAAATAGAAGCTCTGTTCTTTATGAATAGTTCTACTTTAAGCAAAAGTATTTGTGCCAGAAAAAAGGTAAATATTTTGAAAAATGTCTGATTCAAAAAAATATTTCAATGGGGAACGTGGAAATAGAGTTCCAAACGCTTTTCAGTAGCTTTTGTTTATCAAAACTGAAGGCCGAATTCAGAGTTCATGGGAACGCTGTGCGCCGGAATGTTTTTCCAAACGGTTATTGTTTCTGTTCAGGGGAGAACATCATTTCAGACAGGCTCTCAAAGAATAGGTCTACATATTCAGGTGACAGTTCGACCAGGTTCGATAGTGCAGCAACCTGGCAGTTGTGCGAATGATTGTTATCATCGATGTCTGGATCAGCAATGCTCACAGAAGGTCGTACCTGGGTGATGCTGCTTTCACTTTTTGCTTCACTTCCACCACCTAGTCGTAGCGCAGGAGTTTCAACGAATGCCATCATCAGGATTAGTAGCCGCTGGGGACAACATGACGCATGAGCCGTTACAGGACTTAGCAAAGTATCGATATCCATTGGTACTGCTGATGGTAGTGCAAGACAGGTGTCTAACACGCATTCTTCTCCGCATAGCATACATCGAAGCACAGGTAAGATGCAGGTCTGCCATATAGGTCTGAATGAAAGAAACCAGGTCATGTTCAGATCTCTCAGCCGGGCCAATCCAAGGACCTTAGTTATGTGGTCTCGGTAGCGCATTGCTAGGATTGTTTCTTCCATCCTTGCCGGAGTCATGTCTGTGTTTTGGCTTGACATATCGGAGCAGAAGGGTCAAAAATAAAATGCCTGCTACGAGTCCCAAAAGTAGTGGTAGGCCGCCAAAGACTGAATGGACAAAATTGGGAATAATGCCCAGAACTGCTTTGAATGGTGTTAACAGAACCGAAAAAATTGTCTTAAATACGTTTGAGATACCAATGGCATCCGACATATTTAGGATTTGGCTGAGCATTTCTGTAAAATGCACGGGGCAATTTGTTGATAAAAGTTCATGTATCTCCGATGTTGTCCTTGCAACTTGTAGATCATACGTTTCTTTTGGTGACGTGATGGGCACTGTTGTCTGCAAAAGCACAGACTTCATTCTGCTTAAAGTATCAATTTGTATAGAAGAGATATTCAAAGGAGGCCAAATCGGAGTTTCGGAATCTCCAGGGCCGTTTGGAAACAATGCTTGCATACAGCAAGTGACCATGGAAGTCACGCTTACGAGATATGCTTTCCCTGGCACCAAGCCACAACAGCTGTGGTCCGTTAATAGAATGTAACTCCCGTTAGAAAGTTGCCTAAAGAAAGGCTCTATCTACGTTGCAGGTGTGACGTGCTGGTGGCATGAAAGGTTGTTTGAAGTCCCTTCACAGGCCCCATGTAAATTAATACCCTGGCACAAAAGTATACCGCTTAGTGAATGTTTGCAATTTTCACCACTAAGAAATATATTTTTGTCGTATTCACTGTAGCATGTGTGTGTATATGGTAATTATCATGATGACTTAATGTACCCTTTACCCAACCTTTCATACTGGCCTGTCGGTATATACTCAAGGCAATTTTTAAATCTGAAAGTTGTTATCGGAATTGTGATAATCCAGTGTATTATCCATTCAATGATAGGTCTTTCTGACATTGTCAATGGTAATCTCTCAAGTTTTTCGATGCTCAGGATTGTGTAGTCTGCTCCTTTCTGTGCCAAACTGATTTGTTTATCAGTGAGGTTAAAGATAGAAAACAATGACGTTGTGTTGATTAGACGCCATGGCACATAGCCTGAACGAAGATTTTGCAACGTCCAGCCTCGCAGTACAATAGAACGTAATTGGGACTGGCCATTTTGTAACATTAGCAAGTCTTTATCTATTATATCAATGGCAGATGATACAATACTGTCCAGTGAATATATTCTGGAGGACAGAGTCATTAACCCATTGTCCACAACAGTAAGTGATTTTTCCAAATGAATACGACCAATTTCTCGTATTTTTTCTGCTGTTTCAATTTGCATTACTTTCCATGCCTCGTTGTTTGCCGCATATACACTTGCCGCTATGAAACGTTTTTGACGCTGTTTGCGTGGTCCCATTATGAAATCGCGCAAATCAGCACCATCATTAAGTAAAGATAAGTGTTGCTTAATTTCTTCCAGTGTGGATGTTTCTAGCCATTCAAGGCACAGTTTCCCTACACTGTATGTTGTTACTATCCCTAGATGTTGTCTCTGGGAGTATCTAGGGTCTGGTCATTTTTAACCCCTGTGTTTTGTTCAGGGATCTATCTTGAAAGTTATCAGTGTCTTCTTGCCAGATTAAGCACTTTTTCCAATCAGGATGTGTTCTGTTTTGATGTAAAATTTGGTATACGTATATTTCAATATCTGTGGTAGCATTATCAGGTATTGGCTTTGGAATAGACGGTTTGTTAAGGTCTTTAATCTTAGCTAGGCCAAGACAGGTTGTTTGTTGAATTATGTCATTTAAGAACAATATTTGTTCTGGTATCATGCAGGCTCGAAATAATGCTTCTAGGCCTTGTACCTGCCAATCTTTTGTACCCCAGATTGTTTTTGTTTCAATGTTGTTTTTCCAGAAATCAAAACCAAATGTAATCATTTTTTCATAAAATGCTTCTGAATATATCAATTTAGTATTTGTCAACATGGTTTTCGTCCCTGTTTTATCCAACAGTTTATAATAAAATGTTTCTGCATTACTTGTGTTAAACCCTGAGAAGTATTGGAATTTCTCAAAAAACGTTTTTGAACTACTTTTACGTGGAGTAGCACAATGTTTCCATTGGTTATATTTAAAAACATTTCTAGGTTGAGCAGATTTATGTAAATAGTTTTCTGCGTAATGTGAAAAACAGTACATCTGTTCATAATTAGATGAACCTTGTAAATAATCATGTTCTGTAAATTTTGCTGACAACACTAAATCCGACATCATATTATTTATACTTTCAAAATCCCAATCATCAGAGAATGTACTTGGTTTTACAAAGTCACTTAATGAACCCTTGAACTGGAGAGGATATTTCAAGATCTCGACCGGGCCATATATTTCATAGTCAGTCTTGTCCCACACTAGCCCACCGGGTATTGGAATGGCTGTGACATTTACTGATGATAGTTCTCTTTTCTTGACGTGAGATGATTTGTGAGGTTTCAGAACTAAGTTGATGTTCTGACTTGCTGTGTCCATTGAACTGTATTTTCCCTCAATGAATTTTCCCAAACAAAGTACCATGATGAGCCAAAGCAGGAGGAAAAGCACACCTAGCCCAAACCAAAACTCTAACCATGGAGAAAAAGGATAAGTTTCCTTGAGTTGATGAAAGATTTCTGTTGCCTTTTCTTTAAAAGTCTTTGTTTCTGGCGTCACTTCAGGGTCGCTTTGATCTTCAGAAAAGTTATCGAAATTGATGAAGTAGCCAGAGGCAGTTCTGTCGATTGCTGGAATTGTTTTCTCAATTTGCCTTTCATTAGCACATTCTGATGCCACATCATTGTAGACTGGAGTTTCATGACGAACTGTTTCAATCTGTATTTCAAGAGGCTCAAGTTCCATGGCATTATTGCATAGTCCTTCTCTGTGCACTGCAGGTTTATCAAATGTGATTAGTCTTTCAGTTTGAACCTCTTGGATTGTTGCAAATTTGGGTATTCTGTTATTTCTTCGGAGTCCACTTGGCCTACTGTTGATTATAGGCCACATGCTTGTGGTTTCACCAGGTCTATGGATACAACTCGGTTCTCCTTTTTACCAGCAAGGGGTGGTAGTACTACTGATCTTGTTTCCGTTGATTGCTAAGACAGGTACTGCTTTTCTGTAAGAAGGCCCAAATTCCTTCTTCACCGCTATTTTCTCTCTGACCAGATCCCCAATTTTTGGAATCCAGACAGGTCTTGCTGGGACAGGTGGTATGTCTTCAGTGGTAGATGGCTGTTGCTTTACTTTTATGTTGCTTAAGGATTTTCTTGTTTCATTCAAGTCCTGTAAAACAGCCAAACGATCTTTGATGTCAAAGTCTTTATTTTTATCTTTTACCACTGAAGCCTGACTATCAAGGTCCTGAACATACATTCTAGTTCCGAACAATAGTTTGTATGGGCTGAAACCTTTTAGATAATTTCTTGGTAAGTTATTAAGACTACGTTGGACACTTATTAAATGTTTGACCCACCCATCACCCGAACCTAATACCTTCGCTGTTATAGATTGCTTTATGTCTCGTTTTTTTCTTTCCACTACACTGTTTCCCTCAGGATGAAATGGACAAGAGAATCGCAATCCAATGCCCATACTGGTCATGGCCTCCTTATAAGCTCAAGAGCTAAAAGCAGGACCCTGGTCAGAATGAAGCATGGCAATTGCGTATGTGTCGTCAAATACTCGCAGATCTTTTATAACAGTTTTCGCGTCAGCCGAGTGCTGGGGCCACATTTTTATAGTGAATGTAGTCTTAAACAATTAATAGGACGCTTTCTTGCGTATAGATAGCATTACCCTGTCCATAAAGGGTATCTGGGCTACAGGCGGGACCGGTTCACAACTGCGATCTCTGCTGCAGTCTTGGCAGTTTTTTGCTAATATTTGATGTTGCCCGCTCATCCCCGGCCACCAGTATACTGCTTGTAATTCAGTCAGAGATTCCTTCATCTGTTTGTGCCTTGGACCTTCACCCATGTGTGCGTCTGCTATTAATAACTTTCTCCGGTTCATGTTTGGAATTACCCTATCCCCCACTCCAGGGATTCGAGCAAAAGGAACGGAGTTTGCATCAATTACGTATGTATAATTGAGTGGATATTTCACGGGTAGTGCTGCACAGTTGCCTTTTGAAGACGTTTTTACTGCCAGCATGGTTTCACTGTCTATATATTTTTCTGAACGCTTTTTTGTGGCTACTGAAGCCGGTTTAGTTGCTTCCGCTATGGCTGTATAAGCCAATGATTTCCCTGCAACATGAACGCCATCACGTTGATGACTCAGAGTGTGTAACACGTGAGTCTTTTGTAGTTCCTTCTGTAAAAGAACTACTTGTTTCCAAAGCATTTTATGCTTGATTGTGGCACCTGTGTCATCTTTGTAATCATTTTGAACCCAGCTCTGCAAATCATCATTGTAAGAATTGACGCAAAAATGCGAATCGCGCACGATTAGTGTCGGGAATTCACGTTCGGCATTTTCAAACGCCATCTTTAAGGATCTGATTTCAGCTCGCTGAGCCGAACATTTTCACAGTGATTCAGTTTTTGTTATTTTCGGTCTGAATTTACTGCAGAGCCAGCGACCTTTAACAATCGCGCAGGCTGCATCGTAGGATTTATTTCCTACATTGTAATGCTGTACAAATCTGTCTGTATAGATTATACAGGAGTACTGTTCTAGAGGGAGAATTTTGATTGGCAGAGGATATTCTTTTTCATAATTTAAATCATTCCGTTTTTTCATGTGCGGGCGAAATAGTATTTCACGTCTTCTGCAGCAAGAGAATTTTCCCACTGTATCCATTTCGGATCCAGTGACACTGTAGGCAGGTTTACTGGGCTGAATAGTGCCTCGAAGGTGGATTCTGCTGTGAGAACAGTGATCCTTTTGCCTTGTTTCAGTTCTCGTTCTTTCGCTATAGCAGTTTGCACTGCTTTCACAGTATTTTCTGTGAGACTGAATGTTTTTTCTGCTTGTGTGTCCAAATGAGATTTGTAAGCTATTGGTGCAGTTTCTCCCTCATTAGAGGTCAGGTACGTGAATCCGCATCTTCCTGGGATGACTCGGATTACAAGGTTTCCTGTGTTGTCACGTGTTTCTAATTTTGTTTTTGCTAACATCTCTGTTTGCAGTGATCTCAAAATTTCTGTGTGTTTTTGAGTCCAGTTGATTGGTTTAAAATCAGGTTTAATTAATTCGTTGAGAGGTTTAATCCTTTCTGCATAGTTTAATATGTATGTTCTTCCGAAATTCAGGAAGCCTAGAATCGATTGTAAGTTCTTCAGCGTTTTCGGTGCTTGGAGTACAGAGCACTTCTCTAAGAAGTTATCCGCTAGGCTTTTTCCTTCACTTGATAATTCATATCCTAAAAATAAGACTGTCAGATGGGCAATTCTTGACTTTTTAAAGTTGAATTTGTAACCCCCTGCTGCGAACCCAAGTATTATGGTGTTCACCCTTTTCAAGTGAGTATCAAAGTCGTCGTCTGTGAGATAGATGTCATCGACATAAGATAATGCCTCATCATCATAGATTTGTAGTAACTCTGTTACTCTGGCTGAGAATAGTCCTGGGCTGTTCTTGAATCCCTGTGGGAGCCTACAGAAATTTTTCTGTGACCCCATTATTGAGAAAGCGGTTAAGTACCTACTTTCTAGTGCAATATTTTGGCAAAAGAAACCATTAGATATGTCTAATGTTGTTTTGTATTTTTTGCGAACTATGTTATTCATTAGTGCAGCACTATGCGAATTTTGTACTGCAAATGTTTTGCAACATGAGTTAAGGTGTCTGTAGTCCAAGACTAGACGATACGAATCGTCCGGTTTGGAGACAGGAAACAAAGGATTGTTCATTTGGGAGGTGCATGTTTCAATCACCCCTTGGTATTCAAGTTGATCTAAAATCTCCCTGACCTGTTTTTTAGCTTCTTGCTTAATTGGGTACTGCCTTTGTGCAGTCGGTTGACTTTTTTACTGGATTTTGTGAGGAGGAGAGTCCTCATCCCATCCTACATGATTCTTATATAATGCTGGTGCCTGGGCTACTGCCATTTCCTTGCATATATATATATATATATTTAGTGTGAATTGGAATGTGATTTGAGAAGGCAGGCATAATCATTTCTTCGCCATGAGGGCACTCCCTGACAAACTCTGGGGCCAATCTTTCTCAGCTAACAGGATGTCATAGTCTTTTGAGAGGTTATCCCAAAATAGACCCCTTATTTTCCTAGTCTTATCTCCCTCTATACGCTTGTGTTATTTCGTATATCTTATGGGGTTCGCTAACCCTGCTGTCTGCAGTTTCTACTTGAATGTATTCATTCGTGTCCACTGTCTCCAGATGACTCATCAGGATCTTGCGAGCTATGGTGATTTCTGCTGCACTGTCTAGCATTGTCTGTGCCTACTCTCCGTTTTTCAGCTGTGTTCTCAGTGTTCTCGGCATGTTCGATTACTCTAATACTGGCTACCTTCTTTCTTGGAAATTATAGTTTTTTACTTTGAGCAGGTTCCTTGTCTTTGGACTTGGTGTGCTCTCCTGTGTCTGACCATTCTCTTCCTTCTGATTTCTGCAAAAAAGATCAAGAGGGACGTGTATCAATACTTTGATATCTATCAGGCTTTTTCAAGTTATCCCTATTTCTAAGGTTATATCTTTTCTCAGAGTGCTCCCTCTGGGGAGACTGGTGTTATCGACTCGGAGTTCTTTCCCTCCGTCGAGGAGACCTTCCTCTGGACTGGAAAACTTTTTCTTTGGGAGTGGATTGTTTATTTCCATCCCAGCTCTTTTTAGGACTATTTAGATTATGTTTAATAAAAAAAATTCAGGATTTTCGAGTAGTTGGGGTTTTACTGGTTTCCCACCCAAACTATCTCTTCCTAATTCTTCATAGCATTTTTCTATAATTCTGGCAAGCTCAATTGGTTGATCTGTTATATCTGTTTCTTTCAATTTCTGGCGGATCGCCACAGATGCTGCTTCTCCTTTTATGTTGGCTAGTATTATAGCCGAGACCTGCTTGAAGTCTTTCAGTAATTTCATACCAAGAGTTAAAGCAGGTTCTGGACCGTATTCATTCTGAATTTGTTTTAGCACATCTGGTATTACCACCATGGACGGAACACCATGTGTTTTTGTGTAAATGGAAGCAAAGACTGTACCCCAAGTGTCACAGTCCTCCATGTGTGGTGTGACCCCCATTGGAAGGCAGATGGTCAGAATTCTGTGTTTCTCAATAGGGGTAGTATTCGGGAATACTGCCTCTATTTGAGTAATTTTCTGTGCTAACCAGAAAGGGATTTGTTCCCGTTTAATGGGTGTTTTACCAAGACATGATTGTATGTTCTGTGGTGTAATTTTATTTGTGTTCCCCTGATGAGGGGTCAGCTGTGGAATATTAACAGCTGTTTGGACTGTTGCAGTCCGCATTACATATTGGACTAATTGTCTTATGTATTTTAATCAGTAATTTTAGCTGTGCTAACAGCTCTTCGCAAGACATTTTTTCAATGTCCGGATGTGGTGTGTAGCTGGCTAGAACCGGCCACGTTGCTCCTGGTCTACCTAGTGGACCGAGCCTGGTAATGTGATCATTATGCTTTAGTACGCCTTTAAACCAGAGCAGGTGCTCTTGGTATTTTAATGGTATTTCAATCTCCTCAAAAGGAGCGTACTCTTCCTGTGGATCCTCTATTTTGTAATAGTGGAATTTGTGTGTTGTAGCGTTTGCCGCTGGAAAGTTTATCCAAGAATAGAATACCTCTGTCTGCCGATATTCGTGTGCCTCTATCACGAAAACGACTGTACCACCTCCTGATGTCAGTCCGTTTTCTATAAGTTTTAACGTTATGGTTTTTCTTATGTTGACCGGAATGATAATCGCACCCGGTTCATTAATCCCTGTAACATCGGGACCCTGTTGATTCGCGTCTACTGGGACTTCATTGGTTCCGTTGTTATCGCCATTTTCTGACATTGTATTAATGAAGGTTTGCAGAGCAGGTTTCCAAGGAAACAAAGATTAGGTGCACAATATTTTGGAACACTGTATCTTTCAACGTTGAATAAACCAGAAGCTCTACATAGGAATCTCTTCCTACTAAGTTCAGGCGGATTTTAACCTTTCACCCACTCCAGACGTCTATTGGAGTATTTACGGGAGAAAGGGTCTGTGTGAAAAAGCACGACTGAGTTACTCTAACATCTTGCGTTAGTTTTATCGCCTTACCAAACGTTGGGCGCCATGTAGTCTAGTTCCCATTTTCCCTCTAGGCCCTGCGCATTGGAATAACATAAACAGCAGTGTAGACGTAGGACTGCGGTCTTCTACGTCTCTACTGACTATGTTAGACTTAATTGGGTTTGTACCAGCTAGCTCAGAGGTCACTAGAAACTTTCTTGACCGAATAGGAAGTGATCAGCTTCCCTGGCTCAGACAAGAAGGGATTCAGTTTTCCAACAACCGCATTAACATGACAACATTGCTCCTCAGAATAAGAGTCAATCTCTAGAGTCGTGTGAAACAATAGACAGCTATTTCACTCAGTCAGTTGTGCAGAATTACTTTCACCAGTATGCAGAGAATAGAGAGACGGGAGTTTTCAATAAAAGATATTATTTATTGAGCAGTCTTCCTTCTCATGCAAGAGAAATGAATTGCCACAATTGCAAGACTTGTTATTATAAAAAGTGCGTACAGTAAAAGGAGTATTATGAAATAATACTGTAAAAGCATTGATATGGTTTCTTAGCCATACGATAGTTAAAATGAATAAAATATATACATTCATATATACATTTGGCTAACTTCCTCAACTGGTGCTTCTAACTACGCCTACCCCAATGTACCTGACCTAAGCCTAATACGTGGGAGGGAGTAAGTAAGTAGCAGTTTAAGTTAAGTTGGTTTTGCCAAGGGTTTGCTTCAAGAATTCTCTCTAAGGGTTTAGTCAGCACTGTGCCTCTGGATTAGAATGTTGGAGGTCTGGTATCTCCTCTCAGGACTCGATATTCCAGTCACTCGCTCGGTCGGAGAGCTCCCGGTGCACCCGTGATTTACCAGGGGGGAAGATGGCGGCCGAGTAGGAGGCTCGGTCGGAGAGCTCCCGGTGCACCCGTGATTTACCACAGCAGTGGTTGGGGAAAATAAGCTCAAGCACGCAGCAATGAAATGAGATGCACGGTGCTTAACTGAGATCTACTTAAAACGAGACAATAGCAAACAACAAACGAGCAAGTTTAAAACGGTGCTTCCTACCTGCAAACTGTGCGTGGCATGGTGATTCTCTTTGGACTTTTTGGACTCTCCCCTCTCCCTCTCCCTCTGAGCGGCGGTGAGAAGGGTGAAGCGTGGTGTTCCACTTGCGGTGCTTCGGAGGCGGAAGACATACTTCATGATTTCGTTCCGTATCCGTACCCAGCTCCCGTGGGAGTTGTTGCCAGAGCAGACGCCAGAGCAGACGGGACCTTCAAAGTGAACGGCGGAGCGAGCAAGGCGGTGAGGAATCTCGGAGCTCGCTTCACAGCAGGGACAGATACGGAGCAGTGGAGCGCTGCGAGGAGGGCGAAGTTGCACTGCCGCCGTGCCTCCGGAAGACTGAGGTTTCAGTTCCGGGGCACGAGCGACAGAGTCAGAGAGCAGAGGCGGAGAGCAGAAGCAGTGCAGAGGCGGCAGGTTGAGGAAAGCTGCAAGGAAAGCCGCGAGGAAAGCTTTGCCACTGTCTCAACAGCGGGTGGAGTAAAAGTCACAGTGGGAGAATTGACGGGTCAAAAGAGTGACTACAGGAAAACGATAAGACCTGCAAAAGACTGTAAAAAAGCAGGATTGGAAACTTTAAAGTGCAAATGCGAGGCAAAAGAAACAAATAACCTTTTCAAGACAGAGAGTGTTTGGGTACTGGGAAACCTTCACTGCAAAATTAAACAAACAAACTTATGTTACAATACAGACTACAACTATAACTTTAGCGGTGTTAATAGTCAGCTTTACCAATATCTCCTGCTCTGTCAGACATATAAACATTCACAACCCTGCCAAGTTACAAATATAAATATAAATATAAGAAAGAAAAACTCAACAAATAATCAGCACATGAGTAGAATAACAGAATCAATACAGGAGGAAACAGAGGAGAAAACGCCTCAAGATTCAAAAAATCTTTCAAAAAATCAAGCCAAACCCAAATTTGAAGCAGAACCACTGCAACCACTGCAACCAGAAACTCAGCCTAACACAGCGAAATCCTTCTACAGTTTGCGGAATAGAAAGTTCTTAAGTCAGGAGCAGTTTCCGAAAGGCATCACCCCAAGAGTGAGCAGAAAAAAACAAAAAACCTCACTTAAGGGCTACCTAAAGAATAATTCAGAGAAGGGAGAAAACAACTTGGAGTCTATTCAGAAATCTAAAGTAAAAATAAAAGTTACTCCCTCTCTTAGATCTTATTTTAAAATCCAGCAGCAAGAACAGAGCTCGGAATCTTTTAGCTCCTTAGAAGCACAAAGAACATCGGAAGTTTTGCAAAGTGAGAAAGAGGATATAACAACCAAACTTACAATCAAACTACCGGATACTCACTCCTTAAGAAAAGAGAAACAGCGAGCAGCTCCTATTCTAGCTGGAAAATCGAGTACAGGTAGCGTAAAGAAAGGGAGAAAACCTAGATCTAAGAAAAAGAACTTGGTAGAGAACATAAGTTTGGAAGAAATATGGAAAATTAAAGAAGGCAGTTCAGAAGGGAGAGTGGCAACTCATATGGCGGAGGGGGGCGCAGACCTCTCTGCGGCAGCAGCAGCAAATATAACTGCAAACACAACTGAAGACGTTGAAGACAAGGAAGACGATGACCCTAGGTCTGTAGAGTTTAACAAGGACATAACAAAAACCCATAGAGATGAACTTCTTGAAAAAATATGGGTAGAAATGAAAGAGAAATTCTCTATCTCAGAATCAAAACAAAACAAAATACAGGAGGTTTGCGAGAAATTGGACAGCAAGCTGAACGCACTAGGTGACAGAGTAACAGCAGTAGAAAATGAAGTCTCCAGTTTGGACAAAAGGGTGGAGAAAAACAGAAAGGAAATAAACTCTTTGAGATTGGAAAATAAAACCGTGAATGAGAAACTGGAATCCCTAGAAAACCAAGCGAGGAAAAATAACATAAGAATCCTAAATGTGCCGGAGAATCAAGAAGGTAAGGATGTAAAAGCGTTTGTAGTGGCACTTTTGATGGAACATTTCCCATGGGCAGACAAAGAAACTCTAGATGAGGACATACAGAGAGTACACAGGGATCCTTATGGAAAAAGCAAAGAAAGGAAAACCCCTAGAAAGATTCTAGTCAATTTTAAAACGTATATGCTGAAGGATAGGATCTTGGGAGAGGCATTGAAAAAAGGGACATACAACAAAGACAGTTGGAATTTTAAAATAAGATCAGATATGTCAAAGGCCTCTCAGACTAGGCAATGGGAACTGGGAAATCTAATGTCTGAACTCCAACAACTAGGTGCCACGGTGCAAATGAAATTTCCACCTTCACTACGGATCATGTGGAGAAACAAAATGCGTAATTTAAGAGAGCCTGAAGAGGTGAACAATCTGATAGAGTTAATCAGAGATCAAATGCGCGCAGAAGAACCTCTGAGTTAAATGTTCATAAACAAAACATATTGACTACTTGATAACATGTAACCTATATAATCCTGTATAAATTTCCGAAATACAGGAAAAAAGTATATATATATATATAACAAGAGTATAAGGAGAAATAGATCTTAACTACACTTAAGGACAAAAACATAGAATAAATATGAAGGAGCTATAAACCAACCAACTAATTTCATTCTTTAAACTGTACATAGACAAAATCACGGGGATGGGATCGGGAAGCCAAAAGGGTTATAAAGATAACCGAAGGAGAAGAAGATGGAGGCTTCCCGGGGAGGGCAACTTTAAAGCACGATTTAGAAAGTATAAAACTACACGAAAAAGGGTGGGGAGCTAAATAGGGAAAAAAAAACAAAAAATTCCTCATCTGCGAACATTCAGAAAACTAAAACAACTAGGAGTGAAACATAATTCTCAACAATTGAACAGAATAAATGGGGATTGCATGTAGGGAGGTAAAATCCTATCCTGGAATGTGAATGGTCTGAGAACAAAAAGCAGAAGGAATAAAATCTTAGAGTATATCAGAACTGGGAAAAGCGAGATAATAATATTACAAGAAACTCACTTGTTAAAAGAAGAATGGGATCAAATAATCAAGAAACTATGGTGGGTAGACACCTTAATATGCACAACACAACTATGTAATATTAAGGGAATAGTCATAATCTTTAAAAAGTCCTTAAAAGCTACCATAACCAGTTCAGAAGTAGATAGTAAAGGAAGATGGGCCATAGCTAATGTCAGAATAGGAAATTCCCCCATTACCATCGCAGGGTACTATGGTCCGAATTTGGACGATCCTGATCCGCTGCGAAAATTGTACTCACAACTACTACTAGCTTCCTCTCCCATAATATTGGGAGGTGATTTTAATCCAGTAATGGACCTAAAACTAGACAGATCGCCACCGGGTAGACATACCAACTTAAAGAAAATGAGACAATGGATTATGACGTATAAAAGGGATCTTAATCTGGTAGACATTTGGAAAAACAAAGGAGAAAAATCATACCCGTTTACTCTACACAACAAAAAACTGGGACACAAATCAAGGATCGACTTCTTTCTGCTTAGTAATGAAATATCAAAGAAAGTGAAAAAAGTATCTCACCTACCAGCTCACCTCTCAGACCACTCAGCAGTACAACTAGAATTACAAATCACAGAAAACATAACTGAAAGGAGATTCACAGTTGAAAGAGCTTTGCTGGAAGACGAAGAAATTATAAAGGAGCTGGAAACCGAGACAAATATCTTTTTTGAGTTAAATGCGTCAGGTACCACAGAACAAATAACCTGGGATACTTATAAAGCTGTCATAAGGGGAAAACTCTTAAGTTGAGGGGCTCATAAAAACAAACAAGTAAAACAAGAGATCTTAGACTTGGAATCAGAGATCAGCTCTTTAGACATCGCTATACTCACAGAACAAGAGGAGGAAAAGAAACAAGATCTTCTAAGTAAAAGACAGACACAAAAAGATAAAATTGATCAAATTTTGGAAGAGAGGCTACAGAAAAAATGGGATTCAAGCAAACTGGCGAAACATGAGTTTGGTGAAGGTTACGGAAAATGGCTGGCATGGAAGCTAAAATCAGATCTAGCTAAAAACAAAGTGGAAAGTATTATCCAGGATGATCAAACAAGTCCTACCTCTGATGAAAATACTATCAAGCATGAATTCTGGAAATTTTTCAAAGATTTATATACGGAAGATATAAATCCCTCGGATCAAATGATTAATTCTTACTTGCAAGATGCAGCACTTCTAAAACTTGAAGAGAATGAAAGAGAAGCTCTTGATAAAGAAGTTCAAGAAGAAGAAGTGGCAGATGCCATTAAAAGTCTGAAAAAGGGAAAAGCCGCAGGGCCGGATGCCTTACCAAACGAATTATACATGAAACTGAAAAACTCTATACTCCCTCATATAACCAAACTAATTAACCGAATTTTAACACAACAGAAAACCATACCAGACTCCTGGAACAATGCCATAATCACAATCATTTTGAAACCCGGCAAGAACCCCCTTAAATGCGAGTCTTACCGTCCAATATCACTATTAAACACGGACTATAAAATATTTACTAAAATAATGGCAGCTCGACTAGGGAGAGTATTATCAAAATTACTACATCAAGATCAAAAAGGTTTCATTAAAGGAAGATATCTACATGAAGTAACACAAGAGCTCCTAACCGCAATAGATATCGCAACAAGTGAGAAAATTCCACTCACCATACTTGCTGTTGACGCCGCAAAGGCTTTTGACAGGGTCAACTGGGCCTTTCTCGAGAAGGTTATGGTCAAGAACATTTTCGGACCTCACTTTATCAGTATGGTAAACCAGATCTATAAAGATCCAAGATCAAAGGTCCTAATTAATGGTAGCTTAACAGAAAATATAAAGATAACCAGAGGAACGAGACAGGGTTGTCCACTCTCCCCTTTACTTTTCAATTTATATATCGAACCACTGGCAAATAAGCTAAGAAACAACAATAAAATCACTCCATTCAAATATGGCATATGGGAGAAAAAAATCGCTCTTTATGCGTACGACTTAATGATCTTTACTGAGGATTATCCAAAAGCCATGGCAAGTATCGAGAAAACTTTAAAGACATTCGGAAAAATTTCAGGATACCTAGTGAATCAAACGAAGACGGAGGTCATGACATGGAATACGACCTTTCAAAGCAATTTCATAAAAAACGAAATAAGGTACTTAGGAATTCTAATAAATCATGATATAGCAAAGATTGCAAACAGAAACCTAAACAAAGTTGCCGGAGAGGTAAGAAAATTGCTTGAAACATGGACCTCTCTACCATTGAGCTTGATTGGGAGATCGAATATAATCAAGATGACCGTCTTGCCGAAGTTTACCTTCTTATTTAACGCAATACCAATGGAATTTGGAAAGACGGAATTAGCTCGAGCACAGAGAAACATAACAAGCTTCATATGGGCAGCAAAAGGATCGAGGATTGCATGGAAAAAGATCAGGAGGAGCAAGAAAGATGGTGGGTTGGCCAGTCCAGACTTGGTGGAGTATTGCAGAGCTTTTCAATTTAAAAATATTAAAGTATTACTAAATAACCACGAACACTACCCTGCCTACTTTAAAGTAATCACAAAATCAGAAGATCATGCGTTGTTTAAGTTCGGACACCCCAAATACTTCAAAAAAATAAAGCTCAAGATATTAAGGGATGCAGCAAAGTTGTGGACACAAATTAGAGGCATTCTAAAAATATCGTACTATAGCAAATGGGCCCCTATCTGGGAATCTCCGGGAACCCCGGAATGCTTAAAAGACACTCTCGCACTGGCATTAAAAAGAGCCGACATCAAATATTGGGGACAAATACTAAATGGTCCAAACTTAAAAACATGGTTAGAACTGCAAGAAATGACAAACAATACTCTATCTAAATTTAAATATTATCAAATGTTAAGCTGGTCTAGAACTTTGCCCAGTATAAACGGTAGTGAAAAACTGGAAGATGACATGATCAAAACAACGCGATTACCAAAAGAAATAGCAAAGTGGTACTGGGCTCTGATAATGGCTAATTATATCAACGTCAATATGGAAACCCAAATATGGGGGAAAGACATTGTAATCATGGATTTGGACTTAATTTGGGAAAAATCAGTAGATAAATGCTGGTCCAACCTGAAATCCGCGGCTCTGAAGAGAAACCATTAGTATACAATCCATAGGGCATACTGGACACCAAAAAAACTCTCCAAATTTAAAAATGCTGGAATAAAGAAATGCCCCAAATGTGGAGAGGAAAAATCAGATGACATCCACATGTTTAAAAACTGCCCTCTATTGAAAGAGTTTTGGGATCAAGTCGGTAAGACCCTGAGCACTATCCTGTCCAAACAACTAACTGTGAGTATTACTCTTATTCTTTTTGGGATATTAGACTCAGGTAATGAAGGGGGGCTTACTAAGGAACAGGAGAATCTCCTCTTTGTGTTAATAGTTCTTGCAAGGAGAGAGATTTGTATCAAATGGATAGGATCCTCTTGCCCAACTCATGCAGAATGGCTGAACTCGGCAATAAGAATCAACAAACTCGATAAGCTAAGAAATGTAAGCAAAAGATTTAAGTTTTGGGATAGTTTTGAAACCTTTTTAAACCCCAAATAAGTATCAAACTTAAGTCCTATGATTAAAGCGATACATCTTCTGGCAGGCAAGCATGGTACTTGCTGAGTAGCCAAGTTGGCTAGCTCCCCTCTATCCAAGCCAGAAGCATTGATATGTAACGAGTAAAGGAAACTCCTCAAACCAACAAGAGGTCAAAACTCCCCAGCCAAGAGAGATCAAGGGGCAGTGTCGGAAAAGAGCAAAGAGGCAGACACCTGATACTCCGTAATCATACAGTATTCGCAAGATGAGGACAAAAAAATATATATATATATTAAGCTCTGTGTTTGTGGTAGTCATTGGCAGGTACCCAGGCAGGAGAGGACGCTACACCCCTGTCTCTTAAGCCTCTCCCATGCACCCTGCTTGTTGTCTAATGTATTTTAACATTATGTGCCAGCGTGATTGTTGGGTAATCTGAAGCTCACACACCCC
This sequence comes from Lissotriton vulgaris, assembly GCF_964263255.1. NCBI lineage: Eukaryota > Metazoa > Chordata > Amphibia > Caudata > Salamandridae > Lissotriton > Lissotriton vulgaris. The sequence continues at coordinate 412,098,000 of NC_141699.1, read as the reverse complement.
CAATCTTACTGGCCTAGCTACGCCCCTGGGATCCTTGTTCATCTCCTTGATACTTTTACAAACATTTCCTATCACGGATTTGCCTACAATTAAGTGGGATGATATTCCTCCTACTATTCATTCTCTGAATTCCTTCTCAAGAGAGAAGTGATATGCTAGCATTTTCAATCACTCTGAAGAAACTAAACAAGCTAGCGGAAAAAAAATGTATTCAAGGACCAGAATGTTGTTGCTCACCTACTGTTTCTACAGAAGCTTGGATCAACTTTCAAAGTTATCCTGAAGGACGATTGAATTGTTGTACCTTTTTGGCCAAGAAGACTGACTGTAAGCCATAAACAGCCCATCGCTAGAGATGGCACTAGCACAACAAAACAGCACAGGGAATACCCACCACAGGTGTGATAGAAATTGCCCTTAATTTGGCATCACGGGATTGCCATATACTGCACCAACAAACAAGACTTAGAACTTTGCCCTAAATTGAGGCCTTTTTCCCTTCACACATCCAGTATCATTGCAGCTTCATGGCCAGGTGGCTGTGCAGGTCTGTAGAGACAACTTGAGGGTCCCTTGTTCACAAAGATATCAAGACGTCTTGGTTCATTAGGTGACTCTCTCTTTCTTTGTCCTTGGGCATTGCTGTTTTGAGAAAAAAGGTTACTGGATAAGCCCATAGGTGTCACTGATGAAAGAATTGTTCAACAGTGACTATGGGATGTTGTACTTTGAGCTTTCTGGTGGGCTACACCAGTTCTTACTAAGCTACAACAACTCAGAGACTACCAGCTCACTGAAATGTTTAAACCGTGACTGGCAGGCGTTCAGATATAGGACTGTTAAGACCAAGATCAACCGAGCAATAAATAATTGCAGCTGTGACCAACCAAGTAAGAAATACAAGCCTGTGGGCAGTCACTGGTTGCCCCTATGCATCAACGGAGGCTCATCAAAGCTCAGGGTCACCAAGTCGCGATTTCCATTCACAAATGTGTGGGGCACTGTGAAAGACCTATGGAAATCATGTAGTGTTCAACAGGAGTCACTCCTGCAACCGCTGTCTTGCCCATGTGACCCCTGGCACTGCCTTTGCAACACCTAGCTTCAGAGGTGGTGAAATCAGTGTCAGAAACACATTGGCAGCTTGCCCTTAATGACATCGGTTGCTGCCCAGCTCTCCTTATTTTCTGTCAATCTTTTTATACTAGAAGTGAATAATGTTACATTATTCACTATTAGGGGTATACAATTAGGTAAAAATTGCTTGGAAATTACTTTTCCTGACAGATGTGGTAAGATCAAAAAAATGATTTTAGATGTATGTTGTGTGCACTCTTGCGGGAGTACATGTATTTGTGAATGTGTGTGAATAAAAAGCAGAGCATGTGTATGTATGAATATGTGTGTGTGAGTGAAAGTGAAAGGGAAATTGAAAGGGCATATGATGTCCCTTCTGCTACCCCAGGCATTTCGGTGAATTGACGTCCATGTCCCCCACCCTTTTTAAATCTTGTGGGCGTTGGAGAGCGCATGCGCTCCTCGCCTGCTACAGATATTGGGATAGATGAAATTTCTCAAAAGGACTTTAAGGCTCGCCAATGGTTTTCACTGGGTAGCGTCATAAATTAAGTAAAACCCTGACTTCCGATTGTTAGCCAGGGTTTTTGGTTACCACCCTGTCCGCTTTTCAGACAGCCCCTACGGACAATATGGCCTGGTTTACGGCTGTCGTAACTAACTTTCTTATCAGTGGAGGCATGTTTTATTACTTTGTTAACTACTCCGGCCAGGCACTGAGCTCACAGGTGCAGGGGTTCACGGGGAGGACAGGGGATTCCCTCCCTCCCCTCACTACTCTACCTCCACCCCACTCTCCGGCATCCTGCATGGCTTCTTTCATTGCTGTTCGCTCCTATGCGCCCCTTTTCATGCAGAGCCAGTCTGTATGTCCGTTCTATTCTCTTTTCTCCTGCAGACCTTTTAAAAGTCACCAAGGTCCTTATAATTTCCAACCGCCACCTCCCCAACCCCCATGATGAGTGGTGACAGCATTTTCCGTGAGGCCAAGGTTTGAATGGGCCTTCAGAGTGCTGAATTTGATCTCTTTGCCTGTTGTTTGCTCTGTGACGAGTATGGCCCGGGGCAGTGTGAGTAGTTGGCAATCCTTTTACCAACACCAAAAAGCACATACTGATTCTGGCAAGCTCCTCGAGGTGATTCTGCTCCATGTCCGCCTAATTAAAGAAAAGTAACAATTATTTATCCTGTTAGCAATAACATCATACTAGCAACAGCGCTGTGCCCCATTGTTTTTATTTAGGCGCCTATGGCATTCTGGGAGTTGTAGATAACTGATTGTTCACGTGTGTAATCCAGTGTAAGTTACGGCAGAAAACCAATCATTTGTTTAATAACAGCACAGCCTTTCGACCGGGGGCATGCAGTGGTGCTGACGTAGTCGTAGATAACTGGTGTCATCCGCAGTAGTGACGCGATGAAGACGCAATCCCATAAAGTGCATTGAGATTAAAACACTCGCACTCATCGAGAACCAGGGCAGCAGAGCCATTCCATAGCCAGAGAACCAGGTCAGCAGAGCTGCTTTAGAGCCAGAGTCCCCCAACCTTTTTTGGGCTCGGCCTACGTCACCACTTCGTCAGAAGTGGGGCGGAGCTTCGAGCCGTATTGTTACGGGGCTCAGAATAGTGTAGCAAAAATTCTTCAGTGAGCGAGATTGTCTGTAGTTATTTTTGTCATCTGCATGGTAATTGGTCCTCGCGGTGCCGTCTTTCTAGTAGCCTTAACGCAATAGGCCATATATAATTCTCGTTCGCCAGTTCCTGCATTTTCTGTGCAGGTATGCGCACAGCAGTCCATTAATTTCAATTAGGAGCTGTCAGGGAGCCTCTGTAATGGAATCCAGATGGCCTGGGCGCGTTCACCATTCTGCAGTGCGTTTGTCGGGCGCGCGTTCGTCTGCATCTTCACACAGACTATTTGCATATGTTTTATATTACACTAGTTTGCAAGGAAGTTGCTCTCATCTCCGTTCCCACATGCTTTCTAATGCAGTCTCGGAATAGCACAAACCAATAATCAGTCACCTATTGCGTGAAAGCATTTTGAACTTTTCCTGCAACATGATATGCAATAAAGTGCACGGTCTTTTTCTCTCCACGTCGGATACATGATATTACATGATGCTAATACACAGGCAAGTGAATTGTCTGGCCGCTTTGTAATGCACAGCGCCCGCTTTGTGTTACAGGTTTTTTTTCAGCCATGATGACATCTCAAGTATAGAAAATATGCTATGGCTGAACTTTATGCAAAAGGGCGGGAACAATGGACATGTTTGTACATAAACAGCAACTCGGGTTCTCAAGTTGCCGTGCATTGCACGCAGTCTCACTGGGGTTAAAAACGTGCGCCGCTCCTCCATTATTTTGCTCAGAAAGTGCTCTTTTTGAAAAGTCATAAGGCTACTTCCTTTCGACCTGCTTTCCCATGGTCTCCTCTTTGTCGGCGCTGTCACTTGTAAAGAATCGCTCGCCTCACAATACCAAGTTCAAAAGAAGGGGAGACAGCCTCGGTTCCTCAGCGTATAATTGACGAACACCCCCACTGCTGCCGCCATTCTCCCCATAGAGATAGAGATATTATTAATGCAGCAGATATGCTGATTTCAGTTGAAGGGGACAGCATGGATTTTTGGAATGCGTTCAAAGAGAATTTCATACACATCAAACTGGAAATTCAGGGACCAATCCCCAAACTTTTTTTGTTTGCTTACGTGTGCGAATCTTCCTTCCCCATTCTGTGGTCGTGAACACACTAGATTTGGAGGGACATCGTGAGAAGTTTATAGTTATTTTTCAGCATATAAGAATTTACTTACATGATTTCATGGAAAATGCATACAGAGTCAGGCCAGAGATTATTTAAAAAAATCACAAATACAAAGAGGATGCAGTGTTGAAGTAAAAATGGATGCTTTTTTGGATGCAGATTGTGAGTGCAGAGTGCAGATTGTGAGTGCAGAGTGCTAATTGAGAGTGCAGAGTGCAGATTGAGAGTGCAGAGTGCAGATTGAGAGTGCAGAGTGCAGATTGAGAGAGCAGAGTGCAGATTGAGAGTGCAGACTGCAGATTCAGAGTGCAGATTCAGAGTGCAGTTTCAGAGTGCAGATTCAGAGTGTAGATTCAGAGTGCAGTTTCAGAGTGCAGATCCAGAGTGCAGATTCAGAGTGCAGATTCAGAGTGCAGTTTCAGAGCGCAGAATCAGAGTGCAGTTTCAGAGTGCAGAATCAGAAAGCAGAGTGCAGATTGTGAGTGCAGAGTGCAGATTGAGAGTGCAAAGTGCAGATTGAGAGTGCAGAGTAAAGATTGCGAGTGCAGAGTGCAGATTGAGAGTGCAGAGTGCAGATTCAGAGTGCAGATTCAGAGTGCAGATTCAGAGTGCAGTTTCAGAGTGCAGATTCAGAGTGCAGATTCAGAGTGCAGTTTCAGAGTGCAGATTCAGAGTGCAGTGTGCGGATTGTGAGTGCAGATTGAGAGTGCAGAGTGCAGATTGTGAGTGCAGAGTGCAGATGCAGAGTGCAGATTGAGAGTGCAAAGTGCAGATTGAGAGTGCAGAGTGCAGATTGCAGATTGAGAGTGCAGAATCAGAGTGCAGAATCAGAGAGCAGAATCAGAGTGCATAATCAGTGTGCGGAGTGTGAGTGCAGAGTGCAGATTCAGAGTGCAGAGTGTGAGTGCAGAGTGCAGATTCAGAATGCAGAGTGTGAGTGAAGAGTGCATTTGTGAGTGCAGAGTGCAGATTCAGAGTGCAGAGTGTGAGTGAAGAGTGCATTTGTGAGTGCAGAGTGCAGATTCTGAGTGCACATTGTGAGTGCAGAGTTCAGAGTGCAGGGTACAGATTCAGAGTGCAGATTCAGAGTGACTAAGTGCAGAGTGAGTGTAAAGTGACAGTGAGTGCAGGGTGACTGCAGAGACAGTGTGTAAGTGTGCAGGGTGCACATTGTGTTAGTGTGCAGAATGAGTGTGCAGGATAAACAGTGTGTGACTATGCAGGGTGACATTGGGAGTGTGCGGGTGAGCAGTAGGTGAATGTGTAGGGGCAGTGTGTGAGTGTGCAGAAAACACCACATACACCACACACACATACCACACACACACACCATACACACATACACCACACACACATAACATACACACAAACCACACACCTCACTCTCTCAACACCACACACTCGTCACCACCCACCACAACACACTCACCACCACACACTCACCCCCCGAGGCTCACCCCCACAGACTCACCACCACACACTCACCACTACACAGAAAACAACACACACAACAACACACCCCCAGCCGTCAATGAATGCTTTCACCAGGCACAAACACCAACAACCATCAATGTACGCTTTCACCAAAAACAAACACAACCATTCATCAGTGCCGTTAAACACTCACGCACACAACAAACAAAACTTTCACTAAACACACACACACACCAACAGCTAACAGTGCACCAGCCACTCTTTTAATTGGCACAATCATCAACAGCTGTCAGTGCACCCTTTCACCAACCACATGCATTACCATCCAGCTCTGTACGCTTAACAGCCACTCTCACTAACAGCTCTTACTGCACGCTACCACCAGTCATACACACCTCAAGCCACCACTACACGCTTCCACCAAACACACACACCAACATCAATCACTGCACAATTCCTACAGGCACACACATCCACCACACATCAATGCACAGACCAATTGATAACGCATCCACCAAATAATATTGTACCTATCGCACTATGCTGCACTTTACCGTCTAAAGATATTGCGTTAAAGTGCAGCATGCCACCATTGATAACATTCCAATCTAACACACATATCTCCAACACACACCACATGTTTCCACTCCAAAACACATGCCTAAAACACATTGCCATTTACAATGCCATTGTTGGAAGGCGGTGACCCCAGGGGTCAAGAGGACTCTCCTAACCACCCGGGACCTCCTCTCCCACAATTACTGCCGAGTCTTATCGAGGGGGAGTCCCCGCCGGGGAGGACTGATCGTACGCACGGACGACACACTACACTTACGAACGAACACCACACCGTGATTCTTTATCAAGTATGAACTTTATCAAGATAAAAGTAAAGAGCAATACAAAGCGATCTAGGGATTGCGAAAGTCTTGTAGCAAGGGGAACGGGGAAGCGGGACAGTCTTAGAGGGCCAGCTGGAAAGCCACGTACCCTGCGCACAGTTCTCAATCTTCGAACTGGGGGCGTACGGGGACTGGCGATGGGACTTGCTGTCCTACTCACTTCAGTTTCAGGTGGTCGTGAGGGTAGCGTTGCTGGTCCAGCCGGACCAGAGAGTTCTTTAAGCCGCGACGAGGTCAGCAGGGCTTGGTCAGGAGTACTTCGTCGTACTCGTAGGCAGGTGGAGCCGCGACAGCGTCCGCAGGACTCGGGATGGTAACAAGTGTCTCTTACTCTCAAGAGTGGGCCGCAACGAGGTCAGCAGGGCTCCGGTGGTTCAGATCTTATTCTCGAGAGGGAGTCGCGACAGCGTCAGCAGGGCTCCGGTGGTTCCGTTCTGTTGGTTCGAGGATGAGCCACGACGCCGTCAGCAGGGCTCGGTGGGTCAGAGTCTGTTCTTCCTCAAGGTCAGCCGCGATCAGATCAGCAGGGCTTTCTTGTCCAAGATACAACTGCCAGCTAGATGGAAGGCAGGCTGTCTTATAGTCCAGGAGCTCTTTGATGTCCAGACGCTCAGAGGCAGGAGGCCGGAGGTCCGAGGGCCAGGCGCCTGATTGTCTGGGCGGCTGTGTCTTTGATGCTTTTGGACCATGCGTCCAGGGAATCCCAGCGCCCATCAAGGCCTGGAGCCTGCTCACTAGTAAGCCAAAAGGTGCGATCGAAACCAGCCCCCAGGGATGGCTCGGAGGTGTGAGGACAACCAGCTCCTCGGGAGGGGGCCGGAGGTATGATGGAAGCCTTGGTTTCGGGTACTTGGTGAGTCGTTCACCCCCCTGGGCGAGTCGGGGCGCGCTGGACGCACACGCCTGGCTGCAGCCGGGAGCGGCCAGAGGCTGCCGAAAGGGAAGAAGGCGGCCGGCTGGCCGGGGTGGCCAAACATGGAGTCTGCCGGTCACGTGCATGGGTGCAGGCACGCGGTCTGGAGGTCGTTTCAGGTCCGATGTAGGAGTCTCGTGTATAGTTCTGGGTGGATGGAAATTAGTTCTGTTCGTCGTTCTGAGTTATGGGGGTCAGCGAGGGCCACGCCACGAGGCCGGGTCCAACATGTGTCCCCTCCAGCTGAAAGACGAGGAAAACTACCCATCTTCTTGGGGGTTCTCTTCGCTGAGGCGGAAGAAGCGGGACAGGCCATCGGCGTTGGCGTGGTCGGCACCAGGCCTGTGTTCCACAGTAAAATCCATCCCTTGGAGGGAGATGGACCAGCGTAGCAGTTTAGGGTTCTCTCCTCTCATCTGCATGAGCCACCAGAGAGGACGGTGGTCGGTCTGGACCCGGAAGTGGGTACCGAACAGGTAGGGCCTCAGCTTCTTTAAGGCCCATACTACGGCGAAGGCCTCTCGCTCGATGGTGCTCCATCTCTGCTCCCGGGGTAGTAGCCTCCGGCTGATAAAGGCTACTGGATGATCAATCCCCCGGTCGTCCACCCGGGAGAGCACGGCTCCGATGCCATGTTCGGAGGCGTCAGTCTGGACCACGAACTCTCTGGAGTAGTCAGGGCCTGTAGTACTGGAGCGGTGCACATGGCCTGTTTCAATTCCTCAAATGCCTTCTGACAGGCGGGGGTCCAACTAACCTTCTTGGGGTTGGCCTTGGCTGTCAACTCGGTGAGGGGGCCTACAATACTCCCGTACCCCGTGATGAATCTACGGTGGTACCCTGTGAGTCCCAGGAAGGCCCGCACCTCGGTCTGGGTCATGGGGGTCTCCCAGGCATTGATAGCGTCTATCTTGGGTTGGAGGGGGGCTACGAGGCCGCTTCCGACCTGGTGCCCGAGGTATACCACGGAGCTTTGTCCTGTTTGGCACTTGCTAGCTTTAATGGGGAGCCCGGCTCGACGCAGGGCGTCCAACACCTCCCAGAGGTGGTGCAGGTGCTCGGACCAGTGGGCACTGAACACCGCAATATAGTCGAGATAGGCTGCGCTGAAACTTTCCAATCCGGCCAGGACCTGATTGACCAGTCGCTGGAAGGTGGCGGGGCGTTTTTCATGCCGAAGGGCATCACTCTGAAGTGGAAATGGCCATCCGGACTGGAGAAAGCAGACCTTTCTTGGGCCCTCTCCGTAAGGCCGATCTGCCAGTAGCCACTGGTGAGATTGAAGGTACTGAGGTACTGAGCCGACCCTAGGCGGTCAATGAGTTCATCGGCTCGGGGGGTGGGGTGAGCGTCAGTTCGGGTGACTGCGTTAAGTCCGCGGTAGTCTAGGCAGAACCTCAGGTCAGGAACGGTGCTGGGGGCGGCTGCCTTCGGAACCAGGACCACAGGGCTGGCCCATGGGCTGTCGGATGCTTCTACCACTCTTAGGTCCAACATTTTGTTGACTTCGGCCTTGATGCAGGCTCGAACTCGGTCAGGGACTCGGTAGGCTCTGTGCCGTACCGGAGGTCTGTCCCCAGTGTCCACATCGTGGACGCACCAACTGGTGACGCCGGGGGTGAAGGAGAAGAGGTCTGAGAATTGTCCCAACAAGTGGCGACATTCTTCACAATGCAAGGGGGTGAGGGAGGAGGAGAGGCTCACTCCCTCTACGGAGCCATCTTGTTCCTTTGCACACAGGAGGTCTGGTAGAGGGTCCGTTTCCTCTTCCTCTCCGTCGTCGGTGGCAAGGAGTAATCCCAACTCAGAACGCACAAAGTGGGGTTTGAGCAAGTTCACGTGTAAGACTTTCAGGGCGTTCCTGGCTGATTTGGTATCAACGAGGTAGGTGACCTGGCTCTTGCGCTCTATCACCTTAAAGGGTCCAGTCCACTTGTCCTGCAAGGCACAAGGTTCCACTGGGGACATGACCCAAACCTGTTGACCTGGTTGAAACTCGACCAGAGTGGCATTCTGGTCATACCAGCGTTTCATCTCCTCTTGGCTGGCCTCCAGGTTGGCCTCGGCCAGGTCGCGAAACTTCCGCGTCTGGTTCCGGAGGGCCAGGACGTAGGAGAACACATCGGGGGTGTGCTCGGGGGGGATGTCTCCCAGCCTTCCTTGACCAGGCTGAGGGGACCCCGGACGAGGTGCCCATAGAGCAGCTCGAAAGGGCTGAACCCCAAGGATTTCTGGGGAACCTCTCGGTATGCGAACAGGAGGCAGGGCAGGAGGACGTCCCACTTGCATCGCAAGGGCTCCTCGAGACCCATGATAATTCCTTTCAGGGTGCGGTTGAACCGCTCAACTAAGCCGTTACCCTGGGGATGGTATGGGGTGGTGAACCTGTACGACACCCCACACTGTTGCCAAAGGGATTTCATGTACCGGGAGATAAAGTTGGTGCCTCGGTCGCTCACCACTTCCCGTGGAAATCCCACCCGGGAGAAGATCCCAATGAGGGCCCGGCCCACGACCGGGGCCATCACGGTCCGGAGGGGGATGGCTTCGGGGTATCGGGTGGCATGATCGACCAGAACCAAAATGAACCGGTGACCTAAGGAGGTCCGGGGGTCCAGGGGTCCGACGATGTCGATCCCCACCCTCTCAAAGGGGGTACTGACAACTGGAAAGGGGTGGAGGGGAGCCTTGCGCTTGCCTCCGCTTTTGCCGCTAGCCTGACATGTGGGGCAGGACTTACAGTGGTGTTCCACATCGGCCCGCATGCGGGGCCAGTAGAAATGTGTTACTAACCATTGGAAGGTTTTATCTTGGCCCAGGTGTCCCGCCAGGGGCACATCGTGGGCCAGGTTGAGGAGGAGGCCGCGGAAACATAGGGGCACCACCAGGACGCGGGCTGACCCTAGTTCGGCGGCCTTCTGTTCACTATAAAGTAGGCCGTTCTCCCAGTAAAGGTAATGGGAGCCGGACTGGTCTCCAGTGGCCTGGGCTGTGGCCTGTTGCCGGAGCCCCTCAAGGGCAGGGCAGGAGGTCTGCTCCTGGCAGAACTCCTCTCAGGACGGTCCTCCTTCTTGGCGCCACTGGGCACACTCGGGGATATCTGCTAGGGTGGGGACTGGCTCGACGGCGGGTCCGAAGGGATCTTCGTCTGATTCGCTTCCTTCGATGGAGGGCTGGTCGAGGACCGTGGGGTGCTCGCTTTCCTCGGGGACATCAGGGACTGCACTGGGGAACTCGGGCTCTTCGGTCCCGGGGTTGGACGTTCTGGCGGTCATGGCTCGGGTGCTCACACAGGCCCATTGGGGCAGACCCAACATTTCTAAATGTGTCCTTCTTTCTACCTCTTTCCACTGGGAACTCTCTAAGTCATTCCCCAGGAGGCAATCTACAGGCATGTCCGTGCGGACCGCTACCCGTAGATCGCCCACGACTCCCTCCCACTCAAACGGGACCTGTGCTATCCTGCAGGTGCGGACGGAATTATCAGCTGCTATCACTCTACAGGAGGTGAGGTGGATGATCATGGACTCGGGGACTAGCGTGTATCTAACAGACGTGATGCTGGCTCCGGTGTCCCTAAGGGCCCCTACGCTGCGCCCGTTAACCTTAACTGTCTGGCGATACTTTTCTGTGTTGTCGGGCAGGTAATCTCCTAGGATCATCTCGTTATTCCCCAGGGAGGCTAAGACCATGGCTGCGGGCTCCCATTCCCCCTGTTCTTCGATCTCTTCCTCTTCTAGGGCCACTGAGGATATCTGTCTGGTGGAGGGGCCAGTGGGAGTGGATTTCGGGGTCATGGGGCATCAGGGATCACCGGCATAGTGTCCGGGTTGCTGACACTTGTAGCATGTGGAGCCCCGGGGTCCTGCACTCGGGGCGGCTCTCGTCGCGGGAGGAGAGCGTGGAGCCTAGTTTCTGGGGGGACTACGCTGGGGCCCGGACTGGGATCCTTGCTGCTTGCCTCGACCTCCCCCACCTCGCTGGCGGGAAGATCCTTGGTCGTTCCGTGGGGCGTCTCCCCCGGGCCCCTTCTGGACTCAGGTGGCCACCCAGCGATCGGCTTCGACAGCCAGTTTCCGGGGGTTGGCGAGCTTGCTGTCCAGGAGATGCTGTCTTAGTTCCACAAAGCAATTGGCGGACAGGTGCTGGTAAGCGACTAGGTCGACTAGGCCTTCGAAGGTGGTCATATTGCTGCCCTTAATCCACCCATCTAGGGCCCGGGTGTAGTAGTTCACATAGTCCACCTAGGTGGTGCCAGGAATCTTCTTGCACTTCCTAAACCGCTGGCGATGCATTTCTGGCGTTAGGCCGTAGCGGAATAGGAGAGCGTCTTTCATGTGGGGATAGGCGTTCATGTGTGTGGTCGGTAGGTCCAGCAGGGTGTCTCTTGCCTCGCTGAGGAAGCGGCTCCACAGGCTGGCCCCCCAATCCTACTCGGGGACCCGGTGGGCGGACATAGCAACCTTGTAGGCATTGAACCACTGCTGGATGTCGTCCCCTTTGTAAAACTCCTTCACGATGTCTTTGGGGATGTGCACCTTCGTTTCTTTGGGGACCACCTGCTCTCCAAGTCCCGGTGATCCGGTTGCTTCTGATCTGGCTTTCAACTCTAGTTCTTTGAGGCTGCGCTCGTGCTCCTGCTCGAGCTGAAGTTTCCGACCTTCATGCTCCCTCTGGAGCTTCTTCTCCTCTAGCTCTCCCTGGAGCCGCAACTGCTCAACCGCCAACTTCTTCTCTGCAAGTTTTAGTTCGCCCTTCAATTTGAGGCGTGCCAGTTCGAGCTCATGGCTTCGGTCACGTTCTCGGTCGGCCATCTCTTCCGATGACCGATCTCCCCTGGTTGCTGGGCTCCGGCCGGTGTACCGTGTTCAGTCTGTGGCCTCCCTCCCTCGTCTTCGGTCGGGGGGAGAGGTGCCCCGGACTCTACCCAAGCGGTTAGCTCTTTCTGGAAATCTTCCTTAGTACTTAGTCCGGTACTCGGGATACTCAGTTCTCTGCAGAACTGCTTTAGCTCTCTATGGGTGTAGTCTTCCAAGAGGTCTTTGTCGAATGTGGTCTTCACACCAGATTCTGTGGTCGTCATTATTGCTCTTTCTTTCCCGTGCGTTTGCTGCGTGTGGGTTCAGGTAGTGTGTCAGTGGTACGATCTTTAGACGTAGGTTCGTATCGCGTCGCTGCTACCAATGTTGGAAGGCGGTGACCCCAGGGGTCAAGAGGACTCTCCTAACCACCCAGGACCTCCTCTCCCACAATTACTGCCGAGTCTTATCGAGGGGGAGTCCCCGCCGGGGAGGACTGATCGTACACACGGACGACACACCACACTTACGAACGAACACCACACCATGATTCTTTATCAAGTATGAACTTTATCAAGATAAAAGTAAGGAGCAATACAAAGCGATCAAGGGATCGTGAAAGTCTTGAAGCAAGGGGAACGGGGAAGCGGGACAGTCTTAGAGGGCCAGCTGGCACGCCACATACCCTGCGCACAGTTCTCAATCCTCGAACTGGGGGGGTACGGGGACTGGCGATGGGACTTGCTGTCCTACTCACTTCAGTTTCAGGTGGTCATGAGGGTAGCATTGCTGGTCCAGCCGGACCAGAGAGTTCTTCAAGCCGCGACGAGGTCAGCAGGGCTTGGTCAGGAGTACTTTGTCGTACTCGTAGGCAGGTGGAGCTGCGACAGAGTCCGCAGGGCTCGGGATGGTAACAAGTGTCTCTTACTCTCAAGAGTGGGCCGCAGCGAGGTCAGCAGGGCTCCGGTGGTTCAGATCTTATTCTCAAGAGGGAGCCGCGACTGCGTCAGCAGGGCTCCGGTGGTTCAGTTCCGTTGGTTCGAGGATGAGCCGCGACAACGTCAGCAGGGCTCGGTGGGTCAGAGTCTGTTCTTCCTCAAGGTCAGCCGCGATCAGATCAGCAGGGCTTTCTTGTCCAAAATACAACTGCCGGCTAGATGGAAGGCAGGCTGTCTTATAGTCCAGGAGCTCTTTGATGTCCGGACCCTCAGAGGCAGGAGGCCGGAGGTCCGATGGCCGGGCGCCTGATTGTCTGGGCGGCTGTGTCTTTGATGCTTTTGGACCATGCGTCCAGGGAATCCCAGACGCCCATCAAGGCCTGGAGCCAGCTCACTCGGAAGCCAAAAAGTGCGATTGAAACCAGCCCCCAGGGTTGGCTCGGAGGTGTGAGGACAACCAGCTCCTCGGGAGGGGGCCGGAGGTGTGATTGAAGCCTTGGTTTCGGGTACTTGGTGAGTCGTTCACCCCCCTGGGCGAGTCGGGGCGCGCCGGACGCGCATGCCTGGCTGCAGCCAGGAGCGGCCAGAGGCTGCCGAAAGGGAAGTAGGCGGCCGGCTGGCTGGGGTGGCCAAACATGGAGTCTGCCGGTCACGTGCATGGGTGCAGGCACGCGGTCTGGAGGTCGTTTCAGGTCCGATGTAGGAGTCTCGTGTATAGTTCTGGGTGGACGGAAATTAGTTCTGTCCGTCGTTTTGGGTTATGGGGGTCAGCGAGGGCCACGCCACGAGGCCGGGTCCAACAGCCATTATCTCTAACTCAAACAAACCCGACCCCTAATGCATTCCTAATTCTTGTTAGGTCTTGTGGGCGTTGGAGCTCGCATATGCTCCTCGCCTGCTAGAGATATTGGGACAGATGAAATTTCTCAAAAGGTCTTTAAGGCTCGCCCATGGTTTTCACTGGGTAGCGTCATAAATTAAGTAAAACCCTGGCTTCCGATTGTTAGCCAGGGTTTCTAGTTACCACCCTGTCCGCTTTACAGACAGCCCCTACGGACAATATGGCCCTATTTACGGCTGTCGTAACTAACTTTCTTATAAGTGGAGGCGTGTTTTATTACTTTGTTTACTACTCCGGACAGGCACGGAGCTCACAGGTGCAGGGGTTCACGGGGATAACGGGGGATTCCCTCCCTCTCTTCACTACTCTACCTCCACCCCACTCTCCGGCATCCTGCATGGCTTCTTCCATTGCTGTTCGCTCCTATGCGCCCCTTTTCATGTAGAGTCCGTCTGTTCGTCCGTTCTATTCTCTTTTCTCCTGCAGACCTTTTAATAGTCACCAAGGTCCTTATAATTTCCGACCGCCACCTCCCCCACCTCCATGATGAGTGGTGACAGCATTTGCAGAGAGGCCAGGGTTTGAATGGGCCTTCAGAGTGCTGGAGTTTATCTCTTTGCCTGTTGTGTGCTCTGTGACGAATGTGGCCCCGGGGGCAGTGTGAGCAGTTGGCAATCCTTTCCTCAACACCAAAAAGCACGTACTGATTCTGGCAAGCTCCTTGAGGCGATTCTGCTCCATGTCCGCCTAATGAAAGAAAGTTAACAATTCTTCATCCTGTTAGCAATAACACCATGCTAGCAACAGCGCTGTGCCCCAGGGTTTTTATTTAAGCGCCTATGGCATTCTGGGAGTTTTAGATAACTGATTGTTCACGTATGTAATCCAGTGTAAGTTACGGCAGAAAAACAATCATTTGTTTAATACCAGCACAGCCATTCGACCGGGGGCATGCAGCGGTTCTGACGTAGTCGTAGAAGGCTGGCGTCATCCGCAGTAGTGATGCGATGAAGACGCAATCCCATGAAGTGCATTAAGATTAAAACACTCGCATTCATCGAGAACCAGGTCAGCGGAGCCATTCCATAGCCAGAGAACCAGGTCAGCAGAGCTGCTCTAGAGCCAGAGAACCCGGTCAGCAAAGCTGCTCTAGAGGCAGAGAACCAGGTCAGCAGAGCTGCTTTAGAGGGAGAGAACCAAGTCAGTAGAGCTCCTCTAGAGCCAGAGAACCAGGTCAGCAGATCTGCTTTAGAGCCATAGAACCAGGTCAACAGAGCTTCTCTAGAGCCTGAGAACCAGGTCAGCAGAGCTGCTTTAGAGGGAGAGAACCAGGTCAGCAGAGATGCTGTAGAGCCTAAGAACCAGGTCAGCAGAACTGCTGTAAAGCCAGAGAACCAGGTCAGCAGAGTTGCTGTAGAGACAGAGAACCAGGTCAGCAGAGCTACTGTAGAGCCTAAGACCCAGGTCAGCAGAGCTGCTGTGGAGCCAGAGAACCAGGTCAGCAGAGCTGCTTTAGAGCCAGAGTACCAGGTCAGCAGAGCTGCTGTAGAGCCAGAGAACCAGGTCAGCAGAGCTGCTGTAGAGCCAGAGAACCAGGTCAGCAGAACTGCTCAAGAGCCAGGGAACCAGGTAAACAAAGCTGCTCTAGAGGCAGAGAACCAGGTCAACAGAGCTTCTCTAGAGCCTGAGAACCAGGTCAGCAGAGCTGCTTTAGAGGGAGAGAACCAGGTCAGCAGAGATGCTGTAGAGCCTAAGAACCAGGTCAGCAGAACTGCTGTAAAGCCAGAGAACCAGGTCAGCAGAGTTGCTGTAGAGACAGAGAACCAGGTCAGCAGAGCTACTGTAGAGCCTAAGACCCAGGTCAGCAGAGCTGCTGTGGAGCCAGAGAACCAGGTCAGCAGAGCTGCTTTAGAGCCAGAGTACCAGGTCAGCAGAGCTGCTGTAGAGCCAGAGAACCAGGTCAGCAGAGCTGCTGTAGAGCCAGAGAACCAGGTCAGCAGAACTGCTCAAGAGCCAGGGAACCAGGTAAACAAAGCTGCTCTAGAGGCAGAGAACCAGGTCAGCAGAGCTGCTGTAGAGCTAGAGAACCAGGTCGACAGAGCTGCTCTAGAGCCAGAGAAACCAGGTCAGAAGAGCTGCTGTAGAGCCAGAGAACCAGGTCAGCAGAGCTGCTTTAGAGCCAGAGTACCAGGTCAGCAGAGCTGCTTTAGAGCCATAGAACTAGGTCAGCAGATCTGCTATAGATGCAGAGAACCAGGTCAGCAGAGCTGCTCTAAAGCCAAAGAGCAAGGTCAGCGAAGCTGCTTTAGAGCCATAGTACCAGGTCAGTAGGGCTGCTCTAGAGGCAGAGAACCATGTCAGCGGAGCCGCTCTAGAGGCAGAGAACCAGGTCAGCAAAGCTGCTTTAGAGGGAGAGTACCAGATCAGCAGATCTGCTCTAGATCCAGAGAACCAGGTCAGCAGAGCTGCTTTAGAGGGAGAGAACCAGGTCAGCAGATCTGCTCTAGAGTCATAGAACCAGGTCAGCAGAGCTGCTTTAGAGCAATAGAACCAGGTCAGCAGAGCTTTTCTAGAGCCAGAGAACCAGGTGAGCAGTGCTGCTCTAGAACCAAAGAAGCAGGTCAGCAGAGCTGCTTTAGAGGGAGAGAACTAGGTCACCAGAGCTGCTGTAGAGACAGAGAACCAGGTCAGCAGAGCTGCTGTAGAGCCTAAGAACAAGGTCAGCAGAGCTGCTGTAGAGCCAGGGAACCAGGTCAGCAGAGCTGCTTTAGAGCCAGAAATCAGGTCAGCAGATATTTTGTAGAGCCAGAGAACCAGGTCAGTAGAGCTGCTCTAGAGCCAGAGATCCAGGTCAGTAGAGCTGCACTAGAGCCAAAATATCAGGTCAGAAGAGCAGCTTTAGAGCCAGAGAACCAGGTCAGCAGAGCTGCTTTAGAGCCATAGAACCAGGTCCGCAGAGCTGCACTAGAACCAGAGAAACCAGGTCAGTAGAGCTGCTGTAGAGCCAGAGATCCAGTTCAGCAGGGCTGCTTTAGAGCCATAGAACCAGGCCAGTAGAGCTGCTCTAAAGGCAGAGAACCAGGTCAGCAGAGCTGCTCTAGAGCCATAGAACCAGGTCAGCAGAGCTGCTTTAGAGCCATAGAACCAGTTCAGCAGAGCTTTTCTAGAGCCAGAGAACCAGGTGAGCAGTGCTGCTCTAGAACCAAAGAAGCAGGTCAGCAGAGCTGCTTTAGAGGGAGAGAACTAGGTCACCAGAGCTGCTGTAGAGACAGAGAACCAGGTCAGCAGAGCTGCTGTAGAGCCTCTGAACAAGGTCAGCAGAGCTGCTGTAGAGCCAGGGAACCAGGTCAGCAGAGCTGCTTTAGAGCCAGAAACCAGGTCAGCAGATATGTGGTAGAGCCAGAGAACCAGGTCAGCAGAACTGCTCTAGAGCCAGAGATCCAGGTCAGTAGAGCTGCACTAGAGCCAAATTATCAGGTCAGAAGAGCAGCTTTAGAGCCAGAGAACCAGGTCAGCAGAGCTGCTTTAGAGCCATAGAACCAGGTCCGCAGAGCTGCACTAGAACCAGAGAAACCAGGTCAGTAGAGCTGCTGTAGAGCCAGTGATCCAGTTCAGCAGGGCTGCTTTAGAGCCATAGAACCAGGCCAGTAGAGCTGCTCTAAAGGCAGAGAACCAGGTTAGCAGAGCTGCTCTAGAGGCAGAGAACCAGGTCAGCAGAGCTGCTTTAAAGGGATGGAACCAGGTCAGGAGATATACTCTAGAGCCACAAAACCAGGTCAGCAGAGCTGCTTTAGAGGCGAAGAACCAGATCAGCAGAGCTGCTCTAGAGCCAGAGAACCAGGTCAGCAGAGCTGCTTTAGAGCCATAGACCCAGGTCAGCAGAGCTACTTTAGAGCCAGTGAACCAGGTCAGCAGAGCTGCTTTAGAGAAGGAGAACCACAGAGAACCAGGTCAGCAGAGCTGCTGTAGAGCTAGAGAACCAGGTCAGTGGATGCACTCTAGACCCAGAGAACCAGGTCAGCAGAGCTGCTGTAGAGCCAGTGAACCAGATTAGCAGAGCTGCTGTAGAGCCAGAGAACCAGGTCAGCAGAGCTACTGTAGAGCCAGAGAACCAGATCAGTAGAGCTGTTGTAGAGCCAGAGAAACAGGTAAGCAGGCCCCAACAGTACCACCACCAGTCCCACCACCAGTACAACACCCACCAATACCACCAACACCAGTACAAACACCACCACTACCACCACCAGTACTATCACCAGTACTAACATCAGTACCACCACCAATACCAGTACCACCACTACCAATACCATCACCACCACCAATACTACCAACACCAGCACTAACATTACCAGTACTACCACCACACATACCACCACCACCCATACCACAACCACCCACCAATAACAAGTACCATTACCACAACCAATACCAGCAGTACCACCACCAATAACACCAAAACCACCAACAATAACACTAGTACAACCACCAATACCAATACTACCACCAGCAATACCACTCCACCAATAACACCACCAATAGTACCACTGCCACCAGTACCAACACCACCATTACCACCAATACCACCTCCACTACTACCAGTACCACCACCACAAAAAGCAACACCCAATACCACCACCACCACTCCCTCAGTGCCTCTTACTTACTTATAATAACAGGGGCACTATAGAAATCCAGAACTACAACCAAAACAATACATTCCTCCCTCCAACCACACAAAAAACATACCCCACCCTGCAACAAATATTTAAGACAGGACCCTACTACAGCTTCAAAATGTATTAAGCAAAACATAGCAATAACATTACATATTTTCTAAAACACATACATTAAATGTATTATCATTTACAATACCAATAGCTTCAACTCTCATAAATTCAACACCTATTGCATTGCAAATTTTCAATGCAATAGGTCTCATATTTGCCAAACTTCCAGCCACTGACATTATAAATACCAAAGCTTTTATGTATGTGTTGGTTTTAAAAACAAATACATAAAAGACATTGCCATTTACAATACCATTAGCTTTAAATTTCGCAAATGCGAGACTTGTTGCATTGTAAATGCTTGTTAACTACCCCAGTCAGTGCTAAATTAGACTCTTTCCCTGTAGCAGCAAGAGCTTCAGCCCACTAAGCAGCCCCAACCAATCAGTCCAAGCCATGGTGAGACATGGGCTGAACGCTAGGGCAACAATATAACCTTTCAAGACTGGTTCAGAGACTAAGGCTGCTGCAGCTCAAAGTCCCATTGGCTGGGTAGGGTGAACAGACATCCCGGGTTTTCCCAGTCCTTCCCGGTTTTAAGAGGACTGTCCCTACACTTTTCTTAATTTTACATAAATTTCCTCATTTTTGTGACAAAGGTCAGGTAATTTTGTAAAGCAGATATAAGCTCTATTCACAGACGCCTTTGAAGACTGAAATGTTTTAAGTGATTTTTCTGTTTCTGTCAGGCATCACAGGAGGGAGGTGGCTGCCTGCTCCCAGCAGAGACTGAGTGGAGAGGAGGGCAGGGGGAGCTTATGGTGGAGGGGTGCTGCTATATATCCATATATATATATATATATGTATATATATATATATAATTATATATATATATATATATATAAACGCTCGGTTTTTCTCTCACAGCCGTGAAAGAATGGATCGCACTCCCAGGCTTAAAGTTCATTCAATGTTTTATTATCGTGATTCAGAAATCAAAAATCAAGAAACAGGACACGTTTCGGCTTCGCGCCTTTGTCAACTGTTAAGTTTCTAATGTCTGTGACATTCTTAAATAAAGTTACACATACAATCAAAAACAATGTGACTTCCTCTTAGTAATCAACAAGAAGGAAGGACTAATTCATAGTTCCATTGCGGTGGCCAACTTGTAATGAGTTTAAATAAATGCATTTTCAATTCAATTTAGTAATGACCATTTCGTTAGCAGTTTGCACAAACAGTTATTAAGCTCTGGATGGGCAAATATACATATATCACAAGCAAATGTCCCAAGCGGGGGAGCAACTTTTTGCTGGTGCTGGCGGCGAGGTTCGGGACAGCCTCTCAAAATATACTCGAGCAAATTCCTTCAGTTAAGAAGACGCCGCACACCACTTCAATGATTAGCTTCAGTTATTTATTTCCTGTAGGTTTTCCCCACCTACGCGTTTCGGACATATACTGGCCCTGGTCACGGTTAACAAACATTATACAAAAATAACAGCTGCAGGCAAGAATTCTTCAGTTTACAATACGGTCATAGACATATTTCCACAATAGAGCAAAAAAGCACAGTCATGTCGGCCAACCCATATTTTGGATGTCCAGTTTGTGATAGATGGCCCAGAACTACCATCAGATATCGATGAAACCCCAATAAAACCGGGCACCTCCTTGTCTTAAAACTGGCCATAAACAAGGAACATGGACAGGTGTATGTGTGTAGAAAACATGGTCTGTATGTAGTGAATGGTTTATGGCATGTTGTGCTTTGATGCTATCTTTCTCGGCCACTGGGCGAGGAGTTGCCCAAACAGGTTTGGCTGGAGGCAGTGGAGTCAGTTTGGCCAGGTCATGGGGAAGTCAGCAAAGGTGGACTTGTCCTTTCAGATCAAGCTCAGCCTCAATCAATTGACTATATGAGGGCAAGCCATAAGATGGATGCCGTTCACAAAATGGAGTCTGAGGGTTCAGGACGGAAACCACTATTTAGGGGTGATAGCATCACTCAATCAAGACGCAAATGCATAGGGATAATATCCTAATCATTACCGGTCTGCCGATACCAAATTCGTCATGGTACGACGATATTTTATGACACGAGGGTTGGGCCTCGGTACCATGTTACAGCAGGGTCCAGAATTTCAGAACCGCAGATCCTCCTTTTGCCCTCATATTAGGCAATAACTCACGCTAGTCTGAGTCCAAATCTGTATTCATGAAGTCATGGAGATGCTGCTGTAGCATCATTCTGTTGCTCAATTCGTCCCTTGACACAGGCTTCCTTACCCATGAAGAATCACAGAGGCCACATATTGCAGGAGCGCACTGCACAAACAGGCAGAACGTAAACAGAATGGCTAAGATCATCCCAATGAAGATCAGAGTTTTCCATCCCCAGGCAGAGATCAGTTCCCAGAACCACCCTAGCAGGGACCAATCCCCTTTATCCACGTGAAGGGAATCAGAGATTTTGTGCAGTTTGGAGATGGCATGGTACACTGTCGGAGCATTATCAGGGATGAAAATGCAGCAACTGGATTGGATCACCCTACATACACCACCACGGTCTGCAAGTATGACATCTAGGGCAACCCGGTTCTGAAGAGTCATAAGTCGGTCCGACTGGAGCTCAGCTGTCAAGTTACTAAGGGCACCGGCCGTTTCAGTCACGGCGGATTCGACTACCCTCGTTAACTGGCGAATATTCCTGCTGTTCACCATTCGCCCCCAAAACGGCAGAAAACCTTTTGCGAAGTCCCCAAACTCTTGACCCGCAGTGTCGTCTTGACTCACGACACCCCTAACTGTCCTTGTCCGATGGTAATCTGCCTCGGCCGTGTAGGTGGGTGGCAGCAGAAACGAGATAAAACATGTGCCCGAGAAGTCAGGGGGCAACCATGTGTATGTTTTGTCATGGCAGATGAAGAATGTACCCTTAGCCGCTAAGAATGGAGGGGAAGTTCGGGAGGCAAACACATACGTTTCCGTGCATACGCTCTTCCCCAACTGTGCCTTGGGATCCCTGCCAATACCTTGCAGACATAGGTGACCTCGGTGGGGTACTATCCAAACCGGGGAGGATTTCTTTGTTTTCTGGCTCTTACTCAAGGAAATCCCATACTGAGTGATGTTCTATCTACTGTACGGGGTAAACTCATCTTTGGGAATCGTTTGGTACGTGTCGATATCCCTGCTCATATTCCTTATTCCTGCCACTAGTGCCTTGTTGCTGGAATTGCTCCCTGTGGGACGTGGGGGATATGGTTCTATAGCAAACAGGAACATTGTCTGGAAAGCCCACAGAGAACCATAGTAACTGAATGGCAGGACGAAGTAAGGGATGCCCTTATCTGTTGTGTGTGGCATAAGTCCACAGATCCAACAGTTGGAGGTGTTCATTATAGACTGGTGCTGGTGTAGGAGCTGGATGAATGAGTTATTTACAAATTCTAGTCTTCTGGCAGACTCGTGTTCAGGTAGAGGGTGAAAGGAGTGTGGAGGAACGGTAGGAGGAGGTGTGGGCTAAGTGTTATTTACAAAGGTAACTTGAAATGTGAATAAAGTATAGCCAATCAAGAACACCATTATGCTACACAACATTAAAATACATATTATCAAGAATCTTTTTCTGGCCATCACAGTGCGTATTTTCTTTTTAAAGTTCGTGGGTCTAGAAGGTTTCTCTACCCTTGGAAACTCCATCCTCTAGTTGCTGCCCGCGGTGGGAGATTGATTCTGCCAAGGAGTGCTTTCTGTTCAGTCCGGGGTAATTCCCTCAGGCCAACCAGAACCGTTGACCTAAACGTCTCCAGCTGCACTCCCCAGACTATCAACCACGACCCTAGCAGCAGAACCGGATGGCGGTTCGAAAATCAAAAATGAGCAAGCTCCCCGGGCGAGAGAGCTGTAAAATCAAAAATAGTTCTTGGGGGGGGGGAACCTTATAAGCTTGCTTTTATTAGTTTGTGTTTCTTGACCTTAGATTATACCGTTGGTTCCCAGGTGCGGTGTGGTCTTCAAACAACGTTTCAGGTTCCGTAGTGTCCAACTGCATTGACGGTGGCACAAATCTTTGCAGAATACGATCGCTCTCCTTTTCGGTACCAGTTCCTTTCAATCGTGCATCGCTGAAGAGTGCAAAGCGTGGTACGGACTCGGTCTCAGAGTCAGCAATTCCCTCCTGGACCCACCGGTCATATGGAAGAGGCAAAGGGATCCGTTTACAATGGATCCCGTGGATCCAGTTCTTCTTCCCTTCTACCCGAATGGCTGATCTTGTGGAAAGAAGGACGAGGTACGGGCCGGCCCACCTGGGCTGTTCGTTTGTCGTTCTCTGAAAGTTTTTCACCAATACCCAGGTGCCGGGTTTAATTGCGTGACCTGGATCATCAGATGCTGGCGGAGAGGAACCGTGTACCTGTTGGTGTAAAACACGCAATTTAGTTGTCAATTCACACAAATAGTCAAGCAGTACAGGGTGATCTATCTCGCTTAGTTTCTTGGGCCTCGGCACTCCCCATATGTTTGCTGGGCGCCCGAACACGATTTCGTGGGGGCTAAGTCCCAGTCTAGAGTGGACAGTCATTCTGGTAGACAGGAGTGCTAAAGGCAGGGCGTCAGGCCATTTAAGACCTGTGCTTGCTTGGATCTTGGCCAACTTCAACTTTAACGTGCCGTTGTAGCACTCTACTAATCCCGCTGATTGGGGGTGGTTTGCAGCGTGGAATTTCTGGTGTATGCCTAGACATTCGCACACTCTCTTCATCACTCGTCCCACGAATTCACTTCCATTATCACTCCAGACCATTCTAGGCATACCGAATCTAGGGAAGAATTCTTTGACAAGGGCTTTGGCAGTCGACAAGGCAGTGTTGTCTTTAAGGGGATACGCTTCCACCCACCTGGAGAAGGTGCAGACAATGACAAGCACGTATTTCAGATTGTTGCATCTTTCCATGGGGATGAAATCGAGCTGCAAAACCTCGAACGGATACGTTGGAGGCGCAAAATAACCAGCTGGAGTTGGGGTTCCCCTACCGGGATTGTACTTCAAACACACCATACAGTTCCTGACCAAATTCTCTGCGCATTTCGGGATACCACTATTCTGCCATACGGGGGCCAACAACTTACAGATTCCTTTCGCACTAATGTGAGCCATTCCATGGGCCATTGTCACCACTGCAAGCACATATGCATCGGGTAACAGCCATCGTTGATGCTCTGACAATTCGATCCAACAACCATTCGCATCCAATCTACCCTTGCTTTCTCTCCATTCATTCACCTCTTTTTCAGTGGCATCAGATTGTATAGACTTCACACTTTCAATAGTGTCCTCACACATACCCACATCGGCACGCAACTTCGTCTGCAAATGCATTCCCACGACCAACATCATCTTGAATCTTTCTGTGTGCACTGCATTTTACAATTGCAACTTGTAGTGGCAAGGTCAGTGACTCAAGAAGCTCGCTAACTAGCTGACCATGTTGGATTCTTGCACCATGTGACGTCAGGAACCCACGTTCACGCCGCAATCTTCCAAAACTGTGAGCCACGCCAAAGGCGTATTGGCTATCAGTATACACATTCACTCGCTTTCCTTTTGCCAACACACACGCTCTTGTAAGTACAATCAACTCTGCCGCTTGTGCAGAATTGTGGGGAATGCGCGCGGCCTCTACAATCGTGTGCAATGTTGTTACAGCATATGCTGCAGTCGTATCACCATTTGGCAACTTGAAGCATGAACCATCAACCCATAAAGTATCATTGCATTCAGGAAGGGGAGTGTCCTGCAAGTCTACTCTCCCTTTTGTCTCTTCTTCTGTCCTAAAGCAGCAATCATGTCTTTCAACCTCACCTGTCTCTGCCGGAATAGGCAATAACGTAGCGGGGTTGAGTGTATCACACCTCTTTATGTGTATGTGACTTGCTAATAGTGTTAGCTCATAACTGGACAGTCGAGCACTAGTTAAGTGCTGTGTCTTCGTTCTGTTTAGTAAAATGTCTACTGCATGTGGGACCATTACGATCAGTGTGTTGTTCATCACTAACCCAGCAGACTGTCGAATACAGACAGCTGCTGCAGCAGTGGCCCTCAAGCAACTTGGTAATGCCTTAGCTACAGGATCTAGAGTCGCTGAGAAATACGCGCATGGGCGCTGTTTGTCCCCAAAGTATTGTGTCAGGACTGATAATGCGCAACCTTCCTTCTCATGGACATATAATGTAAAAGGCTTACTGTAGTCGGGGTTGCCCAACACAGGAGCCGAACACAATGCATCACGCAACTCGTGGAAACTTGTCTGACAATCTTCAGACCAAGGCATGGGATCGGGTGTGTCTTTACAGATTAGTGCCAGCAAAGGTTTAGCCAATAGTGAAAAATTCGGTATCCATTGTCTACAGTATGATGTAATGCCCAAGAAGGCACGCACTTCTCTTTGTGTCCTTGGGGCACTCAATCTTGCAATTGCCTGTATTCTTTCTGGGGTCAGTCTCCTTCCCTCCTTCGATAAGATGTGGCCTAAGTAGGTCACTTCTTGTCGACAAAATTGCAGTTTTGAAAGAGAGACTTTGTGCTTCATGTCACATAAATGACGCAACAACGACAATGTGGCTTGCTTGCAAATCTCTTCAGTAACTGCAGCGATCAGCAGAACGTCTACATACTGAATCAAAGTCGCGCCATCAGGTAGAACAATCGTGTCAAGTTGTGTTTTCAGAGCCTGACTGAATATAGATGGACTTTCACAGTAGCCCTGAGGAGCGCATTTGAAGCGGAAGCTTCGTCCTCCTAAATTGAAGCCAAAAATATCCCTGCTCTCCTCAGCAATCGGGGTGCTGAAGAAAGCGTTCTTCAGGTCAATCACCGAGAACCAAGTGGCTGAAGCTGGAACCATAGTCAATAGTGCAGTAATGTCAGGGACAGCTGGAAACTGCGGCACAACAATCTTATTCACTTCTCTGAGATCAATCACAAATCTGTACACAGGGGGCTGTGAAGGATCAGTACGCTTTAAGACTGGCAAAACAGGACTGTTACAAATGTTTCCTGTTGTCTCTTCAATGACATCTTTCTCGATCAGATCGTAAATGATCGCTAACAACGCCTTTTCACATTCGCTAGAGATCTTGTATTGGGGAATACGTGGCAACCTAACATTGGCTTTCAATGTTATGACATACGGTGCTATCTCCAAAAGACCTACATCATTAGAACCAGTAGCCCAAAGTATATCTGGAAGAGATGACAATTCAGTTGGAATATTTTCCTTTGACAAATACATTGGGGAAATCACTTTCTTACCTAGGGTAAGTTGTACTCCCGAAGGAGAACAGTACAAAGTAGCATATAATCTCTTTAACAAATCCAAACCTAACACATTTTCGCCACAACTTGTTGTAAGAATGAGGGGTGCTTCTAATCCGCATGGGCCAACAGAAAGGGGCATAGGACTAGAGATCGGGTTTCTAACCGGGGCGCCAGAAAAACCTACTGAAACATTCATTTCACCAGACAAAGGTGCGCCAGGAAGTTTGAGTGCATAATCGAACTTTTTGTAGCACCAGTATCCAGCAGAAAAGGTTCTGACACTCCTGATGTAATCACCTCAACATAAGGTCCATTCTGATCTACTGGAACTGAAACAACTCCCTCTCTTTGTCCATGGCTGTCCTAGCAATTATTACCCTCATTCTCGTTCTCTGCGTAGTAGTCATCAGCATAGTACTGAGCTGACCTAGAAGACGCATTATTCTGTTGATCAAAACTATTCATAGAATTCTGAGGCGGAAAAGAAGTAGTATTCTGGGGGAAATTTCCGCGGCCCCTACCCCTAGGAGCCTGTTGAAAACCTCTACCCCTTGCACCGGAAACACCATTTAGACGTCGCGCCAGAGCTGGACAATTATTCTTGAAATGACCCTCTTCTTTGCAATAGGCACACTGATTCGGACCATACGGTAAACGCTGATGAGAAAACACGTTTTCTTGCGGATTTCTCGAATACTGCTGTGGTTGCTGATAATTGGGCTGACTAGGAGTGCGAGGCGGATAGGCTTGCTGGAGAAGAACTTTAGTTTTTAAATCTTTAGTCTTTTTGTCTGCCTTATCTAGCTCATCTTTGCGCCTATTTTCGTAGTACTGGGCTGTGGCTAAAATCTGCGCTGACGTGGAAACAGCCCAAGCACTCTCTGAATCTTTCAATTTATTACACAGTTCAGGAAGCAGATTATGTACGAATTTGTCTACAAACAATCTTTGGCCACCCTCGGTAGCCATATCCTGACCACTATGATCGACGAAAGTCTCTTCAAATCTCGTGAAAAAGTCAGACACATTCTCATCTTTCTTCTGCTTGCACGCAGACAACTTGTCCCAATTTACATGCAGTTCAGGCATTAACGTCTTCATGTACGTGATAATTCTACCAGGAAGTTCAGCTACTAAAGGCTCAGGTTTAGAACCACCAACTTGTCTAGCATCTGCAGCGGTAATATTAGGCCACGTGTCACCTAGTTCTTGATCATGATCTGCATGACGAATCTTACTCCACAAGGGCTGTGGAACAACATTCCCAAACAACATGTCTACATCCGCTAAATTCATTATATATGAGCTGGCAGTCTGTGATAACTCCTTATAATACCCTGCAGGATTTTTACGAGGATCAGGTAATGTCTGCTTGAGTGTTAAAACTTCAGATCTTTTCCAGGGGACATGTACCCATACACGCTGGAAATGCGGCAGAACGGGTGGATTTGCATTCGCATCACCTTCCCTCCAAACTGGAGGAACCTCTCTCATGGGGTACTGTCGCGGCTTTTTCCTACCTGACACGTCATCTTCATACAATGATCTAGAGACGTTTCCCTTAATCCTATAAGATAACAACAAATCTATTGCTTTTTCAACATCGGCACCTACAATCATGCCTTCATAGAACTTAAAGCGCATACGGAATAATTCCTTCATTTTGCGTTTTGGATCATTTGTCTCCAATTCTTCGCAAAGATATACACACATCTCTTCAAATACATATCTCTGAGTGGGTGCATCCCGTTGTCGGAAGACTTCCATAACAGACTGAACATCGTATCTAACAGTGTCAGTAACCCATTTGCGTGCTAACTCATTCAGCACTTCTCTTTCCTCATAATCAGGCAGTTGACTACGCAACTGTCTACATCCTGTTTTAGGGGTCGTTTTTGGCGACCCAAAGAAAGGTGAGAATAGACCAGTGACAGTACTTGCCACTCTCTGTCGAACAGAAGGAGAAGCTTGCGGAGAGGCAGATGCGCCAGAAAAGACAGGCAGATGCAAAGAGGAAGTCGAGGCAACAGCAGAGGAAGTCGAGGCAGTGGCAGAAGTAGCATCATGAAAAACAGTTTGAGCAGTAGGCAGAGTTGTAGGAACAGTAGAGGTAGTATGTAGCAAAGGCGGCGGCCCTTGAGAAGGCTGCGCCGGAGAAGTAGGAACTAGCTGAAGAGGAGCTGGCGCTTGTGCAAGAGCTGCATTTCGCGCACCGGGGCGCGGTATAACAAAACGCTTCGGGGGTCCAGTAATACTCGATGTGTATGGGGGTGGTGAATTCAGTAAATGGGACATTAATGGATCTTCCTCGGATGTTCTCTTTGAATCTTGTCCTTCATGTGGCAACATTGGGTAGCATTTATCTACTGCTAACTTCTTGCTTCTGAGCATTTGTTCACTTTCCTGCTCTTCCTCATTATCCCTGTATGCAATGGCAGCTTGCACCATTGACATACCTCTTTTATTTTTCTTAGCTAATTTCATTTCTTTCTGTTTGGCTTCTTTGCGCCATAAGCGAAAAGAGTCAAACATCGCCGGCCGGGCTTTTTTCTTAAACAGTTTGACCTCGAGGTTATCTAAAATTTCTGCGTCAAAGCTACCATATTGGGGCCATTTTAAAACACCATCTTTTCTGGTGTATTTTATCCATACCTCATTATATGTGATAGGGCCTACTCCGTGCTTTATATAAAGTTCATACGTTGGAGTTCCAATCGGAGGAACCGGACACGAACCCTCTAATCGGGAGTCCTTACTACAACCAAGACAAAACAAGTTTCCAAGTCTGCTAAGACCAGGCATCTTTGCTCACTAGTCTAGCTTCAAACTTCAAGGGATTATCTACTTATGATATTCTCGTGAATAAACGAATCCCTCGGTTTTGGCGCTTGCAAGTTCCAAACAAGGTGTATCTCAAGGATACCAAAACTAAAAACAAAACTAAGGACTGGGAGACGCTCCACTTATACTTAACTAAAGTATTGAAGATTGATGACGTCACCAGAAGACTCGTCTATCGTTTCGCTCTACCAAGGATCACTGGGTCCAAAACAGGGCGATAGTCAGGGCAGCAGTCCTTCGTAGCCGTCGGGACGCGGGGAACCTCGCAGCAAAGACCTTCGGAACCACGTCGACATACAGGGGTCGCTGAAGTGGCTGGCCGTCCTCTGGAATTTTCACACGAAGCTCCTCACGAACATCTGGCTTGGACCGTCACCGCTTGATACCGCCCCACGTTGGACGCCAACTGAGGTGCCGGGTTTTTAGGAACCCGGTGGTGCCAGGGGATAACACCCGAAGACCTCTGAGTTCTCCCTGTTCCGGACCACAGAAACCAATAGTCTTCTAGGTGAAGTCAGAGATCGAGTTTTATTGGCTGCAACCAAGTAACAAGCGTCCTAGAATTACAACAGCACGGGTCGTAAGTTCTCAGGAGACTGTTCGTTTTTACAGAACCAGCCTTCTCCTTTTATACAAAAATAACAGCTGCAGGCAAGAATTCTTCAGTTTACAATACGGTCATAGACATATTTCCACAATAGAGCAAAAAAGCACAGTCATGTCGGCCAACCCATATTTTGGATGTCCAGTTTGTGATAGATGGCCCAGCCCGGCCCAGAACTACCATCAGATATTGATGAAACCCCAATAAAACCGGGCACCTCCTTGTCGTAAAACTGGCCATAAACAAGGAACATGGACAGGTGTATGTGTGTAGAAAACATGGTCTGTATGTAGTGAATGGTGTATGGCATGTTGTGCTTTGATGCTATCTTTCTCGGCCACTGGGCGAGGAGTTGCCCAAACAGGTTTGGCTGGAGGCAGTGGAGTCAGTTTGGCCAGGTCATGGGGAAGTCAGCTAAGGTGGACGTGTCCTTTCAGATCAAGCTCGGCCTCAATCAATTGACTATATGAGGGCAAGCCATAAGATGGATGCCGTTCACAAAATGGAGTCCGAGGGTTCAGGACGGAAACCACTATTTAGGGGTGATAGCATCACTCAATCAAGACGCAAATGCATAGGGATAATGTCCTAATCATTACCGGTCTGCTGATACCAAATTCGTCATGGTACGACGATATTTTGTGACACGAGGGTTGGGCCTCGGTACCATGTTACAGCAGGGTCCAGAATTTCAGAACCGCACTACAGCAGAAGGACACAGGCTATGCAGACGCCCACCATATACATTTAAAAGGTAAAAGAACCGTGCCAGCAAAGTAGTCCCTTGTGGGTATGTCTGCGTTGTGTCGTGGGCGTGTGCTGGGGCGCGACAAATGCTGGGGGCGTGTGGTACGTTCCACCCTTCTTGCCATGTCTCACATTGTGCACTAATCCCACCCTGCTCCCTTTAAATACCCCTGCACCCCATAATCATAACCCACTCTTACTCCTTAAAATACCCCAACACCCTTAAACACTAACCCATCTTAACCCTATAAATATACCCTGTACCCCAAATCCCAAACCTATCCCTAAACCCTAAAAATTCCCCTGTACCCCAAAACCCAAACCTAGCCCTGAACCCTATAAATACCCCTGTAACTCAATTCCCAAACCTACCCCTGAACCCTAAAAATACCCCTGTACCCCAAAACTCAAACCTAGCCCTGAACCCTAAAAATACCACTGTACCCCAAAACCCAAACCTAGCCCTGAACCCTAAAAATAACCCTGTACCCTTAAACCCAAACCTACCCCTGAACCCTAAAATATCCCTGTACCCCAAAACCTAAACCTAGCCCTGAACACTAAAAATACCCATGTACCCAATAACCCAAACCTAGCCCTGAACCCTTAAAATACCCCTGTACCCCAAAACCCAAACCTACCCCTGAACCCTAAAAATACCCCTCTACCCCAAAAACCCTAACCTAGCCCTGAACCCTAAAAATACCCCTGTACCCCAAAACCCATACCTATCCCTAAACCGTAAAACTACCCCTTTTCCCCATAACCCAAAACTATATTTGAACCTTTAAAATACCCAAACACCCCAAAATATATTCCTCAGTACCCCAAAACATATACCCCTATACCCTACTTACCTTATCCAAACATAAAAAAAACATGTTTTTACCATTCAGGCATTTACAACGAATTTTGTTGTAAATGTATGTGGGGTAAAAGCATATAAAATATAATGCCATGCGTTATAATGGCATTGCGGAGTCATGGTACTTTCGTAAGGAAAGTATACGGAGTGATGGTATGCGGAAAGAAGGTTGCGGAATAATGGGTGTTTACCCTCCCCCAGTAAGTACATTGGTGGCACGGAGGCCCACATCTCCAGCAACATACTCATTTTTTTTCACCACCCAATTGAAAAATGCCCAGGTCTCTCTCATTGATGGCCAGCACCGAAATACACTTTTAGACATACCTCCCGCCACAAGTTCTAGAGTTGCGAACTTTTGAGCTGGGGAGCTACGTTCGAATCTTGGCATCAGCTCAACATCCTGTGCTTCCAGGCAAATCGCTTTTTCTCCCCATGCCTACCACAAATGAATGTGTTCTTCTGTAATGTAAATCGTGCTCATGCCATGTTGTCGAATTCTCGCTATATAATATTGCAAGGAAAAATAAAGTAGGGAAACTCGAGTTCACACACTACTGAACGCACACTCTTAAGTGCATCAGCAGTGCACTGTGAATCGGACCGTTTCACAGGCCTGTCACAGATAAGAAATGCTATCAAAACGAAATCCTACAAAACAATATACTACTGGCCGGCAGCAATTCATACCCGGACAACGTCGGGACGGGCTGCTAATATCTATTCTAATATAATAAAGAGAGAGGCCAAACCTTTGAGGCGGATAATCTCAGGAACCACAGCACCAATCACAACACCCAATACAGCGTTGGAAAGGGTAGTTACAGCAGAAGGACATAGGCTATGCAGACGCCGACCATATACATTTAAAAGGTAAAAGAACCGTGCCAACAAAGTAGGTTCCTTGTGGGCGTGTCTGCATTGTGCTGGAGGCGTGACAAACGCTGGGGGCATGTGGTGCGTTCCGCCCTTCATGCCATGTCTCATATCGTGTGCTGTGGGCGTGTGCTGGGGGCGTGGGCGAGTGCGGGGCGCGGGATTACGGAAAAAAAGCGAGCGCTGTGCTCAATATTTCATTGTTTTTTTCGTCCCAGGTTCTGTACATTCCAGCTCGGGTGTGTCCACCCTGCTCCCTTTAAATACCCCTGCACCCCATAATCATAACCCACCCTTACTCCTTAAAATACCCCAACACCCTTAAACACTAACCCATCTTAACCCTATAAATATACTCTGTTCACCAAAACCCAAACCTATCCCTAAACCCCAAAAATACCCCTGTACCCAAAACCCAAACCTAGCCCTGAACCCTATAAATACCCCTGCACTTCAAAACCCAACCCTACCCCTGAACCCTACAAAATACCCCTGTACCCCAAAACCTAAACCTAGCCCTGAACCCAAAAAATACCCCTGTACCCCAAAACCCAAACCTACCCCTGAACCTTAAAATACCCCTGTACCCCAAAACCCAAACCTAGCCCTGAACCCTTAAAATACCCCTGTACCCCTCAACCTACCCCTGCACCCTAAAAATACCCCTGTACCCCCAAACCTAGCCCTGAACCATAAAAATAACCATGTACTCCCAAAACCCAAACCTACCCCTGGACCCTAAAATACCACTGTACCCCAAAACCCAAACCTAGACCTGAACTATAAAAAATAACCCTGTACCCCAAAACCCAAACCTACCCCTGAACCATAAAATACCCCTGTGCCCCAAAACCCAAACCTAGCCCTGAACCCTAAAAATACCCCTGTACCCCAAAACCCAAACCTAGCCCTGAACCCTTACAAAACCCCTGTACCCCAAAACCCAAACCTACCCCTGAACCCTACAAATACCCCTATACCCCAAAACCCAAACCTAGCCCTGAACCTTAAAAATACCCCTGTACCCCAAAACCCATACCTATCCCTAAACCCTAAAACTACCCCTGCACCCCATAACCCAAAACTATATCTGAGCCCTTAAAATACCCAAACACCCCAAAACATATACCCCAGTACCCCAAAACATATACCCCTATACCCATACTTACCTTATCCAAACATAAAAAAACATGCTTTTACCATTCATGCATTTACAACGAATTGCGTTGTAAATGTATGCATGGTAAAAGCATTTAAAATGTAATGCCATGCGTTATAATGGCATTGCGGAGTCATGGTACTTTCGTAATGAAAGTATACGGAGTGATGGTATTTTATTTATTTTTATTTACGCAACTTTTATAGCGCGACAAATACCCGAAGGTGTCTCGGCGCTGAGGAAAGAAAGTTGCGGAGTAATGCGTGTTTACCCTCCCCCGGTAAGTACATTGGTGGCACGGCGGCCCACATCTCCAGCAACATACTGATAATTTTTTCACCACTGATTTCAAAACTGCACAGGTCTCTCTCATTGTTGGCCAGCACCGAAATACACTTTTAGACACACCTCCCGCCACAAGTTCTAGAATTGTGAACTTTAGAGCTGGGGAGCTACGTTCTAATCTCGGCATCAGCTCAACATCTTGTGATTGCAGGAAAATCGCTATGTCTCCCCGTGCCTACCACAAATG
Source organism: Lissotriton vulgaris (assembly GCF_964263255.1). Taxonomy (NCBI): domain Eukaryota; kingdom Metazoa; phylum Chordata; class Amphibia; order Caudata; family Salamandridae; genus Lissotriton; species Lissotriton vulgaris. Next base: position 412,064,646 of record NC_141699.1, on the reverse strand, counting down.
AATGTGTTCTTCTGTAATGTAAATTATGCTCATGCCATGTTGTCGAGTTCGCGCTATATAATATTGCAAGGAAAAATAAAGTAGGGAAACTCGAGTTCACACACTACTGAACGCGCACTCTTAAGTGCATCAGCAGTGCACTGTGAATCGGAGCGTTTCACAGGCCTGTCACAGGTAAGAAATACTATAAAAACGAAATCCTACAAAACAATATACTACTGGCCGGCAGCAATTCATACCCGGACAAGGTCGGGACGGGCTGCTAGTAATATAATAAAGAGAGAGCCCAAACCTTTGAGGCGGGTAAGCTCAGGAACCACAGCGCCAATCAGACCACCCAATACAGCATTGGAAAGGACAAATTCTGCAGATGGACATAGGCTATACAGCAGCCCACCATATACATTAGAAGGGGAAAGAACATTAGGGGCAAAGAAGTCCATCGTGGGCGTGTGCGTTGTGCTGGGGCGTGTGCATATAGCGATGGGCGTGTGCATTTGGCAAAAGCCGGCTGTATTATACAGCTTGCGATAAGCGTTCTGTGTGGGACTAGCGTTCTAACACGAGTGGGCGTGCCCTTCGGCATTGATGTGGGTGTGTGCCGTCGGAGACGCCGGAAGCATTCAGAAGAAGGAGTTGTGGCTTTTGCTGTTGACGTGATGTGGGGCATCTAAGTGTACCACGCCGTGTTTGGGGGGTGCGTGCATTTTGCGGCGATCAGGGCACCGGCTGGAGCGGACACATATGTTCGCATATTGCGGCAAGGACAACAAACACAAGAGCACACGCTCACCTTCAGCAGTACCGAACGCGGGCTTCTGAGCGGACGCACAGGCAAGTTTTGAAATAAATTTGCCTTGTCTATTCCGACCATTGCAGACATTCTATTTCATCCCTGGACAACGTATATTTCTGCTCCACAGCTCTCCTCACATTTCATCCAGGTAGAAGAAAAGCGGCAGCACTCACGGGTTCTGGCAGTTTTCAACATTCTTTATTTAAGACAAACGCGCTTCGGGAAGCGTCCCTTCCTCAGTGTCATAAGGGAACGCGATGCATGGCGCCATTTTTAAAGCATTCAAACAGCGTGATAGCACCGGAACATTTAACGAGTGAACCACAGGTTCCAGAAGGCTTTTGAAAAGGAAGTGTTTGCATACTGGGCGGAGCCTTCAGAAGAAGGTATTTTAAAATCATCGTAAATCCACCTGTGGCAAACTGACTATTGATTGGGAGCAGGCACACCTCGGAAGAAGTTTCCTGTAGAAACGAAACATGTTGGTGTAAAATGCCGTGTTTTCTCGCTCTGCATGCAATTAAAAAGATGTAAAGGTCAAGTTCGTGTGCGGCTCGTTTATCTCCTGAGGGGGATGGTTTTGAAATAAATAAATATATATATATATATATATATATACACACGCACAGTTACAAGCCTGGCGCGCATGTGTGTGTGTATGTGCATATGTATATATATATATATATATATATATATATATATATATATATATATATATATATATAAACGCATTTACAAACACACATACATTTACAAGACTAGTGCTTGTGCGTGTGCTTCTGTATGTATGTGCACATATTTATAAGAATATACAAAAAGTGGACCAGGCCATACATAGAAGTAAGACTAAAGGCTTAGTCCCACTTTTAGGTCAACCCTGTCCCGGTTTTTGCTTCTCAAAATCTGGTCACCCTATGGCTGGGGGACTTTGGAGTATTCAGGGTTAGCAACAGTTTCTGGAGAGTATAGGGAGTTTATCCCATTGATCACCCTTTTTGTTTTTGATATAAAGATGCTGGTCACTGTTTCAAAACAAGTCTTCTGAGAACGGTCTCTCTCCTGCGCTACTCTTCTCGCCGGATAAAGAGAGGGAGAGAAAGACAGAGTGTGCGTCTGCACATGCGTGTCTCACCTGTATGTCACAGGTTCCATGCCAAGGGCTGCTTTATCAGCCATTCATCCTTCCAAGTGTGAAAATGCGAATATCGCATGATGCGGGAAGAAACAACTAACTACTTTTATATACCAGAAGAGTTTTACCTTGCTGTGTGCACTAAAAACCGAGGATATCGTTACTTCAAAAGATGCGCATCAACTTATATAAACAGTTTTCGACTTTGACCATGCTCTGCAACTCTCAACTGGGTCAGTGGGAGAGCTGTTTGACCACGGCCTGTATCCTGACAGGTTTCTTTGCGCCAGGCGCCATCACTCACCAGTAGCACGTGCCTCAAACCATACAGCACGCGCCGTGTGCTTCAGTGCCAGCGAGGAGGCGAACCCTGCCTGCCCCATCTATTCGGGCCTCTTGCTAGCGGTTTCGGAATGTCACAAGCAAGGCCCCGGGGCCCGCACGTGTGGCTTGTTTTGACAATTAGATTCGGCTCAATTAGCGTCTAGGACCGCGGGCGTGCACTGGCTTCAGTGACAGACTCTGGAAGCCTCTGTGTCAGAGAGGACGGCATTCCTGACATTCTTCCGGGAAGTCTCCCGTGTCTCACCACATGGAGATGTCAGTCCGCCTTTGAATCAAGAGCTGGACATGCTCAGGCTCTGATGCATCCCAAAAGGCCCCAAGGCAGTGGCGCCCAGGGAATGTCCGTGCTACAATGTTAAATTACAGTTATTATATTGTATTACTTATCAATCGAGACGTGTACTCTCGGGTGTACAATTAACCACACAATGGCGTTACATCATGGGACGTAATAGATCACTTAAACACTTCACTTCAGTGCTTAAATGATGCAATTCGATCCGCAGTCCAGGTAGGTGTAAGCGTCAGCGGCTTCAGGGGTAACAATGTACTGAATTTATTTTAGGGCATTTGTAATGGAAGGACAGCGTTGGAAAATGAGGCTGGAAAGCCAGAAACGCCGCTGAAATGTTGGGACTCCAAGATTTTGTAGTCCCTGCACTTTATGCCAAAGGGAAAGCAAATCGACTGATCTCGACCAGGATTTTGCAGACGCCTTCACCACAGCTCAGAAGAACCTCTATTTTAGGAGAATTGGAATATCTGGTTTATAAATAAAAGTGGTTCATCCGAAATTCCTTTTGCCAAATCTGGACGGGCTCAAAGGTTGTGTTAAGACGTGGATGTCCCATGTACGGTGTATAAGTGACTTCAATAGCCCTGAATGCTTGACTACATGTATCTAGTGTCCTGACATTTGAGTTTTGGCCCTGCATCATGCTAATTTTGCATGTGAGCAGAGGTTTAGGCCTGATCATGTCCTACCAATTACGTCCTCATATGCTGCCAATATACTACTGTCACTTTCTAGGGTTTAAAATATAGAGCGGCTTTGGTGGCAATTCTAATCTATAGTGCGGTGAGACCAATTTTAACTGAGTCACTGGTGAGGAGACCTACTTCCCTACTTTGTTAAAGCACTGCTTCTCCGCACTTATCCAGTTACATGTGCTAACATCACTCGGGATAGCCTATAAAGTACAACATGCATTTAATGCAAAATAGCAAGAAATAAAAAACAATGCAAGGCAATTCCCATTTCAATAGACCAGAGGTTCGCCCTTGACAGTTGGAGCATGTAATGAAAAAATCATACTATTTTCAAAATGTTTATACATTTTTTCTCTCAATGCAAGTGAATAGGAGTGAGACAATGTGATAAAATAGAAACTTAAACCTCAGAACAAATGAACAGGTGCTAGGATCATCTGGTGGGAAGGAATGTAAGAAGTCCTTGAGAGGGCAATACAAGTAAAACTAACAATAGCTGCCTGTTCTCCTTTCTAAAATGTGCATTGCACAACATGGAGTCACAGAGCTAAAGGACGTTTAAAAATTTGTGTGAATGTTCAACAACACTAAGATGTTAGAAGTCTTCAAGGTGATATAAAAACGGCATCGCAAATGATTAATCAAATGCAAAAGTGCACATTAAGGCACACAGAAGTGTTAGCATTTTCATAGTAAACATTTACATTATGTCATATAGATAGGTACATTTACTTTCTCAGTGTTTTGCATGTTGATGTGTTTATACTGCATGATATGTGCATAATGTGTAAGTGAGCCTGAGTACTGGAGGCTAGTGGGATCCATTTTGAATACCCGTGTCCTGGATTTACACAAGATGTAGTTGAGGCTATGATTCCGGACGGTGGAAGTGTCTTGCTCGCGTTCCATTCCAGAATTAGAGGAAGGAGACCTAAACTAATGGAAGAGGAGTGAAGACAGGACTCTTAATTATTCTATTAGGCCTTTTGCTTGCCAATGAGTGGCTGATTAGTCTTTCTGAACCCTGCCACAAGGTGGCTGGTCCGGGTGAAGGGAAAGACTAAAGATTAGAAAACTTTGAATTGAGATCTGGTCTGGCCTTTTCTCTTTTCCTGATCACTGCTTTAGTTTGATTGCCGGCCTGGGGACTGTAGTACAATGCTTAAACGTGTATTTGTTAATAAGTAAGTGAATAGGGGCTAAGGAGGGCAACATTTACGTTGCTTACATGGATGTAGCTCGGCATTCGACTTAATCAGTAGGTCAAAGCTCTGGGCAATAGTGGCTGAGCTGGAAATTGAGCCCAGTATTATAGTTTTTTTGAGGGAACTCCACTCGGAGGTCACACCAGCGTAAGATATGGCCCGGGTGGGAAACTACTGAAAGCTTCAGACTGGAGAACTATGTGCGCCAGGGGTGCATATTGGCCCTCTTTCTTTTTTCCTTGTATGTCAATGACTTAGAGAAGTACCTACTGAAATACAAAACTTATTGCCCCATTGTAGGCAAGGTAGCGTTCCGGCCCTGGTTTACGCCGATTATATTGTCCTAATGGTGAGGACCGCCAATGGACTGCAGAAACTAGTAGACCGATTCTGTACTTTTGTCTAGCCTGAACCTGCTGGTCGGTGAGTCCAAAACACAGAAGTACAGAAGCAATCCTATATTTTGTAACTAGATCAAGCAGTAGACCAATTAAAGAGCTGATAGAAATCTACAAGGCCAAGTGCCATTCAGGTGCAATACATGGTGCCGGTGTTTGGGGTCTCTGAGACCAACCAGGGTTAGAAAAGTTAGAAAACTGGTTTATAAAAAGGTACTTGCCGTACCAAAGTCCACCGGTAATTTTCTTTGTCATTCGGAGACAGGAATGGGGAATTTAGGTGACCTTGTGAAACTTCAGCCCCTACTGCTATTGCTGAGAATATGGACGAAGGAGGAGACCAGACTAAACCATCCAATTGTTACAGACTGTCTAAAATTAGATAGGAGCTCCAAATTATCCTGGTCGTCAGACATACTCAAAACCTGTAATTGGCTGGACCGAAACAAACTGTTTCAGATCCCCTTTATAAAACTCAAAAGAAACTTTTTTTAGAAAAAGGCACAGGCGAAAGGATGAGAGAAAGTTCTAGAATATCTGCAGTTGGGGCATACCCTTGTAGCAAACCGTGTCTTGGCCCTAAACCATATCTTCTATGGGTTAACAATTTACACCATAGGTTTATGCTTATAAGACTACTCCTGGACAACGTTCACTTCCTTGTTGCTTACTTGAGTCAAGATACTTTGGGCCTCATTTATTAAAAGTGACGCATCGCTGCGTGAAAATAACAATGCGTCACTATTCATTTTGCCCTCTTTGCCGCATGCTGGATGCATCATATTTACAATATGACGCATCATGTCGCAAGGAGTTACAGATATGTCAGTATTTCTGACGTATCTATAGGCGCAAAAATGACACAATGCTGGAGTGCGTCACAAAATTGACGCAACTTCAGCAATGGGTCATTTAACAAGGGCAAGTCCCATTTCAATGTGCCTGCGTCAGTCTTACACCTGCTGTGAGGCAGGCGTAAGATATTGACGCATTTGCGTCCGAAAAGTGGCCCTGTGAGATCTCATAGATTTCACTACGTCACTTCTACGAGGCTTACTTGTGTCAGAACGCCCACCCTGCATACATTATACCTGGTGAAGGTATAATGTGGCGATGGGTTTACAAAGTGACGCATCTATCTAGCTGCGTCACTTTGTAAATATGACGCAACATCGTGCATCTTTTGCGCCGCTGGTGCGTCACAAAAAGTGATGTACCGGCGGCGCAAAAGTGGCACAAGGGCTCATAAATGAGCCCCTTTTTCTGCAAACCTCCCTGTCTGTCTTTGTGGTGGACTGTCTGCACAAAGCACCTTGAACTTTATTCTCTGTTGTACATTTTTTTACACACTGAGGTCTGCCCTTATTTGACCACTTTTGAGGCAGGCAAATTTAAGGCAGTGCAGGGCTGCTATGGGCTTTCTGCAGAAGTTGTCTACTCTGAGACTATGCTATTCGATTGTAGTTTTCATACAGAGGGGTACGTCTATGCTCTATATGTGCTCCATGATATTGTGCACTTCTGTTTGTGACCTATTTTGAAATAGTTTTTTTTATATTAGTGTGTCAATATTGGATGTTGATTTTATATACTGATCTTTTGGACAATGATTAATGAGGGGCCCCTAAACCTAGGTTAAAGGGGAAGCAGCACTTTTTAGCCTTGCAAATTTGTTATTATATTGTTTTATCATTGACTATTTGCATAAGGTACATCATCACACTCTGTAACATAACGGATCCTTTGAGGTTTCTGTTGGAGGATGAGGTTGTATAACCAGCATGTACTGTAGTCTTATTCTAATGGCATTGTTTTTTATTTTTACTTCCATATTCAGTATTTTAAGGATCTGTTGATTTGTATACATATGTTGTGGTTTAATTTAATTTTTTTTATAAAAAGCAAATAAAGGAAACCTTGATTGATTGATTGATTGATAGTTTAGTTGTTGACATCCAGGTACAGAAATCTCACATCTCTTTGTGTCTCTGTTGTGGGTGCTCCACTAGTTGGAGATTACCCTGCTGTAAGAAATATCATTCGGCACAACCAGCCTGGAAAGGGCACTTGATAGAAGAACCACCCTAAAATGGTACTACAGTTCAGACTATGAATCTACATCTCCAGCCCGAACTTTGCGTACAAAAATGGGACCTCCCTACACAACCTGTTTTTCGAAGTTCTCCACAGTGTGCGCTGCTGTGCAATCAGGGCTGGTGCATGTCTTACAGCCAGACAGATGAGAGCCATTCAGAAAGAGCTGATTTCCTGAGAGTAAATTAGTAGGGCCCACACTAGTCTCTCACTCCAGTTCTTGTGATAGAACTGAAATTGCCTGTTCAGGGTTACCGCCGGTCCATTTTGGACTGCAACTGCCATGATCACCGCTGGCCTGCCTTGGCCTGTGACTGTCCTCGGTCCAGGCAGGGCTGCATTACGCAATCATTTGAGACCATCGCAGCCAAGAGCCACAGACTCGAGAGATAGCGTGGGCATGGATCACTGACACAATATCGTGGTTAACAATATCATTGACAAAAATATTATGTAAAAATATAATTTACCACTATATCGTGCTCCTAAATTATAATGTTAAGTACAAAAATGTTGGGGAAAAACTATTGTTTACTTTAATATCGTGCAAAATAGACAAAAATATATATTTTCTAATATTAATAGAATTTAGTGTAGTGAAAGTTAAATATTTTAATAAATATTTAATATTTTGTGAAATAAATAAATCCTACTAATATTTATTACTACATAAATACATACATATGCTTGTAATATATATATATATATATATATATATATATATATATATATATATATATATATATATATATATATATATATATATATATATATATATATATATATATATATATCAATTCGTTCTCTCCTTCTTTCATACAGAAGATTACAAGGGGCAACAGGGGCTCTTTGCAGTAAGTTTAATCAGGAACCTTTGGCATAACCGGTTTCGGCTTGTGCCTTCGTCAAACGCCTCAGTCCTTCGAAAGTGTAAACCCTCTCACATTAACTCCATTTAAGCACCTCCTTCCCAGTGGTGGCGGGCTCACCTGAAGAAAATTGCTTCAGCTCAAATCTGTATTACGGACTACCAGTCCCAGAGTTCATCGAGCTTGCAATTATTTTCAGGGTGATCAAGTTTCACCAAAATCATGCTACTTGTGGCTGCTCAAGTCCCATTACTCTCTGCCATTTCCCCCGAGGTATCACGGCTGGCGGCTCAATTCAGTGTCAGCGTCACTCTGCACTATATTCGCCCGATATTCTCAGCTGCTTGCTGTTCCTCCGAGGCAATGGCGGGCCGTGCAATCCTCCGATCCCTCGGCAAAAATTCAATCCATTTCCAATAGTTGCACGGCCACTTGCTGAAAGGGTGTCAGGAATGGCCGAGGCGCCTGCCTAATAGGTAAAAACTACATCTCCCAGAAGTCCTGGAGGTGGGCGTGGTCCTATATAAGGCTGGGTGGGACCAGTCAACACTGTTCGTGATTTTGTAACAAACAGTGATTTAGTTTCCCAGTAGTTTGTTTACTGGCAAGCCTCTTTCCCTGGTTCCTGCGAGGGAAACTCTTAATGTTCCGTAGTTTGTTTACTGGCGAGCGGAGGAGCCGCTGGTATACTGATTCTTGCTGTCTCGGGGGTTTACCGAAAGTGAATAGGCGTCTGGCGTCTAAACTCTTTGGACGACGCTGGAGACTGTGAACTGCGGAGCAGAGATCTAGAGGGAGAGCGGACCCCTGACAACGATCCTCGTCCTGTGAGTAACCAGCAGCGCGAGGTTTAATGCGCTACCAGTACGTAGGAAACGTATTCTTGTATCTCATATAGAGACAGTCTGCTGATCTGGAAACTGACACGGCGGTGTTCAGTACTTGGGTATTTTGCATACCGAGAGAGAGCGGAGTAAAGTGGAGAGTCTTTATCAACTCACTACCGCTACGAAGAAAAGCACTAGTGTTTCTTGGTTCAAGTGCCAAAGCGGAAGGTTGTGGGGTTCTACACCTTGCCGTGTTTGGAGCAAGGATTTATTGAGGATCCAGTGGATATATATTATAGAGCGGAGGACAGTAGTAGGAGGCTACGTCTTGCCGTGTCTATTAAGAAACCTTTTTCTTGTACATTTTATGGAATAACTTTCAGTTTTCACGTCACCTATTGTTTGGATTGAATTCACTTGGAGTTGTGGGAATGAAGCACATTTATATCTTGGATATGAACTAACACAAGGCGGGGTACGTTATCAGCTGAACTAAGGAATTCGTATGGTGACTTGTATGGTATAGGAGTTTAACCTCTTCTTGTATTTTCTAGGGACCAGAGATTCTGTTATTCAATGCATAAATCATCAGGGAAGAGGTGGAGCACACTTTGTTCATTAAGGTGAATCATGTGTTCTGTATAGCGAGAATGAAATGAGTGTAGGGTTAAGCTGTGTTCATTTATAACCGTGTATTCAATTTTCTTGTCTTTCAGCTATCCCTTCCCTGCAGTCCCCTTCCGTCCCCTCCTTGTTCTGTTTATTTTCCCTCGCCCTATCCCTCGAACACACTGTGTTTTGAACAGCAGTGTGTTGGTGAGGTCAGGAGGTGGAGTTTTATGTGCATCAACCAGATCCCGCAGCGTGGAGTCTGACAGAATCACGAACCCACGAATTTCATTCTGCCTGGTCCGGTTGAGGTACATATGGCCACCTTGGAGGATGTATTACGGGCTTTGGTTTTGGTCCAACAAGAATTGGCATCGTCCAAGGCCGAGGCAGTTGCTCCTAAGGACAGGGTTGAGCAGTTATCTAAGAATCCTTTTTCCGCTAGCCCTTCCCAGATACAGGTTACTGTTCCTCCCCCTATTCCCTTAGCTACCCCAGAAAGATATGGGGGTGATCCACGCAAAATGCAAGTGTTTTTGACACAGGTAATGCTCCACTTCTCATGTAAACCAGCCTCTTTTCCTACAAACCACTCCAGGGTTGCGTTTGCTATCTCTTATTTGGTGGGGGATACGGCCAATTGGGCAGTACCCCTGATAAAGAGAGACAATGCCATATTGTCAAACTGGACGGCTTTCAGGGAAGAATTTGAGAAAGTGTTTGACAGAAGGGCCACTAATTTCAGTGCGGATAAAGAGTTGTTAACCTTGCGTCAGGGCAGAAGTGATTTGATAACGTATCTAACCACGTTCAATCGTTTGGTGGCTGAAACGGAATGGCCAGAAGGAAAGAGAATGTGTTTGTTTTATCAAGGGTTGAGGGATGAATTGAAGGATGTGGAGGCGCAGATAGACCCTCAGCCCACTACATGTGTAGACATGGTGAATTTGGTACTAAGGTTGGATGGTAGGCTAACTGAGCGGAGTGGGGACAGGAGGAAATGGGACAAGGGTTATGCCCGTACTGTGAGCTTCCCTCCTAGGGCTATGGGTACCGCTGAGGCTGGTATAGAACCAATGGAAATAGGAGCTATTAGACTCCCTTTGTCCAAAGCGGAAAGAGAAAGTAGAAGAGTCCAAGGCCTTTGTATGTATTGTGGGAAGAAGGGACACTATGTACGAGAGTGCCCTTCTAAACCCAAGACTCCCACCAATTGGAACAAAAACAAAAGGGTGGCTGTTTCCACTACAGCTAGAGAGTCTGACGATGTGTTGGAACCTTCGCCTAGGGCGGAAGGGACCCCCGACTGGAAACTCACCTCATTATCTTCCTCTGGGATAGGGGAAACTGAGTCACACCTGGTGCTAGCTATGACCTTGGAGTGTGAGCAGAAAACCCATCAAGTAATGGTTATGCTGGACTCAGGTGCCACGGGTAATTTTATAGACAATGGGTTGGTGTCTCGTTTGTCGATACCTAGGGTACCCAGAGACAATCCAGAGGAGGTTTTGGCAGTCGATGGGCAGCCCATCAAATCAGGTCTCATAACTGAGAAAACAGCAGAAGTAGAATTGTCTATAGAAGTGTCAGAAGGGAGACATGTGGAAAAGGTGGAGTTGAATCTAATCGATGCTCCTCAATACAAGATCATTTTGGGGATGCCTTGGTTCACATTCCATAACCCTTCTATTGACTGGAAAACACGCACAGCGCATTTCTCATCTGGGTTTTGTAAGGAACATCTGGTGCCTTATGTGTCTTCCCCTGTAGCAGTGCTAGCATTACAGTTTATGGTGGCTACAGCCGCAGAGAAGGAGGTGGTTCTTCCGAAACAATATGAAGCTTTTCAGGATGTGTTTAGTGAAAGCAGAGCTGAGATATTACCACCTCATAGGGCATATGACTGTCGGATTGATTTGATTGATGGGGCAGTGATTCCTACATGTCGAGTGTACGCCTTGTCTGTCCCTGAAACCACCCATTTAAAGGAGTACATCGATCATTATGAGAGCATAGGGTTTATAAGACCTTCATGTTCCCCTGCAGCCTCTCCCCTTTTTTTTATTGCAAAAGCTAATGGTGATTTGAGGGCCTGTGTAGACTACCGCGTCTTGAATAAGAATACCATTCGCAACCGATACCCTCTCCCCCTCATTACTGTATTAATTGACCAATTGAGGGAGGCTGTGATCTATACTCGCTTGGACTTGCAAGGTACCTATCACTTGGTCAGGGTTCGTGAGGGGGATGAGTGGAAGACGGCATTCAAGACGCGGTATGGCCTATACGAATATCTGGTCATGCCGTTTGGGCTATGTAATGCCCCTGCGGCTTTTCAGTTCCTGAACAACGATGTCCTGAAGGAATATATCGATTTGTTCATAGTTGTCTACATTGATGACATCTTGGTGTACTCTATGGAGGAAGACAATCATGTGGAGCAAGTATGCAAGGTACTGGCAAAGTTGAGAGAACATAGCCTATTTGTGAAACTCAGTAAATGTGAGTTTGGAGTGCACAGTGTGGAATTTCTGGGAGTGATGATCAGTCCTTTGGGTTTGCAAATGTCTGAGCGCAAGGTGAAGGCAGTGCGAGACTGGCCAGGTCCGAGGAATGTGAGAGAGGTCCAGAGTTTTTTGGGCTTCACGAATTACTATCGTCGCTTTATCTTGCATTTTTCGCTACTGGCAGTGCCCATTACAAGGCTCTTGAGGAAGGGTATACCTTTTGAGTGGACCCCTGAGGCAGGTGAGGCTTTCCAAACCCTTAAGACTTCGTTCACTACCGCTCCGGTACTGTCCCATCCCAATCTAGAACATCCCTTTGTGGTAGAGGCTGATGCTTCGGATGAAGCCATAGGGGCGGTGTTGTCTCAGAGGGATGTAGGTACAGGGCAGTTGCACCCTGTGGCCTTTCTGTCAAAGAAGTTGAGTTCGGCTGAACTCAACTATACAATAGCGGAAAAGGAATTGTTGTCTATAAAGAGGGCTTTTCAAGAGTGGAGGCAATATCTTTGGGGGGCTCTTCATACCATCACAGTATACACTGACCACAGAAACTTGAAATACATGTCATCTGCCAGACATTTAACACAAAGGCAAATGAGATGGATGCTCTTTTTTGCTGAATACAATTTTGTGGTCACTTTCCGCCCTGGGTCTGAAAACAGAAAGGCTGATGCCTTATCCCGACAGACAATGCCAGCAGAGAGTGAGGAAGAGAAACAGGCCATCATTCCTACTGGGAAAGTCTTATGTGTAGTGAGAGCTGAGACATTTTTGGATGACGTAAGAAGTCATCATTATCCTGGAGGCTGGATGTCATGGGCTCATGGCATAGTGGATAGGAAGGTGAGAGACGGGCTGCCTTTCTTTCAGGATAAGTTGTTCTTGCCCTCTGTTCCTTTGCAGAAAAAGGCTTTCAGCTGGTGTCATGAGGGAGAGCTAGTGGGACATCCTGGTATTTGTAAGACCATCGATACCATCCAAAGGCATTTCTGGTGGGCTACCCTGATCAAGGATGTTACTATGTGGGTGGCTCGTTGTGATATCTGTGCCAAAGCCAAGGGAGTAACCACAAAGAAAGCGGGGAAACTCATTCCCATGCCTACACCCAATCAACCTTGGCAGAACATTAGTCTGGATTTCGTGTCAGGTCTTCCGTTGGATCAGGGTTTCTCAGCCGTTTTGGTAGTAGTAGATAGCCTCACCAAAATGGGACACTTCATCCCTTGTAAAAATCTTCCAACTGCAAGTCAAACTGCACAGCTGTTAGCTAGCAACGTTGTCCGTCTGCATGGGATACCAAGAGTGATTGTGTCAGATAGGGGGCCTCAATTCATTGCCCGGTTCTGGCGCATGTGGTGTCGCGCCCTGAATATCGAGTCCAATTTGTCTACCAGCTTCCACCCTCAAACAGACGGGCAAACGGAACGTCTGAACCAGACTTTGAAGAAGTACTTGAGATGTTTCTCTAAAGAAGCTCACGAGTCATGGGTAGATCTGTTGTGGATGGCGGAGCTGGCCTATAATAATGCTTGGCATAGTTCTACGGGGACGTCTCCCTTCAAAGCTAATTTCGGATTTGATGCAAACACATTGCCTATTGACATACCCGCTGATCTCCACGATCAGCCTTCTGTTAAGGAAAAGGTCTTATTGTTGAGGAAGGTACACAAGGGGGTGCAGGTGCATTTGAACAAGGCCAAGGAGGTGTACAAGAAGTGGGAGGATCGCCGCAGGATAGAGAGCCGTCAGTGTGTGGTGGGCGATAAGGTATGGCTGTCAACCAAGAACATTAAGTTTAAGTTGCGCAGTGTGTTCCACCCAAGATACATCGGCCCTTACCCCATTGTGAAACAGGTGAACCCCGTAACATACAAACTGAGACTGCCAGGTTCGCTGCGGATACACCCGGTGTTTCATGTGCAGTTGCTGAAGCCCGCTCTTACACCTCGCAGGGCGGCCCCTCCGCCAGTGTTGTGTGATGGGGGAATGGAATACGAGGTGAAGAGCATCCGTGACTCCAAGTGGTGCAGGGGTGTTCTTAAGTACCTGGTGTCTTGGAAGGGCTACACCGCAGAAGACGATTCTTGGGAGCTTTGTTCTGATGTACATGCTCCTGGTGCGGTACGATCTTTCCATAGGAGATTCCCTGCTAAGCCTGGCCCTAGGAGGCGCTAGGGACGGGGACATACTGTCAGGAATGGCCGAGGCACCTGCCTAATAGGTAAAAACTACATCTCCCAGAAGTCTTGGAGGTGGGCGTGGTCCTATATAAGGCTGGGTGGGACCAGTCAACACTGTTCGTGATTTTGTAACAAACAGTGATTTAGTTTTCCAGTAGTTTGTTTGCTGGCAAGCCTCTTTCCCTGGTTCCTGCGAGGGAAACTCTTGATGTTCCGTAGTTTGTTTACTGGCGAGCGGAGGAGCCGCTGGTATACTGGTTCTTGCTGTCTCGGGGGTTTACCGAGTAGCGGGAAAGTGAATAGGCGTCTGGCGTCTAAACTCTTTGGACGACGCTGGAGACTGTGAACTGCGGAGCAGAGATCTAGAGGGAGAGCGGACCCCTGACAACGATCCTCGTCCTGTGAGTAACCGGCAGTGCGAGGTTTAATGCGCTACCAGTACGTAGGAAACGTATTCTTGTATCTCATATAGAGACAGTCTGCTGATCTGGAAACTGACACGGCGGTGTTCAGTACTTGGGTATTTTGCATACCGAGAGAGAGCGGAGTGTAGTGGAGAGTCTTTATCTACTCACTACCGCTACGAAGAAAAGCACTAGTGTTTCTTGGTTCAAGTGCCAAAGCGGAAGGTTGTGGGGTTCTACACCTTGCCGTGTTTGGAGCAAGGATTTATTGAGGATCCAGTGGATATATATTATAGAGCGGAGGACAGTAGTAGGAGGCTACGTCTTGCTGTGTCTATTAAGAAACCTTTTTCTTGTACATTTTATGGAATAACTTTCAGTTTTCACGTCACCTATTGTTTGGATTGAATTCACTTGGAGTTGTGGGAATGAAGCACATTTATATCTTGGATATGAACTAACACAAGGCGGGGTACGTTACCAGCTGAACTAAGGAATTCGTATGGTGACTTGTATGGTATAGGAGTTTAACCTCTTCTTGTATTTTCTAGGGACCAGAGATTCTGTTATTCAATACATAAATCATCAGGGAAGAGGTGGAGCACACTTTCTTCATTAAGGTGAATCATGTGTTCTGTATAGCGAGAATGAAATGAGTGTAGGGTTAAGCTGTGTTCATTTATAACCGTGTATTCAATTTTCTTGTCTTTCAGCTATCCCTTCCCTGCAGTCCCCTTCCGTCCCCTCCTTGTTCTGTTTATTTTCCCTCGCCCTATCCCTCGAACACACTGTGTTTTGAACAGCAGTGTGTAGGTGAGGTCGGGAGGTGGAGTTTTATGTGCATCAACCGGATCCCGCAGCGTGGAGTCTGACAAAGGGTCCCTTGAACGCGTTCCTGGAGCCGCGTTTAATGTCAATTCGTTCTCTCCTTCTTTCATACGGAAAATTACAAGGGACAACAGGGGCTCTTTGCAGTAAGTTTAATCAGGAACCTTTGGCATAACCGGTTTCGTCTTGTGCCTTCGTCAAACGCCTCAGTCCTTCGAAAGTGTAAACCCTCTCACATTAACTCCATTTAAGCACCTCCTTCCCATTGGTGGCGGGCTCACCTGAAGAAAATTGCTTCAGCTCAAATCTGTATTAAGGACTACCAGTCCCAGAGTTCATCGAGCTTGCAAATATTTTCTGCCTGTTGTTTCTTCCTAGTCCATTGCCCCTGAGGAAGTGAGCAACGAAACGCGTCGGGACGGACTAAAGATTCAGTGGACTGAAATGCTGCTTTGCTGCTCCTAACTTGAATAAACGATGTTTGGCTGAAGTTCACCTGTGGCGAAGTCCTTTTCTACATCAGGCAATCTGAGTGTTGTTGATAGATATATATATATATATATATATATATATATATATATATATATATATATATATATATATATATATATATATATATACATACATATATATATATATATATATATATATATATATATATATATATATATATATATACACGAAAATTCGTCAATAGCCAAAGCAGCCGCCTCAGCCCAACACTCCAACACTGACGAAGGAACAGACCCAGTTTTAGGTGCTTTAATCGAGGTGGTTTATTTCCAGCAAGCCTGCCGCCGCCATAACGCGTTTCGCCTTTCACAGCTTGATCACATGGCCAGTTGCTGAGAGCCAATGCCATACATTTAAAGTGCTAGTGCGCGCGCAATTTTCACAAAGTATTCAACAACATAGAAAAAATACTTCTTCCTCATGTGCTAACATTTGTATGCAAAGTTATAAACATACCATGTTAAAAGTACAAGTGGCTTAATTTATAAAATATATAAATATATACTTACACATTAAAAACCACAAAAATTTGAATAACTGTATGAATACAAGTTATTTTAAAGGTGAATGTGAACCAGCAAGAATTGTTCTTAAATTCACAGGGTTAAGTTGTTCACATAATTACTCTCTCCCCAAATGTACAAGGCACTGAGCAGAAGAAATAAAGCCCACAGTGGGCACAGAACCTTGTCAAATTGCACTACAATACTACACATTTCATTCTGACATTGGCAAAAATTGAGTGTTAAGTAAATACGATTTCTTAAAGTGCTCGTGCTTAGTGCTCAAAATACAACTTAAAAGAAAAGAAATCAATAGTAGATCAAGAAAACATGTTGTGTTCAACCCATGGTCATACACCATGGGCTTATCCTCCTCCTATTTGAACGAAGCTCTTAACACAGATTGTGAGGAGGCGTCAGATGGTCCAATATAACAACAACATTGTTACTACTTAAAAACCAAGTACCCATATGGCAGCACATGCAAATCATAATAATTAATGAATTCATCCCGAAAAAACTGTGGCGAAGGAATATCAATATACAAATGCTCCCATCAAACTATAAACAAGTGTATAAATCCTCCATCTCATTTAAACCCTGTGGCTGCTTGCTGTCTAATTCTAGGATGTATCTCGTCTCAAGGAGATGTAATTTTGCCTCCCGATCACCCCCTCTTTTCATGGGCCATACTGCGTCGATGACAAAATAAGAAAGATATACGGGGTTGGAACTATGCTGCTGTTCAAAATGCCTAGCAACAGGATAGGCCTGGTCTTTGTTAGAGATAGCTCTAATGTGCTGAAGCACACGTTTGTGGACTGGCAGGCGGGTGCTCCCCACATACCTGAGACCACATGTGCACTCCAGCACATAGACCGCGTAATCTGTCTTGCATGTAAGGCGTTTAGTAATGCTCCTAGGGGTACTGGAGAATGGGACAACATAGCTAGATTTGTTGGTCCCATGTTTGCATGCCTTACATTGTATGCATTTCTTAAATCCTCCTCCCAATGCCTTCCACGTTGATGACATCTGTGGTTCCAGGGCATTTTGGATCAAGGCATTAGCCATAGACTTAGATTTCCTAAAGGTCAGGAGTGGTTTTTTCGATACCTTGTTGCCAATAACCGGATCCCCCAATATGAGGTTCCAGTTATCACAAAATATCTTTCTTAGGGCTGAGTGCTGCCGGCTGTATGTAACAATCATGCGAGGACTGCTAACCCCCCCCACCGGGGTTGTTTCTGCCTCCCTGTTTCTGGGGATCAGGGCAGATTCACGGGGTATCTGTTGGGTCCTCCTCTGCGCGGACTCAACCAAGGATCTAGAATATCCCCTTGCTAGGAATCTATTTTTACAAGCTTCCTGAGCTAAGATGCATTCCTCCTCACTGCTACAAATACGCTTGATACGCAACATTTCTCCATACGGAATGCTGCGTATCAAGTGGCCAGGGTGATGGCTGGCTGCATGCAGGATGGTGTTGCCTGCCGTCGGCTTTCTGTATAGTCTAGTTTGCATACAGTTTTCACTGATATATATTTCCATATCCAGAAAACAGACCCTTTTAGCATCGATGCAAGATGTAAAATGCAGGTTTAAACTATTTACACTCAGCCTTTCAACAAATTGCCTTGCTGCCTCCTCCGTCCCTCTCCAAACAAAAAATAGGTCATCGATGTAACGTAGATAGGTGACCACATGCTGTTCCATGGTGGCTCGCAGATCCCCCGCCAGGACCTGTTCCTCCCATAGCCCCATGTGCAAACATGCGTAGCTAGGGGAGAAACAGGCCCCCATGGCAACACCTCTGATTTGATGATAAATCTGATCATTGAACAGAAAGAAATTCTGCTCCAAACACATTTGGACCATGGATAACAGCATCCTGTTGTGAACCCCATAATATATGGGACGTTTGTTGAGGAAATGTTCTATTGCCTTGAGCCCATCTCGATGGGAAATTGAGGTGTATAGCGAGGATACATCCAAAGTCATTAGAACAAGATCTGGGCCCCAAACCAAATGCTCTGTTTTACGAATGAAATCCGTTGAATCTTGCACATATGAGTCCAAACCCTTCACCCAATCCTGAAGAAAAAAGTCTATGTACTTTGATACATTTTCTAAGGAGCTGTCTATTGCGGAAATTATTGGGCGTCCTGGGGGTGTAGTACAGTTCTTGTGGACTTTGGGGATTAAGTAAAACGAAGGAACCACTGGATGTTCTTTTCTCATAAAGCGGAACTCATCCTCCGTGATAATGCCTCCACTTCTCCACGCCTGGAGTTTGGCTGCTTGATCTCCCCATGTTGCCTTCAATGTGGGCCAATTACTCTTTCTATAACATGCAGAGTCATTAAGCTGTTTTTCCGCCTCCTGCAAGTATAAGTCCCGAGGCCACAAAACAACGTTACCCCCCTTATCTGCTTGGCGCACCAGAATGTTATTGTCCGCAGTAAGTTTGTCCACCAGTTGCATGTAGCTCTAATTGCGTTTTTCATGACATTGCGCTTACTGTTAGTGGCAACATATAATTGTTTTAGCTCTTTGGTCACTAGATCATGGTAAACGTCTATGTTGTCATGGAGCATGGTGGGCTGAAAAGTTGATTTAGGTTTGAAGGATGTCAAACCTGCTGCTGCATTTACTCGCTCCATGATACAATTGCCCCCTTCATTTCCAGAAGATTCATTCTGGAGAGACCATATCGCATTAACATCCTCCTGGTCTCCCACAGTCAACAAAGTGGGGCTGTTAGTTTCTACAGGATTTAGTTTCTTGGATTGGAGACAGTGAAATTTGCTCAATTTGAGCTTACGGATAAATCTGTAAGCATCCATTCGCGCATCTGCATAATTAAAATTGCTCGGCGGGCAATATGACAAACCCAAAGCAAGAACTGCTTCCTCCTGCTTGGTCAATTTCGTTTTTGTGAGATTGATCACTGAGTTGGTGTTTCCGATTGCGCTTGATTGCGTTTCTGGGATCGGTTCCATCTTCCCTTCGGGGGTCCCTTTGCTTTTACCTTTGCGGCTCCTGCATTTTTTGCGGCGTTGGTTCCGCCGGTAGTTGCGCCTGGTGCTTGTTTTGTTCTCGATCGCAGCGTGTCCCTGCGATCCAGGCATAAGCAATCTACTTCCTCCGCTATGGTAAGCCTGGTAAACCCCAACGCCTGGTCCGTTCTGCCCTTGCCTTCCGGTTCACTCTCAATGTTGGAACTTAATTCCGAACTTGAAATGGAGTTGTCACGTGTGGCAGGCACTCTACTCTGCGCCCCCTTGACTCTGGCTTTCACCCCATCGTACCGTCTGGCAAAAGTAAAGATTTGGCCATTTGCATAGTCTAAGCGATCTCTTTCAAACTTGTAGGCCTTCCTCTTTTTGATGATTTCCTCTTCCTTGTTTAAACGGACCATCATTTCCTCACGCAATTTCTTAATCTGATCATTTGTACCCAATCCAGTTATTTCCTCCTCCAATTTATCAATCTCAATCTGCAACTTTTCACGGTCACTTGAGGCATATTTCACCAGAATTTTCAACAATTTTGCAGATGACTCTAAATTGGCTTCAGCCCATTCCTTAAGCATTAACGGGTCAGGATTCTCGTAACTGGGGGCTAATGTTATTCTGAGCCCCCTCGGTACTCTGTTAACCTGCAAATACCTTGAAAGAGACCTGTGCTCCCACCATTTTGATTGTTCTGATCTCATTAACTTCTCCAGTTTTTTGAATAAGTCTCGAATGGTGGGATTCCCTGTGATTGCCTGCGCTGCCTGTGGGACTTGGTCAGACCCCCCAGCCGGGGAATCCAAGAACATCGTCTCCGCCGCCTCCTCCCGCTCACGCAACTTGTTTGCGGACATTACGGCACTTTGGGCTGGGAGCTTCAATCGCTCCACCTCGATTCGCTGTTCGGTGCTAATCCAGTGAGCAAGCACCGTCACACATGCACACTCCTTACCGGATCATCCTTAAAAAGGCTGTCCTCGCTGGCTTACCGCTGCAAGCGCCGGCCGGCGCTCCCTTCCTTCAGGTGTCAGCTCCAAACAGTCCGGTAATCCAAGGCGCCCGGGGGCAACGCGGCTTACTCCTCCCGGAGTTCGTAAATCCTCTTCCGGGTTACCAGCCGAGGGAATGCTTCCTGCCGCTTATCCCAAACCAACAAGGAGGGGTTCTGTTCGTACCGCGGAAGCCTCTACGGTAACACAAATGCACGAAAATTCGTCAATAGCCAATATATATATATATATATATATATATATATATATATATATATATATATATATATATATATATATACGGTTCACAGTCCTGCTCCGCTATTTCAGAAAATGGACAGAAATCCAATCCGCACCAACGGAACCCACAGGTACAGACCACTCCACAGCGCAGAAAGTAAATTCAAAGCGGTTTATTCACACGCAATCGACAGCATGACGCGTTTCGGTCACTACACGGTGACCTTGATCACATGCCAGACAGAACCAATGAAAGTGCATTTAAACGGTGACTAATTAACAAAATAGCAGGGTGTGCACATTAATGGAAACTGAAAAAACACTTAAAATGTAGTTCATCCAAGGTGGAAAACAGACCCATATTTACAACGGTTAAAAGTTATTATATACAATTAGAAAATAGCCTAAGCATAAATGCAATACATTACCAAAATTATATACAATTTCTCAATGTTTTCATTAACCATTTTGTACCATTTTTACAGGCTGCAAATCTGCTAAATTCATAACCATTTATATACAGCATATTTACATTTGTGATTCGATATTAGAATCCCCGGTCCACAGGATGATAGTGCAAATTAGTTTTTACCATCAATGTTGCCCTCTAAAGTGCTAGTGTTAATTGATTTGATCCCTAAAGTGCAAAAACCCTAGTGCAAAATATAAAGTGCCAAGTGCAATTTCAGCCAGAGTAAGAGTCAGGTCCCTGACCCTTAAGTACCTCATATGCGGCTGGCCGAAATATTAAAAGGAAGAAAATCAGGAAAGTGTAAGCGAAAGCTCAGGCCTAACCATGTTACACCATTTAGGAGGTTTACATGTATGGCACTAATATTCAAGACTACCCATAACCCTATATAAACAACGTGACTGCAACGGTTAACAAACAAGTATCCTAAAATCATATTACACATAAAGTGTATTTGAGGGAACCCATATTAGGACAAAGTGCCTTGATAATCACCTCATAAGGATACTGCATGTAAACTGAAAGATTCAACCCCGAGCGGATCAATCTCACCCTCTATTAACAATATTATATATCCAACAGTGTAAAACTGCAGATCATCTTGAGACAGGGGAAATGAATCACAGACAGCGGTTGTGCAAAGTAGTTACTGCACACAAGATAGATACAAGGAAAGTAATCCACCAATCTAATTTAAGAATTGCTAAATAGTCCGACAAGAGTCATACCAGACTAGTGGCTGGGTTCAGGGAGGCTTATACATAATATACAGCTGGAAAGCTGGCCCATGGAGTTGTCTGGCCAGGTTCAATGAATAGATATTATAAGAAACAATGAAGGTCCTCTCCCGTATTTAACCCATTAGGAATCCTCGTATCTAGTAGCAAGATATACTTGCTCTCCAACTGCCTGAGAGATTTTTCTCTATTGCCACCTCTGATACTTTTAGGGACTCCGTCAATGATGAAATAGCTTAAATGATTCACATTCCTCTGATGGACCAAGCCAAAATGGCGAGCGACCGGGTATTTTTCATCGGAATTGACAATGGCCCTGAGGTGCTGGAGTATGCGATTAAAGGCTTGTAGCTTAGTGCTACCAACGTACTTGAGCCCACAAGTTCATTGGAGCACATAAACCACAAAATCTGACCGGCAAGTGTAATGCCCCTTTATCGCAACTAGAGATGGATCAAATGCAGATTTGTACTCTTTGGTGGAAACACCAAATTTACAAGCTCTACACGAGATGCACTTGTAAAAACCTGACTTCTCAAATAACCCCTCTTTTTTGGGAATAACCTCAGGGCTAGATCTAACCAGGGCATCCCGCATAGAGGGTGCCCTTCTAAAAGTTATAGTCGGTTCCTCAGGTAGTAAAGGGGCTACACTAATATCTGTTTTTAACAGGGGCCAGTGTTTTTTAAGAATGCCTCTCATTTTCCTCTCCTCACTGTTGAAGGTAGTGATCATGCTTATTCTCTCAGGGACTTCAGACTTAGATTCTTGTCTTATCCTGATGGCTTTAGTGGAGTTTAGATATTCATCTCAGTTCAACTCATTTGCTTTATTCAAAGCCTCTCTGAGAGCAATGGTGTGGTAGCCTCTAGTAACAAATCTCTTAAACGCCTCCGTTTGGCATTTCTCCAAGTCGACCTCCGAACTGCATATCCTACGGATACGTAGGAATTCCCCATAGGGGATACTCTTCACGAGGTGACCTGGGTGCGCACTTCCGGCGTGCAATATAGAATTGCCCGCTGTGGGCTTTCTATGAAGTCTAGTGTGAAGTTACCATTCTGGACATAGATCTCAACGTCCAAGAATTGGATCATCACTTTACTGATCTGTGACGTGAATTTGAGATTAAGATGATTATCATTAATAGCTCTCACAAATTCAGTAGCTGACTCCTCAGATCCTCTCCAAACCATACAGATATCATCTATAAAACGCCAGAAGTGTGCTATTTTGTTTGGGAATTTGTGCCTAGATGCATCAACCTTTTTAGGAAGTGCAAACGGTGCGATTCGCAAAAATCGGCCTTTTGCACTTCCTAAATTGGTTTCTGGGATGCATCAAGCATTTTTGGAAATTCGCTATTTTTTGCGAGTTCCAAAAATGCGATTGCTTTTAAGGAATCGCAAATTTGCGATTCCTTAAATGCAATGCATCATCCTCACAACATTTACGATTTTACAAATTGCAAATGCAAATTACCACGAAGTTGAACTTCGTGGTAATTTGCAAAAATGTGTAAAAACGCATAAAAATGCATTTTTTAAACGTCTGCGTTACAGACACACATGTCCTTAGGACATGTGTGTATGTAACTCACATGTAAAAGTGCATTTCATGGGTGCAGGGGGGGGTCCTTTGGACCCCCTCTCCACCCTTGAAAGGCTTTGTTGCATTCCGATTTCAAATTGCGAATTCGCAATTCCCATTCGTATGGGCATTTCAGCCCATAGGAATAAATGGGAATTGCGAATTCGCTATTTGAAACTCGCAATTTTATTGGGATTCGGTAAAAATTGCGATTTTTACCGAATCTCAATAAAATTGCGAAATTAATGATGCATTGCCATTTGCGATTCCTTATTTGCGATTCCTTATTTTTCGCAAATAAGGAATCGCAAATGACAATTTTGATGCATCTACCCACTAGTAGCGAGTGACCCCATGAGGACATGCTCCTCCCACCACCCAACATGAAGACATGCGTAGGTGGGGGAAAAACATGCCCCCATGGCCACTCCTCTTAACTGTTGGTAAACTTCCTTATTGTATAGGAAATAATTGTTGTTTAACAAAGCTCCAACATTTTCAGAAGCATGTTGCTATGTTGACTAAAAGCAATATCACGTTTGTTCAGAAAGTATTTGACAGCATTAAGTCCATCATGATGTGCTATACTAGTATATAGAGAATCTATATCTAGCGCTATCAAAATTGACTCATTGTCCCATACAATGTCATTGATTTTGGATAGAAAATGCCCCGTGTCCTTGATGAAAGAGGGTAATGACTCCACAAACTCATGCAGGAAATGATCCACATAACGTGAGACAGATTCTAACAAGCTGCCCTGGGCCGAGATGATGGGCCGGCCGGGCACTGGAATTGTTTGCTTGTGAATCTTTGGTATTAAGTAAAAGAAAGGGGTTATCGGAAAGTCATTTTTCAGGAATGCTAGTTCTTGTTTACTTAACAGACCTTCACGCCTCCATTCACTGAGATCTTTATGTACTTTCTCCTTGAGGCGCAAAATGTCAACAAAGTTACCTTTCCTGTAGCAAGTTTCATTGCTCAAATGTCTTTCTGCTTCAGCCATATACTGGACCCGAGGCCAGATGACAGTATTGCCTCCTTTGTCCGCTTTATTTATGATGAGATTGGAATCACTCCTCAATTTCTTCATGAGTTTGTTATATTGTTTTTCCATATACCTCATACGTTTGTTTTTTCGAGACGTGTTATGTATATATATATATTTGTTCATTTTTGAGCCACAAAAGTCACTGCCGCCGCACCACTCATCCTGGGTGCAAGCCTCGTGGTGGTGAGCCGGGATATATTTTCCCACAGCGGCGCGATCACACCATCAAAACAGGCTCACTTGTAGATCGTTTTCATTCAATGTTTATTTTCAAAGTTTCCCCCCCTCGTGCTGACAGACGCGGTTCGGCCTAAAACGCCTTTCTCAATGTCAGTTCAAATGTTAAATGTTAAATGTTAAGAGATTTCTTTTTTTTGGGAAAACCTTTATTTGAAAAATCAAGGCACACAGCTATTTAGCCTTATATCCCGGAGGCTAGGCAGCATTCTTGGAAAAAGGATATGTAGTGTACACAGTACATGTTATAATTCGAATCAGGTTTAATTTTATGATATAGTAACATCGAACCTATAAGATAACAAACTAAGGAAACACCAAAACCGGTGTGAATAGGCAAGGAAAATACGTAAATGTGACAATACCCAAGTCAGGGGATGGCAGGGCCGGGCGCCCACAAGGTGCAACTAAGCAGTACCAATTGGACGACAACGGGGGGAGAAGAATCAGGATAGCAACGAAATAATGATTAAGTTGGAAATAAGGGCTAGGGGGAGAGTCGTACTTCCAATGGGGCAGTGTCGGGAGGTAAACAGATATCACCCCTATATTCATTCCAGGCTCCCCAGACCGTACTCCACCTCTTGGGCTTACCCCTGGCCACATACACCGTCTTCTCGCGAACCATACACCAATCCATATTGATCTTCCACAGTTCCACAGAGGGGGGCGACGAGGCCCCCCACTTCTGGGCGATGTCACGTTTCGCCACCATGTTCCCCAGGGTGACCCATTGGGTTTGAGCGTTATTGTAATCCATGAGGCCCCACACATTCAGCAGACAGCGCCGGGCCTCCGCCGGCAAATCCACACCAGTCACCTCACGCATCACCGCATGGACACGCCTCCAGTAAGAGGCTATGGCATGGCACTCCCAAATGATGTGCATAAATGTGGCCAGTTCTCCACATCCGCGCTTACAAACACCATCCACTAAGAATCCCATATGAATTAGCCGGGGGCCGGTTACATACACTCTATGGAGAATTTTCAGTTGGACCAGGCGTAATCTAGCTGGGATTGCCACTTCCTTGGGAGAAGATACCGCACACTGCCAATCCTCATCGTCTAATTCGACTCCATCATGCACCCACTGGTCCCTCACACTCAACAGAAGGTCCGTGTGGACATTGATCAGTTTTTTGTAGACCAGTGAGATGGCACTGTCCGGCATATGTCCATCCAGGACCCTATCTTCCAACGGGGACGATTCAGGGATCTTCTCACCCACCGGCAACACCGCCATAAGAGCGTGCCGCAGTTGGGCATATTTAAAGAATTCCGTCGCTCCCAACTGAAACTCCGTTTGTAGAGCGGCGAAAGACTTTATCTCGCCCCTGGCCATCATATCATCCACTTTAGAAATGCCAATAAGATCCCACCGATCAAACCCTTTTGTGTGCCACAGTTTGCCCAGTAGATCTGAATCATAAAGCGGAGTAGCCAACGTAAGCCTCCCCTGCCACCCCTGCGCCTTCGTGATGGCTCTCCAAATGTGTACAGCTGTCTTAGTGGGACCTGTCATTCCCCCATCCAGAGATCTCGAATATAGCGCTCTGTAGTACTTCCCATCGTCGAGGAGCCACCGATCCATGGCGTACCCTGGACTATCAGCCGGTCCGTAGAAACCGTGGTTAAGGGCGGCCAACTGGGAGGCCCAGTAATACCGACGGATATCCGGCAGAGCGATGCCGCCGTCGTACCACGGGAGCGTCAATTTAGTGACAGCTATACGTGGCCTACCCTCCCAGAGGAGGGTCCGCTGCAAACCTTCAACCTCCCTAAAATACCCAAAGGGGACAGGGTCCTGTGTATTCTGGAGCGAGTATAAGAATCTGGGCAGAGACATCATCTTGAACAGTACGTCCGAGTAGGGAAAGCGGCAGCTTGCGCCACCCCCCTACGTCGTGCTAAAGGCGCACAAGAGGGGGAAGCAAGTTATTCGAGTATCGTGTCCGGGCATCGGTTGAAATATAAATGCCCAGGTATTTGAACCCCTGACACGCGATCTGTATAGCGCAGCCCCTGGGAAGACGCGGAGTCTCGCCGTTCAGTACATAAAGGTGAGATTTGGACCAGTTAATAACCAGGCCCGAGTATCTACTGAAGGTATTCAGCACATCACAAGCCACAATCAAGGATTTACAAGGGGAGGTGGGGTAGAGCAAAATGTTGTCCGCGTATAGAGACACGCGATCCTCAAAACCTGGCGACCACTTCATCCCATTAATGTCAGGGTGGGTCCGTAACCAAGCGGCAAGGGGCTCAAGCGCCAATGCAAATAGCAGAGGCGACAGAGGGCAGCCCTGCCTAGTACCTCTTCGCAAGGCGAAAGATGCTGACACTCGGCCGTTGACCGTGACGTTGGCCAATGGGTTAGCGTAAAGAAGTCTGACCCATCCGATAAATTCAGGGCCAAACCCAAACTTCGTCAGCACTGCCCACAGGTAATTCCATTCAAGGGAATCAAAAGCCATCGTCGCGTCCAGAGATGCCAAGACGGACGGCTCCCGGAGCGTACTGACCCGTGCCATGACCGCATGGAGTCTCCTAAGATTAAGGGCAGTGTTGCGATGAGGAATGAAGCCCGATTGGTCTGGGTGGACCAAATCGGAAATCGCACCCACCAACCGATTGGCCAACAATTTAGCCAGGATCTTAGGTTCGGCGTTCAACAAGGAGATTGGGCGATATGACCGGCAAAGGTCTCTGGGCTTACCATCCTTGTGGCCAATCGTTGATCCGAAGGGAGTTCACCCACCTCACGCGCCTCAAGGAACATGTTCCGCAAGGGCAAAGCAATGGCGTCAGCCTTTATTTTATAAAGCTCCACTGGGAGGCCATTGGGACCGGGAGCCTTGCCAGACCTTAAAGAGCGTATCGCAAGCGCCACCTCGTCCGCCGTTATACCTCTGTCCATGTCGTCGCGTTCAGTATCCGACAAACACGGAAGTTCAATCCCTGCAAGGGGAGAGGTAGAGTCCGCCTCAGTCATATCAGAAGCCGAGGTGTATACGGACTCAAAGTAATCGGCGAAGACTGTAACTAGAGCGCTGGGGTCGGTGACAGCCAGTCCGTCCTCCCCCAACACCTCGGGAACCACCCGGGAAGCCATCTCTTTCTTATCAAGCCACGCAATAAGCTTGCCTGCCTTGTCCCCGACATCGTAGATCCTCCCTTGCTGTTCTCTGCCCATTACCTTGGCGGCGTCAGTAGCAGCAGCCCGGTACTCCGACTGCTTGAGTGAGAGAGCATGTAGCAGAGCAGGCGTTGGACCAGTCTCCAATTGAGAATCGAGATCCCCAATCTCTGATTCCAGTCGCACCACTTCCTCATCTCTGCGTCTGCGGGCCTCAGCTATTAAGGAGAAGGCTTCTCCTCTCAGGACAGTTTTAAAGACCTCCCATAGGGACATGGCCGACGTCACCGAGCCCGTGTTTTCGGAAAAATAGAGCTCAATGGCCTTAGCCAGGAGGTCACGAGTCTTAGGGTTACGAAAGTACCACGGATTAACCGGCACCACTCTCAAGGCCACTACAATGTCAAAATCAAAGGACACCCAAACCGGGGAATGGTCCGAGATGCCTCTGGCCATCAAACGGGCCTCGGAGATGGCCGACGCGTGGGCAGCCAGTGCCAGAACATAGTCAATCCTGGAGAGGCTACCGTGCGCCCCCGAGTGAAATGAGTATTGCCGCTGAGCGGGGTGAAGTAGTCTCCAGCAATCAACAAGCCCCATAGTGTCCAGGAAATCGGGAAGCCAGGACTGCGCATTTCGAAGATCTCTGGATGGGTGACGGTCCAGGGTCCCAGACCCAACTGCATTAAAGTCCCCACCAACTATGAGCAGACCTTCGGGCAGGCCCAAAATGGCGCCCCCAAGATCTTGGAAAGTTGTCGTTTGCAAACCAGGGGGGACGTAAACCGAAACCAATACCAGGGTACGCCCCTCCCACCTACCCGTGACGGCAATGTAGCGTCCCCTCTCATCAATCACGCTAGATTCCACCTCAAACGGGAGAGACATGCGCACCATTATCCCCACCCCACGGGACCCCGAGGAGAACCCAGAGTGTGCCACCATTTTGAAGCCTTTTCTGTTGAGTGCGTGGCACGTATTCCCAATGAGATGCGTTTCTTGCAACAGGATGACATCAGGCATGCATCTTTTAAACATTTGCAACACCACCCCTCGCTTAATGCGATCACCCAGCCCATTAACATTCCAACTCAGAACTTGTAACTTCTTACCCCCAATCGTCAATGTAAAGGCCCATGCCACCCCCGCCGGGAACAGCCGCTACAGCACAGTCAACAACAGAATAGTCACCTTGCCATGAAATAGGTAAAGAAAAGAGAAAGAGAACACACAAGAAACAATCAACCCAACCACCCCCCACCCTGCACCCCTGCATTAGACTAAAGAGCCCCCCCAACTAGCAGTGTGCCTGTCTCCCCAAAAACTACTCTATGAAAAGCCCCTAGAGGAGAAAGGAGGCAGCCTATCCCCCCGTATCCCCCGTTCACTGAGAAAGAATAGCAGCAAAATACAGTAATTTGCGACTGACTGCATGAGCAGACCCATCATCCGAAAATGGCCCAAAGGGTCCTTTCACTCCTGAAGATCGGGGTCGCCCGACGCCCCCTCCGACTGTTCCTCGGGCGCGCCCCGGCGCTGGGGCAGAGTGTCCAGCCAGTCCCCAGCCGCTTCTGGCATGTCAAAGAACAATGCCCGGCCATCATTCTCGATGCGCAATTTTGCCGGGAACAGCATAGAGTACTTCATCCCCAGCTCTCTCAGTCTACGTTTCACGCCCGTGAAACTTTGCCTTCGCTTCTGCACCGCTTGGGTGAAGTCCGGGAAAAAATTAATGTCAGCATTCTGGAACCTTAGCGGCCCACCTCTCCTCGAGGCCTGCAGGATAGCGTCCCTGTCCCTAAAGTTGAACACCCTGGCAATGATAGGGCGCAGAGGGGCCCCCAGCTTCGGGCGGCCTCCAGGCAGTCTATGAGCCCGCTCCACCGAGAAGAACTTGCTGACGTTCTGGTGCCTGGCCCGTCCTTCAAAATCATCAAGCCTGAGGGCAAACATCGTGTTCGCAGCTTTTAGGTCTCGGATCTCCGACTGTAGGTCCGTTACGTCCGAGGTCAGACTCGACAATTTTATGTCGAGTGACTTGACTCGGTCATTAGTCTTGCCGAGATCGGCTCTGATCAAATTGATCTCGATGGCTAACGCATCTACCTTGTGCGATAGCACCTCATGTTGCTTATGCATCTCCGCCTTGATGCCCGCAATGGCGCCCATTATGTCCCGGAGAGTTGGAGCCGAATCATCCGGTGACACCTCCCGCTGCATGTCCTTAGTCCGCACAGTGGCTCCGGGCGATCCCTTAGGGAGGGCGTAGCGATCGGGGATGGTGGACTGAGACAAAGACGTTTTCCTACTGACCCGGGGTTTCCCTTTATCTGGGTCGCCTCTGCCAGCCATGTTGGGCAAGACGGTCACTCAACCGGGAAGACTCCCTGGTCTTCGTCAGGGCCCCAAGTCGGCAGGCGATAGCATCCGCCCCCACCGCTCGTACTGCACTTCAGTCCACAGAGTAGCCTGGTTGATTCCTTGAGGTGAGGCAGCTGTTTACTCCTAGGACCGCCACCGTATAGCAGCGCTGCAGTCGCCCATGTAAATCCGGGCTCTGATGGCGTTGTCGTCCCCAATCTTCAACACGGTGTAACTCCACCTAGGGAACTCGGATCCTCAATCGGAAAATGAATCCCGCATCAGCAGCAGTTCAACAGCATGATCCCACTTCCGTGGGACAGGATAAACGACAGGATTAATTCGGAGGATCGGAGGGTCTTCGGAGCTCCGAGCTCACACAGCCATCTTGGTTGCCCGCGAAGCTCCTCCCTCGTTAAGAGATTTCTAGAGCGCATGGCTGCCCGTGAGCGTCCCAGCGCTGAGTAAGTACAGGCGGAACTAAAGTTAAAAGTAAACTTAAATACATGTTATTGGTGCATGTGACCTTGCATTGCCACAAAGTTCTGAAAATAAAAAAGGTGATTACACACAGAGATCCGTGGCGGCCATCTTAGAAAGAGCATATCAAATAAAAACGTCATAAACTGAGAAATACAGTAGTATATTGCGCTCTAATTTATTATAATAACAACAGGGGATACCCAATCAACCACTAGGCATCTGGGTGAATATAAACTAGCAAAATACAAGTGATGCCAATGGTATCAATTTAGACATACTTATTTACGGAGAACGATACCATCAATTATCTATCTCCACCATACACATTTATAAATGACTAAATCAACTGTTCTATTTTGATGTTCATCTTATGGCTAATTATCTGAAAAAAACACAAAACACATAAGTGATATCTAGTACTCTTTTAGTAGTCTTTTCAAAAATTTGTAAACATCTGCAATATTGTAATCCTACACATCAAGGAATTACAAAATGTCTATTCTCTCGTGTCGAACAAATTTCAACAAGACATATAAACAGAAAAAACAAATGACAAATAAAGTTATACAAACATTGACCCTTAATCCATGGGTTATGTCTGAAGCCCACTAGCTTGCACAAAAGGAAAATTGGTAATGTCTCTTATGACCTTAATTCCTTCTTCGAACACCACAATTGTATCTAGGAGTAGGTGAAGCACAACTCAATGTTTCTTATGGCTTCTCAAGTCAGTTCAACTCCTAGGGAATATATCCCGTATTGCTTCCAAATCAAACAAAGTGTGTCGAAATCAATAATAAACTGTCGACGCGTTTCGGCCTGTCAAGCAGTTTCAGGCCTCATCAGGACAATGGGCAAACAAAACAAGCAGTACTTTACCTAGGACAAAAATCAAAATATACAATAAATATTCATCTAAAATAATCTCATTAACATGACATTTACACTCACGGACACAGGTACCCTAGGGTGCCACTACCATTCTAGAGGGAAGAGTTCTTCTCTGAGGTTGGGGTCTTTTATTCAGTATCACACCGAAAAGAAATGTGATTGTAGTCCAAGAACCACCACCAAGTAAGTACATTCATGAGTACAAAAGACCAAATCTCTAATCTCACTTTTCCTTATAACCTAAAAACACCACCATATTGCCATACATGCACCACTATTTCAGAAATCTAACCAAAACACCCTCCGTGGAACTTAATATATTACCTACCACATTCAGAGCCGGTATTTAATCCCAGCCTATTTTCCAGAATTGTATTCGCTATTGTATATCATTTGGCAATTCTCCATATCAGCGAAACACCTGAAATACCAATATTCACAAAAAGAAACTAAATCTAACTAAAACACAAGCACAAAACGAAATCACCCCTTGTTGGTCCCCTGTGGCCATTTAGTTAAGTATCGTGACAAAAGGTGTTCATATTTATATCCCCTTTAACGGGGTTCCGACATGTCCACGATGGCACGGTCGTTCATTCAAATCAGGATGTAACCTGGTACATGGCTCATATTAGTAAGTTACTCTCCCTTAATCTGCAATTGTTTCTATATAAACCTCTGCTAAATCAATGTGTCTAAGACCTCGCCACCACTATTGGCGTGGTGAGGTAGCCTCATAACAACCCAGGTGGAAACTATTAAAACTACAGAATCATACTAAACTCAACCTGTAAGTTGTACCTTATATCCACATTAGGTGGCTTAATTGCGTTTCCCGGTCCGGACGACGATATCAATCCCAAACAAAACGTCTGGCGACCATCAGCATCTCCAAATCACGCCAGAAAATTTCTATACACTCGATCGTCTCTCAGGGAATGACGTACCGCTTGGGCCGCCTAGCGCATATTACCGCGCCAAATTAAAAGGGACGAAAGCGAGGAGGGACTAACGAGCCAACCCACAAGCCCCAACTAAGATGGCCACCATCCAGCACGAGACTCTCGCCATCAACACAGTGAACATCAGGCGAACAGATCCTACCATACAGAAACTATCTGACAATCAATTTGACAACAAGTGGGGCTTCATTCTGCCTAATTAATAAATCAAGACATGCAAAAAAACAAAAAGGAATGATAAACCAATTATAATAACCGTGAGTTCAACCATATATACAAATTGTGCCACACAGAATTAGTTCTATGCATGATCACCCGTGTGAGACCGTGCCCCTCTTACAATCTGTAGCCTCAATAGTGGGAACATTGGATATTCACTGTAACATTTCATTATACATACCTATAACATACTATATATACATTCGATTAGCATGATAGTTATCAAAATTCATTGTCTCATTCAGAAAGTACACAATAACACCTCACGGTACTTATCCACCTACATAGCTGTACTTCAACGTAACTTCCCTTTAAAGACTATCAACTAATTAGGGACCACATTTCGTCTCTGTCGTTCAAGCCAGTTTTGGAAGTTTGATACTTCTCAATAAGTCTTTCCTCCAGTTGGTTAAATTTAGTTTCGGTCTCTGATTTGTTTCTGTTTGTAACCACACATAGTACTGACCAGTATATGTCATTCAATGAGTGGTTAAATCTCTGGTAATGGTTGACCAGAGGAGCCCCTAGGGTCAAACATTTAATTCTGGATTTGTGCTGTAAGACTCTCGCCTTAACAGCTTGGGTCGTCTGTCCAATGTAAAAGTGATTACATGGACACATAATGCAATAAATCAGGTTTTTTGTATTGCAGTTAGAAAAATGTTTTTGAATGTGTGAGTGTCCATTAATCTTAACCTCTTTAGAGTCTTTAGTCATCTCACACGCCACGCAATTATGGCATCTGAAATGGCCAATTATCGGAGGTAATTTGAGTAAATCCCTAGTCGTAGTAGATGCCGGTTTCGTGGGATTACTTCTGGCTCTTACCAATTGATTGCGCACATTTGAGCCCTTTTTAAAGGCAAAAAGAGGTTTAAGTATTTCAATGTCCCCTAGCAGTTTCCAGTTGTTTTGAATTATCTTTTTAACTTTGTTAGCTCTCGGGTCATAGGTCAGCACACAAGTTAATGGGGTTTCATTCTGCTCTTTAATTTTTGGTATTAAGGGAGAGTAACTTACTAATATGAGCTATGTACCAGGTTACATCCTGATTTGAATAAACGACCCTGCCATCGTGGACATGTCGGAACCCCGTTAAAGGGGATATAAATATGAACACCTTTTGTCAAGATACTTAACTAAATGGCCACAGGGGACCAACAAGGGGTGATTTCGTTTTGTGCTTGTGTTTTAGTTAGATTTAGTTTCTTTTTGTGAATATTGGTATTTCAGGTGTTTCGCTGATATGGAGAATTGCCAAATGATATACAATAGCGAATACAATTCTGGAAAATAGGCTGGGATAATATACCGGCTCTGAATGTGGTAGCTAATATATTAAGTTCCACGGAGGGTGTGTTGGTTAGATTTCTGGAATAGTGGTGCATGTATGGCAATATGGTGGTGTTTTTAGGTTATAAGGAAAAGTGAGATTAGAGATTTGGTCTTTTGTACTCATGAATGTACTTACTTGGTGGTGGTGGTTCTTGGACTACAATCACATTTCTTTTCGGTGTGATACTGAATAAGAGACCCCAACCTCAGAGAAGAACTCTTCCCTCTAGAATGGTAGTGGCACCCTAGGGTACCTGTGTCCGTGAGTGTAAATGTCATGATAATGAGATTATTTTAGATGAATATTTATTGTATATTTTGATTTTTGTCCTAGGTAAAGTACTGCTTGTTTTGTTTGCCCATTGTCCTGATGAGGCCTGAAACTGCTTGGCAGGCCGAAACGCGTCGACAGTTTATTATTGATTTCGACACACTTTGTTTGATTTGGAAGCAGTACGGGATATATTCCCTAGGAGTTGAACTGACTTGAAAAGCCATAAGAAACATTGAGTTGTGCTTCACCTACTCCTAGATACAATTGTGGTGTTCGAAGAAGGAATTAAGGTCATAAGAGACATTACCAATTTTCCTTTTGTGCAAGCTAGTGGGCTTCAGACATAACCCATGGATTAAGGGTCAACGTTTGTATAACTTTATTTGTCATTTGTTTTTTCTATTATATGTTTTTTTGAAATTTGTTCGACACGAGAGAATAGACATTTTGTAATTCCTTGATGTGTAGGATTACAATATTGCAGATGTTTACAAAATTTTGAAAAGACTACTAAAAGAGTACTAGATATCACTTATGTGTTTTGTGTTTTTTTCAGATAATTAGCCATAAGATGAACATCAAAATAGAACAGTTGATGTAGTCATTTATAAATGTGTATGGTGGAGATAGATAATTGATGGTATCGTTCTCCCTAAATAAGTATGTCTAAATTGATACCATTGGCATCACTTGTATTTTGCTAATTTATTCGTTGGCTGGTGGGAGAAGCACGTGGCCTGGGCGGGTGACAACGAACCATGGGTGGACAGGATAGTTTTGTGGGCAAGATACATCAACGATCTTTTTGTCATTTGGCGAGGAGATCGCTCCTCGGCTGAGGAGTATATCAATCGTCTAAATGACAACATTCTCAACCTGTTCTTCACAGCAAGAATGGTGTAAATCCGTTCAGTAGTTCCTGAGAAAATTAAAAGTAAAATCATAGATATATCTATGGCCGCGCAGGATCCACGCACCCTGCCGAACACAAGCTGTATGCTAATTGGCTGCCAACACTCCAAACCAGGAAATGTTGGCAGCCATCTTGTGCCTCCGTAGAACCGAGGCACAAGAAAGCAGAAAAACAAACATGCAGAACGCAAAAAGGGGACAGGATAGAAACACCCTAGCCTCCTAGGCCTGCTCGAAGTGGTCCCACAAGGACCCCCAGGGCCAAAAAAAGCTTTATTTTCTTTAAAAAGAAATCGGCGAGATTCGCGCACACAGCATGAATTTCAGCCACATTTTTTTTTAAATGAAGCATGGGCTCTGGCACTTCGTTGTTAATTAGCCCCCGGGGGGGCCAAATCCCGGGGGCAGTACTTATTGTGTAAAGGGGGGGCCTAGAGGGCCCCCCCAGCCCCGGGGACCGCCACCCCGGGGCTTCTTTTAATTAGGTGGGGGGGCTCTCAGGCCCCCCCAGCCCAGGGACCGCCACCCGCGGGGCTTATTTACATTAGGTGGGGGGCTCTCAGGCCCCCCAGCCCCCGGGACCACCACCCCAGGGGCTTCTTTACATTAGGTGGGGAGTTCTCGGCCCCCCCCAGCCCCGGGGATCGCCACTCACAGGGCTTCTCCACATTAGGTGGGGGGCTCTCAGGCCCCTCAGCCCCGGGGATCGCCGCCCCCGGGGCTTCTTTACATTAGTTGGGGGGGCTCTAAGGCCTTACAAAAGAGGATGATAGACGGAGCGTTTTAGCACATCAAACATTAACCCCCAGTCAATTGATCTAGGTTTAATCCATCACCATTCTTTAGCTAAGCTAAGGACCCCCCCCACCCCGGGGACCGCCAACCCCCGGGACTCGATCTTTTTTTAAATGGGGGGGCACACTGCCCCTGCAGCCCCGGGGACAGCCACCCTGGGGCTTTTTTTAAAAGAAAATACCCTGTGTGAGGGGCTCAAGCCCCCCCACACGCCCCAGAGACCGCCACCTCCCGGGACTCTAAATATTTAGATTGGGGGGTCCATGACAGAGCCCCCAGCCCCGGGGACCACCAACCCCAGGGGCTTTGTAAATTGTGGGGAGGGGGGCTGCGCGGCCCCCCTCCTGGAGCCCTCGAGGGCCCTGGGGACGGCCACCCCCCAGGGCCTGCTCTTGCAGTGTCCCGGGTTGCCTACCCCCAGGACACTGTAGTTTGAAATGACAGGGCAGGAGCCTCGCGGCTCCCACCCTGTCATTGCAAACTGCTTTGCTTCATTGAAGCGAGAGCAGGGAAACCTGCCCTTGCTTCAATGAAGCAAAGCAGATTGCTTTTCGACATGGGGAGCAGCATGTTAGCTGCTTCCCATGTGGAAAAGCAATGCTGGCTCCCGCAGGACACGGAGAGCCGGCTAGGACCGTGCGGGGATTGGGGACCCCCCATGGTCCCCAACAGAGAGAGGGGTCCCCGGGGGTACAAGTGGCCCGGGAGGGGAGCCACGCGGTCCCTCCCCAAAAGTTAAAAAAATAAATAAAAAAAAGATAGAATGGCCGGCCCCGGTAGTTGGGGTCCCTGGGGCCATAAGTGGCCCGGGAGGGGGGCCAGGTGGCCCCCCTCCCCAATAGTTTAAAAAAAATGTTTAATAAAAAAGGCCATGCCCCGGGGGGTGGGATCCCCGGGGCCAATTAAGACCTCGGGAGAAGGGCCACACTGCCCCCTTCCAAATTAAAAAATAATAATAAAAAAAAATAGGGGGCAGGCCGTGTGGGATGGGGTTCCCAGGGCCCAAAAAATTGAAAAAGAAGGGGGGCTACACAGGCCCCCTTCTTAAAATAAAAAAAGACCGGCATTGTGCCGGAGGCCACACCCCTCCTTTCATCACTCTGCAAACGTTTGCAGAGGGGGAACAAATTCACCTTGAATACTGGGGATCCCTGGGGGCTAACTAGCCCACCAGGTACCTCCAGTAAGCACCACGGAGCTGCGTTGCAGAGTGTTGTAAAAAGGGGCATGGCCTCTGAACACCTCTCTCCAACGCAGCCCCCTAGCGCATACTGGAGATACCTGGTGGGCTATTTGGCCCCCAGGGATCCACAGGATTGAGGAGAAATTAATTATTTAACTTAAAACGCGCCACAGGGCGTGTTTGCAGACATGTCACCTCTGGCCACGCCTCCTTCATTCACCACCGTGCAAAGGTGCCCCGGAGCACGTGTTAAGTTGGGGAATTAATTCTCTTTCAATACTGAGGGTCCCTGAGGGCCAAATAGCCCAACAGGTATCTCCAGTATGCGCCAGGGAGCTGCGTTCCAGACAGGTTTTCAGACGCCACGCCCCTTTTTACACCCCTCTGCAACGCAGCTCTGTGGCGCCTATTGGAGGTACCTAGTGGGCTAGTTTGACCCTAGAGACCGTTAGGATTGAAGGGGACTTAATCTCCCCACTTAGAAGGGCCACAGGGTGCGTTTACACCGTGGTGAAGAGAGGGGACGGGGCCTGAGGTGATGTGTACAAACACGCCATGTGGTGCGTTTTAAGTTGGGGAAAAAATTCCCCTTCAATCCTGAGGGATCATGGGGGCCAAGTAGCCCACCAGGTGCTTCCAGGAAGCGCCACTGCGCTGCGTTGCAGAGAGGTGGTGCAGGCCGTGCCCCTTTTTACATCTCTCTGCTAAGCAGCTCTGGGGCGCCTACTGAATGTACCTAGTGGGCTAGTTGGACTCTAGGGATCCTCAGGATTAAAGGGGAATTATTTCCCCAACTTAAAATGGCCACAGGGCATGTTTGCACAGTGGTGAAGGGAGGAGATGGTGTAGGAAAGTGGCTCTATATATACTGGACTGAAGTAAAATCAGTTGAACTACGGGGGGCGTGGCTTGGCGGGCGAAGATGGCGGTCGCAGCCTTGTAGAGCTCCCGCCGGCCCGGACTTAATCCGATCATTTATCCTGACCCCCGAGCCCGCTACTGGTACCCAGTGCTTGCTTTTGATCGGGTGGGGTCTCCTGCCTACTTTGGAGTGCCGATCCTGCATTTCTACCCTTCCTGTGATCGGAGGGAGGCGGCGACGAAGTGCGGCCTGGTGGCCGGCCGGAGGCCGGGGTCCTCGAGTTTCGCGACGCCTGGCGGTGGTAGCGATCTAGCGTGTGCGGGTGGCATCCGCCGCGCCGGCCTTGGCTCGTCTCATTGGCTGCACTCGCCTGAAGGATCGAGACGGTGCCATCGGATCCTACCCATCGGTTCTTTCCCTGTGTGGCCGACGAGCGGAGGCGGCGAGGCGTGGCCCCGCGACAGCCTGGAGGCAGAGGTCCCTGGGCCCCGAGGAGGCCGGTGACGACCCGGCAGACGGCAGTGGCATCGGATCTGCCCATCCTGGCCTGGCCCATTGCTGCGGCGGTCCACCGATCACGGACCCGCAGCTTCTTCAATAGGTACTTTGGACAGCTGCCCGTGGGGACGAGCGGCCTGTCCCGCCCGGGTGACGCCGGGACCTCGATTTTCGAGATGCCCGATTACTGTGGCCGGCCCGCATTTCTCTCTGGGGCCTCGTCTGGGCCGTTCCGCTAGAGACTTGTGACGGTGACCGAAGACACGGAGGTGGTGTCCGCCCTGCCTGGCGTGTGCCATGACCAGGGACAGGGGAGGTGGCCCGCCTAAACATGGCCCTATCGACAAATTCACTGGGCCGAGTGGTGGCGCCGGGGCGGCCGGTGGCAGCGGTGGCCCTGGGCCGGACAATGCAGCTCTACTGGCGGCCATCACCCAGTCCCGAGACACGCTCGATGCCAAGATTGGGGCGGTTGGGGCGGATGTCACGCTCCTGCGCCAAGACCTCCGCAACGCTGTGGAGCGGATCGCTGGGGCTGAGACCCGTATAGCAGAGACCGAAGTGGACATTAGTGGCCTCAAGAAGCGACTGGCGGAGGTGGAGAGCGTTCAAAAGACGTTGGCGGCCCGTGTGGAAGATGCAGAAGGGCGTGCGCGGCGCAACAACCTCCGCTTCATTGGTTTTCCTGAACGATGCGAGAAGGACAACATGGAGCGGTTCCTGACCGGGTGGTTGGAGAGCTGGCTCCCCGAAGGGGCACTGTCTACGTGCTTCGTGGTCGAGAGGGCACACAGGGCTCTGACCCAGCGACCACCGGAAGGCGAGCGCCCACGGCCTGTTATTGCTCGGCTGCTGAACTACCATGACCGAGATGTTATCCTCCGGGAGGCAAGGAACAAGGGCTCCCTCGCCTTTGAGAATCACACCATCATGATTTTCCCGGACTACACGAAGATGGTTCAGCAACAGCGGCAATCCTTCATGGACGCTAAGGCTAAACTTAGGGGCCTCAAGATTCAATACTCGCTCCTGTATCCAGCTCGCCTGCGAGTCATATATCAGTCTCGGACCCATTTCTTCGATTCGCCGGAGGAGGTGTTCCGCTGGACAGATGAATCGGTGCGGCTCAGGCCCCATGCCCAGCCGGGGCTGGATCCAGGCAGGTCCCAGGGTTCGTCGCCGGAGCGCACGGATCGCCCGAACAGGAAGGGCCGCCATCGGAGGTCCCGCTCCAAGAAGAGATCAGCCTCTGCCAGCGCGACGCGGCCGGGTGATGCCCGGGACTCGGAGCACTCCGACGCAGGCAGCTGAACATTGCGGGATCTGCACGCACTTTGTAGGTTCCATCCTGAACTGCCCTGCTTTGGCCGGTGAGACTGTTTCATACTGTCCTTGATGTGCCGGTTAATTCCCTTGTGAAGACTTCAGTTGTTGTCATGGGGATGCAGTGGGGCTTGGGGGGTACCACTTGTGGGCCTCAGACCCTCACAGATGTGAGTGTTGTTGGGGGGGGTGTGTGTGTGTCTTTGCGGGGTTGTTGGGATCCATTGGTATGGTGGGTCCTGGGTCCTCTGTTTGGGACCCGGGTCTCTCCATGCCGTGACAGATACTTCAATGTTTTCTGGGGTATTGGGGTGGTGGGTGTGGGGCGTGGGGGGGAGTGTTGGAGTTGTACTTGTTGGGGGGGTTCGGGGTCGGGAAGGGAGCGCTGTGTTTGTGGGTTGGGGGGGGGGTCCACACATGTCTGAGGCTTTGATTTTTGTCGGTTTGTGGGTTGCACCAGGGTGGGAGGGAGGGCCAGGTTTTGGACTGTGTATCGACAATGGCTGATACTGCGCTTATGTCTCCTTCGAAAACCCTGCGGGTGGTGACATGGAATGTGCGGGGTATCCTGGACAAGATCAAGCGTGGGGCTGTGCTGCGATGGGGGAAGAGGGAGATGGTGGATGTACTCATGCTCCAGGAGACTCATATGCTGGGCTCCAAGGCCCTCAGCCTCCAAAGGTTCGGCTATCAACAGGTTTACCATGCTGGCTTTGCGAGGGGTTCACGGGGGGTGGCCATATTGGTGCATCGTAGGGTGGCCTATGTTCATGAGAAACAGTGGATTGATCCTCAGGGTAGATTTGTCTTTATTCAAGGCCTGCTGGGCTCCGAGCCGGTGGTTTTTGGAAGTGTTTACGCCCCTCCCCCCCTGCAGTGGGCATTGTCTGAGCGGTTGTTTGCGCTGTGGGACGAAATCCCCGAGGTCCTGACCATGGTGGGGGGTGACTGGAATGAAGTCATGGATGTGAGCCTGGACCGCCGGCGACGAGTGCATGTGGTGCCTGACCCCCCTCCCGCGGCTGCTCCCACCCGGTTGTGTACGACAGTGCGTAGTCTGGGCTGGATCGATGTGTGGCGGCATTTCCACCCCGCGGAGCGGGCCTACACGTATGTATCGGCGGTGCATGGGTCCTTCTCTAGGCTCGACTATTTGTTTGTACCGGGTGCCTGCCTGAGCCGTGTCAGGGTCGCAGCGATACTCCCCAGGGGCCTCTCGGATCATTCCCCTGTCCTGGCCACCGTGACCCTCCCCTCTAAACGGCAGCCATTTCGATGGCGCATGTCCGCCTGGCAGCTACAGCGGCCGGAATACGTGACGCATATACGCCAAGCGATCGATCATTTTTGGCGCGAGAACCTGGTGGGGGGTGTCGATGCCATTGTTGTGTGGGAAGCGCTAAAGCCTACGATACGGGGCATCGATATAGCCTGGTGTGCGGCCGCTCGGCGGGAGCATCGGGAGGCCATTGTGACCGCCGCGGCCCGAGTGGAGGACCTGGAGCAGCGTAGCCGACTCGGGGGCGACGAGGGTGTCGTGCG
Organism: Lissotriton vulgaris; assembly: GCF_964263255.1. Taxonomy (NCBI): domain Eukaryota; kingdom Metazoa; phylum Chordata; class Amphibia; order Caudata; family Salamandridae; genus Lissotriton; species Lissotriton vulgaris. The sequence continues at coordinate 412,023,334 of NC_141699.1, read as the reverse complement.
ACGGCTCCTGCAGGCCCAACAGATGTATGCCTCGGTTCTCTACGAGGAGGCCCGACAGGCGTGGCTCGCCACGCGTAGCAGGGTGTACCAGTGGGGCGACAAGTCCTGCACAATGTTGCATAGGCTTTGCCAGGCGACCTTCCAACCCCTAGAACTGCCCGGCCTTGCGGCGGATGACGGGTCGGTCATGTCCGACCCGGGTTTACTAGCGGCGAGCTTTGCCCGCTATTACGCGGCACAATATGCTCCCCGAGACCCAGTGGTGGAGAGCGACATAGCCTCGTATTTGGATGACCTACTCCCACGGGCGGTCCCGGATGAGACTAGAACGGCCCTGGAGGCCCCACTCACCTCCGAAGAACTGGGAGAGGCCCTTGGCCAGCTGAACACGGGGAAGGTGCCCGGCCCGAGCGGCTATCCTGCCGAATTCTACAAGAAGTTCCACGTTCAACTGGGACCCCATTTCCGCAACGCTCTGGAGGCGGCGAGGTCTCGGGGCGAGCTGCCACCTGACTGGCGCCACGCCGAGATTGTGGTCTTTTTGAAGCCGGGCAGGGCGCCGGATCGGCACGACTCTTACAGGCCGATCTCCCTCCTCAACATTGAGGCCAAGGTTCTGGCGAAAGCCCTTGCGAACCGATTGCTGCCCCACATTGCCGACCTGGTCCACCCTGATCAGGCCGGGTTCATGCCGCGCAGGGCTACCCGGCATAATATCCGGCGGGCACAGGCAGCGATCGACGCTATGGGAGACAGGGATGAACAGGCTGCACTCCTTCTTGCGGACATGGACCGGGCCTTCGACTCGGTGAGTTGGACATATTTGTTCACCTTGCTGGCCCGCCTCAATCTAGGGCCGGTCTTCCTGTCCTACATTCGCCTCCTGTACACCAATGTCACAGCCTCGGTCCGTGTCGCCGGTGCGGTCTCTGGGCGCTTCCGGATCGGCCGTGGTACCCGACAGGGTTGTCCACTTTCCCCCTACTTGTTTGCCCTGGCCATGGAGCCCCTGGCGGCGCGGGTCCGAATGGATGTCCATCTACGTGGCTTTGTCTGGAACGACCACCTAACTGATAGGATTGCACTCTATGCAGACGACGTCCTCCTGTTCCTTACTGATTTGCGGCGCTCGGGTCCCCGAGTCTTGGAGATCATGCGTGGGTTTGGCGAGGTCTCGGGGCTTCATCTTAACTTGTCTAAATCAACCCTGTGGGTTCTGCGTGGCGGAGTGGTTGCCGATCCTTGGGCCGCCGACTTGCGCGTGGCGACGGACGGCCTGAAATATCTGGGTGTCTTCCTCTCGACCTCGCGGGCCGTGGCCTGGACACGCAGTGTCTTACCGGTATGGGACCGAGTCCGAACCGATGTCAAAACATGGTCCAGGATGCCCCTTACAATCTATGGGAGGTCGGCCATCTTTAAGATGGTGGCGCTGCCAAGGCTGCTGTACCAACTCCAGAGCTTCCCACACCCTATTGGCATGGAGTGGTTCCGTCAGGTGAACTCTGTGCTGGGCCGCTTCCTGTGGGATGGCGGAGCTGCCAGGGTGGCCCTGAGAACGTGCTTTCTGTCCACGTACTGTGGGGGCTTGGCCACGTCCGACCTTCTCTCCTACTATTAGGCGTCACACCTCCTTGTCCTCAACGACTGGTGGTATGGTGACAGGAGTGATCCGGCCTATGCCCTAGAGAGACACCTAATGGGAGATCGTACGCTTCACACCATTCTCTATTCAGCTCGTATACGCCGTGGGTTGCCGTCGGTCACTAAAGTGGTCTTTGCCGTGTGGCGGCAGTCTCTGCGCCGTATGGGTTGGTGGGGCAAACTGACAGCCGAAACGCCGCTGTGGCACAATGGCATGCTCCCGGAATTGGCGGCTTTGGCCGGGTTTGAGGGCTGGGAGGCTATTGGAATTACACAACTGGGCCAGGTCATGTCGGGCACCGCCCTCAAGTCCTTTGAGGACCTCCATGCGGAGTTCCAGATGTCTCACTCCCAGTTCTTCCGCTACCTCCAGCTGAGGCACGCCCTGGCCCCGAGTATCGCCGGCCTCGACTCCCTGCCCGAGTTCAGCCCCATTGAGGCGAAAGTGTTTATGGGTGACTTGGGAGACAAGAAGGTTTCTAAGATCTATCAGTCCCTCGTTACACACTGCTCCTCCACTCTCAGCTCCCTTCGGGAGGCGTGGGAGGTGGATGTGGGCGCCCTGGACGAGGATGATTGGAGGGAGGCACTGGAGTCCCCACGTGGCACCGCTGTTGCGGTTCGGCTCCGCCTGATACAATTCAAATACTTGCATCGTGCCTATTACACGCGTGAACGCCTGTGGAAGGCTGGTTTGATTGCGTCCTCGGAGTGCCTGCGTTGTGGGGAGGTGCCTGGCTCTTTGCTGCATACAGTGTGGTCGTGTGGTCGCCTGGCTGGATTCTGGAGGGGAGTATGGAGTTGCCTGGCTGAGGTCCTGGGATGGGATCTTCCTCGTACCCACCGATTAGGCCTGCTGCACGTTATGGAAGGGGTAGGGGGTAACGTCTATAAGCGCCACCTGTTGCTCCTGGGCCTGGTCGTGGCCAAGCGTGACCTGGCTAGGGCTTGGAAATCTGTAAGGGCTCCCCCCCTGTCTGCATGGAAGGCTGGGCTGGACTACTTCATGGGCCTTGAGAAACCAGTCTTTGAGGCGCGAGGTTGCCCGCGCAAACATTTCAAAATTTGGAAGCGGTGGGCCGACTACCGCGGCCTGTCCTTGGAACCCCCAGCGGAACAGGAGGAGGACATTTGATCGCAGTGACATTCCTGGCCCGAATGGCAAAGCCCTGGTTGCATCATACCTGATTCTTTTATGTATACCGTCTTTATGTTGCCTCTGTACATGTGTGGTGGGGGGGGGGTGTTGGGTAGGGGTGGGGGAGTAGTTGGGGTTGGGGTGGGTAGTTAGGACGTCTTTAAAGCTGAGCTTCATCATTTGATTCATGGATTAACGAGTATATCACTGTGCATTGATACTGTTGTGGGGATCTTGGTATGTGAAGATACCACATTTTTGATACTCTTCTGCTCAATAAAATTGGTTTTGAAAAAAAAAAAAATCAGTTGAACTACGAATTCCGATTTACACAACTGTTATCAGGAGAGACCTCAGTGCTGCATCTTTGAGCCCAGTACTGATCCTGAAAAGTAATTCTAACCGTACTTACCAGTAACTTGAATTTTCTTCCATAGGCTAACATTGACTGGTTTCACTTGGAAATTCTTCTAAGTGTGGAGTTTTGGAACTTACATGTATTCCACTAAAATCAGCCAAACTACAAATTCTATTTACTCACCTGTTATCAGGAGAGACCTCAATGCTGCATCTTTGAGCCCAGTACAGATTCTGAAAAGTAATTCTAACCATACTTACTAGTAACTTGAATTTCCTTCCTTAGGCTAACATTGACTGGTTTCACTTGGAAATTCTTCTAAGTGTGGAGTTTTGGAACTTTAAAATATTTACCTAAAATCATCCGAACAGCGAATTCCCATTTACTCACCTGTTATCAGGAGGGAACCCAGTGCTGCATCTTTTAGCCCAGCACTGACCCTGAAAAGTAATTCTAACCGTACTTACCAGTAACTTGTATTTCCTTCCATAGGAATCCATTGTCTGTATTCGAGGGAGATAGACTGAAGAGATTGTGCAGATTAGAGTCACGCTACATTGTGGACTTACAAACCAAGGCACCTAAGGGCCTTAATAGTGGAGAGGCATTAGCATCACATTTGGGTATCTGATCCGAAATTTGCTAGTGTAAGGTTACCTTCGAGTAGTCCTGTATCAATTGAATTTGTAATACAGGCTAATTATGAACAAATATCAATGAAAAAAGAGAAAAGAGAATGAATCAAATTGTAATTTTAACTTGCATTACATAGGATTTTTCTTTTGCAATTTTGACTTTATTTTGAATTTGCGAAAGTATAGCTGATATGAGTCTTTGATGAATAGGATTTTAATATCGGATTTAAATTAATTGGGTTCGATATTTGAGCATGCCATAGTGTAGAAATGTGTATTCACTGTAACAAATAGGGGCCATAACTGATCCACGGCGTGATGAATCGGTTCAGAGGTTACTAGTCAGTCTCGATGTATCATGATGTAACTGATGTTGGAAACCCATGCATGGGATCTTAGAGTGTGCTTAGTACATAAAGTTACATTCGGGTTTTTTAAAAATCAAATAATGTGGTGATGCACGGCGGGAACAGACAGTGAATTGGAATGTGAAACTTGTACATTTTTAACTTGTGCAATTTAGAGCACTGTAGTACTCGCAGCGATATTGCTGTAATGAGTTCCAACTGTTATTTCATTATGAAATTATTGTTTCCTCTGATGGCCTTTCAGATTATAATAGCTGTAGCATGTTATTTAATGTTGACATTGCATACTAGAAAATGGCGCTGGAAATGACAATAATGACTAAGTCCCTTGTTTGTTGTGATACATGCATGCTACAGAAAAAAGAGAATGAATTGAACTGTAATTTTAACATGCATTACATATGATTTTTCTATTACAATTTAGATTTTATTTTGAATTATGCAAAAGTATAGCTGACATGAGTCTCTAACAATATCGGAGCTAATGAATTGGGTCCGAAATTTTAGCATGCCGTAGTGTAAAATTCTATGGCAGGACAGGAGGCTTCAGATTATGCTTTCTCCATTTCTTTACTACTAACAGCAGCCAATAGAAACACAGTAAAGAAACGAAAAACTACAACTCCCATGAACCCTTAGGCCAACCATAGAGAGTGCATGCTATATAAGGAACCATAGAGGACAACACTTCCTCTTTCTTTGCTGCTTCGCAGCCAGTTAAGTGTTTTTGACTTTCATTGTTACATTGTATATTGCATGGCATTGTTTAATTGATGTTTACTTGCATGCCGGTTTCGCTCTAGCGTTTGTTGCGCAGTCGCGTTGTGACGCTGCCACCGCCGTTTAATTTTCTGGTTTTTTCATCGGTTAGGCTTTCGCCGCTTTTGTTCCTTTGAGAGCGCGTGTTCGCCTCTCTTGTATTTGCGGGCGCATTGTGCCCGCGTTGCTGCCTTTGTGGAGCGGGACCGGGGCTCGGGGAGTCGCGCGCGCGTGTCGCGCGCCGCTCCTCTTCCGGCAACAAGGCGAGTCACCGCGCATGCGCATTGGTGGCATTTGTGACGCTCCGTTGACAGGAGCTTCGGAACGCTGTGAGGCGGCGCGTTTAAACTTTGCCTCGGCCCACTTTGCCTGCCGGAGAGCTCCTCTGACGCCCTCTACCTCTCAGAAGGTTTTGGGCTGCATAATTTTTAGAGGCAGTGCCTAGGGTGTCATTCTTTGCGCAAGCTGGTCCCTCCACGCTTTATTCTGTTTCCTGGGTCGAGTTGTGACTCTGCCTGTATAGCTTGCGTGGGGCTGTCACCCCCCCTGTCGGAGTCACTTGATTGTGACCTTTTGCATTGTACTTACATTTGCTGTGGGCCTCTAGTTATACCTTGGTATTTCTAGTTTTTGTTATTTTCTGGTTTTCATCAGTGCATTCCAGCGTCATGGCAGACTATGTTGATGCTGAGGAATATTTTTATGAGGAGGAACAGGAGGACTCCTTTGAATTTGATTTAGTCGAGGCCCTTGACCAGGGCGTTCAGCAGTCTGTGAATACTGCGTTGGTCCGTGCCATTGGACCTCTGAAGCGTCATTTAGCTGATTATGCTCAGCAGCAGGGTTGGATTCCATCCTCTGCCTCTGCGCATTCTTCTACGTCTCCTGGTAATCCTCATAGGTCTGATTTTGTTCGTTTGGCCAGGTCCTTGTCTGCTCCTGCTCCGGATACCGAGGATACCTCTTCCTCATCATCTTCTGGTCCTTCTGGTCCCTCTCCGGCGAAGAAATCCCGAAAGGAACATTTTGTGGACGCTTCTCCGCATCCACCAATTTTGACCTTTGAGCCCTCTGATATCGTCCACCCTAACTCCAAGGTTTGGTGCCCAGCCCCAGAAGTCGCAGACTATATTCAAGAACATATCCGCGACTCTTTTGATCAGGAGGTGCGTGCTCGGTTGCGTTCTGAGTGCCCTCGTCCGGAGTTGGCGGACAAATTAGCGGATACTCCGGAGGTCGATCCCACGATCTTGACCTATCTAAAGAAATTTAATAAGGATCCCAAGAAGGGTATCGACCGCTCTTGGCGACTGTGCCTGGACAAGTTACTGGATGTCCTTGGTCCTTTGACAAAAATCCTAGATCTGGCATACCAGGCCCAAGGGGAGGCGTCTGGCATTGATCCCGATGTCCTCCTTGGCTGGGCCCAAAGGGCTATCTGTCTTTTAGGGAACGCAAACTGTGCCCTTTCAACGGAACGTCGCCGTTCCATCTTAATCAAGATGGATCCGCGTTTGTCAGAGCTGGCTACTTCCGAATCCGGTGCTCTGGCTCAGGGTCTATTGTTTGGTCAGCCGTTTTTGAAAGAACTGACTAAGTTTGTAGCGACTTTTAGTGGCCTGGACAAGGCGCAATCTTCTTTGCGTAGGGCATTTCGCCCGGTTTTTGCCAAGGCCGGACGTTCAGGGGGACGTTCGTTCGGCCGAGGTTCTGGTCAACAACGTGGCCAGCAGTCCCAACAGGGTGGAGGCGGACAGCGCCAGCAGCAGCAGCAGTCCTATTCCGGATCCAAGTCCACCTTCTATCCCTCCCGGAAAGGTCGAGGCCAAGGCAACAAGGGAGGCTACGGAGGTAACCAGGGAGGACGACAGGATTACTCCTCTGCAGGTGAGCCTGATTCCGTTCGACAGTGTTGTTTTGGGGGGCAGGATTCAGTGTTTTCTAGAGAATTGGCGCTCGATCTCCAGCGATGCATGGATATTGCAAACAGTGCAGGGGTACCACATCGAGTTTTACCATTCTCCTCTTCAGGGTCCCGTCCCTTCTCCCCTTGTTTTTTCCCAACGAGATCGCGAGGTGATCTCCAAAGAAATCGATTCCCTTCTTCTCAAAGGGGCCATAGTGCGAACGAACCGCCATCCACAGGGGTTCGTCAGCAATGTGTTTCTGGTGGAGAAGAAGGGGGGCGGGTCTCGCCTTGTACTCAACCTCAAAGAATTCAACAACGGGGTGATTTATCGTCATTTCAAGATGGAGGGCATCCATCTTCTCAGGGATCTTCTACGCAAAGGCGACTGGATGGTTCGCCTGGATTTGAAGGACGCCTACTTGTCCATTCCCATCTATCCGCCTCATCGCCGTTTTCTGCAGTTCCAATGGCTGGGGAACTGGTTTGAATACAGGGTACTCCCGTTCGGTCTCTCATCCGCCCCATGGTGCTTCACGAAGCTCCTGCGGCCGGTCATGGAATTCCTGCGTGCGCGGGGGGTGAGACTTATAGTGTATCTGGATGACATTCTTTTGATGGCTCAGTGTCCTCTACAACTGCGCTCCCATTTGTCTTGGACAGTCGATCTACTTCAGTCTCTCGGATTTCTAGTGAATCCGCAGAAATCTCATTTACTTCCCACTCAATCGATAGAGTTTCTGGGTTTCCTTGTGGATTCGGTCTCTTGCCAACTTCTTTTACCTGCTCTGAAGATCAGGTCTATCAAGAGGGAGTTGAAGTCACTGTTGTCTGCACCGAACGTATCGTTGCGGTCGATCGCTCGGATAGTCGGGCTGTTGGCTTCATCCATCCAGGCGATATTTCCGGGTCCTCTGCATTATCGGGCCTTGCAGCGCCTCAAAATCAGACATCTGCAGAAGGGTCTTCGGTATTCCGACCTGGTTCCTCTGTCCCAGGATGCGAAGTCGGAACTGTTGTGGTGGCTCCAACACATGGAGGCTTGGAACGGGAAGGCTCTCTTCGGCTCGACTCCGGATCTGGTTTTGGAATCGGATGCGAGTCTTTGGGGCTGGGGAGCCCGTTGCGGAGACTTGACGACGGGCGGCCGCTGGTCTCAGGACGAACTAGCCCTTCATATCAACTGCCTGGAGCTTCTGGCGGGGTCATTTGCGATCCGCAGTTTGGCTCCACAAGCCACCAGCTGTTGCATTTTGCTTCGCATGGACAACATCTCAGCGGTGCGATATGTGAACAAATTGGGGGGGACTCGGTCGAAGCTGTTAGCGGAGATTGCGAAGGACTTCTGGCATTTCTGCCTACAGAGAAAGATCACTCTTATTGCAGAGTATCTTCCGGGTCGTCAAAATCAGGTGGCCGACTGGAATTCTCGCCATCTCCTGGACTTCAGCGACTGGCGTCTTCACCCTCGGGTCTTTCACTCCCTGTCTCGCCTGTGGGGCCATCCCTGGATCGATCTCTTCGCCTCTCGCCTCAATGCTCAGATACCCAGGTTTTACAGCTGGCGTCCGGATCCGGAGGCCATGGCCACGGATGCCTTTCTCCAGGTTTGGCCTCCACAGCTTTGCTATGCCTTTCCCCCGTTCGCAATGATTCCGCGAGTCTTGGCCAGGACGAAACAGTTTCTGTCGGAGATTGTTCTGATCACTCCTCTTTGGAGAGCTCAAGCTTGGTTTCCGGACCTTCTGGAAATGAGTTGCTCGACGCCATTTCTGCTTCCAGCGAGGTGGAACTTGCTGTTGGATCCTCTGCTCCACCCGCATCCCCTAGTCTTGTCGGGCCAGCTCCGTCTTGTAGCGTGGCGCCTCTCGGGGAACGCTGGAAAGCCCCTGGCTTATCTGGAGACGCTGAGAGATTTATCAGTGAAGCTTGGGCCCCCAACACGCGCAAACGTTATGCGTCAGCTTGGCGTAGGTGGTGTGATTGGTGTTCTGAACGGAACCTGGATCCCACTTCTGCAGATATCTCTCTAGTGGTTAATTTTCTTGCTTCTATCGCTTCTGCTGGTTCTGCTTACAGGACCGTCAATTCTTTCCGTTCCGCTCTCTCTGCGGGCCATGCTTTGGTCGACGGTAAGCCTGTTGGGGAACATCCTCTCATCTCTGCATTGTTGCGTGGTGTGCGAATGGCTAAACCGCCATGTCCGAAATATGTGGCTCTTTGGGACGTCTCTGTTGTGCTGCGTTTTCTGGAGGCGTGGCCTCCCAACGCTTCTCTGTCCCGTAAGCAATTGTCTGCAAAATTGACAATGCTTTTGTGCTTAGTGTCTTGTAAGCGTGTTTCAGATGTCCGGGCGTTGGACCTCGCTGGTCGTTCCTTTTCTCCGGAAGGGGTTACTTTTACGGTCTCCAGGCGTACCACGACTAATCTGTCTACTGTCACTTATCCTGCGTTTCCTCATCACCCACAATTGTGTGTGGTTCGTTGCATAAAGGATTATGAGGTGAGTACTGCTCCTTTTCGTCAAGATATGTCTGGACAGTTATTGATTGCTTTGTTAAAGCCTTTTAAGCCTGTGGCGTCAGCTACTCTTGCTCGTTGGGTACGCTGGCTTATGTCTGAGGCAGGCATTGATACCTCCATCTTTGGAGCTCATTCCGCGAGGGGTGCCATGGCCTCCAAGGCTTTTCATGTTGGTGTAAGTTTACATGACATTGTGAAAACAGCTGATTGGTCTTCTGATACAGTGTTTAAAACCTTTTATTTCAAACCCATTGTCGATATTGCATCTGTTGTGGTGGAACAGCTTTGAACAAGCATAATCTGAAGCCTCCTGTCCTGCCATAGAATTAAAAATTTGCAAACATTCGTGACAAGAATTTTCAATTCTATTAAGGACACGGAGGCGAGGATTATCCCACCCATTGGTATTCTACTGCATTGTTCATGTGCATTTTGGCTTTACTCTGATATGCGTTGTTTTGCATTGATCTTTTTCCCCCACCCTATGTGATGCGACCTTCAAAGGTTTTGGGGATGTATATTACGACTCTGTTTTTGATTTCAGGTTCGGACCAGAAGTGATTTGTCATCTTGGTCTTTCCGGCACCGTTTTCCACGCCTTGGATCCTGGAGTTGCTGTGTTTCCCTGATGCACCTTCGGCGCTTGTGGATTGGTTGCCTGTCTTTCCTGTTGGATTTCTTACAGTTCAGCCTTCGGATTTTCCTTTCTGGATGGTTGGCGGTACTTTTCTTCAAATGACTTTAGACTTTTATGGTTCATGGACAAAGAAAGAGGAAGTGTTGTCCTCTATGGTTCCTTATATAGCATGCACTCTCTATGGTTGGCCTAAGGGTTCATGGGAGTTGTAGTTTTTCGTTTCTTTACTGTGTTTCTATTGGCTGCTGTTAGTAGTAAAGAAATGGAGAAAGCATAATCCTCGCCTCCGTGTCCTTAATAGAATTGAAAATTCTTGTCACGAATGTTTGCAAATTTTTAATTGTGTATTCACTGTAACGAATAGGGACCATAGGTGATCCACGGCGTGATGAATCAGTTCAGAGGTTACTAGTCAGTTTCGATGTATCATGATGTAACTAATGCTGGAAACCCATGTATGGGGTCGAAGAGTGTGCTTAGTAAATAAAGTTAAATTCGGGTTTTCTGCAAATTAAAAAAATGTTTTAAAAACGATATACATCGGGAATGGACAGTGAATTGTAATATGAAAACCGCACGTTTTTAACTTGTGCAATTTAGAGCACTCTGTAATGAGTTCCAACTGCTATTTCAATATGAAATTATTGTTTCCTCTGATGGCGTTTCACAATATAATAGGTGTAGCATGTTATTTAAAGTTGACATTGCATACTACAAAATGGCGCTGGAAATGACGATAATGACTAAGTCCCTTGTTTGTTGTGAAACACGCATACAATGATTAAAAGATGGTGGCTTTCCGGTGTGCCGGTAACACAGAAGAAGGCAGAACACCGAAACGCATTTGTTGGTCTGAATAAAGATCCTGTGAAACGTCGCCTGTGAGTGCTTACTTTCCTAAGACCTTTTGGAATGAGAGCAGTAATTTTTTGTGGAACGCACCGCCACACGAGAGCACCCGTTCACGAGTAATTTCAGATTTGGTGCAATGGGAGGGCTAATATATATATATATATATATATATACTTATTTTTACAAATAATTTTTTAATAAATGCGACATCAAGAAAACTACGAGTACCAAGATGCTGCTATGCACACGCCCACTGGGGCGGGGCTCAAAATGTTTAAATCAACTCCTTTCAACTGCCGCTTGTTCTGCTCGTGACCAAGGACTCAGGAGTGTTTGAAACGCGTTGGGCTGTGAATTTGCTTAGGGGGAGCTTGCACGCTTACCGAACTGTGTTTGCCTCAAATAAATTGTGTTAACCTCCTGTGATGTGGCGTTTCCTCTGGGGGCAACCTTCTACGATGGATACAATGCGGCCATGCCTAGGTCGCAGAGGCGCCCTGCTGCAACTAAAGCGGACCGGGTGTCTGACACAAGCTGACACCGAGGCACAGGAGGGCCAAGTTGATTGACCATTATTAAACAGCTTGGCATGAATTGCAACTCCCGCACAACTCTCTTGGGAAATACTTTTTTTTCAATAATTTTTTAAAATAATTTTTGAATAAACGCGACATCAAGGAAACTACGAGTACCAACATGCTGCTATGCACACGCCCAATGGGGCGGGGCTCAAAATGTTTAAATCAACTCCTTTGAACAGTAGTGTTTGAAACGCGCTGGGCTGTGAATTTGCTGAGGGGGAGCTTGCACGCTTACCGAACTGTGTTTGCCTCAAATAAATGGTGTTAACCTCTTGTGATGTGGCGTTTCCTCTGGGGGCAACCTTCTACGATGGATATATATATATATATATATATATATATATATATATTTTTTTTTTTTTTTGTCGAGGGGGCAGGGGGTCTGCCAATAAATCACTTTGGAAAACCAACTTTGAGGCCCGTCTACTTTCGCAAAAATACGAATGTGTTGCAGCAATACATATATATATATATATATATATATATATATATATATATATATATATATATATATATATATATATATATATATATATATATATATATATATATATATATACTGAAAAAACGGAAAAACATAGGTTTCAGGGACATTATAGTTAGTTGGACATTTCTCTCGTACAAAACCATAGAAATTCCCCTGTTATAGTTAGTTTAGCTAACTATAACTAGTGCACCTTCAATGCACTGCTGATGACGTCACATATTGCATCATTCATGACATGGTCAGTGACATCACTGATGACATCTCAAATGACATCACTGATGACATCATCCAGTGTCTGTGTTTTTCTTGAAAGTTTAAATATGTATCAAAGTTCCAAAAGGTCAAGGCAGCAGACCAGGTCAAGCACTACTAGTTCTGTCGTTCTAAATTCTGGGTGGTGCAAACTTCTTCCTACACCTGCTACCAATAGGTGTATGAGTCAGAGATACAAAAACAGAAAGTGGAAGGTGCACACAATTAGAGTCCAAAGGAAGAATAGTATATTGTATATCTTCTTCTTTATTTAGCAATTTTTGTCAAATACAGGCACAGCCAACGCGTTTCGTTCCATTCCATGCTGAATTTAACACTGGGATATCCACTGGGCTGACTTATTCGTATCTGATGTGAACACCATTTCTTAATATACGAAGGCTATATACCTTTGAAGAGCTATTGCCATTTGCTGTTCGATCCACACGGTGGGACCAAATAGGTTGACAACTTTAAATTGAACCAATTTGCCCTGACGAAGTTCCACAAGGCTAATGGAACGAAACGCGTTGGCTGTGCCTGTATTTGACAAAAATTGCTAAATAAAGAAGAAGATATACAATATACTATTCTTCCTTTGGACTCTAATTGTGTGCACCTTCCACTTTCTGTTTTTGTATCAGTTTAAATATGTATTCTATATATGCCAAGGTGTATTGAAGAAAGAGAGGGTGTATAAGTGTCTGAATGGAGGATTTAGTAGGTGCTTTACTGACTGTTTATGTGAGTGATTACAAATGTCTTACTGAATGCATGGGTTAGTGACTAAACTGTATGAATGTATTTATCAGTCTGTCTGTTGTTGTATAAGCTGCTGCATGGGTTGGTCAGTAGCTATATGAGTGTCTATATGGGTTATCGATTGGTTGCCTGAGTATTATTATGTTATGCTATTTAAAAATGCTTATAAAGCGCATGGCTACCCCAGTGACGGGGCGTCCCAGCGCTTGCAGACAACTTGAAAGTAAGACGGACTTTGAACCAGGGAGAGACGTGTAACGTCACTAGGAGCTCTAGATAGAAGGGAACAACCAGGTTTTAATGAGTTTTCTAAATGACAGGTAGTTATTTGTAGCACGTGCCTCCGCGGGGATCGAGTTCCACAGTTTCGGAGCCAAATACCTGAAGGAGCGCCCACCAGCTCTGCTCCTTTGGATTTTGATGGTACAGGCAAGATGAAGGTCCGCCGAGCGGAGGGCACGTGAGGGAACATAGGACGAACACAGACCTTCTAAAACTCGGGGGCCAGAGCCGTGAAGGATTTTATGCATTAGGCAGAGGGACTTAAATTGAATACGTTGTGTGACTGGAAGCCAGTGTAGACGCCGTAGAATATGGGACGTGTGACAGTATTTTGGTAGGGCAAACAAAATGCGGGCAGCTGCATTTTGGGCTCTTTGGAGTCTGTTGATGGCTGTTCGATTAAAGCCCAGCATTAAGACATTGCAATAGTCTATATGCGATAAAACAAGGGCTTGGACAATTGTCTGGCGTACAGGTGGTTCAAAGAAGCCCAAAATTGGTTTGAGCGACCGTAGGCGACCAAAACACATGCCCGCCACTCTTTTTGCATGAGATTCCAGGGAAAGAGAGTCGTCCATAAGCACGCCCAAGTTTTTTACTTCCTTCTTAGGGATGGGAGGTGGACCTAACGTAGAGGGCCACCAGTGATCATCCCACTTGTTTGTTTCCTTGCCAATCAGGAGTACCTCAGTTTTTGATGAATTTAACTGCAGGCAATTCTTAGTCATCCATCTAGAGATGGCCAGAATATCGTCTTGAAATTTGGCTTGGTCTGTATCCGTGTCCTTCGAAAAGGAGAAGATAAGCTGCGTGTCGTCCGCGTATGATATTAATTGGATCTTACGTTCTCTGGCCAACACTGCCAGAGGGCGGACGTACACGTTGAACAACGTAGGGCTGAGCGCCGACTCCTGCGGGACACCGCAACTCAGCGGAAGCCTGCTGGATGAGTACGGTGGAGCATGGACCTGGAAGGAACGGTCAGATAGAAAAGACACCAGTCCAGGGCACCATCTCGGACTCCGATCTCCCATAGTCTTCTAAGTAGAATCCCATGGGAGACCGTGTCGAACGCCGCACTCAAATCCAGCAGGATTAGAGCCGACGTGCCACCCAGATCTTGTGTTGCCCTTAGTTGTTCAGTGACGGCCAGCAGGGCGGATTCCGTGCTGTGGTTAGGCCGGAATCCGTTTTGTGAGTCATCTAGAATCCCATTCCTCTCCAAGTAATTGGTCAAGATGTCATTAACATGCGTTTCTGCCACCTTGGCCAAATAAGGTAGCAGGGAAATCGGTCTAAAACTTTCAGGCCTGGAAGAATCCAAGGTGGGCTTTTTTAGTAAAGGGACAACCTTGGCGTGTTTCCATGATTTAGGGACGGTGGAAGACTATAAAGATCTATTAATCAGCTCCCGACCCTCTGCCAAGATGGAATCCTGGAACAGTTTGAACATTTCAGGTTTAACGGGGTCTTCCGGCGACCCAGACTTGACTTTAACAGCCAGAAGTTTCATATTAGCCTGTGTGATGGAAGGGAGGGAGTGAAGAGAGTAGGGAAGTTCCGAATGGGTGCCTGAGTGTGTGTGTGGGTGAGTGGGAGGTGTGTGACTCTGTGCATAGATGTCAAGAGTGCATGTGGAAAGAGCTGTATGGGTGGGTGGGTGAGTGGTGTATCGGTGTGTTGATGAGTGAATGGATGTCTCAATGGTACATGCCCAAGTAACTACATATGTAGAAGGCAGTGTATGTGAAAGTTGAAGTATATAAATGTCTATACGTGAGAGTCAGTGATTGTGAGAGTGGCTGTATTGATGAGTGTGTACTTGTATCAGTGATTGTAGCCGAGACGCCCAGGGGTAATTGTATGCGCTCTATAAATGTCATTAAATAAATAAATAAATAAATAAGAGAGTAAGTATGCATTTGTTTCTGTTTAAATAAGTGATGTGGTGTGTGCATAACTGTATAGGTCAGTAAACTGAAGTGTGATTGATTCTTTGCATGACTGACTAGGTGTGTGAGTAACTCTGGATGAGTAGTGGTATGTGAGTGTCTGTATAGGTGTATGAGTGCTTATGATAGTGTTATATTGATGAGTGACTGCATGTATGAGTGATTGTATGGGTAAATGAGTGGATGTGTGGGTAGACCTAGGAATCAGTGAGTGTGTAAGTAGTAACTGATATTGGTGTGTCGATGGTTTCGAAAACGGTAGTCTGTATTTTACAGTGGGTGTATCAAAGGTTATATTAGAGCAGAGGTCTTCAAACTTTTTGATGCAGAGACCCCCTTGTAAAACCTTTATAGGCGTATGGACCCCTTTCCGAAAAAAGTTTCTAGAAACTGGTACTCCTCATCATCAACTTTTGACAACCATAAATGCACCTGTTAGACCCCATCACATCCATCCATCATCATTCATCCACCCACACTTTCACACATCCATCCATCTATCCTTCATCCATCTACCCTTTCATCCTTCCATCCATACTTCATCCATCCACCCTTTCATCCATACATCCATACTTCATCCACCCACCCTTTCATCCTTCCATCCATACATCCATCCTTCATCCATCTACCCTTTCATCCTTCCATCCATGCATCCATCCACCCTTTCATCCATACATCCACCCTTCATCCACCCACCCTCTCATCCATCCACCCACCTATCATGCATCTCCCCACCTTTTCACAAATCCATCCATGCATCATTCATGCAACCTTTTATCCATCCATACATCCATCCACCCTTTCATCCTTCCTTCCATCCATCCTTCATCCGTCCACTCTTTCATCCATACATCCATCCTTCATCCATCCACCCTTCATCCATCCACTCCTTTCATATTTAATACAGTTCAGATGGTCATCTATACCAAAAAACAGCTGTCTTATCTCAGTGTCAGCCTGTATATACCCTTTTGTTCTGTAAATTAGAAATGAATTTTGTTGTAAAAAAAAAATGTTACACAAGTTTGGTATTTCAGTTTTGCAATGAATATGCATTACCTAAATTAATGACAGGAGTTTTTCGATCTCTGAAAAACTTAGCTGTGATCTGCCAGCTGCACATTTATCACTCCTCCCTACCAAATTGTTGCTGCTGGCTGGTAACATCCTGTCGCAGGGTTGGGTCGTCTCCCAGGTTCCACAGTAAACGTCACAAGATGCGTTCTGCTGACCGTAAAAAGCCCGGGATCGGTAGAATGGACATTGTGCCCCTGTTCCTGAAACTTATGGGATCCGAGGGCAAGAGCTGCGAAGCGTTTTTTTTTTACAGCAATCGGAGGTATGTAATCTGTGGGGGTTTAGGAAGGCATACCAACACCCTCGACCATGACCCCCTCCCCCCTTCAACACTCTAAGGGTCGGGTCAGACGGCACAGAAAGTCTGCATATGGCGGCGCTGAAAAGAAAAACAAAGATGCCGCCCTGCATCATTCTGTCTATCTGGGGCCAATATGCGAATTGTGTGACTCCCCCAGCCATCCAACCTCGCCCCCCCCTCCCCCTTGTGTATGTGAGGCTGGCTGAAACAGAGACACACCAAAGCCCACGCCTGAGTACTTCACATTACTTGTTAATGAGGCTTGGATGTTTTTTCACACCTCGGTGTGAATTAGGCCTCCGCGTGAGCACCCTCAATTAGCCCGACGCCACTAAGGCAAAGGAACTGCACGCTCTAACAGAATGTGGGACCCCCTTCCCAGGACTCCACGACCCCCCTGGGGGTCGCGCCCCACAGATTGAAGACCTCTGTATTAGAGTGTGAGGAGGTGGATCAGATTTCCACGTGGATGATGTCATCAGTGATGTCATCAGTGATGTCATTTGAGATGTCATCAGTGATGTCACTGACCATGTCATGAATGATGTAATATGTGACATCATCAGCAGTGCATTGCGGGTGCGCGAGTTATAGTTAGCTGAACTAACTATAACAGGGGAATTTCTATGGTTTTGTACGAGAGAAATGTCCAACTAACTATAAAGTCCCTGAAACCTATGGTTTTTTCAGTGAAATTCTAAGGTTTTTTAAATGCTAATTTCTAACTATAACGTGCCTGAAACCTATGCTTTTTTCAGTGAATTTCAAAGGTTTTTTAAATGCTAATTTCGAATTATAATGTTCATTTAACCTATGGTTTTGCCAGTAATTTTGAAACAAAAATGGTGATATTTTGTAACTTTAATATCCTAAAAATAGTTTTTGAAATTTTTTTGGTTGTTATTAAAATAATATGTCTTCTGTTTTCTTAATATATATATATATATATATATATATATATATATATATATATATATATATATATATATATATATATCCTCATCATCAGATGCGAGCTCACTGGGCAGTGAATCGGAAAATGAGGGAATGAGAAACACAGATTTGGGGTTTACCAAGCTGACCCTGGCACAAGAAGTCAGTGTAATGTGGCAGGATCGTCGAGAAACTTTGAGACCCCGATTTCCAGCTGGCGGGCCAAACGCACAAGGAACAACAGGAAGCGTAATGAAAGGCGCAAGTACAGGGCCTAGAAAATCCGACAACAAAAATCAGCCACAACAACAACAGAAAAAGCGTTGGAACAAAAAGACCACGAAGAAGCAGGGATCAGTACCAACGCAGTAGTGAACTTAACCCCATTTGAACTTTCCGAAAACAATAAAAAGATCTTGGGCCTCGGTTTAACATATTGCCCTCCGTGCAATTTCAATTATGCAGATACTAGAATGGATGCTTTTAGATTTATTAGGAAGTTGAAACTTAAGAAATTCTTCCAACAAAAACCTGCAAGGAAGATAAATCCTATTGTTCCAAATAGTCCAACCCTCCTTAATGTTGATGATCGTACCGATTTCGAAGAAATATGGGCTCTACAGGAGGACGTGGGGACATCAAGACAAATCCCTCTGGTTACTTCAAGAATATATATCGCGACATGTGTGACTCCCTTCAAACCCAAATCAGTATTTCTTCCCATAGCAACTCATGACAACATAAATGTCTATCAGGATTTGGTCACAAAAGAACTAAAAAAACTATATACAACCACGAATAAAAAACATATGGTGATAAATAAAATGAACCAGAGCTACTACACGTTAATAAAAAAACTGGAATCAGACAGTAACATTCTAGTCCGCCAAGCGGATAAAGGCGGAAATGTAGTTCTCTGGCCGAGGCAAATGTATATAGAGGAAGCTGAATCACAACTTAATGATCAATCCTGTTACAAAAAGAGCAACTTGGGAGCAATAAAATTGGCATGGCAGGATCAAAATGCCAAATTGACTACATGGAGGAGTTCTAACTTGATTACCAAAGAGGAATTTGGATTTTTGAAAAAAGAATTTCCGGTTATTCCAACGTTTTACTTACTTCCTAAAATACATAAACAAATTGAAAATCCACCAGGGCGTCCAATAATTTCTGCAATAAACAGTTCAACTGAAAACATGTCATCCTATTTAGACTACTTTTTGCAGGACAATGTAAAAACTTTAAACTCCTATGTGCAGGACTCTTCAGATTTTATAAGGAAACTTAATGATGTGTCATGGAAGTCAGGGTGCATATTAATGACGTTAGATGTTTCATCTTTATATACATCAATTCGACATCATGATGGTATAGCAGCGGTGAAATATTTTCTTAATAGACGTTCAATTAATTTTTCAGCACATAATAATATGCTTATTTCCATGATCAAAATTTGTTTAGAGCACGTGCACATTTCTAAATGTTTGTATCACTTTAAATATGGAATGGCCACTGTTGCACTTTACCCGTGAGCAAGAGGCGAAAGCTTTGAAACGCGTTGGGTTTTCTGTGTGCCAATAAAATATCTGCACCTTGAACGAACATTTGGGCCCCGGCTCTGGTGTCTTGCTGATTTATGAGCGTTTGTACTGCCAGGAGTCCGTTTAATACTTTGGGAGGTGGCGATCCCGCCGGGAGCCTGCTGAGGAAAGAGGCGAGAGTTACGCTAATCGAGTGTGTGTTCATATATATATATATATATATATATATATATATTTATTTTTATTTTTTAATTTTTTTTTTTTTAAGTGGAGTCGCGCACCCATCGTGTACCTATCTCGGTGGGTGTGCGGATTCAAACCGCCATATTGGTAAAGTTGTGAAGGATGCGCGTTTCAGCCAGTCCACTCCGCTTACGCTTACAGGGAGGGAACTACAACGCTATATGTCCCATATCTTCCCTGTAGTAATCAGCTGATCACAGGTCTAGTTGTCAGCATGCCACAGCCACTCCCTCACGGCTGGTTTACATCCACACCACACCCATGCAGCACAGGCCTCACAGGACATGTGACCCTGCCAATAAAAAGGGCCTCGCGCACGTGCTCGAGGACATTTCCATTCTCTATCTGGGTGTGTCTGTGTGGTTAACATGAATGCATGAGGGCGTAGGGACATACCGCATCACATTCCCCAATGCCGGAGGTGACATGATGACGTCCGCACCACGATATTCAATCATAAAGGCCCCATGACTTGAGGTGCACAGAGTTGGTGGCAGCCGAGGCACTTTAGCCGACACGGGCCTTCCGCAACGTGGTGATGACTTGAGGTGCACAGAGTTGGTGGCAGTCAAAGCACTTTGCCATACACTGGCCTCCTGCCACATGGCGATGACTTGATGTGCACAGAGTTGGTTGCAGCCAAGGCATTTTGGCCGACACAGTCCTCCCACCACGTGGCGATGACTTAAGCTGCACTGAGTTAGTGCCACCAGAGCTGAGCGGGTGTACAGCCTGCGATGATGCGTAGGCCTCGATTTGAGTTGTGAGCTCTGCTGGACCGCGTGTATGCCAAAGGCAGCTGGCTGTACAGACATGACTCCTCAGCGCGGTGCAGCAGGATGCGCTGGGGGCCTGTGCCGCGGAATCCAGTAACGGCTGAGGAGGTTACTCCGGCACGTGGTGGGCCCTCTTGGAGACACGCCGGTGGCGGCAGGTAAACATTGAGTACTGGGTGCGCAGGGTCGAGCAGTCATCGCTGGGCGGCAGACTGGTCTGGGGACCAGGGCTGGGATGCTTGTGAAAGATGTAGGAATCATGCACACTACCTGAGAAGTTTGCGACGATATTAGTGTACATGCCCAAGTGGTCCAGTTTTGCATGCACATTGTTGGAATGCGTGTGGTTTCTGTTGCGGTGATTGTGTGCAGTGTTGGCAGGGGACACAAGTAGTACATGTGTGCAGTCAATTGCCCCCAACATGTGCAGGAAGCCTGCTATGGTGTGGTTACCTTGCTTGGTCTACAGCTGTTCCTGCGCAGTGTGGGTGAAGTGAACATGCAGGTGTATCAAGCTGAAACGAACTGTGATGCTTACAGGTATGATAAATCCTGCATAATGAGACCGTAACAGAAGTTTGTGTGGTTGTAACGTTCCTTTTCTTCCCTATGAAGGTTACGACCACACAAACTTCTGTTACTGCCATTTTGTGCAGGATTGATCATACCTGTAAGCATTCCGGTTTGTCCAAGTGCAATACATTGTACCATATTACGTTTGTGACCATACTAACGCTTGTCTTCCTTTATCCGACAGGTTTCCGAATACAGAGTATTGGGATTTCCAGGACCATCTACAGTTATTTCGATCCACAATTTCGATTGCCCTGATGATGTTCCCCGTTGGGAATGTCCCTTGCTGTTTGATGTTTTATGTGTTGTTAATTTATGTTTTTCTAATAAAGTACTGTTTTCCACCACTGTTGACTACTAGACTTCATGACCTGGCGCACCCCCATTTAAGTGACTACAGTCTTGGATCTGGAGCACAAAGGCGTCAAGCAACGGCTGGGTTTGGGGTTGATTGTGCAGGAATACTACAAATTGGGACAAGCAGGTGGCGCGGATACAGGGGCCCTACGTTGCTTTTGGGGACATGCATCCAAGACATGTAAGGAAGTTTAGTAGGGCTGGCTGTGAGACTCCTCCGACTCTGGCAGTTGTTAGTTGGAAGGTACCAGAGGCCAGCAGGTGCAGCACAGCCATCAGCTTTGTCTGCGGAAGGATGTTGATTGTCCGCTGTGTTGGTACTGTCAGCATGTGGGCAATGTGGCAGTGTGAACCAACTTGAGAATGGGGCGATAGTTCTTTTGCCACTTTTGCTGTGCTAAAGTGCCGATATCTCTGTGATAAGTCCCCATTGTTGGGTTATACGGTGACTCTAAAACGAGCCCATATGTGTATTAGGACTTTGTTGTAGACACATGCGAATCACAAGAAAAAAATGAAAAAACAAGAAAAGTAGGCGGGGTACAAACACCCTGACCCCCTAGGCCTGCTCAGGGGATCTCACAAAAACCCCAAGGGCCCAAAAATTATTCTTTTTTTAAAGTGGCTGGGTGCGCGGATCCAGGCGAGAAAAATAAAAAAACCAATAGGGCGTATTCTCAAGGACTTATCGTCGAGTTATCGGCACTTTAGCGCAGTAAAAGTGCTGAATGAATTATCATCCCATTCTCAACCTGGTGCAAACTGCCGATATCGCCAGTTTTCCAGCTATAGCTTCCTCAAAAGATATCGCCACAAATGAGAGCCACAACTAACACTAATGACATGCAGAGTAGGCTTTACTGTGCAAAAAAAAACACGAAAACAACAATTCCCGATATTTTAAACAACCAGCCAAATCTGCGATACGATCCAAAAACAGGCAATAAATTGCGTTAGCAGTAAGAATTTAACATATGACTTTTACTGGTGTAAAACAGGACGGCTACCTACAGTATGAAAGGGAGCCCAGCCCAGAGCCACATCTGTAGACCAACACATGTCATAGAGCTACTGATGATGCAGCTCCAACTCCCAAGAAGGCCACAACAGCCACTGCCACCACCCCAGGACCTCCGCCCCCTGGACCACCCCACCTACTACCACTGAGACAGCCCAGAACAGGACAGCGGACCATCCCAAAATGGCATGGCCCCTCAGCCACACAATAGCTGAATGTTAGGGGAGGTGGGAACCAAGTATGTGAGAAGGAGGCAAGTCACCCATCAATAACAATGCACACAATGCCAAGTGTTACAGTGATGTGCTGGACCGACAACACTATGAAGAGCACAGACCTCTCCATGTGGACATATACTGCTGGTGCTTGTAGTGTTGTGGACAGTAGACACAACCATTTTACCTCAGGCAGTGAGGAAGTTCTTGGTCATGTAGCTGTGTCGTCCCCTCCTGTAAGCAGAAGCGGAAGCAGAGTGAGCTGGTCCAACGTACGCCACTCCAGCATAGGAGTGTGAATAAATAGGCTGGGGCTCTAGGCGTGGTTGACTTCCTGGGAAGGCCAACACATCTGCCAGAGCGGCGGCCCTCACCCTGCCATAAGGCTGGCGCCATGACCGCTGGCCTCCTCGACACAGGGCCCCTGCGAACCCAGCGGCACAGCACCGCAGAGTTATGTCAGTACAGACTACTGCCTTTGATGTATACTGCAGACAGCAGGTCTCACAATTCAGATCGGGTCGTGATTGCAGATGACGCAGTCCAGTAGGCAACAGACATTGCTACCAGTGCAGCCTGCCCGGAGCACGCATAATCGCAGGCTGTGCACACGCTGAATGCTTCTGGTGCCGCTATGTGTGCAGCTCAACTCAATGCCACGTGACTGCGGGCCCTTGCTGACAGCTGTCTCCGGCCTATATTGCGGACAGCAGGGCTCAAAATTCAGATTGAGTCGCGATTGCAGATGACGCAGTCCAGTAGGCAACAGACATTGCTACCAGTGCGGCCCTCACGGACAACGTATCATTGCTGGCTGTGCACACGCTGAGTGTTTCAGGTGCCACTAGCTCAGTGCAGCTCAAGTGAACGCCACGTGGCTGTTGGCCCTTGCTGACCGCTGCCTCTGGTCTACACTGTGGTCAGCAGGGCTGAAATTTCAGATTGTATTGCGATTACAGATGACGTAGTCCAGTAGGCAACGGACATTGCTACCAGTCCGGCCTGCCCGGACCACAAATCATCGCTGGCTGCACACACGATGAGTGCTTCAGATACCACTAACTCTGTGCAGCTCAAGTCAATGCCACGTGGCCGTGGGCCCTTGCTGACTGCTGCCTCTGGTCTACACTGTGGTCAGCAGTGCTTACAATTCAAGATTAGTGCTGATGCAAATTGTGTAAGAGAGTATAATCTGTTAAGAAGACCAAATGCTCCCAATCTATGCAGCTCAAGTCAATGCCACATGGCTGTGGGCCCTTGCTGACCACTGCTTCCGGTCTACACTGCGTTCAGCAGGGCTCACAATTCAAATTCAGTCTTGATTAATTTATTGCACAGTCCAGGAGGCAACAGACATTGCATTCAGCGTGGCCTGCCCAGATGATGCATCATCGCTGGCTGCACACACGCTGAGTGCTTCAGGTGCCACTAACTCTGTGCATCTCAAGTCAACACCACGTGGCTGTGCCCCCTTCCTGACTGCTGCCTCCGGCCTACACTGAGGTCATCAGAGCTCACGATTAAAATTGAGTTTTGATTCATTCATTGCAGAGTCCAGTAGGCAACAGACATTGCTACCAGTGCGGCCCGGCCGGACCACGCATCATCGCTGGCTGTGCACAAGATGAGTGCTTCAGGTGCCACTAACAGTGCAGCTAAACTCAATGCCACGTGCCTGTGGGCCCTTGCTGACACCTGCCTCCAGCCTACACTGCGGTCAGCAGGGCTCACAATTCAAATTCAGTCTTGATTCATTAATTTCAGAGTCCAGTAGGCAACTAACTGTAACGTTCCTGGAACCTACATATTTCAACAATGTATTCATATTTCATCTTTTGTTCCATACGCCTACACTGCGGTCAGAAGGGCTCACAATTCAAATGCAGTCTTGAATTATTAATTGCAGAGGGAATTGTACTTTATGTCCTCGGATTTTGTCAAGAGGAAGTGACAAAAAGCATTCCTCGATGTCTGTGATGACTACTGCCTTCGATGTACATTGCGGACAGCAGGGCTCACAATTCAGATCGAGTCGCGATTACAGATAATGCAGTCCAGTAGGCAACAGACATTGCGAATAGTGTGGCCCGCCCGGACCACCCATATTCTTTGGAGCTCAGAGAGGTGCCGTCATTTTGGTTGGCGCCAAAACCATGCTCCCCAATTTATATTTTTTAATGTCATATTTTAAAATTCATATTTTTAAAGTTAATATAATTTTTAAAGTTAATAAAATGTTACATGTTTTACATTTTTTATGTTTACCTAATTAAAGATGGTATTTTGGTCCAGTACATTTGTGTAGTCAATATAGACATGCATATCAAAAAATGTAATTGACCCAGCAGATACCATAGATATTATAGCTGTTTATATAATTGATGATATGATGAGGTTAACTTCATGCATCATCCCTATAATGAAATTTTGCACGATTTCTATACACAGACAATTGACATATTATGTGATGAAAGGTCATGTGATGACTGGAATTGCTAGCAGCTGCTCATCTGAAGAGTAGATTACTTCTTCACATAAGAGCCTATGGTTTTTAGTTGGAAGGTTCTGCAGTTCTAGTGAGATTTCGAAGCCGTCTTGAAGACAGACCTACTGCTACTTCCTGCTGCATGCCTTGGACATATAAACTTCATTTGGGCCCATGGAGTAAAGGAAAAACGCGGGACAATACCAAAATCCAGATTGGCAATCTACACTGAAATGAATACATTCAACAGATCAGATACAGCTGAGATACCAGAATACTTAGGGCTTTGCAAGTGGAATGCAGCAATCTTACCATGGTGTGGAAGTGTATATTGATTTATTTATTTATTTTGTCCTGCATTGACCCTTCTGTGTTCTCTTTCATTTACTTCAGATAGCGTAACTTTAGATTAATCAGAGCGAATGCTACCATACTAATGAGAGGCAAGCCCTACATAAGTGCTATGTAGAAGTTGAAGAGGGAGCCCCAGAGTCACAGTGTCTAAGGCATATCTAGTAGCAGTCCTGAGATCAATGTGGAAGTCAGGCACTGTGCCACTAGTATTGGGAGTTTAAACAGAAGAAGTAGCAAATAAAAAAATCCAGGATATTCAAGTGTGCATCAGTAGTTATACGTAGAATGCAAAAGTCAGGTGTAGGATATGCCTGAAAGTCAGGGTGAGCAGATCCAGAGGTGTCTCTTCCCTTATTGTAACATTTTGGAGGGAAGTATGACGGTACTGAGACTTTTTTTAAAGTACGGAAGGAAGCTGGTAGCCAGACATGCACAATGGCAAAATGTTTTTGGGTGATTTGTAGTTCAACTTAGGCCAGCAATAAAAGTGGAATGATAATTACCCATATATATGGTAACTCATAATACTGCATAAACTGCAATAATGAGTTTCCCTTTTTTATCACAATCGCTGCATCCCTTCCTAAATTATGCATCTCTTGTTGAATTTCGGCAGCTCAACCCTGCGGTACTAGAAAAGGGGGAAATGATGGGTAATTACCAGAATGTGAATTTCAGTACAATAAGCACCGTAATCTGTATGTTATGCCCAATTTCCTGGGCAAACACACATGATAGGTGATAATTAATGCATCTGATAAATTCAACGCAACTCGATTTCAGAATTTATCAATGTGACTGGGCCACCTGAAATGAAGGTCTTAATATTTGCTTGATTATTGTCCATGCAGGAGCATAACGTGCAGTGGGCAGGAATGCCATAGCCTTCTGGAGGGAGGAAGAAGGTTCTGGGCTGGAACTAGTATCTGATTTTGTTAAAGTGCCAAACGACTAAGCCAGGTACCATCCATATCAAGCATATCATATCACATAAGTCCACGAAGACTTTAAAGTCCTCATTCCTGATTGAAAGTATGTAATTCCTTGTCACAAGCCATAGATTGGGAGCTCCAGGGCCATATAATTCTTCATACGAAATATGCGTGGAGTACTTAATTTGTACCTGCGGTTGAGGGTGGCGGACAGAGGCATTCAATTTTGAGGACCAAGACTTATTTTTATCATCAAACTTTGACCAAGCTCAAGGGAGAGAAAAAGGAGAACGCATAAGGAAGAGAAAGTAAAATTGTGGCAAAAGTGGTGCTTAGAAATACAGAGTAGGGGATCTCAAGTTACCACAAAGGGGAATAACAGCGATGAAGAGAACCTGGAAGTCTGAGAAAAGGAGACTGGATCTGTACGATGGACTAAAATTAGGCATGAGGTGGAATCAAGACTGGTATTTGGCAGCCACAGCAAGCGGCAGTGTTTGCAGTAGGATCAACATCTTTGGACGCCTGAAGTTAGATATATATATATATATATATATATATATATATATATATATATATATATATATCTATATATATATATATATATATATATATAGATATATATATATATATATATATATAGATATATATATATATATATATATGTGTATATATATATATATATATATATATATATGTCCAAGGCTTCCTTTCCCAGTAAGAAAAAGATGAGGGGACGCTGCAGGGTTTCACAGGATTCTTTTATTGGTGTACGGCATGACGCGTTTCGGCGGTAGCCTCATCAGATGCCTCCGTTGTTGTACTCCCAAGAATGTCTTCTCTTCTTATATATATATATATATATATATATATTTTTTTTTTTTTTTTTTTTTTTTTTTTTTTAATTGAATCATTTTCGAAAACCTAGAAAATTTCTTTTTGGTACAGCACAGCACTCAGTATTAAAGGACCAAAGGCCAAGTACTTTTTTCTTTGGAAAGTTGCACAGTTTGATACTATAAGTCGATTCTGCATCTGATGTTTATAATTTCCTCTCACGAGGCAAAGGGAATCATATATACTGTTTACTAACTTCTGAAAGAGAACTCCAGGTGCAGTAACCCATCCTGCTGCCATACCATCAGCAGACCCTGTTTTTTACATGGAGGAGCAAAACATATTTATCAATGTTTTATACATGATCGGTTATTGACGGCCTTTGGTAACCTTATTTTTTGCCCACTCCGTTGATCAAAGGAAGTCAGTCTGGGCTTCTGGAAATGGAAAAAGTAATCGGCAAAACACATTCACGGGTGTGCAATATCTTCTACATCAAAACGCTGCAGAAACAAAATATACTCTGCCAGCCCTGGGGAAATAAAAGTCTGCAGGTGGCATGGCAGCATCTCAAACAGGAATCGTCCCGAGCCGCCCCATCGCCCCTTCCCCCCTCCGAGCCTGTCTTTCAGGACCTTCTCAGCATCAAATCCTCTTTGACTGCGCGCCAGCCTTCGAGGAGCCGCGCGCAGGGCGAAGGCACAATATCCCCGTTTCATGCAGGGTGCAACAACCGTGCTGGAAACCTGGCACGCGCTCAGCGTCTGGCAGACCGAGCAAGAAGTTACAGCTGTAAAAAACTGTTAGGCATAATTACATGCTTCATTTAATTTGCCGTCCAGGTAGCGTCTGCCTCAGCTGGAGCATCCCCGTCACTGAACAACAGTGAAGAGGCGCGCGGCAGAGGAGGAGAACAAACAGGGTTTGCTCTCTCGCTGCGTTTTAAAAGAAATGACCGAAATCACGATTAGAAAGGCGAGACTGTAGTGCAAATGCTTTGCAATGCAGTGCTTTAAATGGACATAGAAAAGCGCTGGTACTCAGGGGCATCGTACCGATTTTGGAGGCCCTGAGCGAAGCATATTTTGGGGGGCCACACGTAAGGAGGAGCTTTTAATTTATTATTCTATTTCCGCTCTTTCATGCCCCTTTTGGCCAGGTCACTGACAATGCATAGACACACTTGTCCAAATTCTACATGTGTTTACATGTAATAATCAGAGATAGGGATGTGTTTTCAAAATGGTAACACAGCAGCTGCTCGCTAATATTACTGCAAATAATCTATGTGACACACTCCCATTTCTCACATGTGAGGTCCATATGTGTTCCAAAAGAAACTATTTTATGGATGTTGCATGAAACAAACAGAGCATTTTTCTACAAAATGTAATAGACACACATATCGACCCTTGACCCAAGGGTAGGTCGCTCCCCCTGCCTCGTGCAGCGCCACCAGTGCTCTCTGCCATCTGCCGGTCTCTCTCTCTTTTATTCTCTCCACAGATTCCCCTTCGTTGTGTGACCTCTTTTCTGTGCCTCTGTTTTTCCCTCCACAGATTCCCCTTCGTTGCTTGACCTCTTTTTGTGCCTCTGTTTTCCCTCCACAGATTCCCCTTTGTTGCTTGACCTCTTTTTGTGCCTCTGTTTTTCCCTCCACAGATTCCCCTTCGTAGCTTGACCTCGTTTTGTGCCTCCGTTTTTCCCTCCACAGATTCCCCTTCGTTGTTTGCCATCCTCACAATCCACTAAAAACTCTCCAAAACTCTCTTCTCTCCCCCTCAGATCCCCCTCCGCTCCCCCACTCCCGCCACCCCCTTCCCGCCGTTTTCGCCCGCAAATCGGCCCTCTCCCCGCCTACCCGCCCGCCGCCCACCTCCCAGCTGACCCCTCCTCCCCCAGCTACCCCATAAATGGCGGCCGCTGCGGATGGATACAAGATCATCAGGAGGGACCGCGTCAACCAGACCGGAGGAGGCATCGCCATCGTCCACAAGAACACCATCCGCATCACGACCGACGCCGACGACACCTTCACCGTCGCCGAACACCTCCACTTCCAGATCCACACCGACCCAAAGACGACCCTCAGAGGCACCCTCATCTACAGACCCCCGGGACCACGCACACAATTCAGGGAAGACATCACAGACTTCATCAGCCCACATGCCCTCCCCTCCGCCGACTACATCCTCCTAGGGGACCTCAACTTCCACCTGGAGAACAACAAGGACCGCAACACCGTCGCCCTGCTGGCCAACCTCGCCAACCTCTGACTCAAGCAACTGGTCAACACCCCCACCCACTACGCCGGCCACACACTTGACACCGTCTTCTCATCCAGCAAGCATATCGCCTTCAACCACTCCACCGGACTTCACTGGACCGACCACAGCTGCGTCCACTTCAGCTTCAGGAAAACCACTACCCACCACCACCCACAACAGGTACCCCAAAGAAGCTGGAGCAAGATCACCGCCGACCAGCTCACCACCTCCCTCAGCCAGAACCCACCTGCCAGCACACCGGACCCCAACGAAGCTGCCCGCAACTTCACGCATTGATTGACAACCTGCGCCGACGACCTTGCACCACTGAAGAACCCCTCCCAGCAAACCCAGAGGCAAGAAGGCCCCCTGGTTCACCGACGAACTCAAGGACTCCAAAAAGACCTGCCGCACCCTCGAGAAAGCCTGGCTGCTCGACCGGACCACTGACAACATGACCGCCCTCAAACACGCGACCCGCAAGCACCACCAGCTCATCCGCACCACCAAGAAGAAATCACTGAAGGAGCGACTGGACAACAACGCCCACGACAGCAAGGAACTCTTCAGCATCGTCAAGGAGTTCTCCAACCCCAGCACGGGCAACTACGACATCACCCGCTCACAAGACCTCTGCGACTCCCTCGCCACGTTCTTCCACCGCAAAATTGCCGACATCCACAACAGCTTCGGCACACCATCCTCGCACCCAACCGTCGAACCAATGCACCCCACTACAACCCTCTGCACCTGGACCGCAGTGACCACCGAAGACACCGCCCGCACGATGAACACCATCCACTCTGGTTCTCCGACTGACCCCTGCCCCCACCAGGTCTACAACAAGGCTGACTCCACCATCGCACCCCAACTCCGAGACATCATCAACACCTCCTTCGACACCGCCACCTTCCCGGAGAGCTGGAAGCATGCCGAGCTCAGCGCACTACTAAAGAAACCAACAGCGGACCCCACCAACCTCAAAAACTTCTGCCCCATCTCGCTCCTCCCTTTTCCTGCCAAAGTAATCGAGAAGATCACCAACAGACAGCTTGCCGCCTTCCTCGAGACGAATGGATCCCTCGACCCCTTGCAGTCCGGTTTCAGAGCCAACCACAGCACCGAGACCGCCCTCATCGCAGCCACCGACGACATCCGACCCCATCTCGACAACGGGGAAACAGCGGCACTCATCCTCCTGGACCTTTCCGCCGCGTTCGACACTGTCTGCCACCGCACCCTAGTCCAACGCCTCATCAACACCGGCATCCAAGAGAAGGCATTGAAGTGGATCATCTCGTTCCTCGCTGGAAGAACACAGAGAACCCAGCATGCCCCAGTTTCGTTCCAAAGCCACCGAAGTCATCTGCGGCGTCCCGCAAGGATCATCACTCAACCCCACCCTCTTCAACGTCTACATGAGACCTCTCGCAGCCATCGCACGTCAACACAACCTCAACATCATCTCCTACGCCGACGACACCCAGCTGTTCCTCTCCCTCACCAGAGACCCCGACACCGCCAGAACCAGCCTCCACGAAGGGATGAAAGACGTCGCCGAGTGGATGAAGAACAGCCGCTTGGAACTGAACTCAGACAAGACGGAAGTCCTCATCCTTGGACCATCACCCTCCGCCTAGGACGACTCCTGGGTGCACAGACAAAATATCGACTCCAAAATATCGACTGGACATAATATCGACTTTTAAATATAGACTGGACAAAATATCGACTGGACAGAATATCGACTACAAAAATATTGTTTTTAAGGTAAGTGAAGTAATATCGACTGTGTAAAATATAGATAGCAAAAATATCGAATTTTTAATAATATATAATATTTTATAGTGTATTTTTATGTAATAATATGTGTGAAAAGTGTGTATTAATGTTATAAATAATTTTATTAAAATAATTTTGTTTTAATAATAATTGCGTAATGTAATTCTGTAGCGGGTTGTGGGTTTATAGGGGAATAGGGTGGGAAGTAATTTAATTATAATTAATTAAATATGTAAATTAATTAATTGATATTAATGTAAAATTAATTGTAAATTAATTTATATGTGTTAATTAATTTAATAGTAATTGCAAATTAATTAATAATAATTGATTAATTGGTAAATATGTAAAATTTACTAATTTAATGCAGTAGCGGGTTGTTGGATTATAGGGGAATAGGGTGGGAAGTAATTTAATTAATAATAATTAAATATGTTAATATATTTATTGATAGTAATTAGTAAATAATTGATAATAAATTTATATGTGTAAATTAATTAAATAGTAATTGTTAAGAATTTTATATTAATTGATTAATTAGTTAATATGTGATTTTTACAAATGTAATTATTACAACTATGCTTTCCAACGCTGTCCCTACTGTTGCACCCACTGGAGTGGGAATAGTAATTTTAACCCCTACGCTATCCAACGCTTTCCCTACTGTTGCACCCACTGGAGTGGGAATAGTAATTTTAACCCCGACGCTATCCAACGCTTTCCCTACTGTTGCACCCACTGGAGTTGGAATAGTAATTTTAACCCCTGCGCTATCCAACGCTTTCCCTACTGTTGCACCCACTGGAGTTGGAATAGTAATTTTAACCCCTACGCTATCCAACACTTTCCCTACTGTTGCACCCACTGGAGCGGGAATAGTAATTTTAACCCCTACGCTATCCAACGCTTTCCCTACTGTTGCACCCACTGGAGTTGGAATAGTAATTTTAACCCCTACGCTATCCAACGCTTTCCCTACTGTTGCACCCAATGGAGTGGGAATAGTAATTTTAACCCCTACGCTATCCAACGCTCTACTGTAGCACCCACTGGAGTTGGAATAGTAATTTTAACCCCTACGCTATCCAACGCTTTCCCTACTGTTGCACCCTCTGGAGTGGGAATAGTAATTTTAACCCCTACGCTATCCAACACTTTCCCTACTGTTGCACCCACTGGAGTGGGAATAATAATTTTAACCCCTACGCTATCCAACGCTTTCCCTACTGTTTTACTCACTGGAGTTGGAATAGTAATTTTAACCCCTACGCTATCCAATGCTTTCCCTACGCTTGCACTCTTTGGAGTGGGAATAGTATTTTTTACACTTCTGGTATTCTATGGTAATATAATAGTATCTTATTTAATTATAGTATGTTACTATATATATATGTTTTAACAAATAAGATTGTAAAAAAATATTTTTGTTAATTTCATTTAATATTTAATTATTATAAGTTAGTTTAAGTATTTTTAGTATATTTTAGTAATTAAATTTGAATATTAATTTAATTTAACACTGTTTTTAATAAAGTCGATATTTTTTACAACTATATTATTGTAAACGATATTTTGTACTCGATATTTTTGTACTTACCTGTTTGTAGATACAAACTCGATATTTTGACTGTCGATATTTTGTCCACGATATTTTTGCAAGTCGATATTTTGTCCCTCGTTATTTTTTCAGTGATCCCGACTCCTGGTGGCCCCCAGCCCTGGGCATCGCCCCCAAGGCGACAAACCACACACGCAACCTGGGCTTCATCCTGGACTCCTCCCTCTCGATGACCAGACAAGTCAACGCCGTCTCCTCTTCATGCTTTCACAGCCTCCGCATGCTCCGCAAGATCTTCCGATGGATCCCGATCGAAACCAGGAAGATGGTCACCCAGGCCCTCGTCACCAGCCGGCTGGACTACGGAAACACCCTCTACGCCGGAACCACAGCCAAGCTACAGAAAAGACTGCAACGAATTTAGAACGCCTCCGCCCGACTCATCCTGGACATCCCTCAACGCAGCCACATCTCCAGCCACCTGAGGAACCTGCACTGGCTCCCCGTCAACAAGAGGATCACGTTCAGACTCATCACCCACGCACACAAGTCTCTCCCCGACCTGGGCCCCAAGTACCTCAACGACCGCCTGACCTTCCACACGCCCACCCGCCAGCTACGATCCGCTAGCCTCCCCCTCGCCGCCGTACCACGCATCCGAAGAGCCACCGCCGGAGGCAGATCCTTCTCCTACCTGGCAGCCAAGACATGGAACTCCCTCCCCATCCACTTTCGGCTGAGCCAGGACCACCTCGCCTTCAGGAGACAACTCAAGACCTGGCTGTTCGAGCAGTAGCGGCCCCCCTCCCCCAAGCACCTGGAGACCCTTCCGGGTGAGTAGCGCGCTATACAAGTGGTCTGATTGATTGATTGATTGATATCACCCACAATTAAATTAAAGCAAAGGAAAGTCGTATTTAAAACAATTAATCAATGCCTTCAGGGCAAGAAAGACTCTGCAGAACAGAGCTGCTTCTATCAGACCCCCCCACCCCCCGAAAGGCTGGGGACCTGGGCCAGATCCCACTTTGACCATGCCTTAAAACGTCTGTTGGTAATCACTATTCAGAGTAGTACATGTATACTCCTGTGAAGTGACGGTACTCTCCCTTTAAATGTATTGCAGAGAAGTGCAGACACTCTCCCTTTCAAATTAAAGAAGTGAAGGTACTTAGTACCAGATAGTAGCTCCCGTTTTAAATAATTGCTTGTGTATAATAAGCCAGGGCGATCACATCAGGCGCACTAGGCATGAACAGATTAAAGAATGGGTAGAAGCTACCCTTAAAACCAATACAAGAAAATAGAGAGATGAATTGTACATTTTTATCATACAGGGAAGTACGACATAATCACAACAAACATGTTTTAGTGGATTTAATGTTTATATGCTACAGAAGGATGCTCTTAAAAAGAAGAATTAATGAATTAGCAACTAAAAGCAGCTTCTAAAGATTTGAAGCACTTTAGAACCAGTTTTCGCAAAATGACTGAAGGTAGGTTTTCAGTCTGCTCATAGGCGTCTCACAATATTGAGCCAAGTGGGTTAACACACCTGATTTGAGCATGTTTGACTGTCAAGTCACATGTCTGAATCCTGCTGCATTTTTTATTCATCCTGAGATTGAATAAGTGAGTGCCAATTAGTAGGCAATATTACAGCCTATTAATTACTCTGCCAATAGTCTGTGCTATCCTAAATGAAAAATAGTTGTTGTTAGCACCACACATTGAATAGTTGACGTCTGAAATGACTGATCTACATTCATGCAAGAAGCCATCAGGCCTAAAGTGTGGTAAAAAACTGTAGATGCCTTGAAATAACTTTGCTTAGTTACTGGATAAAGTGAAAGTAAAAAGCAGCTTTCACAGAAATATAAACTCATTCTTTAGATGGAAATGATGCAGTAGCACAGATTATTACCACGTTGGGTTAGAATATTATTTTCTTACACACAAAAACTCTGATTTGCTTGTATAAATTGGGATCCCCATGAGAAGCACTTCTGATAGGCTAAATTATGGGGCCTGATTCACAAAGATATATTTACACTTTTGTGTAACTTTGCAACAATTTGCTATTCACTACAGTGTTTTAAGAGTAGTATCTTTACCAATTTGGAGTGTTCGCACATAAAAAGATAGGATTGTCCTAGCTTTATTTGTGGAGACTCCACAGTTGTAAAGATACTACTTGCTAAATACCTTTATGAATAGTAAACAATTGTAAACTCACACAAAAGTGTAAGTTAACCTTTGTAAATTAGAACCCACGAATGCGAATAGTCCCAGAACAGCTGCAATTCTACATTTAAGGACAGAGCCCTGCCCTTTAATTGGAGGGGCAAAGAAACACCAGAATTTGACGGAAGTAAAGCCTAATTCGGAAAAAACTGTGAAGAGATGTGTACTTACAGTTGCACTGAAAAACAATGGGAGAGATAGGGAAGTGCAGGAACACTCTCTTGATCCCCAGTAATATATCAATAAACAAAAGAAGAGAGGTTAATGTCTCTTATAAGCCACTTGGATGGAGCCACCAGATTTAAGATAATCGCACCCTATTTGGGTTTGAAGGAAAGCCCTCACACACCGACCTAGTCAGTGTCATGCTTCATCATCGGGCCCCACCGAAGAGACCTAGTGCCTCTTCGGTGTGCTGCGACGCCAGAAGACTGCGGAGCTGGTATTGTGTAAAGGGTGTGTTGTGAGGATAAATAAACTTAAACTTAAAAGTGTCTAAAGGGTATCTAAAAATTTTTTATTAGTGATCCCTAGGACACGAATACAAGAGTTCTATGTGTCTGAATTGTAAAGCCAAGGTAATGGTTGGTTTAATTCAGAATTAATATATCATTAGTATGTCAACATGTTTCAGCCTTAGTATTGGTTTTATTTTACCTAGGCATTCGTCAGGACAATGATAAACCCCGGCGGTATGGACTCTCTAATCGTCCACCCTAACCTGGGGACGTGAAAGTGAAAAAATAAAAAGTGTTTAAAGTGCATAAAAATAGGAAGAGCAAATGCTCATTCCAAAAATCACTCCTAGATTTGGAGTGTCTCGGCACTTTAAAGATTGGCGCTATCTGCACCATGGGTCTCAGGAGGGGGGTTGGAGTGTCCCTGGCACATCGCCCTCAGCACTCTCAGCCCGCTTGTACACCTAGTACTGCCTCTACCGGACCCCGACGCACAACACACCCTTTACACAATACCAGCTCCGCAGTCTTCTGGCGTCGCAGCACACCGAAGAGGCACTAGGTCTCTTCGGTGGGGCCCGATGATGAAGCATGACACTGACTAGGTCGGTGTGTGAGGGCTTTCCTTCAAACCCAAATAGGGTGCGATTATCTTAAATCTGGTGGCTCCATCCAAGTGGCTTATAAGAGACATTAACCTCTCTTCTTTTGTTTATTGATACTTACAGTTGCAGCCTTTGCAGAGCAATTAATGTGCAATATTTTCAACCTCTTTGAAGTAAAATATGATTCTGATCAACATCCAACAGACCTGCTTTTGTAACTAAGTTAAATTCTTAAAGATGCTTTAGGAATTAGATTCTTTAGGAATTAGGGGGCATATTATCAAGAACGGCGATAATGGGCTTGATAATATGCCCTTGAGAATTCCAATAGAAGCTCATGTTCACAGCTTCCGAACTGCCTGCCTCACGCACAAAACGCTTCACACGGGGTAACCGGAATACCTAGCCTTCAAACTCAAGAAAGATCGCCAGACAAGAAACCTCAGGAGCTCCAACACCCTCTTACGGATCTAAATACCCTTGTACCCCAAAAACCAAACCTAGTCCTAAAACCTAAAAATACCCCTGTACCCCAAAAACCAAACCCAGCCCTAAAACCTAAAAATACCCCTGTACCCCAAAAACCAAACCCAGCCCTAAAACCTAAAAAAAAAAAAAAATTACTTAAATTAATATATTAATATTTTATTTTATTTTTAATATTAATTAAATTAATAAAATAGTGTAAAATAAAATAAAATAAAAATTATATACTTACCTATACTTACGATGTAATGGCATGCGTTGTAATAGTATCTGCTATGTAATGACATGCGTTGTAATGGCATGCATTGTAATGGTATTTGCGTTGTAAAAGTTGTGATGTAATGGTAGTGCGTTGTAAAAGTTGCGTTGTAACGGTGCAATACCCCCTCTTACTCATCCCGATGAAAACAGGCAAACAAAAATCTGCTGCACGATCCTTAACTGGAAACGCACCCAAAATCTGGAACTCCATCCCAGTCAATATCAGGTATTCTCTTCCTTTATAAAATTCAAAAGTCTCCTAAAAGACCTCTACCTCAACCGTGCTTTCCCGAAACGAGAATCGCCAATGAAACACACAAACCTGAAGTCCGCTGCCACTTGACGATGTTCCACCACAACCTACCTCTTCCTGCACTTTACATCCCCTTGACATTGTTCCGCCTCTATGTACCTCATCCCGCTCCCCTACCTCCTCCTTGTTTCCTCCCACTGGAAAGAGGTTTAACCCAGGACATTGTGCACACATCGATGCTATCTCAGGACCTCCCTACCTCAAGGACGCAAAACTCAATGAGTCCATCGAACTTTTACGTTTACCTTTGCCTTTTTTTTATGTGATTTCTGCTTTAAATCTGTTGTGAAGAGCTCCGATACCTCGGGTCTGGCCAGCGCTATATAAAGCTCCTAATGAATAAAAAAATAAATATATACATCTAATCCTACATCATAATGCATCAACAGAACACGAATCAGCAACCTCTCTATAACTTGTTGACTTTATGCTTTTGTTTGCCCCTGTACAGCACTTCATTGTCTTTTGGCTAGGTCCACGTAATAGAAATACACGTAAATACTAAGGGGAAACAGGTCCAGACAATTTGTCAGAGCCTGGTAGTGCTGAGGAGAGGTCAGTTCCCCACCTGTGTGCTGCAGCTTCCCTCTCTTGGTGACCACCTGGTATCTCCTAACACTGTCAGTAACCTAGAGTTTGTTTTTGATTCTAATCGGCATTGTTCGTCCTAAATTACCAAACTCACCAATAGATGCCTTTTCTGACTACATCAATGAAGGAATATATTATTTTCCTTGCCTTCTAATACACATTTCTAGTGATCAAGTCAATCGTAGGTTCAAGGTTGGAGTGGTGTAACTCATGATATCTAATGTTACCATAATATGCTTTAAACAAGCTGCAACTGATTGAAATTATGGCAATAAGAGTTATAATAAATTTCTGCAAAACATCCTAAGTGGCACATCAAGTTAATACTCTTCATTGGTGTCCAGTACATAAGACAATAACATTCAAAGCACTTACCATTTGTTACAATGCCATATATGAGCTTTGTTCTAGTTTCATAAAGAACATGATCCTAGGCAATGAACTAACCCACAAGCTATGCTCTTCTTACGCATGCCTAAGGAGAGTTCATAAACTCAGGCAAGGTGGGTGCTCCTTCTCCTGTATAATCTCTAAGTTCACTAGCCATCTCTGTGGTGACAACAAATCATCATCAAATGACTTTCAGGAAACTGCTTAAGACCTTTCATATAGCCAATAGACGCATACTCATTTCTTTGCAGTCATAAATACATTGTACTCAGTTTACTAATTTTCAATAATGTTACCACTTACGCCATCCTAGCACCAGACACCATTTATTGGTGATCACACTCTTCGGAAGTAATAATAATAATAATAATAATAATGATAATAATCTCTGCAATCATTTTCCAGTCACAAAGACACCCATAGTTCTTGTAGTTTATTTTTAAAAAAACACAGATACATAAAGCCAACCACCAAGATGTGGCTAACAATGATTCATCACTTGATAATGAAAAATTCTAATGTATAAAAATTGAGTATGAATGATAGACATACATTTTTTTAATGCACTGAAGTGATATGGGTCACCTGCACGACTATGTGGGATTTTTCACAATGTTAGGGCATTATGAAGCAGTTTTTTCAAAAGTGTTTTTGTGAAAAGTGACTGACAGTAGGAAGTCCAAAATATTGAGACATGCAATAACTAATAGAAAAGTCCTGCCCTCCTGCATTCCCACATTGCTCCCAATAAACAAAGAAGCCAACTTGTGGGGGTTGGCCTCCATCCCAGACAAAAAAAAGGCCCTAGCTTCAAAGTTATATATATATCCCAAAACACCGAACTCATGCGTCTTTGCAAACATAGGTATATGATGTGGTAGTAAATGTGGAAATAGCTGGAAAATAGGAAATAATTACTACAAAATGGAAAGGGGTTAACAAAGGAGTAAAGAGGGGTGTAGGGAGGGACGTGCACCCACCCACTAAATGAGTAACCAAAACAGTCATAAATGTACTCTAGCTAAATGCTGGAGTAAGTCCAGCACTAGACATGGTCAGCCACTGGTACTGCAAAATCCTCCCATTAAATGAAGTAAATGATTTAAACTAGTAAAAAATAAAAAATATATTTTAAAAATGTAAATACACTTTATTTAATGTTACAAAATTATATAAAAAGACCTTTTTAGGAAATGTTTAATAACCTTTTTTATATTTATGAATTTAAAAATTATAAACGGAAGGTTACTTTTTATAACAATATTATTACTTTTAGTTAACTTGATACACCAGTTTTAACAATCAATACAAAATAAAAACATGTATTTTTTTTTACTTTAGGTGGGGGTTTTTATCATTTAAACTTTAGAAAAATAATTTTAATTTCATTTAATATATTCAAAATAATGAAGTCTCAAAGTTAAATGAAGTTAGTCATGCTGTAATTAAGTAAATACACAACAGCATTTAACTTTAATATTTTAAATAGAAACATTTTCATATTTTTCTCAAAGTGTAATAAACTTCATACTATACCCAAAACCACGGGAATTATTTGATTGTGCAGCTATTTTAATTCTCATATAATTATAGATGTGCCGCATTTGCCACATAATCCATCATCTGCCACATAATCCTCAGATTTCAACCCCCAAAAACTATTTCTGCCCAAACTGTTCAAAAGTTGGTAAATGTCCTGATTCCACCAAGTATCAACTCACACTGCAGGAGTGAAGAGAAGCCCAGTCCCCTATCTCTGCCCTGGCAACTATCACCAAAGGAGATATATACAGCGAACAGCCACCAGAAACAAAGGGAGAGATTCTTTTTGCCATAGGCCACTGAGTCTCTGGCACTAACCGGTTAAAAGAGGAGACATAAGACAGTAGATCTTGCTTACCCTGCCTTAACTTCAACAATTCGGCTTCACTAGCCTGCATAAATGCAGGCTTGGCAAACAGACAACGCATTTGTTCTTTAAATGCCATATAATCATATAAAACTGGATCGTCGTTATCCACTAATAGGATAGCCCATAATGCTGCTATTCCTGCCAAATACAAAATAATGAATGCCACCTTAGCTGAATCTTCAGGAAAAGAAGTAGGACGGCACATGAAATGTAAAGGACACTGGTTCATAAAAATACTGTACTTATTACAGTCTCCAGTAAATTGTTCTGGTACAGCCAAAGGAACAGGGGTGGGAGCAGTGACCGTGACTGCTATGGGAGTCCCCCCCACTAGCCCCCTGTCCTGACGATCTATCAAACTGGAATGTGGCAGGTTGGACTATTGGACCCTTTGAAGAGTAAGCCTTACTCCCACCCCACGTCTGCTCTCAAACCTTAAGAAAACTGAATTCCTGCCGTAACCCATGATTTTCTTGCCGTAAACCCTGTAATTCAGTTTGCAAGGACGTAATGGCACCCATTAATTCCTGCAGGGAAGGAACCCCCTCTTCCTCTATTCAAATTCCATCTTCGTCCATCTTCACTCGGGCAGTGTGATAATTCGTGGGCTTGGTTTTCTGTCCTGATTCCACCAAGTATCAACCCACACTGCAGGAGTGAAGAGAAGCCCAATCCCCTATCTCTGCCCTGGCGGATATCACCAAAGGAGATATATACAGCGAACAGCCACCAGAAACAAAGGAAGAGGGTGGGAAAACAGAAGATGACTCCACATCTAGACCAGCGCTACTTGTTCTTCTTGGGGGCTGCTACCTGAGCGGGGCTTCCGATCCCTGAATAAAACATAAAAAACAAAGAAAGTGAGAAAAACCCTCCCCGAGTGGAAAGCCCCATAACATGCATGAATCAGAGCAACAATGCACAATAATGATTCCTCTTACCAAGGTTGGGAACTCAAGTAGTGTAGCAGTCTCCACCAATTGCACGTATTTCCAAAAACCATCCAAGCAGAGGCAATTGCTGGTGTATGTGGACAATAAAGGGCTAAAACTACTATAGAAGTATAAAAAATAACTCCAAAATAGTGGCTCTAAGACCAAACAAAAAAATAACCCCACTAACGAACTAAACAGAATGCCTTATGAAAAACACCCCAGTGTCAAGCAGGATTCTAACAACAATGGGGACAGCTTACAAAAGTTCCAGGAAGTGCAATGTCCCAAAGCAATCTGGAATGCAGCCGCGTACCTGAATGTTCCAAAAAATGAGACCACCGAAGAATAGAAGAGAAATGCCGGGGAAAAACCACAGGATAACGGACTTCCTTGAAGAACATGAAGTGCCTGCAAGCCTGCAGGCGAACTGGCAGAGTCCAATGAGCAGCACGAAGACAAGGGAAATCCGGGTGATAATCCCACAGGAAGGAAGGAACCGGAACCAAAGGCCAAGCGCTTCCGGGTAACCAGGACCGGGAAGTGAAGCCAAGCGTCTTCATAATGTAAGACGGCTTGTTTTATACTAAGAAATCTAAAGCGTGCGTGCATTGCTCAATCATGCATGTCCATGAGCGAAAAAGAGGAAGTGAAGGCGCTCAATTCCTAACAGTATCCCCCCTCAAAGGCCTCCCTACAGAACGGGGTTTGGTAGGATGTCTTATGTGGAACTGTCGCACCAGACGAGGAGCATGAACATCACCCGCCGGTTCCCAGGTGCGATCCTCAGGGTGGTATCCCTTCCAAGCTACAAGATAATACAACCTCCCTCTCCTCTGCCTAGAATCCAAAATAGCATGAACCTCAAACTCCTCAAACCCATCCACTAACAGTGGAGGAGGAGGTGGCATGTCCTGAGTAGTCTGGGTATAAGGCTTGAAAAGGGATGTATGAAAAACAGGCTGAATACGATAAGAGAGGCAATAGATTGGAACATCTGAGGATTTTCTTTAGACTAAAGGGATCCCATGGATAACGAATTTTGACCATGAATGTTTTACAGTCTAACAAATGAATATTGCCATGAGAATTAGGACTGTTTTGTGTATTAGCTTTCAGAGTGGAGGGCGTCCTAGTTCTGTTTGTCTTTCCCTCTAGACTCCCATTTGTGAAGTGAATACGATAATCCCCTGGCAACTCCAACTTTATGGCAACAGGATTCACTACACTAAGGATGCGAAAGGGACCCACATATCATGGTTGTAATTTCCGTGAGCCACCCAAGCGCAAGTTCTTAGTTGCCAACCACACCTGATCCCCCACAGCATAAGAAGGAGCGACGGCTCTATGCCTATCAGCCTGTTTTTTCATGCTGAGTTTGGTAACCAGTAACTGCTCTTGTGCTTTCTCCCATATCTGAACCAATGATGAACTTAAGGTATCCAATGCAGGCACCCGCCCTGTGGGTTGAATTGGAATGGCTTTGGGATGAAACCCCATAGAACAAAAGGAGGGGGTCATCCCCAAAGAGGTGTGAACACTGTTGTTATAGGCGAATTCCGCC
The DNA here is from genome assembly GCF_964263255.1 of Lissotriton vulgaris. NCBI lineage: Eukaryota > Metazoa > Chordata > Amphibia > Caudata > Salamandridae > Lissotriton > Lissotriton vulgaris. Next base: position 411,981,190 of record NC_141699.1, on the reverse strand, counting down.
AATGGGAGAGCCCTTACCCAACTACCTGTCAAAGTGGCCAGCAAGCAACGGAGAAAGTGTTCCATGGTCTGATTTGTTCGTTCCGTCTGCCCATCCGTCTGAGGATGATAAGCGGATGACAGACGCAATTCCATTTTTAGGGGAGAACACAATTCCGTCCAAAAATGCGACACGAATTAAGCTTCTCGATCTGTCACAATAGCGGTAGGTAAACCATGCAACCGCACCACATTGTTCACAAATACTAGTGCCAATTCCTGATCTGTGGGCACCTTGGGCAATGGAATGAAATGTGCAACCTTGGTAAACAAATTCACAACTACCAGAATCGCTGTATATCCAGATTCCACAGGAAGGTCGGTGACAAAATCCATGCTGATCGTATGCCATGGGACTGCAGGAACAGGTAAAGGATGCAACAACCCTGATGGTCGTGAGTGCGTAGGTTAACTAATGGTGCAAACAGGGCACGAGGCCACAAACACCTGGACTTCATGCCCAACTGTTTCCCACCAAAACCAACGTAAACAAAACTCCTTGGTCTTATTTATTCCTGGATGCCAAACTAATGATGAAGAATGAGACCAGGTAAGCACCTGCGTCCTCAACTCTGGTGGGATAAATAGTTTATCATCATGATACAATAATCCTCCATCCATAGAGAAAAGAGCGTTCGTCAACCATGGGGTGAGGTCTACATTCACCATCTGTTTCTTTACTTTGGCAATAAAGGCCTCTATGGACACACACCCTACTATTCTTTCACCTGCAATCACTGCCTTTACCTCCAAACCATTCCGCATGTCATCCATCTGGGTCACATGTATACGAGACAATGCATCAGACTTAACCTGTTGGGCAGCGGGCCTGTACGTGATAATACAATCATATTCGTTAAAGACAAGCACCCACCGCATCTGTCTTGGAGTAAGAGTCCTTGCTGAACGGAAGAATTCCAGATTCTTGTGATCCGTATAGATCATAATAGGGTGTCGTGCCCCCCATAAATAATGTCTCCATTCCTCAAATGACATCTTGATGGCCAACAACTCTCTCTCTGCCACTGTGTCATTGCATTCCGCTGGTAACAGAGTCTTAGAAAAGAACGCAATATGATACATAAAACCTGTTTCCACATCCCTCTGTGAGAGTACCCCACCCACCGCACATAAAGAGGCATTAGCCTGTATATAAAAAGGCAGAGCAGGATCAGGATGGATAAGAACAGGGGCTGAGGTAAACTGGCTAATCAAGGACTCCAAAGCCATCTGTTCACTAGGAGACCAAACAAAGGACACTCCTTTCTTTAGTAACGCAGTCATAGGGTGTACAATGTCTGAAAAGTGTGAAGTAAACCACCAATAGAAATTGGCGAATCCCAGAAGGACCTGCACATCCTTCACACAAGTAGGGGAGTCAAGGTGACTATAGCCTCTATCTTCCGGGGATCCATTCTAATACCATTGGCGGAAATGACAAACCCCAAGAATTCCACACAAGAGGTGTTAAATTTACATTTCTCCAACTTCACAAAGAGATGGAATTCCTTCAGTTTCCTCAAAACCTGTGCCACATGCATTTCGTGATCGACAGAGGATTTCAAAAATATAAGTATATCATCAATATACACGATCACACTCACATCCAAAAACTCACTCAACACCTCATTGATGAAAAACTGAAAGGCAGCGGTGGCGTTACATAAACCAAAGGGCATAACTAAATATTCAAATAAACCAAAATTAGTACGAAAGGCGGTTTTCCATTCATCCCCTTCACGGACACGAATGAGATGGTACACGCCTCTCAAAGATGCCAACTGGGGGTACCGGGACCCAGCCTGACAGGTACGATCCATAGGAAACTATCCCGTTTGAAGGAAGAATAGCGTGGTGACTTACTATCGAACTTATTAGTTCGGTCATGCCTCTTATATTGACGTATGTGCGACATGAAATAATAATTTTCCTATACCATGGGTGTGTTTCTCGTAAGTCTGTCCAACGCTTTTCTTTAACGGCAGGTCTTGACTTAACAGCGTTTTGCCTAATTTTTGTAATATGCGCAATACAGTTCATGTACGTTTATATATCGTTTTTAGGTGACTACCTCAGAGTGACCTTGAAATTTTGCATCTACCGGAGAATTAGGAGTAGGACCACTTAACGGTGCAAAATTTGCACGTCATACTATTAGGGTATGTTATACTATAGCTTTAATATAATGTGAGAATAGAACATACACTCGGGTAGAATAGGAGACCTATATCACCTTATATTTGGTTACTTGGTATCTTCCACGGTTCCAAATGCGCTGTATGGACACATGGGACTTTCGTTGCAAATTACATATGGGGATTGGTCGCTATTTGTTTCAATTATGACTAAAGTACTCTCCAAATAACATGGCGTTTTTGTTATATTCTCGCCTTCTCTCGACTTATAAAGGCACTAATGTGAGTTATATTTATAATTGGCAACATATTGGTTACATTGTATATATTATTTCAGGCTACTACCTCAAAGCGACTTATACAGCAAATACGAAGCTAGGCAGAAGAAGTAGGACCATTCGAATTGTGAGAAGTACGCTTGTCTAAATAGCAAGGTACGCAATCGCTATACCTTTACCAAACGTGGGAATCACTGACATAGGCACCCAATGATAAGTACATGTAAGACTTGGGGACCAATATTTCCCTTATATCTCGTTTTTTGCATTTTTAGGCGGTTACCATATTCTCACATCTTCCAAAAAATATATATGAGAGATATCATTAGAAAAATATCCTCTCTTACTTGGATCTACCTTATCCATGACCACCTGCATAGAGGGAACAGATATACTTTAACTGGACGTTCTGCCTGGTTACATATACACGTGTGACGGCACCTATTATGGTAGGAATTTAACATATTTTCGAGTGAATTTCATTTTATCAATATTTCTCCATTTTATAGTCAGAGAATCTAATAGAGAGAGAATCAATATTTTCATGTATATCGAACTGGTTTTCCTGATGGCGGTGGTAAATAAAGAAAGAATGATTTGAATACAAGTGCCTACAACTAACAAGTTATCTCAATGGGGTGTTTCTTGCATAATGTGGTATAAGGTAAATCTTGAACTGGCTTTTATAATCATTGGTGCCGTATTACATTGACCACTTGTTTAAACACAAGTCTCCTCTTTTAGACATATATCTTTTGTAAATACTGTCTGTAATAATATTGACTTTTTGGCTAAATAAGTGCCTGTGACCATATACCAGTTGAGATATGAATCGTTAGGTATGGAAAATGTTTGGTGCGGAAAGACTACCACAGTCTAAATGCTCAGATGTCAATAACAATGATGACGCTGTTTTTTGTAAATGCATTTTGAACTTATACATGTAGGAAGATTCACCTCTAAGTAATATGCGATTAGTTGAATCTTGATCCAACAACACTACTTCACTTTGGAGTTCGTACCTAAGATATATAAAGCGACCTAAAAAGATTGAATATGCAGCATGATGTTTAAAGAAATGGTTCAACAATGCACTTATGTGATGATATGCTGCAATTTTTAGATTGTATCGTGTTTTTAATATGGGTTTGTTTTGGTATTTTTATGTATTTATTCATTTATGTACACATTTTTTGTTTTGAAGTAACTTACACTGGTTTTTTGTATGTCTTTTCTTCTACCTTATGAATTACAGCCCTGAAGAAGTTCCGCTTGACGGAACGAAACGCGTTGGCTGGTCTCTTAAACAGACTAATAAAAGAACTTTGAACTTCTTTTTGCAATTACGATTCAGCGTTTTTTCATTTGGGACAGTCTTTGACTGCGAATCTTGTCACCCACGTTCAGTGGAGATTTAAAACTCTTAAGCGGTGCTTTTTCAAGCTTGACATAAATATTGACTTTTTCCCAAGGCTTTGGGATATACTCTCAGGACAGGGAGTATTTGAAAATTTGCACGCACTTCTAATGGAAATCATACATACGTATTGGTGATATGTGGGTTGGTGCTTTGAGTGTATAAGAGTGGTCCACTGTCCAAATTGTGTTGTACAAAATTTCGCCTCTCAAATCCAGCTTAGTTAAAACCGTTACATGCTTCAATTGGTCAAGCAACACAGGTATCAATGGCAAGTAATATTTGTTTTTAATTGTAACCTTGTTTAGAGACCTGTAGTCCACACAGGCGCGAAGACTGCCCTCCTTCTTTGGTATGAAAAAGATAGCTGAGGAAACAGGAGAAGAAGAAGGACGTATATAACCATATTCCAACATCCTATCCAAATACTCCCTAAGATGCCGCTCCTCAGGCTCTGACAATGCATAAATGCGGCTACAAGGTAATGTGTCACCTGGCACCAGATCGATCCGACAAGCAAATGAGCGGTGAGGCGGAAGAACCTGTGCCTGGATTTCATCAAACACCCCACTAAACTCCACATACGTGCTGGAACCTCACACACCATACCACTGTCCCCAACTTTTACACGTCAGTGGCATAACCCAATCCATTGCCATCTGGTAACAACACTGTAGACAGTGAGCTGAGTCCAGAGTCACTGTCCGTCGTACCCAGTCTATCTTGGGATTATGTGTCTGCAACCACGGCACACCAAGTACCACACCAAAAGAGGGAGCATCTATAAGATCAAATCATATAGTTTCAGAACGACCGTTATCACACAAAAGACACAAAGGCTCTGTCTGACGTGTGATGGAACCCGACTACAATTCAGTCCCATCAATAGCTCTGACAGGCTCTAGTTGCTCCTTATACACACAAGGAACACATAACTTTTCTCCAAGTGCAATGTCCATAAAGTTCCCAGTGGCACCAGAATCTAATAGCACAGACAAAGTAGAACGCCCACTGTTAGATATCACCAAACAGACCATGATAGTGAAATGACGGGGACATCTCTGCACAGAGCCAGGTATCTCATCGGACTCACCATAAAGCACTTCACTCTTCTTGGACGGTACACTTTCTTGTCTTCTTACACAAGCTACATCCTTTCTTGCGGGTACAGTGGAGGGTTTCACGGGACACTCAGGTGCAAAATGACCACCCCTTCCACAATAAAGACACAAATTCTGGGCTCGACGTCTCCCTTTTTCTTCACTTGACAAAGGACCCCTAACTCCTCCTATCTCCATAGGCTCAGGTCCTTGTTTTACCTCTACAGGCCCCCTACTCTAGGTCTTTATGTTTATGACACGAGAAGCCTGAAACTGATTCCTCTCCCCCCGCCTCTCCATTAACCGATGGTTCAATTTAAAAACCAAGTCAATGAAGGCTGCACATTCCTCTGGAGGATCCACCACCTGGGACACCACATCCTTTAAATCCTCACTCAAACCTTGATAGAACAAAGAGGTTATTTATGCCATAGGCCACCGAGTCCTCTGACACGAACCGGTTGAAAGAGGAGACATAAGACAGTAAATCTTGCTTACCCTGCCTTAACTTCAACAATTCGGCATCACTAGCCTGAATAAAAGCATGCTTGGCAAACAGACAACGCATTTGTTCTTTAAATGCCATATAATTATACAAAACCGGATCGTCATTATCCACTAATGGGACAGCCCATAATGCTGCTGTTCCTGCCAAATACAAAATAATGAATGCCACCGTAGCCGAATCATCAGGAAAAGCAGTAGGACGGCACATGAAATGTAAATGACACTGGTTCATAAAAATACTGTGCTTATTACAGTCTCCAGTAAATCGTTCTGGTACAGCCAAAGGAACAGGGGTGGGAGTAGTGACAGTGACTGCTATGGGAGTCCCCCCACTAGCCCCCTGTCCTGACGATCTATCAAACTGGAATGTGGCAGGTTGGACAATTGGACCCTTTAAAGAGGAAGCCTTACTCCCACCCCACGTCTGCTCTCGAACCTTAAGAGAATTTAATTCATGCCGTAACCCATGACTTACATGCCGTAAACCCTGTACTTCAGTTTGCAAGGACGTTATGGCACTCAATAATTCCTGCAGGGAAGGAACCCCATATTCCTTTATTCTATTTCCATCTGCGTCCATCCTCACTCGGGCAGTGTGATAATTTGTGGGCTTGGTTGTCTGTCCTGAATCCACCAAGTATCAACCCACACTGCAGGAGTGAAGAGAAGCCCAGTCCCCTATCTCTGCCCTGGCGGCTATCACCAAAGGAGATATATACAGCGAACGTTGTACATGCAACAATGGTCCCATGCATACAAGAAATATGAAAGGAATAAATATGGACAGAGTCGATCTATATTACGAGTGACATGTCCAGCCGGACAGTGGTCTTCAAAGTTTACTCAATATACACTTCGTTATAACACAAGGAGTACCTTCCACAATTCAACCAGTGTGGAACACAAGCCTGTGCCCAGCACTAACAGAACGGGTACAGAAGGTGAATATAGAGAGCGAAGAAGGGCTTTTTAAGGCAAAGCACGTTTTCTGTCATTAATACAGTTGTACAAAATTTTTAAAACAAAGCACCATTACATCACATAGTAATCACGTTTAGTTTTAGGTGCTAAATAGGTCAACCGCATTTCGGACCCCCTAGTAAATCACGGGGACCATCATCAAGACATTTTAATGAAAGCCTTAACAATAATTAGCCTCTAATTGCCTAGAAAGGGAAAAGAAGGAAATATACACATTTAGATACACAAACTAAAAAAGTTACCAAAGCAAGTGACTTGTAGTGACAAGTGAGGCACTCGACTCAAGGGCGGGTGGAATTCAAAACAGTGTCGGGGTGTCGCGAACGAGCATGCTAGTGTCTAATGCCCAGTGTTTAGAACCGCCAGAGTACATGCACAGTCGGTAAAAGTTGTGACTCGAGGCGCTACAATCCCGGTCGGGTGGATATATGACTAGTACATAAGCGAGATGGTTTGAGCGGGCATGCTAATGTGAGTTGCCGAGTTTCTAGAACCGCCAGATAAAATAAGCATACGGTAAGCGTTGTGGGTAACCGATGGGCGAGATTGTGCGGGTGTTGGTCGTGACACATGCACTGTCGTGGGCTCAGCAAGGGCCGGTGGTACGTGGTGGTATAGACTGGTCGAGTATGCATTTAATTATGTGCGCAGAGGGCAAAACACGAATGGTTTTAGTGGCGAAAGCCGGAAGGATCCAGCTTACCGATGAGACCCAATCGGGAACGGCAGTTGGAAGGTCTCGGATGTGCGCACCCTAAACGGAGGAAAAATAAGTTTAAGGGCATGCTTGCGGGGGAATTAAACAGAACTAAGGAGCGAAGGCTCTGGTTCTTACCACAATCGAGTGCATAAGTCCGCGGAACAAAATGGTATCCGTCGGAGCCTAGGGAAACCTGAAAGGAAACCCAATGCGTCAGGGAATTACTGATGCCGTGAAAAGGGCCATGAGATATAACAGTAACAAGGATTGCGATCTTACCGGGTGAGTCGGTGGGCAGTTGTGCTCCCTGGCGTGCTCGTAGAAGGAAAGTGAATGCTGAATATAGAGAGTGCTGATTGGGCAGAGAACATGTGATGATCAAGGGCATAAAAATTAAAGATGGACCAAGCTCGGCGTCCATCTTGGGAGAGTGGTTATAGTCGGAGTGGAGTGCCAAGGTGGGGTGCAAGTGACAATTTAAAAATAACCACAAAATTACATGTAAAGCAACAAAGAATTACAATAAGCAACAGAACTGACTCAGGGCCCAAACTAGATTAAAGCAGTCCATTCATCCTGCAGATTCAGTCCCGAATTCAGACTATCACTCTTCAAAATCCATTTGAGCTCTTCTCTGTTCAATAGGCGAGTTAGATCACCACCCCTGGGTGGAACGATGACCTGAGTAATCACGGTCCAGCGAATGTCATTTTACGTGTGTCCCTTGTCCAGAAAATGTTCAACCAGCGGAGCATTGGGCGTTTTACAGCGGACACGGCTCCGATGTTGGGATATCCTCAGCTTGATTTTTTGCTTTGTTTGGCCCACATATATCAAGTTGCATGGACAAAAAATGGCATAAATGATATTGCAACTATTGCAATTGGTGAACGTTTTCAATACATTTCTCACATTTTTATAAACAAATTCCTTACCATCTAATGAATAATCGCATACAACACAAGTACCACATTTAGAATGGCCACGGAGGGGTGGTAGTTACCAATGATCATGGAGTGTGGTATTTCTTACTATTGGCAATGCAGCCCTTTCTAGCTGATCTTTAAGGTTTTAATTTTTCTTAAACGCAAAGAGCGGAGTATCCCAATTCAGTGGGCCTGAGTTCAGCATGTGCCAGTTCTTTTTTATACACTGCTTGACACGATTTGAGATGGGTGAGTAAGTGGTTACACATACCAATTTGTCAGAAGGTTGTTTTGGTTTTGGCTCGAGGAGTGTTTCACGGGGGCAGTACCAAGCTCTTTTCATGGAGTTTTTGATCAGACGCCTGGGATAGCCTCTCTCTCTAAGTTTCTCAAACAGAGTGTTAGCCTCACAGAAGTAATCCTCCTTTTTGAAGCAATTTCTCCTAAGTCTGAGGAATTGTGAATATGGCAAGCTATCCCTCAGGGCCCTGGAGTGACAGCTGTCATAGCTCAGTAGGGTATTCCTTTCCGTGGGTTTACAGAACAGTGAGGTATATAAAGTACCATCTTGATGTTGGACATTTAGGTCTAGAAACGAAATATTCTGCCTATTGTGGGATAGAGTAAATGTAAGGCTGTTGCAATTATTGTTGACCCAATGCAGGAGTCCATGAAGCTCATGTATTGAGCCATCCCAGATAAGAAAAATATCGTCTATGTATCGCTTCCAGGTATGCAACCCTTGATGGAATGGGTTGCTGGGGGACAAGATGGTATTGGTCTCTAGCCAGTCCATATAAAGGATCGCCAGGGTTGGAGCAAAAATAGCTCCCATAGATGTGCCCCGCACCTGCTGATAGTATTGCGAGTCATACATGAAAAAGTTCTGGGTGACGCAAATCTCTAGAAGTTGTACAATTAACAGAGTATGGACCCTGTGGGGGCTGGGCCGGGTGTTAAGTATGCTTTCCATGACAAACAGGGAGTCTCTCTGGGGTATGTTGGTATAAAGAGACTCCATGTCTAGTGTACATAGAGTCTCATTATCGGGATCGTACGGATGGTCTTCGATGAAATTGATCATATGCATGCTGTCTCTAATGTAGCATTGAGTTACTGGCACAAAGTCCTTCAGAAAATAATGGACGTAATGACCCAGTGGTTCCAACACCGACCCGCAACCGGACACTATCGGTCTACCCGGTGGGTTTTCGAGTCTTTTGTGGATTTTGGGCAATGTATAGATGACCGGGGTTCTGGGGTTGGTGATATTCAGGAAGTTATATTCTTGTTTGCTAATAATGCCATTAGACAAGGCCTCGGTTGTAAGTAGCCTGATCAGAGTCTGTATTTCTTTGGTAGGGTTACAGGGAAGTTTACAATAATGATCCGTGTTAGAGACTTGACGTTGCAACTCCTCTTTATAGTTACAAACGTCCTGTAGAACAATGCCACCTCCCTTATCAGCTGGCTCGATAATCAGCTCATTATTGTTTTTCAGGGTAGTAATGGCAGTTTTCTCTTCGAGTGAAATATTAAATGGTATGAAGAGATGTGTTTTATCAAGGGCCGAAATATCTCTAAGAATAACCTTCTCAAAGGTAATAATCTCCCTCGGGATCATGTTAGCGGTGGGTGCAAAGGTGGAAGGTGGTCTGAAGGGTGTAACTACAGTTTTTGGCTCAGAAGGATTAAGTTCGAAGTAGGAGCGTAATCTCAGTTTACGAAAAAAGGCCATTAACTCAGACTGTAGGTCCAAGAAATTAGGATAGGTAGCCGGGACAAAAGATAATCCTCTCCGTAGAAGGGATGATTCATGAGTTGAGAGAGTATGCCCTGAAATATTGAAGACTGGAATAGGGTCAGAGGCAGAGTCAAGGCTTACCATTGGTAGAATTTGTGTCTGGTCTGCCGTTCTCCCGGGGGATTGTGCCATCTCTGCTGTTGTTTTACCCTTCCTCTCTTTTGGGGTTCGGAGTTGCCTCTGCCTAAAAAATGGGTTTGATTACGTGCCTGCCCGCTAGCACCCTCCCCAGGATCAGAGCTATCAGATGATTCTGCAGGGAAAGAGCCTAGTTTCCTTGTATAAAGCCACAGGTAGAAGGCATTTTTCTATTCTTTTAGATGTTTTTAGAGCGAAAGTTCCTGCCTCCCTGTTATACGGAATAGAGTTAATTGATCTAAAAAAGTGGAGTTTTTTAAACTCAGCGGAAGGGAAAATTTTGCGTAGTTTAATGTCGGTTGGTACAGCAAATTCGACTGCTTCCCTGAGACAGGAACTTGGTATACGCAGTAGCTGGGTTCAAGGTTTGGCCAGTATTATACGTTGGGTAGTAGGTTTATCTAAAAGTGAGTCTAATTCCTTAAGACATCTTATAAAAAATGAATTACTGGGAACCTTTAATGACTTTTCCTTGATTGTAAAAAATTTTAGATTTGCCGTGGCACAATTGAAATTGGATGAAGAAATTTTATTTTCTTTATCCTCTTATCAATTAAAAACCATCTTGAAGTCTGCCACATGGGAACTGGGGTTTAGTCAGGATAGAGATTCCCGAATGTTGAAAAAAGGTTGTACTCCAGTTATTGAGTCTTGTATTTTGCGGAAAGCTCAGCCTTATATGTACTGGAACATCTCTCATGGCGTTAGACGCTTAGTGTACTTAATAAGACAAAATTTGCTTCCGTTGAAAGTTCTTTGTGCCAGATGGTATGGCCATTCGGCACTCTGTGATCTTTGTCAATTGTACGACCAGGACTTAGATCATGTTATTTTTGTTTGCCCTGCCCTGATGCCTTTCAGGCGTAGATGGTTAAGACCAATTTGCCTACAACTCAACATTTTATCAGCTTCTTCATTTAAGGCGGCCATGATTAACCCACCTAATGAAATGTTTTGTTTTAAACTGTACAATTTTTTTAAATGTTTCTTGGACCTGTATTAAGATGTTCTCTTTCATTGTTGTTAAATGATATCCTATGTGCTTCTTGTTTTGTATGTATATCCTTGTTTTTATGTGGATCTCATAAAGAGTTCCTTTATCATAATAAAATAAACTTGAAACTTGAGTCGGTGAAGCCCACCACTGTGTTTCTTCTATTGAAACGGATAGTCTGAATTCGGGACTGAATCTGCAGGATAAATGGACTGCTTTAATCTAGTTTGGGCCCTGCGTCAGTTCTGTTGCTTATTGTAATTCTTTGTTGCTTTACATGTAATTTTGTGGTTATTTTTAAATTGTCACTTGCACCCCACCTTGGCACTCCACTCCAACTATAACCACTCTCCCAAGATGGCCGCCGAGCTTGGTCCATCTTTTATTTTTATGCCCTTGATCATCACATGTTCTCTGCCCAATCAGCACTCTCTATATTCAGCATTCACTTTCCTTCTACGAGCACGCCAGGGAGCACAACTGCCCACCGACTCACCCGGTAAGATCGCAATCCTTGTTACTGTTATATCTCCTGGCCCCTTTCACGGCATCAGTAATTCCCTGACGCATTGGGTTTCCTTTCAGGTTTCCCTAGGCTCCGACGGATACCATTTTGTTCCGCGGACTTATGCGCTTGATTGTGGTAAGAACCAGAGCCTTCGCTCCTTAGTTCTGTTTAATTCCCCCGCAAGCACGCCCTTAAACGTATTTTTCCTCCGTTTAGGGTGCGCACATCCGAGACTTTCCAACTGCCGTTCCCGATTGGGTCTCATCGGTAAGCTGGATCCTTCCGGCTTTCGCCACTAAAACCACTCGTGTTTTGCCCTCTGCGCACATAATTAAATGCATACTCGACCAGTCTATACCACCACGTACCACCGGCCCTTGCTGAGCCCACGACCGTGCATGTGTCCCGACCAACACCCGCACAATCTCGCCCATCGGTTACCCACAACGCTTACCGTATGCTTATTTTATCTGGCGGTTCTAGAAACTCGGCAATTCTCATTAGCATGCCCGCTCAAGCCATCTCGCATATGTACTAGTCATATATCCACCCGACCGGGATTGTAGCGCCTTGAGTCATAACTTTTACCGACTGTGCATGTACTCTGGCGGTTCTATAAACTGGGCATTAGACACTAGCATGCTCATTCGCGCTACCCCGTCACTGCAACTGCTTTGAATTCCACCCGCCCTTGAGTCGAGTGCCTCACTTGTCACTACAAGTCACTTGCTTTGGTAACTTTTTTAGTTTGTGTATCTAAATCTGTATATTTCCTTCTTTTCCCTTTCTAGGCAATTAGAGGCTAATTATTGTTAAGGCTTTCATTGAAATTTCCTGATGATGGTCCCCGTGATTTACTAGGGGGTCCGAAACGCCGTCGACCTATTTAGCACCTAAAACTAAACGTGATTACTATGTGATGTAATGATGCTTTGTTTTAAAAATTCTGTACAACTGTATTAATGACAGAAAACGTGCTTTGCTTTAAAAAGCCCTTCTTCGCTCTCTATATTCACCTTCTGTACCCGTTCTGTTAGTGCTGGGCACAGGCTTGTGTTCCACACTGGTTGAATTGTGGAAGGTACTCCTTGTGTTATAACGAAGTGTATATTGAGTAAACTTTGAAGACCACTGTCCGGCTGGACATGTCACTCTTAATATAGATTGACTCTGTCTATATTTATTCCTTTCATATTTCTTGTATGCATGGGACCATTGTTGCATGTACAAAGTATGTTCCCTGAGGTCCCTGCTGACTAATTTGGGTCCCCTTGTTGTTGTTAACTTAAATATACAGCGAACAGCCACCAGAAACAAAGGGAGAGGGTGGGAAAACAAAAGATGACTCCACATCTAGACCTGCATTATTTGTTCTTCTTGGGGGTCTGCTGCCTTAGCTTCCGATCCGTGAATAAAACATAAAAAACAAAGAAAGTGAGAAAAACCCTCCCCGAGTAGAAAGCCCCTGAACATGCATGAATCAGAGCAACAATGCACAATAATGATTCCACTTACCAAGGTTGGGGACTCAATCATGTAGTGTAGCAGTCTCCACCAAATGCACGTATTTCCAAAAACCATCCAAGCAGAGGCAATTGCTGGTGTATGTGGACAATAAAGGGATAAAAATACTATAAAAGTATAAAAAAAACCTCCAAAATAGTGGCTCTAAGACCAAACAAAAAAATAACCCCACTAACGAACTAAACAGAATGCCTTATGAAAAACACCCCAGTGTCAAGCAGGATTCTAACAATGATGGAGACAGCCTACAAAAGTTCCAGGAAGTGCAATGTCCCAAAGCAATTAGGAACGCAGCCGCGTACCTGATTGATCAAAAAAATTAGACCACCGAAGAACAGAAGAGAAATGCTGGGGAAAAACCCACAGGATTACAGACTTCCTTGTAGAACACGAAGCACCTGCAAGCCTGCAGGCGAACTGGCAGAGTCCAAGGTGCAGCACGAAGACAAGGGAAATCCAGACGATAATCCCACAGGAAGGAAGGAACCGGAACCAAAGGCCAAGTGCTTCCTGGTAACCAGGACCGGGAAGTGAAACCATGCGGCTTCACAAGGTAAGAAGGACGGCGTTATACAACAACAAAAAATGCGCGAAATCCAAAGTGCGCGTGCATTGCTCAAACATGCATGTCCTTGAGCGGAAAAGAGGAAGTGAAGGCGCTCAATTCCTAACAGTAAAAATGCAGTGACACGTGTTGCAGCACAATGGAAGGCTCTTTGCAAAGCTGGGCTGGTCACCTTTCTGTTGCTTATTGCCATAGTTGGGCATTTATCAGATACTAATGAGGTGTCATTTATGCCCAGACAGAGTTTCCAAGTATAAAAATGATGAAATAATGAAGTAATACTTTTACAATTTGTGCCGCATTATGCCACATAATTTGGCTTTTCTTGCTGCATAATTTACTCAACCCTGATACATAATTTGTCCCTCTCCTGCCGCATAATTCCAGAGGTGCTGAATTTACCATATACTCCTCCATATGGTGATCTCCCTAGTGGTGGAGAACCCACCTACACATGAATAGTTGCTTAACTATTAAATTAACTTTAATATAATACTTTTTAAAATATATATTTAAAATCCCACCTAAAGTAAAATGTTTACATTTACTTATGTATTAAACATTAAAAAAAGTTATGCATAGAATTAATTAAAATTCATTGACATTTTGTTTTAAAAAAAAAGTTACATTTATTTATAAATTTTGAAAAGATTATTAAAATATTGTATCATTAAATAATATTTATTTTCAAATATATATATATATTACCTACTGGCGGTAGTTATAGTTAGGACCTAGTTACCATAGGAAAATGGCAACATTCTATTCCCAATAACTTTGGAGCCGATTGAGGAATCTTTGCGAAATTTTCAAAACTAATTATTTGTTGGGATCAGCTTCTATTTTGAAAGTTTGGGGGTGATTCATCAAGGGATCTGAGAAAATAGGGGGGTCCCAAAACGTGTTTTTTCAATGTTAATTTCCATAGGAAACTTTAGACAAGGCTACAGGTCGAACGGGTGAACGGAATTACACCAAATTTGGCAGGGAGAAGGGTCTTGGTCTAGAAAGCACGCTTTTGTTTATTTGGTGTAAATCCGTTCAGATGTTTTTGAGAAATATCGAAATTTACAGATATTGATATTTGGGAATTCTGACATTTGATTGGTTGAGGCGTTACGAGCATTAGCTTGTTGCTGATTGGCTGAGAGCGCTGCGAGCGGTTGCAACCAGGAAGTGTTGGCCGCCATTTTGTGATTCCGTTGAAGTGAGTAAGTGGAAAAAGAGTGGAAAAAGTGGAAACGCGGAGGGTAAGAGCACTGTAACCTCTGTGGGGTGTTTAGGGTGTGCTATAGAGGGTGTGCGAAGCGAAGTATTCACCCCTATCGGTGTGAAAGTGCTGGGCTACGGAAATTAAGTGAGGTATTGGTAGTGTGTGATGTTGCTAAGGTGAGCTGGTGCGCGACTCGGGGATTAAAGTGTGAGCCCAAACTGTGTGTCTTATGCTGTGAAGTAATGTTCCCTGGCTGCTGCAGTACAGTTGTGGAAGTAGTGTCAGCATGTGTTTATTCCTAGTTGGATGAACTACTGACCCGTACTGGTGTGAAAGACTGTTGGTACGGAAAATATGTGAGGTATTGTCTAGAGTCTCATAGAACTAGGAAGTGTTGGCCGCATATTTTGTGATTTTGTTGAAGCGAGTAAGGGGACAAAAGGGAGAAATACTTAGGAAAGAGGAGGGTAGGAGCACTGTAACCTCTGAGGGGTGTTTAGGGTGTGGTATACATGGGGTGTGAAGCAAACTACTCATATCTACTGGTCTGAAAGTGCTGGGCTACGGAAATTAAGTGAGGTAGTGTGTAAAGTCTGATGCTGCTAAGGTGAGGTGGTGCGGGTCTCGGGGATTAAATCGTGAGCCCAAATTGTGTGTCTTATGCTGTGAAGTCATGTGCCGTGGCTGCTGCACTATACCTATGGAGGTAGTGTCAGCATGTGTTTATACCTACTAGGATGAACAACTGACCCGTACTGGTCTGAAAGTCCTGGGGTACGGAAAATATGTGAGGTATTGTGTAGAGTCTCATGGTACTAAGCTGAGCTGCTGCCGGACTCGGGGATGAAAGCGTGAGCCCAGACTGTGTGTCATATGCTGTGAAGTTATGTGCTCTGGACGCTGTGCACATCTGTCCAAGAAGTGTCAGCCTGTAGTTATAGCTACTCTGAGGAACTTTTGTTTCGTATATTGTAGCTTGTGTATGGTGTTTTGGGGGTGTTATAGAGGGAGTGCGAAGGTAAATTTGCGTGTATCAAATCAATTAGGTATTTGTGAAGTGCTAAGTACTTACTCCTACGGGTCTGATGGTGCTGGGGGAGTAAACTGAGTTGCTGATGGACTCTGGGTAAAGCTGTTGAACTACTGACCCCTACTGGTCTGAAAGTGCGGGGTACGGAAATCAAGTGAGGTATTGCGTAGAGTGTGATGCTGTTCAATTGAGCTGCTGCTGGAGTCGGAGATGAAACCATGAGCCTAACTCTGTGTGCTATACTGGGAAGTCATGTGCTCTGGGAGCTGTGTCACACCTGTCCAACTTGAATATGGTGCTTAGGTGGTGTTGTATAGGGAGTGCGAAGGTAAATCAATACTATATTTGTAAAGCGCAAAGTACAAACCCCTATGGATGAGTAGAGCCGGGGTTCAAAGCGAGAGCTCTGAGCTGGAAAGTGAGATGGTCTGGCTGCTGCACCACAGCTGTGTGGAGAAAAACATTTGGGGAGGGTCCAGGAGTTGCCGTTATGTGGTCCTAAAATAAGGGGCCTTAGTTGTAAGTTATAGGGTGGCTCTAAAAAGAGACCTTGTGTTCATTAGTTGGAGTTACATATAAGTGCGAATGCACAGCTTCAAGTTATTCAGGAAAACTCGATTTCCCTGATCTGTGAAGTGTACTCCATCACTTCTGTAGATATCAGTCATATCAAAACGTATGTTGTTGTTGTAGATGGACCCCGTTTTGTGGTCTCTGTACTCCATCACTTCTGTAGATATCAGTCATATCAAAACGTATGTTGTTGTTGTAGATGGACCCAGTTTTGTGGTCTCTGAGGTATGCAGACAGAGCTTTGTTCACTTTCTTCCGAGATTTTTCAATCTGAGGACAAAATTGTTTGGACCATTTCCACTTTTGTCTTTGGGATTTAATGGAATATACAAAGAAGGTTTGATGCAAAAGTTACATCAATTGTCCAAAGGTGTCCTTTATAAGCATTTCCAAACCTATCCCAGTCAATGTGCCTAGGTCGTTTCCACCACAGTGCACAATGACGAGGTCAGGGTGTTGTAGATGCAAACGGGTTTTAACGAAAGGCAACAATTGGTTCAACTTCAATCCTCTCTGTGCAAACCATTTAATGTTCACATTTTTTAAATATAGGTCTAAGTCGATACGTCTCTGTTCTGCATACCTCTTGCACCAGAAAACATAGGTATCTCCTACAATGCACACTAGCATTTTGAAGGTATGGCTGGAAGGTATGGAAAGATGTTTGTAGGTCATGCAGTTCCTTCGTAGAATAAGAGATATGTTTAAAGATGGGGAACTAGTTTCTTTTCGCATACAAAATGGTACTTGATTGGGAAATGAAAAGGATTGTTTTTTAAAAGTAGGGTGCACATTCATTTTGTGGAAAAGCATCGTTGTGATTGGTTAAGAAAAAGCAGTTTGAACGTGGAGTACATATTATAGGATAAAATTTTCTCAACTCAACCACACCTGCTACTTGCATTTGGAAGGCACTGTTCGAACTTAGAACAATCGAGGACTTTTAACCTGCACGTGCTGTTAAATGTTCTAGAAAATGTTGCAAAAATATATTGTTAGGTTTAAAATATTGATGAACTTTTAACCTCCATGTGTTGTAGAATGTCATAGAAAGTGTGTTGATAGAATACTTTGCATTTCTGAGTTCTATGTGTACTTGAACATTAAAAAAACTGTTCATATGGAAAATTAGAAAGACCGTAATAGAGAGAAGTTTTGAAACCTAAAAGAATCAAGGAACTGTTCTAATTTGTTCTTTATGTATATTTATGTGTGGAGGAGCAAAATTATAGAACGAAGAGCAGCAGGAAGAGGAAGAAGCAGGGAGTGCGGGGACGGAGGGAAATATGCAAAATGGCATACATGTACAGTGAAGTACAGCACAAGTATAGAAAAATAATGGCCAGAATGAAACACACCAACAAGGAGCACAAGTCACAGAACTCAGCAACATCACCGCACTGAACTAGCATAGATATAGAATCTATGATGTGTACAAAGGCTGGTCGTGGGTTTTGTTGGATGTGTGTGAGTGTGGTCATCATGGATGAGATGTCTAGCACGTGGCACATGGGCGGGTTCATTGTGTGTTATGTTGCCAAACAGCTGCTCCTCCTTCCTTTGAGCCTCCATACTTTTTTAAGGTGCGCTGTTATATCCCGTGCACTCGTACAGCACAGCATTGAAATGCGTATTTCAGCATGTCGTGCAGTATTCCAACCACACCGTGACACCGCCGTTTGGAGGTGGTGCATGCCACTTTACAACATTGCCAGCTGCGGCCCTTGTGGCAGGCTACATCAGAACACAGAGACACACTTACCGCACTTCCTGCACACGGACATGTGGGAGACACCCCGTTTCCCTTGCCGGATAGGCACACCCCTGCGCTGACTTGTGTAGGCCAGACCAGCACACGTGTGTTGTGCTTGCAGGAGGATGCGTGTGTAGCTACATGTCCAGGGTCACTGCTAACGGTGAGGTGACATGGGAACGTAAGCTGAAGACTGCACACTGTGATGCTGTAGGGCATTTGCTTATCATGCAAACACAATAAGCACACGGACACACTTGCTCAGATGCAGGTTTGGTGGGTGTTGGTTCTCCTGGGGTTGTTGCGATGAGTCTTGTGGCCCTCATGGGTATCCCTGTATTGTGCTCATTGACTCTATGGCACCTGTGGGTGTTCTGGTGTGTCTCTTTGCTATGTTACTTTTCATGCTGCAGGTAGTCGTCCTGTTTAACACTAGTATAAAGCATGTGTGAAATTCTTAGTGGTAACGTGGGTTATCGCCGGAATTAATTTTGCCTTGTAGTTGTGAAAGTTGTGATGTCATTTGTTCGTGTGCAGAACAATATACGGACTGGGTAGTGTATCCCATTAAGATACAGCATCTGATGCACTATTTGGAATCAATATAAATACAATAAGATTTCTTCATTGATTTTCTGTGTACACTGTAAGTGTAGGGACTACCTCAGTTCAATTCAATATAGGATTTTAGTATTTAGAATAAATCGCAAAGGTGCACCTCGTGTCTTTTTGCATGGGAACGTAGGGATGTATTAGTGAAGAGATGAAGGACAGACCCGTGCCGGCAAGGGACTTAAAAATAGTGCAGCCCAGTTTGAATTTGCAACGCTCGGACACGGGGAGCCAGTGAAGGGATTTTAACAAAGGGTGGACGTCTTGCTGTCTGGGTTAATGATAAATGAGGCGCGCAGCCTAGTTCTGGACAAGCTGTAGCCTCTTCATTAAGTATGCCAACATACAAAGAATTGGCGTAATCCAACCTTGAGATGACTAAGGCTAACAGAACTATAGTAAGAGCCTCAATGGTCAAAAAACTAGCAATCTAATGGATTTTCCGCAGCTGGAAAAAGCTAGAAGAGACCACAGCGTTGATCTGGGGCTTTAGAGTAAGATCTTTATTAATGATTACCCCCAGACTTTTGGCTGAGTCGACTGGACTCGGAGGAGGACCCAACCTCGCAGGCCAAAAGGTGGATTTCCATGGGTTGGCAATGCCCCCGACGAGAGCCAACTCGGTCTTGTCGGGGTTAAGTTTGAGGTGGTTGGCGCCCATCCAGTCATTGATGTGACATAAAGTTGACTGGAAGTTGGCAATGGACTGGGCCGAGGAGTCGATATTAAAAACCAGCTGGATGTCATCCGCGTTATTAAACGCAGAAATATGACTGCCTCGCAAGGAACGAATAAGGGGAACCAAATATAAATTAAAAAGAAGGGGGGATAGGGAGGAACCCTGCGGAACGCCACAGGTCAGTTCGACCTTATCTGCAGTAAACTGCGAGAGTCGGACCGCCTGGTGGCGATTGCTCAAAAAGGAGCGGATCCAGTCAAGGGCCGTGCCCCGAACGCCAGCCTCCCTGACACGATCGACCAAAATATCATGGTCGACCGTGTCAAAGGCGGCCGACAAGTCCAGGAGCACCAGGACCTGGCTGATATTAGAGTCCGCTCCTCTTCACAGTTCCTCCATGACGGACAGGTTAACAGACTCTGTAGAGTGAGCGGGTCTGAAACCAGCCTGTTGGGGGTCAAGATATTGAGAGTGTTCAAT
This sequence comes from Lissotriton vulgaris, assembly GCF_964263255.1. Taxonomy (NCBI): domain Eukaryota; kingdom Metazoa; phylum Chordata; class Amphibia; order Caudata; family Salamandridae; genus Lissotriton; species Lissotriton vulgaris. The sequence goes on along the minus strand of NC_141699.1, from coordinate 411,961,235 downwards.
GAAAGAGCTCACGAAGCTGGTCACATAAGACTCAAGAATCTTGCCCAGGTAGGGGAGGAGGGAGATGGGGCGGTAATTGCTCATGACCTGTGGGTCTGCAGTTGTTTATTTTAGGATAGGCACGGCCTCTGCAACTTTAAATAGGCTGGGGACTAAGCCAGAGGATAGAGACTTATTCAGGAGCCCCAAAGTGGGGGACGGACAGGCTGTAAAGACCTCGCGAAGGATTCAGGGAGGACAGCAATCCTTGGGGGACCCAGAAGACACCTTATTTAAAAGAGCTAGCAATTCCTCCTCTGGGATAGGAGGGAACTGAGTCAATAACTGAGAATCAGGAATGGATAAGGAATTAAACATAGAAGGAGGGGGGCCCGCGAGGGGAATGCTGTTTTTAATGTTGGCAATTTTCTCCACAAAAAATTGATTGAGGGAGTCACAAAGCGCACAAGAGGGGGAAGGTTTAATGGTGACCCTATCCGGATGTGACAGCTCCTCCACAATGGAAAAAATATCCTTAGTTTTGGACGCCGACTCCACAATCTTGTTGGAGAAATAAGAGGTCTTTGCAAGTAAAATCGCCGCTTTATACTCTTTAAGCAGAGACGTAAAACGTAGTCTCGTATCAGCAGCGTAGCCTCGCCGCCAGCAGCGCTCTGCTTGCCTGAGACCGAGCTTTAAGCCTTTAAGATCTTCAGTGAACCATCTTTGGGCATCGTGTAAACGCTAAAGCTTAATCTGCTTAAGAGGTGCCACGACATCGCTAGCTGATTCGAGCCAGCCCGTGAGGGCGGAGGCTTGGGTATCGATAAGGTCAGAGCCCGAGGCAGAAGGAATCGAGGTTCTAAAAAAGTTGACAAATTCACTCATGTCCACTCTGTTCCAGTTTCGGGCCGAGAGGTTGCCCTCTAAGACCCTACTGGGATAAGAAGTGACCGTGAGGAAAAAAGAAATAATAGAATGGTCAGACCATAAACAGGGATAGATAAGAGGGGCAGAGATATCTAAATTCAGGGTCCTGACCTGGTCTAGGAAGTGGCCTTTGATATGAGTTGCTGCATTAACATGTTGACTACAGTTCATTCCAGATAGAAGATCAGAGAATGTAATAGAGCAAGTGCTCTCCTTCTCGTGAGTGAGCCAGTAATTAAAATCTCCCAAAACTAGGATTTTGGAGTGATTAATCACTAATTGGGAGAGCATGTCGGCAAACAGCGTTGGGAAATCAGGCATCGGCTGAGGGGGACGGTATGCTAGAACACAAGTAAGAGGGGTCAATGGAGATTCCAGTCTTAGCACAAGAAGGTCAACCAAAGGAATGCTAACAGTTGACAAGGTGGAAAATCTGATTGGATATTTGATAATGATTAGCAAATAATTATTTGGTGCTATCGGAGTGTGCAGCAGTGGGAGAACCGCACGTGCCTGTCAAAACCACGCCGATCTCAGATGTGTTGCAGAGTCCTGAGTTCTGAATGGCAGACACCACATCACATTGTGCTGGCATCTTAAAGATGTTGTTGAGTCTTGAATGGCGGAGACCACATTAGCTTCTTCGCGGATCTGATAGATGTTGTTGAGTCGTGTATGGTGGAGACCACTTAAACTTCTGCGTGGCCTGGCATATCTCACAGATGTCGCTGAGTCGCGAGTCGTCAATGGCGGAGAGCATCTTAGGGTTTGGTGCCACTTAGCTTGTGGAACTCATGTTAGTGGCATGTGGTGGTAGGATCCTGATGGCCACATGAGTTTGTGGTGGCAGTAACTTTAAGTATATGAAGTCCGCGCCAAGGGGATGGTAGGCTGCTGATGGCCATATAGTTGAGGGTGCGACTAACGTTATGTGCAAGTTTTCGTGGAAACTTTATGGTTGAGAACCGTGGACTGTTTGCCAGCTGGTGAGCACCGGCAATAAAGGATGTGACATTGTCGATCTATTATATTTGCGTGGTCTCATGGCCTGTGCTACATGTGCTGGATGAGTGTGGTGTGTGTGCAAACCTGTCCTCAGGGAGTGGCCATGAGATGATGAGAACTAGACCACTGACCTGCACACCAACAGCGAGTACACATGCAACAGGTAGCTATGTGGGCCAACGTCGGAACGTAATTGGAGTGGCGTGGCGTGGCTTACGATGGAACAGGGCAGGGATAGACACAATGACACGGACGATTAGTACTACTGCGTCTGTGAGTCAAGCGGACGGGCCGCATCTGTCGGTGTGCAAGCCTGGGTCCGAACTGATCATAGCTCACACTACATAAGTATTGAAAAACTATTTTGTGATTCAGTCCGTCAGCTGACATCTGTCCATGGCATTTGTGAAAACATATTGGTGTTCATTCTGTGAGTGATACTCCTTTGGACGTTCCCTCTCCCACATTAGGAGGTAACATACCCTTTTTTCACATTATCAACATACCCCCAACAACCTTCTTGGGCCCAGAAGTATCCCTGTGCGGTTAAACAAAGAAGAATCTTAGTCATGTATAGATTGGCATATAAAAAAATGTATTTAAAGAAAAGAAGAACAAATAAGACTGAAGGGAGTCTGATGCTTTGGTCGCTTCCACGAAGTTAGAGTCACTGCTGTTCAGGACTCAGGACACAGTTAGATATGTGGGATTTGTTTGTGTTAAATAGGGTTAGTGGTACCAGAAGCATTGAGAGAGTAGGAGCTTGTGATGATGTGGATGGGTCACACTGGGAGCAATGTGTCTTGCGTACTGACCTGCGTAATGTGGAATCGGGACTGTATTTGAATTGTGAGGACTGCTGACCTCAGTGTAGGTCAGAGGTTGCGATGAGGAAGTATCTATAGCCTTGTGCATACGTTGGTGGACTGACCGGCCTGCATAGTGCAGGTTCAGTGGCACCACTTGTCGGCAGACTTGAATCTGAAAATACTCCTCACTAATCGAAGGGAGTGAGGTGCTGTGGTCGTTGACACGAAGTTGGGGTCACTGCTGTTCAGGATTCAGGACACAGTTAGACATGTGGGATTTGTTTGTGTTAAATAGGGTTAGCGGTACCAGAAGCAGTGAGAGTGTAGGAGCCTGTATTGATGTTTTATGTGGACTGGTCGCACTGGGAGCAATGTGTCTTGCGTACTGTACTGTGTTATGTGGAATCAGGACTGTATCTGAATTTTGAGGACTGCTGACCGTAGTGTAGGTCAGAGGTAGCAATGTGGAAGGGCCTATAGCCTTGTGCATACATTAGTGGGGTCACCGGCCTGCGTTGTGCGTGTTCAGTGGCACCACTTGTCGGCAGACTTCAATCTGTAAATACTCCTCACAAATCGTAGGGAGTGAGGTTCTGTGGTCGCTGACATGAAGATGGGGTTTTAGTGTGGTTTATGGGCCTCTTTCTGCGTGCATGTTAAGTTAGCATGGCTTATTAGGAGTTTAAACGCCATTTTCCCTTTTGCTGTTTTTTTGCACACGACACTGCTGAGCTGTTTTTGCAGAGTTAGCTTTCACGAAGATCTCTACATGAGAAAAGGTTTGTTTTTCGACATCTCTAGACATACATCGTGCCCCCAGTCTGTACAGTGAGTGCTGAGCCGCCAAGGTTATCATAACGTGCGAGCCTGTTTATCGGCGTGTCCGTGTAACACATTCTAGACACAACAATTTGGCAGCTGCAAGCCGAGTAAGATTCTGGCGCCTTTATCATAGTACACTTGCCAGAACTGAACACACTTGGAAGATTCCAGGCATGCAGAGAGACTAACTGATCCTGATGTAATTTACACTTACTGAGCGGACAGGTAAATGGGGTCCCCCTAGGAAAGTTCAAGAGGCCTTCCTTAGTTTTATAATACATAGTTCCTCGATAGGGAGGGTGCTTCAAATAGGCGCTTTTATCACCTGTTTGCATTATCATTGTAATATGATTCCTCCTTTTGTATTTTATGGAATTGTAACCATGTTGACTGTATTATTCTTAATCATATGTATGCCTATGTTGATTAAAATACTGTGCTTGAGATCACGTCGTTAAAATAAACATTTTAACCTTACAGTGTCTCTATTTTACTCCTGTTGTGGACTGGTAAGAACGTATAACAAAAGAGTGTTCTCACTTCCCACCATTCCTGAGATGGTCCTAAGTCACATGTTCTAGGTTGTCAAATTATTGGTTTTGTTGCTATAGGACGAATAGCTAATGTGACACTGATTGGTAGTCTGGTAGGGGATTTTGGGTACCAAGGTGAGTTTTGACACACCCTAATTCACTGAGGTCCTAAGTCTGCATGCACAGTTCTGTGTCTGAGCATAATCCCTGTAACACAGTCACTGCTGTTCAGGACTCAGGACACAGTTAGACATGTGGGATTTGTTTGTGTTAAATAGGGTTAGTGGTACCAGAAGCTTTGAGAGTGAAGGAGCCTGTGATGATGTTTGATGTGGATGGGTCACACTGGGAGCAATGTATCCTGCGTACTGTACAACGTCATGTGGAATCGGAACTGTATCTGAATTGTGAGGACTGCTGACCGTAGTGTAGGTCAGACGTAGCAATGAGCAAGGGCCTACAGCCTTGTGCATACATTAGTGGGGTCACCGGCCTGCGTAGTGCAGATTCAGTTGCACCACTTGTCGGCAGATTTCAATCTTTAAATACTCCTCACTAATCAAAGGGAAGTTGCTGTGACGAAGTTTGGGGTCGCTGCTATTTAGGACTCAGTTACACATGTGGGATCGACTGGTGTTACAGAGGGTTAGTGGGACTAAGTATCGCCGGCCTTGCATATGGAAATTTGGTTGTGATTGAAGGGAGTCTGGTGCTGTGCTCGCTGCAAAGAAGTTGTGGTTGTTGTCATTCAGAACACAGGACACAGTTACACATGTGGGATCGTCTTGTGTTGAATAGAGTTAGTGGCAGCACGTGTCTCCAGCCTTCCATATGGCAATATGTCTCAGTGATTGAAGGGAGTCTGGTGCTGTAGTTGACTTACGGAATTGTGGTCAGTGCTATTTAATACTCAGGACACAGTTGGACATGTATGCTTGTGTTGAAGACGGTTAGTGGTCTATGTGTCGACGGTCTTCCACAGTGTAGGTTAGAGGTAGCCGGTGAAGAAGGGCCCATAGCCACGTGCATACGTTGGTGGCCCCTCCGGCCTGCGTAGTAGAGGTTTAGTGGTACCACGTTTCGCTGGCTTTCCATATGCAAATATCATTCACTGATTGAAGGGAGTTTGGTGGTGTGGTTGGTGCCACGAAGTTGGAGTTGCTGCCATTTAGGATTCAGGAACCAGTTACACCTGTGGGATTGGTGTGTGTTGAACAGAGTTAGTGGCAGCATGTGTTGCCAGCCTTCCATATGGCAATATGCCCCACTAATTGAAGGGAGTCTGCTGCTGTAGTTGTCTCACAGAGTTTGGGGTCACTGCTATTTAGGACTCAGGGCACAGTTACACACGTTTAAGTTTAAGTTTATTAGCATAGTTAATTAAAACCACTTCAAAAATAGCACTACAAAATTCGTATAACATGGTTAAAATGTTTTTAAAAGTTAAAATAGAAAATACATTGTAATAAAACACGATTGGATTACGGTATTTGTAACAGTCAATGGATCACAGGATACTGTGACTTTTGTTTGATTCGGAAATCTTAGCAGCGGCCATGCATGCTCGGATATCCTAGCGAGATTGTCTCTGCTTGTTACAATTAAGTTCCCGCCGCTGCTCCTTATCCACTTCCAATAGCTGTTTCACACAGTTGGGCTTTGAGAGCAATCTTTAGCAGCATTTGTTTGTTCGACCGTCCACAGAAATTTTCCCAGTCTACAGTTTAATTGAATGTTTGCCGGGTTTAAGCAGGCCAGCACTGCTTGCCTTCTGGTGCGGATACCTTTCTGTTTAAATTAATCATTTAGAAGTTGTGTCCGTGCTTGGTGCAGTTCTTCACATTGGCAAATTAAGTGCAGAATATCACCATTCTTGTTGTTACACAGCCAGCAAGCATCTTGGCCTTTGGTCCTCAACCATGGTGGTAGATGTTGGGTACATGGGAGGATCCCCAGTCTATACCTTAGGAAATTCATTTTTATCACCCTAGGGTAGGCCTGATTGAAATATGGTTGTGGGGTGAGCGATTTATAAGAGCTGAGGGTCATCCAGGTGTGTGATCTTTTCGAGAAGGCTGCCTTGTCCGCCAATAGGGAGGATAGTTTTATGTTTTTCCAGACCAGTTTTTTAAAATTAAGTTGGCCGAGTTGCGCCTCCCATAGTCCAGACAATTTGGTGGAATCTAAGGCTAGTTTGAGGTAGTTTCTCGCTTGGGAAAACTCCCTATGTTGTATGTCTTGCCACAACAGATAGTTAAGCGTGTCTGAATTGGCCTTACTTATCTTATACCAACATATGATATAAGCACCATATCTAGCCAAGACTTGTTGTTGAAGGCCAAACTCCAGCCTTATTTGTGCTGCTGACGTGTAAGACGGAAGACAAAACATAGTTCTGTAGGCTTTCACCAACGTCCTGTCCAGCTCTTTAGCATCTCTTCCCCGCATTGCCTCGCTGCCATAAGTTATCGAGGGGAAAAGTTTAGCCTGAACTACCTTCAATAGGGGAATCAATGTCGGTCCCATCAGTTTGTTTGCAAGATTTTTCATTGTTAAGGCAGTTAACATGCCTTTCCTTTTTATTTCCTCTTTTTGCCGCCAGAAGGAGCCTTCCTTATCAAACACAACCCCTAGATACGTATACTCCCTGGCATGGTTGATTTTAATGCTGCCAAGGAACCAATGTTTCTGTATGCTCTTTTTGCTGTTGATTGACATTGTCTTTGTTTTGGACAAGTTTATTTTTAAGTTATTTTCTTTTGCGTAGGTTTGCATTTCAATAAGTAGGTGTTGCAGGCCAACATAGGTATGACTTAGCAGAACTACGTCATCGGCATACATGAGATTGGTTATAGTTTTCCCTCCCAACCTGGGAGCATGGGAGTTGCAGGCATCCAACAGATTAGGAAGGTCAGCCATAAATAAATTAAACAGGGTTGGGGGAAGCACACAACCTTGCTTCAATCCTTTTGTGGTTGGTACTTTCTAGGAGAGATAAGTCCCCCTGCCTAGTTTCACCTGTACCCAGGTGTCCGTATGTAGGAGCATCAGCATGTTTAAAATAGACTGGGGAATACCCCATTGTGCCAATTTCTCCCATAGTCTGCCTCTCTCGATGTTATCAAAAGCAGCACTAACATCAATATAACATAGGTATAATGGTAATTTGGAAGTTTTTGCTGCATCAATTATTATAGAAATTGCGAGGATATTTGTAGCTGTGCTGGTCACTTTACGGAAACCGGTCTGATTCAGTGGTATCATATGATTCGTCTATGCCCAGAGATTGAGCTCCTCTAAAATAATCCCTGCAAAATACTTCCCTTCGTTGTCGATTAGCGCAACTAATCGGTAGTTGTTGGGCTCGGCCTTGTCACCTTTTTACACACGTGGGATCGTCTTGTGTTGAAGACGGTTAGTGGCACCATGTGTTGACGGTCTTTCACAGTGTAGGTCACAGGTAGCGGTGAGCAAGAGTCATAGCCATGAGCATACGTCGGTGGCCCCACCATCCTGTGTTGTAGAGGTTCAGTGGCACAACGTGTCGCTGGCCTTCCACATGCAAATATCCTTTATTGATTGAAGGGAGTCTGGTGCTGTGTTCGCTGCCACAAAGTTGGGGTCAGTTACACATGTGGGATCGGCTTGCTTTGAACAGGGTTAGTTGGCACCATGTGTCGCCGGTCTTCCACAATGCAAGCCAGAGGCAGCGGTCAGCAAAGGTCCACCGGCAGGTGATACTGATTTGAGCTGCACAGATTGGGAGCATTTGGTCTTCTTAACCCATTATAGTCTCTTACACAATTTGCGTTGCTACTAATCTTGAATTGTGAACCATGTAACCCCAGTGTAGGGCGCAGGCAGCGGTCAGGATGGGCGCACAGTCATGAGGCGTTGAGCTGAGCTGTACAGTTAGTGACACCTGGAGCACTCAATGTGTGCGCACACTGCGCTGATGCATGGTCCCGGCGGGCCGCAGTGGGAGCAATGTCTTTTGTCTAATGAATTCTGCCTTAATAAGGGTACGTGGTGATGACTTATGGTGCAGTGAGTTATTAGCACCTGAAGCACACAGCGTGTGTGCAGACTGCTATGTTGCGTGGTCCAGACAGGTCGCACTGGGAGCAACGTCTTTTGTCTAATGAACTCTGTCTTGATAAGGCCACGTGGCGATGACTTATGGTGCAGCGAGTTAGTAGCACCTGAAGCACACAGCATGTGCGCACCCTGAGATGATGCGTGGTATGGGCTGGCCACACTGGGAGCAACGTGTCTTGCGAACTGGACTGCGTCCTCTGCAATCGCCACTTCATCTGAATTGTGAGCCCTGCTGTTTGCAGTGTAGATCAAAGACAGTAGTCGATACAGACATAAGTCTGCGGTGCTGTGCCGCTGGATTTGCAGTGGGCATGTGTCGAGGAGGCCCGCGGTCATGGAGGCAGGCACATGGCAGGGTGAGGGCTGCCGCTCTGGCAGAGTTGTTGGTCTACCCACAAGTGAACCAGGCACAGATTGGGATCATTTGGTCTTCTTAACCCATTATAGTCTCTTACACATTTAGGTCGCTATTATTCTTGAATTGTGAACCCTGTAACCACAGTGTAGGGCGCATGCAGTGGTCAGGATGGGCGCACAGCCATGTGGTGTTGAGTTGAGCTGCCAAGTTAGTGGCACCTGGAGTACTCTGCGTGTGCACACACTGCGATGATATGTGGTCTCGGTGGCCCACAGTGGGAGCAATGTCTTGACTTGATAAGGCCACGTGGTGATGATTTATGGTGCAGTGAGTTAGCAGCAGCTGAAGCACACAGCGTGTGTGCATCCTCCAATGATGCGTGGTCCCGGCGGGCTGCACTGGGAGCAATGTGTCTTGGGAACTGGACTGCGTCATCAGCAATCGCCACTGTCTGAATTGTGAGCCCTGTTGTCCATAATGTAGATCGAGGGCAGTAGTTAGCATAGACATCGAGCAATGCTTTTTGGTACTTCTTCTTGACAAAATCTGAGGATATAGAGTACAATTCTCTCTGCTGTTCGTAGTGTAGATCCAAAGCTGAATTCAAGTTGTGAACCCTGCTGTCCTTAGTGCAGATCGAAGGCAGTAGTTAGCATACGCATCGAGGAATGCTTTTTGTCACTTCTTCTTCACAAAATTCGACGACATAGAGTACAGTTCTCTGTGTTACGATCCAGTCCTATTTCTTTGGCCATGTACAGGTAGATCACCTGACACTGAGCGGGAGGGGCTTCTGTATGTAAGGACTTCCTACTAATGTCTCATTGCTTGGTTTTGTGTTCCTGTAGTTTTGGACCAGCTCTGCTTGGATTTGATCGGCTCTTCGGATCAAGCTCTGCCTTCTGTGGGGATATTGAGAAGCTTTAGCTCGCTGACCGGCGGCTGCCGGTCTGTGTTTTTAGTCCCCGCCCTTTCAGGAACCCACGTTCTATTTTTGCTCCTCTAGCGAATATTACCTGTGACTTTCCTCCGACTTCTGTGGTTTCGCTAGCCCCTGGGACTCCTTCAGCATTTCTGCCCGGATTTCGTTTCTGTACGCGGCTGCGTGCAGACCATTGTGCAGCGTCTTCCGGGGTTTGTTGCAGCCACTTTCCTTCGTTTTGTCCTTTTTTTTGTTTTTTTTTACGAACACTTTGGGAATCCGGTCACGGAAGTAGAGTTTCTCCTTAGTTAGTTAGTCTAGGTGGGGGGGGGGCTACTTTTGTAGACTTCGTGTCTATTTCATGAACATTTGCTGAACTTCACAAGGGGTTTTTTATGTCCGTTGACTTTTTCCCCTTTGTTCAAGTCCTACATTGTTTGCCTGGATTTGGTCTTGTGGCGTGTGGGGAAGCCAACCATACCTACTGCTGTACTGCATCCAGAGACGGTTCTTTGGTAAGAGGGGATTTTTGCCTAGGGGTATCTATTACTGTACTTGGCCATAGATTGATAACTTGTTGGGTTATACTCCCCTTGATGTGTCCCTATTTAGCTGTGCTCTTTTTTGTCCCCTGCTACAGGTGCGCTCATCAGTCTGACGGGATCAGCCTCTCCGAAAGTCCAAAGGCTCCCTTGTTTTTTCTTCCCCCCTCCCTCTTCCAGCGTTCTGGTAGTTAGTGCCCTGTATATTATATCAGTGCACTCTGCTAGGGCGAGGGTAGGGGATAGGGATCAGCATCGCCTCTGCAGTATTGGGCTCTGTTGGATGGTCGAAGTGACAGAAAACCAAGCCCAAGAATTGAAATACTGCCCAGGCGATGTTGTATGGGACCAGTCGGGAGATGGCTGAAGAGGGTGGTATAACTCTGCAGGACCTTATGGGGGCAATTACTACCCTGCAGTCTCAGATGCATGATTTAAGGCAAGATAACCTGGGGTTCCGACAGGAACTTGGTGCAATAAGAAGCAGGGATCAAACTAGGGGCCAACATCCAGTATTACAACCTGCAACCTTCCATTTTGATAAGGGTGCGGAGCTGGGAGCAGCGGGAGGGCCCCCCTTGGCTGTTTCAGTTACTACTCCCGTACCAGTTCCGTTAGCAGCTCCCGAACGATTCTCAGAGGACTCTAGCAAATACAGCACGTTTATGAACCAATGCCATCTGCATTTTATGTGTCGGCCTAACGCCTTTCCGGACAATTCTGCTAAGGTGGCATTTTTTCGTTTCATATTTGGTTGGAACAGCAGCTCAATGGGCTGTACCTTTGGTAGACAGTGATGACAAGGTGTTGTATGATTATCTGGCCTTTAGGGAGCTAATAAGAAGCTTGTTCGCTAAACATGCCTTTATGCAGGCGAGCGATGTGGAGTTGATAAAGTTACGCCAAGGCAAACAGGATTTAATGACTTACATCACCACATTCAACCGGTTGGTGTCTGAAACCCATTGGCCAGCTGAGAAAAGAACCTTTTTGTTCTATCAGGGACTGGCGGAAGATGTGAAAGACATTGTGTCCCAGGTGGTAGATCCTCCATTAGAATGTGCAGCTTTTATTGATCTAGTCGTGAAGCTGAATCATAGAATGCTGGAACGACGTGGGGAGCGGAGTCGTTTTCAGTCATCCCGTGCGGTAGGGGTGAAGAGCGAGAGTAAACCGCCACTTGACTGGGGTTGAACCTGTGGAAATAGGGGGTATCAGAGGCCCGCTCACCTTTGATGAGAAAGAGAGAAGGCGAGATTTGAATTTGTGCTTATACTGCGGCCGTGCTGGTCATTATGCACGTGAATGCCCAATTAAAAATTCTACTGTAACGCCTAAAAAGACAGTGGCATGTGTGGCAGTGTAGGAAGAGTATAGTAGGTCATATGAGGTAGCAGGAGCAGTACAGAGGGCACCATGGCACTTCACCATTTCGGCTTGTTTGGTGGTTGCAGAGGATAATCGTGCAGTGGTTTCAGTTTTAATTGATTCAGGAGCGACTGGCAAATTTATGGATATAAGGTTGGCAGAAAAGTTAAGGGTTCCATGTGTATACAAGGAACAACCCGAGCCAGTAAGGGCCATTGACGGGACTGCATTGTCGTCGGGATCTATCACACGACAAACCGAGCCTTTGTGTTTGATATGCGACAATGGGCACTCCGAGTATGTTTGTTTTGATCTGATAGACGCTCCTTCGTTTGGTTTGGTTCATGGAGTGCTATGGCTGCAACTACATAACCCTCGGATAGATTGGGTAAGACGCACAGTACCTTTGGATTCGGATCACTGCTTGCGGAGTTGTTATCAAGTGGCCACTGAAAGGGTATCACCGTTGGTATGTGCGACTGTGGGTCAGGTGCTGGAGACTGTTTCTATACCACCACCTTATCATCAGTTTCGGGAATTGTTTGATAAAGGCCAGGCAGACAGTCTCCATCCTCATCGGTCTTTTGACCGTTGTATCGATCTGGTACCTGGGGCTGTGTTGCCGTGTAGCCGCATATATGCTCTGTCTGAACCTGAGGAACAACATCTTAAGGAATACATTGATGACATGTTGGCAAAGGGTTTTATACGGCCGTCCACATCTCCGGCGTCATCGGCCATCTTTTTCATCCCGAAGAAGGAAGGCAGTATGCGCGCTTGTGTAGATTATAGAGCCCTGAACAAGGTTACAGTGAAGAATAAATATCCTCTCCCCTTTATTTCGGTACTGCTGGACCAATTGAAACATGCTGTTGTGTTCACTAAATTGGATTTAAGGGGAGCCTATCACCTCATTCGCATCCGGCCGGGCGACGAATGGAAAACTGCTTTTAGGACTAAGTTTGGTTTGTTTGACTATTTAGTTATTCCTTTTGGTTTATGTAATGCTCCGGCAGACTTTCAGTTTTTCATTAATGAAGTGTTGAGAGAGTATTTGGATTTGAGTGTTTTCGTGTATATCGATGACATTTAGATTTTTTCTGCGTCTATGACTGAGCACGTGGGACATGTGAGCAAGGTGTTACAGAAGTTGATGGAGCATCAGCTGTGCGTAAAACTGGAGAAGTGTCAGTTTCATAGGTCTAGTGTGGAATTCCTGGGATTTATTATCTCAGGGGATGGTATTCATATGGATCCACGAAAGATCGAGGCCATTGTCACCTGGCCTAGGCCAACCTGTGTAAAGGAAGTGCAAATACTGTTGGGGTTCGCCAATTTCTATCGGCATTTTATATCGCATTTTTCTGACTTGGTAGAACCCTTGACGGCTTTATTGAAAAAAGGGTGTTGTTTGCATGGTCTTCGGAGACACAGGCTGCTTTTAGCAAGTTGATTGACAGCTTTACGTCTGCTCCGGTGCTTGTGCATCCTGATCTCTCTTTGCCCTTTTATGTAGAGACTGATGCCTCTTTATGTGCGGTTGGTGGTGTGCTATCGCAAAGAGATCCTGATACAGGAGGTATGCATCCAATTGCCTTCTCTTCCAAAACCCTGTTGCCAGCAGAACGTAATTATACAGTGGCTGAGAGAGAATTACTCGCCATAAAACTGTCATTTGAGGAATGGAGGCATTACTTATGGGGTGCACGTCATCCAGTCACTATATACACAGATCATAAGAATTTGGAGATTTCTAGATCCGCTAGGGCATTGACACCCCGACAGATGTGTTGGGTGTTGTTTTTCAACGAATATGACTTTGTTATTACATATCGTCCTGCAGCCCAACAAATAAAATTTGATGCCGTGTCTCGCATTCATGTGGGTCAAGGGAACGCTGATCCAGAGAGAGAAGTGAGACCCATGATTGCTGAAGATAGAATCATAGGGAGCGTCTCAGTGGAGGACTTTATGGATTCCGTGAGAGAAAAGATGAAGCATGTAGATCTTGTTCCATGGTTGTCGCAATCATCGTATAAGGTGTGTGATGGGCTACTGTATCATGAGAAGCGATTGTTTATCCCTCCTGAGCTGAGAGACTCCGTGTTACATTGGTGTCATTCCACTGCCTTGGTTGCCCATCCAGGTGTTCCTAATACCAAGGAATTGTGTTCACGGTGGTTTTGGTGGGATACATTGGCTCATGACGTGCAGGTGTTTGTGGCTTCTTGTCCTGTTTGTGCCATTAGCAAGTCTTCGCATTCAAGTCCCTCAGGAAAGTTATTGCCTTTGCCAGTACCCCCTACACCTTGGCATACCATCAGCATGGACTTTGTGACAGACCTCCCTTTAATTTCAGGGTGTACTGCCATTATGGTGGTAGTGGACTTGTTCACTAAAATGGCACACTTTGTCCCCTTGCCCAAGATACCAACAGCAAGGGAAATGGCTAAATCCTCTATGACTACTGTAGTGAGACTTCATGGGTTGCCAACAGCCATAGTCTCAGAGAGAGGGGCTCAGTTTGTTTCACATTTCTGGACAGAGGTGTGTTCTCTTTTACGCATGGAGATACGTCTGTCCTCTGCATATCATCCACAGACGGATGGACAGACGGAACGCACTAATCAAACTATGGAACAATACCTTCGATGTTTGATGTCTTCTTTGTCCTGTTATTGGGTGGAGGCCATCCCTTTGGCGGAATTCGCTTATAACAACAGTGTGCATTCTGCCTCAGGTATGTCCCCCTTTTTTTGTTCTATGGGATATCATCCCAGAACATTGCCGATGCAGCCTTCCGGTTCTGTGCCTGCTGTAACCGAACTGGGCCGAACCTTGCGGCATATATGGGGGGAGGCACAAATCCATTTACATAAAGCTAAGGAGACAATGAAAGAGCAGGCTGACAAACACAGGAATCCAGCCCCCTTGTATGCAGTAGGGGATAAGGTGTGGTTAGCTACAAAAATTCTGCGCATTAGAGGACCACGGAAACTGTTGCCCCGTTATGTGGGCCCTTTTACCATCTGTAAAGTGATCAATCCGGTGGCTATGAAGCTAGAACTACCGGACGAGTATGGGGTTCATCCTGTTTTCCACACATCCCTTATTAAGCCCTATGTGCCAACTACACAAACACTACCTCCTCCTCCACCTGTGGTTATCCATGGCCATGAAGAGTTTGCGGTACAGTCTATTCTGGATGCACGTTGCAGAAGGGGTAGGCGGTATTATCTAGTAGATTGGAAGGGGTATACAGCTGAGGAAAGAACTTGGGTATCGGCAAGTAACGTTCATGCCCCTCGATTGGTGCGCCAATTCCATGTGCGACACCCTACAAAGCCCTGTCCAGTAGGAAGACCCTTGGGAGGGGGGTACTGTTAGGATCCAGTCCTCTTTCTTTGGTCATGTACAGGTAGATCACCTGACACTGAGCGAGAGGGGCTTCTGTATATAAGGACTTCCTACTCATGTCTCATTGCTTGGTTTTGTGTTCCTGTCGTTTTGGACCAGCTCCGCTTGGATTTGATCGGCTCTTCGGATCAAGCTCTGCCTTCCGTGGGGATATTGAGAAGCTTTGCCTCGCTGACCGGCGGCTGCCGGTCTGTATTTTAGTCCCCGCCTTTTCAGGAACCCGCGTTCTATTTTTGCTCCTCTAGCGAATGTTACCTGTGACTTTCCTCCGACTTCTGTGGTTTTGCTAGCCCCTGGGACTCCTTCAGCATTTCTACCCGGATTTCGTTTCTGTACGCGGCTGCGTGCAGACCACTGTGCAGCGTCTTCCGGGGTTTGTTGCAGCCACTTTCTTTCGTTTTGTCCTTTTTTTGGTTCTTTTTACGAACACTTTGGGAATCCGGTCACGGAAGTAGCGTTTCTCCTTAGTTAGTTAGTCTCGGTGGGGGGGGGCTACTTTTCTGGACTTCGTGTCTATTTCATGAACATTTGCTGAACTTCACAAGGGGGTTTTTATGTCCGTTGACTTTTTCCCCTTTGTTCAAGTCCTACATTGTTTGCCTGGATTTGGTCTTGTGGCGTGTGGGGAAGCCAACCACACCTACTGCAGTACTGCATACGGAGACGGTTCTTTGGTAAGAGGGGCTTTTTGCCTAGGGGTATCTATTACTGTACTTGGCCATAGATTGATCACTTGTTGGGTTATACTCCCCTTGATGTATCCCTATTGAGCTGTTCTCTTTTTTGTCCCCTGCTACAGGTGCGCTCAACAGTCTGACGGGATCAGCCTCTCCGAGAGTCCAAAGGCTCCCTTGTTTTTTCTTCCCCCCTCCCTCTTCCAGCGTTCTGGTAGTTAGTGCCCTGTATATTATATCAGTGCACTCTGCCAGGGCGAGGGTAGGGCATAGGGATCAGCATCGCCTCTGCAGTATTGGGCTCTGTTGGATGGTCGAAGTGACACTCTGTGCAATTAATAAATCAAGGCTGAATTCAAGTTATGAACCCTGCTGTCCACAGTGTAGATTGAACGCAGCAGTCGGTACAGATATAAGTCTGCGGTGTTGTGGCGCTGGGTTTGCAGGGGGCTTGTGTGGAGGAGGCCCACGGTCATGGCGGCAGCCACGTGCCAGGATGAAGCCGCCACTCTGGCAGACTCTTTTGTCTTCGCACAAGAGAACCACGCCCGGGGCGTGGCCTATGTATTTATACTCTTAAACTGGAGTTGCGTACATTGGACCAGCCCACTCCTCTTCCGCTTCAAAGGGGGGACAACACAGCTACATGACCATGATCTTCCCCAGTGTCTGAGGTAATATGGTTGCATCCACTGTGCAGTAAACTACACGTATCAATACTATATCTCCACATGGAGAGGTTTGTGGTTTGTATAGTGAGTTCTCTGCAGCACATCACCGGTACACTTAAGATTGTGTGAATTATTGTTGATGGGCGAGTTGCCTCCTTCACACATAGTTGGTTGCCACATCTCTTAACATTCAGCTATTGTGCGGTTGAGGGGATATGGTATTTTGGGAAGGTCTGTTGTTCTGTTTTGCGCTGCCTTGATAGTAGTAGGGGGAGAGTAGTCTGGGGTGAGGTTCTGGTGGTAGTGGCGCTGGGTGTTGTGGCTTTGTTGGGTGTCAGAGCTATATGATTAGTAACTCTATCATGTGTTGGTCTTTAGATGTGGGTGTGAGTTGGGTCTAATTCATGCAGTGGATAGTCGACCTTCTAACACCAGTTAAAGGTTGATGTTAATTTGTTACTGGTAAGTGGGGCTATCGCCTGTTTTTAGATAGCATTACAGATTTGGCTGGTTGTTGAAAATATGGGGAAGTGGTGTTTTGTGTTTTTTTTGCACGGGAACGCCTAGTTTGTATATCATTAGCGTTAGTTGTGGCTCTGGTTTGTGGCAATTTTGTTGGCGGAAGGTATCAATGGAAGAGTGGTGATATTTGCAGTTTTTACCAGGTGGAGAATGGGATGATAATTTAAAAAGACAGAAAAAAAAGATACGCTTAATGAACATTATAATTTGCAATTAGCATTTGAAAAACCTTTGAAATTCACTGAAAAAGCCATAGGATTTACCGACGTTATAGTTAGGAGTTAGCATTTAAAAAACCTTAGAAATTCACTGAAAAAAACGTAGGTGTCAGGGACGTTATAGTTAGTTGGGCATTTGACTCATATAAAACCAGAGTAATTCGCCTGGTATAGTTAGGTGAGCTAACTATAACTCACGCGCCCCCAATGCACTGCTGATGACGTCACATATTACGGAGAAAATTACAAAAAATAATTTGATGGACAGAATGTAGATCAATGTCTTACATTCACCCCAGTACAAGGATCTGGGCCTAAATCCATCGTTTTTTGCACTCCACACCACCCTGGGTCAGATAATGACTTTATGCAAATCAGCTCTGACCCTGTGCCCCATGGGAACAGTCCAGTCCGAACTACAACAGCCATATCTTTCCCAGACCGGAATCAAGCATCCGAGGACCGGACCGGTTTCGAGGTAACACCTCTCATCAGCCGTCACATATTACATCACTCATGACATGGTCAGTGACATCACTGATGACATCACTCATGACATCTCAAACGACATCACTCATATCATCACTCATGACATCATCCACATGATAATCTGATGCATATACTGATGCTCTAATATAAACTTTGATACACCCATTCTAAAATGCAGACTACTATTTCTGAAACCATACAGGCAAGAATGTCATATACTACATACCACTCATTATTTCGTAGGTCTACACACACATCCAGTCACTTATACTTGTAGTTACTCATCAACAGAGGACTATAATATGCACTCATACATCTATACATGTAGTCACACTCTGCCACTCATCCATAGAGTCACTCACACACCTAGTCAGTAAAGCAAAGAATCAATCACATACCCATTTACTCATGTATACAGTTATACACACCAACTTCGTTATTTTTAGGCATACCACATCACTTATTCATACAGAAACTAACACATACTTATTGTCTTATACAATCACTGATATAAGCAGACACTTATTCATACATGCACTCTTCGAATAACTTAGTCTCACGTATACTCATTTATATACTCCAACACTCACATATAGTGCTTTAAAACATGTAGTTAGTAACAGATATACCACTGAGACATTCATTCACTCGCCAATACACCCATACACACACTAACTCACCCATACAGTCCTTCCCAGATGTACTTTTTAATCCATACAACCACTGAATTACCCACTCTGACATCTATGCACGGACTCATACACCCCCCACGCACCCACCCACACAGACACTCAGGGACCCATACAGATACTCATGCAACAAATCAAAAACCTATATAGACACTCATGTAGCTGTTGAGCAACCCATGCAGTTGCTTACACACCAACGGAAAGACTGATACAGACTTTCACACAGTTTAGTCACTAACCCATGTATTCAGTAAGACACGTTCAATCACTCACTTCTACAGTCAGTCATGCATTCATTCTTTAATACACCTTGGCATATATATATATAAAACATATTTAACCTTTTCAGAAACACACATTCACTGGATGATGTCATGAGTGATGTCATCAGTGATGTCATTTGAGATGTCATCACTGATGTCGCTGACTTTGTCATGAGTGATGTAATATGTGACGTCATCAGCAGTGCATTGCGGGCGCGCGAGTTATAATTAGCTCAAAGAATTTCACTGGTTTTGTATGAGTCAAATGTCCAACTAACTATAACGTCCCTGAAACCTATGTTTTTTTCAGTGAATTTCTAAGGTTTTTTAAATGCTAATTCCTAACTATACCGACTGTAAAACCTATGTTTTTTTCAGTGAATATATATATATACACTTTCAGCTGTGTACCGCAGGCAGGTAGTAATCATATGCCCACTTGGGCTGTATTTTTTATGAGCATGGTTATGCATATACACAACTGATTTCTTTTTTGACTGATATAATATGCATATCTAGCAATATTGACAGCATTTCTTCAGTCAATAAGAATTTTTTGACATTTCGGATCAAGTAAAATATTTATACTATTAAGGTATTCATTTTGGCAGTTTTAGCTTTTTTACATTTTTTATGTTTTAATAGATTTTAATTGCCATTTACAATATTTTTTTATCCTTTTGTACAGAATTTTATATACACGTGTCCCCTACTTGCATTTAAGCAGTAAGATATGAGAGGAATTTTAAACTGTCTTATTTATATAGATACAGATGTATTGATAACAATTTGTTGTATACCATGCTCGTGGTTCAGAAAGTACTTCTTCACTATTTATTGTGGAAACAGCTGCTTGTAATTTATCATTTGCACTAGCACTTTAAATATCTGGTTAAGCATACGCAACGCGTCATGTGATCAAGGCCCAGGTGGGGCTGAAACGCGATGTGGCAGTGATGCTGAGGGATTAAATAAAGAAAATACCTCGCACGAAGAACTTTTGGTCTGCATTCATCTATCCTGCTGGTGAGTGGAGTTACGGATGAAAGACTACTATATATATATATATATATATATATATATATATATATATATATATATATATATATATATATATATATATATATATATATATATATATATATATATATATATATATATATATATATATAATTTTATGTATTCATTTTGACATTCAGGTTAATTTATATATATATATATATATATACATTTTTAAGTGGCAATAAATCATTGTAATATAACATTATTTCCTATTGGGTTCTATTTTGCTATGGGAGTTCATTCTTTTCTATGTGAGAATCTTGCAGTTTCAGTAGTTTACCATGTGTGGTGGTGATTCCTACTGCTCCTTTTTGGCTGTAGTAAATTGCACTCGTAAATGTGGCTCCATGCCCCAGTCACCACCTAAAATTGGCAGGGGAACGCGTAAAACCAAAATTAAAATTAAACATGCCAGGACCCTACTTGTAATGATATTGTACATACTGCATCATTCTTTCAAGTTCCAAGATAGCTTTCACATTTCTAAGCAATATGTTGACCATTTTAGAGCGAAAACCAATGATGATCTATGCACAGACAGTTCAAAGGATGTGTAGTAAACATTGCACCTGGCAGCCATCCATCAATGAGAAGGTGTATAGTATATCACTGCTGTGCTGAGCCACGTGGCTAATATAATGCTTCTAAACATGGTGGATGTTGGACCTTGCCTTTTTTGCAGGGCCACGCCCAAACTTTTTGCCTTCCTCCTCCTACTTTTTGCAGAATTTGCTTTGTTGGCTTTAGGATTCTGCACACTTCAGCACTGCTAACCAGTGCTAAAGTGCTTATGCTCTCTGCTCAAAACATGGTAACATTGGCTTATACCCCAATAGAAAATGTAATTTACTTTTATAAGTCCCTAGTAATGTGCACTACCTGTGCCCAGGGCCTGTAAATTAAATACTACTAGTGGACCTGCAGCCCTGATTGTGCCATCCACTTAAGTAGTCCATCAACCATGGCTCAGGCCTGCTGTTGCAAAGACTGTGTGTGAAATTTTAACCTGCCTTGTCGATCTGGCAAAATAAACTTTTTGCTAGGCCCAAACCTTTCTTTTTAATAAATATGAAACATCCCTCAAATAGGCACAGCAGAAGCTAGAGGGCACATTTCAGTGTATTGAAAAAGTAGGGCCTGTATATGTCCTGGTAGTGAAAAACACTTACATTTGTTTTTCATGAGTTTAGTGTTGCAGGAGCGGGACCGCCCTACTCCCGTACCACCAAACCCATGTTTGAGCATCCCACCAAATTAGGAATTTTCTCCTGACTGGCGGGCTGGTCTTTGGTGTTCCCACGGAGTTGGCTATGAAATATGCTCCGCAATGGGAACATCAAAATCAATACCTCCACGGCTTGGACTGCTGCAGTCCAATCCGTGCATGTAATGGGGTGCATGTACACATGGTAGTACAACATGTGGCTCCCTGCATGGTACCCCATGGTGCAGAGGCAAAATGGGGCCCTGTGCGGCCCCCTTTGTTTCCTTACCACTATGCTTTTATTGGTAGTCGCACAGCCATGAAAAGTGTGGTGGTGACTAAACTCAGAATATGCTTGGCGGGGTCACAGCGGCCCAGCCAAGCATATTGTGACCTCAAGACCACTGTGCCACCACCAGGGATCTCTAATCCTTAGGAGTTGCAGTGGTCCCACGGAGGCTCGAGTGCCCAGGTCTTAATAGGGCGGATGGAAGACTGCCACTGCTGTGCCCCCATCAGTCTGACAGCCGATGGACTGCCAGACTCATAATAAGGCCCTTAGTCATTTGGTGCCTGCAGCCTGTCTCTGGTCACGCAACTGAGTGTAGTTGGCAGCTGGACCTTGTGCATTCCTCCTGCGCAGCCACCATGATGGAAGCTTAGGTATCACTTGATGGGCAATCACTGGCAGGATGGGAGGGAGAAGCTGAGTCCAGCCTCACTTAAACTGAATCGGTTGTGTCCTGTCTCCAAACAAAGGGCTGCATACCTCCTGTATTTAGTCACGGAAGCCAAAGCCAGACGGCATGACACCTGTGCACTTCAAAGGCATGCCTCTAAAAGCTTCTCTCCACTCCAAAGGCTCAGCTGGGTCTAAATACTGGACCTCAGACAACACCACCTCAGTATACTTCTGGACCTCTGGATACTCTGCCAGGAAGAACTACTGCTGTGCTGCTGAAGGACTGCCCCTGTGCTGGAATGCACGCTGATGGACTCCTGCTATGATGTGCTGACCTGCTGCCCTCTTGCCTGGGTCAGAAGGGCTGGTCCTGAATCTCTTTAACCCAGAACCCAGAATGACTGCAAGGGCTAGTTGGCTTGCCTCCTAATCTGAAGCCTCAGGGACACAACAGGCTTCCAACAACCCTGTATCTGCACCTGGACTCTGCCATCTGCGAGTGTACCCTGCCATGTGGTGCCATCCCAGTCCTGGTCCCTTGAAAGTGGGCTGCTAAAGGTGCTTCACCAAGCTCTGTGAAGCTAGCAGACTGGTTGCATCTACTCTTGCGTGGGGCACAGCCCGACCTGAAATAACGCATCTCCGGTGTTGTGTGGATTTGATCCATCGCAAAGACCTGCACCGTTGCGGTGTCCTGCAACACATTCAGAACCACCACAGTGCGATGCATCCTTGGCGCAGATCGTCACATCCCTCGCCGGCAGCCCTGATGACAATTTTGGAATCCACATTGCAGCCTCACAGGTCTACAGAACTAACGCATCTCCCTGACTGCGTGTCGCATCCTCGACACTAGACTTCACATCGCAAGCCCCATTGAAGGGATTCTCAACAATGGTTCAGGCCTTTGTATTGCATCCTTGCCACATTTCATAACTGACACATCACTTTTGCTGCGTGGCGCATCTTCAACGCGGATCCTCATCAATGGTCCACAGACCAGAGTTTAAATCTCTTTGTTGGGGGAAGGCCAAGATGGCGACCAGAGCGGTTGCAGAACTCTGAGCTCCGCTCTGCACCAGTCGGAAGTATCCTGATTCCTTTTTGCCTGGCCCAATATCCTGCACGGAAGCGGCAACGGAAAGCTCCCTGCACCGCTTTCCGCTGATTTCGGAGCTGTCGGCAGCTGCACGGGTCCGCTGTAGGCTATGATTCCTGATCGCGCAGGCGGGGTGCCATTGAGGCCTCGAGATCCTGGGCGTGGACGGGGCTACTCGGCACGGGCTGCTGCTCGATTGGCCAGTGCGCGGGCCCTGCTGGCTGACTGTGGGGAGGGTCAGACTCCTGGCTTTTCCTGTTACCACCGCCAGGATACCGGGGCCCAAGTCGGGGCACCTGTGATCCCCGACCCGAGGTGGGCAGTGAAGCCGGGGACACCATTTGGAGTGTGTGGCAGTGACGCAGTCCGCCTGATTTTGTGCCCTGCGCCTGCGACGGCCCGCCCCGAGACAACAGGAGCTCCAGGGCCAACGAGAGCCTTTCGACCTACTGTAGGCCACCCCCTGGAAGGGGAGGGCCTACAGGGGGGTACTCCTGAGTCCCCCCTTGAACTTGGACCGAGAGAGGCGAATCGGGCCCCCCCGCACACCTCGTTGCACATGAGGGCAAATGTGAGGGCAGCGCGTGCCCCCCAGCATACCACTAGCCATCCACATTGTGCCTGGGACCACGGGGTGCTAACAAGAAGATACCCTGTGCTGGGACCGCGTGCCGAGGGAGGTGAGACAGGGAAGCCCGGGGGAATGGCCAGCACGCTCCCAGGTGCATAAACTTTGTAGTCTGGGCCCACCGCTGACATTGGAGGGTAAAGGGTACCTCAGAAGTCCTTCTGATACAATGGTTGCCCATGTGGCGGTCCACATTGTGAGACACCCTAAATCCGATAAGGCACATATCCTTAATCCAGCCACCTGCAACATCATGGCTGCTCATCCTTGCAGCCCATCTTTGCGCCCCACTGGGGCACCGCTCCTGGACCCCTGGCAATCCCGACCCATTGCGAGACGCATAATCCAACACCCTGCCGGTCGCCTCCTGCAGACGGCTCAATGGGCAAACCAAGAGCAGAGAAGCCCCAGACACAACCTCTAGAAGTGGAATCAGCATCCCCGGGAACTAAGAGTGCGGACCTTTCAGGCCCCCTGCTGAGGGAGACTTCAGTGACCACTTGCAACGCTTTGATGAGCTGCTGGTGGCAATACTTGACATTAAAACCACTCTGGGAACAAAGATTGACTCCATCGGCATTGATATGAGGCACCTGCAGGAAGATCACAAGAAACTAAAGGGTCGAGTGGAAGAAACCGAGTCTACGCTGGCATCGCTGTGACCCACGGTAAACGCGAGGACCACCCAACTTCAGTCCCTCAAAAAAGAGGTGGACTTCCTGAAGGCAAGAGTGGACGACCAGGAAGGGCCCTCCCGCTGGAATAATGTACCCATCGTGGATCTTCCTGAATGAGCGGAGGACCCCAATATGGAGCTCTTCCTTAAAGACTGGTTCTCACGAGACATCCTGCTGGGTAAGATGTCGAAGTTTTTCTCTATTGAGCAGGCCCACAGCGTACCGGGGGCCCCCTGCCCGGGCACTTTTCCTAGACTGGTGTTGGTAGATTTATCAACTATCGTGACATGAATCACGAACTGCAAGTCTCCCATAAAAAGGGCCCTTGGCAAATCTACAACGCCACAGTTCATATCTACCCACACTAGACTCTAGCTGTGCAACACCACTGCTCCTCATACCTGGAGGATAAGAAATGCTCGAGGGACCGCGATGTTTAGTACTCCCTCCAATACCCGGAGCATCTTCGCATCTGTCACAAGGAGGGCACAGTCTTCTGCAATACCTCCGAAGAGGCATGGACCTGGATCGACCAACAGGGCCTGAAACATGGGCCCCCCGTACTATCGATGGATCCCCTTCAATCATGGACATTAGTCGAATCACGCAGGGTCTGAGGCTAAGGTCGGCTGCGCCGCCCAATGAAAGCTCAAGCGGCCCAGAAACGGGCACAAGCCATTAAGACGGCGGAACAAATGGGATCCCCCAATTATTCTCCTAGATTGGACACGGACTCTGATATGATTATGGACCAGACATTGCACATCACGGCCTCGCAGCTTGAGGCGTTATAAGGGGCGGCCCGGCCTACACTTCACAAACTGCAAATGCACTGGGTTGACTTTTCTGAATTCTGAGATTTTTTCAACTGCAGTGGTCGGACGGCCTGCACATGCCTGCTGAGTGCCAGGCTGAATCATGGGAGGTGGCAAGGACACTGTACGCCAACTCTGCAATACCCTCCCCTATGATGAAAAAGTGGCTGGTATAGTAAACCATTTGTTCTTATTTGATCTATGTTATATTTGGTGTTTTATTTGATCTGCATTTTAGTGCAAATGGCCCAATGCCCACTGGCAAACAGGCCTGGGTTGGGAAGTTGGGAACCTTTGAT
Source organism: Lissotriton vulgaris (assembly GCF_964263255.1). Lineage (NCBI taxonomy): Eukaryota > Metazoa > Chordata > Amphibia > Caudata > Salamandridae > Lissotriton > Lissotriton vulgaris. Next base: position 411,936,460 of record NC_141699.1, on the reverse strand, counting down.
TATTATGTTGATCTCTTTGTATGTCTGCTAACAATGGGGTCTGAGGATTGGCTACACCTAGTTCATATTACGTGGGGGTGGCGGCACACGGGTGGGGTGTAGACTATCAGTTAGTAGCCTGCTACACACAACGTCTTTACCCTACGACTATGTAGATGGCGCTGGGGATTACTCTCTTTTGACCTGGAATGTGAGGGGGTTGGCGGGATGCACTAAGTGACACAAAGTATATCAATACTTGCGCAGCCACTGGATCATGTTTGCGCTGCTACAAGAGACACATCTCACCACACAAATACATGCTTTGCTCTACAAATGCTGGAGGGGTACAATTCTGGGTACTGCGTATTCCGGAAAATCCCGAGGAGCGCTTATATGGTTTGCACCGGGGACCCCACTGCAAATCACACACTCCAGAGTGAACACACAGGGCCGCTTGGTTACCATGGAGGGCCTCCTGAATGGGTCCCCCTTGGCACAGGTTTCTCTCTATGCCCGAACTCGGGTCAGTCCATCTTCTTACAAACACTCACACCATCCTTGCTTACAGATCCTATGGCCCCCATGTACTGCGGTGGTGATTTTAATGGTGTGCAGGATCTCGACCTAGATTGTTCCTGCCCCCTCTTCTGGGGGCAAATCTATTAAACTAGCACAGCACATGTCGGAATGGGTGTCCAATATCCAGGTCCACGATGTATGGCGTAGGCTGCATCCCCAGGCATACATACTTACTCATACTACTCAGCACTACACGACTTGTATACATGGATAGACACACTATTCTGTTCAGATAACACCCTCCACAGCGAATTGCATGCGCTTCCCAATCACACCCGCTACAATTGAACTTGGCCTGAGGCCCGAGATTTCTACTGGGCGCTTACCAAGCACCTTGCATCGCCGACTTGTCTTTCCGGGCCACCATCCTAGACTCCACTGAATTCTATTTTACAGTGAATGACGGAACTGCCTCGTCGACAGAAGTGGAGTGGGACAACTTCAAGTCTGTTCTCTGAGGGCATGCCATCAAGACTACATACGGCGGCCAGAAAACGCTGACCACTGCGCTTTGCACACACGAGTTAGCGATACAGAGCTGTAAGCAGCGCATCCCTACCGACCCCCATATTGGCCTCTCGCTAGCCCAGGCTCGCTTGGCATATAAAACCACGATGGATTACTTATGCACGTTAGATTACAAAACATAACTGGCACGCAGACACAGGGAGGGCGACAAGGCGGGTTGACTACTCGCATGGCTGTTGCAATCCGACACCGCTAAAACCACCAATCACTGCCATATACACATCTGGCAGGACCCTAGTTAACACGCAGGACACAATTAACCAATCATTCTATGAATACTTTACAGCGTTGTATGCGGCCGCGGCCACACAGGATCCCACCTCTATTCAGGAATTTCTCATGGGACTACAACTCCCACAGGTTACGCCAGCCCACTATGATGCCCTAGAAGACCCCACTGCGCTTGATGAGATTACAGACGCAATTGGGAAGCTGGCAACGGGCAAGACACCGGGGACAGGTGGGTGGCCTTCGGAATTTTATTCCACCTTCTCTGTGCAACTAGCGCCTAGGCTGGCCAGGGAGTACACTGAGGCCTTCTAGACAGGCGAGCTGCCGCCCACCTTGAGGGAAGCAATCCTAGTGGTCCTGCCGAAACTAGCCGTGACCCTCTCCAAATGGCCTCCTATCGCCCCCTGTCGATGCTGAATTTCGACTATAAGGTCCTAAGAAAGGTACTAGCGAATAGGTTAATTACTGCTGTTCCCCTGTTGGTCCACAAAGACCAAAATGGCTTTATACCTGGCCGCAACACAGGTTTGAATTTGCACCAGCTGTTTGCACTGCTGGACTGGACGCAGGGTGTGGTGAAGAAGGCTTAGGTCACCTCCTTAGATATTGAGAAGGCATTTGATACTTTAAGTTGGGCTTATCTTAAGGCGGTACTGGCAGGGTTCGGCATTGGCCCCAAATTCATACAATGAATACGGTTGCTGTACTTCAGACCACAGGCCAGAGTGAAGACGGGTTGCACCTTTTCTCCGCTTTTCTCAATAGCGAGGGGCACACGTCAGAGTTGTCCTCTGTCACCGATTCTTTTCACCTTGGCCATGGAGCCATTGGCGTGCAGATTGCGGCAAAGGGTCAATGATTGGGATCTACAGGTCGATCGATGGTGGCACATAGTATCACTGTATGTGGACGAACCGTTTATATACCTGCGCAGCAGGGCTGAGATACTGCAGTCAATTCTGGACCTCTTAAATACACATGCGAGTGTCTCCCGGCTTCAAGTCAACTGGACTAAGTCAGTGGTGTTCCCAGTGACGCCAATGACACCAGCTCAGAGACGAATGGCGCCAGTCACCCCATTAACATGGACGTTCAACAGTTTTAAATATTTGGGGGTCCAGATCTATCATACGGGGACAGATACTGTGGATGGAAACCTCAGTCGGGCCATAACTTGGCCCGATCAACTCTCCCATTTTGTCTGAGCCTCCCCTTGTCTCCATGGGCTGGGTAGACATCTCAAAGATGCTAGTTCTTCCCCGCCTCCTGTATTTCTTCTATACACTCCCCTACCACCTACCTCGTAGAATCTTCAGGGAACTGTATCTCTAGTGGTCTCCCTCATATGTGTAAACTCGAGAGCCAGGGTGGCTCCCCATAAACTATATCTGCCATTAGCAGATGGCAGCCTGGGTGCCCCAAACAATGAGCGATACTAAGCAGGAACTCAACTGCATTGGCCAATGTGATGGTTCGCCAAAAGCAACCTCACTGAGATGGCTACAGGAGCATTGCCCTGGGATCTCAGAACATTACTGGAATGGATGTTGGGAACGACTACCCCTGTACAGAAACAGTGAGGCAACATTTTAATGGCAGCAGCCAGACGGCGCTGGTCCAAATATGTGATACCCAGGAACCGAACTGCGCCTTACGCCCTTAGCTTACCACCGGAGCTCCTTCCTAGCACGTTCTCCTGTCATGGATGCCCAGAGTTCAGACTGTGGAGGGAGAGGGGGTTAGAGACGTGGAGGGACATGTATGCAGACTTGCAACTGCAAACATTTGAGGATTTGGTAGACACATACGGGGTGCCACAGGGTTCCTTTCTATTACATGCCTTGCTGATGCGCCAATCCCTGCATGCATGGGACACTGACCGAGCCGAGCCCACTACATCACACCTGCTGCACACACTGCTCATGCACGGCCGTGGCCAGCATGCCGTAACAGCCATTTATACTTCCATCAGACTGGACGACCCGCCCGCACTGGCAGCATTGCGTGAGTATTGGGATGGCGAACTGTCCATTACCCTTACTGACAAGTAGGGCTGCAATGCCTTAATCATCCAAAAATTATCTTGACTAACGCTAGGATAAAGTACACCCAATTTAATTATCTACACCATACGTATCATCTCACTCCCCACGGGTTGAGCACGCATGAACACCGCCACCATGGACATATGCCCTAGATACTAAAACCAGGGAGCTACACTCACAGACATGGTGTGGAACTGCACTGTTATTCAAATATTCTGGACCGTGGTGGCCACTGCATTCGCAGAACCGGCAGGCATGCAGGTGGAGGCGGAACCCCTTCACTTTCTACTGGGTGTCACAAGACACAGTTCGTCCCATAAGGGACTGAATAGATTCCTGGACCTTGCCCTGGGCCTGGCCAAACGTAAGATTGCCATGGCGTGGAAGGCATTACTGGACCCTAATGTAAATGCATGGCTGCTCGACCTCCGTAGGGCACTGATGTCGGAGCGCACAAATCATCAAGAGGCCGCAACACGAGCATCAGCGCCTCCGCAACAGACCCCTACACAATGGCAGGAATATTTGTCCGTGATCGAGACTAAACTGTCCGCAGCACCCCCTCCCTCTTAGATTCGCTCATTGGCGTGGGACCCTTGGTCTCCTGGGATCCCTGAGACCTACGGTGATATACGAGTACAAATGCCCGCGCCTACCGAATACTCTGGCCTCCTGTTCCCTGCCTCTCACTTTTTGCATCCTTCCCGTCTCTCATCGCGTCGCTCTCCTTTTCTTTACCCTCCCCACACACACCCCCAGCCCCGACCCATCTACTAGTACATGGCCCATCAAGCCCTTGCAACTACATACATGCTACCCACTGACGCATCACACTGGGAGACACACTCACAATGGCAATTTCACAAAGAGATCGGTTCATATTTTCCTTTTATTCTTTTCAATCCTCTTTTTTTCCTTTTTAGGTCGAGGGACTGTAGGCTTGGCCGTAGGCCAAGACCGGAAGTCCGGAGAATTATTGTTACTTAGAGTGGCTGCTTTATCTCACCTCTCTTTTCGTCTCTCCTCCATTGGCTGGCTTCCTAAATGGAGGCCAGCCATTGGAGGAGAGATGCGTCACTCCAATTTAGCCCCGTCTTTTTCGGATTCGGGGGCGTAAGTTTTGCTGTTCTTTAGACAGTGACGTCGTCCGTCACTCAGGACAGCAAAACACGCCCCCGAAGCCGAAATTTTTCGGAGCTTTGGGCTGCCATTTTTTTTTTCTCGTCTGCCAGTGAGGATCGTCATTTCTCGTCTGCCGGTGAGGATAGTCAGGGTCTTGTTTGTTCTCGTCTTGTTTGCTCTACTGGTGGCTTCACTAGTACTTGGGAGCGCTTTTAATTGCCTCAAAGCGCTGAGGAGTGCTTTCCGTTCATCGCGGCTGCCCACGCCGCACTTTTGCCAATTCTCGTGCCACCCCGCCTTGCAGCGCAAGAAGAGAGGGAGAGAGGAGCCGGCGCCCGTGCCTAACGGTGGGTGGGGCCGGCTGGGACAAAGAAGAGCCTCGTGGGCTCCATTTCCGCTTCCCCCAGGCGGGAGGAAGCTGTTCTCCAGCTCACGGGCAGCGCTGCGCAGCTCCGGTCTCAGGAGCGGACCAGGCCAGAGATCAGCACCAGCGGGGTCCCCGCCTGCAGCTTACCTGGCGCGTGACGGACCGGGCTGCGCAGAAGACCTCCGTCAGCTCCACACCGGGAAGAGTGGTGCATCCAAACTCTGCAACTCACCCTGAGGAGCACCGTCAATCTGCACTCTGCCCCACCCCCGCTCTTCCTCCGGTGACCGAGCTCATGAGGGGCTCTGTGCACCCCCCATCTGCGCGCCCCCTCATCAGACACGAGCGGTGCCCATCAGCCCCTGCACCCATCCTCCCCGGCTGATGTTCGAGGAAACTAACTGCTAACGGGGCCCCCTCTTCTTTCAAGCGTTTCCACCCCTGTCATCTCTACTTAAGACCCCTTCTCGTTCCACTCTCCTTCTATCCTGAGGGGCTTCGGTCCCTCTCACTCCGCACCCTCTAATGTCTCGCTTTCCCCCTGCTGGTGTCTCCGGCCCTGGAGCTGCCCACGGCCCTGAGGTAAGAGTTCGTTGGGGGGTACGGGGTGGCATCTGTCAGTGATGTTGACCAGGGCACTTGACCGGGGGAGCGTAGGCTGCAGGGAGTGACGTGAAGGGTTGTGTGTGCGTGTGTGTAGGAAGGGATGCATGTGTGTGTGTGTGTGAGGAGGGATGCATGGTATCCCCGGCGAGCCGGCATGTGTTTGTTGCTGCATCCGAGGCTGTCTCTTCAGTGAGGGCCCACTCTTGCTCTCAGGGTTGAACATTGCCGGTAATTGCTGGGGGCTTCCCCCCTCCCCCTGTCTTTGAGAGTGCTGTATCTCAGTCAAGGACACCCCTGACTGCTGAGGGGCCATTGGTGCCATGCTGCCTCTGAGGCGCTTTGGACTGGGTGAGGGACTCACTGTGCGCCCCTTGCCTGGAGAGGGCCAGGTCCTGCGCTCTGAAGGGTTGTTTGTCTTTCCCTGGTGAGGAGTTGACTCTGCCCCCTCCCTCCTCAGACTATCCTCTCAGCGAGGGACTGTCTCTCCTCCCTCATCCTCCTGCTGTCTGTGAGGGGTCTTCTCGTGTAGGGAGCTGCGTGTGCTCTCGGTGACAGTCAGTGTTGTCAGTCTGTCCGTCCGTCGAGAGTCTCTTGGTGCCATGCTCCTCGGAGAAGTCCAGCTGCCCGCCCCCCCTCCCCCCGGGTGTTTGTATTTCTCAGGGGCGGTTGGTGCCACGCAACTGCCCCAGGCCCTTGCCTAGTCTGACGGGTATTTGTGTCCTCGCGGGGGAGCGGCTGCACTCGCTCTCTTTGAAGCGTTGTTTGCCTCGAGGTGGGGGCCGCAGGCGTCCCACCGCCCGAGGAGCCTGCCTCAGTCAGGGGCACTGGGGGTCCAGTGTGGGAGATCTCCTGGAGGGGCAGTCCGGTGCCCTTCACGTACCGGGTGCCACTCCTCGGGGAGGGCCGGGTCTGTTAGCTGTCTTGGAGGCGGGGAGCTGTGTGTGCCTCTCTGAGGCGGTATCTGCCCCTGTCAGGAGACCACGGTGGGTGCCGGGCCCCGCGTGAGGGGTCTGTGCATGGACCGGGTGGACTCATCGCGCTGTCGGTGAGGAGCAGAGAGACCCCCCCTCCGAACACTGCCCGCTCTCACTCTCCATGAAGGAATGTCCGTCATTTTCTGTGTGGAGAGATGCTGCTCCCCCCCTCCCCCTCCCCCACCCACAACAGAAGGAGTGCTTGTTTATTTATTTCTGGTATGTCCAGAATGGGCCAGCTTTTGTATGTGCGCTCCTCTGTTTCTTCTCGGCGCTATGTGACTGACTCTGAAATGTTCATAGAGGGGGAGAGGTCCACTGATGGGAAGATAAGGAGCTTTGGGCAGTACTGGGCAAAGTTCAGGTTAAAGTTCATGGAAGGCAGGAAAAGCGAAAAGCGAAATGCAGGCTCACCGACCAACCAGTGGGCCAACTTTGTGTGTTGTCCAACAGAGGTGTGTTGTAGCTTTTGGGTGCACATCACACCAGATTCTGTGGACTTTGATAAGTGATGTGAAAGAAAGCACATTGTTTGTCGTAGTTCAAGCGCTGTTTCTATGTCTCGGCGGGGGTTGTTATTTTCTTCCAAATCCCAGAATAAATAGCTAGCAGTACACAACTGTGCCTCCACGCTGCGAGACACTGCTTGCCACGCAACTCGACAAATATTTGGACCGCATTGAAAATTGTGAACACAAATTCCAGCAGTCAGGCTGGGTTTGAAAGTTGCAAATTCTGGGCATAATATTAATTTCCACCGTCAATTTGAACGTTTGACAAGGTGACAGTGTGATAAATTCCACCTCTTGTAAATATATGCCCTGATGCAAGTTTTACAAAAGTAGTAACTCGCAGTAGGGAGAAAAAGTTGGAATTACACCCACAGCAGCTACATTTTTACTTTTATTCCCTTGAAAAGTTAATGTTCTCCTTAACTTTCCATTGACTCCCGATCCGGTTTCCAACAATGAAGAACCACGGTCGAGTTTAGGAGTGACTGTGAGAATGTAAAACACACTGTTCACACCACAGCCGACTCACCTGGTCACGGACGAAGGCTTAGGGTACCATGCAGTTTATGTGAATAGGTCCTCTGCCGTGAACTCTTCCTGGTTCTACAATACCTTTCATAGCTCCTGAATAAACGTCAAGCCATACTCTTAATTCAGCTTGGCACTGGACCAAAAGCAGCTGGAACTGGGAGCAGTGCTTAGTTTGTAAAATAATGAGTGCTAGGGCTCTCCTCAGGAGGCCACTACAGCGTGCACCACCCTGGCTGTGCTTGCTCTCCTGCCCCCTGGCTGTGCTTGCTCTCCTACCCCCTGGCTGTGCTTGCTCCCCTTACCCTGGCTGTGCTTGCTCCCCTGCCCCCTGGCTGTGCTTGCTCCCCTGAGCTTGCACCACCCTGGCTGTGCTTGCTCTCCTGCCCCCTGGCTGTGCTTGCTCTCCTGCCTGGCTGTGCTTGCTCCCCTGCCCCCTGGCTGTGCTTGCTCTCCTGCCCCCTGGCTGAGCTTGCTCCCTTGCCCCCTGGCTGTGCTTGCTCCCCTGCCCCCTGGCTGTGCTTGCTCCCCTGCCCCCTGGACGTGCTTGCTCTCCTGCCCCCTGGCTGTGCTTGCTCCACTGCCCCCTGGCTGTGCTTGCTCCCCTTCCCCCAGGCTGTGCTTGCTCCCCTGCCCCCTGGCTGTGCTTGCTTCCCTGCCCCCTGGCTGTGCTTGCTCCCCTGCCCCCTGCCCATGCTTGCTCCCCTGCCCCCTGGCTGTGCTTGCTCCCCTGCCCCCTGGCTGTCATCAGCCGGGAGTATTTAAACTGGCCCGGTGAAGCTATTCGTCCCCCATCCTTCCTGCCGTGATGTCTTGGCTCTTGCAGACCTGCTGGCAGTCTTATACCGGTAAGCCTACTTAGGGAACATGTTGCTTTGTTTTACTTGATGCCTGCATTTTCTAGTCTTTGATGAATTGTGTCGGGTATAATGTCTCTTGCCTGAGCGGCTACCATGTGTATGTATTTCCAAGGGGGAGATGGGCTATACTTTAACTCAGGAACACTGCCTTGATTTCATACTTGATGGGTGAGACTTGAGGCTTAATGAGGAGGGCCTAGCCATATGGTCATTACATATATCTATCAGTGATGGCATTATGGCTTTAGTTAGCAGAAGCTTGGATCATTAGTGGCTCTCTCTGTGTGTGGCTCTGTCTGTGTGTGGCTCTGTGTGTGTGTGTGTGGTGCTCTGTGTGTGTGTGTGGCGCTCTGTGTGTGTGTATGTGGCGCTCTGTGTGTGTGTGTGGCGCTCTGTGTGTGTGGCACTCTGTGTGTGTGTGGCGCTCTGTGTGTGTGTGGCGCTCTGTGTGTGTGTGTGGCGCTGTGTGTGTGTGGCTCTGTGTGTGTGTGGCTCTGTGTGTGTGTGGCTCTGTGTGGATAGCTTTTTTTGTAGGTGGCTCTATGTGTGGGTGGCTCTGTCTGTGTGTGGGTGGCTCTGTATAGGTGGCTCTGTCTGTGTGAGGTTGGCTCTGTGTAGGTGGCTCTGTATGTGTGAGGGTGGCTCTGTGTAGGTGGCTCTGTCTGAGTGAGGGTGGCTCTGTGTAGGTGGTTCTGTGTGAGTGGCTCTATGTGTGTGTGGGTGGCTTTGTATAAGTGGCTCTGTGTGGGTGTAAATGCAATAGGTCATGCATTTGCGAGCGATTAAGCTATTGGCATTTTAAATGACAATGCCATTTATTTAACGATTAAGCTATTGGCTTTGTAAATAACAATGCCATTTATTTATGATTTAAAAAAAAATAATGAGCAATGCCAATAGCTCTACCTTTAATATTGCCGAGACCATTGCATTGTAAATGCTTGTTTCCTTTGTTCCTCTTGTTCAATTTAAATACATTTTGCAAATCTATGTGAGTCAATGGAGAAATGGTTTAGAGGAACAATGGTTGGTTCTTCCTTTGGTACTCCTGCTTTAATTTGACTATTTACAGCTGTGCTGCGCCGCAGAGTGAATCAGCAAGACCAGCCAACAAAGTGGGCTTCAATGTTTCCAAGATGAGTGTTTCCCTATAACTCGCCTATGCCATTCAAATTTACTTCTATTTTATAATGTCAATTCCAGATTGAATCGTCATGTAGATGTTAATGATGTTACCTTATTAAAACCAATAAACATCATTTAAAAAAAAAGTACTTTGTTCAGCAGGCCAAACTGGGGTCTCTGTTGGCGGCCCGCGCTCCATCGCAGTTGGCCTGAACTTGTCACCTTGTCCCGGTCTGACGCAACCAGATAAGCAGTTTTCTCTTTGTGCTTTTTGGTGCTATTTTTACATAAACGTTTGAAAGTAAATATCTCCAGTTCTCATAGTTGAATTTTTGTCGTTTTAGTCATGTTTTATTTATTAAATTAAGTTAAGTTCTATATTTCTAACCTGGTGTGGGATCTTTTCTATAGTGTTTTCACTGTTTTACTGTTTCAAGTGGTGTACAAATACTTCACACTTTGCCTCCAAGCTAAGACTACTTTGTGCCAAGCTGCCAAGGGGGTTGATCATAGGTTAATTTGGGGGTTTGCTTGTGTCTCACACTGACGAGGATTGTGGTTACTGCTTGACCAGGGCTCATACCCCAGTCAACCAGTAACCCAATTTCTAACAATGGATATCTTTGAATGGTAGAACAGTGATACACTATGGACAAAATAGAATGAAGCACTCTTGAAAAGGAAATGAGTGAGCATCCCGGTAAGACTGTCTGAGGGCTCTGCGACTCTATAAAAGAAAAAGAAGGACACGAAGAGAAATAATAAAATGTGGCCTAAAAAAGTGAATAATGGAAAGCTAAAGATCTGGCTACCAGCCCAGGCACTACAGTATATAGCCTTTCCAGTGGACTGTCACCATAAGAAACTCAAGCCTACTGTATAGAGCACAAGATTTACAATAAAGCAATCATTTTTATTCTGTGATATGTACAAAATTACACCTGGCAAAACAAGATTTTACACCTTGTAAAAGGACGTAACAAGGATCATAAAAGCTCAAGTCTGTTCACATGGTTTATAAAAGGGTGTAACAAACAGCAATGGCCACTTCAATAATCTTTGAAATTCCATGTAACAAAGTACCTGTCCACAGTGATTAACTTTGTGCAATGATACTCAACCCTTAGAAGACTACTAACTAACACATGCTTTTCACTATAAATATGTCAGGACAACTGACTTTATCATACCTTTTCATAATAATGAGATCAATCTTATGTCGTCTACCAGGCCGATAACCTCTATCTTTGGCTAGTCATTATATTCAACTCAGGTATCCTAAATTGAGCATAAGCTTTCTCACAAGGCAGCACTCAAACAAACAGCAAAATTGCAAATAAATTAAACATCATTATTGCCAAATCTATCTATCCAATACAGTGCATATTTTCTGTGTTCAGTGGTTATATGAGGAGTTAACCTTCACCATAACGTTTGCTTACTATGTAACTCAGATTCAATTTAATAACTGACCACACTACAATCTTTAACATAGTGTAATAACACACCCTTTAATACCGATTTGCTTTAATAAAAGCATCTCAAAATAAGTAACTTTGGCCTTTAATCAGTAACTTTTTTATAGTAAACAAGAAAGGCCCATAGCCTTACTGCAGAGTAAAAAAAAGTGTAATAATGGCACTTTTTTTCAGCACAAGCACACAACTTAATATTCTCGGCAAAAGTTTGTACTCAATAATATCAGCATTTGCATACATGACATCACACCCAATCTAGGCAGGACATTCAATTTTTTTAAGCCAAAAGTGACTTTATTTTAGCTGGTTGCTGCCTAAAATGCCATCTGCTTCAATGTTAGTCAATGGGGAAAACACATTCCCCCAATTATGTTCCTAAATCTTCCACTTTCTTGTTCTAAAATGTTGGCATGTATGCATTTGGGCAGAACCTTATTCCTCTCTCTTAGTAGAAGTACTTAAAGCTCTTTTTTCTGTTGATCACACTAGGTGAGAGTAAGGAAATGCCTCTTTTGATCACCCCCAAAGTTGTGGACTGATGCTGCTGGTTTTTGGACTCTGGGATTGCTATGAGAGAGGTTAAGGGTTCAAAGGATAAAGGTTTATTAAAACTTAATTGGTTTCAAAAGACAACATAATCAAATGTGTAGCAATAATCAATATATGACTGCATTTGTTAATATAAAGCTCAAAGCAATTGAAGGTGTATAAATATAAGAGGGCGAATGTTAGACCTGGCATCATTGGTGTAGGTTTTGCCTGCATTTGTGCCTTAACCTCCTGTGCTTTTGATGTGTGTTGAACTCTGCTTTGCTGGTCTAAATGCTTTGGGCACTTTGCCAATTCTGTTCAGTTCCAAAGTGCAAGTGCTCCCTTTATAAATTATTGTAATAGGTTTGTGTTTCCATGATTGGCATATTTGATTTACTAGTCAGTCTCTAGTACAGTGCACTGTGTGTGCCAATGGCCTGTAAATTAAATGCTACTAGTGGACCTGCAGCACTGATTGTACCACCCACATAAGCAGCCTGTAAATGTGTCTCAGATCTGCCACTGCAGTATCTGTGAGCAGTCTAGTACTGCCTTGTCAACTTGGCAAGTGCATCCACTTGCCAGGCCATAACCTTGCCTTTTCTTACATGTTAGTCACCTCTAAGGTATGCTTAAGGTACCCCTGTGGGCACGGTGCAGCATATGTGAAAGTTAGTACATGACCTGGTGTATGTGTACTGAAATACTGCCAATTTCGTTTTTCAAGGCTACCTGTTCCCATAGGATTGAATGGGGAATTTGCTTATAACATTTTATAAGCCTAACTCCCCCTGGGGATAATGTAGGAAAATAAAGTTTAGTATGCCTGAACTCAGAAAGTTAAAATGCATATTTTAGTGAGGGGGATTTTTACATTCTGTGTTTGAAAATACCACTTTTGGAAGGTAGGCATTTTCTTGTTTAGCCATCCAGCGTGCCTCTGCTGGGATTGGGATTGACTGTCTGGGTTTGGAGTATCGGGGGCTAGGGAGGTGCAGTGGCTCCAGAGAATGTGATGAGTCAGGGCTGGGCTGGGCTGAATTGACCTGGGCTGAATTTAGAGTAGGAGGAGGAGATTTCCTTTCACCTGAATGGGCCTGGTCTGCCTTCCACGACGCTGTCTCCACCTTCTGTCAGGACGCTGCACCAGAGAAGACAGAACTGGTTTTCACTGAGCACAGGGCTTCTCTGCCACCAGAGAACAAAGGATTTTGTAGTAAAAATATTGGGGCCCTGGCCCCAGAACTTTAGATCACTTCTGGGAATCAAGAGGAACCTTTGCCATAGAGGAGAGCATGAGAAGCTGTGGAGGAGCACGGTCCCTGTGCTGTTTTGCTGTCGGGTTGGCCTGCAGTGGCTACTTGCTGCCAAGGAAAGTAGAAGGATTTTGCTGTTTGCTGTGTCCCCTGCTTGAGGAAAATTTCCAAGGGATTGAAATAGAGCTTGCCTCCTGTTCTGAAGTGTCAGGGACAGAAATACTTTATTTCTTCTGTCTTTCTGCATCTGGAACTGCCGTTTCAGCTGCTACAGAAGGCAATTGCAACACTGACGCTGGCGAGCAACGCCGCAACCTGCACCAAAGCCCTGGGCTTGCTTGTGAAGAGCACGATACACCGCCCAACTTGCACCGTAGGCCCGTCGCCTGCTGATGTCATGCCGCATCGACTCCGAAGCCAGTCACCGAGGCCGCTCCCTGCACTGGAGCCGAGGACACCTCTTGTGAAGCCCACGACGCACTGTCCCAACTCGCATCGCAGTCCCGACTTCACTGACGCCGTCGCTTCATAAATGCAGAGCTGATACGGGAAACACCAAACACATCGGTGTCAAAACATCGCGTTGCTATCGCACCGCGACTTTGACATCGCATGAGCGTTTACATCGCATGATTTTAGTGCGCATGCGACAACGACCCGAGGCCATTAACATCGCATGTAATTGCAACGCATGCGATGTTAAGGTGCGTTCTCATCGCATGCTGCATGCAAACAGTTGCGTTGTAGCTCGCAAGTTGTGTTGTTTCAAGGATGAGAAAATCCATATTACGGATGCATATTACGGATAAAATGCTTGTGTTGTACCTCGGTAAAATGCATCTTAAGGATATGTGGGATTCACGAAAAATTAACAACAAACAGTTGTATGTAGCTCGGCAAAATGCATAAATGCATGTGTTCGTTGTGGGATTCACACATTACGGATATGTGGGATTCAAAATGCAAATTAACAAACAGTTGTGTTAGGTAAAATGCATAAATGCAGTTGTGTTGTAGCTCGTTAAATGCATAGAGAAAAGCCAACGGATATGTGGGTTTCAACCACTACGGATATGTGGGCTGTATCTTGCATTGTGGCATTGCATATAACTCTGCCGACTTTGGTGCTGTCAAGCAGGGTTCGAGTCTCCTATCAAGGAAACTTTTTTATGGATTCACAGGAAAAATACAGGACAGGATACTTGTGTTAAAATGCCAATATTAAGGATGGATGTATGCATGGATGGGTGCTGGCAGGTGGATGTATGCATGGATGGGTGCTGGCGGATGGATGTATGGGTGGATGGGTGGATGGATGTATGGGTGTATGGTGTATGGATGCAGGGAGGGGTGGATGGGTATATGGGTTGGATGGATGTATGCATGAATGGGTGCTGGCGGATGGATGGATGGGTGGATGGATTTTTTTTTTTTTTTAACATCATTTTTATTGCATCACCAATATAAAAGTACAGACAATATATTCATCAACATCAGTATGTACATGAACCAATTCAATTGAGGAATTTGTGCCTTCCTTCCGGGGGGCTCTCCCCGCTTGTGGTGCGGGCAGCTTCATCTTCCGTCTTGGTCTCGTACTGCTTACATTGTCTGACCGCTTCTTTGTGCATATAACCCTGGAATGCTTTTGTAGTTTACGCCCCTCCCCCTCCCCAAATTTTGGTGCCCCAACATCCCTCCAAATCAGCTTCCTACCCACCCTCCCCCGTGGTCGCGCTGCGCTTGAGTAGCCATGTGTCAGTGCCCGGTGATGCAGGAGGAAGCAAACAATCGCTAAGGTGTGTTCTCCTGTTTAGTGTTGGGATCTGCTCCTGCTAGGTCGCTCTCGCCTTCCTGTTCCTCACCGCCCACATCTCTGAGCGCCTGCACCATCATCTCCCATGCAGTCGCCCTTTCCAGTGCTTTCTCATCATTCGACCTCCAGGCCATCTGGTATCGCAGGGTGCTATCACACGCAGCCCATCTCAGACACTCCCCATACCATCTTTTATACGTGGGCCCCACTCTGGACTTCCAATTTCGTGTGATCTCCCGCTTGGCCAAGATAAGCCCCAAATCTATAAATTTACTTGACATCGTATTTCTAGGCGTATGTGGGAACCAGTGAAGGATGCCAACTGCCTTAGTATACTGAATGTCCCTATCCGTCGCCTCGTTAAGGGCCCGCCCAACTTCCTGCCAATAGTCGCCCAGAGAGGGACAATCCCACAGCATATGACATAGATCCGCCCCCGCTGTACTACATCTGGGGCAAGCAGCGTCGGTCGCCCCGAAGTATTGTTGGATTTTCTCGGGCGTGAGGTATGCCCTGTGGACAATATAAAAGTGGATCAATTGGAACCTGGCATTCCTCGAGCTCTTCCGCGCCCTCCTCAGCAGTTGGCCCCAGGTCGTGTCTGGTATCTCCACCTGGAGGTCCAACTCCCACTTGGCCTTCAGGGCTGCCAAAGGTTGCAAGGCCTCCCGCTGCATTCTCGAGTACAAGCACGTGACGGCCTTAAAGGTTCCCGCCGCCATCATGGCGTACTGGCATGCCATTGAGGTACCTGGTTCCTGCTGCCCTTCCCCCCAATGGGCTCGCATGGCGCCTGTGACTGCCGCGTGCAGCAGATAGTCACCCCTCGGTAAGTCAAATCTCTCTCGTAGGTCCCGAAACGGCAGCAACACCCCATCCTCGTAGAGGTCACCCAGCACGTGTAC
Organism: Lissotriton vulgaris; assembly: GCF_964263255.1. Classification (NCBI taxonomy): domain Eukaryota; kingdom Metazoa; phylum Chordata; class Amphibia; order Caudata; family Salamandridae; genus Lissotriton; species Lissotriton vulgaris. The sequence goes on along the minus strand of NC_141699.1, from coordinate 411,921,015 downwards.
TCCCGCCTCTTCCCACCCGAGCAAGCGCGACCAGTCACCTCCATGTGGGAGGGCGGTGATCATTCCCAACGGTATTTCGGGGGCGTACATAAGGCGGACACCCGCCCGCTTACGGGCCCGGTCCCAACACAGACGGAAAGTCTGCTCCTCAACCGTCAGGTCTCCCACTCGGAGTTTCTGGTGCAGCGTGATATACGCCAGAACGTGTCGCGGGGTGCCTTCGACTCTCGCTTCCTCGGGACCTCTATATACTCTCGCCACCTCCTGAGTAAAAGTCTGCAGTTGGGCAGCGAGGTAATATCCCTCGAAGTCCGGCACTGCCATACCTCCCTCATCTTTGGGGCGCAACAGCGTGTCGAGCGCTATGCGTCTCCTGCCCGTGCCCCACAGGAACATTATGATCAGTGACCTCAGGCGTTTGAAAAGCGTACTCGGGATCCATACCGGCAGTGTCCTGAAATAGTACAAAAGCCTGGGCAGGGCTATCATTTTCAGCAGGGAAATTCTACCAGCCAGAGAGAGCGGTAGAGTCGCCCAGAAGTCCATAGATCCACGCAGGGCGTTAACACAGCGAGTTACGTTGCCATCTAGCAGGTCGGATGGGGTGTGGTAGACATAAACCCCTAGATAATGTAGGCAGCGCGGCTCCCATCGGAGTTCCTGAGCAGTGAGTGGGCACGGCTCTCCCGGCCTCAGGGGGAACAGACAGGATTTTGGCCAGTTGACCTTCAGGCCCGATAATCTACCGAACTGCTCCAGTAGCCTCCGTGCCCCCTGGAGTTCAGCGCCGGCATCAGCCAAAAACATTAACAAGTCATCCGCATAAAGGGAGATGAGGTGTGGTCTCCCCCTAAAAGGCAAACCTGCGTAGTGGCGGCCCAGTCTGGCTACCGCAGCGAAGGGTTCCATTGCTAACGCAAACAGTAACGGGGATAGGGAACAACCCTGTCTAGTGCCACGCCTGATCGGGTATTGTTTCGAGATCAGCGCACCTACCCGGACCCTAGCTACCGCCTCATTATAGAGGACCTTGGTCCACTGTATATATCCGTCTCCCAGTCCAAAGCGACGCATCACCTCATACAGGTAACCCCATTCGAGGCTGTCAAACGCCTTTTCAATGTCGATGGACAGGACAAATGGGGAGATGGTGCCTGGCCAGTCCACACCCAACAGTCTCGTGAGTCTGCGGATATTATGAGTGGTGTTGCGTGTCGGTATGAAACCGCACTGGTCACCGTGAACCAGGCTCGTCATATGCACTAGCAATCTGTTGGCTAGAATCTTACTAAGGATTTTGTAATCCGTCGTCAACATAGACAACGGGCGGTACGAGGACAGCGCCGTACCCTCCCTGCCCGGCTTCAAGAGTGGGATCATTAGGGCCTCGCACATGGAGCCCGGGAGTCGGCCCTTCTCCTGCGCCTCATTGTATACCTCGCGCAGCCGTGGAGCAAGATGCTCCAGGTATTTGCCATAGAATTCGATCGGTAGACCGTCAAGGCCCGGGGTCTTGTTTCTAGCCATCTGTTTTACTGCGCAACCTATTTCACCGAGGGAGATGGGCCGCCCTAACTCCTCTGCCTCCGAGTCCTCCACTCGCGGCAACTCCAGCCCATCCAAGAACTCCTCAAGCTCCTCTGTCCCTCCAGTATCACCACTCAGATAGAGCCCTTCATAATAGGCTCGGAACTTGTTCAGGATCCCGGGTTGGGAGTGGCAAGGCTCCTCCCCTGGCACCTGGATCCTCATGATCGGCCCTCCCCCCCGGATAGGGTTAGCAAGCCAAGCCAACATCGCCCCCGCCTTATCACCTTCCGCATGCGCCCTCGTCACGTACGCCTTGTGGTCGAAACTACGCAGCCGCTCTAGCTCTACCGCCAGCCCCTCCCGCGCCCCGCTAAGCCCCTCCTGCAAGTCTGGGTGATTTGGGCGCCTCTTCTCAAGATCCCTCAGCCGTGTCTCAGCCTTATCTAAGTCATCCAACAAAGTCTTCCGTGCCCCTGCCGTGTGCCCAATACAGTGTCCCCGCACCACCACCTTGAAAGCATCCCATTCAACCGCCCTCGTGGAAGCCGAGCCACTGTTCCTCTCAAAATAGCTCTCAATACAGTCACTCAGGGCCTCCCTGAACAACAAGTCGTCCAGGGTGTCAGGTTGCAGGCGCCATGTTGGTACGCTGTTAACAGTCACCATCCATTCCAGAGACATCAACAAGGGGTTGTGGTCCGATATCGTCCTTGCCAAGTATTCCGCCCCACCCACCGCAGGGAGCACACATTCCGAACAAAGAAACGCATCCAGCCTCACATGTAAATCATGCAGGCGGGAGTGAAAGGAGTAATCCCTAGTGGTGGGGTGCAACGCCCTCCATGCGTCCGTGAGGGCCCAGCTCTCCTGCCAGTCTAATCTACGCTTGGCGATCCTATGTGCTGGGGATGCGCGAAGGGGGGGATGGGACCTATCTAGCAGTACATCTTCAACCGAGTTGAAGTCCCCCCCCAAGAGGACCGGCCCTGCCAAGTAACCCGCCAGTTTGCCCGAAACGTTAGATAAGAAAGCGGGCAGGTCTACATTAGGAGCATACACGTTGCATAGTGATATCATCCTGCCTCTCAGCCTTCCTTCCACAGCCACATATCTGCCCTCTGGGTCTATCGACGACTTCGAGACTTGGAAGGGGACCCCCGCCCGTATCCAAATCAATGTCCCCCTCGCAAATGCTGAAAATGTCGTGTAGAATAACTGCCCCCTCCAGCGCCTTTGTAGAGCCGCCCCTTCCTGCTTATTCAGGTGCGTCTCCTGCAGGAACGCTATGTGTACCCCCCTACGCTTGAGGTATGCCTGAACCTTATGTCTGCGCGTCATGGACTGCATGCCCCGCACATTCCAGGTAACACATTTCAATGCTCCAGTACTAGCCATTCCCCCCTACACAACCTGACCATACAACAAAGAACAGTGTTCGCCTAAGTCCCGCGACCACGGGCCCTCCCCCCCACCCTCTCCAAACAGGAAGCCAAACCCCTCCAACAGCTACAACCCCTCGAGCAACCCCAACGGCCCGTAACTCCCACCCCCCCAGGACAGGCCCCCCCGCAACTGGAAGTACCCCCATCCAAACCAACACTCCCGACCACCCCTCAAGGAAAGGTGGTAATACTCGCAGTCCCCACTGCGATGACCTTATGGGCCAGTAAGGCGCGGCTCAATGCTATAAGACCTCCAACAAATCAGCCCCGCGTGCTCCACCCCACAATCCCCACATTACAGTTCCCCAAAACCTCAATCATTGTCTTTCCACTGCTGTGGGTCCATCGCCCCGGTGTCCAACCAGCGAGTCCATTCCGCCAAACCAGTTCAGCACGCCTCCAGTATCTCTCCCGAGGTCTGCGGCGTCACAATAGGGCCCCGGGCTCCTCCAAACTCCGATTGTCCTGTCTCTGAGCCCGTTCCCGGGGCCTCCGAATCCGTGCCCTTTCCAGATTGAGTCCTGGCGGCTCTAGATAAGTCCACCACCGCCTGCAGGGCCGCCTGCCTCTCCGCCTCCGTCTGTGACATCGAGGGTTTCCCGGTCCTCTTGCGATTCTTCCTGATCCGTTGGGACTGCCTGATCGGCCTATCCGCCTTGGCCTCTTCCTCCCTGACCTTGGCACCGTCCGTTCCTGCCTTATAAGTGTCCCACCAGTCCCATGCATCCGCGGAAGACGTGAAGAATAAAGACTTTTCGTCTACCACCACTCGTAGTTTAGCAGGAAACAACAGGGAGTATTTGATGCCTTCCTGGCGGAGCTCTCTCTTGAGGGACAAGAAGTTAGCCCGAAGTCGCTGAGTCTCAAACGTGTAGTCCGGGAACATGGTGACTCTGTTGTTTTCCACCTGAAAGGGCCCTGCCTCTCTCGCCCTTTGCAAAAGCCAGTCTCTGTCCCGGTAATGGAGCAATTTGAACACCACCGGGCGAGGAGGAAGGCCCAGGGCTGGCGGACGCGCCGGAACTCTATGCGCCCGCTCCAGGGAGAAGAAGGGGGACAGTCCTTCAGGTGCCACCTCCGTCCGCAGCCAGTTATCCAAGTAGCCCACCATGTCGTCGCCTTCAATTTTCTCCGGCAGGCCTACTAGGCGTACGTTGTTGCGCCTGTTCCTATTTTCTGCATCCTCGGCCCTCCTTTCCAGTACCTTCAGGCGGTCCATCACATCGGCCATCTGGGCCTTCATCGTTGCCTGGGCCGGGGCTAAATCCTTAACCGTGGTCTCCACGGATTTCACCCTGTCCTTCAGTTTGTCGTGGTCGGCCTTCAGGAGGCCCAAGCCCGTCGCCACCTGAGCTATATCTTGCTGCAGGGCATCCTTTGTGGTGGCGATGGCTTCCAGGATGCGATCCTGCATCCGTTGCAACGCCGCCTGGTCTCTCTCCGCTCCTTCCGCCGCCTCAGTGTCGGTCGCGCCATCTCCCTTCCCCTTCGGTTTCCCCATCTGGGCCGGGATGGGCGGTGGTCCTCAGAATATGTTCCTGGTCGCCCTCCAAGCGGCGCCGGGCACCCTCCTCCGGCCGGGTCCTCAGGGCCAGAAGTGTCACCAAGAGGCAAGCAGTACCGTGCGGTCGTGGCTCGGCCAGCGCCAGTGTCGTCTGAGATCCGGGGTTCTCGTCTCCAAGTCACTGTCGCTCCGTTGTCGCCCCAGTCAGGAGACGGTCCTCAGCCACCGCCCAAGGGCGTGCCCAAAGTTCTGCCAGTGCCGGGGGAGAGGCGCGACGCGGCCGCCAGCCCCTCTAGCGTGTCCGGGAGCGATCCTCAGTGGGTCTCCGGGCAGATGTCTCCGTCACCAGCGATCTCATGCCATCGCCGCCATTTTGGGGTCCGCGACTTCTCGGCCGAGTTCAGCTTTCGAAGTGACGATACTGCTGCGGGAATGCTCGGTGTCGTCTTCCGCGGGTCCCGGACCCTCCGCAGTACCGTCCAGTATCGGATTATGTCCTTTATCTTGGGGTTCGAATGGATTTTCAGGATATTTTCCGGGATCGGGCACGGAGCTCCGAGCTCACGCTGCCTACCTCCTCGGCATCCAAGCCACGCCCCCCCGGATGGGTGGATGGATGTATGGGTGTATGGATGCAGGGAGGGGTGGATGGGTGTATGGGTTGGATGGATGTATGCATGAATGGGTGCTGGCGGATGGATGGATGGGTGGATAGATGTATGGGTGTATAGATGCAGGGAGGAGTGGATGGGTGTATCGGTTGGATGGATGTATGCATGAATGGGTGCTGGCGGATGGATGGGTGTATGGATGCCGGGATGGATGGTGTATGGGTGGATGGATTGTGAAAATTACCCTTGACCCATGCAAAAATTAAGACACATACACAAGAACACTATTAATTTGGGTTGCCCATATACGGAGTGCACTTGGGGACTTTTTAGAAAGATAATTGGGAACGAGGGAAACGAAAACCGAGGGAAACGTAGGGCAGAGGGGCACGAAAAAGGAGGGAAACATAGGGAAAAAGTGCACTAACAATGAGGGAAACATAGGGCAAAAGTGCACGAAGAACGAGGGAAACATTGGGCAGAAGGGCACACAAAAACGAGGGAAACATAGGGCAGAGGGACACGAAAAACAAGTGAAAGATAGGGCACAAGTGCACGGAAAACAAGGGAAACATATTCTGGCCCTTATCGATCCTTGATGGGCCGAGCATCCAGCTACTTTTGTTTACATCTTTTTTTTATAAACGATTCTGATCTGCATGATGAACGAGAATTCAAATGGACCGTCTATCTGTCATTAAACAACACCCAAAAGCTTACATGCTTGCAAGATTCAATAGTGTCACCAACAGGTTAAAGTAAATGTCAGAAACGGGGAGAAAGTAAGATGTTTTTCTAACACAGACCTAATCCACAACAAGCTGCTTCCCTTGAGGACTCTGTCTCCCAGAATGCAACAAGTTGGGTTACCGGTACTTAAACACCTGATACCCATAATTTAACTGCGTTATTGAAGTGAGAACAAGGCCGCCACATTCGTTCACGAGTACCCGATTCAAGTAAGGGTGTTTAGTTATCTAACTAGGCATTGCCATTTAACGGGCCCTTTGTTTCCCTTCATTAAAACTGCATGTAATATTGTGTCATTTTCAGTTCGGAAGTGAACTGTCTTGTTGAAGCGAGACAAAGCCCCGCCACAAGCGTCCATGATCTCCAGATTCAAGTAAGTCTGTTTGTTTTGAAACGAAACCCAGCAGACCATGAGGCACTCTGTTTCCCTTTACAAAATCGGGTTTTAACATTGCATCATTTTTAGCATGACCAATTAACGATCCAGTGCTGCCACGCTTCAGAGAATTACATTTCCTCCGATAACGGCTAACAGGCTCCTACATAACTTACATCGGACAATAAATGTAAGTCCCCCTTTTCCCTTCTTATTATGGAATTACCAATGAGCGCACTTGATACAGTTTTTTACTGTGCGGCCTCAAACGTCTCGTTGTCATGTCGCGCGATGCTAAATCGGCGATGTGACACGCGATCCAATTAAATTGCTGCATTTGCGGCGCAACTACTTGCGATGACATAATGGCCGGTGAGACGGCCTATGCGATGTAATGCCCGCGATTTGAAGTGCCGCGATGACATTGACATCGACGGATCGTCATACAACCAGCTGAGGTTGTATCTGTCACGACATCTTAATAACTCCAATTTGAGTTTTTTGTTGCTACAAACTTTATTTGAATGAATAACCTATTTGTAAGAGTATATTGATAGCTGTATTGTGAATTCTTGTAGTTTTGGTCTTGTCTGGTTCAGATAAACATTACTTATTTTTCTAAACCGGTGTGGTGTTCATTTGTAGTGTTTTCACTGTATTACTATATGTGTTCTCAAATGCTTTACATACTGCCTCTGAGATAAGCCTGTCTGCTCGTGCCAAGCTACCAAGGAGGTGTGCATGGATTATTTTAGAATTGTATCCCCCTTACCCTAACTTGGAAGAAGGGCCCCTACTTGGACAAAGGTACCTAACTCTGTCAACTAGAGACCCCTATTTCTAACAGCGAACTAGCATAGAAGTGCCTGAAAGGAACAGTTTGGGTGATATCAGATCTCCCATCTTCTCTACTCTAAGCTGGCTAGAAAGTGTACAAAGCATGTCTGGAAAAGGTTCTGGGCCCTCCCTTGCAAGGCACTAGCTTAAATGACACAATTCTAACATTTACTATACAGACACATAGATAGTCCCAATAAGAAAATTCAGGGGCATATTATCAAGGGGGTTTATCTCCGCTTTTTTGGCTTTAAAAGCCAAAAAAGCGGAGATAAAAATATCTCCCTATTACGTAGCTGTCGCTAACACCAGTTACCGACAGCTAGTAGGAGATAGCGACCATCTTGGGCCCCACTTTGCATGTCAGTGATATTTATCACTAATGACATGCAAAGTGGGCGTGCCAAGATGTTAGCGACTGGAAACAGTTGCTAACATCGCTATCTCCTATTACCAACTTTTGGAGATATTTGCGCTAAGCATGAATATCTCCAAAAGCTAACACCTGCTCTGAGCAGTTCTTAGCCATGTTATCCAATGGGAGGTGGATAACATGGCTAAGAGCATTAGCTCGTTAATGCATGAATATCGCTGACTTTTCAGCGATATTCATGCATTGCGGCCGATTTTTATCGCATTTGCGATAAACCTTGGTATATTTCCGATAAAAATAGCCGCAGCTTAGCGGTAAATTTTTGTCTCTAACCAAGCAATAGCGATAATTATCGCTATTGCTTGGTAATATGCCCCTCAATGAGGTTAAAGTAAAAAGATACAATCTTGATCTCATTAGTTTTACAGGATTCTTTACAACATAGCTTCTCTAAGTGTCCTTCAAACTTACATTATCAGCAACAAAGCAAGATACATTGGGCCAGTCTGTACTCTCCAGTTACAATTAAGACATTCTGCAATTATCACAGAGGAAAAACCAATTTCACGTGGAACACAAAGAAAAACACATCATCTCTGTTAATTTGTTCTTGAGCTTTCCTCACAGAAATAAAATGCACACATGTCATGAAACAAGATGGCAAACAAACATTAACCATTTTAAACATCAGCCTGCGTTAGCTATGGTCAATCTAAAAGTGAATAATACGCAGCTGATAGCATTTGCGTGTTTACATATAAATGTCAACAGAATCCAAAACATTTCTTATGCAAAAACCCTCTCACATATGCTATGATGTTGTTTGAGATAGGTCTGGCTCCTTCTCTCTCATACACACACAGGTCCTACAGAATTCAGCCTGCCTGTACCTTCTACCTTACAGAACCAGGACTCTCCCGCCTGTGTTCTAAATATTTATTTATTTTTAATTGTCCTAGTGGGTTTTTATTTCTTACTGTTTTCTACTATTGATGCCAATGAGGCGGCATTTATGTGAACGATGTTTATAAAGAAAATATTTATGCAACAGATAGTCTGGTACCATACCCTCTCCAGCTTTTTATCACATCTCAGTCTCATCCTGGTAACTTCAACCAGAAATGTCTTGCTGCTAAGTTAAAGGGTTTGTCATGTTGTGTTATTTTTATTTCCAATCAATTACCAGGCATATTCTTTTCATAGCTCAAGTATCATCGTACATTGAGTACGTTGAGTCTGTCCTTCACAGAGCTGGGAATGCTCCAGGGAAGGGCGGTATTATTCAAAAGGAGATCATTACTTTTTAGAAATGAGGGAGGTCATACCCTTGTAGTTTAACCCCTTCCACGCTCATGACGAGCTGGGCTCGTCATGGCGTAGCCTCCTCGCACGCTGATGACGAGCCCAGCTCGTCATGTAAAGTGCACTTCATAAAATCTCAGCGTGCGAGCAGAATAACGCTAGCGCCCATGAGGTTAAGAACCTGTCGCCATCTGAATGTTGCAGCAGAAAGGTCTCTCTCTCAGAGGATGTTCTACGGAGGTTGATAGTTCTGACTGTGTTTAGTTAATGCTGTCCCACTGCTCATCCTAATTTACAATATTCCCTTTTCTGCCCATCTACAGCATCTACAAAATATACATATTTTATTTATTTATTTATTTAGTTAGTTAGTTAGTTATTTTGAACGTTTAATATAGCACGAACATGACCACCAAGGGTATCAGAGCGCTTTACAGATTATGCATCACAAAGGGTTTATAAGCAAACAAAACAGAATAGGCAAAGCAACATTTTCCAAGAAGTTGTTCTTCCCTGTCAGAGAGTTAAATGGAACCCAGTTTTGAGGTTATGCAAAATTTACCTTTGCTGGTGGTGGAACCTCTCTGGCTGAGCACCACTCAAGCACAACTTTACTATATCCACATGGTTATCTTTAGTAGAGTGAGTTTCCCTGAAGCTTTAATTACTCGATACAACAAGACAGAGTAGGTTATGATGGCAAGCCTATGATTATAGTCATAGGTATAGGCCGGTTTATTATGAAATGTTATGATAAAGGCACTAGGCCTGATGTATTTATTGTGAAAAGCATATGTTAAAGTCAACAGGCATTTATGGTTGGATTGTTATTATTCTATGGTAAAGCCTACAGATAGCTATTTTGTTACATGGAATCTTTGCGATTACTATAGGAGGCAATGATATTGGAGGTGGTCACTAAGTGTGAAAAATACGTGACTATAAAAGATTTGCTCTGTGAGAATCCTTGCTAAGGCCATTTTAGGAAAGATTTCATTTTTCCTTGCCATCTGTATTTTTGTATGCATGTCTAATTTGATGACTGTGTGTCTGATGGTTGCCTTGTGGAAAGGCTTGTGCTCAAAACAGCGGCCTGGGTTGGTTACGGTGATATGCCTGTTGGTGCACTGGAAACATTATGTCCGATGCCACAGGTCTGGTCTGCTTATTATGACACATTATGGCAAAGGCAGTTAGTCTAGCTTAAAATTGTGAAAAGCTTATGTTAAAGTTAGTAAGCCTTTAAGAGTTGGTTGCTATCATATTGTGTTACAGACTACACACAGGTATGTTTTTACATGTCATCTCACAGATTATTGTAGCAGGCAAGGGTGTTGGCATTGGCGACCCATCTGACAAACCCTGGTGCGTTCACTATGATTGAGAGGGATTGTAGTGTTTTGCAATCTGTATTTTCTATATATTCATAATTTTATAGCTGTGTGCCTGATGTTTGCTAGTTTAAATAGTTCTGTGATGGGTAAAGTGTAAAGATAATGTTAAATGGTAAAGGTTTCATCAGTTCACTGGGAAAAGTCATACCTGATTTCATAGCTTTGATCTGCCTATTATGAAATGTTATCATAAAGGTCATAAGCCTGGATTTTTCTACATTTTTGTAATTTTATAAGTGTATGCATGATGGTTGCCAGTTTAAGTAGGGCAGGGTTGGGTAAAGTGTAAATCCAATGTTACAGGGTAAAGGCTTTATTGGCTCATTGGGAAAAGTCATGCCAGATTTGATAGGTTTGATCCTGCCAGTAGACAAGACCTACTTATCGTAAAAAGTATGCATTAAAGACTATAGGCTTTTAAGAGTTGATTGTTTTTACATTGTGCTAAACGTGTAGACAGGTATTTTATTAGTTGGTACTTTCACAGATTACCATAGTAGGCAAATGTTTTGGTGTTAGTGACCCATTCAAATAAACCATGGGGACAGAAGTTATGAACTACAATAATCCTTGTTAGGCTGCCATTGGAGAGAAAGTGTCTTGCTTTCCAAACTAAAACTTTGTATACATTTGCACCCTTATGCCTTTATGGCAGGCAGTTCCCCTGTGGAAAGCTTACTCCCAGCACAGTAAGCTTGAGTAGCTTTTCGTGAAAAACAAATTATATAAATGTTATAGTCCTTATTGTTTATAATGATGTTACAATAAAAGCATTAGTTCTGGCATATTGATCATTATAAACATATGTAGGGGAGCCTCAGAGAGCCGGCAATGAAGATGGCAGCCTAATCAGTAAGATGGGTATAGTTGTTGCAGCTTGACCCCTATGTACATTCATCTATTGCTCCTGCGGAACAAAGTAGACTGGCTGGTTTCCAGGGCTGGGGATCCTACATTGGTACTGGAAAGAAGTCCAGTGGGATTTGGTGTCTGTGGCGCTGCACTCCACCACGCCCTGCGGTGTTTGCCAGCTTAGCCTCATGTCTCCGTTCACCTTCCTCTCCCCCTCTGTGGCCCTGGGAGTCTGCTCACTGTCCAGACCTCTTTGTCCATTGTACTGATGGTTGGGTGCTTCTCTGGATCTATCAACTCTTCTGTGTCTGGCTGCTTGCAGAGACCGAGGTTGACTGGCACCTATCGAGGCCCTCCGCATACGGCTGGTTTCCAAATCTTCTAGAGGGTTCTCCATGCCTGGATGTCTCGCCTTGTCTGCTCCGGATGACTGGACTTGTCACTTGCTTCGTCTGCATCCCAGTCGTACTACAACTCACCTCAGGGGACACGTCAGCACATCTTCTTCAGGGCTAAAAGATAAAATAAATACCAGAAAACTGGTTGCAGTGTGCAGACAACACACCACAATATAAGCCCTTGTAACGTGGAGTTACAAGGTCCAAAGTCAAGAATTTGCATCAACAGGGTGTATAGCAGGTGAAAACGCATGGGTCAACGTTAGACTATCATTCCGATCTGTGTCATGTGTATCCAAACCAGTATGCCCAGTTAACATATGCAAATGACAATCTCTAAATTCCAGATCTTAAAACGTGGGACGTGGTGCAATTCTGAGAGAAATTTGAAGTGAGTCCTCTGTCAGATTTGGCGAGTAAACTGTGATGCATGGGTTACCACCTGCTGTACACACCGTTGTTATAAATTCTTGACTTGGAACCATGTAACACCACATTACAGGTGTTTATATTGTGGTGTGTTGTCTGCACACTGCAACCAGTTTGCTGGTGTTTAATATATTGTCACAGGGATCATTGAGATCCAATTTTGAGGGTGCAGGGTAATTCCTCCTTCCTTTGGAGCGCCGCAACATATATTAATGTCCTTCCTATTTGCACGTAAACTGTGAGTGTCATAACTCACCCTGTTTGTATTCACCCCGTTGGATTTTGTTGGGAACTTAAATTAGTAATGGGTAAAAATGAGGATTTGGAAGGCTACTAGGTGTTCTGAAGTCTGCCACCAACTCTAAATATGAGGGATTTGTTGAAAATCTTATTGATGTTCTATTTAGATTCAGAACATTTTCTGAGGTTTTTATCGTGGAGCGGGCTCACCGCACTCAGGCACCCAGCCCCAAACCAGTCCAAGCTCCTCTCTGAATCATAGCTAGATTATTAAACTATAGTTAAAGAGACATGATACTCAATATGAGGGTGCTAAGATGTCCTTTTACCCTGACTTTACACCCTAGGGTGCAAGAGGCATGTGGCTTTTCTAGAGGGGAAAAAAGATCCTTCAATCACAGGATGTGAAATACTCCAAGCTCTTTGCAGCCAAATTATGATAGGAGCAGATGGGTAAGGCCCATTTATTTCTGAAACCTGCCATGCTAGACTTCACTGAACATCACATCTTCCTGGGCAAGGCTAGATCCTCCACTTTATCTAGCTCAGCTCCCTCTCCGTGGGTAAAGGTTTGCGGGGCACCTCCACCCTCAATGACAATGACTAACTACACATTGCTTGAACTACCAATTGTATGGCTTTCCTGATGCTGCAAAATTTTGTTCTTGTGGTCTGGCGAGCAGGCCCATCAGCCTTGTGTGTGTGGGGGGGGGGGGTCCGTCTCCATAGGGCACTGTCGGTTGTTTGCCTGCATGTGCTGCTGATTTCTGCGTTCAATCCCCGCTGTGCCACTGCTTTGATATTATAGCATTTGACCAGATCCTCCTATCTCCGGCAATCTAATTGGTGATGGGGCAATGCAGACTGTGACAATGTCTATTCTGTTGTTTGCTCAGGGAAAAGCCGCCCTCTCTGGGCATTCCCTCTGCATAAGGCGTCTGTATTGCCCTTTGGATTTTTGTAAGCGGATTCCTCTTCAAGTTTGTTTCTATTAACTTACCCTTTGTTTTGGGGATTCTATGGGTATTTTTGGCTCATTTGTCGGCATTTGGGGTCAACGGTATGGGGGGTTGGAGGAGGTTCTTGTGATTTTTTTTGTTATTAACTCTTTTTAATGTTCCTGCAGTCACATTCAAATGAATATTTTTTGTCCTTTATTACTGAAATGCCCTGACACAGTCCAGTCCATGCACACATACGCCCAGAGCCATAGTGTCCCACCTACCTAGAATCAATTTGTTGACATGGAAGGTGCATGGGCTGAATAACCCTTGTAAGGCTAGGGAAGTGTTGGCCTATGTTGATCGTCATAAAATTTGCATAGCAATGTTACAGGAGACACACTGCTCCCCCCGGGTATGTCTATGTTTGCTATGACCTGGAGCTCGCAATGCTGCTTTTCTTTATATTCCTCTTACTCCAGAAATTTCCACTCTGCCTCCCTTGTCCTTGCACAGACACCACGCATCCATCATAGCTACAGCGTAGGCCGTTCCATCCCCTACCTCACTGTCAAGTCCTGGAACGGCCTACCACTCCGGACATCACCCTCCCTGGCAGAATTCAAAAAGAGACTCAAGACCTGGCTTTTCGACTTAGCCTAACAACCCAGCGCCAGGATACCCTTGCACGTGAAGAGCCACAATAAATAAGTAGGACTTGATTGGTTGGTATCGAGTCACTAAAACCCTTTTTAGCCCTCCCAGACCAATCTGTCTTTAATCCACAACGCTCCACTCATGGCCATCCTTCACAGTGTTGATCCACATCTCCCATTGGCCGTTGTACTGTTATATGCAGAGTTATCATTTGATTCATTGGATTAGTCATTCATGCTGGAGACACTCTGAAGACTTGCTTTTGGTAAATACTTCTTATCGCTTATAATCTTTCTGTACAGTGCTCCCAAGGCTAGAGGTTGGGTGAATAAACTTTGTTCAGCCATATTTGCTGTTGGTCGCGCACACATCAGGATTGTCCTTGTCCTCTGTCTCCATTGATCTTTGCTTTAGCTATAAAACCCCTGACTTGCTACGTACGGGAATGTCACTCACAACAGGGGTTGTGCCCTGGCAGTCAATCCATAATCTGCTCCCTGTATGTGGACAACATCATCTTATATATTCAGCACCCTGATACTAATTTTCATCGTCATCCATGAGGTTTTCTGGTTCTCAATTAATTGGGCTGAGCTGCCCGGCTCCGACCTTGAAGTGCCCTCTTAAATGGAGCCCTGATGGCTACCGTTACCTTGGGATATGGGTTTCCTGTGACTTTGATGATCTGCTTAGTGTTAACTTTGGCACTGCGAGGAATGAGATTTTGATATCAATTTATGATCAATTTAATAACTTATCTCATTCATCTATTTTGGGCCGCTAGTATCTGTCATTGAATAAAAGACAACCCCCACATAGGTTAGACAAACCCCATTAACTGACGCCACTCTGAAGAACCACTTACAACTGATAAAGTTTGAAAGTTTTATATAAAAGTCAAAGTTGGATGCAATTACAATCTGCTCAGGATAAACCTCAAAGTATACAAAAGAATACAAAATCAATTCCAATATCAGCAATTTAAAGTTTCGATGTGAAGTGGTTCCTTGGCGTCATCTACAGAAAGAGAAAAGTATCACGTTATCTGTCCCTACTCTATACTATGTGACATCCCTACTTCGCAAGTTCCTAACCTAAAAAGGTGTCAGCAGTTTGACTCCCAAAGAAGTTCAAACTCTCTTAGCCTCTAAAGGTAACTTAGGTTTAAGAAGCAGTACCCTCTCTGCCTACCCATCCGCTCTTCTAAGGGTCCTCGGCCTACTGCTCTCTTGCGCTCTGATCTCTCTCAGCGCATCTGCTCAAGTCATCTACCCTTCGCCCTTCTCTCTCTGAGCTGTTCTGAGCCAATCGCCTTGGCTAATCACTCATTGCCAATTGCTATCCTCACCCCGGGGTACTGTCCCTAAAATACACAATCACAGTGTGGGTGAAACGCCCCTTGACGCCCACCACGGACTTTCCCCGATGATGTCAGCTTCTTGCTTCGTCCATTGCTTCATCTCTTTCGCCGTCCGTTAAGTTGACCTTTCTCTTTAGATGTCCTCTTCGTCTTCTTGTTGGCGACTTCTACTGACACTTTCAGATCACAAAGTCATATGAACTTAAACAAGACTTTAACTTACAACTGCTATTCTTTGACCTTCTAGGTCCTGTGAATGGTCATTCAAAAACAAGTTTCAAATTCTAAGCGCTTCTCATCACGTTCAGGCCATAAACCTTGTCCAGCGTTGTCACCTTAAATCTAACAAGTGCTAGACTTCTTGGCTCTCGCGTCCACATCAAGCTATTTACGACTCCTGTAAGTCCGCTAAATTATATACATTGGACTGTGCTCCTGCTAACCCTTGGTCAGTCAGGTTAGAATCACAAATGACCTAAACCTTTCTAACATTCACACAAAAAGCCTTCTACACAGTATAACCCTTAACCCACATTTATATATATATGTTCGTATTTAGCGAAAGTCGTTTACACATATGTGAATACATTGTACATAGAATATAGACTACGTAAAGTATAACTTCATAATTTCATTCGCTATCATTTTATACATGATCTACACATTTCTTCACGTTTCATTTCTCGCTGCTTCTCCGTTTAAAAGTTACACACGTACATGAATTCTACTTTGCACGTTCTACATTTCGTAAGCATTTCTACACCAACTCTACATCAGTCCACTACATATACGGCCTTCTAAATCTAATACATGTTCTAAAGTGAATACAGTTACATTTCCTATATTACTTTGGATTATATCGGTTATCTATATACTGTAAGTGTCAATTTCACATTACGATATACGTTTCATTCCTACGTTACACGATGTGCTTGTAAATACGGCCTATACATAATTTTTATTCAAATTTGCGCTCTCTCAGTCCCCCCTTTGATGACTTCTAGGAGTCATCACTAAATGCAATTTGAATAATATCTCTAAACAGGACTAGTTACAATATTCCCTCTTTTCATCGTTTCGAGAGCTCTTAAACTTTTGTACTGTTGATCTTGTAAAGCAGCTAATCTCCTTTCTTGCTCTCTCATTGTTCGTTGTAACTGGTTCGACCTATACCATTTATATAATTTCACTAAACCTAACAATGTGATTATACAAATTAATACTATCAATACAGGCTTTATTATGTACCATACTATGCTTTTCCCAAGGTTGGAAAACCAACTCCCAACCTTTCCTACTCCATGACCAACTTTTTCCCAAACATTTATTTTTGATAAATCTTCGATCTCTTGATGAATCTGTGTAATGTTCCGTATGACTTTCTCAAGTGGTTTTGAATTATCAGGAATATAAGTACAACATTCCTGGACCTTCAAAGCCTTACAAACTCCGCCTTCTTTTGCTAGCAGTACATCTAAAGCAAGTCGGTTCTGAAGAACCATTGCTCTAATCGACTGCATCTCGCCTTCTACCAACATTAATGACCTTGCAGTACTTGCAGATAATCTATCTATAACTGTAGCCAATCTCCTGATCTTAACGTCGTTAAGTATTAAACCTAACATCGGAAACATTGCTCCAAATACATCTCCTACTACCTCTGCATCTCCTACTTCCCTTTTCGCTCTCCTCGAAGCCTTTCCTTCTATTATCGCTACATCCTTTGCATGATATATTTTGGGGAAGACAATTGCCAAGTAACACGAACCATACCAATTGTCAGGTAGTTTTACATAGGCATTTCTTCCACATACAAAATACACATTCGGAATAGCTTGCATTCCTTTCATAAAATCTTTCGTATAGTACTCTAAACGAAAAGCATGTTCGCAATTTACTTCACCTACAAATACACTCTCATAATATGTCTTGCTTCGAGTTAAACATAACTTTCCTTTCTGCGTTCTATCCAATGCTATTGGACCATTGCTACCTTTCTTTTTATGTGCCTTTTCTTCTTCGGTCCAATCAGTTTTCCATTGTCCTGACATTTTTAGAATCTTCTGCCTTCTGTATCTATCATCTACTTGTCCTATGAACTTTTTCTCAACCTCTGACACTTTGCAAGTCAAATTATTTCTGCGTGCATATGATGTATCTAGTGTATCCCAAGGAAGAAAGAATTTAGCTAGTCTATCCTCCTTTTTGTAATAGTCCCACTTATTCATTTGCTTATAATTCGGAACTTCAGGCAGTACCGAATCATAATTTGGAAAGTAGTACTCAAATCCTTCTCTACCATAAAATATACTGAGCAGTAAACTACATGTTATCCCATAAGTCAGTGGGAGATGATGATATCTAATGCCTTCGTCTACAGAAGCCGGCAATTGCATACATACATAGCAATCTTTGGCCTCCATGGCATCGATATACTCATATAACAATTTGGCATATGCGTTTGACCTAAAGTTTCCCTGTGACTCATCTACATGTAATCTACGAGCTTCTTCTGCCAGTAACGCCTTTTCACGTATAACATTGCTCTCCTCGTTCTTTCCCACAAGAGCAGGTTTCAAAGTCGTTACAGGCTGTACATTTGCTGTTTCTTTATCGCTTTCATGTCCTATTATGTATGATATTGTCACTACTGTAATTATGAGAAATATTACTACTGCTACTAGTGTACCTACTATGCATCTAGCTTTTCGGTTTGGGTTGCCGTTCTCCATGTCATCAAACAGCGTAGCTCCTTCTTTTGCGAAAAAGTTTTTCCTTCTGCAGTCTTTGGTTGCTTTATTTGCTTTCTCAATCTGTAAAGTGCTTTTTATCAACAAAGTCTCTTTTTCGCACAATGTCTTTTCTCCTTTAGCAACAGACAACCCTAACCCTTCTCCGTTCTCTAAATGTAATCCCTAATTTTATTCTTCTTTCCACTCGGCGCTAGGTTATCTTCTTCTTTATAGCTTATACACAAAAGTCTCTTATGCATCAACAATTATTCTCGCACCTGCAGCTTTCACAACAATTTCTAATAATTCAAAACGAATAACTTTTTCTTCTCCTTCTGGCATTTGCTGGCCAAAAGTTGGAAATTGTAATCTTTTCAGCACTAGATCTTGAATTTGACTCAAATATGGGGGTATGGGAAGTGTGAAAGTCAGTAATCCCTCAGTCTCGAGTCCAGGCGTCAACATCCATATCTCCACTGCCACAAATGGATCGTGATCGATTACTTTCACTCTCTTCACTCTCCCAGATTTCTGTCCCCAAGACATCTGCTAGATAAGTCCACTCTGGGGTGGCGTACCTTCTGCAGGGCACACGTACCCTCCTCGATCTTCTTGGACTTTCAGTTCCTGAGTCTGTAGTTTCCTCCTCCTGGTCTGATTCTTCTGCAATCGGAACAAGAGTTCTTTCTTGCTTTTCTTCCGAGCTTGGCCTTTTTCTTCTCTCCGGCCAACTGGCTTAGTCTCTCTTTGTCCTCCTGCTCCTTGTTCTTGGACCAGTCTCTTGGTCACTCTCAGTTTGTTCGATATCTGTGTCGGACTCCCAATTACTTTCTTCTCCTGAGGCAACTTCGGTCTCACTGATGTCCTGACCTTCGTTGTCCTGTTCCAACACAGTCTCAGTTCCCTCGATCACCTCCACAGCTTGGCTTTCCTCCTCTATGGCTTCTCCGCTTTCCGCTGGATTCTCATCCGAGGGAGGAGCTGTTTCTTCTAGAGGTGTTGGCACTCTTCGGGTGTGTGAGGCATGTATCCAGTTTGGCAGTCCCCCACACTTAACGGCAGTATTCGTCACTAGTATAACTTGAAACGGTCCTCTCCAACGCACGTCTAAGCAGTTCTTTCTGACATGCTTCTTCACCAGGACCCAGTCTCCCGGACTCAGGTCATGGCACAGGTCTTGTGCTGATGGAACCTCTGCAGCCTGGACCTGGAGGGACACAGAATTAACGGCATCAGATAGTCCCTTACAGTAGTCCAAGATCAAATCGTCTGTGATGTTCACTAGAGCTGCAGTCGGAACCGATGGCAATCTCATAGCTCTCCCCATTAGCACTTCATGCGGAGAGAGACCTGTTCTTCTATCAGGTGTGCTACGTATGCTCATAAGAACCACTGGAAGTGCGTCTGGCCAACTCAGGGATGTTGCTGAACAAACTTTGGCAAGTCTGGACTTTATCGTGCTGTTGATTTGCTCTACAATCCCTGAAGCTTCTGGTCGATAGCTGCAGTGTAACTTCTGATCGATACTCAAAGCTGAACATAGCATCTTCACTATTTCGCTATTAAAATGAGTTCCTCTGTCCGATTCCAAAGAGGATGGCACCCCAAACCTCGGTATCAACTCTCTAAGTAACAATTTTGCTACTGTAAGTGTATCGCACCTACGTGTAGGGTAAGCCTCAACCCATCTAGAAAATATGCAAACAATCACTAAAACGTATCTGAGTCTATTGCATTTAGGCATTTCTATAAAATCAAGCTGCATCCTATTGAAAGGCCCCCCAGACCTCCCAATATGACTCAATGTAACTGGTGTTCTCTTGCCCACATTTAGTTGCTGACAGATCGTACATCGCTGACACACTGCTTCTGCCGCTACTCTAAATTTGGGATTAAACCACGTTTGTCTGAATACTCTCACCATAGCATCTCTTCCTATGTGTGCTGATCCATGCAATTTCCTTGCCATTGGACTAACAAGTTCATTTGGTAAAACTGCTCTCCCATCGGCAGAGATCCAGAAATTCATCTCGCTTCTGGAACAACCCGCTGTTTCCCAACTCTTTTTCTCATCATCTGGTGCATTTTCCTGAACATTTCTTAATTCATCCCACGTATCTACAGTATCCAACAACATTGTCAATTCTGTTCTTTCCTGGATTCCTCCCACTTTCACATCAGTGTGAGAATATCCCTGTTCTGCGCAGTAACGCGCTACTTCATCAGCATAGCGGTTACCTAGTGACACAAAGTCTAAATTTTTTGTATGCGCAGCACATTTGACAACTGCAATGGCTGACGGGCCTTGCAATGCCTCTAACAAAAGTCTCACGAATTCTCCATTCCTAATGGGAGAACCCGAGGAGGTCATGTAACCTCTTTGAGACCATAGCTGCCCGTAATCGTGAACTACCCCGAAACCATACTGGCTATCGGTGTATATGGTGACTCGAAGTTTGTCGCCCGCTAAGCAAGCGCGAGTCAAAGCGACAATTTCAGCTACCTGAGCGGAGTGTACTCCTTCCAGGCAAGCGGCTTCTATTACTCTCGTAATTGTGCAAACTGCATAAGCTGCTCTCAGCTGACCGATATTGTCTCTTACACATGAACCATCAACAAAGAAAATTTCATCGGGGTCAGTCAATGGCTCATCCACAATATCGGGTCTCGGTTTGGTGCATTGTTCAGTCACATCAAGGCAGTCATGATCTGTACAAACTTCGTCATCAATCTCGTTTGGAAGTGGCATCAAAGTTGCAGGATTCAAGACGGAGCATCTTTTTAGGGTCACATTCTCGGCAGCCAGTATGACTTGCTCGTAGCGTGTGAGCCTGCTATTTGTCAGATGCTGAGTCTTAGTCCTGGTCATTAACAATTCTACAGAATGTGGTACATACACAACTAACTGATGACCCATAACTACGCTTTCAGAACGTTCAATGCTGACACCCGTTGCCGCTACGGATTTGAGACATCCGGGCAACGCTGCGGCTACTGGATCTAATGTAGCCGAAAAATACGCCACTGGCCTGCGCGCATCTCCGTGGATCTGAGCTAAAACTGCTAACGCGCATCCCTCTCTTTCGCAGCAGTAAAGCAAAAATGGTTTTGTGTAATCAGGCATTCCTAAAGCCGGGGCACGACATAAGTCCTCCCTCAGCTGCAAAAACGCCATCAAACAATCCTTGTCCCATGGTACCGGATCACTTACTCCTTTGTGCGTCAGTTGTAATAAAGGTTTTGCCTTCAGTGTGAAGTTGGCTATCCACTGCCGACAATAACCGACCATACCTAGAAACATCCTGACTTCTCTTTGTGTTGTAGGCGCGTTCATTTTCATGATCGCCTCTATTCTGTCTGGAGACACCTTCCGCTTTCCCTTTTCAATCCTGTGGCCCAAGTATTGCACCTCAGTCATACAATACTGCAATTTACTTGGAGACACCTTGTGTCCGTTCTCGGCCAAGTGATTTAGCAAGGTTATGGTGTCTTCTCTGCAAGCTTCCTCAGTTTCTGACGCAACTAGGAGGTCGTCTATGTACTGGACTAGAACCGAATTCTTGGGCAGTACTAGACTTTCAAGATTTCGTTTTAATAACTGGTTAAAGATCGATGGGCTTTCTGTATACCCCTGAGGGATACGACACCATGTTAAGACGCGATCTTCCAGCTTAAAAGCGAAAAGGTACTGGCTCTCTTCATCTAAAGGTATCGAAAAGAAAGCCTGGCATAAATCTATCACGGTAAACCATTCAGCTTGGAACGGTATCTGAAATAATATCACTGATGGATTCGGTACCACTGGACAACATGAGACAACAATGTTATTAATCTTCCGAAGATCCTGCACTATTCTGTATTTTCCACTAGGCTTCTGCAAACCCATAATCGGGGAGTTACATGGACTTCCCACGATCTCCTTCAGTATTCCCTGTTTAATCATGGACTCGATCACAGGCTTTATTCCTGCAATTGTCTCTGGAGTCAACTTGTATTGTGGGGTTCTTGGATACTCAGCATTGGGTCTTACCAAGATTTTTACTGGTTCTACCCCTTTGATCAGTCCTATTTCTTCTCCAGTAAAATCCCACACCTCAGCTGACACTTTCTCTCTCAAATCCTGTGGAAGTTCCTCTACTGTTAAGGTAGGATATAGTTCCACGCACTCTTGCGAGTTTACAATTTTAAAATCGGCATCCTCATCATTGGTCTGTACTTCTACTCCTTCAGGTGTACAATGTATTGTGCAATTCAGTTTACACAATAGATCTCTTCCTAGCAAACACACAGGGCTAGAATCACAGATCACAAACTGATGTTCGTCACTGTAATTCCCTATCTTTACTGATACTGGTTCGGTCAGAGGATTCGTCATCCTCTTGTTTGCGACTCCTACCACCTGAATTGTCTCTCCCGATATTGGTGGACCTGGGACTACCGCTGATCTCAACGTGGATCGAGTGGCCCCTGTATCCACCAAAAAGGTTGTAGGACATCCAGCTACTTCAGCTTCTACGTATGGTCCTCTCTGATCTACCTCCAGGGCTGCTCCTAGTGTACAGTCTTCCTCCCTGTTTACTCGTTGCCCTGTAAGAGGATCAACGTAATAGCATTCCTCTCCTCCTACAAACAATGGCATTTGTCTATAGGTTTTCCCTCCATTTGTAATGCGAGGTGGTTGAGGAAACGGGGCTCGAGGAGTCTGAGTCCCCCCTTTGATAAACTTTCCCTTCGGGGCTGCGGCTCCCTTAACCACGTTATTCTGTACCTCTTCCTCCTCTTGTTCTAATTCCCCTGTCTCAACATTGTAAGGACACTCGCGTCTCCAATGTCCCACTTCGTTACACTGATGACACCTCGTTGTCTTTTTCAGTGTCGCGATATCCATTCTCGGTCTCGGTCTTTCTTCCTCATCTCTGCTCTGATTATTCTGTTTCTTTACTTGCGTTCCTGTTCCCTGTTGCCGCTGTCCACCCTTTCCAGCTGCTTGCATTTGTACCAGCATTAATTTTTCCTTGAGTTTCTTCGCTTTCGAATCTATCTCATCGCTACAGTACCTTGCATACCTCAGAATTTCGTCTAAAGGTTTGTTCTGCCAACAAATCAGATGCTGTTGTATCATCAGGCTTATGTCTGGTCTCAATCCTAAAACAAACTTCGACACAAACTGTCCTATGTCCTTAGGATCCATTACGTCTAACCCACTGTATTGTTTAAATGCTTTCAGTAGCCTCTCATAGAACTCGTGAACTGTCTCTTTGGGCTCCTGAGTTGTTCGATCTATCTTAACCCAGTCTATGTCTTGTACTGGCACTTTCTCTTTCAGCCATGTTATTACTCTTTCGTATTTCTCCATGACTCTGTCCGATGGACCATTTGTCCGGTTATCTCTCGGAGGCTCACAAGTAGGCCATTCAACACTAAGCTTGCATGCCGTCCACAAATCTCCGGGTACTACGATATCGAACAATGTGTTCAAATCGATCCACAGCACCTTAGAGATCTTCACGAACCTCTCTACCTGCTTGTACCACTCAACGGGATTTTCTCTAAGCTTTGGGAAGGAATTAGTGAATGCCGCTAAATCCCCCCTACTCCAAGGTACATGAACGTAGTTTCCGTTCGCGATTTCTCGCAAAGGGAAAGCTTCCATTCGCATTAAGTCTGTGTCTTGGGACTTCACAATTGTACTTCTTCTGACAGATCCCTTCTTAGACCATTTTTCCTCCCATCTATCCAGATCTCTCCATATTCTGATACACATGACTAGTTCCCGTATGTGTACTCTTAGTCCAATCGTTCTACGTTCATCCAAATCTAGGTCTGTGCAATTTAGCCTATGATTGGGCTGCAAGGCTTTGGTTCGTGACAGGTCTATCATATATCTATTTGCCAAATTAGATAAATTTTCATGAGCTGACCTCGCTCTCCGAGTAACATCCTTGGCTAAGAACAATATTTCATCTGGTGCGTACAACTCTAATCTCTCTATTGTCACTGTGCCGTCTATTATTTCATCCAAATCTGATTTTAAGCTCATTACATCAATCCGTCTTGCTTTTATTTCAGCTCTCAGTATGTCAGTCCTAGGTGGTTCGCTCATACCCCTCTCACCTCCACTATGCGCCCTACGCCTGAACACAGGTGAGTTATGAGGAGTTTTCTTTCCATCCCTTTGTTCCCACCTCTCTAGATCCCAAGCCTTTCCATCTTCCCGTGGGGTGTGGTGGAACATCACTTCATCCCCCATCCCTACATTCTGTCTTTTTGGCTCGATTTCTCCAGATACGAGATAGGATCCACCGTTCTGTTCTAAACCACTGTAACTCGCTTGTTGTCTGGTGTCGCTCAATAACCGATAAGGTCCTTCATGGCCCTCCATGCTCCCGCGATCTCGATCCTGATCACCAGAAGTATGGCGAGACGTTTCGCGACTCCCTATATTCTCATGACTTCGCTCGCGCTCACCGGATGCATGGCGAGACCCTTCACGACTCTCCATGTTCCCGTGATTCCAATGTTGCACCGTTTCACCCGGGGTATGGTGAGTGCATCTGAAAGTATTACGGTACTCCTGCGTCCTTCGTTCCCCTTCACTAAAGGTGACGCGAGGCACTTCGCCACACCCTGTACTCCTGTCGTCGCACATTTGCCTATTGCTGTTGATAGTAGGACAATTATTTCCTCTGCTTTCCTGACTCCCTCTCTCCCACTCCGGGCTGCTTTCGCCAGCTCCACAATGAGAGAGGATCCTGTTATCCTGGTCTCTCCACTCTGCTCCTGTTTCTATACTTTTATTCCGAGCCTCTTCGGCAGTATCCCATTCTTTCAGGTATTCCCTTAATTCCTTATGGGTTTTCGGTTTTGGTCCCCTTAAGTCCATTGGCCCTCTTTGACGCCCTTGTTCTACCCAGGGACCTGTTGCTGCATCTAATGGGGTACTCCGACTCCTCGGTGCTAGTATCTGCCTCTGAGGATCCCTATTCTCCATCTCTGCCCTTTCCCTGTCCCATCGTGCCTGTTCCTCCTGCT
This sequence comes from Lissotriton vulgaris, assembly GCF_964263255.1. Taxonomy (NCBI): domain Eukaryota; kingdom Metazoa; phylum Chordata; class Amphibia; order Caudata; family Salamandridae; genus Lissotriton; species Lissotriton vulgaris. The sequence continues at coordinate 411,896,255 of NC_141699.1, read as the reverse complement.
GGACCCCTTCTGGGTTGTAGATTGACACGATAGGGCCTATGGTAACCGGTACTTGTAGAGCATCCGGCATTTGATAAGACCTTGCATGTTGCGTTTCTGGCATTTTCTGGACCACGAATCTTCCCACTACTCTCTGTTCGGAACTAGATTGAGGTACTTCCTCCTCTTTCTTGGCATCCCAATCCGTTACTGGGATCGATTTATATTCCCCCCATCTAGCTCCGTCCTCTTGTGGTAATATAGGACTTGCGGCCCCTCCGCTGTACGGAGGTGGTCTATCTGTCAATAGCCTCTCTATCAAATCCTCTTCTGTCTCGCTTTCCTCTTCTTCCTCTAGAGGTTTCTTTTCTCCTGTAACTTCTAGCATCGGGTACAGTTTATCTGCTTCTATCTTTTGTACTCTCCATTTCTTAGCTTCCTCATCCCATTTGGCATCCTGTACTGCCTTTACTGATCGTCTCACTCTTTCCTGGCGCCTCTTTACGCTCTTTTCGTGTGCTGTTCTAAACCATACACTAAGTGCTTCGAACTGTGTTGGCCTCGGTAGAGGTCTTGTTGCAAGCATTACTGCTTTTAGTTCGTTCAACACATCTAGCTTAAACGTTCCGAATCTCGGAAACGTCAGTTCCTTATTCCCTTCAGTTAGCTTATTCCACTCAGAGATCCACAGTATCGAGTGCAAGCCTACATTCACTGCCATATAATAAGCTGGTGTGCCTTCTGGTGGAGCTTCCTCTCCGGAATATAAGTTTCTTCTATTTCTCCTAAAGAGTGCTCTTAAACTCTTAAAACACTTCATTTTCGATAATTTACAATTTTCCTCTTACTCTTCCTTGTTCACTTCCCAATGACAACCAACCAACCAATCCCTACGCGGTTCTCGCTAATCGGCCTATCTCCGTGCGACTCTTCGCTGACGTCTGACAAACTAACCAATCTCAGCGCGGTTCTATGCTGACGTCACTTGTTCCCTCTGACAGCAATTCTCCTTCTTTCTCAATTTGTCTCACGATTTCGCATGCGTTTTCATTCATACACCGAAAAATGACTACTTCCGTCCAAGCGATCACTTTTCTCTGACTGTACGGCCACAGTCTAACTGTAATTGCTACCTCAACTGACGAAACGTCTTCCCTCTTACGGTCAGACGATCGCCTCAACTGATAGGTTACTTACACACAGTAAACGTACGACCAGCGTCCGTTACTCATTCACTCACTCTTACGCTCCCCCTATCATCGGTCTGTCGGGAAATCAATGGTACCTCATGACCCCCTTTCAATGGTAGTCAAATTACTCTGGGTGTTCGATACACCCGAACCACTTAAGTCCTTTCCTGGAGCTTAAGATTTTATTCCGGTTGCGCGCGCTCACAACCTTCCCTCAATCACACTACAGGCATTCAACTCCGCTTGACATTACAACACAGGAACAACATAAAACACCGCAATCTTACAACGCATGACCCTTATACTCACTCTCGACCGACTCTGCTGCTTTTCTCTCGTCGCACCGTCAGCACCGTCTTCGGCTGCAATTCTTCTTCTGGTCGTCGATGACTAGGGACCTTGGGGTAAACTAAACCTGGCCTAGGTCGTCTTCCTCAAGAAGATAACCATCATTACTCTGCTACCAACTGCGAGGAATGAGATTTTGATATCAATTTATGATCAATTTAATAACTTATCTCATTCATCTATTTTGGACCGCTAGTATCTGTCATTGAGTAAAAGACAACCCCCACATAGGTTAGACAAACCCCATTAACTGACGCCACTCTGAAGAACCACTTACAACTGATAAAGTTTGAAAGTTTTATATAAAAGTCAAAGTTGGATGCAATTACAATCTGCTCAGGATAAACCTCAAAGTATACAAAAGAATACAAAATCAATTCCAATATCAGCAATTTAAAGTTTCGATGTGAAGTGGTTCCTTGGCGTCATCTACAGAAAGAGAAAAGTATCACGTTATCTGTCCCTACTCTATACTATGTGACATCCCTACTTCGCAAGTTCCTAACCTAAAAAGGTGTCAGCAGTTTGACTCCCAAAGAAGTTCAAACTCTCTTAGCCTCTAAAGGTAACTTAGGTTTAAGAAGCAGTACCCTCTCTGCCTACCCATCCGCTCTTCTAAGGGTCCTCGGCCTACTGCTCTCTTGCGATCTGATCTCTCTCAGCGCATCTGCTCAAGTCATCTACCCTTCGCCCTTCTCTCTCTGAGCTGTTCTGAGCCAATCGCCTTGGCTAATCGCTCATTGCCAATTGCTATCCTCACCCCGGGGTACTGTCCCTAAAATACACAATCACAGTGTGGGTGACACGCCCCTTGACGCCCACCACGGACTTTCCCCGATGATGTCAGCTTCTTGCTTCGTCCATTGCTTCATCTCTTTCGCCGTCCGTTAAGTTGACCTTTCTCTTTAGATGTCATCTTCGTCTTCTTGTTGGCGACTTCTACTGACACTTTCAGATCAAAAAGTCATATGAACTTAAACAAGACTTTAACTTACAACTGCTATTCTTTGACCTTCTAGGTCCTGTGAATGGTCATTCAAAAACAAGTTTCAAATTCTAAGCGCTTCTCATCACGTTCAGGCCATAAACCTTGTCCAGCGTTGTCACCTTAAATCTAACAAGTGCTAGACTTCTTGGCTCTCGCGTCCACATCAAGCTATTTACGACTCCTGTAAGTCCGCTAAATTATATACATTGGACTGTGCTCCTGCTAACCCTTGGTCAGTCAGGTTAGAATCACAAATGACCTAAACCTTTCTAACATTCACACAAAAAGCCTTCTACACAGTATAACCCTTAACCCACATTTATATATATATGTTCGTATTTAGCGAAAGTCGTTTACACATATGTGAATACATTGTACATAGAATATAGACTACGTAAAGTATAACTTCATAATTTCATTCGCTATCATTTTATACATGATCTACACATTTCTTCACGTTTCATTTCTCGCTGCTTCTCCGTTTAAAAGTTACACACGTACATGAATTCTACTTTGCACGTTCTACATTTCGTAAGCATTTCTACACCAACTCTACATCAGTCCACTACATATACGGCTTTCTAAATCTAATACATGTTCTAAAGTGAATACAGTTACATTTCCTATATTACTTTGGATTATATCGGTTATCTATATACTGTAAGTGTCAATTTCACATTACGATATACGTTTCATTCCTACGTTACACGATGTGCTTGTAAATACGGCCTATACATAATTTTTATTCAAATTTGCGCTCTCTCAGCACTGCCCTCGAAACGCTAAATGCTAGGGCTGACATGTGGCTGACATGTGGATGCATCTTCCTCTATCCCTACTGGGGAAGACCTCCTCAATAAAGATGGTAGTACTTCCTAACTTTTTACACCAATTTTCCAGTCTCCCAGTCCACCTCACAATGCATTTTCTCATTAACCTGAACAAACTTTGTCCATATTAATCAGGAGGGGGCGGCCAACCCAGATTACGCTATAAAATTCTGATGTGACCCCTACAATCTGTCGGTCTCACACTGCTGACTTCTGGTACCCACTATCTTGCAGCACAGGCGCACCATTTAAAATACTGGATATCGATGCCGATGCCAACTGTGCCTATGCATGTCAGGAGGGAATGGGCTATTGCCCCATGCTTAATTTATAAAAAAATAATTGCAGGTGCTGAAAATTTTGCCAAGGAGGCCACAGCTCACTTCTTCCTCTGGTGAGCCCCACTTTCAACAGTCTCACTGCCTCAGTCTCTACCTTCTAACCTTGATCTGTTGTCTGTCCCCTAAGTCTTTGCTCTAAGAGTCTATTTTCTCACCTCTCGAATTGTTTTCTATCATCTTTGTCACACCTGGTGTGTTACCTTATTCCCTGCATTTCTGATTTGCCCTCTATTCATTCTAGCCCTGCCCTCTTTCCTCTTCACTTTTTTTCCATGCTCTGCTATCTCTCCCCTCGATCTTGGCTCTTTACTATCACTCTTCTAGCAGTGGTTAGCTGTGTCTCCGTTTTATCATTTGTCTGTTTTTTTCTTCTGTCCTGTCCTCTACATCCTTTCATTCTATCTTCTCTCTTCTTAATGCTTTCTTCTTCACATCATGGCTGCTTTCTCTTTGTATCTGATTTTCTCTCCTTTTCTTCTACTTAGCTCCGTCTTATCTCTCTCCCCTCCTGTTGTTTCTTTCTCCTCTTTACTCCTGCTCTCTCTCTCATCTATAACACTGCTGCTGCCTGTGACCCCCGTCGTCAGCCTGTACATGTCCCTGCTTTTTTTTAACTCTGTGTATTCCTGTTGTCTTTCCTAAAGAAGAGGAAGATGACATGTGTTTTACTTTCTTACGTACAGCGAGTGCAAAAACAAAATGTACACCAAATGAAAATTCTTTTTTTGCATATATTTATCAATGCAGTATAACTGGGTTATTTGCAGAAAAGGTAGCTGCTCGAGCATAGCAGGTGATGTCACTACTAGTGCTGCCTGTAATTAGTAGGTTCAGGGAAGGCGACAGCATTGGCATCCACTGCTCAGCTTGCTGTGACCCTGCCTGCTACAGCACAGGCCTTGTCCCCAGCCGTAAGGCTGCCAATGCCGGTAAGTATGGCTGTTGTGTCTACTGGACTCACGCACGCTCAGCAATTACCATGCTGGGATGCAGCGCACAGATTTTACAGGTGACGCCATGGCGCACAAAAGTTGTGTTGGGCCACAGCCGCATCCAGCACTTTGAGGATAGCAGCAATGCAGGGCTGCAGGATATGCTACTCTGGCTACACAGCAAGTGGAAAGTCCACACTTACTTTTGTTTATTCTTCCTCAAGAGCCCTCACTGCCAAGTTCCAAATGCGCTCTTGCAGCTTCCTTGCCTCAACTCCGTCTTGAGCCAACCCCCAGCTACAATTATCCAATGGGAGGCTTAGGCTCAGGCAGTGGCATGGTGCAGCAAACTCTGGGAATAGAATGCCAGACATAGTTTGTCGATGACTTCTTGGATTTGTGATCGGCGAGATGACGTCATCACTAATTTGTCGATACACAACCATGCCTGCCTGGACAGGCGTATGCTGGACTGTCTATGAACATTTACCAGCCAGAAAACATGCAATGTATGTTATTCTTTTCAGTTTTGAATTTGAACAATTAATATTGAGACCACCATCTGCAGGGTCAGAAATTGTAGCACGGCCCTGTGAAAGAAGTACAGGTGCTGAGCACCTGAAAGCTCCTGCTCAAATTAAGCACAGCTATTGCCTGACCTCACTTGCTGCTAGGGCAGCTCTGCTTAGTGCCGCGACTTGCACGACGCAATTTCGATGTTCTGCCCCTTATGTGTCTTACCTGATGGGAACTTTCTCACGGTCTGTACAAGGCTAACCCATATTCGCCCTTATTCCCACTTGTAGACAATCCCACACTAAGTGACATGTTTGTAAATTATACTTTTATTACACAGCACGCCTTTTGCTCCTTCTACACTGGCACAGTTCCTCTAACTTTAACGGCAGGCTGCATTCCCGTGGCTGTACCTTCACTCCCTGCTGCTCCTCCTGAAAAATCGCTTTTCACTGCTAGACATCAGAAGGGTGGACTAGGGAAACCTCATCTCATAACTATATATCAGATACCTAACTTCCATGCTCGGCATGCTGCCTGAGGCAGGGCGTAGAGGGGACTCCTCTCTGGGCTGCTAACTTACTGATAAGGCATGGGCGTATTGCTGTGCATAAATTAAAAAAGACCCCTTTCAGTTATAAACACAAGCTAATACAGTTCAAGTTCCTGCACCAATACTATTACACATCCGCTAAAATCTCCCAATTTGCTGGTCACAATGCCAGAGCATGCCGCAGATGCGCCCTTGTTGAGGCAGATTTTATTCATATGGCATGGTACTGTCCGGGCCTAGTTTCTTTCTAGAACAATGTATTGAAGTCCCTCTCTAACATCCTAAATCTGGGGTCTTCAATCGATGGGGCGCAGCCCCTGGGGGCCGTGGATGTGTTCTCAGGGGGGCATAAATGGATCTATAATTGCATGCAAATGAAGATAGCCTGGAAGTGCAAAAAGAATGATTCTAGGCTTTCTTCATGTTACATGCAGGAGTTAAAGTCCATAAACAGATGGTGTGGACGGTACTGCTGAGTGGCATGCGGCAGGGGTAGTGAATGTGAAGTCGGGGGTCAAAGACATGGCTAAGAAGAGGACACAAATTGACATTTTATTTTATTTTTGTCACCTTCTATTAACATGCACATACCTCAAATGAAAAATAAATGCAAGTTAAACTATTCAAAGTCGCAGAATGAAATCGTGATGTATGCAGTGAGGAGCAGTGACTTGTTTATAGTGCTGCAAAATACTATTTAATATTTTAAAAAGTGATTTAAAAATAAACATTTTAGTTGTTAGCATTCGCAATATATCTAATGTAAATATTGTTATATATGTCCATTAAAAGGTTGCACTCCTTTTAATGGACACATATAGTACCTCTCAAAAAGAATAAATATTTGTCACCATTAATCTGGGTGACTTCATTAATTAAACACTACTGTGACTCCAAAGCTTCCTTTATTTGGTGAGTGACCATTGCACACATTCACATTTCTTTCAGGTAGCGGGCACCTTGGTGAGAAGGCATGTTTCTTCTTTAGTACTCTACTATACTACCTCTGTGAGTGGGCACTTGACTCCAGTTATGGCAGTCTTACTATGAAAAAGAAAAATGTTTGCCTTTTCCTTGCTAGCATTAGGGCCCAGGTCACCATTGTTGTGCACAAAACAGGGCCTGAGCAATAGGGGATGGGGGGGCAAAATGAGCGTTTTTGTGTTGTGATTTTACACAAGGTGGCAGAAAGCCTATTTTGGGCATCTAGCCTAGAAGTAATGGCCCTGCTGAGTGGGCAGAGCAGACAACCTACTTCGCAGAGCTGTAAGTAACATTGGTGCTGCCGCTGAATTACAGGCCTAGGGCATACTTGCTGTGCCACTGCTGAGCCTTGGAGCAATGGCCCAAGGGAGGAGAAAACATGAAGCATAGGAGACACCTTGGTTTGGGCATCAGAGAGGTGAGAGGGAGAGGCATGCTGAGATGTGAGAGGGAGAGAGATGATGAAAGATGAGAGGGATGGTGTAAGATGGAGCCCATGTTGTTAACAAATGGCAGAGGCGACAGCAAGGCAGTACCTATCATTAGTGAAACAGGTGCTGTGACACTTTTGCCCAGGGGCTCACTGCATCACAACTATGCATGTTTTACAATAAAAAGTGGGCATGGGGGCTCAGTTCCCTTGCTAGCATTAGGGCAGATGGCACCCTTAACTCACAAGAAAGTGAGTCAGCATGCAGTAGCTCATTTTCTTTCAGAAAGAGACTGGGCTTGTTTCAAGATTTAACTGATGGTCAGACATGGTGGTGAAGGAGTGACAGAAGAGGACACAGCCTGCTTGTCAGTCCTACTGCTATCATTAGTGAAGCAGGTGGAGTGCATTGATGCCCACAGCACCCCAATTATGGGCAGTAGTGTTTTTGGTAAATTTATTTCTTGTTTGATGCTGTTGCTTTTTTTATAAATCCCACATTTAGAGTGGATTACGAGCTACAGAAAAGCACCCCTGAAATTATTTCAAAGTCCCCGCCCACTGTGATCATCCCTCCTACTTCTACTACCCAATTCCTTAACGTGTAGTTTTGGAGGGGGGCCCAACTTCAAAACATTTTTCATAGGGGAACTCAGAGCAAAACATTTTGAAGAACTCTGCCCTAGATACATAACTCCCATCACCCCCCCAGGATACTCGGTTGGGTGGCACTTCAACGCTCCCACCCTCATGCAGATGTCTCACTTCTCTGCTTTTAGTGCTTGCCAAACAGTATGTTGTTATTGTTTGGATAACAAAAGAGCCCTGTCAACCCTGGTCTGGATCCAAGACAAGACACAGCATTCTGCCAGGACATGATTGACCAGTGTTTCGAATTAGCCCCACCTCCTCCCACCCTTCTGATATCTGGACAGCATTCCGATCCCATCTACGGTGCAACTCGGGGCTCCCTCATTCAGATTCACCCTCTGGAAGCCTTTCTCCCCCACTTTCATGCACTAAGTGCAGCGGCTCACTGAAGTCTTCCACCACCCTCTCTTATACTGCCACAGTTAAATGCGTTTGGCCCTTGCTCTGACTCTTTTTATATTCTGGGTGTCTGTATTCCTTTTCCTGTACTGGCTGCAATGAATTTGGCTGTGTTATTAAAATCCCAAACACAAAAAACCATATGTTGAAATCAATAGGCAATTAAGTGTAGATTGGTATTACTGCTATAGACTGGAGACAGATGTTTAGTTACATGGAATTTCACAGATTACCGTAGTAGCCAAGGGATTTAGTGCTGGTTATCCTGTGTGTCAAAGCACAGGTATAGAAGATTTGCACTCAGAATCCGGTTAAGCCCGCTTAGGAGCGATAGTATTTTTCTTTGCCAACTGTAATTTTGTATACTATGTCATTTTGTGACTGTATCTGATGGTTGTCTTGTGGGAAGACGTGAGCTCAGCGCATGAGTAATCAGTTGGTTATGGTGACAAGCCTATAATACCAGCTAGAGGCCTGATTGATTCACAAGGAAAAAATATTTCAGGTGCCATAAGTCTGTTTATTATTCAAAGTTATGGCAAAAACAATATGCCTGACTTATTGATTGCGAAAAGCATATGTTAAAGTCAATAGGCATTTACGAGTGGGTGGTTATTTTTCTGTATTAAAGCCTATAGTTAGCTATTTTGTTTCATGAAATGTCACAGATTACCCTTATGATGAAGGATTTTGGTGTGGGTTACTGCCTCTGACAAACCAGAGTGAGAGAAGATTTGCACTGTGATAATTCACCTGGTGCTGAGCTCAAGGGCGCTGTGTCTAGAAATTATTTATGGATTTACCGGGCACCTGCTGCAGAACTCCGTGTGTGTCCAGCAGTTTTCAGGCAACAATAAAAATGTCAAGATAACTCTGGTGACTTACGGGTCTTTTAGGATGGCGGGCGGACCTGAGTCCGCCCGCCATCCTCACGGTGTTGGGACCGACCGTCAGACATGTGGCGATCCTGCACAGCGAATTAGGATGTGACCGCCACCCTGGCGTTCGCATTCCGCATTTTGACATTGCGGCGGGTGCTGCTTAGAGCAGCGCCCGCCGCGATGTTAATATTGCATGCCTGGCATGTCACTGCACCACATGGCAGGCACCGCACAGTGCACTCCCCCACACGGGCCCCCAAGGCCAATCTCAGCCAGCCTTTCATGGAAATGCCTTAAAAAATCCACATCCTAATATGGCTGGTGGTACCTGCTAGGCACCGCCACCATATTGGAGCCCCTGCTCTGCCCAGCAGACAATCGTAACGATTGCCTGCCTGCAGGAAAGTGACATACGGACTTTCCGTCCGCCGCGATACCCACTTCCATCGTGATATGGCGGGGGTATTTCACGTTACGATGGCTTAACAGTCGCAACCGCCGGCTCAGCGGTGGCAATCGTTATGCCATCGTAATGAGCCCCTTAATTATTATTCCTGCTGGAGAGAGATCTTTTGTCTAGTGGCAGTTTTGACTTATAATAAAGTTATGCAGGGAGTTGATATACTTGCTGCAAAGAATGTGTACCATGCAGATTACAGAACTGTTTTTTAAAAGGAGAGCTGAGTGGGTTGCTTCCTTTCTCACAGACATCCTTGTGTTACTTGCAGTTAATAAATTACAATTCTAATATAGCACAGTGAACAATGAACTGTCATCAAAGAGCTGCATGCAAACTGCATGGTATAGATTAGAATGTTATGTTTTATTTCCACAGTCTTTAATTATACTAATGTCGCTATAAAAAAAAGGTTTGATTTAGTAGAAATACATTCTTATTAGTAAAGCCAACCCCAACCACTGTGGTACTTTTAAAATATGGGTTTGTGCTTCACTAAACCAAATTCTCTTCAAATATACTGCCATATATTATGGATGACATGAAACTCCTACACCTTTTAATCCTCATTTTCTTAAGTAACTTTTCCTATAGACTGATTTACACACTTATGATTCATTGTCTGTATATAATGTGGGTGTGATGTAAAGGGCTCGGGCTCCCTACACTTGAATGAGTAGTGCACTATAATAAATTAAATGCATGTGAGAGAGGGGCTATGGAGACAAGGTGGGCACGGTTAGAGTACGGTAGTGAGGGAAGGAGGTCATGGGAGTGGGAGTCCCAAAAAAGATAGTTACACTGGGTGCCATCAGAGCTAAAAACGGACCTGCCTAACCTCATCAATGACACAAAACGCATTTTCATTCATAAGCCAGACCGATTGCCATTGTCATTGCGTATATGTTGTAATGATATGTGGTGGTCTCGTGGACATTTTTCAGTGGGACATCAGGCAGCATTGTATAAAAATATAATAATGACAAACATAAAAAGCTTAAAAGCATGGAAGGTTATGAAAAAAATATAGAGGGCTTTCCTCTCTCTCCTGTAATGAAAATAAAAATCGGTTTGTGTATTGGAAACAGACATTTATGACGATGTGTGTCAGTCGTTAACGAATTGCATGCTTAATGAGGTTTATGATATGGACCTACCTCCCTTTTCCTTTTTTATATTTTTCTAAATACCAATTTGTCCACTATGTTTCCCACAGGTGCTTAAAAATTGAAGATACCTTAGAAGGAAGCTTACTATTGGGGTTTTCTTTTTTATCAAGCCTTTTATGTGCAGATCATTCTTTATGTAAGTGTAAATGTATATCTGTATGACCCTCGAACATTTGTCAAAAAATATATAGAAGTGAAAGAGAGTGTCTCCCTCATTTGAATCTATTATGGGCCTAGACATGTTGTGTCTGACGTCTGAGAGATGCTGCTGTTCATTGATTCATAGACCTGGATCCCAACCGCAGTGGCTATTTATATCTTTGGCAGCTGTGTAATTAGAGCACAGCCAGTGCCAAGAACTGATCAGACCATGATGTACACAATGTTTATCACTCTAAGTATTGGGCAAGGCACAGGGCGCGTTCTCACGCCTCACGTGTTTGGGCTCATACACTTTTCTATTATTTTATTCCTTCACAAACACTTGTGCTGTACACGTCACGGCATTCTCATTCATTCTGTAAAACTGCCCTCGTGGCCTCCAAGCTGAGCTATAGACTTCTTGGTGCTTCAGTGGAGTTTCACTCATTCCCCATAACCAGCCCGTATGCTTCCATTTAGAGGAACCGCTTTAAATTGGCATTTTTATTTATTTATTTATTTATTTATTCATTTTAAAAGCGCCTGAACCATCCCCGAAAAGGTATCTCGGTGCTAACAAACATACGAGAAAGTACTGATGCTTTGTGAGGTGCCTAGAACAGGGATGTTTTCAGGGACTTTCTGAAGTGAAGATGGTCCAGGCACTGCCTCCATGTAATAGGAAGCGAATTCCAGTGCCGTGGGGCAAGATAAGAGAAAGCCTTCCCCCCATTCCTAGACTTATAGGTATTTCACCCGCACCACCAAACTTGCCATCCCCCTGCCTCATTTATAAGTGGGTGAACCTCAGGATTTTTATCGACAGGGCCTCAGCTGGGTCTGCAGTGGAAACCCCTCAGCATGCTGGTGGGGCGCCCCAGGGCTGCCAGGTTATGGCGACTGACTTTCCCTATCCAGGTTCCCCATTCATAGCACGGACTTCCTGAGAGGTGAAATGGCTCAGCAGCCCCCATGCACAGACAGAATAGTGCCTATGCATCACGGCCACTGGCTTGCCTGATTTTATTTGTCAAGCACAAGCTTCCACTTTCAATCTTTTCATTCAAATACAAAACAAGTTTGCAAAGTGGATGCACAAACATGATGGTCGCTTGGCAAACTTCTCGCCCTTTAGAGCAAACACCCCGGTGACGTTGCTCTGAAAGCTTGTAGATCCCCCGCCAGGGAGATGGTGATTCCTGCATGTGGCAGTCAGTTCTCAACCAACGAGGGAGCTGTCTTGTGGACTGTGATGGAATATGCCCCATTCCTTGCTGCTGTCTTCATAAACTTAAAAGGAGAGTCGCTGACTCCACGTCAGTGGCATTCTACAGCTCAGAGGAGTTTCACTTATTCCATGACACTGGCTTCATATACACCAGTTACCAGAAGGAAGGAGGGAACATGAAAGGAAAGGAGGAACATTGGAAACAAACACATGAGGGGAAGGGAGAGAAGGAGGGGAGTGGTACAGAGAAACGAGTTACATCGGTTGCTTATTTAGCACATATACCGCCCAGCTCACAGATCTGAAGGGCGTGGATACGGGGGCTCACTCTCTCTCTCGCTCCCCCTTCTTAGCCCTCTCCCTGTCTTACCACTGTATTTTTCTTCCTCTCTTCCTCTATCTGAAAAAGACATGCTACCCTCATTCTGGGGCCCTCTGTAAACCCAGAGTTGGGAGAAAGCAGGTGTTTGTGACCGAATCTAGGGGCCATATGTATCAAAAAGCGGTACAAAAGGGGGTGGTGATGGACGGAGCATCTGAACCAATCAAACACTCACACCCAGTCAACAGATCTGGGTTTAATCCATCACCGTTCTTTAGCCCACTCTGCCACCCCAGTTCAAACATGGCCATATGCAAATCAGTCTGACCCTGTGCCTCATGGGTACAGTCCAGCCCGAACTGCCTGGCCATGCCTTCTCTGGACCGGAAACAAGCTTCCTAGGACCAGTTTCTGGCATTACAGCCGTCTTCAGCCAGGCTTGCTTGAATCCTGTGGCAAAGTGAGCAAGGGACTCACGTCTGAGCATACCCTGCCAACTTATGGCGAACAAAGCGGTACAAAAGGGGTTTGTGATGGACGGAGCATCTGAACCAATCAAACACTCACACCCAGTCAACAGATCTGGGTTTAATCCATCACCGTTCTTTAGCCCACTCAGACGTGAGTCCCTTGCTCACTTTGCCACTGGATTCAAGCAAGCCTGACTGAAGACGGCTGTAATGCCAGAAACTGGTCCTAGGAAGCTTGAATCCGGTACAGGGAAGGCATGGCTTTGAAGTTCGGGCTGGACTGTTCGCATGAGGCACAGGGTCAGACTGATTTGCATATGGCCATGTCTGAACTGGAGTGGCAGAGTGGGCTAAAGAACGGTGATGGATTAAACCCAGATCTCTTGACTGGGTGTGAGTGTTTGATTGGTTCAGATGCTCCGTCCATCACCACCCTGTTTTGTACCTATATGTATCAAAAAGTCATTTTGCTATTCTCAAATAGCGATTTTTTGCGAATTGCTATTTGAGAATCGCAAAATGCTATGTATGTAGGATTTGCAATAAATTTTGCGAATCCTACATATTCCTTAATTGCAAATCTCAAATTGCGATTCGCAATTAGGGAATACCTTCCCATTCATTCCTAAGGGTCTAGAGGCCCATAGGAATGAATGGGAAGACATTCTCAATTTGCGATTAGCAATTTGCGAATCGCAAATTGAGAATGCAATTTCAAGGGTGCAGGGGTGTCCAAAGGACACCCTGTTGCACCCCTGAAATAAGCATGGGTGCATATGTGGCTCACATACATGCCCTAAGGCCATGTATGTGCTTCACATAGCACTTTGAAAAATGCAAAAAAACGTGCTTTTTTTGAAGAAATCACAAATTACCACCAACTTGAAGTTGGTGGTAATTTGCAATTCCTTAAGGCGAAATTGCACTTTTTTGGTGCTTCTTACATTGCATTTAAGGAATCGCGAACTTTGCGAATCCTTAAATGCAATCGCAAAACAAGGAATCGCAAATTTTGCGAATCCTTATTTTGCACGCACATTTGCTACATACATACCATTTAGCACAAATGCATTTGCAAACGTCGAAATTCTGCGAATTTCGGCTTTTACGAACACATTTGTGCTTGATACATATGGCCCTTTGACTGTAAATAGTTCGCAATTTGCACACGGACCAGAGATTTTTCCCTTCGAAAATCAGTTCAGTTTGTCTCCCATTTCTCCCACAGTCACCTCGCCCACCCCCAATCGCTTCATTTTTCCTGACCTCCCAAGCTTGCCTGTGGACATGTATTTGAATGCCGTGGTTACAGGAACATCTAAAGATATTTTTGGCATGCCTGCCCTCTTCCTGTTGGTACCTAAGTTGGGAAATTCCATAAACCAAGGTAAAGTAACAAGATTAGCGTGAAACATAGACGAGGTATTTGTTATATTACTAAAAAATATTTATAACTGTTTTTTTTTTTTAGTATGGGCAACGCTCCAGCAGAATTACAAAAAGCAACAGTATCTGCCACTTTCTGAAAGCATCCCACCGAGCGAGTTCTAGAAACGCACAGTGAAATATGCCACTCCACCCTCCCCGCTCCCACCAGCCCCGCCCCTCCCATGCCTAGCTGTCAAAATCATTTCTCAAAATGTCGAAAGTGAGCCAAAGCAGATGCCCCGCAGCGTCCTCTGCCCGCCATGCGTGTTATTCCATTCCACATATGCCCATTTTAAGTTAGGAAGTGCAGCCATTAGGACCCTACACGGGGGAATGACGGCTGCGACTCTCCCCCGGGACAGCGCGTGCACGGCCCCCCACACGCAACGCCTGCAGAGAGATGCCTCACGTCAGGTGTACGCTGCCTACATCATCCAGCTTTTCACAGTGCGCTATTTTCCCAGTGGTTCTGCTTGTGGAAAGAAAACAACAAAACTACACTACAAGTACATAAATACAGAGAAAGCCAAAATGGGGTGAGTGAGTGTTGCACGCCTGACACGTGGCAGAGCGAAATCTCTGGGGGAGTCAGTCACGCCTGCCGTGAGAAAGCTTGACATCTCTTGACTAGTGCGACTGCCCGCGCCTTCTATGAGGCAGTTCGAGATTTCGGGGGGGGGGGGGGGGGGGAGAGAGAGGTCACTCCTAACGTGAGACCGCTTGAGAACCCCGGGTAAGATACACCTGAATTGGGGGAAGGGTGACATCCCTGGAACTTTTATTTATTTATTTATTTATTTTATGCGTTTTTATATAGCGCGGACTTTACCCGAAGGTGTCAGAGCGCTTCACAATAGGAACAGTACTGATACATGAGGAGAAAATTACAAGTGTACAAATTACAAAAGAAAAAGTTAGGTTACATGAGGCAAAAGTGACAATCGTGAGCAAACAAATACAAGAGGTAGCAAACGGTATATTACAGGAGGAAAAGTGACATGTGTGCAGGTTACAACCGCGTACAAAGTACAAGTAGAGGTATAGTACTGCAATAAATGGCAGACACTCAAACACAAGAACAAACGTGGCGTAGGCAATGGTGGCACTTGTGCGAGTATCTAAAGCAAACAAAATATAAGAGATAGCAAACAGTGTGTTACAAGAGAAAAGTGACGTGTGCATGTTACAAAAGAGTACCAGACACAAGTAGAAGGATGATACTGCGATGAGGCGCTCCCAGATGCAGTGAGAGAGACTGAGGGCTCTGGACTGAGCGGGGCGAGCTGCTAATGCTGGCCACGAGAGAGCTCTGGATGCAGCGTAGGTCCAGGAACGCAGGCTCTGTGCCAGGTTGCCAAGAGACACACACACAATACATGTTGATGCATTCATTCTAAGTGAGACTCATCCATGTTCATCTTGAATAGCTGACATCACCTGGAGCTCCCGGGTGTCGGCCTAAGATCTCTCTCTGGACTCTGTGCTTTACTCACATGTGGCACGAGATAGACCGAGGTCTCTAGACTGAGTGAGCTACGCACACTAGACACGTGACAGCTTAATGTGTCTGTCTGGGTAGCTACTCACACCTGGCATTGGACAGCTTGAACTCTCGGGATTGGGTAAGCTTCTCCCATCTGACATTAGAAGGCGTGAGGTACCGGGCTGGATACAGACTAATATCTGAGCAAAAGCAGTTGTGATCTCAGGGTGAACATCTGAGCCCTAGTGCCGGAATAAACCCTATGAAGGCCCCTAGTAAGTCGAAATTTCGCCCCTGCCCCTCACAAATTATCTCCTAAAACGTTTTTAATTTTACCAACCAACAATTTTAATAAACTCATTTTATTACACAAAACTAAACATTAACATTTATTAATGTTATTAAGCACATGACATTATTTTTTTAATAAAACAACAAAACTTTAAATATTCACTTTCCTCATTTTGTTTGTGGGGAAATCGTTCTGGATATCTTGGAAGTCTACCTTTTGCAAGAGGTCGTACTCATTGTAGCGGGCCTCTAGAAGGAGTGGGACCCATAGGCCAGTGACTCTTTTACCTGTTTGGTAATCCAGAACTGCT
The DNA here is from genome assembly GCF_964263255.1 of Lissotriton vulgaris. Lineage (NCBI taxonomy): Eukaryota > Metazoa > Chordata > Amphibia > Caudata > Salamandridae > Lissotriton > Lissotriton vulgaris. The sequence goes on along the minus strand of NC_141699.1, from coordinate 411,879,933 downwards.
GAGCCCTGTCCAGAAAGATCTCAAGGTCACTGAATTGGGTGAAATGCAAGCACGGGACGTAGGGCAGTTTGACTTCTGTGAGCTGCAGGGGCAGCTCCTCGACTGGGGCGTCGCCCCACTTCTCTCAATGTGAGAAAGCCAAAACATAAAATAGTAATAACTTTTATTTATTAACATTTTATGTTTGCTTTGCACATTGCGGGCAGGCGGGTGGGAAGGGCTGCTCTGCTCTTTGAGCAGGGCAGAGGAGAAGTAGTTTGCCCACTCCTGAGTGCGCAAAGACTGTTTGGTCAGCCCTCTCGGGCCACCCAAACCAGTCATGTGCACTCTGCCCTTCTCCATGAAGGCTGCATTGGAGCACATGCCCACCCTACTAGCCCCTGGCTGGGCGCCGTCCTGACCAATCACAACGATGCATGCAGTGTTGTGATTCTGGCCTGGCTGCCTGCTTCCTGTTCCTATTGGAGGCAGGAGAGCGGGAGCAGAGAAGACGCGGGACCCGGCGGAGAGGTAAGTTTAATTTTATTTCTTTTATTAATTTTTTCCCGCGACACCCACTGCGATCCCCCGCGAATCCCACCCCATGTGACCCCTCCCACCTCCCCCTCGCCCGCAAGCAATGCCGGCAGCTACTGGTGGGGCGAGTGAGTGACTAGATGCTGAGGTGGGACAGCAGCTTAAGCTGTCCATTACAGAGGAGGCACCCCCTCCCCCGCCACCACCAGCAAATAAAACAATAATAAAACTGTTTTTAACCCCTTGGGCGCAGCCGCGATTCTGTGCCTGTGCGGCGTTTTCCGTAGTGGGCAGGTTCATGACGGCCCCCAGCTGTCATCAGCACACACCCACCGCGGTGCATGACGCATGGGGGCCGTCATCAGCACCCAAGGGGTTAAACCTCTTTTATTATCGCTTTATTTTAATCCCCTGGACCTGCCCCCAGGTCTCTGACGAGTCTTGGGGGCCGGTTTAGGAGATGACACTGCTGGTGGTGTAGAGGTGTGCAGTTTCTTCAGTGCACAGGAAGGTTGGTTCGGCGGCCGTCTCAGGCCAGCCAGACCCTCATGCGCATTGAAGCTCTCTCCCGCCCCAGCTGAGTTGCTGGGGCTGGAGAGAGAAAGCACATGTTATCAGTATGCCTGGGAGTGCAAGTTTCTGGCACTCAGGCCAATCCTGATGCTGCTTTCATGCAGCATTAGGATTGGCCACAGTGCAGGCTGGGAGCCCGTGCCCAGATGCAGAAAGAGCGCGATGCAGCAGCAGACGGCGGCGGCTGTAAGGTACATTTTTTTTGACCCCCCAGTTCACCCACCTCCCTCCTCCAGACCGCCAACACTTTTGCAGGGGACGGGCCGCTACTGTGCTTGAGTCTCCCGCTGAGCCTGCTACTCATATCAGGTCAGAAGCAATCGGAGATCTCTCTGGGAGCTACTAAAATAACTTCAAACCGAGAGAGCTCACGATCTCAGAACTGGGTGAGCTCACACCTTGTTGCACCTGGAAGCTTGAGATCCATGGGTAGGGTACGCTTCTCCCTCTTGACACTGGACTGCTTGAGCTCTCTGGGCTGGATGAGCTTCCCTTAGGAAACATGAGTCTGTTCAATGTGTCTGGCAGCTTCAACTACATATATGCGACAAGTGACAGTTTCAGAACATAGAGCTTGAGCTCTGTAGGCTGGGTGAGCGACTCACTGTTGACACGGAACAGCTTGAGCTCTTGAGTGGGTGAGCTACGTATGCTTAACATGGGACAGCTTGAGGTCTCTGGCTGAGTGAACTACTCATATCTGACCAGAGGCAAGCTGAGGCCTGACAGGAGGGATGTATGACCTCTGAACAAGGTGAGCTCACTCCTTGCCACACCTGGAAGCTTGCGTTTCGTGGGTTGCTTGTGTTGTCGCCCTCATGGCACTGGACAGCATGAGCTCTCTGGGCTACATGAGTTTACCGCTCGATGTCTTTGGCAGGGTGAACTACATATATGCGACAAATGACAGTTTCAGAACATAGCACAGCTTGAGCTCTCTAGCCTGGGTGAGCGACTCACTTTTGACGCGGAACAGACTGAGTTCTTGAGTGGGTGAGCTACGTATGCTGGACATGTGACAGCTTAAGGTCTCTGACTGAGTGAACCACTCATATCGGATCAGAAGCAAGCTGAGACCTGACAGGAGGGACGTATGACCCCTGAAGAAGGTGAGCTAACTGCTTGAACTCAATGTGCTGGGTGAGCTGCTCACCTGTGACATGGGACACTTTCGAATATCCAAGCACATCCACATAATCTCATCACAGACTGCAGAGGTGAAGCGGTATGCTATGGTGCAAACCTAGCCTCAGGACTATAGGAGAAGATTACCAATCACAACTGTGTACTAGAGTTAAGGGGTGGCATTATAGCAGTCGGTCAGGGAAAAGGAACTTTCCTAGGTGTTAAACATTGGGGGAGTGTTCTCAGCGCCAAGACGTCCTCAGGCATTCGTATGCGCTTTATAAATAATAAATCAAATCAAATCAAAGTAGAGCACACACCCCTTTAAATCCAGGAAATATACACTTTCAGAAATTTAAATGGCATTTGTCAAAGCTTGACACCCAGCCATGGTGGAACAGAGAGGCTGCATTGCTTCTTCTAAAAGGAGTGAAGAACTGGAACTAGATAGACAGAAAGTGGGCCATGCAAATGTGTAATGAAAGGCAAGGGCGGACTGAGAGCACTGGCGTACAGGAGTGAGGAACCTGTAAAAGGCTCTCTGTTTGTAATTTTGCTTCTAGATGGCAGGACTAACGTCCGTGGTGTTTGGGGAAACAGCAGCAGATGTGTGGCAAAGCATGGGAAACAAAAACACAAGGCAATCAGTGAAATCAATAAAATGCTAGAGTAGCAGGTTATAGCCTTTTGAATCCTGTGGAACCGCACTGAATCACTATTTGAAGCTATGGGCTACTCTGGAAAAGATTCCTTTTTCTATGTTGTGTGGATGTTTATGTTTGCATTGTATTCATTTCATTATACACCTTTATATCTTCTAGATAGTTTCCTCCTGGCACAGAAGGACCCGGATTGGACCGAGTGTCAACCAGATACTCTATGCATTCTGATAAGCGTGGCTCAAATCCACCCGAGTGACTTACCACACTCACCTATAGTAACTCAGTAAGAAGTCAGCCGGGCAGTGGAGAAGAATAAACAGAGTAATTTTATTAGGCCTCAAACTCCCATATGAGAGGGCCCTGTCCGACCTCACCCCTAAGAGTGCGCCGAGAGGACTAACTCATATCATCACAGCAATACATTATAATGTGGTACAGTGGATTAGGGTACGCCCCTTCTGGAAAATTACTGAAACCCAGGCAGAGGAACAATGGCATCATACAAGAGGCATCTGCACCTGCAGGGGATACATTTGCTATCTTTGCCCAAGGCCACGGAGCTGAGCCTCAGCGTCTCTGGTGCATGAAAATATTACTGATAAGAAACCTGTTAGTTTCGGCCACAGTTAGCCGAGAAACGAAAACTGCTGCATTAGTGATTTTCTTATTCCTACGGGAGGGGTGGATGAGCGAGTGCGACTCGAAGGCACAGAGGAATACACAAAATGGAGGCACACGAGCTAAGCTAAGGAAACTTAATATCATCACGCATATAAATGAATATTCACATAGGTAGTAAATATAACGCAAAACGTATATGTATACTTCATCAGTTAGACACATGATGATGCTAACTTGCATATGTAAAATAGGGATGGGTGGGGTATCGAAAAATGAATTCTATCAGACCCTCCTTTTAGCATCATTGGCTAACTGGAGCGTAGCATTTATTTGCCAAAAGGTAGCGCCTTAACATCCAGTCTAGGGGCATGGCGTTGTTCAATCAAAAATATCATCTTCAATGAGCATCATCCAACGAACATCAGGGAGTTCAATAGCAGTGGAGGCAGGATATTGACTGGACACCTTTTTGGGAGGTCGCAAATTAGTAGCACACATTGAGCAACATGGGGGGAGTCAGTAAACACAAAGGCAACATGTCAGTAGTACACTCACTACACCAACTAGACCCATTAATATTTTCCAACCCCACGAGGAGAAGACACCCCAAAGCCACCCTTGTAGTGACCAGGTCCCATTATCCTGATGAAGTTCAGCCGCTAACCTATGGAGTTTCTGCACTGCTAAGTTAACAGTCGGAGCTGAGTCTGGAATATACACACAGCAAGACGTCCCGATGACGCGACAGGCCCCACCCCTATCTGCAAGGATGACATCAAGCACCATCCTGTTCTGTATCGTGAATAATATCATAGCCTGAATCTCAACAGACCTATTAGTCGCAATGTCTGCTTCAGTAATTACTACTTTCTCCATCACCCTGGATAACCGTCGAATGGCCCTACTATTAAATATCGGACCCCAAAAAGGCAAGAGACCCTTAGAAAAATCTGTCCATTGTTGCAGAGAAGTATCTGTCTGGTCCACGTCGTCAACCTGGAGTTCCCTCCTTTTACGCTGCTCTGGTGAGCTTGGAAACCTGCGATGAGTTTTGTGATAGTCAGAGGGTGCTACATACACAGGTGGAATCATGTAAGCTAGGTAACAAACCCCACCCCAACCTTCAGGCAACCACAAGTACCCATTGTCCCCGCACACAAAGTAGATGCTGGGGGGAGTGACCAAAGAGGGACTAAGGGGCAAACGTATCGATGCTGTCACGTTACAAGAACTATTCCCAACCTTGATAGGGCCCCTACCCTCTATACAAAAGAATGGTGACAGTCCCACTACAGCCAGGGGTACCAAAGAATTAATACTACCATTCCCTTTTGGTGGGTGTCTGTAAGACAGGGAGGAATTTAACTGTAAGAAACTTTCTCGAACTTTGTCAGTGTCATTTGGAGTAAAAAAAGTCCCACTTTCTTTTCACAAGTCTCTATAAATGTTTGATCAAAACGTCCGTCAGTATATAACCGTCCAAGGGACGAAGGGGGCATAGGACGAACTCGCATTGTCATTGTTGACCCTCTATCTTGCAGTCGAGGAGTTAGAAAATCTGGCTGTTGGAAATATTTGACCAAACCAATCAATGTATACCACCCCACGCAACTATTCACTGGTGTCAGAGGAAGTGCTAAAAATCTATCCTTCTTATAAGCAGCAGAAGGCAACAATCCACATACCCAACAATCGGTAACATTATAGATAGCATGGGCGTGATGTAAAGTCTTAATAAAAACATTTTCTTTATAACCTTTTCTTAGGCTTCTTTCACCGTAGTCACAGTAATCATATTATGTTCAGGAATAGCAGAAGGTGTGGGTGTAAACACATGTACAGGATAAGCCTTATCCAGGAAAAACAGTATACCAAGAGTCACAAGAAAAGCAATAAGCACTATCATGATGAGCACTATTTTTCCTTTTCGGGAAATGGCCAACCAGGGAGAAGCGGGCTCAGGTCTACGAGGAGCCGCAAAAGGCTGCTCCTCATCGGGAATGGGACAACCAAAGGGATACATTGTAACGTGACCAAAAAGGAAAAAGGGGGGAAATGGAAAAAGGAACTAAACTAAAAAAAAAATTGTCCCAGACAGTCCTAAAACCGGCCAGAGGGGTTCTTCAACCCTTGAAAGGGATCTTCTCCCTGTGTCCGTTAAAGCCTCACAGGCAGGCTTTTACCTTTCATGCCCTAATCCCACGTCGCTTGTCACACAGCAGTTGTAACAGAGGAGCACTTAATCTGGGCCCACACACCACTCTAGAGTCTCATAGAACAGAATCTTCGGCTAAACACCAGGGCTCTTACAAGTCCATCCCTATCACTAAATCTTCTTTTCAACAGAATGTCCACTAAGCCCTTCTTCCAGTGTTCAGTCCCTTATGCCTTTCCCTTTTCGGGGCCGCAGATTATAACGAGCGCTCCCTCGCACTTCAGGATCCGTAAACAAAACGGGTGTATCTGTAGCAAGAGTTGGACCCGTTAATGCCTGATCACTAGTATCAATGGGAGTATTGGAGCTTGCAGTTTTTTCTTTTGTTCTTTTCGGTGCACTTGGCTCTGCACGTGACTTTTCACTTGACTTTTCACTTGGCTCCCCTCCCCTCAGTGAGGCATCAGAGAAAGGAATGTAGCTGGGTAATTGCTCGTGTTCTTCATCAGCAACACCCTCTTTTACCCACTGGTTGTAGGGTAACGGCAGGGGGACCCTCTTCACATGTGATGCATGCGTCCACGCCTTCCTGCCCTCAACTCGAAGTGCGGTACACGTTGTTAATAACACCTGTCGAGGTTCCGACCATCTGGGCTCCAAGCAGGATTTCCGCTGAAACTTTTTTACGAGAACAAAGTCTCCTGGTTGGATGGAATGTCCAGGCCCCTCCGGCAACGGCTTCAGGGTGTCTGCTACCTGTTGATGAATAGAACGAAGATCTTTAGTCAAAGCATACAAGTAATCTATCAACAGTGGGTATTCTATCTGAGAGAAACACTTTGGTCTGGGTACCCCCATACGTTGGCCGGACGGCCAAATATCACTTCATAAGGGGGGACACCCATTTTGGAGTTTACTGTGACTCTTGTAGAAAGCAAAGCTAAGGGAAGGGCATCTGGCCAACGCAGTCCTGTGCTCTCCTGTATTTTGGCCATTTTCAATTTGAGCGTGCCATTGAATCGCTCCACTAAACCAGCGGCCTGAGGATGTAGGGCCGCATGAAACTTCTGAGAAATTTGTAAACCTTTACATATTTGCTTAATAAGTTCAGCATTAAAGGATGTACCATTATCACTCCAGATCACCCTAGGCAATCCGAAGCGCGAAAAGTACTCCTTAATCAACATTTTAGCTGTAGAAATGGCCGTGCCGTCTTTAGTTGCATATGCCTCCACCCACCTACTAAAAGAGCATACAACCACCAGAACGTATTTGAGGTTATTGACTCGTTCCATTTCTATATAATCCATCTGTATCACCTCAAAAGGGAAAGAAGGAGGTGCAAAGTTTCCTACTGGTACAGGTGTTCCCTTTCCTGGATTGTGCCTCAAGCAAACCATGCACTGCTGGACCAAATGTGTCGCCACCTTAGAGATGTTCTTAATACTCCACACTGGGTCCAGCAGCTTGCATATACCCTTTGCACTGATATGTGCCGGACCATGTGCCATTGTCACTACCGGGAGAACATATGCATTTGGGAGTAACCATCGTCTTTTATCAGTCACATCTGTCCAACATTCATCAGAATCCAACCTCCCCCCACCATCTTTCCAAGCCCTCAATTCTTCCTCAGTCGCCTTTTCTTGTATATTCTTTACACTCTGTACCGTATCTGCAAACATGTTAACATCTGGTACCCATCTAGCTGGTCCTGCCACAAACATTCGTGGGAGTTTTGTCCTCGCAGTCTCTTTTGCTGTTTGGTCCGCGAAAGCATTACCTTGTTCCACATCGTCCACCACTGCCTTATGTGCGCTGCACTTTATCACAGCAAGTCGTCTAGGTAATGTCAATGCTGTCAGTAATCGTAATATCAATGGACCATGTTGTATAGGTTGTCCATGTGAAGTCAGAAATCCCCGTTCTGCCCACAGTCGCCCATAACTATGAGCCACGCCGAAGGCGTATTGGCTGTCAGTATAAATGTTCATGTCCAGTCCTTCACTCAGTTCACATGCTCTCAGTAAAGCTATTATTTCTGCCGCCTGGGCCGAATGATAAGGTATTCTAGAAGTCTCCACTACTGTCTGTAATGTCGTAATTGCATATGCTGCCGTCGATGTACCATCTGCAAGTTTAAAACAAGACCCATCAACATACAACTCCCAGTCAAGTCAATTCTCCCTTTCGTCTCCTCATCTGTCCGAAACAAACAATCATGTATGTCATTGTCTTTTGCTTCTGTTGGAATGGGTAACAACGTGGCAGGGTCCAGAGTGGCACACCTCTTTATCGTGACGTGAGGTGCGAAAAGAGTCATCTCATAACCAGTAAGACGAGCACTAGTTAAATGCTGCGTCTGTGTTCTATTTAGCAAAATGTCCACAGCATGCGGTACCATCACTGTGAGATCTGAACCCAATACGAGCCCCGCCGATTGTCTTATGGAGACCGCAGCAGCCGCTGTGGCCCTCAGACAGCTCGGTAGCGCTTTTGCCACGTTGTCGAGCATCGCAGAGAAGTAGGCACAAGGCCTCTGCTTCCCTCCGAAACACTGTGTTAGGACAGACAACGCGCAACCTTCCACCTCGTGTACATAAAGCACAAAAGGCTTCTGGTAATCAGGTGTTCCCAGGACGGGTGCAGAACATAAAGCAGTTTTTAGTGACTCGAAAGCTTCCTGACATGCGGGGGTCCAGGGTAGGGGTTCGGGCACCTCTTTAGTAGTCAGATACAATAGGGGTTTTGTTAGTAATGCATAGTTGGGTATCCACTGGCGACAATACGATGTTATGCCCAGGAATGCGTGCACCTCTCGCTGCGTGTTAGGTACATTCATATTAGTTATCGCTTTTATGCGCTCTGGCGTCAACCTCCTCCCCGCTTTCGAAAGGAGGTGACCTAAGTAGGTGACCTCCGTTCAACAATATTGAAATTTTGGAAGGGACACCTTGTGGCCCCTTTTGGCCAAATGATGCAACAATTTAATCGTAGCATCCCGACAACCTTCCTCAGTGTCCGATGCTATCAGAATATCGTCCACGTATTGCAACATAACATTGCCGGGGGGAAGTTCCAAATCATCCAACTGTGCCTTTAGTGCTTGACTATATATGCTTGGACTCTCTGTATAACCTTGGGGAATTCTTTTAAACCTAAAACTTCGGCCAGCCAATGAGAATCCAAAAAGATAACGGCTGTCCTCATGTACCGGAATACTGAAGAAAGCATTCTTCAGATCCAAAACAGAAAAATACTTAACAGATGGGGGAATCATTGTCAGTATCGTAGTGATGTCAGACACCACCGGGTATTGGGGCTCCACTACTTTGTTTACGTGGCGCAAGTCAATCACGAATCTATAAACATCAGGCGTTTCATCAGTAGCATCAGGTGACCGCCTTTTAAGAATCGGTAGTATGGGGCTGTTACATATATTAGAATCTGTCTCCTCCACCACTCCCGACTGAATCAGATCCTGTATTATTTGTAACAGGGCTTTCTCTCCCTCCCTAGGCATCCTATACTGTGGTATCCTAGGCAATTTCGCTCCCACCTTAACCTTTATCGTCACGAGGGCAATGTCCATCTTACCCACATCTGTATCGTTGGTAGCCCATAAACTTTCAGGGGTCCCTCTGAATTCGGGTGGCAGTGGGTCATCTTTCGAGAAACATTGCAGTGGGCGAGCAACAGTAGGGCCAGCGTGTTATACACGCTGTCCAGAGAACAATAAATGGTAGCATGCAATCTCTTCAGCAAGTTTAAACCCAGTAAATTTTCTCCACAATTGGAAGTCAACAAAAAAGGTGAATCAACAGTAAAAGGGCCAATCGTAAGAGTAAGTGGTTTGGAAATGGGGCTAATCACCGGGGTACCTGAGAAACCCACAGAGATATTGTTCTTGCCAGACAGAGCCGCCCCTGGGACCCGAGAATGAGCCACAGAACTTTTCATTGCACCCGTATCTACTAGAAATTTCTGTTGAGACCCCAATAAATCTGCTGTTACATAAGGTCCCCTTTGATCAACTTCCACAGAAACTTGCCCCTCACTCTGTCCTACGCTGTCCTAATTATGAGAGAATCCTGTCAAATCATCCATAGAATAGTCATCATTGTAATACTGACCGCCACCCCTCTGTAAGTGCTGTCTGTCCGAGCTATTGTCAAAACAATTTCCTCCTGGTCTCCCGCCCCGATCCGACTGTACATTCTGTCTCCGGGAGTCACCTCTTCCTCGTCCCCGGCCATGACCAGCATTCGACTGAAACAGGGGACAATCTCTCCACCAATGCCCCTCCTGCTTACATTTCGCACATTGATTCGGTCCCAGTCTCTCCCTATTGTCGCCTCTCCCATAGCCGCCACCTCCTCGTCCCGCAGCCCCAGGCGAAGCACCTCTTCCATGACCCCTAGATACTTGCTGCAACAAAACCCTCGTCTTCAAATCTTTGGCCTTCTTTTCCTGCTTGTCCTTACTTTCATTTTCCCTGTGTTCGTAATACTGAGCCATGCTAAGAATGCCGGAGGGAGTGGATGTCGTCCACGTACTCTCCGACGCTTGCAACCTTGCCGATATCTCTGGTAATAAGTTCATTACAAACCTATTAACAAAAAGTCGCAACCCTCCGTCCTGTGACACATCCTGTCCACTGAAATCCATAAACGTCTCCTCAAACCTCGTAAAGAAATCGGAGACTGCTTCATCCTTTTTCTGCCTACATGCAGTCAACTTATCCCAGTCCACTTTCTTTGGGGGAATTAGAGTGGGCATATACTTGATAATTTGCCCCGGTAACGCCAGAATCTCAGCTTTTGGCTTCTCCCCTGGCTTACGTTCTTTGTCCAAATCCTGCAACTCCGTCCACGTGCCACCCAACTCCTCTACATGATCTGTACCCTTCACTTGCCGCCACACATCTACTGGGACTAGAAGTCCGAAAAACAGTTCAATATCGGCCAAAGTCATCACTGTGGAAGATGCGGCTTCCGTCAGTTCTTTATAATAAGTGGTCGGATTCTTTCTAGAGTCTGGTAACTGAGCCTTCAAGGGTAATACCTCACTTCTCTTCCATGGTGTGTATACCCACTGTTCCTGAAAATGGGCGTCTACGCGGGCCTTGGTGACAGCATTTGTGACCGGATCTACCACCTCGGGTGTCTCGGGGTGAAAGATAGGGTGCACCTCTCGCATTGGATGTATACCAGGAAAATGAGGTGAACCTGCAGAGGGTAATTTATTTCTATACTGCAATATGGCTCGTAAGCTGCGCATCACCTCCTTCACCCCAGTGTTAGCTCTATAAGCTCCGTTTTTTATATCTCGTAAAGTCGCTGGAGCCACACCTCCATACCCCTGCTCCCATAACGTTATCAATATATTTGACATGTGCCACAAAGCGTGTTGCTGCATCAAAGGCTCAAAATCCTTCATTGTGGACCAAATGTCTTCAAACGAATAAATGTTATTCCTAGCCCACTGACAGGCCTGATTGGCCACCACTGTTTTCTCGTCCAAACCAACCGTAGAACGCGTGAGCAATTTTCGTACCTGCGAAAGCAATCCGCTGCCTGCGCCTCTATTCGGTGTTAATAACTCCTGACTAGGGGTAGTGCTGGCAGAGACGGTAGGGAGTGCTAAGGAAAACTGGGAGGGAGTGGGTGAACTGGCCGGGAGTAAGGAAACGAGGGGTGCCAACAATGATGGGGAGATAGAGATCGCTGCGCCGGGCTGGTGTGGGGCACTCGCTTGTGAACCCGAAACCCCATCAGGAGAGGTAGGAACTGGTAGGGTAGGATACAGTGGCTGCGGGGCATAAGGAGGAGGGGGTCGAGTATTCAAAATGTCTTCCATCTCATCCTGTTCATCCTCACGTACTACGTAACTTTTATTTTCTTTCAACCTGCAAAGCCTATCTGGGCGTTCCAAACGTTGCTCATTCTCATTCTTTGTGTGTTCTCTCGCTTTCTGCGCCATTGTCTGGGCTGCCTTTTTCAGCGCCGCCTTCTCCTCTCTCAATTTACGTTCCCTAACTTCCTTCTGCCACATTCTTAAGGAATCGAACATACTTTGACGACTGCGCCTAGCAAATAATTTGTCTTGCAAATAATCCAATTTAGCTATCTCAAAGGAACCTGTCAAGGGCCATTGCAAATCCACATTATCACCGGTATATCGGTGCCACAGAGTGCCAAACAGAATCGGGGGCAATCCGTGTTTGACATACATATCAAAATTTGGAGTGCCCTCCGGAGGTGCAGGTTGGCTCTCAGCCAGTCTAGAGTCTGATACACGACAACAACATCCAAAACACCGCAACTTACTGAAACACGGCATCTCTACTTTTGTTCCAAAAAAAAAAACACTTCTTCACAAAATTCGTTACCTCTAATCACTAACTCTTAACTCGTTCACGCACATATAATATACATTGGGAATAAACACACACACACACGCATCCTACACATATAGATCCTTCCAAACACATGTTACCAAATGGGACAAGGCCCGTCGACCAAGTCCTGGGGAACCTGGACCCTACCGCAGACCGAACAGTACACTAACTGTTCTGAGGATGGAGAACACATCCGCCACCCGAGCGGCACTACGGATCACTGCGCACTTTACCACAGGAGACCCAGGACTTACCTCCACTGAACCACCACCCTAGGTGTTCAGGGCAAGTTCCGGAGTCTACCCGTAATGAGCCACGCCTTCACCACAGTATCACCCAGTCGGATGACTACAAAACAAGATACACAAATATTCTCCCAACCCCCGTTAAGTCTGTCAGAGCCCCACTCGCACTCTGAGTTCCCCGGAGCACACTAGCCCCAGGAGCGCACCGGCTCCTCAAACCATTGGAGACACCCTAGTCTCCCGGAGCACTCCAGCTCCTCAAACAACAACAGGTGGACCACTCACCTTCCGTATGCGGTACCGACCTCTACCGTTCTTCACCTCCGGCTGCCAGGACCAACACGGTCAGCTCCAGGTTCCGCCTTCTGGACCCCGGCATAAGATCCGAACCGGGACCTCTCCCGATCAGCAGGGTGGGGCAGCGCTCGGCATCAGATGGGTGCCCGGACCCACCGTGCCGACCAGCGGGTCCCCGGTCTTCTGCTACCCCCCTCCGGGTGAGAAAGATCTTTATCGCGGGGTCCCTATTCGGGCGCCATCTGATAAGCGTGGCTCAAATCCACCCGAGTGACTTACCACACTCACCTATAGTAACTCAGTAAGAAGTGGACAGTGGAGAAGAATAAACAGAGTAACTTTATTAGGCCTCAAACTCCCATATGAGAGGGCCCTGTCCGACCTCACCCCTAAGAGTGCGCCGAGAGGACTAACTCATATCATCACAGCAATACATTATAATGTGGTACAGTGGATTAGGGTACGCCCCTTCTGGAAAATTACTGAAACCCAGGCAGAGGAACAATGGCATCATACAAGAGGCATCTGCACCTGCAGGGGATACATTTACTATCTTTGCCCAAGGCCACGGAGCTGAGCCTCAGCGTCTCTGGTGCATGAGAACATTACTGATAAGAAACCTGTTAGTTTCGGCCACAGTTAGCCGAGAAACGAAAACTGCTGCATTAGTGATTTTCTTATTCCTACGGGAGGGGTGGATGAGCGAGTGCGACTCGCAGGCACAGAGGAATACACAAAATGGAGGCACACGAGCTAAGCTAAGGAAACTTAATATCATCACGCATATAAATGAATAATCACATAGGCAGTAAATATAACGCAAAACGTATATGTATACTTCATCAGTTAGACACATGATGCTAACTTGCATATGTAAAATAGGGATGGGTGGGGCATTGAAAAGTGAATTCTATCAGAGTAGTTAGTACTGTAGGGACTTATAGAGTTCAATTTGGTCCTCAAGAAAGCCCGGGATACCCAAGGGGCCAATGGGGGGCTAAAACATGTCGACCTGATTGATTAACAGACCTGATTGATTAAACCCAGACAACTAGCCCCATAACAAGACTACCATTGTCCAACTTTTTCAGTTTCAACCATCCCGCCTCCACCTAGGAATAAAGCTTAAAATTGACCCGGTAGGCGGTAGGGATTTTTATTAGACCCCCGAACCTTTTTGTCTTTTCTCCTTAGTTTCCTTCTAATGCTTGAACTACAGCCCTAATATGGTCTCGTTTGCCATTAGAGGATTCTTTGGTGAACGTGGGATGACCAATGATGAAGCTTGTCACCCGGGTGGTGTGTGAGGCCATCCTATCAATTGTTTTGCACAATTGTGTTGGTCCATAGTATTGGAAGAACAGAGTTGCTAGAGTCTTTCCTCAGAGAAGGAACACCTACATTATAAGGTGTAAAAGCCCCCAAAGAGGTTTGACTATCAACATAAGGGCTCGTTTGGTTCTTTGGTGGAAGCTGTATTGTTAGGGAGAGCACGAACGATGGCCCCTGCCTTTAGGCAAACCCTCTCCCCCTCCCTCGGACCCAGTAGTGGTCGGGTCCAAAGTGTTACAGCTATGGGCCCAAAGCCAAAATAATTTCTGCAATCTGAACCTCAAAGCAATGCAAAACATTCAGAAACAACAATACATAAAACGCATAAATTATGAAATATTTAATTCACTAACAAAAAAGACAAAAAAATCGAAAATGTAATTTCTTGGGAAGATTGGCGCTTTTTGAAATGTTGGTTTATTTCTAAAAGACAAAGCAATATGCTAGAGTTCAGCCAATTACATTGTATTTTTTGCTCCTCGTGCATGCTTTCTTTCTCTCAGTTCAGTGCTATTTCACATTTGCTGTACTTGTGCTGTTTCCACAAATCAAGCTAAGAATACCTACTTAATTTTAAACAACCAGTTTCGAATTCCTTGATACTTACAGAGCATTTAAAAAAATATATTTTACTTTTTTTATGCACAGACACTTTTTTAATATGCTAGGTTATTTAATTTTCAATACAGAGGTAGTGGACTTCATAGACCCCGGGGGTCCACAAACGCAAGGGTAAAAGGCACTAGGCTAGATTTAACACGGAAAATGATTAATCTTCACCAATGGCGTAATTCAAATGATGAGGCCCTCTGCAGAATGTGATCAGGGTCCCACAAGACTGCCTTAGCTCGCTTTTATTCCAAGTCCTTCGGGTGAATGAGGGGCCCCTCTTGCGTGACAGGTGATGTAGGGAACTGCGTCACTACAATGGCGCTGGAAAATGGCAGGGGTTAAGAGCAAATATATCAATCCAACCAATTTTTTTCTCAGTGAGTTGCCTAAAGTGGGAAGGCTATACCTACATGTTAGTGCACGGAACAGGTATGAAGGCCAGATTTTGTGGCAGCCCCTTTAATTTACTTTTACAAAATGGTGGACAGCAAACGATTAAAAAAACATACGCAAAAGTGCATCAGAGAAAATGGAGTGGCACGGTTGTAAATTGCATCTGCCTGGCCCTTCAAAAAGGAAAAAATACATTTGGGGTGGGGAAAAAAAGAAGAGCAGGTGGAGATGTGGGGGGAGAAGTCAATGCCGAAGTGTAAGGGTGGACAGCAACAGGGAGTGGGTGTAGACAGGGTAGCAACTGAGAACCTCGTGAGGAGCGGGGGTTGAAAAACAAATGTAAAAAATAGACAGACAGGATGGGTGGGGTAAGTGATCTTTGAGCTGTAGGGAAGAGAAGAAACAACACAGGGCTGGGGGGCAGATTTGAAGGGGGGGCAGCCCAGACAGACACAGCAAGAAAAAAACATACACTCCCATGGAATGCTGAAAGAAAAGCTGTGGAAGGATACATGTTTTCCAGTCAAAAGGGTGGTAAAGAGCTACACTCCAGGAGAGGGACAAACACAAGAAGAGTAAGGAATGCCATTGAAGACCAAGCAAATGAGATTGACAATAAAGCCAACCAATAAGAGAAAGGCGAGCCGGCATCGGCCACGCCAAAAGTATGGCGGTCGTGCCGGCCCCTGACGACCACAGAGGCGGGCCTGTCGCGCACAGTGGTGATGCGACAGGCACGCCTGGACAGCAATTGGTCGTGGGTCCTGGGCGTGACCAGGAAGAGATTTTAATCACTTCCGGGTCACACATTGGGCTAACGCCAGGCCTGTTAGAACCGGCCTAGCATGAAATTGTCATAAAAGGCTGGGGAGCCTAGGAGTCGACCTCTTTGCTCCCCGCTCCCCCAGCCTGCTGCACCAGCCTCGCTAGGAGAATGTAATTTGATTTCTGTTTTTTATCTTTTAGCTATGGAGATCCCATCGGCACTGTTTGGTTTGCTGGACGGCGCTAGCGGTATCGGGCGGCCTCGCGTGGAGGCCTTTTAAAAACTTGTTTTTTATTGTGCAGGTTTTCAAAGGGGCTGTGAGCGGACGCAATTCGGTGCTGCAAAGACGGTTGGGAGGCAGGAGCAAGGACACGCCATCGTCATTTGCAGAGCTCCGGAGCAGGCGAACAGCTGTTTGCAGATCGGGAGCGGTATCCTTAGTGGCGGGAACGCCGCGTATCGTTGATGGTGGGAACGCAACAAAATAAGGTATTTGTGTTGCGCGCTGCCTGCCACCTGCGCTTGAATATAGGTGCGGTTGTTAGGTCGTGCCCGAGTCAGCTGCTCCTTGTGTTGCCGGGCAGCGCAAGGCACGCGAATCAAGAGTCAGCTGTTTCCCTCGCATTGTTAGCAATGACTTTCATGGTGCTTTGATAGTATTCTTGGGATTTCGTAACAAGTTTTTTTGTGTAAAGATGATTAGCCCCTTGTGCAGCCCCAGGGGTGGTGCACCGGGCTGATGTGGGGGGCTTTAAATTCATGTTGGGGGCTGCACTTGATCTGTTTTGCTGTGTTTCAGATTATAATTGGTAGGGGTCTCCACTACGTGTACGCGATCGCAGAAAGGCGCGAGAGGATTTTGCTGTGTTTAGGGCGAGCTGGTGTGGATCATTGAAGGATCTTACGGGGACATGGACAAGCCTGCATTCCAACACTTCTGGGAGCCACCCGGGTTTGAGATTACTCACCTGACCCACTGGATTAGCTGGTGTGGAGTGACTCTAGTTGCGTGGGTGCTTCCGACTGGTTGTGTACCTCCTGAGTACTAAGGTAAGGGCTTGGACCGTGTGCCAGGCCATTAGAGTGCAGCGGGGTGTGCTAATTTAGGCTACTACACGTGTGCCTTTGCTTAGGGTTAGAGGGCATTGTTTATACTTGAGGTAGTAGTCAGCGAATTTTTCAGTAACCTCTGCAGTTTGTGTGAGAAAAATGGCCAGTAAGGCAAAGCGCGCCGAACGGCGTACTCGCATGGAGAACCTGTTGGAAACAATGATGCGCAAGATGGTTGCTATGGACAGGAGACTGAAGAAGGTTGATAAGTTGGGGCAGGGTCTTGCTGACCTCAGGGAAAGGGTGGACGGGCAAGATGGTATAGAGAAAAGGCCTAGGTGTGCAATTGTGCCACCTAAGACGGCATTCCCCCCCTTCCCAAGCGGAGTAAGTCTAAGAAAGGGGTCCCAAAGAAGACTAGTGTACCAGAGGCCCCTGCGTCAGTCCCCCAGCCCAGGGAGGAAGGAGAGGGGTCCAGGCCATCGGGGGTTGTCAATTTAGGGGGTGTCCCTTTAGGAGGGGCAGACGGGTGGCCTACACTAAGGGATGGTTGCCCACAGGCCCTGGTTGTTCCTGTAGGGGGGTTCCAGTGGGGAGTGGTCCACAAGATCCAGTCGCTCCTATGGGTGGGGACCCACAGTTAGCCACAGTCCTTCCTTGGTTGGGGAAGGCTGAGATTTTGTCACAAACAGCGGGGGCAAACGATATAGGGGGTGATGTACTCGCTGAAGCAAGGCAGATAGTGGCTCAGTTTGATGTTATACCTGGGGATAAGACAGGTGAAGGGCTGGGTGCACCTTCCCCTCTCATTCAGTGGGTGGGGCCACCTCACTTGAACCTAGCAAAGGATTGCCAGCGAACAGCCCTCCAAAGGAGAAGCTGGCTGAGCCAACTGGGGCAGCTCCAGTAGGTAAGCAGCAAACGTTGCCTGTGTTAGGTGTGGGGGAATCCCGCACCGGGAGGGAACACTTGGCGAGACATGTCACAAAAGAGGTCAAAGAAAAAATATGGTCGGGGAGTTATGTTAGTATGTTCTCATTGCTTCTTGATGAAAATGAAAGGGAGGAAGCAAGAAAAAAGAAGGACTGGATGCTACCTAGGGAATGGGTAAGTGAACTACAAAACTTCAGGATGGAGGAAAATTTGAATAATTGGATTAGAGGTTTCTCAATATTCATGGCAGTGATGGCTGAACGCTTTCCTAATATGCAGGCAGAGATGGAATGTTACCAGAGCAGGATCACTAGGGAACACGACAAGTGCGGTGGGATGGGTTAGAAAGAATACGATAAAGATTTTAGGAGACCCAAGGCGTCTGACCCATCCCTCTCTTGGGACCGCATTGACACGATCGACTGGTTAGACCAATTTGGTGGGGGATCTCAGGACAATGCCAAGGGCCAGTCCTTTTAGTCCTTTCAGCCCTTTCGGCCACATCCATCCACAGGCCCTGCTGCTAGTTCAGGTAGCGGGGGTGGAAGAAAAGGGACGTGTTGGGACTTTAATAGGCGCACATACACTAGGCCTCAAGGCACATGCCAGTTCAAACATGCATGCTCTCACTGTGCCAACCCATCGCACCCTGAGTCCAAATGGTTCAGAAAGTCAAAGGATAGGGGAAAGAAGAAGAAGGAGTGAGGGGATTGCACAACACTTGGCGCGTTCACCCATTAATGTAACAGCTCTGACTTCTTGGCTAAATAAATACCCTTGTCATTCCACTGCTAGGACATTACTAGATGGTTTCAGGTATGGCTTTAGAATTCCTGCACCTGAATGTGTGGGGACACCAGAATGCAAGAATCAACTCTCTGTTAGGGCAAATCCAGGGGTTGCGGCAAAAAAAATTGAAAAAGACCTGTGCTCGAGCAGAATAGTTGGGCCATTTGATTGCATCCCGGTGGAGAATTTTGTTTGCTCCCCTTTGGGAGTGGTCCCCAAAAAAGAGGTTGATACATAATCTATCAGCACCTAAGGGCAACTCATTGAATGACGCTATCAGTGATGAGATTTGTAGTGTAAAATATGCCTCCTTTAATCAAGCAGTGGAGATGCTCAGGGGGTTGGGCCCTGGAGCACTGTTGGCAAAATCGGACATAGAGTCTGTCTTTCGCTTGTTGCCAGTTCATCCTTCTGACTTTCACCTTCTTGGTTTTCAGTTCCAGGGTAGATTCTACATGGATATGTGTATGCCTATGCGCTGCTCGGTCTCCTGTTCTTATTTTGAAAAATTCAGTTAATTTCTGGGATGGTTTTTTAGACCGGTGACAGAGCACCAGTTTGTCATGCACTACCTTGATGACTTTCTTCTCTTGGGGTCACCGGGCTCCTGGGAGTGTGGGTGGGCACTACAAGAATTTTGCACGCTCATGTAGACTTTTGGGGTCCCCTTGGCACCAGGAAAGACAGTTGGGCCAACAACAACAATAGAATTCATAGGAATTGAGTAAGATTCCATCCAAGGGTGTTTTCGGTTGCCTGATGGCAGTTCAAGGCAGCATTGCAGCAATGCTTGGCAAAATCTTCATGACCCCCTTGGCGGCAGTGGCGGAGTCTTTTGGGGCCTAGATCGTATCCTATGCCGATGATACCCAGCTCCTCTTTGCGTGCAGGAAAGGAGAAGATTTTGATGGAGAGAGTATCCGTGAGTGCCTTGGGGCTGTTTTTAAATGGCTCCAGCTTAACAGCCTCAAGTGCAACTCAGACAAATCTGAGGTACTCTTCTTCGGTTGTCCATCTGATCCGGACTGGCAGGACTGGTGGCCTGTCAATATGTTCCCTCCATCGTGCTCGTCCCAGCTAGCTAAGAACTTGGGGATCAAGATGGATAATGGTCTGACGTTAAGATCTCAGATCCTCGGTCTCACAGGAACATGTTTTGGCCTCCTCAAGATGCTCCGTAAGTTCCTTCCTCTGCTCTCAGAGGAGCATAGGAAGACGACAGTGCAGGCCTTAATTGGTTCAAGAATGGACTACTCCAACGTCCTCTACTTGGGCCTGCAGGGGTTGCAGGTGGTCCAGAACGCGGCCGCACGGGCCATATATGGCCTGAATAGGCGAGCCAGAGCTTCTGGCCTTCTGCAGTCGCTCCACTGGCTGCCTATCCGGAAGCGGATAGTTTTCAGGGCCTTGACCTTGGCCCACAAGGCTCTTCACGCTGTGGGAGCAAAATATCTCCAAAGGAGACTGGCTTTTTACCACCCGGCTCGATCTTTAAGATCTGAATCACTGTTCCTTGCGGTGGTCCCGCGAGTAAAAAGGGCCCGCATTGGAGGCTGCTCTTTTAGGCTGTTAGCGCCACAGCTTTGGAATACTCTGCCTTTGACATTACGTAGCACTGCCAATTTGCTAACCTTTAGGAAGGGCCTTAAAACTTGGCTTTTTGCCCTGTAGGCTGCTTTCCCTGTTTTCTTTGTTTCTGCTGATCCGTTTTTATACTACTGTGTTGTGTTATTCTGCTACAGGTTTTCAATAAAAGCGCCGGGACACTCTTTGGAGTAGCCGCGCGCTATAAAAGATAAAATTAACATAACATAACATTAACATAACAAAATAAAAGGTCACCTTGCACCAGTTACAGCAGACGGTAGGGCAGTTAAACTTTGCTCTGAGAGTTATTCCTATGGCATGACCGATTTCCCGTTCCATCTCACAAGCCATGGCCGGGCTCAAGGAGAAACACCACCCAGGCTGTCGGCGGAGGTTAGTCAGGACATGCGGGTTTGGATGGCATTCCTGCGGGACTTCAACGGCAGGATAGTGTGGCCCGGTCCACCCAATGCTTCTGCGGAGTTCAGTTTAATGACTGACGCTGCGGGTAGTAAGGGATTTGGTGCCATACTCGGTCCTGAGTGGGTGGCTCGGCATTGGCCGGCCTGGTGGGTGCAGACTGGGGTGACAGGTAACATTGGTTTCTTGGAGTTGTTCCCTATCTGGGTGGCATTAGCGGTATAGCCAGAACGATTACGTAATCAATCTGTGGTGTTCTGTTCAGACAATATGACTGTTGTAGAATGCATCAATCAACAAGCAGCACAGTGTAAAATGATTCTCCACTTGTTGAAAGAGATAGTTTTGCTATGCGTGAGACTAAATATGCAATATAAAGCTATGCATGTGCCAAGGGTTTTAAATCATGCTGCTGATGCAGTCTCTCGCTTCAAGATGCAGGTCTTCAGGGCACATCTTCTGTCTGCAGTAGCAACTCCCACACACTTCCCAGAACTACTTTGGCAGATTGGTGCACCCGACTACCGGACCTCGTGGCAGCTAGCCTAGCACCCAGGACCAGGAAAGCGTATGAAGGGGCGTTTTGGGCATATTGTACTTTTTTTGGAAGGGACTGGGCAGAGAAGTGGCATGACACGGGGGCCTTGAAAAGGGAAGGGCGCTCTGCGGCAGCAGCCAGGCGGCATGTGGCGGCAATCTCTTTCTTTGTTCAAGCTAGAGATAGGGGGGACCCCACCAACAGTTTCACAGTTAGAAAATCTTTGAAGGGGTGGCAGCGCCTACAAGGGGCAGCGCTAACTCGGCGATGCGGCGAGAGCATGGTAAGTGGTTTCATTTATTTATTTATTTAATATTACTTAACCCGTAATCTGTCAGCTTCCACCACCCCCATCCACCACTCTTACCTGCCGAGCCACCACTGTTTGTTTGTAAGAATATTTTCTTCAGTTCCAACTCATCTTTTCTTTTCAAATTATTTATGATGACTTATTTTTCTATAATCTCTGTTTTGCTGGATGCCATTTGCCTCTTTGCAGTATCAGTACTGCAGTGCTAAAGGCTTTCGTAGAGAGTGCAATCCCCCAAAAGGGTCTATCTGCACTGTTATTTTTCACATTATAATAAAGTAACCATAATGCAGGAAAACATGTAAATAAAGGCGGAAACACTGATTGTTGCTGTAAATCCACATTCCTCATTCTGAACCTGTAATGGTGTGATCATTCTACACCATGCAAATATCTTACTCTATGTCATCCTTAATTCTGGGTGCCATATTACGGAAGACCTCATAATTAGGCTCTGTCCTTGCAGCTTTTCCCTGCCTACATTTTTCTAGGTAAAGCAGGTGACATTTCCATAAGATTCCGCGTGTTGCAGCTTGGAACCGGGGGGCAGCATGCAGTATTACACTGTGAACCTAGACAAAAGGTGGTAAAGCGATTTGCCTGGTCATCTCTATCAGACTGTCCAAATGTAATGGCCTTCATTTCTGTTTGTGTTTCCTGAGTAGATTCTGCGAAAATGGATTTGATATCGGAGCAGGAGCTTGACCAATGGGCTTCTACCGCAAGGAAACAACCTCTCGCCGGTTAAATCTCTCTCTTGGAATGTCTACATGACCAGGCTGTCCACAGCCTAGACACACTGTTCAGGAAGTGAGATCACTCACCCCAATTCCCTTCTCAATCATGCACCATGCCCTTCAGTAGCATCCTAACAATTTGTACTTTTCTCCAGGGCCTCCATGTTGGAAATAGAAAGCTGATGACGCAATTACTGTTGATTTTCCCAAGAATCTTGAGTGAGGGCCGCCATTTTAGGTCACAGAGACTGCTGCAGAGAGCGGCCAACTGGGAATTATTCTAATAACCATTGCAAATGGTGGGATTTGAACCGGCAACCCAGACAGGGCTTCGAAAATACAGATTCTGTTTGCAAACAAGGACAGCAATGTCCTCTAAATTGCACTTTTCTCCTGCTTCATGCAAGGCAACATAGCCCACTTAGGCCCTCATCTCCTTTCAAGCAAATCCTGAGTCAGGCACAAACCCCCGTTTGCTAAAGAATTGAGATGATAACTGTTGAACAATTAGTGGACCATTTCGGTGTTTGTAAGCACAACTTTCAACTGGTAAAACCTGCCACAAACTCATTGGCGGTTCCACTTCTGAGGCGCGGGAGCATCTCCCCAGTGCTTTCCAGCAGTGAAATAAAGGAAAGATAACATGATAAATCGAAGATATTATAATTTTATTCTTTCCCTGCTGCATCAACTTTGCAGGCGGGGCGGGCGGGCTGCTCTGCTTACAGAGCAGGAGAGGAGTGGTTTGCACTCCAGCAAAGGATAGAGGCCAGGGTCGGAGTGGGACAAGAAATATGCCCATGCACTAAGATCAAAGTGGCCCATATTAACCAATTAGGCAGTTAAAAAAGTGGGCCGTATTTGATATGATATGATATAAAGGGTTTTGTAGCGCGCTCTGTTACTAGAATAGTATCCTGGCGCGGAAGGTGAGGGCAGATTCAGAGGACAAATAGAAATTAGCAGAGTTAGAGGGTGATGTTAAACAGATGGGTTTTCAGCCCCTTCTTGAAGGCCGTAATGTTCGGAGCAACTCTAAGATGGAAAGGGAGAGCATTCTAGGCCCTAGAGGCCCTGACCGAGATGGACTGGCCACCTAATCGGGAGAGCTTAAATCTGGGAACCGTCATTTGGCACTGATTGGCCGAACGAAGACATCTGTTAGGGAAGTACAGGGCAAACCTTTTTCTCAGGTAGGCAGGACCGGGAAGATGGACCGCGCGGAAGGCCAGAACAAGAGTTTTGAACATAATCCGGTGGGCAACCGGAAGCCAGTAAAGGGTCTTGAGACAAGAGAGGACACTAGAACTGATGGGGAGATTGAACAGAAGCCTGGCGGCCGCATTTTGGATGACCTGGAGACGTTGGATCAGGATGGCTGGGAGACCACAAAACAGACCGTTGGCATAGTCGAGCCTAGAAAGTATTCGGGTGCGCAGCATCGTCTCCATAGCCTCTCTCGGAAGGAGGGGGAAAACCTGCGGAGGGCCTTGAGAGTGGCAAAGCAAATCCCCGTAAGTTTTTTAATATGGTCTTCAAACTTAAGGTCATTCCCGAACCAGACTCCTAGGTTTTTTGCTGGGCCACCGATGGATTTTGGGCAGGGAAAGTGGCGGGCCATAAGGTAAAATCATGGCAGTTTTTACCTTGTATAGACAGGCTGGAAATGTGTTTTGCAAGGTGTTGGAGACTGCATGCATTTGTTCTTGCTGCAGGCATGTGTGTGGTAATGTCAGGGAAATCAACAGAAAAAGTGCGCCACCAGACTATAAAAAAGGCCCACAAACTGCCAAAAAAGGACCACGCACTGACTTGTGAGACTGGTCACTGCCAGATTGCCACATAGGCCAGTCTCGGACAAGACGGAGGTCCTCATCCTGGGCTCTTCACCCTCCGCCTGGGACGACTCCTGGTGGCCTCCCGCCCTGGGCACCGCGCCCAAACCGACAGACCATGCACGAAACCTGGGCTTCATCCTGGACTCCTCCCTCTCCATGACCAGGCAAGTCAACAGCGTCTCCTCGGCGTGCTTCAACATCCTACGCATGCTACGAAAGATCTTTTGGTGGATCCCCTCAGAGACCAGGAAGACCGTCACCCAGGCCCTCGCCACCAGCCGACTGGACTACGGCAACGCCCTCTACGCCGGGACCACCGCCAAGCTCCAGAAGAGACTCCAGCGGATCCAAAACGCCTCAGCCAGACTCATCCTCGACATCCCACGATCCAGCCACATCTCCGGTCATCTGAGAGACCTTCACTGGCTCCCCATCAACAAGAGAATCACCTTCCGCCTCCTCACCCACGCACACAAAGCCCTACACGACCAAGGCCCGAGCTACCTCAACAGCCGAGTCAACTTCTACGCTCCCAAACGCCACCTCCGATCAGCCAACCACGCCCTCGCCGCCGTCCCCCGCATCCGAAGAGCGACTACAGGAGGAAGGTCCTTCTCCTACCTGGCCGCCAAGACCTGGAACTCCCTCCCGTCCGACCTGCGCCTGACCCAAGACCACCTCTCCTTCAGGAAGAAGCTGAAGACCTGGCTGTTCGAGCAGTAGCGGCACCCCCCCTCCCCAGCGCCTTGAGACCCTACGGGTATGTAGCGCGCTTTATAAGTGTCACTGATTGATTGATTGATTGACCATGTTAGAAGATGATTTCGAAAATCCCAAAACAGAGCAGAGACCCACAGTCAAACTAACTGGGCCTCTACTCTCCCCTCTGCGCAACACCCTACTGCAACTACCTCTGAACTATATCGTCCACATGTTCTACTGTCTATCGTATACTTCTTGTATATACTGTTACTATGTATTTGTATTTACTCCATATGTAACTCATATAGCTGCTGCTTTTCCAACTCTGTAAAGCGCTCTGATTGCTTCGGGTCAGGTTTGCGCTAAATAAATAAATAATGGTGTTCCCTGTAGTGTTCAAACTAGACCAGAGTTCTCATCTGTTATTTCAGCCATAACCGTTACTCAAAATGTAACTAATTTTTTCAGCCTCCGAATTATGGGACGTTGAGTGGGCCCTGCTAGGTATACCACTTTTGACCTGACCTGCAGGTTAAACACTGACCTTTACACCAAACAGGTAATGCCGCTGAGCTATCTTGCCTTCCATAAGAGTAAGCGGTAAGAGTAAAGTCAGTGGTCAAGCTACAACTAGAAGAGCAGAAAAATGCTGGAGTTTTCTATGTACTAAAAAAAGGATGATTATCAGTATCTATGAAAAAATAAAAACTGCAAGACGAGTGGACTGGAGGGGAGAGAAATAACAGAACAGAAAGGTGAATATAAGACAAAAAAGGTGATGAAATAAGGGATATATTTTGTGAGATCCCCACCAGATAGCCATATGTTTTCAGCACTCGTACAATATTCGGTAATGTTTATCCACCGTGCATTCCTGGAACAATCTGAAATAAACAGAGCATGCAAGCACACAAGAGGAGTATAATATTATAAACACACGCGCAGATAAAAGTGTGAAAACGAATAAAATTGAAATGTAGCAAAACAAAAAGAAACACAAAGGTGTATGCAAATTTTCCTGGCGTTGATTGCAGAAAGCAACGCTTTTGATGAGTATGATCTTTAAAAGATCATATTAACATGTTTCATCAATCCTAAAGGTAAAAGGCGTTTTCAGCATAAACTAACTAAGATCTCATTTATTTCCATGCCATACAGTTTTGCAAATAGAAGCCTGCTGTGTATCCACCATCCATTGTATTGCATCGCTATACACAAACGTGGAAACCTTTGTTTTTGAGAGGGCATCTCCATAAACAGTTCTATTACGAGATGGGGTTGAAACAAGTGTTTTGCTTTTGAACACCTCTCGCAGCGTCTCATACCCATACACGCTGTTTTGGCTTCAAGAATATCCCATTTCCATCCTGTGAGAAGCGACGTGGGAACACTGGGCTTCAACCCACGCAGAAAAGATGTGATCTGACTCATCAACAGGTGGCCAGGCTAGAGAGGCCAGCTCGGCCATCGCTGTTCCATGAAAGCTCTCTCTGAAGGTTTCCCACTCACTTTCTCAAAGTGGCCATTAAGGTATCGGGTGAATGGCGCTACAGGTGTCCAGTTTTTCAACTCCATTGTTACTCGTTATATATGGGCTGCCTTTCATGGCAGGCTCAAAGAGCCCCAGCCTTTTGCAACTGCACTGGCATTTGATGTCCCTTGCACTGATGCTCCCTGACGCACCTGCGGGACTCTTTTCAAGGCCCAGAATGACTCAGCTTTGTATTTCAGAATCTGTAATTAGAATGAGAGGTTCCAAGCCATGTGTTCTCCCACACTCGGGCACAATCGAGGGCTCCACTGAAGCTGGCCTTTCCTCTGAGTGAAGAAAGCAGCCGAACACCACACTGTGCGGAGCAAACCACTGACAGCATTTTGACCCCATTGTGCTACCTGTTACGGGTGTCTTGTAATGTAAAAGAGGCAACCTGGTTGTCTGGTGCTTCTGACATTCCTCCAAGGAAGACTTCTAGGCCGCCATTTTAGGTAGGGGTGCTTTGAGGCAGCATGGTGCTGACTCAAGCAAATCTAACCATGGAATGCATTTTGGAGGAGGTAAGCTCAGAACTCTTGGTAAAAGTGTAACAGCAATGCAGGCTAGGAGGGAACTCACTCCGGAAAAGAGCCATAAGGTGCAGACATTTTGGGTGGAAGAAATGTGTACCTGGAATGCCAGAAACCGGTCCTCGGAAGCTTGTTTCCGGTCCAGGGAAGACATGGCTTGGCAGTTCGGGCTGGACTGTTCCCATGAGGCACAGGGTCAGACTGATTTGCATATGGCTATGTCTGAACTGGGGTGGGGTGGTGTGGAGTGCAAAAAAACGACGGATTTAGGCCCAGATCTCTGTACTGGGGTGAATGTATGACATTGTTCTGCATTCTGTCCATCACCTGTGGTTTTTGCATTTACCACCATAGGATGGTGACGTAAGAGTTGTCCTGGCCATGTCTTTTGGAGGGTACAGTAAGTAGAGCAGATAGGGCAGGTAGCAGGCAGTTAATCAGTGGCATGGCTAGGAAACCACTGGCCCTAACGCAAGCAAGGAAAATGGACTCCCCATCCCCAGGTTAGCCAGTAAAGGACAGAAAAAATTGTGGTGCTGGAGGCTTCACCTCAGGTCCATTTCCCCTGCCCTGTGTTAGGGCTTGGATTTGAGGTGGTCCCGTTCAGCGGCTAAGGCTCGAACACTACCACTCACGAGCATGGAAGCCAAGTGGCCTCATGGCTCTCATGACCCTTTCAGCCAAGCTATGAACTGCATTCTGCTCACTTGTGGTTCACATTTATAAGCGCAGACTCAATGATCCTAGAATGCAAAGCACTATTGGCTAAAATGAGAGTGATAGGGTGCATTTGGTGAATGCCTATAGAAGGTAGCAAATGTTGCTTTGTATGGAGTAGTGAGTAGCTCACTTGCTTGGTCCTCATTTTTACCCCCAAGAACGTGCAGTGAGAATTAGTGTTATGAATTCCCACGTTGCAATGAGAGACATCCTTACTGATGCCCTCATATCACTGCAGCCGTGTTAGTTAAATGTCCTCTGTGCCGAGCTTCCACGTACGAAAGGTGGAGAGGCGCTGAAGTTGTATGTCCAGTTTGGGCGCAGACAGGCCGCAAACAGGTTGCTGGCGAAGCTCTCTTAAATCCTTGGCCTGTTAGATCAGTTCCTATTAAGTGCGGTTTGACTTATTCGAAAGAGTATACAGGACTTGTGGGTTTATGAAAAAGGGACTCTGCCAAAGTATGTGTAATGTCTGCTTGCGGTCGCCTTACGTCTTCAATAAACAGGGGTGGGACGCTCGACCTCATGTTTAGATGGAAGTGGGTATCCATAGTGCTTCGAAGAAATAAACATGATCCAACAGTATGTCCAGACTCCAATTATTCTTCATGGGCAACTAAAGAGTTTGGAAAAGCAGGTGGGGTGCTTTCGACTGGTTGGACAAAGAGAGACTTTCATCTTACCACCATTATGTCTGTGCTACAGTAGCTGTGGCGCGCACAGGCTGGTACCATGGCGGTGCGCTCCACGGATGTCACAGCTCTACCAGGCTCCGGAGATGGGTCCAGGAGCATCCTTGTGCCACCAGAAAAGTCTGTGGATGGTTATCAACTAGGGCTAGGAGCTGCTCCCTACTGGGCTGAAAGAAATTGATCAGGACCAATAAAACTTATTTTGGGCCTATCTGCTCTCCTGGTCATTGACCGATGTGTCCATCATTAGGCTACAGCTCTTTCTAAATAAATTAAGTGTAGAGGGGGGACTACCTGTTTTGTAAACGGTGCTTTCTCCACCATGGTGGCACTATTAATAGTTAGTCCCTTGCAAGGAAGAAAAGACCTTCATATAGTAATTGCAATGCTTCAGGAAAATAATTGAAACACTTAGTAATCCAGTAAAGCCTGGTCTGTCTTCAGTCTTGATAGAAAAATAAAGCATCCAGGCAAAGACAATGTAGATAGCTGGCAACTAATTAGTGTAACAATGTAAACACAAGTAAAAGAAAAAAAATGTTAAACAATAATTGTAATCACATATGAAATTTAATCACATTGATAAAAATTGATAGACATGTTCAATCAAATACAAAAGTCATATAAAAACAATAAAAAGAGAGTACAGTATTCAATTATAGTAATCTCTAATGTTAAGGGTAAAGTTAAAAACTATGATGATTCCTACAGCTGATTGTCAGAGTAGATGTCTTTCTGCAGAAAGACATCTATATAACTTTTGTATTTGATTGAACATGTCTATCAATTTTTATCAATGTGATGAAATTTCATATGTGATTACAATTATTGTTTAAAAAAAAAATTCTTTTATTTGTGTTTACATTGTTACACTAATTAGTTGCCAGCTATCTACATTGTCTTTGCCTGGATGCTTTATTTTTCTATCAACTGTTTAGCCCTGATCCAGGAATCTGATCTTATTCAGGGGGTCCCTGTTTACCGCCACTGCTCTTCAGTGTGTGGCTCACTGACTAGAGCGGCAGACCCTGATGCAGAAGTCTGGCCCGGGACCAGGGTTCAATTCCCGATGCGGCAGGGTCCTGAGCCCATAAATGTCCACCGACTTGATAATTCTCGCCTCAGTGCCTACTCTAATCATGGGGTCCCACGCTGCAACTCTGGGCAATAGCTTGCTTAATCTCCACTACAGTGGCCCACCCGCTGCGGGATGCCTGGCTCTCACCTTGGGGATGATGCCCAGTAGGGGCTATCTCACAGGGAAAAAGCCAGGACGGGTTCCCAAGGCAAGCGCCTTGATGCCTTCGGGTGATACGTGCGCTATATAAGTCGCAATACATTTACATTTACAGTCTTGCCATGGCATCACTAGGGGAGGACCACACTTTTTCAAGCTCCGATGCTCTGCTGCAAAATACTTTTGTACGTTAAAAGCAAGCCTGCTTTTGTATTAATCAACAGGCATCTAAAGCAAGCCATACCACTACATTACGCCAGATGCAGGAGTTGCTGTTTTTTCTCAAAAATAGGATTTTGGGAAGACATGAACGGGAATCCTGCAACTTGCTTTGACAGTTTGACAGGCCTGTGTGTTGCAACCTCCTAAAAACACTCAGTCATACTTATAAGATTGCTACTAGCAAGTCTTGTGAGAACAGGGTCCCCATTTATGGCTTCTATGCATAATACAGTGTTTAATTTGTAAAAAAAATAAACATAAGTGCTTGAGCCCTAGTTAGCAGGCCACTGCAGCTTGCACCACCCATTGCCCCTGCCAGCGCTGCCAATGACAGTACCAACCAGCTACTAACCACGACACTCCTATAAGAGTGACAATTTAGACTATTCCAGCACCCAAAGGCACAAGTATGCCTTGATTGGCAGGTATTAGTCATTTTTTAATGTATATTGAATAATTGAACAACTGCTGTGCTCATTTCAAAATTAGACAGACAGTGCCATCATATGGTGGAGTGTCATAAGTGGCAGTCTAGGCAATTAAGTACCGGTGCTGAGCACCAGAAGCCACCTGCTCAAGTTAAGCACTATAATAGATGTGCAAGGTTGTCTACTTTCTGAGATTCACCTGCAGTCCGAAAGTATTGTGGTACGGTTATTATATAGGTATTTATGTTGTGCTTTCTACAACACTTGAGAGGCTTAAACAGCGTACTAATTGTGTTATGTTCTATTTAGAAACCTTTTTCACTTTTATGTCAGCAGTAGTGCTTTAAATTGGCCCTTGCTGTCTCAGTGCTTGAAATGGGCGGGTACTGTCAGGTCCTGAGTACCTTTCCTTCATTTTGTGAGGGAGAGTACCTGCACTTCTCAGTCTCAGTAGAGGAGCAATACCTTACATTGGATGCTAATGGCACTTCTCAGATTCTCAGAAGCAAGTAGATTCTCTTGTATAGGGTACCTGTACTTCTGCCTCCCCACCTGAAGCACTGGTCAGCAAAAGGCTGTACAGTGGCTGGCTTCTGCATCCATTAACCAGATCGGTCTAATTAAAACATACCAAACAATAGCGCCACATTAAAATAAATAACGATTGTTGTACCTCAAAGTGGGTGTAGGAGCTCATTGGAGACTATCTGGGAGAATATATGATGTTACAGTACATGTAATTACAACGCATGCTTTTACAACGCAGTCTTTACATCGCAATTACCATCACATTTCATGATTTTACAGCTCATGCCATTACAACGCATTTTTTTTAAACTACCATTACAATGCATACCATTACAGCGCATAATACTTTTAGGGCAACAGTAGGGTAAGTGTTGAATAGTGGAGGTAAAAATTACTATTCCCACTCCAGGGAGTGCGACAGTAGGGAAAGTGTTGGATAGTGAAGGGGTAAAAATTACTTATCCCATGTACCCCAAAACCCATACCCACACTAATACTAAACAATCTCCATTACTTACCTTATAATGCGTTGTAATAGCATGAATTGTAATAGCATGCGTTGTAGTGGCATGCGTTGTAAAGACAGGTGCGTTGTAACAGTTGCGTTTTAAAGGTAGGCCGTAATGACTGCGTTGTAATGGATGTTTCCCATCTGGGAGAGTACAGATGTGCAATAGAGAGTCACCGAGACGTGTCCCTGGCTCCCAGAGCCATACCTGCATCTCCTGCCACATGGACATCTTTCTAAACACGTGGTCTCCCACTCTTTTGCACGGAAAGGAGGGGTGGTAATGACAAAGCGTTAAACAAAGTAAACCAAAGCCTCGCCAAAGTTGTTCTAAAGCCTTTCTATAGTTCTTGAGTTACGATTTATATCTGAGGGAGGCGATGTTGTGACTGTTACATCGGTGGATATCATATCATTCTTCATAGGCCCGGTGTCCGGACTACCGTTTAGGTAACTCATTTTGCTTTCGTCCCCCAAGCCCCCCACCCCCACCCCCCAACCTTTGCACTGGGTCCTCTCATCTTCACCAAGTTTCCTCAACGTTTAATTCGGTAGCTGCCGCCCATCGTCAAACAAAAAGCCACTGCCACTCCCAGTACACACTGCACACAGGGGTATGTTTGGCTGTGTTTGGGAACCCGTGCGGTGAGCACCCGTCGCCTCCCCCGCTGCCTGGCACCGGCGTGCCATGCATGTGCTGTTCAGCGTCCCCGTGTGAATGACATCTCTGGGCACGCCTGAAAAGAATGCCCAGCGTCTGACGATGAACGTGCACGAGTCGAAAGTCCCTGCTGAGGAATGCTTGGCATCCGACGTGCCTGGTTAGCCTTTGATTTGGGGCTCCAGCCTGAGTGCTCCTTTCTAGGTGAGGTTACGTGGGGAGGGAGGGCGGCATTAACGTAATCATATAATGTCATCCGGGCTCTCAAGTTCCAAACCTGACACTCCTGAGAATGCAAGTGCTGGGCTCTGGCAGTCAACAGTTAGCAAGTGCATCCTATGCTGGTACCCCATTAACCCCTTCTGGGTATTCGTGTTAAGAGATATGTAGAGGCCCTCAAGGACCCTGCCGTTTTCTTTGACTCAGGGGCCACTGTGGAGTTTGATGCTTATATAGATGTGAAACACAGGCAGGTGTGTGTGTCATTGTCAACTAGTGGGCAGTCAGTTCATAACACGGGTATCAGCAGACCACACGGAGCAGTATTACTTCTCTTTCTCTTATGTAAACAGTGGCACCTTGCGGCCAGTTAGAGTATGGCATCAGCTGACGAGTTCCTCCATCACTTCCTGGGAATCATGGGGTGAAGATAGAAGGTGTATTCCTGCTGACCCGGAAACTTAATGATGTTCTGCCAAGGATTATCTGTATTTAGATGGGTGGAACAGTTAAAGGCAACAACAGTGGAACCCGAAGTGCCTTGCACTAATAGTTCCAGACATAGGATGCCACTTAGTTTTTACAATGATTCGTGTAACACAAAACAAGATTGCGATTTTCTCCAATACTTTACACGGAATATTGTCTGTGTATTAGGATTTACAATCACTCTGGTAGCCAGGAATTACAGTAGTGTCTGCACATATCAGGGTGCCACACATTTGTAGCATAATAGTTTCTTGATGTCTGACAAAGAGTCTCAAGATAGCTGAATAGTTTTTGCTTTTCTTGTGATGTTTTGGCCCAAAAACCTATTAAAGTAAAAATGAATTGGACAAAAAGTAGGATGTTTGATAACAGAGAACTTTGGTTTTCTGCACTTAATCCCATTAAGGGGTGTAAATGGGCTCCCCGAAAGATCACGGATTGCTTTTTTTACTTGTGGGTAACTCCCACTAAGTCATGAGGTAAGGTATCTGGAGACAATGATTAGAAATCGCTGTCGAAAAACCTGTAATTTATTTATTGTAGGTTTTTAGAGGGATATTAAAAACAAATGGAAATTGTTAGGGATGACAATTGATCCCACTTGTTGACGTGTTTCAGTCGGAAATTATGGCTCCATGGAGGTCCACAGCTAGCGCACCGGACCAAGCATGAGCTTTCCTTTAAACAGTGTTTTCACATAAGGCCCTAATATTCAGAAGCGAGGCCTGTTTGCCCATACCAGGCATTGGGCATTTCCCTGGGAGGTTGGACGGTTTGGGGGGGGCTTTTGTTATTGGGGGCCGATATTGTAGCAGTGCAGCTGTTTTAAAAGCACTGCAGAGTTTCTTGTATATCCAACAGTTTTCAGGCAACAATAAAAGTGCACAGATAACTCTGGTGATTAATGTAAAGCTATCGAAGTTTTGTCTAGTGACAGATTTGACTCATCTATGGTAGCGCAGAGGGTTAACATGCCTGCTGCAAAGAGCGTGCACTATGCATATTACAGACCAGTATTCTATGGGCATAGCTTGGTGGGTTACTGCTTTTGTCACAGGGAACATTTTCTTACTGTGCAGTTCATAAATTACAATCGTAATCTAGGTTAGAATGTTATGTTTTTTGTTCCAGTTTTTCGTTTATCTAATGTTGCTAAAAAGGGTTTGCATAAAAATAAATTCTTATTATGAAAGTCAATCCTAACCACTGTGCTACGTTCTTAATCTTGAATTTGTGCTTCCCCAGACCAGGTACTCCTGAAAAACGCCTACCAGTATGGATAACATGTGAATCCGACACCTTGTAGTCCTTTTTGTCTTATGTAGCATTTTCTTTACACTGATTTACACACTTCTGATTCATTGTCTCTGTGTGTGTGTGCAATGTAAAATGCTCCGATACTCTACACTGGTATGGGAGGCACTATAAAACAAATTAAAAACATATGAGAGAGGAGCTGTGGAGAGGTGAGAGGCGAGAGGCCCTGTTGGAGGGTGAAAGTGAGGTAATCTTTGAAGATACGTAGATAAGCTTGCAGTATCCTGGTGCACTTTAAGGTCATCATTTACTATTCTTTAAAAATGAATACAATTGATTATAAAACGAAATATGTGTTGCAGAATTCACCACTTTTGTCATTATTCCTCACATTTTTTGGGAGGAAGATTACATCCAACACCCCTTGTAATAGCCAGGTTCACTCGCTCGCTATGCACCATGGGTCGGCTGGTCTGACAATATCTGCCAGGGCTGCTTTGGGTTACCAGTCCCAGTAGCGACACACCAAGAAGGTTAACTATGGACTGTTCCTCTTGATGACTTGAGTAGGATTTTGTTATATCCAGAAAGAAAACTATTGTCATTTCTGTGTCACTCTTAAAATAACTTGTACTTTTAACTGCGCACTCACCCGGCTGGCACCTCTGCAGCGGGCTTGAGACACGCCAAACAGCGACCCCTTCGCTGCACCGAATCAGGAACAAAACAAACATTTGGACGCCATTCACGGCGAGGAACTGAGGCCACGCCCACTCTCAGGCCACGCCCACCCACCCCCTTTCCACCCATAAAAATGTGCAATCACCGGACGCGCAGCGGACGGGCGCAGCGGGCGCGCCGTCAGCGCGCCGAAGGCGCGCCAAAGGCAAGCCCGTCTGGGCCTGTCCGGGCCCAGCCGGCCTTAGGCCCAGTCACTCTGGCCGTGACAGCTCCTAACAACTTACCCTACACCCGGGCTGACTTGCTAGCCCTGAACACCAACAAACATCCCTCCTGCTCGCGCATCCTAACCGGAGACACACAATTCTCCGGCTGTGACCGCTGTAACCCCGTCAATCAGACCGTGGCATCAAAGGGTTTGTACTTAGGCCTACTTAACTGCAGGTCGCTTGTGAAACATGCACAAGAAGTGAACCTCCTAATTACCAACAATGCCTTAGACATTCTGTTTTTAACAGAAACCTGGCTTACCTCCAGTAGTGGCCCAGACATCGTTTTAGCACTCCCCCCGGGTACGTTATGTGCTCACAGAACAGACCAGAGGGTAGGGGAGGTGGACTCGCAATAATCTTCAAAGACACCTTCACCTGTAGAACGTCTGACGGCAACATCAAGGGTTATGAAAGCTGCCACTATACCATTACAATCTCTCCTGTCACCTCGATATCAGGCACGCTGATATATCGCCCACCAGGCAATTTAGGGGACTTTCCGACCAAAATTGCTGACCAGACCTCCATCAAATGCACGTCTACCACTAACTACCTATTATTAGGAGACCTGAATGTACATTTCCTGGACCCAGACGACAAACTGGCCAATGAACTACTCCAGGATCTCACCTCAATGGGCCTAGATCTTAAAAACCCACAGGCCACCCACGAAAAAGGGCAACTGCTTGACCCCATTCTTTCCAACATCCCCAACCTTAGATCCCTTGACCATATCCCCCTTCCCTGGACGGACCACTTCTTGGTTCCCTTAGTATGGGACATTATTACTGTGCCCCCGCCACCCCCAAAAATCAGAACGTATTCCAGACAATGGCAAAAATTGGAACCAGGCGTCTGGGCAGCCAAACTCCGAGAAAACGTTCCTCATCCCCCCAATAACACCTTAGTAGGGGACAAAATATTCAGTACCTGGATTACCCAATCGCTTGACGCCATCCTGCCCAAAACCCACTCTCTTAGACACATCAAGAGAGTTAATCCTTCACCTTGGTATACCCCGGAACTCAATCTGCTACGTAAGGCTTGCAAAAGAAATTAACGTTTCTGGAGGAAGGAAAAAACCGAGGAACGGAAAGAAGCATTCCGCGCCGCGGTAAAATCCTATAAAAAAGAGCTCCGTAGCATCAAAACTAGTTTCTACGAGGACAGAATTAAAAACGCGGCCTGTTCGGCTCATGAAACCTACTCAGTTCTAAAAGAACTACTCCACGCCCCCGACCCCCCACTCAAACCCCTCGATCCCAAAGCAGCTGAAACCAAATGTCAAAAATTAGCCACTTTCTTTGACGAGAAGATTCAAAACATTCTCCTAACCATACCCCCCCCGAACAGGACCCCACACAGCCGGATCCTACGAACACTACCGCCAATCCTCCACTGCCGCCAGCCCCCCAACCCTCCCTGGACATCTTCGGTCCCGTAACAACGGAAGAAGTAGGAGCTACGCTGGCCGCAATTAAAAGTGGTTCTCCCCTTGATCCTGCCCCCCTCCGTTTCCTAAAAAAAGTGTCAAGTACCATCATCCCCCCCCCTCACGGCCCTGATCAATTCCTCTCTCTCAGAGGGCATTGTCCCCCCCAGCTGGAAAGCGGCAGCAGTCAAAGGTCTGCTGAAAAAACCCTCTTTAGACCCGCAGGACTTCGCCAACTACAGGCCCATATCCCTTCTCCCTGGGAACAGCAAGATCGCAGAGAAGCTGGTAAATAAACAACTATCGCTTTACCTAGAAAGCAACAACCTCTTAGCGGCCTCCCAGACAGGATTTCGTCCAGGTCAGGGCACTGACATCGCCCTCCTGACAGCAGTGGAGAAGGCCAGAAGCATTCTGGACACAGGAGGATCAGTGGCAGTGATCCTCCTAGACCTCAGTGCGGCCTTCGACACTGTAGACCATCCCACCCTAATCCACCGACTGGGAGAGATCGGATTAAAGGGTCTGGCCTTGAAATGGCTAGAATCCTTTTTGACTGGACGCTCCTTCAAGGTGCGGGAAAACGACAGCTGCTCATCCATCATCCCCCTCCGGTGCGGAGTGCCACAGGGCTCATCTCTGAGCCCCACCCTTTTCAACGTGTACATGGCCCCACTGGAGAAGAGGGTCAGCTCGTACGGCGTGTCAGTCATCAACTACGCAGACGACACTCAGCTGGTCGTTACCCTTTCCCACCCTCACCACGCCCCATCCGACCTCCACAGCTGCCTTTCCGAAGTCCACCGATGGATGAATCTCTCCTCATTAAAATTGAATGGGTCCAAGACTGAGATCCTCCTGATGGGCCACAATGGGCCCTCTCTACCATCTCACCTGTGGCCCAGGTGCCTAGGGGACCCTCCCGCACCCAAGGAAGAGGTCAAGAGCCTTGGTGTGTGGATTGAGAAAGACATGAGTTTTAAAACCCAGGCAAAGAGAACCGCAGGGACATGCTTTGGACTACTCAGAGCCTGCAGGAAGATCTTTCCCCTGCTCCCAGAGACCGCGAGGAGGCTCCTCATCCAGGGTCTAATCCTGGCAAGATTAGACTACTGTAACACTATATACTTGGGAGCCCCTGAAGCCACCTTGAACTCACTGCAGAAAGTCCAAAATGCCGCAGCTCGCCTACTTACGGGCACACCTGGAAGATCCTCCGCCAGGCCGGCCCTCAACTCTCTCCACTGGCTCCCAGTCAGAGAAAGGGTCTTGTTCAAAGCCCTCTGTCTGGCCCATAAAACACTCAACAACAACGGTCCCCCTCTTCTGAAAGAACTTTTAATCCCATACAAAGCAGAGAGGGATCTCCGGTCCAATGCAGAAAATCTCATTGCAGTCCCTAGAGTGAGAAAAGCCAAGACCGGTGGCCGTCGCTTCTCGGTTCACACGGCGAAAAGATGGAACCAGTTACCCCGAAAACTTAGGACAGAACCGAACTATCTCCAGTTCAGGAAGACCTTAAAGACCTTCCTTTTCCCGCAAACATAATCCCACTAGCTGGCTAAAACCCCTGGAGAAGCAGATCAGCGCTGGGATGCTCTTCGGAGTTACTACGCGCTTTACAAAACCATTAAATTAAATTAAATTAAAACTAAAACAAAGGGTATAACAGATTTTTCCCTTTATCTAACTCTTTTACTCACCAGATTTAAGCAATTCTAATGCTATTTTACCTCTTCCATCCATGAACAGGGTGTGATTAGAGTGGACACCCAGTGGAGCCCTAGAATCCTAATTACAGGGTAAGACTAAGAATGGTTCACTAGTGTAAACAATGACAGCGTTTGTGAGTTTGCAGTGACCATCACCAACACATATTGTGTTTTTATAATGAACAACTATTTCATCTCATTTTCAACTGAGCACGGCTTCCTTTAAATTCTGGGCACAATGCATCAGCATGGAGTGAAGGGACCTCCTCTGCGTGCAGCGGATTTCTTTATGTTTGTGTGTCTTATTCTATTTATATCTTCACCAGAGCTCCTCAAGGAGTCGCAACCACAACAGCGAGCAGCTCATGCATTACGCATGAGTATGTGTGAGTGTATGGTGTGCATGAGCGAATGTTATTGGTAGGAATCTTGGACCTGATGAAAGCCTTGGATCCCTCAGGAGGTAGTCATTTCTGGCTCAAACATGTCAACGAGTGGGATTCCGGAGCAATCGTCATATGCAGTATCCTACTTGTCATTTGTTTTTATTGTCCCTCTAAACCCAGTCTTAGCAGTTTACATTTTAAAGAGTTGCTACCTAACCATGCCATGGTATCCTGTATGCAGCTGTGAAAGACCTCAAAGGGAGAAGAGATAGATTGGTCAACAGATAGGATTAGCCGGATGTTGTCAACATAATTCATGAAGTTGACTACATGAGATCAAATTACTTGTGTCAAAGGTCTTAGGTCGATAGGGAACACAGTCAGGTTCAATGAGGACCCTTAAGGACCCTTGATGAGACTCCTTCACCTCAGGTTTCAACTGAGACTGAAAGGGTGAAAGATGGATGGCTTGAGATCTGTTTTCCAAATAGCACTGGCACCATCTCAGAGGTGCCCCTCTAATACCAGTGTCTGACAGCCTAGGAATAACCCCCACATGCATCAAGCATTTTTGGAGTCGCAAACGGTGCGATTCCTTAAAATCGGCCGTTTGCGATTCCAAAAATGCTTTTTGGAATGCATCAAGCATTTTTTGAAATCGCAACATTTTTGCGATTTCCAAAAATGCGATTGCTTTTAGGAAATCGCAAATTTGCGATTTCCTAAAAGCAATGCATGAATACTTTTGAAATTGCGAATTCGCAATTAGAGGGACAAATTTACCGAGTAGTTGAACTACTCGGTAAATTTGCAAAAAGTGTAATTAACACAGAAAACGCATTTTAAAAGCATTCATGTTACGGACACACATGTCCTTAGGACATGTGTGTGTGCAACATGATGCGAAAAATACATTTCAGGGGTGCAGGGGGGGTTAATTTGAACCCCCCTCACCACCCTTGAAATGCAATCAGGATTTGCGATTTTGAAATTGCGAATTCGCAATTCCTATTCATTCCTATGGGCCTTTTGGCCCATAGGAATGAATGGGAATTGCGAATTCGCAATTTCAAAATCGCATTTTTTATGCGATTCGGTAGAAATAGCGATTTCTACCGAATTGCATAAATATTTAAAAAAGAATCATGCATAGGCTTTTGTGATTTCTAAATTGCGATTCGCTTTTTATCGCAATTTAGAAGTCGCAAAAGCCGAGATTGATGCATGTGGGCCTAAGAGTGTTATGGTTGACCACAGCAAAGTTGGCAGAAAGATCTAATGGCGTGAAGGCCACAAAGTAGCCATAATCTGCTTCAATTCTAAAGTCATCCACGACCAGGAGACAAGTGTCAGTTCAGTTTCATGTGCAAAATGAAATCCAGACTGTGTAGCATTCAGCAGACAAAGATATTCGGAAAGTCACATAAATGTTTAATTACATATTTTTCCATTATATTTACAGGAATAGGCAAGAGAAAGATAGGTTGGAAATTACTTAAGATAGAAGGGACAGATGTATTTTAAAAAAATAAAAGAATCACCACAGCTTTTTTCTATTCTGTAGAGAAAAAGCATGTAGATAAAGAGTGATTACAGATATCCTGTAATGGGTTAGCCAGAGATGATGATGTTACCCTCCAAATCCTAGAGGGTAAATAGTCCAAAGGGGAACCAGAGGAGACAGAGTTGGAAATGGCAGGAATTTTTCAGAATCCATCTGGCCAAAATCATTCAGAGTTGGTAGTATGTTGTCTGTGTCAGTACTGGCATTTATCTGTCACGTGACTGCTTTAGTCCCGACTAGAGATTAATGCCCACATGCATCAAAGTCAATTGCATTCGCAAACGGTGCGAATCGCAATTTTCATCTGTTTGCGAATGCAATTGACTAATTTGGAATGCGTCATGGGTTTCGCAATTTTAGGAATCGCAACCATGATGCGATTTCTAAAATTGAGATGGCATTTAAGAAATCGCAATTTCAGATTTCTTAAATGCAATGCATGATCATTTTTTAATTGCGAATTCGCAATTTGGAAGTGGTAAATTAGCATGAAGTTGAACTTCATACTAATTTACCGAAAACTTTCAAATATGCACAAATTGCATTTTTGAAAGTTTTAATTTACACACACCCATGCCCTTGGGGCATGTGTGTGGGTAAATTGCATATAAAGTTACATTTCAGGGGTGCAGGGAGGGGTTCTTTGGACCCCCCCTGCACCCTTGAAATTGAATTCACATTTTGCAATTCGCAATTTGAAATTCGCAAAATGTGAATGCCTTCCCATTCATTCCTATGGGCCTTTTGGCCCATAGGAATCAATGGGAAGGGTTTTCCTTAATTGCGATTCGCAAATTGTGAATCGCAATTAAGGAAAAATACCGAATCACAAAAATAAATGTGAATTGTTCATGCATTGCAGTTTGTGATTTCTAAATTGCGATTCCTTAATTTTCGCAATTTAGGAATCGCAAACTGGTGCAATGATGCATGTGGCCGTTGGTGCTGTTTGACCCAGATGTTCTCACCCCCACTCTGCTTAGTGTCTACTTTTCTGACTCTTATCGTCCACTCTTCCAAACTTTCCATTCTCTACCCTGTGGGAGTCTGATGATTTGGTAATTCACACCAGAGGTAACACACTTAGCACTTAACCCCACTTGTTGGCTCTCTGGGACTGATATCCTGACAGACAACAGTAACAGTAAACAGTTCCGTTTTTGCATAACTTACTGTTGGCCAGAGCTCAAGGGATGCAAGTAAACATCTGTACATAGGTGGGCCCTCTAGTGGTGCAATTGCTACATCACAGGATTCTACACATCAGATAGGAATTACAGGCCATACCTGCCCAACACACTCAGTCTAAATTAATGTTCTGATGATGCTTATCATTTTTACAGCCTTCATGTTCTGAGGGATTCAAAGGAACATTTTTTAAACTTTTGTTAGTTCCTGGTTAGCAGGCTGCCTTGCCAGGAAATCGAAATGAAATGACACGCACAGAGTAACAGGACAAGAGCGGTCTCCCAATAGGCAAACTCTTCTTGATGTAAGACACTAGAGGGTATTGTAAGGAGGTTATAGCATTCTAAAGAGATCAGGTAATTAATGTATGTGAAACACTGATACAAAAAGCAGTTTTCTTATTTTTGTTTCATAGATTTTCATTGTAAGGTGAACAGACAGTGACAATACAGCTCCTCCGAAATTGAGCAATGCTTTTCACGACATTGTCATAAATTATATTAGATTTACATAAAGGAAACATTCAACAGATACCATAACATTTCTGATTTACAAGCACAAATCAGAAGATGACTATCAGACTTCAGTCAGATGAGAAGACAAGATCATATCCTTTGGACAGTGACAAAAACCCAGGTCTACCGCCCTATGTCAACCCAAAAATGTGAGGCCCTCTCCACAACAACAAGAGAGGTCAGGAACCTTGGGGCAACCACAGAGTCAGACCTATCCTTGATACCACATGTCAATATGGTCACAAAGAGCAGATAAGACACAATCAAAACACTGTCACATATCTTCCCATACTATGGACACCAACAAAAGCTACAGGCTATCCTCACTCTAGTAATCTCCAAGATTTGCTATTCCAAAAACCTATACCCTGGCATCCCTAGTTTAATAATATACAAAATACATCTAATCCAAAATGCTGCTGCAATTATCTTTCTCCATTTCGACCTAAGAAAACACACAACTCCAGTCCTGCAATCACTCCAGTGGCTAACTTACGCTGAAGAAGCAATGTTCAAGTACTCTGTGTCATCCACAGAGCCACCCAAGAAAAAGGCACTATGTCTACAAGTTAAATTCAAGCAATAAAAAAAATAGGACTCTAGGCTCCAGGGTTGCACCACTGATCATCATTTCACCGTATTAAGAAATCAATGGAAGGCACTGCTTTCTCAGTACAAGCTGCCAAGCTCTGGAACTCACTACGAGCTATGATTTGTAGCATTTACAATTTAGAAAGGTGATAACTGCATCATCCCATAACCAAGCACAATTTAGAATCGTCTCTTTGTGCATGTAATAATATTTTTAAACAGTCAATACTTAATTTTACTGTCTTCTGTGGTTTTTATCAGAAATATGATCAAATGTTCTTAATGCATTTTAGTAAGTCCAGAAATTTGTAGCACTGTACTCAGTCATTACTTTTTCTGAAACAACTGCGTGATGATGAATCATGTTTTTATACAAACCTATTTCTTAGGGCTACTGTATGCTGTAGACACTCTATGGCCAATGACTAAGTTGCTGTTTTTTTTAAGCAAAATTATAAGGCGGGTTTTTAATTTGTAAGGGTGAAAATCAAATTAATGTACTGTTTTAGTGTCCTGAAGCACATAGCACTTTAAGTAGGCTTTTTTATAGTTGTTATACGTAGGCTGTTTTGAATCATTATAACTCCATATGTATGAGTAAGCTTATGTTTGGTCTCTGGATTTACATTGTTTCATTGTTTTTATTTTGTACTTTTATGACTGTATGCCAGCCGAATAAAGCTGATTTGATTGATTGATTGATTGATTGAACACAGTGACATAACCCAGAACAACAATTGCTCCTACAAGTACAATCTACAGTCTACAGATATGTTACCGCTCAACCAGTATAAAACTTTCTATGTGAAGAGCTGAACTATGCCCACCCTGGGTATTATATAGTAATTGCAATTCACATATAACCCTCCTCGTCCTCACCATAACACTCAGTTGTCAGGCAGAACATCCTTGTACAAACACACTGTATAATTTCTCCCTTACACTGCTTGGCCGTCTTACACTCACATAAGGCAGAGCCCATATGAATCATGTCTATCACCCAGTGCTGTAGCAGTCCACAGCAATAAACCACCAATCACCAACTGAATATTCATAGAATAATTGAAGATGACTTCCATATACCACTGGACAACAGAGGACTCCAGTTTAATCAACCACTGCAGGTCCCAGGTCCCAACTACAAGCTATCACAGCTTCTTGGTATCTCACAATGACAATCGCATATGAAATGATAGCAACAAAGTCCATTCCAGTAGATCTTCCCACCATATCTCTTCCCGCCCTATGCCTGCTCAGAACCATAAACTTATAACTAAAAATCTCAGAATTGACATCCCAGTGTGGTATGATCAGTGACAGAATATCGGAAACACAAATTTCGTGTGGAAATAATATCTTGTCAATAATATCGAAGACAAGAATATTGAGAAGTTAAGTTCAAATAGGGAAGTATAATTTTACTATTCTTAACTCCAGATCTATGGAACTTGAATACATATATATCATCAAGGCACATATATGTGGAGTTATATATAGTAAACTTTTTCTTACCCATAGAACAATACCTACACATTATTCTCGTCCTCAATATTTTTGACACAATATTCTGTCCCACGATATTTGGGATCCTGATATTGTGTCCAAATACAGTGTGGTAACCAACTTAGTGGACTACTGCAACAGTCTCCATACCAGCCTCTCCAAAGGCTCACTTAAAAAATCCCAGACCATCCAAAATGCTGCTGCTCGGTTTCTCTTTAAAAATCCCCAATCATCAATCCGCCAGAGCCTCTATCAGACAATTGCACTGGCTTCCGGTTCTCCGTTGCATTTCTTTTAAGGCTCTCTGTCTAGTTTACAAGTCAATCTATGGAAAAGCGCCTGCCTACTTGAAGGCACATCTGGTGTGTTACATCCCAAGCAGAAATCTTCGGTCTAGTTCAGCTAACTTGCTGAGGATTGCTCCCTTCGAACGTGTTACTTGGGGAGGTAGAAGCTTTTTAAGAGCCACGGCTCTACTGTGGAACCGCCTGCCTGCGGAACTTAAAGTAGCACCCACGCTCCTGGCGTTTAGGAAGAACCTCAAAACTTGGTTATTCAACCAATGATCCCCTAGGACTTGGCCCCTGTTTGCCCTCTTCTGATTTTCCCAGCACCAAGAAGCCTCGCTCATTCACTATGATCATAAGAAATACCATAAAGGGAACTGCATAGCTGATCAAAGCTGCCAATGTACTGGAAACCATCAACTGTGAGCATTTCTCCCACACTTCTTCATCCATTTTACTGCTAAGACACAGCATCCCATAACACAATAACCGCGCCTCGGTGGTCATCATGCACAAGATGAAAACAATTCCCACATAGGATCAAAGCAAAGATCCTACTCATACACCCTACAGGCTGTAGCATGCTTCTGATGAGAGCAAGATCTTCAGTGGCCAATATTGGGGTAGTAAGCAAAATATAAATGTTATAATACAAAGCAGTGCATGAAGTCCTGAGGCTTGTTTATTGGCGGTAA
Organism: Lissotriton vulgaris; assembly: GCF_964263255.1. NCBI lineage: Eukaryota > Metazoa > Chordata > Amphibia > Caudata > Salamandridae > Lissotriton > Lissotriton vulgaris. The sequence continues at coordinate 411,835,481 of NC_141699.1, read as the reverse complement.
GGGTCACGGCCATGAGTGCCTGTGTCAGAAAAAAAGGAACATACACTTAATAAAAGGCTCTGTGTTTCAGTCATGCAAACTAATGTTGCAGGTGGATTATCATTCCTTACACATTCCTTTCCAAGTGTTCCCATTAAAGCTGACATCACAAGCTCTTCCTGGTCCAGACCTATAATTTGCCTTTGTTCCTCTTGCTATAAACATTCAGAGTTCCAGGGTTCCGCCCAGAAGACACCTGTGCGCTGAGTCTCAGTTCACATGCCTCCTGAGATGGAAGGAGGGGCTACTAAGGTTATTATTAGTAGCATTTCCCGAAAGATATTTTAAGGTGTGGACTGATAGAAAAATTGGTGAAATCACACAGAGAAACAATGTTTTCAGTATAACTCTAGGATGCCCCTAATTCAAAGAGTGCTGCTGGAGGGAGTGAGCCTCTGTGTTAGTGGGATTTGGGGGATCTGTAAAAATAGGAAAAAAAGAGAAAGGTGAAGGCTGAAAACTGAGAAAGAGAGAAGAGAGAGAGAGAGTGAGCGCAGGCAGGACAGCAGATGAATGGATCGGTAGGGTCCATATGGATGGGTGGGTATGTGGACTGATGGATGGATGATTGATTTTTGGGCTAATTGATGAATTGGCGGGAGGATGGATACCTGCTAAAGACTGATACAAGAAAAGATGTGACAGATGCAAATTAGTAGACAGATTCAATAAAAACGATGTCAAAGTAAAGGTAAAGTTTCAAATGGGTCAAAGTAGACACAAATTTGAGACAATATGTTACATATTGGCTAACCCATCAGTACTGTCCCGAAAAGTCAACCATGACACCAAACCTGTTTGATGGCCTATTGTGGTAAGAACCTCTGATCAAGGATCTCACACTAAAGGTCTCGGCCTAAATGTCACTGTAAAATCATCATTCGCAGGATGCCCTACGTATGGAGGAGGAGTTAATCTGCAAATGGTGTCAGAAGTGGGATGAAATATTTTTAAGTGTTGTCGTTGTTAATTAGCACTTGTATAGCGCACATTCTGTCGTTAGTCGGGTATCGTTGCAGTGGGTCACTACAAAGTAACATGCGTAACACCATAAGACAGGAAAGGCGTTTTAAGCATTTTTTTTTTTACTAATTCTGAAAATGGTGCACTATGTGTTGTTAGCATGCAGCGGCGTAAATGGATACAACCTGTAAAGAGGGCACGGATAATCACCATGGGAGTGGGTCGTTACTGCACACTACGTTGACTTAATGGAAATTTTACAGTACATTAGGCACTTATTAACTATAGGTCGGTAATCTCGATGGAGCCGGTTTCAGGAAGTATCGGCTTCATCAGGATTATGAGCCCCACTGTAAGATTTCACCTGTTGAATGCAAGCAAAGTTTCCCAATAAATAACGTGCAAATGCATTCAGGAATAAGTGCGGAACAACTGAGTTCCCCATAAAGTTGTACTTCTTTCACCTTCTCGCTCGCCGGAGGTACCGGTTTTTGGGATAGGCGGGAGCAGGCAAATACAAGGCTGTGCTTCTGCCTACTCATAATGGGTCCCATAATGAAATCCAGTTTGTGTGTTTACACCTGCTCATTTGTTGAGGGCCTCTTTTCATCACCAGGAAGAAGTGGAAGGTGCTCTGTGCAGTGAATTTGTACTACTGAGCAGCTTATGTGCAATTTATGAAGAGCAGTAGTATATGGGTCTGAAGTGCAGGTGAAGTATGTCATGTTATATCACAGTTTAAAAATAAGTGACAAATACACCTGAAGTATAAGTGATCATTAAAACCCTAGTATTTTCCCTAAAGAGACAGGCATTGCTCATAGGGCCAGATGTACAAAGCCATTCCGCGATTGCAAACCCAGCCATTTGCTAAATGACAGGTTTTGTGACTGCAAAATGTCAATTTCCTATGTATTAACCCTATTTTGCGAGTCGGAAAAGCATTCCTGACACACCAAATGGGTTTTGCAACCCATACCAGATAGCAATTAGGGAGGGGAGTAAAAGGGAACTCCGTTTCTAGCTGCAATGGTTTGCAACTGCACTGATCAGTTGCTGAAAACTCAAAAGGGGTGGTAGATATTAACAAAGAGACCCCATCTCCTATGGCAATCATGTTTCCCTGATGTCTTAACCGGTCCCTTTAATGGAAACTGGCTGCTCTAAAAAAAAAAAACACAGGCAAACGTCTATTTTAGATGGAGTCTATTTTTCATTAATATATTGACATGATTCATTATGCTTTGCATTTTGTGGAAAATTATATGTTTGTTTAGAATAGTACAGAGCCACAAAAGACAGCACAGGACATGTAACCACATTTATTTATACCACAAAGTGTTGTGATATAATGGTTCCCCTAACGCACACTTCAATGAGAAAATGTATTGATAAATCACAGGGTGACACACACAAAAATAATTTAGAAAACATTAGTACTCACGCCCATATGCATTCATTCTTTTGAAGCATATACTGGATATGTACTACTTTACTTTCTTAAATTATTCCTTATCACTGTTAAGGTTTTATCCTCATTTGTGGAGCGCTGTCACTCATTGCAAAGCACAGAGGTGAAGGTTTTGTTCAAACTTGTCCGCATCTTCATTAAAAATAGATTCCATCAGAAATAGACATTCATCTGTACTGTTATATTAATTGTGCAATTCTGTTTGAAGTTCTTAACATCAGCACAGTGATGTAAGTTATTGTGATGTCATCAGAATCAAGGTCATGTAACAACGCTTTCTAAGACGATTCAGAGCCAAAGGTCATATTCTGTCACTTAGAGTGGTGTCACTGAAGTCAAAGAATGTGTCATATCACTTCCAAGTTGCAAGTTCAATGTCCCTGCAGTGCTGCTGATATACTGTCGAAGAGGCGTGCACCACTCACTGAACTGAAAGGCTTCCAATATCCTCCCCAAACCACTGTCAGCTGCCGTGGGCTGAAGCTACCTGACTGCCAGCCATCCTCACCCAGCCAGGGGCGCAGTTTGGGCAGTGAGATTGAGGGGGTATATGCTTCAGATTTCCCAAGAATCACCCTGGCAAAGCTTGTTAAAATGCATAATAAGAAGTAGGACACATGGGGGGCTTAAGAGGCAGGGGAAAGGCAGAGGAGTGCAGATTGCTAGGGGTACTTAAAACACAATAGGAGAGAGTGTCTGTGTTTTTGTCAGTGTGTGCATTTAAAATCCAGGGTGAAATCTGACAGACACCTCACCATACCTGATTGAAAGCACCTGTACCCAACTATTTACTACAGAGTACATTTTTTAGGGTGCGTGTAACACCACAAACACCCCCCCCCCCCCCCCCCATCCGAATCTAGGCCCCTGCAGGCAGCTCTTCCTTGGAGGGCAACCTACAGCTTGTCTGACCTCGATTATCTTTTTTTCTCGTTTATTGCCCTTCTTGCCCATTGTCAAACTTTTTCTGCTAATCACATAGTAGGGAGCTTTCATCCCGGCCACCCAAAGTGTCCTGGCGGTAGGTGTGAAGTCAGGAGGGGCACACAGATATATATTTTGCAGGGTATCCTGCCATGTAACCACTACAGCAAAAGTCAGAATGGGGAATCCAACATTTGTGTCAAATTAAGGGAGCTATGCAGTGAACTGAAAATAACATGAGAGGAGTTTTGCCTACCAAAGAAAAAGAGATGTCTAAGTGACATTCAAACAAGAATCTTATTAGTGGCAAGTGCTTTTTCCTCAGTGGCTATTAATAACGCACATTATGTAAATATAATATGTATTCAAACATTCTTACTTCTGCAGTAATCTTCCTTGCAGGGCACATGTTAGAATGCGAACAGGAGCATCACAGCATTTTGCTAAATGTGCAAATAAAAAATTCTATAATATGCTAACTGAATTTCGAAAACAGAATTGCATAGAAGGTGCTCTTACTATTATTCAAAAATTCACAGGAAAACTGGAAAATCATTACACGGCCAAAGCAGACACGTTGGACTCTTTTTTAAAACAAAGACAAAGCACCAGCACCGATTCTTTTCCAAAACAACAACCTAAGAACACTCTAACCCAGCCTCTCCATTCCTTCCCAAATATTTCACACAATGAATCTGTGGACCTGGTCAAAGCAAGCAGGCCTGACGACAGCCCTTCTGACCACTATCAACCCCAAACCTTCAAGACAATTTTTCTTACAACATCTGCTGATACACCGGTAAGAAGAATCATCAACAATTCCTTAACTATGGCAATATTTCCATAAGAACTCAAAAAGTCATACATACGCTCATTACTGAAGACAATAAACCCGGACCCTCTGAACCCCGACAACTACAGTCCGATTACAAATGGACCTTTCCTGGGCAAACTGATAGAAAGAGCAGCATTCACATAGATGTCACAATTCATTGAAGATAATGCCATACTTTCAAACTTCCAAACGGGATTCCAACCAGTAAGAGGTACAGAATCTGCCCTTATTGCCATCTGCACTGACCTTAAGAACACAGTTGACCACAACAGGGTTACTGCACTACTTCTCTTCGACTTCTCGGCTGACTTTGACATGGTTGACCATGGCACTCGACGAAGCTGGCATAGAGGGGACTGCTCTTGACCGGATCACATCCCTCCTTCACAACAGAACTAATGTCATCCATACCCCCCTTTCTCGTCCAAACCGTACTTCACAAAAGCAGGGGTCCCTCAAGGCTTTATCATCTTACCCATGCTTTTCAACATCTACATGACGTCATTACCGCCAATGATCATGCAATTTCACCTCACATGCTATAAGTATGCCGATGAGGTGCAAATACTCTTTCAACTGAAATGCCCCAAAGACATTGAAAACTCACCAATTTTCAGCAGTCTCAGAGTCGTGGATTAATGAATGACGTGGAGCCACCTGAAATTTAATGCTTCCAAAACAGAAATACACATATGTGGTGATTGGAAAAATTATGATCCACTCGCCGCCTAGCCTGATGATCTGGGAACACCGCCTAAAGTATGGAAGGAAGTTAGACCTCAGAATGACCATGGACTCCAACCTATCAATGGTGGACAAACTAGCAAAATCAAGCTTTGTTGCCATAAAAACTCTGCAAGGAATTTTCCCCATTTGGGATTTCTGTACAAGGTCCAGGCTTCCATCTCTCGTGTTGTGTCTGAACTTGATTACGCCAATAGCCTCTACCACAGATCACCTTTAACGACTATGAAAAGACTACAACTGATTCACAACTCAGCTGCCAAACTACTCTTACATATAAAGCCCCAATCAATCAATCAATGAACTTGTAAAGCGCACTACTTACCCGTGAGGGTCTCAGGGCGCTGAGGGGAGGGGGTGCTGCTACTGCTCGAAGAGCCAGGTCTTGAGCAGCTTTCTGAAGGTGAACAGGTCTTGGGTCTGCCGCAGATGGGTGGGAAGGGTGTTCCAGGTCTTGGCGGCGAGAAAGGAGAAGGATCTGCCACCGGAGGTTGTTCGTTGGATGCGCGGGACGGCGGCGAGGGTGAGGCTGACGGAGCGGATCTGGTGGGTGGGGGTGTAGAAGTTGAGTCTGTTGTTCAGGTAGGCTGGTCCGGTGTTGTGGAGTGCTTTGTGTGCGTGGGTGAGGAGTTTGAAGGTGATCCTCTTGTTGACGGGGAGCCAGTGCAGGTCTCTTAGGTGGGAGGTGATTTGGCTGTTGCGGGGGACGTTGAGGATCAGTCGGGCGGAGGCGTTTTGGATGCGTTGTAGTTGTCGCAGGTGTTTGGCCGGGATTCCTGTGTAGAGTGCATTACCGTAGTGCAGCCTGCTGCTGACGAGGGCATGGGTCACCGTTCTTCTGGTTTCAGTCGGGATCCACTTGTAGAGCCTGCGAAGCATGCGGAGGGTGTTGTAGCAGGAGGAGGAGATTGCATTGACCTGCCTCAACATGGAGAGGGAGGAGTCGAGGATGAATCCTAGGTTGCGTGCGTGGTCCATGGGTGTTGGAGCTGTTCCTAGTGTGGTCGGCCACCAAGAGTCGTCCCAGGCGTAGGGGGTGGGGCCGAGAATGAGGATTTCCATTTTGTCCGAGTTCAGCTTCAGGCGGCTGCTCCTCATCCACTCGGCGGCGGTCTTCATTCCCTCGTGGAGGTTAGTTTTGGAGGTGTGTGGGTCCTTGGTGAGGGAGAGGATGAGCTGGGTGTCGTCGGCATAGGAGATGATGTTCAAGTTGTACTGGTGGGCCACTTTTGCGAGGGGGGCCATGTAGACATTGAACAGGGTCGGGCTGAGGGATGAGCCCTGGGGTACGCCGCAGATGATATCAGTGGCTTTGGATCGGAAGGGTGGGAGGCGGACTCTCTGGGTTCTGCCGGAGAGGAAGGACGTGGTCCAGTCCAGGGCCTTCTTCTGGATTCCAGGTTCTTGGAGGCATGTTCTTAGTGTGCGGTGGAAGACAGTGTCGAAGGCAGCTGACAGGTCCAGGAGGATGAGGGTTGAAGTTTCTCCGTTGTCTAGTTGGCGCCTGATGTCGTATGTGGCTGTGATGTGGGCTGTCTGGGTGCTGTGGTTTCATCTGAATCTGGACTGGGATGGGTCTAGGATGTTGTTGTCCTCGAGGTGGTGGGTCAGCTGCATGTTGGCGATTTTCTTGATGACCTTTGCCGTGAAGGGGAGCAGGGAGATGGGCGGGAAGTGCTTGAGGTCTTTGGGGTCCACCTTGGCTTCTTGAGGAGGGCATTGATTTCGGCAGGCTTCCAGCTTTCCGGGAAAGTCGCTGTGTTGAATGAGACATTGATGGCCTTCCGTAGTTGGGGTGCGATGATTGCGTCAGCTTTGTTGAAGACGTGGTGTGGGCAGGGGTCTGTCCGGGATCCTGAGTGGGTGGAGTTCATGACCTTGAGGGTTTCGTCATCGTTGACGTAGGACCAGGAGGCCAGCTGGTTGGTGCATGTGGCGTTCCTGGTGGGGTCTGTTGCAGTCGGGGTGGACGAGGTGTTGAAGCTGTTGTGGATGTCAGCAATCTTGCGATGGAAGAAGGTGGCCAGTGAGTCACACAGATCTTGCGAGGGTGGGATGTCGTTGGTGTTGGCGCTGGGGTTGGAGAGTTCCTTCACAATGTTGAAAAGCTCTTTGCTGTCGTGTGCGTTGCTGTCCAAGCGGGCTTTGAAGGAAGATCTCTTGGCTGTTCTGATGAGGTGGTGATGTCTGCGGATGGCGTCCTTATGGGCTGCGTGGCTGCCTGGTGTGTGTGTGGTCGTTGAGCCATTTCTTCTCCAGCTTCTGGCATGTACGTTTGTAGGTCTGGAGTTCTTCGGTGAACCAGGCGTTTTTCTTGTTGGGGTGGTTGATGGAGGGTTTATTGAGCTGGGCCAGAGTGTTGGTGCAATCGTCAATCCACTGTCTGAAGTTACGGGCGGCGGCGTCCGTGTCGGTGGGGTCGGTGGGTGGGTTCTGGGCGAGGATGGAGGTCAGCTGGTCTTTGATGACTTTACTCCAGCAGCGGCAAGACCGCAGTTGGGTGCGGTGTTGCGTGGTTGGTTTCTTGAAGGTGAAGTGGATGCAGCAGTGATCGGTCCAGTGGAGTTCGGTGGTGTGGTTGAAGGCGATGTGGGCGCTTGTGGAGAAGACGGGTTCGAGCGTGTGGCTGGTAGCGTGGGTGGGTTCGGTGACGAGTTGTCAGAGGCCGAGGTTGGCGAGATTGTCGATCAGGGTGGTGTAGTTCGCGTTGTTGTTCTCAAGATGGAAGTTCAGGTCCCAGAGGAGGATGAAGTCCGTGGAGGCGAGTGCGTGGGTGCTTGCAAGGTCGGCGATCGAGTCGCTGAAGAGGGCCAGGGGTCTGGGAGGTCTGTAGACGAGTGTTCCTCTGAGGGTGGTGTTGCAAGGCGAGGGAAGCCCAGGGACCTGCAGGCGGCAGCAGGGGCACAGGATCAGCCGGTGAAGAGTGGCGGTGTGGGGGCGACATGCCTGCAAGCAGGGTCAAAGGTCGCTCCCGCTGCCGTCACTCGGCTGGTATTTCAGTAGGCCTAGGAGGGAGGAGCAGCTGGGAGGCGGGAGCGGGAGGCCAATGGGTGTGCTGGGGGGGGCCACAAGGAGGCAGCGGCGGGAAGGCTGTGACGGGGGCGGTGGGGGTGGGGGAAAAAGAAACTGGCGCGCAGCGAGAGGGAAGCCCAGGGACCAGGAAGTGGCAGCAGGGGCACATGATCAGCCGGTGACGAGTGGCGGTGTGGGGGCGACATGCCTGCAAGCAGGGTCAAAGGTCGCTCCCGCTGCCGTCACTCAGCTGGTATTTCAGGAGGCCTGGGAGGGAGGAGCAGCTGGGAGGCGGGAGCGTGGAGGCCAATGGGTGTGCTGGGAGGCGGGGCCACAGGGAGACAGCTGCGGGAAGGCTGTGATGGGGCAGTGGGGGGTGGGGTGGAAAAGAAACTGGTGCACAGGACGAGGGAAGCCCAGGGACCAGAAGGCGGCAGCAGGGACACAGGATCAGCCGGTGACGAGTGGCGGTGTGGGGGTGACCTGCCTGCAAGCAGGGTCAAACTCACATCTCCCACTGCCTTGAAAGTCCAGCGTTGGTTACTGTTTGCCAGAAGATCCACATTCAAGCTGCTCTGTATCACCTGCAAAGCGATACATGGAACAGGACCTCTCTTCATCAGGAATAAAATCACCAAATACATTCAACAAAGCAACATCTGCTCTAGAGTGGCACCACGCCTCAAAATCACATAATACAAGAACAAAAACATGAGTGGCACAGCCTTCTCTGTTCAAGCAACCAAACTATGGAACTCTTTACCCCCAACATGAAGTCCATGGATAACTACCTTATCTTCAGAAAACTACTCCTGAAATGGCTCTTCCTCACTTAACCCCAAAACGCAAACATAAATATACAGCATATCTCTCTGTGTATGAGCATTTATCTGAACTATAGATATGTACCTACATATGTGTATTGCTTTGTATAAACGTGTATAAGTATTATCCCCTAGATGCATCACTGTAACATTTTGCGATTTCTTAATTGCGAAAATTAAGGAATCGCAAATTATTTTACGATTCGGTAATTTTCCTTAATTGCGATTCACAATTTGTGAATCGCAATTAAGGAAAACCCTTCCCATTGATTCCTATGGGCCAAAAGGCACATAGGAATCAATGGGAAGGCATTCACATTTTGCGAATTTCAAATTGCGATTCGCAAAATGTGAATGCAATTTCAAGGGTGCAGGGGGGGTTCAAAGAACCCCTCCCTGCACCCCTGAAATTGAACTGTAAGTGCAATTTACACGCACACACATGACCCAAGGACATGTGTGTGTGTAAATCAAAACTTTCAAATATGCAACTAGTGCATGTTTGAAAGTGTTCTATAAATTAGCATGAAGTTCAACTTCATGCTAATTTACCCCTACCAAATTGCGAATTCGCAATTCTAAAGTAATCATGAATTGCATTTAAGAAATCGCAAAATTGCGATTTCCTAAATGCAATCGCAATTTTAGAAATCGCAACAAAATTGCGATTTCTAAAATTGCGAAAATACCAAAATGCTTGATGCATCCCAAAAATGGGATTTGCATTCGCAAACGGCCGAATTTTGCGATTCGCACCGCTTGCGAATGCAAAAACCCTTGATGCATCTAGGCATATGTGTTTAAAAGTATACACATTCATTAGTTCTGCTTAACAAATGTACTTATTACATATAGTTACATTATTCTATGTTTTAACACGTATGTGACTGCATAAATATGTACACCTTTTACCATAACTATCTATCTACAATTGCTTCACTATTGAATTACAAAAATAAAAAAAATACATTAATTTAAAGTACAACAACACTTGAAAGCCGGAGTTTTATGAAATGCATCTTTAATCTACATATATCACCTTCCTTATGCATATATATATATATATAGATATCCATTAGAAACTGCTCGCGCAATGAGGACACCGCACCCCACGATCATTTTCACCTTTTATTGTTCAACTAGCAGCAACTTGCTTGATCGCGCCATTGCAAACAATCGTGGGGTGCGGTGTCCTCATTGCGCGAGCAGTTTCTAATGGATAATTTGTGGTCCGCTCTGGCCACGAGGACCACCCCTCTGCTATCGTAGCAGATCCCAGTGCCTCGTTGGAGAGGCGCTATGTTGGGAACCACGAACCTGTTCAATTTAGCATAAGAGAAGCAACAGGCGGATCGTGTCCCTTGCAACAACCCAATGGGAAATACAATGTGGAGGATAAGTATGAGCGGCTCCTACCAAAGGAATCAATACTCACCTGGACTACAACAACCAGGATGCAAAGCAAGTTCCCGCCCATCACGGCTATAATTGAACACCTGAGCGAACTCTTACATGCTGCTGCTTTTCTCACCAGAACGCCAAGCCTGTGATCAAGGAATCTTATTCTGAAATGCGTATATGGCAAGAGGCAAAAAGACTTTGTTTGCAATGGTCCGATTAAGCAAGTTGTTGCTTGTTGAACAATAAAAGGTGAAAACGATCGTGGGGTGCGGTGTCCTCATTGCGCAAACAGTTTCTAATGGATATATATATATATGTATATATACACCTTACATGTACTTATGCATCTATATATTTATTACTTTTCTTCTAATTCAGCATATCCAATGCACTACCCTATTTCTCATCGTATACCACTCTCAATGTATCCTCTACCTCAACTCACTGACTCATCTCAAGCCTCATTCTACTACGCTTTCCAATGCACTGCCCTAATTCTAACCCTATTACGCTATCAATATATCGTCTACCTCCACTCTTTCATTCATCCCAAACTCCATACCAAAATAATCCTTTCTAGACTCTGCCCTCCTCTACCCCTCCTTGCATCATCTCATACCTCTTTTACTATTCAGATCTCCCGAACAAGCCTTTCTAAACCCTTCTCTCTGGCTCCTCCCCCTTCTCCTTCCCTTTACTCATCCCAAACCCCCTCCTGCTGCTATGAACTCCCAACAAAATAATATAATAATAATTTTTGACACTGCTCTCTTCTACCCCTCTTCCCTCTTTTATTCCTTCGCTATTTCTTTTGAATCCAAATAACATACTAGCATGTCCACCACTCAAATTAATTGCATATTTCCCTATACTAATTCCCAATAATCCTGTTTGGGTTCACCGAAAAGCGCTTAAACACCTCATCAAGGGTAGCAAGAACTATATAAATGCAAATCTTTCTCTCTTCTATCCCTCCACTATCATTCTCAATCCAAATACCTGACTGACATATCCACCACTCAAATTACTTTCATATTTCACTATACTAATTCACCCCGAATCCTTAATGGGTTCCAGAGTAACATGCTACTCGTCAAAAAAGCATTGCAACACCTCATCAGGGGTAGCAGATTGATAGAATGAGTGTCACTAAGTTAACTACTGAACACTTGTTTTTTACCAGGCTAAAAACATTACAATCTACTGCAGCAAGCACTTCTTAAAACAGTAATTATTCAGTATATGTATTGAATGTGCTTTAAAACTCAAAAAAGGTAGGGAAAGCAGGTTATGAATATTAAAATAATAAAAATCGAGATACAAAGGTTTTCATGTAAGTTAAGGTTACAAAAGTAACAAAAAACACATTCAAAATAATTAGTTTCAGAAGAACCGGAACATAGTTAAGGGGCTTTAAAAAGCATATCACTATAAAATGTCTGACCGCTTCCTGAAAAATGTCTGGGTTCATGTTGTGTTTTCTGGAGTACTGGCATACCTTCAGAATTAGGTAGGAGCTTTTGATTGCTCTATTGTATGAGTTATGTTTACAAGTGCCTTCGATCTCTGTGAGCACTTGGGTTACACAAAGGGTTAAAAGACTGAGATGCCCCATTTAGAAGCACCCTAAACATACCAACTCCACACATGGAAGGTGGGTACAAGTATCTCCGACCCCCTTTAAGTGGTGGCCAGTGTGCTTTTGGAGCATTGGGGCTGGGGAGGTCAGGGGGGTTGGAGTGTATAAGGGTCACAGGTGAATTTTTTTAAAAAAGGTAGATAGCTAGAATATTGATGTATAAATATTGTTATACATAAATATTGAGGTAAAAATATTGTGGACAAGAATATCGATTGTCAGGTAAGTAAGATAGATTACAAAAATATTGATGTGTTAAATATCGTTAAAAAAAATATAGTTGTTAAAAATATCGATTTATTATTAATGTTATGCATTTTAGTATTTTGTATAAGAATTGCTTGTATTTTTATTATATGTGTTAACATTATAGTAGTTAATATTGTTTTAAATACAATTTTCTATTTTTAGTTCCCTAGCGGGTTGTGTGTTTATAGGGGAATAGGGTGGGAAGTAATTTAATTATATAGATTTTATTTATTATTTATAGTAGTTAATACATTATTTTAAATAGAGTTTTGCGTTTTTAGTTCTGTAGCGGGTTGTGGGTTTATAGTGGAATAGGGTGGGAAGTAATTTAAATCTATGAAATTTATTGAATAATGTATATTTATTCATAGTTGTATAATTATGATGTTATTGAGTTAAATGTATACATTAATACATTAATTATTGTATGCTAATTAGTAGTCAATTAATTAAAATTAATTCATTAATAATTAATCATGGAAATTGTTGAATACATTTTGGTGTGTGTTGTGGTGTTTATAGGTGTAAATGGTGAGAAAGGTGGGAAGTAATGTATTTTTTATTGATCAATTATTAATTATTTGTTCATTCATTTATATTAATTAATTCGTAATTATTAATTGTAATTGTGTAATTAATTTTAGGTGTGTGTTATGGATGTTTTAGTATTAAACAATTTGTAATGAATTAATGTTTATTATCTTTTTTAATATTAATATATTTAAATTTCAATATTATTTATGTTATTAATGGAAATTACATTTATTAAAAATGTTGATTTTTTTTTATTGGTGTGGTATTCAGCACTTTCCATACTGTTGCACTCACTGGAGAGAGAATAGTAATTTTTACCCCTCCGCTACCCCACACTTTCCCTGATTTTTCCTCACTGGAGTGGGAATGGTAGTTTGTACCCCTCCTCTATCCAACACTTTCCCTACTGTTGCACTCACTGGAGTGGGAATAGTAATTTTTACCCTTCCGCTATCCAACACTTTCCCTGATTTGCACTCACTGGAGTGGGAATAGTAATTTTTATCCCTTAGCTATCCAACACTTTCCCTGCTGTTGCACTCACCGGAGTGGGAATAGTAATTTGTACCCCTCCGCTATCCAATATTTTACCTGCTCTTGTAATTAATGTGTTGTGAATTGTATTTTTAATTTTTTATAATCGTTTAATGTGTTATATTTATAGGATGTTTTATTTTATTTAAAATTATTGATATATTTATTTATTTATTTATTTGTGGGTTTGTACCGCGCTTGAATCAACTCCCAAAGGAGTATCTCTGCGCCCAACGCCAGTGAACAGATGGAAGAGGAGAGCTGAGGCTACATAAGATGCAGAGACTGGAACAGAAATGTTTTCAGCCTTTTCCTAAAGGTTAAATGGTCCGTTTACTGCCTAAGCGAGATGGGAAGTTTGTTCCATAGTGCTGGACCAATGGAAGACAGGGCTTTACCACCCTGTCTTGCGTTTTTTACAATATGTGTTGAAGAAGCAGCTGGTTGCTTGACCGAAGAGAGCAAGCTGGATTGTAGGGAATTAATTTTTCGGCCAAGTACGAGGGACCCAGCCCGTGTAGACCCTTATGGACCATACAACAGGTCTTAAATTTGACCCTTTGACGAATTGGTAGCCAGTGTAGTTTTTCTAGCAGGGGGCGTGAAGGGGATCTGGGAGGGGCATTTAGGACCAGCCTTGCAGCCGTGTTTTGGACCACTTGAAGCCTGCTGAGTACTTCCTCATTAGCCGATGCCAGCAGCCCGTTACAATAATCCAGGCGACTGAGCACCAAGGCCTGAACCAAGGTTTTTCTGGTGTTGTCTGGGAGTAAAGGAAACACTTTACGTAGTAGTCCAATTACATGAAAACAGGACCCTACTGTGTTATTTGCGTGGTCCTTCAATGACAGATCTTGGTCCAATCGAACCCCCAAGTTCTTCACCACCTGCTTAGGGCTGGGAACAGGGCCTAGATCGGAAGGCCACCAGTCAGGGGTCCACAGCATTTTGGCTTCCCCAAAAAGCATAACCTCCGTTTTCCCCACGTTGCATTGTAGGAAATTCGAGGCCATCCACTGTGAGACCGCTTTCATGCCTTCAGAGAAGGACTGTTTAACCGCAGGGGTGAGTGATTTAAATGGAAAAAGAAGCTGAGTGTCATCAGCGTATGACACTGGGATAAAACCAAAAGCTCTCATAATCCTAGCCAGGGGGGCCACATAGATATTAAAAAGTGTCGGGCTCAAACAGGAGCACTGTGGCACCCCCTTTGTAATCTCTACCGCAGCAGATCGAAATGCACCCATGTTAACACACTGTGGGCGGCCGGATAGAACGCTCCTCAACCAGTCCAGTGCCAAAACCCTCAAGCCCAATCTCTGCCAACCGCCTGAGCAAGATGTCATAGGATATAGTATCGAACACTGCCGATAAATCCAATAGCACCAAAACCACAGAGTGTCCCTTATCCTGGAACATACGGAGATCATCTGTCACTGAAAGAAGTGCAGATTCAGTGTTATAATTTGGCCTGAAGCCGGACTGAGAATAGTCCAGACTCCCTCTCCGTTCGATAAAGCTCGACAGATGTCTATTGATGTGCTTTTCCGTTAGTTTGCTGAGGTACGGAAGCAGAGATATAAGTCTGAGGTTGGATAGCTCCTTCCAAGGGATAGAGGAATTCTTCAGGGATTGGTCTCATCAAGGCCTTCTTCCACTCCTGTGGAACTCGGCCCTCGGAAAGCGAGAGGTTGACAAGGGACTGGATCAAAGGACCAAGCACCCTGCCCACCACTGGCAGAATTCTTGCCGGAATAAAATCTGAAGGGCAACCACTCTTGATTTGACCAATGATGTCCTCTACCCCACCCAAGGAGACAGCAGGAAACTTGGTAAGCACGGCAGGATTAGCTAACCTCTTTACCTGAGGCAATGCCACAGGTCGGCCTATGGATAGGCTTGAGTCAGTGATTTTATCATAAATTCTGTCGATCTTACTGGTGAGATAAAGGGAGATATCATCACATAGTTGTTGCGACGATGCATCGGAACTTTCACAGGCTGCAGGTTTAGTGAAAGTTTGAAGAATCCGATACAGGACCTTAGGGGCGTTACCTGCCTCCGTGAGCTGAGAGGCAATATGGTTTTTGCAAGCAGCTCTAATGTCCTTATGGTAGGAGTTCAAAGCAGTATGATATCAAATTTTATCAGCCTCCAAATGGGACGATCTCCAAGCCTTTTCAAGCTTCCTGCATGCCCGTTTGTGAGACCGAAGTTGGTCAGAGAACCATACTTCCTGTCCTCTGAATCCTTCATTTGAGTCGCCCTCTACCTCCACCAACCACGAGGAAAATTGACTGTCTTAGCTAAACCCTTCATCAAAGCACTAAGGGGACAAGTAATTGACAAACATGCGATATAAAAACATAACATATATATTTTTGAGTGTTGTAGACAGCTCGCAGGGCTGACACCTTCAAAAGTTAAGGTAACACACCATATTGCCGTCAGCAGTTGCATATGCACCCTTTTATTGTGGCAGTATCGCCTGATGAGGAATGGAAAAGCACCACTAACAGAAATGCATTTTTCATGCTTCACTAATAATCCTCGCACCCTACCTCACTGTGCCCATTGTGTACTTTTCTGAGATTGAAAACGGCAATAACTGAATAAAAGTGAGTAAGCAGGTTTATGTACTACATAGAGTGAATTTGCAGTCTGCATAGCTATACTTTTTTATCTGTGAATTTAAATCGATTGGTCTGATTGTATATTCTGTCAAGTGATTTACATGTATAGGTTCAAATGTACCTCGTTGGTTCAATTGTTCATCAGTTAGAATTAAGCAACATTTGTTCTTCTGAAAGTACAGATTAGAGCAAATGTCAATCTGATTAAGCTCAGTCCTGTGTTCCTGATATTTAGATTAAATGGAGTTTGCTCCACCCTCATTATGTGTTGCCCATTTCTTATTAAACCGAGAGTAGCCACACTTTGGGTACTTGCATTGGCAATTGCGTTGGAAGTACGGCTGAAGTACTGCAAAAGTCTATGCATAGCACAGGAAATTGAGGTGATATGGTTGGCAAAAAACTATAGATTGAGATGCTGTGCCGAGTGATTGACAGTGGCTGAGATTAATTCAAGCACTCCATCCATCACCTTATATTTCTTATGCTATCAGATCACGCTGCAGCACAGAGACTGCTGCCATACATCATAAACTATGCCTTCCTCACTGCATATGAAGATGATCCTGTTTCCTGATATTGCTGGACCTCTCAGCTGACTTCGACACAGTCGGCCATACAATCCTTATATACACCTTGCAGTCTCAAATCGCATTCTGCAGCAATGTCCTTTATTGGTTCTCCTTTTCTCTTTCCAACCAGCACCAGTTTGTTTACATGGGCACCTCTAGGTCTGAAAAGATCCCTTTAACCGCATCGCTGCGGCGCGAATTCCCCGCCCATGCTGACTCCGCTTTGCGCGGGCGGAGTCATGACTGAACGGTTCCGTCATCCGCACAGCTCACCCGACGTGCATGACGGAACCGTTCCGTCAACAGCATCGAAGGGGTTAATTGGCGGAGTCCCCTAGGCTTCCATACTTCCCCTTCCATACTGTCCCCTGTCTCCTTTAACCTCTACATGGAGTCACTTGGTGCTCTACTCACATATAACAGCATCAAGATTCACTAATTTGCTGATAATACACAGCTCTAGTTGAAAGTTTCCTCTGGTTAAAGCATCCAACTCCTCAAACACTGCTTGCACAATATACAGATCTGGATGTCTAACACCTACCTGACCCTCAACCCAACCAAAACAGATTTCCTGTTATCAGCCAACAACAGCAAACAAGAAACCGTACAAGCATGGCTCAATGACATGAAACTTTACTGATTCGAACCCAACTTACAGCAACTACCAAATCACTTGGATTCACCCTTCATAGTCGACAGATTTTCAGTTGTCATATGTGTGACATTTCCTTGGTTTAGTGTGCCTATGTGTTACATTTTACTGCCTTTTATGTGAACCATTGGAGTGACAGTTTATTTTGAGTCAAACAAAGCACATATGTCCCTGTAATGAGAAATACTTCAGAAACGCCCATGTTCGTCATCCAGAGCTCCGACTGCTTATGCTAAATCTCTAAGATGACAGTCTTATAAACATTATTCGGGCCAGAATGAACAAAATATTAGCAATTTGTGGGCAGTACTTCAGTGTTTTACGGTTTTCGGTGTGCCAACATTGATGGGTGGGTGGGTGCTACTCTCATTGCATTAACAAGGACATAATAAAGTCACTCAACTTCAGATGAAAGTAATTTCAAATGAACCTACTCTGCTTTTTGGCAAACTACAGGGCCTGGAAATATCAACATATTGTATTACTCCTGTCGAACTTGTTTTTTCACTGTGGCACCGATGCAAATACTACCAGCGATGACGCGCTTGCGCTGCATTAGTTTCAAGTCTCTGATGTTGGCTGTCTGTCTAGTAGTGTTATATGTAACACAGTAACACAAACCAGGTTCTGTACTGCATAGCTTCCAAATGGCCTCAAGTCATGCGTAGCACTTTCAGACAATGGCACCTTTTTAAGAAGCAGCATATTGCAACAAGGGACTTTGAAGTATGATTTTCATGCTGCAAGTGTGGTTTCAATAAATGCCAGGGAAGTGCTGTACCCTTTTTTTTTTTAAATGACTGGACAATGGATTGTCTCACTGAGCTTCCAAGTAGATGCCCAAATAAAAACCATACAGCACAAAGGAGAACTTATATTATATATTTCATTTTAGGCAAGAATAAGAATGCAAGTGTAAATCATCATATTTGTGAAGTGTGATAACACATACTACCATTCTATAAATGGTAAATAGTAATGCGCAAGTGTTACTAATATCTATGGGGATGGCAAACTGTGCCAACATGGTTAAATCTAGCAAAAACTGTGTTAAGCCAGCTAACTCTAAATATGTATGGTACATACATAGGTCATGGTCAGGTTCATCCAATGCTACTGTGACCTTTTACTAAGCCAAATCTCTGCAAGGGAGGGATTTTCCCCCTTCCAGGCAAAAACATGGTCGAAAGTCTATACAGTCCAGTCAGAGCAATTAGAATATTTATTTTACCCATGTTGATCTACCTCCAAAACAGCTACATGCGGTAACACAAGGTATCAAGGTATCATGGGCAGAAGGGTAGAAACCTCTCCCTTGGACACAGCACAGGTCTGAACACTGCCACTGAATCAATCAGTTAACTGCTCATTGTGTGCATCAGGATTGAAAGTAAAAAGTATCAGATTTTTTAGACAAGCGGCCTTGTTAGAGCCCGGAAGCCTGTAACCATGACAATGCCTCTCCTCGCAGCAGCTAAATGCTAAGAGAGAGTTCGCTGCAGAAACTATTTAACTCTAAAGGGACCTGTGCTGGCCTGCAGCATTACAAATGTCAACTGAATGGAAGTGTCGACAGCCAGGTGAGCATGTACAGAGCAGCATTGACCTGTGTGATATTTTGCGCATGGGTAGTGATGCAAGGGAGTGACAATTTCTGTGTTAGTCTAACCCCCTGCCACCCTACCCCATGAGTGACACTTGGCAGGACTGGCCCTGGACACCAACCTCCCCGTCAAGGAACACATTGCCAACAATTAAATATGGCCTGCTCCCAGCTCTTTCCTCAAAAGAAAGTAAAACTGTTTCTTCCAGAAAGTGGTGTCAGAACTGCTGTTTAAGCCACTATAGTCTAGCATCCGGATAGCGGTTATGTCTTGCTCCATAGATTCCCATATTCCATATTCACCTCCCTTGAAGGCATCCTACATGGTGCAGCAGGTCTACTCCAGGGTCTGAAGAAATATGATCACATCACTCCCATCCTGATGGAACTCTTGTAGCTCTCCTTGCTAGCCCACACCATATTAAAGACCAGCTGCATCTTTTACAAAGCAATCATGATCAGCACCTCTATTTATCAGGCAGATAAGCTTGCCATGTCTGGTGGCTCTCTGCACATCGGCAGGCAGGATGCTGTCGGATTGGAGACTATGTAACAAACAAGGCAGCAGGCCGTTTCAATTGATGAACCCAGGATCTGGAACAACATCCCCGTATCCATCAGAATAGTCCCACAGCTGCTCAAAATTAGTAAAGTATTGAAGACACAACTCTTTAAAGACAGTCACATCACCTCTGAGAAATACCCTCCTCAATGTGAACTCCAATGCTCTATTATGATAAAAGGATGTTTATAGCACAGTGTATCTCAGCAAATCTTGCGAATTGTTCAGTCAGATCTCTAAGTCCAATTCACTCCTTTCCCACACCTGTTACCTCCTTCGCAATCATAAGGTCACAGAGTGGACAACCTCTTGCCACAAACAGCAAAGGAAATTGGATTGGCAATATAAAGAAAAATAACCAAGACAATAAAGGGAATTGCAGAGTGGTATGCTGTCAGCATATCACAAACTATAAAAATGGGTTTCTATGTCTCACACTTCCTCATCCATAACACTACCAAGTGCTGTTTCCCAAAACAAGATAGCCATGCCTCGATGGTCATCATGTATAACATGAAACAATTTGTGTATAAGCTTAAAAAAAGACAACATACTTTTAACCACACACCCACATGGAGTACTGTGCTATCCACTTGGATACACTATTCTGTGCCCCACATTCAAGTACTAACAGTGGGGTCTCGCAGAGGTAATGCTGTGGGCCAGTGAGGCGGGGTGGAGGTAGGGCAGGGTGAGGGGTAGTGGAGTTCGACATACAAAGGGAAAGATTAAAGTAAGTAAATAAATAAATAAAACCACTTACCCTGCACTCACTGAGTCAGCGATGCGGCGAACACAAGGTAAGTGGTTTTATTTATTTATTTGTTTATTTACTTTAATCTTTCCTGTCGTATGTCGAACTCTACTACCCCCCACCCTGCCCAACCTCACCACCCCACAGTGTTACCTGTGCGAGTCGCCACTGGGTACTAAGAGCTCTACAAAGGCTGCAATACATTACTCTATCTCCCATGCACATAATATTATTTTCTACAGATTTACATCCTTAGATTGCATGCAATCTCAAACAAGCATTTACAATGCAATAGGTCTCGCAGCATTAAAGTTTGAGATATTGGCATTGTGTATGACAATGCCAATAGTTATAACTTTTGCAAATGTGACACCTATAGCATTTGTAATGCAATATGAGTTGTATTTATGTGACTTAGATGTATGTTTTGTTACATAATATGAAGCACCGGAAAAGCCATTAGGTCTTGCCTATTACTTACAGTGCCTTTATGTTTCCATCCATGCTCTCTTATTCATTTGTACATTGTACCCCATGCTTGACCACATATGCCAGGAACATGAACTCCATGTGATGCAGAAGCAGCAGAGTAGAAGCAATGACCCCAGGAACGAAACCACTACTTCCCATAAAGGAGAGCAGATCCACCTAAAGTCTTCAGTGTTTAGAATACACAGGCTCTTTGGTTTACCCATTTGAGTGAACATTAGACTCGTTAATGAGTCATTTATTCTATTGCAAGACTGCGAAAAATCACAGAAAGAGCTGAGCAAGAGCAGAGACATTAAGGGGTCTTACTTGGTTGGCTCGAAGAGCACAAGCCGAGTCATTCAAAGATTCACAATGTAAATTGTGCAGCCAACAGCATCGAAAAACACAATAGAGGCTATTTTAAGTTACAAATAGGTTAGTTCATGAATGCTTATGTTTTTCTTCAGTACAATGGATTATAAATCTCTGCACTGACATTTGTTAAAATACTTTTTTAAACAAACATTTTACCACCTTCAACAAACCGACAGAAGCGCAATGAGCGAACCAAGAGATGGTCATTTACAACGTATAGCTGGGCAATCTCGTTGGTCATGTGGAGCAACATTAGTGTCTATTAAACCATATGTGGGCATTTTGGGTAGCATTCATCCTGAACTAAATTTCTTGAAGGTGGTCCTATATTTGACAGTTAAGTAAAATGATTTGCACATTATCGGGCAGCGTGATCAAATGAAGAAGCGGAGATCTGAACCAAATGTTCCTGGTTATATATAGAATTAATTCAACCACTGGCTGAATATCCCCTTCTCTGCCCCTTTACTCCCAACGGATAATGTTTTGTGTTAAATTATTATTCGATTCAAAAGACGTATAAAAATGTCAAAACTACTTTCTTCCTCAATGTAAGAGAAGGGAGGAGGCTATTTTTAAATTATTGGCACGCCTTTCCTTTCACTGCATGAAAAGTGCAGAGGGCCACCACCTCAATGACAGCATTTGCACTGATTATTAAATCAACAGGACCGACTCAGTCCCCACGGGTTTTCAACGGGACGCTTGTGAACTGCAGCTCACACACAGCAAAAACGCACCTTTTTAGATTTTGAACCATCAACTGTCAAGTGGCTTCAATTTTCTTTTTATCTTTTAATATTGCAATAGGGAGGTGCAGAAATAGCTCTATTTTGGCTCGCAAGTGCCTATGGGACTAGGGCCAAGCCAGAGCCAGTCATTAAGCCTGAATCTTGCTTGGCTTGCAGATTGTCGCCTGCCTATCTTAAGATACAAGTAGTCCTGTAAAATAGTGGCAAATAATCCAATAAGTTTTCTAAAATATACAGGGACTGCTTGTTTAGGCAAACTTTTTTGTGATTTACCAACAGTCATATATGTGCTTATGACAGCCTCAGCTGGAGGGGGCATAGGAGTCTTGTTGCCGACAGGCTCCCACGATGGTGTCCAAGAAATAAGCCTGTGCTATCTACATTCAGAGATATTCGACCTGATCTACTCTACATCCGCAACACTTTCTGCACAATTAGGAGGTGTGTGTGTGGGGGGGGGGGTTACTGCATATGCACCACCACCTACAGCATAATTTGCAACAAAAAATAACATTGAGTACAATTTCAAACAGATCAAAAGTGACTAAAAACACAGCAACGCATCGTTAGTTGCTGCATTCAGGCGTTAACAATAAAGTGAATCTTTTCCCTTGACAGTGTAAACTTCTGGGACAAAAATCGCGAAATAATGGTGCCACCTTATGCCAACATAATTTGCCATTTCTTGCCGCAGAATTTGGTCGTCCATTTCTGCGTAATTCCACTGGCTATGAAACTACTTTAAGAATGTACAAAGTAAAGAGTATTTGGCTAATTTAAAAGTTCGATAGCAGTAAACGACACTTCAAGAACCGTCATTATTACTTTGGCTTCTTTTAAAAGACCCAGCTGTCTTCTATCTCGCCACCATTCAAAAACAACCTGACGCTCTGTTGGTTAAGCACCACTAAACGCTGTAGCTAAATTACTGAACCTGTCTAGCGGCTTGCGACACCATACCAAAACAAGGGTTATTCGGGGGTCCCTCGGCACATTTTGGAGGGACGAGCGTCCAATTTTCCGTCACGCACTGCAGCTGTCTAGGATACCAAAATCGGGGCACGTACTGCTGGCACGTGATGCTCTAATGATGATGTGATACGGGTTTGCACACACAACATGCTGTCTTTCCGCAGCACATATGCGGTGTCCGCAAAGCCCTAAGCTGTTCATGTTCGTTTCTGTGCTCTCACCCTGATAACATTGTTGTTGTTTTATTTTTGCAGTGTTATATAGCGCAAACTCGCCCCGGCGGTATCAGAGCACTTTACATGGGCACACGTTGCATTACAGACGGGCACATTCATGTTTAGGCACGGGGAGAGAATTTGCCCCGAATCACAGGCTGCTTGAGCCTCCCGCCAGACTCGAGCCTGGTTCCCTAGCTTCAAGGTGTGCCGCTCCTGCCGTTATGCCACACCCTCTCCGTTAGCCAGAGGAGTGCCGTACATCCTGATAACGCCACAGGCCGTGCACCCTGATGTTACGTGAAGTCGTGGATGTGTGTATACCCAAGGAGTATTCATATGTAGGTGTAAAGTCCCAAAACTCGTCCTAGAAGCAGAATGTTGCCCACTGCGCCCAGCCGTCGAGGGCCAGCTCTCATGTTTGAAGGCAGACATTACCTCCCTGCTTGGCGGCTGTCATGCCATCTTGTTAGCGCATAGGTGATGCACCCTCGTGACCGGGGTGATCCTTCTGCAGACCCTGGTGTCAGGTACCGCCTCACTTTGGGCATGTCCCTCCCCCTGGGCCAGTTCCATGACCCTCCTGCTAGAAGGCCAGTGCACCATTGAGTATCATGTGGGCGGATGTCAAAGAAGCAAATCAGACTTCTGGCACGTGAGGAAGTGGAGCTGCCCTTGCTGGTCCCAGGCGGGCCATCACTGCACCTAAATTCAAGCAAGTAAGTGCGCCTGTCCTGAAGTCACGGGCATAAATTAAAATCGGAAATAAAGTTCAAAAGGTGCTTTGGCTTGTCTTACCTGCCTTCCTTCAAATTCCACGCACACATCACGACCCCGTCACCCGTACTACCTCCCAGCCACACACAGACTTCACTTCAGACTGTAGACAACACACACTGGCAGATTAAAGGGAAAGTTAGAGGTCATTGAAATAACTATACAACGTGGGCAAAACCGAAAAGATAATGTCCACAGCTGATTTCAGAAAAAAATGCACACCAGATACTGCTCGGCGCGACAGGTGTGTTTCAAGATCTTTATTAATGGTTACACACCGATTTTGGAGTAATGTATTGCCTGTATAGGTAGAACGCACTCTACACGCCCTTATAAAGTCCTAGTAATGCAGAGCACTTGATGCGCTATGTTTGTTGCATATGCAACCCTTTGATTTACCATACTCTAGATGCACAACTAACATACTCTATAGATGTTATCCAATATGCGCGATGTCAGTTTGTTGACATCCTCGAATATAGAGTAGGGTGTTGCTAGAATTCAACCAACTGCCTTACTCAAAACATGATAGAGCAACCAATCCTGAGGGCGTACTATGTACACACCCTATCTAGTACGAGCTTCCATTAAGGAAAACTCCGCTTCATCCAATCCGGAATCCCGTAGAGTTTGCGCTCCAGACAAACGTAAACCACTCTCCGATTATTTCAACCCCCAGTATTAAATATGTTAGACATGCAGGAAGCAAATCACTTTGATTTATCCTCTTCGCCATGCGCTACAACTCATTGTTGACATCTAGAATGGTAACGCGCATCGGTACTGTGCGAGGATTCAACCAATGCCGCCGTCTGTATACATCATAGTAACCAATTACGAGGGCTTCACAAATACACATCCAATCATTGGCGAGTTCACAAAACTCCGCTTTACCTAACTTCGAAACTCCGCAACTTCGCGCCAAAGAAAAAAGAAAAGCAAAGAAGCAACAGGTGCGAGTAATTTTAAACAATCACGTGAACACATATAAAAGAGCCTTGTAACAGGTAATTGATCACCACTTTTTGCCGCGCTCATCATTCGAAGAGACATACCGCCCGCCACCGGACATAGGGAGCCCTGCCGACCATCGTTAGGTAAGACTTCCACCCCAAACCCTAGAAACTCATTATTAAAAAGACGGAAGAGTAAACTATACTATCTTCCCTCTAATCATACTCTCCCGTTTATTTTAGGCAGGGAGATCTTTTAACTTCTTGAACTCAACACTACTGAGGATCAAGAAACTTCTTACATCCTTGAGAACTAAAAAAGAAAAGTACCCACCTTTTTAGGTAAGATTTTAGGCTATAATAGAAGAGACCGAATTATCAGAAAGTAAATATTAGATAACGGTTCCCTGAGTGTATTTTTTGATGTACTTCTTTTAAGGGCTCAGAACTGTATCAAAAGAATATATCAACATACAGCAAGTCCATTCCAACATCTTAAAAGAACCAAATATATTGAAATAGGTAAGAATAATAGCGCTATTCTTGATAATGTATAACCTTAATTGTCTGATGAATCATAACTCCTTCTTGTTAAAAAATAGATTAATAATAAATGAATATTAAAAAATCCATTACCTCTTTCCTACCCGTCGCAACAAAGATCTGAAATCTAGAATATCCAGGACCGCATCCACGCTAAAGGGTTCCGGTTGGCGGGCTTATATACTTAAACATCTAAACAATCAGGTAAAAACAGCGACAATTGGCGCTATCTCTTAATGAAATGGCAACTATCCCTGTATATTAACAAGCATCTGTGATACTGTCCCCTTTTTACCCTTAGTTTTACCATATCTGACACTGAAAGGATTCCAAAAAAGAAATTGAATATTCATTTTAAACAACTACTTCTTGCTAAAATTACCAATTAGTAAGTATCAGATCAATTCAAGATGACCAATGTTTTTTGCAATGCCATATTGAAATATGAAAAACTAAATTAAAAATATTTATGCCTTAGATTAAAGAAATGTCACCTTATCTATTAGGCATCCTGGTTTCTTATGGAAATTGCAATATATATCAGCAATCATGGCCCTACCGATAATTGGGACTGCATTAAGAAAAAATCATTATATAAAAAATCCCACCAATAGCACTTATTCTAACTTTATTTCAAAAATATTTTTATACTCCCCTCCCATTTAAATAGACAAATCTAATTCTCGCAAGGAAATGACAAGACAATTGAAATTCATAACGTTGCTTTTTATTAAATCTACAGCTGCTACAAAAATTCCCTTTTTAAACAAAATGTATAAAAGTTAGCTACATGTTATATGTGATTAAGAATCGATATAATTTTATGTTCTGTATGTATCTTCATCTTTAGATATTGTGTGGCTGCTCCAGGAAGAAGGCGCTGGCCGCCGAAACGCGCGTAGAGATTGAATTTTCATGCCACCTACTCCCAATTTTTTTATTGTTCGTAAATTGTTAATGTGTGAATGTCAATTATACCCTATGGAATTTTTTACTGCTTTTTTAATGTCATATAAATGAACCTTTTTTACTTGTGTTAATTGATTAATAAAAACCTGTTTTTAAGCTAGCTGTAGTCCATTGCTATATACTTTTGATTTATAAGTGGTTCAATGCGTCAAATTGCCTAGGTTGTTACTTCTCAAATATGTCTTTTTCCCTGACCTAGGAATTACGAAATTCGTCTATTCAGGGGGTCCTTGTTACATACACAATCGTTGCATATATATATCCTAAGTTTCTGAAAGCCTCCAGTTTTGCGCTCTTTGTTGTTGTGCCTTGATGTGGTATGTATTGCTGAACACGTGACAAATGAGAAGGAAACGTGTAATTTGAACACTGCACTAAACAGTGTCTTGCATGCCAAGCGTGGAGTGTGCAAATGAGTCAGAGCTCAAATCGAAGCCCTTACCGAAATGCCGTAGGTCTCTCTGCAGGTAAACACTACCTTTAATTACAGCAGTGCATTTGAATTGAGGCTTTGTGCGCTTGACATGAGCACAAGTTACACTACGAATGGTCAAATTAACTTTTTAAGCATTTTACCCGGTTTGCAGTCTCTAGTTTCTCTAAGTTTCACTTTCTGTCTTTCTGCCTGTGTTTATAATTGTAAGTGCCAATTCACCCAAACCTTTATGCCTCATTCCTGTGTCTCACTACGTTTTAGTGTGGGTTCCCTGTGTCTTTCCTACCCTTAGTCTGCATTGACTTGTAGAGATTCTCATTGCACAAATGGTTGTAATTTGTGATATTGATAAGTTTCCCTTGTCTTCATTGCCTCATTTTCCACTCTAGAAAGTGTCACTCATACTCATTGAAATGTCACTCATAGTGACACTGAAATTATTAAAATGTCACACATGGCAATCTGAAACCTTGGCAGCTATGGCTGGTTCACCTTCAATCAACGACGGACGACCAATTAACGCCCCAGTCAGCGCGACCCAGTACTGGCACGATCCAACGACGATGTTAGTTGAGGACTGGCACTACTAACTGCTGGCAGCGCTGCAGTACTAGTAGAAGTCCGTAGTGTGTAGTAGTCATTATACCGGCGGCAAAGCAGCAGTTGCAGCACGAGGTGAGGTGGCTCTCAGGCCTGGCCCAGGCCAGTGCACTAATGATCAATCTTCGGGCAGTTCCAGCAGCTGAGCAGGCGCTCTTAGCCTCACAGTGGCAGTCAGTCAGTGCTGCCACAATGTATCTCTCTGATTTCCGCGGCGCCAAGGGGCTGAGTGACGCCGTAGCGCCGCAAGGATGTGACATCACACGTTATGTTATGTTTTTTTTTTTTTTTTATTTAAATTTGTTTTTATTGTTGCAGTAAGGTATTTCAGTACAGCTTAAACAGTCCGCCGACGTGGCCTCAACATTCAGCCACGAACAGCTATGTGTGCAACATTTTCTGGCTATATAGAACTGGTACACATAAACATGATTTCGGTGAATCAGCGCAGTATAATCATGGAAAGGCTCCTGCAGTCTGAGGGGTGGTGGGACGGTATCGCCATAGGGGCGTCGGATAAGATCAGATGGGCCCTCTCGTGCCGTAACAGCGCCGAATCTAGATCTGCACAGTGCACATAACAGTGTTACCAGTGAACAGGGGGGTAACAGAACTGTGGGAGGGAAGCATGTAGGCGCTAGCAGGGTCTAAGCAGGGGGATGATGGCGGCGGGTGTCGAGGGGGGGAGGGGGGGGGGGGAAAGAAGCCCACGGATGGCCGGGCATGCGAGAGGTCGCCCTGGACGTAGGGAGTTATCGGGGCCCGACTCTGGGGTGACTCACTTCAGGGGAAGGCTACCGGTCTACTTGGGTGGGGGGGGGGGAAGGGTCAGGCGGGTCTCCAGCCTGCGTGGACTGGCGGAAGCTGTGAAGGAGCATGGCCCATTCCATGGAAATGGGAAGTTTGCGCGCGCCCTTGGCTTCTTCTTCCCTTAAAGCGTCTTCCTCCGCTGCCGCCCATTTGCTAACCGCTCCCTTCCAGTGTGCTATGGGGGGACCCTCTGGGGATCGCCAGCGCATGGTTATACATCTATTGGCTAGTAGGAGCGCTAAGGATACGAAGCGCCTATGCACCGGTTCACGTTTAGATATGTGGAGGATGCCTAATGCACTGGACTCCCAGGTGGCTAGTGTAATGAGACCCGTGAGTTCCCGCAGTGTGTTATGTACGTCCTGCCAGAAAGGTTGAAGAGTGGGACAGTCCCAAAACATGTGACGGAAGTTCGCAGCCGGGGAACAGCATCTGGGGCATAGGAATGGCGTGGAGGGGTAGAACTTCTGCAATCGCGCTGGGGTGAGATATGCCCTGTGTAATATATAATATTGAATATTTTTGAAGCGGGCGTTCCTAGAGACGCGTTTAGGGGCCTCGAGAGCTTTAGTCCACTCCGAGTCGTGCAGAACACGGCCTATGTCCTCTTCCCAAGTGGCTCGAAGGGTCGCTAGGGGGGTGTATGAGAGTTCCCGGATGGATTTGTATAGCCACGTGACCAGGTGGCGACCCACCCCCATATGTAGAATGGTATGTATTACTGGATGCGTGTCCGGCTCGCCATTTTGGAGATTGAAATGGGGTCGGTATCCGTCGAGTAGTTGCCTATACCTAAGGAATTGGCCCGGGGAGAGCCCGTATTCTGCGATCAGGCGGTCCAGCGGTTTCAGTTGACCCTCCTCGAAGAGTGATTCTAGATCTGTGATACCACAGCGGGACCAGTCGGCGAGTAGTGGGGCCGCAAAGTAGGAATCCTGCTTGGGGCCGCCTATTAACGGCAGCAGCGGGGAGTATGGGGGTCTAGCGGGGGACAGCCGGTGTATCCGCAGCATACAGCGGCGCGCTATCGTCACCTGGAGAGGGTAAGTGCGTCGCGGCTTGGTGCCCGGGAGAAGCAGACGGGTGAGTTCCGGGGTTGTGATTCTACCAGTAGGAGTAACCGTCTCCTGAGGGTAACGGTCCGCTGTCCAGTAGGACAGCCACTGGAGCTGTGCTGCGAGGAAATATGCCTCGAAGGATGGAGCTCCGAGGCCCCCCTGTGTTGTGGGGAGTTGAAGAGTTTTCAGGGCGACTCTGTGGCGGCCCGCTCCCCAAATGAGAGTACCTAAGAGGGAATCAACGTCGCGAAAAAAGGACCTGGGTGGTATCACCGGCAGGTTTGTGAAATGGTAGAGGAGCCGGGGAAGCATCACCATTTTAGCGAGGGCTATCCGTCCAATCGGGGCCAGTGGTAGTTTATTCCAGAAGGCGACCGTCGGGCGCAAACTCTCGAGTACCGTGCGGTGATTACCGTCAAGGATGTCCGCCGGAGAATGATATAAGCGGACGCCAAGGTATCGGGGAGCTTCCGCGGACCATGAAAGACTATGCGGTCCGAGGTCAATGTCCCGGGGGGGCATGTCCGGGTGTAGGGGGTAAACCGCGGACTTGTCCCAGTTGACCTGGAGACCCGAGGCAGTCGCAAAGTCCGCCAGTGTGGCCCCTATGGGGGTTAGGTCCATTTCAATGTCTCGGACATATATGAGGAGATCATCCGCGTACATGGATACACAATGGGTCCCGTCTGCAAGCGGTATTCCCCAGGCCACACCCTCCCGACGCAGTCGAACCGCCAGCGGCTCGACCGCTAGCGCGAATAAGAGGGGCGACAAGGGGCAGCCCTGTCGTGTGCCTCGTCGGACTGCAAACGCCGGTGAGATGCGTTTCCCAATACGAACTCGCGTAGTGAGGTCGGTGTAGAGGAGGCGGGTATATGCCATGAGCGTCGGGCCGAGATTAAGGCGTCGCAGGACCGAAAACAGGTAGGGCCAGGTAAGGGTGTCGAACGCCTTCTCTAGGTCCATAATAAGGCAGGCAGCGCGGGGAAATCTGTCGCGTACCTGATCTTGAATATGGAAGACTCGGCGAAGGTTCTGGGAGGTATTCCTCCCGGGGACGAAGCCGCATTGGTCGGGGTGGACCAGTGGGCGTATGATCTGCGCATAACGATCAGCTAGGACCTTCCCCAGTATCTTACAATCAGCCGACAGGAGAGTGATAGGCCGGTATGACCCCATGTGAAGCGGATCTCTGTGGGGTTTAAGAAAGGTGATAATCACGGATTCCCGCAGCGACTGGGGTAGTTTCCCCAGGTGTAGTGACGCCCCAAACATCCGTGACAGACGGGGAACCACCAGGGGAGAGAATGTTGCGTAGTATTCTAGTGGGAAGCCATCCAGGCCCGGTGCTTTATTTCGGGACATGGCGCGCATCGCTCGGGTGATGTCAGAGGGAATTATCTTGGCGTCTAGTGTGCGCTTGTCGGAATCCGATATCGTGGGCAGCGTCAGAGGGTCCAAAAACTGATCCGCGGTAACCAGGGTACAGCATGCCGGGGCTTCGTACACTCGTGCATAGTGGCGGTGGAATGCTAGGAGAATCTCAGCTTGTGATTGCACCAGTACACCCTCCGGGTTGAGAATGTCCGTGATCGGCTTAATTTCGGTGTCCTGCTTCGCCATCCAGGCTAGAAGCGCCCCGGTTTTGTCTCTGTCTTTGTGTACCCGAGAGGCGTATGCCCTGAAATTATACTTACGGAGGTCAGCGCAGGCAGACTGATATTCCGTTTTGGCCTCCGCCGTGAGTACGGCGTGTTCCTCCGAGTCGTCAGGCCGTTTGGTGAGAGCAGCTAAAGCTTGTTCCGTCGTTAAGAGCGACCGTTCTAAGGTGCGGCGGACCCCCACTATCTGTTTGATGCATTCTCCTCTCGCCACCACTTTATACGCGTCCCACTCCACTAGTACCGATGACGCTGTGTTCTCGTTGTGTATAAAGTAGTCGCGTATGCTGGTTTTGTGCGTGTCTGTGAAGACCGGGTCCGTTAGGCAGTCTCTGGGGAGGCGCCAGGTGGGGACCGGTGGATGCGGGGGGCGCCAGGTAAGCCGTATTATGTGGGCATCATGATCCGAGAGGATCCGTCCCAGGTAATCTGTAGATGTAACCTTAGGAAGGATCGGAGCAGAGCAGAGGAAACGGTCTAGGCGGACCCGAAGGTTGTGTGGTATCGAGTGGAAGGAGTAGATGCGTGCCAGTGGATGTAGGTGTCGCCATGCATCGGTGAGCGCCCAGTGTGTGGTCCATGCCCTGAAGAGGGCCGCCTGCCGGGGGGCTGGGGAGTGCGCGGGGGGGGGATGTGAGCGGTCTAGCAAGGGGTCTAGTGTGCAATTAAAGTCGCCTCCCAGCACCCATGGGACTGTGGTGAACTGGGCCAGGACGCCCGTAAGGTGATCCCAAAACCGGTCCTGATCCGTATTAGGGGCGTATATGCTGCCAAGAAGTACCCCTTGCCCATCAAGAATTCCCTCCAGTAGCGCGTATCTACCCTCTCTATCAACTACTCGCCGGAGCGCCCGGAAGGGAGTGCCAGGTCTCACCCAGATTAATGCGCCGCGTGCAAACGCTGAATATTGTGTGGCGCAGATGGTCCCTCGCCATTTGGCCTGTAGGCGAATGAGTTCAGTGGCATTAATGTGCGTCTCTTGCAAGAACGTTATGTTGGCCGCCATGCGCCGTACGTAGGAGTATACAGAATAGCGCTTGCTGGGCGTGTGGAGGCCCCGTACATTTAGTGTAAGGATACTAACGTCAGAGTGGGGGACAGCCATTTCTAGGGTGACGTGGTTGGGGGAGGGGCACCCCTGCAGTTCCCGCGTGCCGCCCGTGAGTGCGTGTCGTGTATGTTCCTGCGCGCCAAGCTTCCTTAAACGTGGGGGGGGGACTGGGGGAGTTAACAACAACTAGAACTTTGAGTGGGCAACTGTCCCAATTCTGGGGATACGTCACTGGGGGTGGCATATCCAAACTAGTGTCCCACTAGGGGAGAAAACCAACAGGAAGTCGCGGGGGTGGCAGCGTGTGTCGCTGCTGGGCCTGTGCGCGGGCCGGGCTCTAGCAGGAGAAGTGTGTATCGCTCGCTGGAGCTCGCAGTTATCTGGTAGAGCAGTCTAGGCGTCTAGACGTCGCGCATTACAGCAGGCAATCATGAAAAGGATATGTCAGCTGACAGTCCAGGTGTTCACGAAGAAGTGGTAGGCCGGCTGGCCAGGGCAGCGTCCAGTGTGTGCTTCACCACAAGGGGGGAAGAGAGTGGGCCAAATCCTGACATAGTCCCATCACTGTCCCGGTCTTTCTCTGGGGTGAACAGGTGCGGGTGACCTTCCAGGTCCGAAGCTGGGGGTGACTGATGTAGTCCGGTGGCCGCCCGTATAGCGTCTCGTCGTTCCTGCATGATTTGTGCAAGATCGGGCGAGCCCGCCTGGGAGGACGCTCGATTCTTGGAGTGGCTAGCTCGCGAGCGGCTTGCGCCCCGTCTCCTTGATCGTCCGGAGTCGTTGTTGCGTTTCTTCTGGGGTCCTGGTTTAGGGATAATCGGGCAGTGAAATTCGGTCCAGTCCTGTGCGTCCGCTGCCGTGTCGAAGAAGAGAGCTTTCCCTTTGTGGATCACTTTAAGGCGGGCAGGGAACAGCAGGGAATATTGAAGATCATTCGCGCGGAGGCGCCCTTTGACTTCCAGAAACGTGGAACGTCGCTGTTGGATCTCTCGGGCATAGTCTGGGAACACCATAACATGTTGGTCTTCAACCTGCAGGGGACCCGCCGTCCGGGCCGCACGGAGGACCGCATCCCGGTCTCGGAAGTGCAGGAACTTGGCTAGCATGGGTCGTGGTGGGAGACCAGGCTTGGGAGCCCGGGCTGGGACTCTATGAGCCCTTTCGATGGAGAAGTACGGCGACCGGTCGCAGTCTGGGGTAAACGATTTAGTCCAGGATTCCATATAGGCCAGGGGGTCAGAGTTTTCGATCCCCTCCGGCAGGCCCAGTACGCGAATGTTACATCGCCTCGAGCGTCCCTCCAAATCCACTGTGCGTTCTTCCAGGGTCGTCACGCGTCGCAGGATCTCCTGTATATCTGCTTCCTGTGATTTCACCGCTGGTAGCATTTCAGTCATGTTCCGTTCACCTTCCTTCACTCTGTCTGCCAGTTTTCGGTGTTCATCTCGAACCAGGCTGATGTCCGTTGTCAAGGTGCCCAATCTCTCTTCCATCGAGAGGCGGGACATTTCTATTGCCGCCAGCACTTGATCTAGCTTTGCTGACAGCGTAGGGTCGGTTTGCGATGCATTAGTCTGCGTCCATGCCCTCGTCTGCGGCATCTTCTCGACAGCTGTTTCCGGGACTGTTTGGGTGGCCCTCGGTTTCCCCATGGGTGCTGCTAGACGGGGGAGGGGGTTCCCCCTGTGGTCGTCGTGTGTCTCGAGGGCGGTAGGCCAAACAGTAACCTCGGATGAGCGGTAGTTGAGTGCCAGTCAGGTCCTCCGGCCCCTGTCTGGTGTGATGCGAGGCCTGTTCTGCCTCGAGGGGCCTCTGCCAGGGGTGCCAGGGGCGGTGCGCAGTTGCCGGGGCCGGCGATTCCGGTCGCGTGGGGGTCCTCTCTTCTCTGCGTGGAGGGGCCCGCGTTGACTGGTAGGGCAGGGCCAGGAGGCATGGGCTGGTGCCGGCTGGAGTGTAGGTAGGGCGCTCCTGTCCCCAGAGCGGTCGTTCTTGGCGTCAGGTGCCTATGGGCACCATGTCAGGGTCAGGCACCGTTGGTGGGAGTGATCGCGTTCCAAGCACCCTGGTCCGGTGGCGGTGCGTCCAATGGCTCCCTGCAGTGGTGGACGTGGGATGGAGCACTTCGGGACACTGGCAGGAGGCCCTCGGGGGGGGGAAAGTAATCCGCGATGACCAGCCGTCCGATCTCGCGGAGCTCGATCAGGCTCCTGGCCGTGAGCCGGCGTCACGGCGCCGGGGTCCCGGGGTGGTCGCCGCCCTCTTGCGAGCCGGAGCTCCGGGGTGGAGGAGGGCGTCGTATGGCAGCGCAGTCTCTGCGGGGTGGCGGCCTGCGGGGCCGAGGCCGGGGCGTCACAGTCAAGGGCTGGTGCCGGCTGGAGTGTAGGTAGGGCGCTCCTGTCCCCAGAGCGGTCGTTCTTGGCGTCAGGTTCCCATGGGCGCCATGTTAGGGTCAGGCACTATTGGTGGGAGTGATCGCGTTCCAAGCACCTTGGTCCGGTGGCGGTGTGTCCAATGGCTCCCTGCAGTGGTGGACGTGGGATGGAGCACTTCGGGACACCGGCAGGAGGCCCTCGGGGGGGGGAAGTATTCCGCGATGACCAGCTGTCCGATCTCGCGGAGCTCGATCAGGCTCCTGGCAGTGAGCCGGCGTCAAGGCGCCGGGGTCCCGGGGTAGTCGCCGCCCTCTTGCGAGCCGGAGCTCCGGGGTGGAGGAGGGCGCCGTATGGCAGCGCAGTCTCTGTGGGGTGGCGGCCTGCGGGGCCGAGGCCGGGGCGTCACAGTCAAGACCCCCGGGAGAGGGGGAGGGGGGGAATGGGGAGATCTCCACTCACCGCTCCCATCAATGGTGCCGGGCGTCTGGGGCTGTCAGCTCCGTGTAGTGTCCGCTGGTTCCCTGTGATGCGTGGTGGCAGGGAAATCGAGTCCGGGAGCCGATCAGGCTTCTGGCATAAATGCAGCCTCGGTGGATCGGAGCCCCGGGGCGGCGGCCGCCATCTTGTGCGTCGGGGCTCCGGAGCTCAAAGAGACGCTGCGCACCGCGTATCTCGGTAGGTCGCCGCTGGCCTTCCCGCCGGCTCACTGCCGGCGTCCCTGGTAATGGCTTCAGGGGTCGTCCTCTAGCAAGCCGGATTTCGGCGAGTCACGGGTCCGCGGGGTTCAGTGGCGTCCGCCCTTTCCTGGCGTCCCTCGGCCGTGATGGAACGCAGTTTGGTTCATGCCGTTCTTCCACAGAAGCTGCCAGTCGCTCAAGGGGTGCCCCGGAGTGCAGGGGGATCCCGAGTGCGGAATCGGGTAAGCTGAGGCTCCTTGCGATCCAGGAACTGGGCAAGATGCTAGCCCGATCGCGGAGCCTCAGCAGGACACAGCCGCCATCGTGGCTTGCCAAGCCACGCCCCCACACGTTATGTTATGTTATGTTATGTTAGTGCTATTTGTATTGCGCACGGCTGCTCCAGCGAAGGAGCGTCCCGGCGCACCGACAAGGTGGCGAACACAACACAACTGGGGAACAGAAATAATTATTAAGAAAATGGGGAGTGAAGGATTTAACAAAGCTCAGAAAATAAATGAGTTTTAGCGGCCTTGCGGAAGGAGAGCAGGTCACCAAAGGTCCGGAGTTTCAAAGGGAGAGCGTTCCAGAGTGCGGCTGCCCGCACCTTAAAAGAGCGACCCCCCACCCGACTGAGTTTCAACCGAGGGGCTACCGCTAATTCTTGGTCTAGCGAGCGCAGAGTGCGGCCCGGGATGTAAGGGCGCAAGAGTTGGTGCAGTAAGGGAGGTGATAGGCCTTTCAGAATTTTGAAGGAAAGGCACAAAACTTTAAAGTGGATCCGCTGCCTAACGGGTAACCAATGCAAGGCTCGCAAAGATGGACCGGCCAAGCAAAACCTAGGAAGACCTACGATCGCTCTGGCCGCAGCGTTCTGCACTCTTTGAAGTCGGGTTAACTCAGCCTGGTTTAAACGTCCTGCTAATATCGCGCGAAGTTGTGTTTGATGAGGCCTCTTCTGGAACTGGATCGTCGTCATTCTTGCACAGCCTGACTGTTTTATGGCCGCGCTCGTTCACACTGCTGTTCGCACCTCCTCAGCCCTGCAGTCAGGGCCCGCCATGCTGGGACAGCACAGAGGCCCAGGAACTAAATGAATATGACAATGCAGCTGTCCGACGGCAATTTTATTTCAGAGCAGCAGGGCCATCACATGGCCACGCCCTGCTGAACCATGCCTCACCCGATTTCGGATCGGTCAATCGGAGACACTACCTCCATTCGCCCTCTTCTTTTTGGAGGACTTAAGTTGCCTTCTAGGGTCCCAGATATCTTTCCTGCCCCCCCCCCCCCACCCACTCGTCCACCCCACCTCAGACAAGGAGATTAGCACCGCGCCTGTTACCTCTCCCGCTGAGTGCCTCTTCACATCATGATCTTGCACCCAGTTTGCCCTCCCCCGCACGTTGCCCACTACAAGGTTTGCCAATCAATCAAGCACTGTCCACAATAGCAAGCAACTAGGAAGTCACCGAGGCAGCTGATCTTTATGGAGGTGCATTCACCCTCTTCGCAAGGACCTTCGAGGACCATAATGGACCTAATCGTTAATGAAATAACTTTGATGGGTCACAGTCTGAAAGTGATGGATGTGAAAATGACTGACCACATCGTCGAGTGCTGCCTCAGCCTATGCATAACCATGGCTGGCGGCGGCAGGGACAGCAGCATCATCGACCTGACTCAGGCACTCTCAGCAAATATGGGCACAGCATGAGAGGCGTCGTTATCCAGATCGTGGGCGCTGCGGGGAGTCTGGTGACCCCGTGCGGCGCGGACCGGCAGTGTGACTGGGACCGACAGATAGACTACCAAGTAAGTACTTATTGGCTAGCCAGCCCGCCTGCTACCACTGACTTTGTAGTCATGATGTGTTGTAGTCTTACTTGTTGTCAGATACGGTTGCAGGCAGGGCTGCTCTGTCTAGTCATCCTTCTCAGGTTTATACGCAAGATCTGATTTCAGAAGACAGTAATCTGCAGGCCACAGGGCTGCTCGGTCTTGTGACACCTTCTGAGGTTTTTCATTGGGCTCCACCTCATTGAAAGCACTTAGAAGTAACCCGACTAGTCTGGTAATTTACGTAATTAAACTTACTTCAGCTTCCTTAAGGACATTATAAATGTCAGTCAGTGACTGAGTCTGTAGCTAAAATCAGATTCTAATTAAATGTTTACTTGAGTTGAGAGTTCGATAGATAATGTCACAACCTACAAACACACACTATCCTTAATTTATAAAATGGCGCATAATCTGAAATCTGTTATGGTGGTGCGTGTTTTGCCAGGGCTCTTTGCTCTCTCTCATCCTGGGGTAGCAGGGGGTCGTTACGACTCCTCACCTCATTCCTCAGAGGCTCCTTAGTCCTGTGATGATGCTCTCTTCAGATTTTGCAGGCAGAAGCTGAGCCATGGGGAGGCGCGGGGCACGGGCCCTAATGGCTGGCAGTGTTGTTTTTCGGCCATCCCGCCCAGCAACACACTGACTGGCACCTGTGTTGACTTGAGTTGAGGCAGGCTCCTCTGCTCACATCCTGTTGGAGTTCACTGCACACAGAAGTAAGCCTCCCGCATGCACATAGCATCGCACACAGCTACACTGTGAACAGACATGCAAGCCTCCGGCACCCATACAGCATAGCACAGAGCTAAACTGTGCACACAGACGCAAACCTTCTGCAACCATACAGCATAGTGCACAGCTACACTGTGCACACATATGCAAGCTCCCTGCACCCATACAGCATAGCGCACAGCTTCACTGTGCACACTGACGCAAGCCCCCTGCATCCATAGTGCATAGCTACACTGTGCACACTGGTACAAGTCTCCTTCATGCACATAGCATCATGCACAGCCACACTGTGCACACATATGCAAGCCACCTGCACGCAAGCAGCCTCACACAGCTGCAGACTCTGTGGTGCCCACTGCTACACACAGAATGAACCTGCAGTCTATCATACAGAGACATTAAGACCTGCTGCCAAAAGACAGCACAATAAATGCTGAACAGTTTGAGGCCTTCTGCACAAGGGGCCGAAACCTGATGTGTGCAGTGTTCTGAGTCAGGCAGAGATCAAGGGCACACCAAACTCATCAGTCACTAGTCTGTCTGCAAAGTTGTGCCACTCATTTAATTTACTTTTAGTGGAGCGCGTGGGTACTTATATTTATGTTTCCCTTGCCCTCATCGCTTGATTTTGCACGCGAGAAAATGTCACTCATAGTCGTTGAATGTCACTCATATTTACACTGAAATTATGAAAATGTCACTCATAGTCGTTGAATGTCACTCATATTTACACTGAAATTATGAAAATGTCACTCATAGTCGTTGAATGTCACTCATATTTACACTGAAATTATGAAAATGTCACACATAGCAATCTGAAACCTTGGCAGCTATGATGCTGTAGTAAGATGCGCGCACACTGTAAAGGAATGTGCAATGTAGATTAGTTATAGAACAGTCTATACGTAATAAGTATTAATAACGTGTAAATGAATTGTACTTTTCTAACAATATGGCATATTAATTTGAGCATTAGTTGCTTTGTAAGAATGTTTGTGATTTAAAAACTGCGTGGTCATAGACTGCAATACAGAATAATAATGATAATGTGAAGTTATTTTGTTTAAGTGAGATTGCAAAAGCACTTAATAAATAGGATGGAATTGCTAATATACCGTTCAGTTGTTTGAGCTTTTATTTTGTGTTTCTTTATGTATTTTGCAGCTGTGAAAGCGTAAACTGCAAAACATAAAGAGAATGATTTTTTGTTCAGAAGAATTGTAGTTATTTTTAAAGGCTATTTAAAACACACCTAATGTTCTAAGTCCTTTTAAAGAAAAATGAATAATGTCTGAGTTATATGTACGCAGTTTAAAAACGCTTTGTTTGTGCTAAAATGGCTTTTATGTTATAAGAAAGTTTCTACGAATATATGGCATCTAAATGGGCAAATGTTGTCGTTTGAAACAGTTTTGTGTGTCCAAATTGAAGCCAGCTGTCCATGCATGACTGAAAATGAAACTGAATGTGTAAGCACGGCTAAGAACGAAACTAAATGTCTAAGCAAAAACA
This sequence comes from Lissotriton vulgaris, assembly GCF_964263255.1. NCBI lineage: Eukaryota > Metazoa > Chordata > Amphibia > Caudata > Salamandridae > Lissotriton > Lissotriton vulgaris. Next base: position 411,796,755 of record NC_141699.1, on the reverse strand, counting down.
TATTTTGCAACAACAGGGAAGTGCCATCTCGATGTAAATAGCTGTATGCCTTACAATTGTTTAAGCATTTGCCCTTCATCGAAGCTATATGTGCCTTACTTAACAAACGTATTGTTGTTTTAGAAAGCTTTTTTATTGTCTCAAGGATTAGCTTGTAGTATGGTGTATGCTGTAATAGAATGGTATGTGTTGTAGTGGATGTCTGCTGTTGAGTTGTATGTAATAGAGTGATATGTATTGTTAAGGGCAAAGTACATAGTAGTGTAAACTGCAGACTGGTATTGAATGCAAAATGCACATTGTTAAGTGCAGAGTGCCTATTGTTAAGTGCAGAGAGCAGTTTGCTGCTAAGTGCAGGGCGCAGATTGTTTCTGAGTGCAAAGTGCAAATTGTTAATGGGTGCAGGGTGCAGATCGCTATTAAGTGTACAATGTTAAATGCACAGTGCATATTGTTGTTAAGCGCAGACAGCAGATTGTTACTGAATGCAAGGTGCAAATTGCCACTGAACACAAAGTGCAGATTGTTGCTGAGTGCAGAGTGCTACAGTGCAACGCTCCACTCTACAGCGCAGCGCTCCACTCTACAGCGCAGCGCTCCACTCTACAGCGCAACACTACACAACGCAGCATTCTGCTCTACAGCGCAGCGCTCCACTCTACAGCGCAGCATTCACTCTACAGTGCAGCATTCACTCTACAGTGCAGCGCTCCACTCTACAGCGCTCCACTCTACAGCGCAGCGCTCCACTTTACAATTGGCTTGGTAGTTTAGTCTGCCCTGTTCCCATGATGCACTGGGCCAGGGACAGACTGATTTGCATATAGCCAGGTTCTGAGCTGGGATGGGGCAGTGAGATAAATAACGGTGATGGATCAAGCCCTGATCTTTGGACTGGGTAAGAGTGGTCTGTTTAACTCAGACACTCTGTTCATCACCACCCCCTTTTCTAAATCGTTTTTGGCCACTATAGGTGTGGCAGGGTATACTCAGACATGAGTCCCTTTCTCACTGCTCCATCAGGATTCAAGCAAGCCGGGCCGAAGAAGGCTGAAATGCCAGAAACCGGTCCCCGGTAGCTTGTCTCCTTTCTGGTGAAGAATTGGCTTGGTAGTTTAGTCTGCCCTGTTCCCATGATGCACTGGGCCAGGGACAGACTGATTTGCATATAGCCAGGTTCTGAGCTGGGATGGGGCAGTGAGATAAATAACAGTGATGGATCAAGCCCTGATCTTTGGACTGGGTAAGAGTGGTCTGTTTAACTCAGACACTCTGTTCATCACCACCCCCTTTTCTAAATCGTTTTTGGCCACTATAGGTGTGGCAGGGTATACTCAGACATGAGTCCCTTTCGCACTGCTCCATCAGGATTCAAGCAAGCCGGGCCGAAGAAGGCTGAAATGCCAGAAACCGGTCCCCGGTAGCTTGTCTCCTTTCTGGTGAAGAATTGGCTTGGTACTTTAGTCTGCCCTGTTCCCATGATGCACTGGGCCAGGGACAGACTGATTTGCATATAGCCAGGTTCTGAGCTGGGATGGGGCAGTGAGATAAATAACGGTGATGGATCAAGCCCTGATCTTTGGACTGGGTAAGAGTGGTCTGTTTAACTCAGACACTCTGTTCATCACCACCCCCTTTTCTAAATCGTTTTTGGCCACTATAGGTGTGGCAGGGTATACTCAGACATGAGTCCCTTTCTCACTGCTCCATCAGGATTCAAGCAAGCCGGGCCGAAGAAGGCTGAAATGCCAGAAACCGGTCCCCGGTAGCTTGTCTCCTTTCTGGTGAAGAATTGGCTTGGTAGTTTAGTCTGCCCTGTTCCCATGATGCACTGGGCCAGGGACAGACTGATTTGCATATAGCCAGGTTCTGAGCTGGGATGGGGCAGTGAGATAAATAACGTGATGGATCAAGCCCTGATCTTTGGACTGGGTAAGAGTGGTCTGTTTAACTCAGACACTCTGTTCATCACCACCCCCTTTTCTAAACCACTTTACAGCGCAGCTCTCCATTCTACAGCGCAGTGCTCCACTCTACAGCGCTCCACTTCACAGCGCAGCGCTCCACTCTACAACGCAGCAGTCCACTCTACAGCGCAGAACTTCCCAGTATAGCACTCCACTCTACAGCGCAACGCTCCACTCTACAGCGCAACGCTCCACTCTACAGAGCAGCGCACCACTCTACAGCGCAGCACTCCACTCTACAACGCAACACTACACAATGCAGCATTCTGCTGTACAGCGCAGCATTCACTCTACAGTGCAGCATTCACTCTACAGCGCAGCGCTCCACTCTACAGCGCAGCATTCACTCTACAGTGCAGCATTCACTCTACAGCGCAACGCGCCACTCTACAGCGCAGCATTACAAAACGCAGCACCCCAGTCTACAGTGTAGCAATTCATAGCCCAGCACTCCACTCTACAGCGCAGCACTATACAATGCAGCACTCCAGTCTACAGTACAGTGCTCCACTCTACAGCGAACTGCTCCACTCTACATTGCAGTGCTCCACTGTACAGCGCAGTGCTCCATTCTACAGCGCAGCGCTCCACTCTACAGCACAGCACTACACAACACTCCACTTTACAGTGCAGACATTCCCTATTTAGCACACCACTGTACAGCGCAGCATTCCAGTCCGCAGCACAGCTCGCCACTCTACAGCGCAGTGCGCCACAGCGCAGTGCTCCACTCTACAGCGCAGCACTACACAACACAACACTCCACTTTACAGCGCAGACCTTCCCAATTTAGCACACCACTGTACAGCACAGCATTCCACTCTACAGAGCAGCACTCACTATACAGCGCAGCGCTCCACTCTACAGCGCAACACTCCACTCTACAGCGCAACACTCCACTCTACAGCGCAACACTCCACTCTAAAACGCAACAATCCACTCTACAACACAGCAGTCCACTCTACAGCACAGAACTACCCAGGATAGCACTCCACTCTACAGCGCAGCGCTCCACTCTATAGCGCAGCGCACCACTCTATAGCGCAGCGCTCCACTCTACAGTGCAGCGCTCCACTCTACAGTGCAGCACTACACAACGCAGCACTCCACTCTACAGCACAGAACTCCCCAGTATAGCACTCCACTCTACAGCGCAGCACCCAACTCTACAGCGCAGCACTCCACTCTACAGCGCAGCGCTCCACTCTACAGCGCATCGCTCCACTCTACAGCGCAGCGCTCCACTTTACAGCGCAGTGCTCCACTCTACAGTGCAACACTAGACAACGCAGCATTCTGCTGTACAGCGCAGCGCTCCACTCTACAGTGCAGCATTCACTCTACAGCGCAGCGCTCTACAGCGCAGCGCTCCACTCTACAGAGCAGCGCTCCACTCTACAGCGCAGCGCTCCACTCTACAGCGCAGCGCTCCACTCTACAGCGCAGCGCTCCACTCTACAGCGCAGCGCTCCACTCTACAGCGCAGCACTCCACTCTACAGCGCAGCGCTCCACTCTACAGCGCAGCGCTCCACTCTACAGCGCAGCGCACTCCACTCTACAGCGCAGCGCACTCCACTCTACAGCGCAGCGCTCCACTCTACAGTGCAGTGCTCCACTCTACAGCGCAGCACTACACAACACAACACTCCACTTTACAGCGCAGACCTTCCCAATTTAGCACACCACTGTACAGCGCAGCATTCCACTCTACAGAGCAGCACTCACTATACAGCGCAGCGCTCCACTCTACAGCGCAGCGGTCCAGTCTGCAGTGCAGCGCGCCACTCTACAGCGCAGCGCGCCACTCTCCAGCGCAACACTCCACTCTACAGCGCAACGCTCCACTCTACAGCACAACGCTCCACTCTACAGCGCAGCGCTCCACTCTACAGCGCAGAGCTCCACTCTACAGGGCAGTGCTCCACTCTACAGCGCAGCGCTCCACTCTACAGCGCAACACTACACAACGCAGCATTCTGCTCTACAGCGCAGCGCTCCACTCTACAGCGCAGCATTCACTCTACAGTGCAGCATTCACTCTACAGCGCAGCGCTCCACTCTACAGCGCTCCACTCTACAGCACAGAGCTCCACTCCACAGCGCAGCGCTCCACTCTACAGCGCAGCATGCCGCTCTACAGCGCAACACTCCACTTTACAGCGCAACACTCCACTCTACAGTGCAACACTCCACTCTACAGCGCAGCGTTCGTCTGCAGCACAGCGCGCCACTCTACAGCGCAGCGCGCCACAGCGCAGTGCTCCACTCTACAGCGCAGCACTACACAACACTCCACTTTACAGCGCAGACCTTCCCAATTTAGCACACCACTGTACAGCGCAGCATTCCACTCTACAGAGCAGCACTCCACTCTACAGCGCAACGCTCCACTCTACAGCGCAGCGCTCCACTCTACAACGCAGCAGTCCACAATGCAGCATTCTGCTTTACAGCGCAGCGCTCCACTCTACAGCGCAGCATTCACTCTACAGTGCAGCATTCACTCTACAGCGCAGCATTCACTCTACAGTGCAGCATTCACTCTACAGTGCAGCATTCACTCTCCAGCGCAGCGCTCCACTCTACAGTGCTATACTGGGAAGATCTGCTCTGTAGAGTGGACTGCTGCGTTGTAGAGTGGAGCGCTGCGCTGTGAAGTGGAGCGCTGTAGAGTGGAGCACTGCGCTGTAGAGTGGAGCTCTGCGCTGTAGAGTGGAGCGCTGCGCTGTAGAGGTCTGCGCTGTAAAGTGGAGTGTTGTGTTGTGTAGTGCTGTGCTGTAGAGTGGAGCACTGCGCTGTGGCGCGTTGCGCTGTAGAGTGGTGCGCTGTGCTGCAGACTGGAACGCTGCGCTGTAGAGTGGAGTGTTGCGCTGTAGAGTGGAGTGTTGCACTGTATAGCGGCGTGCTGCGCTGTAGAGGAGCGCTGTGCTGTGGAGTGGAGCGCTATAGAGTGGAGCACTGCACTGTAGAGAGGAGCGCTGCGCTGTAGACTGGAGCGCTGCGCTGTAGAGTGGAGCGCTGCGCTGTAGAGTGGAGCGCTGCTCTGTAGAGTGGAGCGCTGCGCTGTAGAGTGGAGCGCTGCGCTGTAGAGTGGAGCGCTGTAGAGTGGAGCGCTGCGCTGGAGAGTGAATGCTGCACTGTAGAGTGAATGCTGCACTGTAGAGTGAATGCTGCGCTGTAGAGTGAATGCTGCACTGTAGAGTGAATGCTGCGCTGTAGAGTGGAGCGCTGCGCTGTAAAGCAGAATGCTGCATTGTGTAGTGTTGCGCTGTAGAGTGGAGCGCTGCGCTGTAGAGTGGAGCGCTGCGCTGTAGAGTGGAGCGCTGCGCTGTAGAGTGAATGCTGCGCTGTAGAGTGGAGCGCTGCGCTGTAGAGCAGAATGCTGCTTTGTGTAGTGTTGTGCTGTAGAGTGGACTGCTGCGTTGTAGAGTGGAGCGCTGCGCTGTAGAGTGGAGCGCTGCGCTGTAGAGTGGAGCGTTGCGCTGTAGAGTGGAGTGCTGCTCTGTAGAGTGGAATGCTGCGCTGTACAGTGGTGTGCTAAATTGGGAAGGTCTGCGCTGTAAAGTGGAGTGTTGTGTTGTGTAGTGCTGCGCTGTAGAGTGGAGCACTGCACTGTAGAGTGGAGCGCTGCGCTGTAGAGTGGAGTGCGCTGCGCTGTAGAGTGGAGTGCGCTGCGCTGTAGAGTGGAGCGCTGCGCTGTAGAGTGGAGCGCTGCGCTGTAGAGTGGAGCGCTGCGCTGTAGAGTGGAGCGCTGCGCAGTAGAGTGGAGCGCTGCGCTGTTGAGTGGAGCGCTGCTCTGTAGAGTGGAGCGCTGCGCTGTAGAGCGCTGCGCTGTAGAGTGAATGCTGCACTGTAGAGTGGAGCGCTGCGCTGTACAGCAGAATGCTGCGTTGTCTAGTGTTGCGCTGTAGATTGGAGCACTGCGCTGTAAAGTGGAGCGCTGCGCTGTAGAGTGGATTGATGCGCTGTAGAGTGGAGCGCTGCGCTGTAGAGTGGAGTGCTGCGCTGTAGAGTTGGGTGCTGCGCTGTAGAGTGGAGTGCTATACTGGGGAGTTCTGTGCTGTAGAGTGGAGTGCTGCTTTGTGTAGTGCTGCACTGTAGAGTGGAGCGCTGCGCTATAGAGTGGTGCGCTGCGCTATAGAGTGGAGCGCTGCGCTGTAGAGTGGAGTGCTATCCTGGGTAGTTCTGTGCTGTAGAGTGGACTGCTGTGTTGTAGAATGGATTGTTGCGTTGTAGAGTGGAGTGTTGCGCTGTAGAGTGGAGTGTTGCGCTGTAGAGTGGAGTGTTGCGCTGTAGAGTGGAGCGCTGCGCTGTATAGTGAGTGCTGCTCTGTAGAGTGGAATGCTGCGCTGTACAGTGGTGTGCTAAATTGGGAAGGTCTGCGCTGTAAAGTGGAGTGTTGTGTTGTGTAGTGCTGCGCTGTAGAGTGGAGCACTGCGCTGTGGCGCGCTGCGCTGTAGAGTGGCGCGCTGTGCTGCGGACTGGAATGCTGCACTGTACAGTGGTGTGCTAAATAGGGAATGTCTGCGCTGTAAAGTGGAGTGTTGTGTAGTGCTGTGCTGTAGAGTGGAGCGCTGCGCTGTAGAATGGAGCACTGCGCTGTACAGTGGAGCACTGCAATGTAGAGTGGAGCAGTTCGCTGTAGAGTGGTGCACTGTACTGTAGACTGGAGTGCTGCATTGTATAGTGCTGCGCTGTAGAGTGGAGTGCTGGGCTATGAATTGCTACACTGTAGACTGGGGTGCTGCGTTTTGTAATGCTGCGCTGTAGAGTGGAGCGTTGCGCTGTAGAGTGAATGCTGCACTGTAGAGTGAATGCTGCGCTGTAGAGTGGAGCGCTGCGCTGTAGAGTGAATGCTGCACTGTAGAGTGAATGCTGCGCTGTAGAGTGGAGCGCTGCGCTGTAGAGCAGAATGCTGCGTTGTGTAGTGTTGCGCTGTAGAGTGGAGCGCTGCGCTGTAGAGTGGAGCACTGCGCTGTAGAGTGGAGCGCTGCGCTGTAGAGTGGAGCGTTTTGCTGTAGAGTGGAGCGTTGCGCTGTAGAGTGGAGTGTTGCGCTGGAGAGTGGCGCGCTGCGCTGTAGAGTGGCGCGCTGCACTGCAGACTGGACCGCTGCGCTGTAGAGTGGAGCGCTGCGCTGTATAGTGGGTGCTGCTCTGTAGAGTGGAATGCTGCGCTGTACAGTGGTGTGCTAAATTGGGAAGGTCTGCGCTGTAAAGTGGAGTGTTGTGTTGTGTAGTGCTGCGCTGTAGAGTGGAGCACTGCACTGTAGAGTGGAGCGCTGCGCTGTAGAGTGGAGTGCACTGCGCTGTAGAGTGGAGTGCGCTGCGCTGTAGAGTGGAGCGCTGCGCTGTAGAGTGGAGCGCTGCGCTGTAGAGTGGAGCGCTGCGCTGTAGAGTGGAGCGCTGCGCAGTAGAGTGGAGCGCTTCCCAATTTAGCACACCACTGTACAGCGCAGCATTCCACTCTACAGAGCAGCACTCACTCTACAGCGCAGCGCGCCACTCTACAGCGCAACACTCCACTCTACAGCACAGCACTCCAATCTACAGCGCAGCGCTCCACTCTACAGCGCAGCGCTCCACTCTACAGCGCAGCGCTCCACTTTACAGCGCAGCGCTCCACTCTACAGCACAACACTACACAAAGCAGCATTCTGCTCTACAGCGCAGCGCTCCACTCTACAGCGCAGCATTCACTCTACAGCGCAGTATTCACTCTACAGCGCAGCGCTCCACTCTACAGCGCTCCACTCTACAGCGCAGCGCTCCACTCTACAGTGCAGCGCTCCACTCTACAGCGCAGCGCTCCACTCTACAGCGCAGCGCCCCACTCTACAACGCAACGCTCCACTCTACAGCGCAACACTCCACTCTACAGCGCAACACTCCACTCTACAGCGCAACACTCCACTCTACAACGCAACACTCCACTCTACAACGCAGCAGTCCACTCTACAGCACAACACTACACAAAGCAGCATTCTGCTCTACAGCGCAGCGCTCCACTCTACAGCGCAGCATTCACTCTACAGCGCAGCGCTCCACTCTACAGCGCATCGCTCCACTCTACAGCGCAGCGCTCCACTCTACAGCGCAGCACTCTACAGCGCAGTGCTCCACTCTACAGCGCAGCGCTCCACTCTACAGTGCAGCATTACACAACGCAGCACTCCACTCTACAGCACAGAACTCCCCAGTATAGCACTCCACTCTACAGCGCAGCGCTCCACTCTACAGCACATCGCTCCACTCTACAGCGCAGTGCTCCACTCTACAGCGCAGCGCTCCACTCTACAGCGCAGCGCTCCACTCTACAGCGCAGCACTCTATAGCGCAGCGCTCCACTCTACAGCGCAGCGCTCTACTCTACAGTGCAGCACTACACAACGCAGCACTCCACTCTACAGCACAGAACTCCCCAGTATAGCACTCCACTCTACAGCGCAGCGCTCCACTCTACAGCGCAGCGCTCTACTCTACAGCGCAACACTAGACAACGCAGCATTCTGCTGTACAGCGCAGCGCTCCACTCTACAGGGCAGCGCTCCACTCTACAGGGCAGCGCTCCACTCTACAGCGCAGCGCTCCACTCTACAGTGCAGCGCTCCACTCTACAGCGCTCCACTCTACAGCGCTCCACTCTACAGCGCAGCGCTCCACTCTACAGCGCAGCGCTCCACTCTACAGCGCAGCGCTCCACTCTACAGCGCAGCGCTCCACTCTACAGCGCAGCGCTCCACTCTACAGTGCAGCGCTCCACTCTACAGCGCAGCGTTCCAGTCTGCAGCACAGCGCACCACTCTACAGTGCAACGCGCCACAGCGCAGTGCTCCACTCTACAGCGCAGCACTACACAACACAACACTCTACTTTACAGCGCAGACCTTCCCAATTTAGCACACCACTGTACAGCGCAGCATTCCACTCTACAGAGCAGCACTCACTCTACAGCGCAGCGCGCCACTCTACAGCGCAACACTCCACTCTACAGCGCAGCACTCCAATCTACAGCGCAGCGCTCCACTCTACAGCGCAGCGCTCCACTCTACAGCGCAGCGCTCCACTCTACAGCGCAGCACTCCACTCTACAGCACAACACTACACAAAGCAGCATTCTGCTCTACAGCGCAGCGCTCCACTCTACAGCGCAGCATTCACTCTACAGCGCAGTATTCACTCTACAGCGCAGCGCTCCACTCTACAGCGCTCCACTCTACAGCGCAACGCTCCACTCTACAGTGCAGCGCTCCACTCTACAGCGCAGCGCTCCACTCTACAGCGCAGCGCTCCACTCTACAACGCAACGCTCCACTCTACAGCGCAACACTCCACTCTACAGCGCAACACTCCACTCTACAGCGCAACACTCCACTCTACAACGCAACACTCCACTCTACAACGCAGCAGTCCACTCTACAGCACAACACTACACAAAGCAGCATTCTGCTCTACAGCGCAGCGCTCCACTCTACAGCGCAGCATTCACTCTACAGCGCAGCGCTCCACTCTACAGCGCAGCGCTCCACTCTACAGCGCAGCACTCTACAGCGCAGCGCTCCACTCTACAGCGCAGCGCTCCACTCTACAGTGCAGCATTACACAACGCAGCACTCCACTCTACAGCACAGAACTCCCCAGTATAGCACTCCACTCTACAGCGCAGCGCTCCACTCTACAGCACATCGCTCCACTCTACAGCGCAGCGCTCCACTCTACAGCGCAGCGCTCCACTCTACAGCGCAGCGCTCCACTCTACAGCGCAGCACTCTATAGCGCAGCGCTCCACTCTACAGCGCAGCGCTCTACTCTACAGTGCAGCACTACACAACGCAGCACTCCACTCTACAGCACAGAACTCCCCAGTATAGCACTCCACTCTACAGCGCAGCGCTCCACTCTACAGCAGATCTCTCCACTCTACAGCGCAGCGCTCCACTCTACAGCGCAGCGCTCTACTCTACAGCGCAACACTAGACAACGCAGCATTCTGCTGTACAGCGCAGCGCTCCACTCTACAGTGCAGCGCTCCACTCTACAGTGCAGCGCTCCACTCTGCAGCGCAGCGCTCCACTCTACAGCGCAGCGCTCCACTCTACAGCGCTCCACTCTACAGTGCTCCACTCTACAGCGCAGCGCTCCACTCTACAGCGCAGCGCTCCACTCTACAGCGCAGCGCTCCACTCTACAGCGCAGCGCTCCACTCTACAGTGCAGCGCTCCACTCTACAGTGCAGCGCTCCACTCTACAGCGCAGCACGCCGCTCTACAGCGCAACACTCCACTTTACAGCGCAACACTCCACTCTACAGCGCAACACTCCACTCTACAGCGCAGCGTTCGTCTGCAGCACAGCGCGCCACTCTACAGCGCAGCGCGCCACAGCGCAGTGCTCCACTCTACAGCGCAGCACTACACAACACAACACTCCACTTTACAGCGCAGACCTTCCCAATTTAGCACACCACTGTACAGCGCAGCATTCCACTCTACAGAGCAGCACTTCACTCTACAGCGCAGCGCTCCACTCTACAGCGCAGCGCTCCACTCTACAGCACAGCGCTCCACTCTACAGCGCAGCGCTCCTAACTACAGCGCAGCGCTCCACTCTACAGCGCAGCGCTCCACTCTACAGCGCTCCACTCCACAGCGCAGTGCTCCACTCTACAGCGCAGCGGTCCAGTCTGCAGCGCAGCGCGCCACTCTCCAGCGCAACACTCCCCTCTACAGCGCAGCGCTCCACTCTACAGCGCAACGCTCCACTCTACAGCGCAACACTACACAACGCAGCATTCTGCTCTACAGCGCAGCGCTCCACTCTACAGCGCAGCATTCACTCTACAGCGCAGCATCCACTCTACAGTGCCGGATTCACTCTACAGCGCAGCGCTCCACTCTACAGCGCAGCGCTCCACTCTACAGCGCAGCGCTCCACTCTACAGCGCAGCGCTCTACTCTACAGCGCAGCGCTCCACTCTATAATGCACTACTCCACAAAGCACACTAGTCCACTCTACAACACACCACCCCACTATACAGCGCTGCACTCTACAACGCAGCACTCCACTTTACAGCACAAACACTTCCTAACATGCTCATTGTATTGAAAACACACACATTATTATTGTAGTTAAACACAAACACTTTTTTACGGACTAATTATCGAAAACACCCACTTTTCAGCACACTTGTATTAAAACACGCACATTATATTTTAAAAAACCATTAAAAAAATTGTATGCAGAAGCTGTTTGCACACAGTTGGCAAGGGAAAACTGAAACTGACATGTTCTTCACAAACCAGCCTTTAAAACTGCAACAAAGTAACAAAATGTAGAACTGCTCAAAACTGAAACTGACATGCTCTTCACCGTTGACGCGCGCGCGACCTAATCCAAGTCGAAGATCTGCGCGTTCACATCTCTTGTCTCTTGTCTATTCCCCTTGAGTCCTTGAAAACTGAAATGATCACAATAAGTCTCGCAGCGACGGATCGCTTTCGCGATCCGGTTCGCAGGTGCTAGACCTAAAAACCTTCCCCCACTATCTGAAATAGTCTTAACTTCCATCTGCAGCATAGCATAACTCATCTCTGAGTATAGCCTACTTTAAGTTGCATGCCCATCTGCCTTATTCTCTAATATTTTCTTCTGAATAATGCCATCAACTCATGTCATAGATCACAACTTCTCCTCTAAAAGCATATCCCTGAAAGCTGACAATGCTTAACCTCCCCTAGCCACTTACTCACCTCACCACCAATCTGCATGATCACAAATACTACCTCAGTAACTATCACACCTAACTTCTGTTAATTTGCTCCACCACAACCAACTGGATTAAATGCAGGAAATGGATTCCGTTAAATACACAAGATTAATATCAATAACTATTACATTTGGTTTGTGATTGAATTGTCTTTCTGCATTACAGTAAACCCTGGTGTGTCTGTAATTCTTTCCCTCACACTGATCACTCCTGTTTGCACAAAATTAACTTTTGCTTGTGATTTAGCCCCACCACTCCTCTTGCAAGACTATTGTTATGTTACATCTGGTCCCCCAAGATGTATTATTCCCTGTTCCCTTCACATCACACTAGAATTCTACTGATATACAATGACTGTGCCATCTATACGACATATCTCAAAAACCACAGGCAAAAGTAGCTCAGTTATTCTTCAAGTGCTTCATACTGCTAGCTTTACAAAGGGTATAACTATTTAATATTTACTGTGACCTGTCTTCATAGGTCTGTTGGAAGTTTGGGCATTGGTCCTGTGCCCTGCTTGAACCATATAGACTCACCCTTTTTACCTGGATTTCGGGCTTCATATGGGTTTCTACAGTCCAATTGTCCAATATTCAGATCCAGGGAGCGATGTCCCTCCACATGTCAAGCATGTGCATGGATAGAGATATGTTTGCAAATCATTAAGATTTGATTTAACAGATAAAAGGCTAATGGTGGGCCTTTACCACATCTCCTGGCTGATCTTTTTATTGGCCAAATGGCAAAGATATGCTGAATTAAGAGTTTATGCTTAAAACATGCACTTGTTGGGTGCTTTGTTGTTGCAAGCCAGGGTCATATTGTCCTGTTCTTTGGCTTGAGACTTCATAAAGGAAATGGGCTAACAAATGTACTAATACTGTGTGAATTGGGCCTATTCCAGTTCACATATTTATGGGGCAAAGGTTTGCTAAGGAGTTAATATGCATATTGTTAGCAATAGGGTTTATGATGATAAAAGGCTATGTTGCTTCATGAAGAAGCAGTTGAGGTAGTAATGAAAATTCGTGACCTGCAGGATGCCTTAGCCAATTTGCTTGTTCAGTGCACACTGTGATTAGTGTCTATTGTATTTAACATTGTTCTGCTGTGTCTTTGGGATTTGGGATTTATTTGATAGGTAGTACAATGATCTGTAGGTGTTGATTTTGACTAAGCATGTGGTGAGACCTTTCTTTATCTGAAAGCAGTGTGGGGGCTATATTCTTGCAGGAAAGGTGTGATATTTGCAGAAGACACTTTACCTTTGTGTTCTGTGCAGCGAGCACTGACCTTGTGTATTTTCCATCTTGGAGGGAAGAACATTTACAGCTCAATATACTTCCATTAAACCTGGCCCCAGTGGTTTGTACAGGTGATTTTACCAAGGGCCCAGACTTGTTTTGCCACCATAAGGTCCAAGCTTTATTTTGACATGGAGGAAGAAGAGATAAAAGTTGAACTTTGTGATTCTCGGACTGTCTCTATGTAACAGCGCAGGCTCAGAGAGGAGTGTCTATGCATCTGATTTTGCTGAAGCTTTGTTGTCTGCAGAATAAACTGGAAAACAAAGTGCAGTTGTTACTTATTCATGCTTCTGAGCAGTACTCTATATAGTTCATAAACTAACTGGTAGATTTTCTGAGTTAACATACGTGCTAAAAGGGGGCGTGGTTTTGGCGCCATCTAAGATGGCCGCCTGTCTGGGAGGCTCTGTCACATCTTTTTGTCGACAGATGCGTTTCCTGCATCGTTAACGTGGCGGAAACCACCTACTTTGCCGTCAGAACATCACCGCACCATGGTGAGCTGCTTTGCTTAGCGAAGCGCGTCACACTTCTTCATCTATAAGCGCGGACACGATCTCCTCAGAGCACTCGCCATTTTAGCTCTCCTGCATTTCTCCGCTATGAATAGAGAGCGGAAATGCGTCTTTGGTGCCTCTTTCTCTTTTTCCTCACTATGAAGAACCTTCTGTGCCCCTTTTCCTCTACTGCACCAGCATTTCCGCATATTTGCCATAACCTTGCCTTAATGTGTGATTTTGGCTGTGCTTTGCATAGTTTTTTCACCTAATGGCATCATCACCTGACAGACTATTTTGGATGCTTCTTTCTATCACAATTGCCACAAGTCTCATTTGCCATAAGTCGGACTGCCTCTTTTAGTATTTCTACATTTCTTATGGCTGTTTTACCTAGAGGAACCCTCACCTTCTTTTTCCAGTCATCAAATGCCTTCATCTTTGTGAATGGAATGTACCTGAGCTACTAATCAAACTTCTCTTTGTCTACTTGCTGGTATTTTATGATGTGTGACCCACGCCGCGTTGACTGTTCACTAAAGGGTGTCTTCCATAGGTTCATCTAATATTTTTCCAGCTTCAGTATCATCATATTTTTTACCTTATTTTTTATTATTTTGAGGAACCTTGTTGTCACAATCACTCTCTCCTTTATCTTTGGTTCTCTTCACATGCACTGTACATTGCTTTTCTTAACTAGCTCATTTTTATGGGTAGACTACGCAAACTGCAATTTGTATTTGTTCCTAAAGGATGCAACCCTTCGACTACTGCATCTCCTTTGCCAGAAACAGATTCATCCCCTGCTGAAGAAATGGCTGGAGTGTCCTCTACTCGTACTCCCTCGTTTCAATCTAGAGCCCATAAATCTTCTCCACCTACTTCAACTTCCAAACGTCTGAAGCAAGATCCCCCCTCTCCTGACAAGGTGCCATCCCCCATCTCCATGGAACTTCTTCTGGAGGAAATTTGTGCCTTGCGTCCGTTTGTGGAGAAAACTAATAGTAAAATGCAACTTCTGGAGGAAAAATGGTCTTCAATGGAAGATAGAGTAACTATAATGCAGCAACAACTCTCTGCTGAACAAGGTGACTCCCAAAGGCTATCCTCTCTGGAGAAGGAGGTGCGCAAACTTCAACAGCATACTGAAGATTTGGAAAACCAGAATAGGAGGAATAATTTGCGAATTTATGGTCTACCTGAAGCTTTGGAATTGTGACAATCCTGATTCCTTTTTCTCCTCTTTCCTACCAAAACTATTAGTTATGCCTCCTTCTACTGCACTGAATATACAGAGAGCTCACAGACTTGGTCCTCATCCTCCGATTTCTACATCCCCGACCAGGCCCAGAGAAGTCATCACTCTCGTCTTGAAATTTACCGACTAGCTTTCAGTCCTTTCTGCAGCTAAAGTTAAAAGACAAGTTTCTTGGCTTGGTCAAAGGGTCTTTCTATCTCAAGATGTCTCCAATGTCACCGCTGCCAGATGAAAATAATTTCTTAATCTTCGACCACCACTTCGGTCTCTTGGTGCTCGCTATGGCCTTTTCCATCCTTGTATCTTTAAAGTAACTCACTAGAACAGGACCTTGTCCTTTGATGATACTGAGGAGCTCAAGAAATTCATCCATTCTCAAACAATACGGACACTGCTGGTCCTTCTGTTGGTTGACAAATTATGCATTTATCTGCATTTATTCCTGTTTTTCAAAGCTATTAATATTTGATTCAACCATTTAGTTTATATTTGTTTTTTTCTTGTACACATTTTTTATTCTGGTTGATATATGTTTCGATTGTTTAGTTCATACTCATTTATCTTTTTACATTTTTTTCTTTTTAATGTTTGTTTGCTATTTAATTACTTCCTACTTATTGCGATGTCTGCTTAATTGCTGTTTCCTATCTTTTATAGGTTTTGTCTGTTATGTATAACTTTTATAGACCGTCTCCATGTTTCTATTTATCCTGGTGTGGTCTAGGCGTCCCGGGTCCGAGCGTCTCATCTTTACGTACGTCGTCATTGCCCCAGTGTCATCTCATTTGTGTTCCCCTCAGGTATGTTTTTTCAGTCATCCTATTTGTATATGTACTGTCTCTCCTTGTTCTTTCTTTCTTCCATATGACTCCTTTCTTTCCTTCCCTTGCTCCCTATCCCCCTTTCCCTCTTGTTTCTTGTTTCACTTTCTCACTATTGCGTATTTTGTTCTTTATGTCTCTTTAACGTCATTACATTCAGAGCTATCGCCTAGAATGTGAAAGATTTTATTAGCCCAATTAAAAGACAGAGAATCCTTTCTCATCTTGCCTCTTATAACCCTGATTTGGTTCTCCTTCAGGAGACATACCTCAACGAAACTGAATCGTTAAAATGAAAAAGAGGTTGGGTGGGCACAATTTTATTCTCTCCTTCTACCAATAAAAAAAATGGTATTATAATTTTATGCCATAAAAAATTAAAATGTAAAGTCATATCTCAAGAAATTGATTCAGAAGAAAGATGGTTGTTAGCTAAGTAGTTAATTATTAATGTTTCTTTAACTTTCTTTAATGTTTATTGGCCTACGCATCTGGATAGTTCTTTTTGGCCCTTGATTATGCAGAAATGTATTCAATTTAGGGATGATCTCTTCATTTTAGGAGGTGATTGCAATCAAGTTGTAGATCCATTTGTCGACCGTCAATTTTCAAGTCTGCTTCATTCCTCACAAGTCTCATAAACATTTTCTCAACACTATCTCTCAAGTACACCTTGTAGACTCGTGGAGACTTTTCCACCCTGATACTCTTGATTTTTCTTTCTACTCTTCTCCTCACGCCTCTCTTTCCCGCCTAGATTATATCGTTCCCTCTCAATCTTTATCTCAAAATCTACTATCCTCCTCTATGGAACCTTTTGTTACTTCCGACCATGCCCCAGTTGTAATGGTTCCTGTGGCATATATACTTAGTATTGATTAAGGCAGACAAGGCGAAAATCGCATTTGGCCAGGGTTTTTTTGGGGATGTCAAAGAGAAAGGAAAGCGCTAACACTGATTCAGTTATATCTAGAGTTGAATTCCTAAATTCAATTTACCAATTTTTACAAAACATATAGGAAAAATATTTACAGGTGTGTATAGTGTCCCAAGTGAAGCAAGAACCTAAATAACATGAGTGACGTTTTTGTGAAAATATTTACAAGGTTTCAAGCTGTCAATTTTTAAATTGCATAGTATCTATATAATAGTAGAATACAGTTTGAATGGTTTGCTTTGTCTTTTTCTGTCGACGGCGTTTCAACCCTATTCTGGGTGTAGGTTCTCGTCAGGACCTACAATGTTGGGGACATCTGATTGTAGAATTGCTGATGTGTAGTATAGTGATTTATAACCTGTGTAGAAGTGAAATAAAGATACTCACTAGGGTACCCAGCCGGGTTCCCTAGTAAGGGTAAAGATTTCAGCAATCCTAATTTATAATAATATTCAGTAGCTCAGTGTTCAGTAGCAGTGGTCGATTTCAGCAGCTGCTGATATTGGTCCAGTGTGCGGGCGCTCTCTGGCAATGTGTCTCACAATCGGTTACTTTCTTTTAAGTAGGAGCAAAGAGATCCGACCGCTTCCGTCGGTCTGTCCTGGTACAAGGACAGACGCCATCGACAGAAAAAGGAAAAGCGAACCATTCAAACTGTATTCTACTATTATACAGATACTATGCAATTTAAAAAATGAAACATTGGTCGCTTTTGAAAACGAAAACAGCTTGAAACCTTGTAAATATTTTCACAAAAACGTCACTCATGTTATTTAGGTTCTTGTTTCACTTGGGACACTATACACACCTGTAAATATTTTTCCTATATGTTTTGTAAAAATTGGTAAATTGAATTTTGGAATACAACTCTAGATATAACTGAATCAGTGTATGCGTTTTCCTTTCTCTTTGACATCCCCAAAAAAACCCTGGCCAAATGTGATTTTCGCCATGTCTGCCTTAATCAATATTAAGTATATATGTCACAGGAACCATTGTTTCTTAAAATACTTAATCACCCTGGTACCTTATTGAGTAGGGTTCCCTTGTTTTCCTTTTTCAACTCATGCCCCAGTTATGACAGATCTTGATTTGCTTCCTCACATCCCAAGTCCACCCACTGGCGCTTTGATAACTCTTTTCTGTTGGACCCTTTTTTTCTAATTCTTTTCGCGCTTTTGCAAATGAATTCTTTGATCTTAACAGTGATTCCATTTCCTCCCCTCATATCATTTGGGATTCTTTTAAAGCCACTGCAAGAGGCTTTATTAAAGATTTTGTCTAAAAAAAAAGAAACGTTTCCTTCAACAACGAAAAGATACTTTGGCACATGTAAAGTCCTTAGAAAATAAATTCTATACTTCTTCGATGAACTCTGTCTCACTAGAATTGATAAGTGCTAAATTAGCTTTTAACAAATCCACTATGGATAATGCGTCTTCAATTCCTCTCCGTAGTAGTGCTCGCAACTATGGTAGTCATAATAAAGCAGGTAAGCTCTTGGCAAATTACCTCAAAACACGTAAAGATCATACTCTAATTGATTCTATTTATTCTTCAAATAGCTCCCTCTTACATAAAGATATTTAAATGAATTTAAATTTTTCTATATGAATCTTTATACCCCAGAATATCCTCCTCCCCCCTTCTCTTATTCAAGCATACCTCAATAAAATTTCTCCTCCTCCTAACGTTCACCTTAATCTTTCTGATCTACAAACAGATCTATCCCTTAATGAATTATTCGCTGCCTTGAATTCCTTAACTTAAGGGAAAACTCCCAGCTGAGATGGTTTCTCCGTTGAATTTTTTTACATTTTTTTAACCTTCTTCTCCCCAAACTCTTAACACTTTTTATTCCTTTTTTCTAGCTGGTAAGGCAGGAGACACTTTCAAGAAGCCACTATTTGTCTTATACATAAAGATTGTCACCACCCCATGCTTTGTAAGAATTCCCGTCCGATTTCTCTGGTCAATGATGATTATAAATTATTTGCCAAAACACTTGCTCTTCGTCTAGATCCTCTTATGCCCCCACTTGATAGGCAAGGAGCAATGCGGTTTTGTCAAGGGTCGACTTACTTCTGATAATTCTCGTCTTTTCCTAAATTTTTTAAACAAAATTCCCTCCCTCTACACATCCCTGGAGGCCATTTCTGTTGACGCTGAAAAGGCTTTGACAGAGTGGATTGGTCCTTCATATCTGCTTCATTAAAATAGCACGGTTTTGGACCCAACTTGATTTCACTCATCTCCCTACTTTATTCCGCCCCCCAGAGCCTCGGTATTAATTAATAGCCGCTTCTCATCTTATTTTCCTCTTCAATGTGGAGTCCTCCAAGGTTGCCCTCTTTCTCCTCTGCTTTTAATTTTGTCCCTCAAACCTTTTCTCTCTTCTATTCGCAATATTGACTCCATTTCCGGATTTTCTTATGATGATCAACAACTAAAACTCTACTTATGCGGACGATATCTTACTCTTTATCTCTTCTCCCAAAACCTCTATTCCTCCGTTATTACATGAATTTACTTCCTTCTCCCTTGTTTCCGGCTATAAAATAAACTCAGACAAAACAGAAATTCTTCCTCTTACAAAATGTTGTCTCCCCCACTCTACTTTCTTCCACTGGCTTTGCCTGGAATAATTAAAAAAATTAAATATCTAGATATATGGTTTTCCAATTACATAAATTCTTCTATTAAATTAAATATGTCTGCAGTTCTGTCCCGAATCGATAAACTGTTTCCTCTTGGAATCCCCTCTTCCTTTCTTGGTGGTGTCGCTTAGACTCAATCAAAATGATGATTGCCCCTATCCTGATTTATACATTCTCTATGCTCCCTATCCATATCCCTGCCTATTACTTTAAGCGTATTGACTCCTGCCTCTCTAAATTTCTTTGGAAAAATAAGAAAGATAGGATATCCCTCTCTTCCCTTCGCAGGGCGAAATCTAATGGAGGTGTGAACTTCCCTGACTAATGTCTCTATCATAAAACCTTTTCTCTTCGCCAGATAGCGAAATGACTCCTTTCTGTTTCTTCCCCTTTCACTCCACTTTGGCTTTCCATGGAGCAAACCTTAGTATTACCCGTCTCTTTAAAAGAAGTTGTGGCTTTCTCTGCTAATCCCCTGTGTACTACTCCTCCCTTGTTTAAACACACCTGTTCACTTTTGAAGCCTTTGATACATTCTTACCCCATTTCTAGAGAATCCTTCTTAGAATATCCAATTTGGCATAACTCCCTTCCTCTCAACAATAGACCATTCTATTGGAAAGCTTGGAGGATGAAAGGCATAATCTGGGTCAAACACCTTTTTGATGGCTTAACTCCCTGTTTGTTCCGCCAATTTCAAACACAATTCCACTACCCCGATCCTTATTTACAGAAATTCGCCACTCTCATGTCAGTCATTCTTGATATTTACTACTGTCTTCCCCCTTCATCTCCCCCTCTTGTCCAGAGTTCCTGTCTTACGATACTTCTCTCCTCTCCTCACCCAAAGCTTCTCTCATTTACAAATACTTCTTAGCCCCCAATCCAGAATGAGCAAAATCCAAACTGGAAATTTCGTGGGAATCTGACTTGGGTTGCGAATGGAGTGTCATTTTCTTGGACAAACGTTGGTCTCGATCTTTAAAAATTTCTCGCTCTGCTTCTCTTACCCATCTATGTTCTTTCTTTACCATAGACTTTATCTTACCCCTGCTTCTATAGCTTGTTTTTCCCATTCTACTGATTCTAATTGTGGGACTTGTAATTCCTCTAATGCTAATCATATACATCTATTCCTTTGCCCTTCGGTTTCCAATTTCGGGGGAAAGTTTGGTCCTATATCTCTTGCATATTCAATATTTCCGTTTCATATTCTATCCCTCTTCTTTTCTCTGGTAGTCTTTCTTTTGCCTTAGGCCTAACCCCCCCACCCCCACACACACACACCCTACCCATGGTCTCTTTGACCTTATGCTTGCTTTGGCTTTCCAGCACATCTCTCTCAATTGGATATCCCTTACAAAACTTTCTATACAACACAGGTGGAATAGTCTTTGCCACTTCCATAAACTTGACATTGTTTTTGCCTCCTCCTATAAGCCACGCATTAATAGAGATCTTTTTTGGTTACCCCTTAATAACTATTTAAATCAACCTGTCTCAACAAGTATATCTTGTGTAAATGCTGAAAATTTCAAACCCTCTTGAATACTTGCTCTCTCTGTTCTCTACCTTTTTATCCTTTTTGGCTTATTGTACGTAATTAACTAAGAAATGTACTCACATTTCTTTAAATATGCATTATTCTATGATACCAATTGTATAAGAATTGTTTCCCCTCCACCTCTCCCCTTCCTTCCTTACTCCACATAGAAATTTAAAATAGATTTTATTGTTCTTACATAGTACTAGCCATGTTCTCCTTTATGTTTCTATTTCTTATATGAATTCTATAATGCTGGTCTTTTGTATATCTTGTTAATCTTCAAATAAAGCTTTTTAAACAAAAAAAACATATGTGCTAAAAGGAGCACAGTTTCCAAAACCGGTGTATGGACTCCTTCTTTGTCTGTGCTTGAGCACTGAAGATGCTAATGACACATACCCTGGAACTTTTGCATTGAGGATGTGGCTCCTGAAGGCCTGCTTTTAAGACAATTTCTAAGTAAACTCAACAACATTAGTGATGGGTGCAAATTTTTATGAGAGGGCATTAAAACTTGAGGCACCTGTGTACACAGTGATCTTTGTTGCTACAATCCTGACACCTGAGCTTTCAGAAAGCAAAGCTCTCTCCCTCTCTCAATGAGTTAGGGTGATGTCTTGGAGCTGCTACTTGCCTTGGGCTGAGACACTGCTCAGAGTTCAGCTGTGAACCTGTCATGCTAAACTGCTTCCAGAAGTGAGGTGGAAGTAAGTCCTGGTGGGCTTGAGATCCTATGAACCATTACAAAGCATATTAATTACTTACCGTGGTCTGAGTCTGTCATAGCGGGAATATATATCACAGAAAAACGCTTAGCAGTAAAAGGCTACACTTATACTGTTTGACACCAGAGGGCTCCAAAGCAGTAAAAGTGAGGCAAAATCCAGTGTTTTCCAATTCTAATGAAACGCAAATATTTCACTCAGTGCTGTTTTATCAGTTATAATCTGTTACAACTGAAAACCGGAAACCCAATAACTTAAAAAACGGTGCTAAACTACATCATGCGCCACCTTTAGAAAACTATTTGTGTAGGTTTACAAGACGTGCCTCAATATCTTGAAAACATTTTTAAGTTTTATTGAATTGAGACCAATGAACCTGGCCCAACAAGTCTTAGAATACGCCATTGGCCACCAATGCCCCAGGAAGTAGAACGCAAATTTCAACATCCTGGCAGGTCTACTGCTACAATGTGTATTAAAATCCAACATTTGCTATTCACCCTGCTAAAAATTGTCTTACTGGAGAACTGCTCATCCTTTTTAATGGTGTTAGGTTCTTTTAGCCTATGGCCATGGTGTCTGCGTCAATGTGCTTTAAAAGACACCATTTGGTCAATACCATTGAGATAAATACCCTGCCATTTTACACATTGGGCTATAAGAGTGAAGGGAGGCCACATAAGTAACTTTGACTCAGGCCTTCGCCTCCACTGTTTGATATTTTAGCCTGCCCCCGAAGTTCTAGGTGTGCCCCTGCTTTTAACTGAAAGTATGCTTGCAAGAATGGCAACGCACACATAGGGGGACATTTTGTAGACCACACAATCTCAAGAAATGGCTGCATTTCTCTTTGGGACCTTCCAGCTGACCACGTTTGGGGCAAATAAGTAACACATATTTTAGGGCCACACAAGTAAATCTAGAACCTCACTCTGTGGAAATGCCACTGTTAGGTAACTTTCCCCTTCCCAGCATTGGCACAATAAACACCCTCAGTCTGCTCACGGAGAATGTTAGAAATATGTGAGCTTGCAAAATTTAAGGACAGCTGGTCACATTGTGCCTACATTTTTGGCAAAAGGGTTAATTCAGCATGCTCCCTTTTGTGTAACAGTAGCAGAGAAAGTGATTCATGAAATGCCTGAATTAATCTCAGTCACTAGCAGTGCTTAATTTGTGAAAGGAAGCCTGAGGCCAGTGCAATTAAACGTCTGAGCGCCAAATACAAAGGCTGGTAGTCTTAAACCACCTCATACCTCTTTAACACACTGCTAGACCAGTGGTAGAAGTGGGCAGGTTCGGAAGGGCACGGCGTGACCCTACTTTGAAAAATTAATTCAGTCCGTTCCCCTACTTCCTTTCAAAAAATCGTCCTGGGACGGCAAGAATAATCCAACTTAAAAATTATAACTTTTTCTTTCAGCTTCCTGGGGCGGCTCGCACTTCTCTCTTGCACTCCAGAGGCTGCAGCAGCCCCTCCCTGAGCTCTCACACACAGTGGGCAGGACCAATGTCATTCCGATTGAGGCTGATTATCCCCTTTCAAATGACAATGCACCGCCTTCTGCCTTTAGCATATCATGCTGAGTTAGTGATTACTGAGGAGCTTTCCCCAGACAGAGTACTGTGTGGAACTTATGCCACCATGTGAAATTTGTCAATGTTATACACAGAGTCAACTGGGCAGGAGCAATGAAGGGACAGAAGAGGAGACATGAAAGGAGAGGTGATGGGGCAGGAGAAGTGACTGGGCAGGAGAGGCAATGGGGCAGGAGAAGTGACGGGGCAGGAGAAGTGACAGGGCAGGAGAAGTGCAGGGGCAGGAGAAGTGAAGGGGCAGGTAGAAGTGACAGGGAAGAAGAGGCAACAGGGATGGAGAGGTGACGGGGCAGGAGAGGTGATGAGGTAGGAGAGGTGTCTGGGCAGGAGAAGTGAAGGGGCAGAAAAAGTGATGGGGCAGGAAAAGTGACGGGTCAGGAGCAGTGACGGGACGGGCAGGGGAAGTGACAGGGCAGGAGCCGTGATTAGGCATGTGCAGGAGACGTAACCATGCAGGAGAGGTAACCAGGCAGGAGCGGTGAACGGACAGGAGCAGTGAACGGATAGGGGCAGTGAACGGATAGGGGCAGAGAGCGGATAGGGGCAGTGAACGGGACAGGAGAAGTGTACGGGACAGGAGAAGTTAACGGGACAGGAGAAGTGAACGGAACAGGAGAAGTGAACGGACAGGAGAAGTGATAGGACAGGAGAAGTGAGGGGGCTGGAGAAGTGAGGGGCAGGAGTGCTGACCAGACTGGAGCAGTAAACAGGCAGGAGCGGTGAACGGGCAGGAGCGGTGAAAGGGCAGGAGCGGTGAACGGGCAGGAGTGGTGACGGGGCAGGAGTGGTGACGGGGCAGGAGTGGTGACGGGGCAGGAGAAGTGAGGGGGAAGGAGAAGTGACGGGTCAGGAGTGGTGACGGGGCAGGAGTGGTGACGGGGCAGGAAAAGTGAGGGGGAAGGAGAAGTGACGGGTCAGGAGAAGTGACAGGGCAGGAGAGGTGATGGGGCAGGAGAGGTGACGGGGCAGGAGAGGTGACCAGGCAGGAGAGTTGACCGGGAAGGAGAATTAACGGACAGGAGAAGTGATGGGGCAGGAAAAGTGACGGGCAGGAACAGTGATGAGGCAGTAAAAGTGACGGGCAGAAGAAGTGGTGGGTTAGGAGCAGTGACGGGACCGGAGAGGCGACAGGAAAGGAGAGGTGACGGGGCAGGAGCGGTGATTAGGCATGTGCAGGAGAGGTAACCGGGCAGGAGCGGTGAACAGACAGGAGCAGTAAACAGACAGGAGCAGTGAACGGACAGGGGCAGTGAACGGATAGGGGCAGTGAACGGAGGGGCTGGAGAAGTGATGGGACAGGAGAGGTGATGGGACAGGAGAAGTGATAGGACAGGAGAAGTGAGGGGGCAGGAGAAGTAAGGGGGCAGGAGAAGTGAGGGGGCAGGAGTGCTGACCAGACAGGAGCAGTGAACGGGCAGGAGCAGTGAATGGGCAGGAGCAGTGAACAGGCAGGAGAAGTGACGGGGCAGGAGAGGTGACGGGGCAGGAGAGGTGACGGAGCAGGAGAAGGGACGGGGCAGGAAAAGTTACGGGGCAGGAGAGGAGACGGTCAGGAGCAGTGAAGGGACAGGAGAGGTAACGGGGCAGGAGAGGTGATGGGGCAGGAGAAGTGACGGGCAGGAAAAGTAACGGGGCAGGAGAGGTGACGGTCAGGAGCAGTGACGGGACAGGAGAGGCGACAGGAAAGGAGAAGTGAGGGGGCAGGAGAAGGGATGGGGCAGGAGAAGTGATGAGCAGGAGCTGTGATTAGGCATGTGCAGGAGAGGTAACCTGGCAGGAGCGGTGAACTGACAGGAGCAGTGAACGATAGGGGCAGTGAACGGATAGGAGCAGTGAACGGGGCAGGAGAAGTGATGGAACAGGAGAAGTGATGGGACAGGAGAAGTGAGGGGGCAGGAGGAGTGAGGGGGCAGGAGAAATGAAGGGGCAGGAGTGCTGGCCAGACAGGAGCAGTGAATGGTCAGGAGTGCTGACCGGGCAGGAGCAGTGAATGGGCAGGAGCAGTGAACGAGCAGGAGCAATGAACGAGCAGGAGCAATGAACGAGCAGGAGCGGTGAACGGGCAGGAGCGGTGACCGGGCAGGAGTGGTGATGGGGCATGAGTGGTGATGGGGCAGGAGTGGTGATGGGGCAGGAGTGGTGACGGGGAAGGAGAAGTGATGGGGAAGGAGAAGTGACAAGCAGGAGCGGTGATTAGGCATGTGCAGGAGAGGTAACCTGGCAGGAGCGGTGAACGGACAGGAGCACTGAACGGATATGGGCAGTAAACGATAGGGGCAGTGAACGGATAGGAGCAGTGAACGGGGCAGGAGTAGTGATGGGACAGCAGAAGTGATGGACCAGGAGAAGTGATGGGGCAGGAGAAGTGAGGGGCAGGAGAAATGAAGGGGCAGGAGTGCTGACCAGACAGGAGCAGTGAATGGTCTGGAGTGCTGACCGGGCAGGAGTGCTGACCGGGCAGGAGCAGTGAATGGGCAGGAGCAGTGAACGGGCAGGAGCAATGAACGAGCAGGAGCAGTGAACGGGCAGGAGTGGTGACCGGGCAGGAGTGGCGATGGGGCAGGAGTGGTGACGGGGCAGGAGAAGCGATGGGGCAGGAGAAGTGACGAGCAGGAGCGGTGATTAGGCATGTGCCTGAGAGGTAACCTGGCAGGAGCGGTGAACGGACAGGAGCAGTGAACGGCTATGGGCAGTGAACGGATAGGAGCAGTGAACGGATAGGAGCAGTGAACGGGGCAGGAGAAGTAATGGGACAGGAGAAGTGATGGGACAGGAGAAGTGATGGGGCAGGGGAAGGGAGGGGGCAGGAGAAATGAAGGGGCAGGAGTGCTGACCAGATAGGAGCAGTGAATGGTCAGGAGTGCTGACTGGGCAGGAGTGCTGACCAGGCAGGAGCAGTGAATAAGCAGGAGCAGTGAATGGGCAGGAGCGGTGACCGGGCAGGAGTGGTGATGGGGAAGGAGAAGTGATGGGGCAGGAGAAGTGATGGGGCAGGAGAAGTGACAGGGCAGGAGTGGTGATTAGGCATGAGCAGGAGCGGTAACTGGGCGGGAGCAATGAAAAGACAGAAGCGGTGAACGGGGCAGGAGCATTGTACGGGGCAGGAGCAGTGAATGGAGCAGGAGCAGTGAACAGGGCAGGAGCGGTGAACGGGGCAGGAGCAGTGGACGGGGCAGGAGCAGTGGACGGGGCAGGAGCAGTGGACGGGGAAGGAGCAGTGGACGGGGCAGGAGCAGTGGACGGGGCAGGGGAAATGACAGGGAAGGAGCGGTGACGGGGTAGGAGAAGTGACTTGTACTTATGTTCCTTGCCTATTTATTTATATACTATTGCATGACATCCACTGATGTGTCTGCAAAGCATACCTGTTGCCCCGAATTTTTGTCCTGAATTTTGACCTCCTGTCTTGAATTTTTGTCCTGAATTTTGACCCCTTGTCCTGAATTTTTACACTCACCATCCTGAATTTGTCCGCATTGTTCCTGCTTCTATTTCGCACGCTTTACATAAACCTTTATTCCCTAAGAGTATTTGCTTTTTCCTGAATTAAACCTCAAATAAACATGTTTATCCATTGTTTGAATCAAATAACGTTATAAGTTGTAAATGGTCAGTGAAATGCTAAACGTACAAAAAATTGGTATGTTGTGCGATTTCTAGCCACACCCCTGGCTCCGCCCACTGATCCAATCTTCGGTTATTCCCGCCCCCTGATTCTCCACCCACAGTTCCCCTACTTTTTATTCCCCACTTCTACCACTGTGCTAGACACTAGACCCTTTAAGCCACTCTCACAGGTTCCTGTTTTCTCTGTTTGTGGCTTTTTTTCGTCGTATGCTTTTCCCTCTCTTCCATTCGGTAAATATATTTTGCGGAAAAATAAGTGGCTGTCCCCAAAAATAACTTCCGGTGCTCCCCACTGGCAACCTCTGGCTCAAATTAAGCACCGGTCACTAGTCACTTTCATATAACTCCCATTTTTCCCCAAATATGTTATTCAAGAGCAAGGCCAGCCATAAGCAAACTGAACTGCTCCAGTACAAACAGCCTGGGACAAACTGCCAGGCCAAGGCCCTGCTGAACAGGAACACAAACAACCCCAGACCAGGTGCAGCCTAGTTGGGCCTCGTCGCTGAAGTGCAGCTTGAGTCCAATGGCACCTAAAGAAGCAAAGGGTGTCATTTAGAGCATGGCAGTGTGTCTACAACCACGACTGAGGCACTCCCTGTGGCAGCTACCTGCAGCTTGCCAGATATTTCTTTATTTCGCTTCCAGTCCATCGCTCTGTTTCCCAGAAGCAGCTTCTACCTTCATAGCGGGGAGCTTCATTGAGAAAAAGATAATTCGATGCAATGTCAGCATGGCGGAACTGTCAACGTTTTTCTCATTTTCCAATGACAGAACTCGAAAATATATACTCAATTGCACGCATGAGCGGCGCGAGGAACGTTGCTGTTTGGAATAGCGAATAGCCACATTTATCCTTGACAGAGAATTTAGAGTGAATTGATTGGCCAAAATAGGCTCATCATTTCAGGAACTTCTGCTTCTGTAAAGTGAGGTGATTAATTCACTTTCCTGGTGTATGCCGGTTGGTTTCTTCACACCGCCCCGTGCGCGTCTGTTCTCTTCTTTCGTTCGCCGGAGTCTCATTGGCTGTGGGTGTCTCTGGCTGCTCAGCCACAGACAGGCCTGCGAGGGCGGTCTGCTACCTGCAGCCTTGGTTTCAGGCACGCTCCATTGTCCGTGTCGGTACCGTGGGAAACCACGCGGTCACACAGAGCCACATACCTTCCCCAGAGGCTTAATTGATACGTGTCCTCGTTAATTGTTCGCTGGCTCGGCGTGATTCACACAGACAGCACTCCGTGATGCGCTGCGTGGCCCACTTCCCGGTGCAACTGGGCGCGGAGTTGGCCGACTGCTTGACTGGGATATCTGGTTGCTTTGGTTGGCCTGACTTGTCGAGGCCGCCCTCTGCTGGCACCTTCAGCGTCAGTAGAGGTAGAAAAGCCACAAGATTCAGAGAGAGAGCAGAGCCGACCCGTGTGCCTTTACAGCCGCGTCCTTTCTGCTAGAGATGTTTTAAAGGCGGGTGAGTCCCTGAAAGCTCGACAGCTGCCTGACTCTGGCATGGTTACAGAAGAAAGCCATGTCCCCTTTAGGTCGTCCCCCTAGAACTCGTGTAGTAGCCCTCAGAGACAATCAGGAACAAGTTAATACACATGCAGTTGGGCATCAACAGAGTGCTTTATGACTTCTTACGCAATCCTCTCAGCACAGGCCAATATTTATGACATGCTGTCATGGTGTTAGCCCTCTGAATGTCCCTCAAATAGAGGTCTCAGATAGCTATTTTAATAAGTAATAGCAGCCCGTCCCGACGTTGTCCGGGTATGAATTGCTGCCGGCCAGTAGTATATTGTTTTGTAGGATTTCGTTTTGATAGCATTTCTTATCTGTGACAGGCTTGTGAAACGCTCCGATTCACAGTGCACTGCTGATGCACTTAAGAGTGCGCGTTCAGTAGTGTGTGAACTCGAGTTTCCCTACTTTATTTTTCCTTGCAATATTATATAGCGCGAACTCGACAACATGGCATGAGCACCATTTACATTATAGAAGAACACATTCATTTGTGGTTGGCACGGAGAGACAAAGCGATTTGCCTGGAATCACCGGATGTTTAGCTGATGCCGAGATTCGAACCTAGCTCCCCAGCTCTAAAGTTCGCAATTCTAGAACTTGTGGCGGGATGTGTATCTAAAAGTGTATGTCGGTGCTGGCCATCAATGAGAGAGACCTGTGCATTTTTCAAATGTGTGGTGAAAAAAATGAGTATGTTGCTGGAGATGTGGGCCGCCGTGCCATCAATGTACTTACTGGGGGAGGGTAAACACCCATTATTCCGCAACTTTCTTTCCGCATACCATCACTCCGCATACTTTCATTACAAAAGTACCATGACTCCGCAATGCCATTATAACGCATGGCATTACATTTGATATGCTTTTACCACGCATACATTTACAACGAAATTCGTTGTAAATGCATGAATGGTAAAAGCATGTTTTTTTTCATGTTTGGATAAGGTAAGTATGGGTATAGGGGTATATGTTTTGGGGTACTGAGGTATATGTTTTGGGGTGTTTGAGTATTTTACGGGTTCAGATATAGTTTTGGGTTATGGGGTACAGGGGTAGTTTTAGGGTTTAGGGATAGGTATGGGTTTTGGGGTATAGGGATATTTTTAGGGTTCAGGGCTAGGTTTGGGTTTGGGGGTATAGAGGTATTTTCAGGGTTCAGGGGTAGGTTTGGGTTTTGGGGTACAGGGTTATTTTTAGGGTTCAGGGCTAGGTTTGGGTTTTGGGGTACAGGGGTATTTTTAGGGTTCAGGGGTAGGTTTGGGGTACAGGGGTATTTTAAGGGTTCAGGACTAGGTTTGGGTTTTGGGTATAGGGGTATTTTAGGGTTCAGGGGTAGGTTTGGGTTTTGGGGTACAGTGGTATTTTTAGGGTTCAGGGCTAGGTTTGGGTTTTGGGGTACAGGGGTATTTTTAGGGTTCAGGGGTGCGTTTGGGTTTTGAGGTACAGGGGTATTTATAGGGTTCAGGGCTAGGTTTGGGTTTTGGGTTACAGGGGTATTTTTAGGGTTTAGGGATAGGTTTGGGTTTGGGGTACAGGGTGAATTTATAGGGTTAAGATGGGTTAGTGTTTAAGCGTGTTGGGGTATTTTAAGGAGTATGGGTGGGTTATGATTATGGGGTGCATGGGTATTTAAAGGGAGCAGGGTGGGATTAGCACACGATATGAGACATGGCATGAAGGGCGGAACGTACCACATGCCCCCAGCGTTTGTCACGCCCCCAGCACACGCCCACAGCACAACGCAGACACGCCCACAAGGGACTACTTTGCTGGCACAGTTCTTTTACCCTTTAAATGTATATGGTGGGTGTCTGCATAGCCTATGTCCTTCTGCTGCAACTGCCCTTTCCAACGCTGTATTTGGTGTTGTGATTGGTGCTGTGGTTCCTGAGATTACCCGCCTCAAAGGTTTGGGCTCTCTCTTTATTATATTATAGTATGGATATGGGAAGAACTGAGAACCATTGAAGGCTTAAACAGTAGACATAACATGCGGAGACTGACAGCCACTTGAAACTATAACACCTATCAAGATCTACTCTAGGATGAAATGCATGCGATGAAGCACCTATAAGGCCAGGGTCGGATTGGTATCGCGGGCACTCGGGCAATGCCCGAGGGGTGGTATCCGAGTTCCAGCTGTGGGCTGCTTTTTTGGGCAGCCTGGGGGTGATTTGGGCGGTGTCTGTGTTGGTAGGATGCGTCCAAAGGCCCAGTGGGTGTCTGAGTGGCCTTTCTGGAGGCAGATGGGCGTCCATTGCCTCCCTTTGATCAACGGGCAGAGGTGACACTCCCTTTCTCTCGCTGGGCCGGCCCATTAATGTATGCATATTGAGCGGGGGCACGGGGCCTGAGCAAAATTTGGCCTCACTTGTTTGCAGATGTTTCACCAGTGTGAACTAAACCGTGCATTTTTTTTAACCCCCCCCCCTCTCCTTTTTTTTCCAAATAAAATTTCACCGAAGCAGTGTTTTGCAGAAGGGCAATATGCAAATGTGGGCCACATTTTTTAGCGTGCCCTGCCCGAATTTTATCCTCAATCCAACCATGTATAAGTCAACACTGTCTGCGTTCATGTGGGAAGCTAGAAGTCTTATGGCACCAAAGACCCACAGAGACACCATGAACTATAGGCCATATTGAATCCTGTCCATGATGAGTATGGCATTATCACAAATGGGGTTACCCTATAAAGTCAAAAGGACCTGGGTATTGTTAGGTACAGAAAAAGAGTGGTCCAAGACTAATGTTACTTGAAATTCAAAACATTTTTTTTCATAAATATATTTGTTAATGCACATGAGATCATAGACACACATAGAACATCAGAAGTAATGTAAAGGCCACTACCAAAGAAGGTTGGTACCTCGAATGTAATCATTCAACCAATCTATACTACTATAATAAAGGAAGAACTTTCAGCCTTTGAGGCGGGTAAACTCGGGAACCACAGTGCCAATCCACACACCCGTTACACCGTTGGAATCGTCAGGGTGTGTAGATGGTTATAGGCTACATAAATTTTTTTTAAAAACTTTATTAAAAAAATTTACAGTAAAAAAAAGTAGTCCTTCCGAAGTAGCGCCGGCCGCGACGTGCGTGCTCGCGTCAGGAGCGCGTGGAGGAGCGGCGTCCAGGAGCGCAACGAGGAGCTGCGGACATGGCGCGGGGGAGGAGCAGTGACGTGAGGAGCAGCGGACAGGCCAGCGGCGGTGCGAGCAGCGGACAGGCTGGAGGAGCGGCAGCTGAGGTAAGGGAGCGGTGGACATGGTGCGGGGGAGGAGCGGTGACGTGAGGAGCAGCGGACAGGCCCGCGGCGGTGCAAGCAGCGGACAGGGGAGAGGAGTGGCGGCTGAGGTAAGGGGACCCATGTCGGGGCAGGCGGGGGACGGGCTGGGCAGGGGCCCGGGCTGCAGGAGAAAAGAGAATGATCCTGTGTTTTTATGGTGAAACAGCAATCATTAACACACCTCTAGGCCAAAAAGATTAGCTATGATGTAAGCTTACCCAGCCAATGTACACTCTGTAGAACGGATTGGTCAGCTGTACACCTCTGCAAAGAAGAACAGACATATTTAAAGCAGTATATCAGCAGCGGACAGGCGGGAGGAGCGGCGGATGAGGTAAGGGGACCCATGTCGGGGCAGGCGGGGGTCAGGGCAGGCGGGAGTCGGGGCAGGTGGGGGACGGGCCGGGTGGGGGCCCGGGCTGCTGGACAACGTCAGGGCGGGCGGGGGTCAGGGAAGCCTGTTGCTCCCGGACAAGGTCGGGTGTGGGCTGCTAGTGAGTTATATTGAAAGATTACTGTTCACCTGCCTTGAGGCCTACACCCTGGGTGCTCACTTGACTCAGTTTTTTGATATCCCCCACCACCGTCCTGAGGAAGACCCTCTGCTGAGAATCTTACTCACCCTTATGCAATTGGGTCGTAACGTCGATGCCCCCAAATTGGCCTACACTCTTTATCTGCCCCCCTACATCAGATGCACAGATGATACTTCACTGTGAAGATTAACATCTTAAAACAATGTATGCAACTGTTTCTATGTGGGTAGGCCGAATTATCTCGTAAGGGAGACCATTACAACCCATGTTGGCTCCCTATATATAATTTTTGTAAATATTTTTAAGGATCGCCTATGCTACTACCATTGCTTTTCCTTTTTCCATTTATTCTTTCACCTGAGGACTACCTTTTCACGTACCTCTTCTTTCTGGTAATAATCGTGTGGATACAACATTGTATATTAGAAATAACCAAAGTGTGTTTCTACAATATAACTCATTGGTTGAATGATTAAATTCGAGGTATCAACCTTCTTTGGAAGTGACCTTTACATTACTTCTGATTTTCTATGTGTGCCTATGATCTCATGTGCATTAACAAGTGTATTTATGATAAAAAATGTTTTGAATTTCATGATGAGTATGGATCTAAATATTTGTGGGATTTCTTGACTAATTTACTGAGAGGGGTGATATCTGGCTTGACACCCAGGCCAGTATGGCTTCCTGCCAAATCGGAGTGGGAGTCAAAATATACAAAGACTAGTCCAAGGTGTGAAGGAGGTGTTTGGCATTCAAGAAGAATAAGCTCTGGCACCAACTGACCAGAGCCAAATGGCAGTCAGTCCCATAGGAAGGAAAAACCTCTTCCAAGAGTTACAAGGCATGTTTATTTTGTGAAGAGCTATAGCATGCACTGAAATCTTGTAAATCAGACACACACCCTGGTTGCAACTCAGTTCAACAGTTTGCCAGCTGGGAGCTAGGATATGAATAGACTGGGCTCCCCTTTGAACCTGGCAGTGAAGGTGCTTGCCTGTCTGTTACAAAATGTGCTCAGAAATCCTGACAGGGCTACAGGAGAATAGTGTGTCAATACAAGATTATATGTTGGCATATCCACGTACCCCTCAGTTTTTGGATAATTTGTTTTAGTATACTGACCCATTCGGTAGACTGTCCTTTCTTACCATGATTTGGAGCATTGCAAGAATACTTCAGCGGGGGCCTGATACAACACAGAAATAAGGATAATCACCTGTTTTCGGGCTGGACTGTTCCCATGAGGCACAGGGTCAAGGCTGATTTGCATATGGCCATGTCTGAACTGGGGTGGTGTGGAGTGCAAAAAAACAATGGATTTAGGCCCAGATCTCTGTACTGGGGTGAATGTATGACATTGTTCTGCATTCTGTCAATCAACTGTTGTTTTTGCATTTGTCACCCCGAGTGGGAAGGGTATGCTCAGACGTGAGTCCTGTGCTCTCCACACCACTGGAGTCAAGCTATCCTGGCTGATGATGGCTGATGTTATGTTATGTTATCTGTATCTTTTATAGCGCTCGGCTACTCCAAGGAGTGTCCCGGCGCTTTTATTTTTAACCTGTAACAGGGAACACAACAGGGCAAATAAAAAGGAACCAGAAATCAAAAGAAAAAGCATATCTAAAGAGCAAAAAGGCCCTTCCTAAAAGCTAACAGGTTGGAGGTGCTACGCAGTGACACGGGCAAAGTGTTCCATAGCTGTGGCGCCAACAGCCTGAAAGACCGGCCCCCAATGCGTGCCCTTTTTACCCGAGGAACCACGGCAAGGAACAAAGACTCGGATCTCAGGGATCGGGCAGGATGGTAGAAGGCTAGCCTCTTTTGAAGATATTTCGCTCCAGAAGCGTGAAGAGCCTTGTGAGCCAAGGTCAAGGCCTTAAAAACTATCCGCTTCCGGATAGGCAGCCAATGAAGTGACTGCAGGAGGCCAGAGGTTCTGGCTCACCCGTGGAGGCCAAAAATAGCCCGTGCTGCCGAGTTCTGGATCACCTGCAGCCGTTGCAAGAGGTACTCCGGCAGGCCGAGATAAAGGACATTAGAATAGTCCAATCTCGAGCCAATTTAGGCCTAAACCGTGATTTTCCTATGATCTTCCGGGAGCAGAGGAAGAAACTTGCGAAGCATCCTGAGGAGGCCAAAGCATGTTCCCGTTAAGCCCAGGATCTGTGATCTCAATGTCAGGCCGTTATCGATCTTGACCCCCAGATTCTTGGCTAGCTGGGAAGAGCCTGCTGGAGGAAACATGTTGACAGGCCACCATTCCTGCCAATCTGGATCAGACTGACAACCAAAGAAGAGTACCTCAGATTTATCTGAGTTGCACTTGAGGCTGTTAAGCTGGAACCAGTTAGCCCCAAGGCACCCACGGATACTCTCTCCGTCAAAATCTGCTCCCTTCCCACACGTAAAGAGGAGCTGGGTATCATCAGCGTAGGATACGATCTGGGCCCCGAAAGACTTCGCCAGTGCCGCCAGAGGGTTCATAAAGATGCTGAAGAGAGTCTGGCTCAACACTGAGCCCTGCGGGACTCCGACTCCCAGTGGTGGCATCACGGCAGAGCAAGGGGAGGCCCAGACCATTTGTCGGCGGCCAGCCAAAAAAGATCTAAACCAGCTGAGCACTGTCCCCCTCAGACCGATCTCATAAAGTCTGGTGAGGAGGCCCTCATGGAGGACGGTGTCAAATGCCGCCGACAAATCAAGCATCACAAGCATGGCTTTGCCTCCTGAATCCAGTACCTCCTTGATTGCCTCCGACACTTCCAAAAGCGCCGTTTCGGTGCTTAAGTTGGTACGGAAGCCGGATTGGGTGGAATGCATCAAATTGTGGGATTCTAAAAAATTGGAGAGCACAGTGTGCACATGCCTGTCCAGGATCTTAGCGAAAGCAGGCAGGAGAGAGATGGGCCTGTAGTTGGCGAGAACCTCAGGATCTAAATCAGGCTTCTTGAGTAGAGGAATGATCATCGCCTGCTTCCAAGCCTGCGGGACCACCCCCACACCCAAGGAAAGATTCAGAATGGGATTCACCAGAGGATTAATGACCTCCGCCACTTTCGCCAAAAATTTGGCAGGGCAGGGATCACGAGGCGATCCGGATTTTAGTTTGGCCATAAGTTCCAAGGACGTGGCAACTGAAAGTGGCCAAAATTCTGCCAAAACCGGATCCGAACTAGCTATAGAATCTGACCCACCCTCAGTGCTGGGAGAAATTCCAGCCACCCTCAGGGGGAAAGAGTCCTGGATCAATTTTATCTTGGTGGTGAAAAAGTTGTCAAGGGCTCTTACCCACGGCTCCGAAGGAGCTGCCTGGGTCGAATTTGTGCGTGGGGCCGTAAATTCCCTCACAATAGTAAAAATCTCTTTGCACGAGTTGGCGGCAGTCTCAATCCTGATAGCCAGAAACCAGTCCTAGGATGCTTGATTCCGGTCCAGGGAAGACATGGCTTGGCAGTTCGGGCTGGACTGTTCCCATGAGGCACAGGGTCAAGGCTGATTTGCATATGGCCATGTCTGAACTGGGGTGGTGTGGAGTGCAAAAAAACGATGGATTTAGGCCCAGATCTCTGTACTGGGGTGAATGTATGACATTGTTCTGAATTCTGTCCATCAACTATTGTTTTTGCATTTGTCACCCCGAGTGGAAAGGGTATGCTCAGACGTGAGTCGCTGATAGCCAGAAACCGGTCCTAGGATGCTTGATTCCGGTCCAGGGAATACATGGCTTGGCAGTTCAGGCTGGACTGTTCCCATGAGGCACAGGGTCAAGGCTGATTTGCATATGGCCATGTCTGAACTGGGGTGGTGTGGAGTGCAAAAGAACGATGGATTTAGGCCCAGATCTCTGTACTGGGGTGAATGTATGACATTGTTCTGCATTCTGTCCATAAACTGTTGTTTTTGCATTTGTCACCCCGAGTGGGAAGGGTATGCTCAGACGTGAGTCCCGTGCTCTCCACACCACTGGAGTCAAGCTATCCTGGCTATTGACGGCTGATAGACAGAAACCGGTCCTAGGATGCTTGATTCCGGTCCAGGGAAGACATGGCTTGGCAGTTCGGGCTGGACTGTTCCCATGAGGCACAGGGTCAAGGCTGATTTGCATATGGCCATGTCTGAACTGGGGTGGTGTGGAGTGCAAAAAAACGATGGATTTAGGCCCAGATCTCTGTACTGGGGTGAAGGTATGACATTGTTCTGAATTCTGTCCATCAACTGTTGTTTTTGCTCCTGTTTTCAATAGCATAGAAAACGTATTTATTCCACTGTTTGGGGGTAAATACTACAAATACTAATGCCCAAAAACTGAAACTCGATAAAGTGATAAATGACCTAAAGAGCTCTGGCTTGGTCTACCATTGTGACTGATGAGACTAGTGTCATTGAAAGAGTTTTTGGGGGCCAGGGCAAAACATGGAAGACAGCCATGTGTACTGTAAATGTAATACATTTTTGTAGAGGGGTTGTTCGGCATTATGCAGGTGCAGATAAAAGTCATGTTATGAAACAGTTAAGAGACTGCCATACTTAAATGCACACTAGAAAGCCAAATCACCTCCTTTATAGAACTTTGGCTTCTCAGTAATTTGGCTATACTTTCCAGCGACTATACCAGCAATTCTAGACATGGCTGAAATGCATTAAAAGAGAAGGTATCAGTACTTCTTACCAAGAGCATTTAGTAACAAATAACAAAGGGTGCCATTGTTCAGCAATTTACAAAAAACAATGGGGATCAAGTAACAATGGTTAGACTTTAATAGGACTTATATAACCGCAATGCAAGGTGATTTGTGGATCTTACACTAAGATCTCTTGTAGAAAATAAAGACCTAAATTGTGAACTTAAATCATATTGGGCCAGATGTATTGGCAAAAGCATAATAAGCTATAAATACATTTTTGTACCACCCCAGGGACAGCTCCTGCTATCTGCCAAGGTCCCCAACCTCAAGAGACAGCAGTTTGCTTTCACTTGGCAGGAGATGTGACAGCTTCCGACAAGCAAAAGCAAACAGTAACACTGCTCAATTCAATTCAATTCAATTCAGTTAATTTGTATAGCGCGCCACATACCCAGAGGGTCTCAAGGCGCTTGGAGAAGGGTGGGGAGTTGCTTGTCGAAAATCCATGTTTTAAGTTGCTTTCTGAATGCTAAGTGGTTCTGAGTGAGTCGCAGGTGGGTGGGAAGTGAGTTCCAGGTTTTAGCCGCCAGGTAGGAGAAGGATCTTCCTCCCATAGTGGTTTTGTTGATGCGAGGTACAGCAGCAAGGGCTTGGTTGGAGGAGCGTAGCTGGCGGGGGGGGGTGTAGAAGGAAAGTCGTGTGTTGAGGCATTCGGGTCCGAGTTCGTAAAGTGCTTTGTGTGCGTGGGTTAGGAGGCGGAATGTTATCCTCTTATTGACGGGGAGCCAGTGGAGGTTTTTCAGGTGACCAGAAATGTGGTCGTTACGCGGAATGTCTAGTATGAGTCTAGCTAATGCGTTCTGGATGCGTTGGAGTTTTTTCTGGAGTTTTGCGGTGGTGCCGGCGTATAGGGTGTTTCCGTAGTCCAGGCGGCTTGTAACCAGTGCGTGGGTGACCGTTTTTCTAGTTTCGGTGGGGATCCAGCGAAAAGTTTTTTTGAGCATGCGAAGAATGTTGAAACACGATGATGAGACGGCGTTGACCTGTCTGGTCATCGAGAGTGAGTAGTCCAGGATGACGCCCAGGTTCCGTGCGTGGTCTGTCGGGATGGGTGCTTTTCCAAGGGACTCTGGCCACCAGGAGTCGTCCCAGGCAGAGGGGGAAGTTCCTAGGATAAGGACTTCTGTTTTGTCGGAATTCAGTTTCAGACGGCTGTGCTTCATCCAATCGGCTACTTCTTTCATTCCTTCATGTAGGTTTGTTTTGGCAGTGTTAGGGTCTTTGGTAAGTGAGTGAGAGGATCAGTTGAGTGTCATCAGCGTAGGAGATGATGTTGAGGTTGTGTTGGCGTGCGATGGCCGCGAGGGGGCTCATGTATACGTTGAAGAGGGTGGGACTGAGTGAAGATCCTTGTGGCACGCCACAGATGACTTCAGTGGCCTCTGACTTGAATGGTGGGAGGCGGACTCTCTGGGTTCTTCCGGCAAGGAACGAGGTGATCCAATCCAGTGCTTTACCTTGGATTCCGATGTTTCTGAGGCGGTGTAACAGGGTTCTATGACAGACTGTGTCGAAGGCTGCAGAGAGGTCAAGGAGGATGAGGGCGACTGTGTCTCCATTGTCCAGTAGAGTTCGAATGTCGTCTGTTGCTGCGATGAGTGCGGTCTCCGTGCTGTGTTTTGCTCGGAAGCCGGACTGTGAGGCGTCGAGGGATTTGTTGGTTTCGAGGAAGGCGGCGAGTTGGTTGTTGACAGCTTTCTCGATGACTTTGGCCGGGAATGGAAGGAGCGAGATGGGGCGGTAGTTTTTGAGTTCAGAGGGGTCAGCTGTGGGTTTTTTCAGTGGGCGGGAGCAGGGAAACTGCTCCTGCTCACTTGGAGCAGAGTTTTCATCTGTTTCCCTGCCTGCTGCCAAGTGGGCAGGAAAACAGATGACAGAATTGCTCCCACATGCAGGAGCAGCATTTTTTGCTCCTCCTTACATGTGTGAGCCCTGGAGGTGGGGATCCGGCAGGGACCATGGGGGCATTGAGGCTCCCCCCACGGCCCCCAGCATAGTACACTGGGTGGGATCCATGGCACATAGGAGCAAGGGGCCAAGGGATGGGGTCCCTGGGGTCAACATTGGCCTGGGGAGGGGGGGGGCATGAAGCCCCCTCCCCCATTGAATTTTGGCCAGGCCCCAGGAGATGGGGTCCCCAGGCCGAAATTGGCTCAGGGAGATGACAGCGGTTCCCAACTTAATACACTGGGTGCCCTGTGGGGAGTCACATGGACCCCCCATTGACTTTTGGCCAGGCCCTGGGGGATGGAGTCCCTGTGGCCGAAAACAGCCTGGGTGGGTGGTTACATGCCCCCCCGCCCCTATTGAATTTTGGCCCAGGGGGATGGGGTCCCGGGGCCAAAATCAGCCCGGGGAGGGGGGCCGCATGGCTCTGTACTCTAGGAACAGTACATTGATGATATATTTGTCAACTGGAGGGGATCAGAACAACTGGCCATTGAGTTTGTTGACAATCTCAACATTGAATTAAACGTAAGATTGACTAGCCCGATTGACAAAGTGTCTCTGGAATTTCTAGATCTGAAATTAGAAACTTGCAATTCACATATCAGTACCAAATTGTTCTGGAAGGGTACTGCTGGCAATAGTGTATTGCACACCACCAGTAGCCACCCGAAATGCTGATACAGAGTATACCTTATGGCGAGCTTATCAGAGCAAGCAGGAACTGTAGTTGTGCTGTAACTTTTGAGCCAGATAAAAGTGTGATGCTACAGAGATTTCGTCAGAGGGGGTACAATGCCAAACCACTTTAAATAGCAGTGAGCAAGGTGGATGGGATTAAGAGAAAAACTTCTTAGAAGCCCAGAGAGGGGTATTAGATGATGGCAAACAAATCTGGTTCGTTACCACCTACAGCAGGGGTCTCCAAACCGGTCCTGGAGGGCCGGATCCATGCCAGATTTTTAAAATAACTACATGTATCTCAATGGGGATATCCAAAAAATCTGGCATGGATCTGGCCCTCCAGGACCGATTTGGAGACCCCTGACCTACAGCAAACAAGCTGACAATATTTAAAATATTTTGAGCAGACATTGCTATATGCTTCATACTGAAGATAATATAGCAAAATATGTACCTACACAACCTAGTGTCACCTTCCGAAGGAATCAGAATTTGATGGACATGCTGTGCAGATATGTGGTTAGCAAGACCCAAGATCCGATTAGCTGGATATGTACACCAGGCTTCGTGTCATGTTTCAACTGCAAAGTAAATAAATCTAGCAAAAAGATAAAAACAAAATAACCATGTCAGATTCCAGAAAAGAGTTCAAATCCAAAAGGGCCTGTCTTGCAATTCTGGCTTTTGTAGGCATGCTGAGAGGCGCCCATGCGATTTGTTTCACATATAGATTGCAAAAAATAAATGGAACCCAAGTAATCTGAGAGGGACCTGGGGTACAAGTAATTATACAGGAACAATGGTTCCTCACAACATAGATACATGACAGTAATTAACACAGTGATATAATAAAGACTGTGTTGTAGAAATCCCAATAGGAATATAAATACTTTTATTTACATCATGAATAAAAGGGAAAACATCGAAAGTGAGACAGTATTCAAGAAGAATGATTTGAAGGACTCAGGCATAATCATGTACAATCAACAGTTAGGCCACAGACACATGGAGAGCGCCATTGCACAATGCATAGTAGTAATATAAACATTTCAGTGTCAACGTTCTAAGGTCAACAGTGTTTCGATCCCTAACATAGTAATAGGATCATCATCCGGACTAGGAGAATACGGTCAGAGAAAGAAGGATGCCTAATCGAACCAAACAACAAGAACAATCAGTCCGGCAACAGGTTGTCCTTTTCCCTAGTTATCTGCCAATGGAAACCTGATGAGTTACCGTCTGTTTCCCAGGGCCTGAGCTGGCAATTGCATGGCTGGCTTGGTGAAGTGTTGTGTTCCTGTGTTGCTTGAATATGTAGTGAGCCTCTTGTATTTCACTGGGGTGAAAGTATGTTTTGTATAGTGTAATATGTGGTGCAGTTTGCATTAGATGTACCTTTTTTATAAATGCCTGACCTAACACTACTTTGTAGATTTTTGGAAGAATAAATAACTCTTTCAGCTATGTCTTGTAGATATTGTTACATCTACAATCCAGCTGTTGGAACCCAACACTGTGAGGCTTCACATAAGTGCGGTATATATGTTTTTTTTTAAAACTTTTTTTTATTAAAACATATGTGCAATCCACCAATACAGAGAGTAGGTAACAAGCATAACCTTTTTGGCAAATACAGGAGCAAGTTGTACACTTTTGCACACATCTGTTCAGTTCATTGATGCGACACCCAAACCACCCATAGGCACCCCCATTTGTCCCTCCCCTCCACCCCCTCCCTGTCAGGCCCTATACTTTTTCCATGGACTCTAATTTTTTCCCATTTTTTGGGGCATCCCCTGCTTTTATATACAATTCTCTCTGCCTGCACCAGTCTAGATCCTCTTCCCAATTGTTAAGTCTCGGTGTGGTCAGTGCCCCCCATAATACTGCTATGTTTCTTTTGGCTATCGCTGCTGTATGTGTGGGCCATCTGTCCTCTCCCGAGACCCCCAGCAGCTGCTAACGTGCGTTAAGTTGTAAGTGCAGGCCCGTTACTTCAGACATCACCCAGACCATTTCCGCCAAATACTGCTGAATTTCCGGGCAAGCCCAAATAGTGTGAAATAAAGTACCTATCCCCCAGCATCCGCTGACGCAGTGACCTGTTTCACATCTTCCCAGCCTGTGTTGGACTGTTCTGGAAGCATACGACCTGTTCAGTGCACAGAGTTTAATTAATTTGGACCGCACGCGTATGGACACCTCCCTAGGACTCTGAATCGCTTCTAGCCAGTCGTCGTCCTCCAGTAATCCCACATCTGCTTCCCATGCTTCTCTTAGCGGTCCTAGGGGGTCCGGAAGATTGTTAATTAGTTTTCGATATGTGAGAGAGACCGCCTTATCTATCATGGGGTCCAGCACCAATCGGTCCAAGTGTGGTATATATTAGTCTACTCCAAATCTAACTATGTACATCATGTAGTGCCGCCTGAACTAGGGATGCGGGGAGTGCTGCAGCACCCCAGGTAACTTTGAGGCAGTTTATTTGTAAAATAGGCAATAAAAAGGCCTCATATATGTTTTTCTTCTGAGAATTTGTTTGTGGAAAGTCATACTGTCAACTGTCAGGCAGTCTCTTGAGATTTACTAGGAGCATACTTTTTAATATGGAAAGTTCTGTTTACATTTCCTTTCCTGACTACAGTTTTGTGGCTGAAAATACTAACGCATGCTCTGGCGCAGGATCGAGTGAAAGGAGACAGCAACAGTATGTTCAAGACTGTGCATTAATTCCCATTTGTGCATTTGGACAAATGATGCAGGATGAGCAAACTTCAAAGGCAGTTTGCACTTTTAAAGGTATGTGTGAAAGTGCACTTTCCATTACTGTATGTGCTGTGTTGTGCACACATTCTCCGATATTAAATATAATTAGGCTACTATGCCACTGCCATTGGCCACCCTTGCATTTACTTTGAAGATGTTACTTGGTTGAGGCATTTCTCTTAAAGTGTTTAAAAATAACTGGTGTTGCAATTTAAGACATTGTAAGGTAATACATTTGCACCTGCAGAAAATAAATGTCAGTGCACCTTCTGACACCATAACTACAAAGGCACAAAAACTGTCTGTGATCTGAGTTCATGCGGTTCTGCTAAATCCAAATTTTCAACATACGTGTGCATTCAGTTTAAGGTATGTGCTTCAATTTAGCAGGCATGGCTTGGCAGTTCGGGCTGGACTTTTCCCATGAGGCACAGGGTCAGACTGATTTGCACATGGCCATGTCTGAACTGGGGTGGCAGAGTGGGCTAAAGAACGGTGATGGATTAAACCCAGATCAGTTGACTGGGGGTGAGTGCTTGTATTGTCAACGCTCCGTCTATCATTTCCTTTGGTTTTTCTCAATATAGCACACAACATTGAAAGTTATTTTGTTCATCCACATTCATATGTATTAATTGCTGTGTGAGGTACAAAGCGAACTGAGATCTGTGCACTTACAACACCCACATTACTAAGAAGCAACACTGCAAAAGTATGTGCTAGCCATGTTCAACCAAATTCACGAATACAAAATCAAAAACATAGATGCCAAAGCAACAACAAAGCATGATATAGATTTGTGCAAATGTAAAAATAAGTATATAATGAACATTTACTTGTGTACCTTTTCGAGATCCAGGCTATTCTATCCTGCTAACAAGTCACAATCAGGCAATTTTAGATAGCAAGCATAAAATGCAATCTGCCATAAACCACCACCTTAATCCAGCATTTAGCACTAGTTTTGTAGCACAAAATGCACCCTTGCGTCCATCATGCAATAGAACACAAACAGCAGCGCAACTTAAATGTGCTCCTGCTGTAGGATATACGTTCTCCAAATTTCTGTTAATTGTGTGAGAAGGCTTAATCGCATTATTATCAGTAATTCCACATCACAGAGTAATGTGGAATTACTGAAATTACTCCAATCACTCCAATGTAATTAAAATATCTCTCAGGCCTTCTCCCATCTTTTGGTACCTGCCCCTCCCAAGCCTCTCAGCACTGCCCCCTCCTAGGACCTTCTTAATGTCAGCTGCCTCACGACTTCACTGAGGGCACGTCAAAGGCAAGCCCGTCTGCACCAGGATCATGCCCAGTATCATGGACCCTGGTCCAACTGAACGCCACTGTTATAATTCCTCTCACTTGCAAGCACTCAACACCAGACGCCGCACGACCATTGACTCTGCTCCACACCTCACTCTCCAGCAGTCATTGCAGCTTCTCATGCAGCATCACTCTCATACCATCCACCACGCACACCTCACCCAGTATCGCATGCATGCTCCTCAACACCAGATCTCTCTGCAAGCATACCACCATGGTCTGGGACCTCATCGAGACACTCTCCCCAGACATCCTTTTTCTCATTGAAACCTGGCTGAACCCATGTTCTGCCTCTGCCATCGCAGAGGCCATCCCCACTGGTTACAAGATCGCCCACCGAGACAGTCACCACAAACCCGGAGGAGCCTTATGATCATCCAGAGAGATACCATCAGCTGCACCACTTCCATGGATATACCCACCGCGTTCATGGAACACATGCATTTTTGACTGTAAGCCAGCCATGCCACGACCATCACACGCACCCTTGCATACCAAGCACCAAGATCACGCAACACCATAAGCAACCTCTTCACTGACTTCATCATTCCCATTGCCATCAAATCCATTCACTTCTTACTGCTCAGCGACCTCAACCCTTCTCGACAGCATTGGACTTGCACAACTTGTCCGAGGCCCGACTCACAATGTAGGACACATCCTCAACCCTGTCTTCACAGCCAGCAACAAGATCACCATCATTCACCTGTCCCCGCTCAAATGGACGGACCACTCCATTGTACTCTCTGACTTTTTCCCTAAAAATATACTCAAGATCTACAGTAACTATGCACCTTAACCCAGTGCAGAAGACC
Source organism: Lissotriton vulgaris (assembly GCF_964263255.1). NCBI lineage: Eukaryota > Metazoa > Chordata > Amphibia > Caudata > Salamandridae > Lissotriton > Lissotriton vulgaris. The sequence goes on along the minus strand of NC_141699.1, from coordinate 411,752,465 downwards.
TCATTAGGAAACTGTTCACCACCACCAAGAACATCCATCAACTAACAAACTGTAGGCCCCTCCCCACAGAAGACACTGCCAGAATTATGAAGAACAACCATTCAAGCACCCCACTGACCACATATACAACTTGGGAAGAACACTGATCAGCGCCAACCTCACCACCATCATCAACACCTCCATCCTTAGTAGAACATTCCCAGATAACTGGAAACATGCAGAGGTCACAGCTTTCCTGAAGAAACCCTTGCAGACCCGGAAGAACTGAGTAACTACATTCCCATCTCGCTCCGCCCATTCCCATCCAAAGTCCTGGTGAAAGAGATTAACATGCAGCTGTCCTCTCACCTAGAACAACATCACCTCCTTGATATGACTCTGTTAGGGTTCCTCAGCAACCACAGCATTGAAAACTCTCTCTTGGCAGCAACAGATGACGTCTGGACCATCATGGACATAGGGGAAACCGCCACTCTCATACTCCTTGGCCTCTTAGCGACCTTCAACACCGTATCCCATGGCACCCTCATCTCTAGACTTCATGACTCAGGAATTCAAGGGCCCGTCCTGAGAAGACTCACCTCCTTCCTCTCCTATAGAACACAATGAGTCACACTACCCCATACAACTCTGAACCAAAGAAGCTCTTTTGCGGAGTCCCCCAAAGATCCTCACTCAGTCTTTTTATTGTGTACATGGCAGCCCTTGCCCGCATCATAAGAGCCCGTGGCATCAACACTGTCTCCTACGCTGAAGACGCGCAGCTCATCCTCTCCCTCCCTGACAACAGCAACACTACCAGAACTAACTTCACCACCAGACCAACGTGGCCAACTGGATAAGGGAGAATGATCTAAAACTCAACATGGACAAAACTGAGATCTTGATCTTCAGCTCCTCATGGAACCCCTCTTTGTGGTTAGCCAAACTGGGACCCATGCCCACCCCAACAGACCACGCCAGAAACCTCACTATCATCCTAGGCGACAAACTCTCTATAAATAAACAGGTGAAAGTAGTGACCTCAGACTGCTTCCTCATTTTCAGAATGCTCTGCAAGGTTTTCAAATAGCTTTGCAGGCACACGAGAGACACTGTCACTCAGGCCCTCACAACCAGCAGACTAAACTACGGCAACAGGCTCTAGGTCGGCATCTCCATCCAGCTCAACTCAAAGACTTCGACCATCCAAAACACCACAGCCAGACTAATCCTAGACTTTCCCAGAAGCACTCACATCACTCTGTACCTTACAAAACTACACTGGGTTCCCATCCAGAAATTATGCCAATTCAAGCTGCTCATCCACGCCTACAAAACCCCAACGACCGATTTCAACTCTATCATCCAACCAGACAACTACGTTCAGCCTCACTCAACCTCACACCTGTCCCCCCGTCCACAGAAACAAGTCAGGAGGACCCTCCCTCTCCTACATTGCCCTCAAGAACTGGAATGGAATGAACTCACTCAACACATCAAGACTGCCCCTTTTTGCCAAGGTTGCTTTGTGCCTTCAACCCTGCTCTGACAATGGGTCAGTTTGTGTTCTTTATTTTATAAGAATACAATGTTTTCCATAATCATAACTTCTCCTGACACAATATTTACCATGGTCATTATGTCTGCTGTGGCTCAGTGTTTCAGAATGAAGCAATATCTTACAATGACACAAACTTGGTGCAAACTTATAGCAATGAGGCTAAAATAGATCCACGTGGTGCAGAAGACTAATGCATACAGGAAAATATGAAGTATTAGATCATTTGTTTAATTCACTATCAAATTTGCCTTTTCTAAAAAAAAAATGTATGGAACCCGAAGGGTAGGCCACAGAACTAGTATATCTAATTTCTCTTTATTGCACCTTCTTTATTTGAAATACCGAGGAAGAAGGGATGTATGTACAGTAAGGGAAAAAAATGGGGACAATCCTTTACCAGCCCCAGATATCATTAGCTACCATCCTATAGTATTAGCCACTCGGTTTTAGATGTCCAGATTCACTATTACCCGAAAAGCTAAAGTACACCAACAAGGGGTCCCACCAGCCACGGTGGAAGATGCGACAGAGGCTTCTTATCTGTTGGGAAAGCTTCAGAGCACAGGGTCGTTTGTGTTAATAGACATTAGTGTTCTCCAGGGGTGTCTTTAAAATAGACCATTGCCAGTCATTAAAGCAATTACTGCTCACGGTTTACCGATTGAAAGTAAGTCCAGTTCCAGTGGTTACATAACGTGATTTAATAACATAAAGAGGCAATGTCGATGGAGAGCATGCTCTCTATAAATTACAATAATTTACCATATTGTAACCACAAATATTTGCAGTATGAGTTCCCAAATGCCCTACTGAACCGCCTCTACTTCTACTGAATAGGTTTGGGTCTTTTAGTACAATTGGTTTTAAGTAGCACCCAGATTTTCAGCAACGCATATTGCTTTAGGAAAGTCATGTCTACGGTCAGCAGCCCCACTCTGAAGATGGTTCCAGCACACTGTGGATCACGGCAGACCAATGAGGGATAAGAGCAGTCCCCGAGCTGCAGCGCCCCCTGCAATGCCGGAACGACAAGCCTGGCCACGAGCGCCCTAGTCTTCGCCACTAGTCTCCCAGCGTGCACCGCTCTGTCTGCGTGCCAGTGAAGGCACAGCACTGGGAGCGAAGTCAAACAGGAACACCGCCGCCCGTCTAGCACACCTGTCACCTGCTCGGCGCTGCTAGACTCCCTCTCATCGTGAACTCTTTGCAATACCATCGAGGTGACTCACGGCCATGAAAGGCCACATGGTACAGCGCGGAAGACGCGGGCACTGCCAACCTTTCACCGACTGAACGCTGTGGCACACCTCACTAGATAGGATGTCTGTCAGCTGCCTCACATACACACCTTTGTTGGGTGCCATGGAAACGGGAACGAACGATTTGCAAACCTCGCCTCTCAGAGCAGCAAAGAATTATTAAAGGCTGTGAGCACTCTCCTGCCACCTGTGGACAAACAGAGATGTTACACCCAGCAAAGAGTGCTGCAAATGTAAACCGCAGGTACAACTGCAAACCCAATAACTTTGCCTTCCATTCACTACAAAAACACAATATACTAACTTAGAACCTTATAAAGTAGTACGTGCAGGAGCATGGCATGGGCAGCAAGATTTGGGTTTGGGTGGGGGGGAGGGGGGTGTTGAACCACAGATTTCTCAACAATTACGTTGGCATATCATGTTAAAATACTTGATACGACCAGCAGGGTGCACGAGGGGGTCTGAAAGAGAAGTGGAAAGTGAGAGAATTGCCGAATGGTATGGCAACTAAGTGAGAGAAAACACAAAATTTAAAAAATAACCAACATTGTTGAAGACTTTCAATACCAAAGAGAGGCAGAGAGTGTGTGTCCGTTTTTTTCCTGTGTGTATGGAAACATTTCTGGTGAAATCAGTCTTACACCTTACAATACCTGACTGAAAGCCCCTGTACCCAACTATTTACCTGAAAATACACTTATTGGGGGAGAGGGGGTGTAACACCCCATACACCACCCCCCATTCTATGTCCCTGGATAAGTGGGACTTGCTTCTCCGACTTCCCTGAAATCCCCTCCAAAACTCCATGCACATGTGCTGCATTGTACACTACACTGTTTGAAGCATGCCTTCAACCCCCATTGGCCGAAATAAACATCCGCGATAAAGCGCTGTGGCATCCAACTCCCTTCCATCTCAGGAAGGGCATTCAGCAACTGATAAAAATCAGAGTGCCTTCAGCATCGTCAGTGGTCTGAAGCGCTATACAAATGCTGCAATACAATGCAATATAATGACAGTGGATGCAAAGTGTGCACACCTAATGGGCCAGAGATTTAAGCATGTAATGAACCATCCTCTGTGCTCTGCGCTCTGTATTATGACAGCAGAGGCTCTCATCCCGAGCATGCACCACCGGAGGCAGTCCAGACACACCCAGGACAACAACACCATCAGAAGGCTCCCCTTCTGGGCACAGCCAGGGATTGAAATGGGAATACAGCAGTTCTGGCATTTACTATCCCAGGGCATCTGTTTGCTACTGGGAAGTACTCGAACTCACTTATTAAAAGTACTGCACCACTGCTGAGAATTGCACAATCTCTCCCTTTTAATCAATCAATATATAATAATGACTTTATTATATCAGGAAATATGCCAAAAGAATTAAATCATTTTCTGTAAGATCCCTGTATGTAAAACAAATGCAAATATTTAAAACATCAATTGATCAAAGTACAGAGTCAGGCATCCACACTGACAGAGCTGCTCCCATCTTCTTCAAGTATCTTAAATTCAATAAAGAAACCAAAATTCCAATCAGGGACAAAAATATAGTCAATAGGGCTGACATGTTGGACAAAGTGGAAGCTTTGGAAAGCAGGGAAGTCCAATAGGCAACGGCCATTTATAATAAGAAACCATTTAATGACAAAAGTTTAATCAGAGAATTTGATCAGTTCAACGCGTTACATGAAAATTCACTTAGGGAATATTATAAGCTGAGACAAACTCCTCACTTTGGGAGTGAACGATTACTAGCATTCATCTTGAATTGAAACCCCTCCATTTTCTGGCAACTTTTGTAGAAACAAGAGGTGAAATTCCCCCTGACCGTCTGGTTAAAGATAAGAAACATCAATCAAGTTTCCCAGAAAGAATATTGGGGCACAAGCATCAAGCATGTTTGCCTTCGCAAATGGGTGTATTCTACACAATTGATTAACTTCAGAAGGGTGAAAGCAGTGTTTATATTGTATTAGAATAAGTTCTGGGGTTTTTCTTGATTCATCTCCCCATCTCTTTATCTCAGTCGCATCTTCGCCTTTTTGTTACTTTTCACCTATCCTTTTCTGTTTCTTTCTCTCTTTGTACCTTTCATGCTCTTGCCATGTGTTAAACTTTGAGGAAAAATATGTCTTGGCCCTCAACGTGGGTGCAGATCCCCTTTACACAACACACATTAAGAACTGAATAAAAGGCTGGATGGGATCGAATTCTTTTTGGTTGCCAATGTGTACCTAGTCGGATCTCTCTCGGGTTTTGGTTTTACCCTTAAGGGAAGAAAATGATGCATTAAACCACCGCTGGTGCTATAGCTACTGCTTATTGTGAAGGTGTATCTTACTGCACGCACCTTCTGAGTAGGGACACTGTGGAAGTAGCCATGCCAACCTTAGCCATGTTTGGTCTAGTCAGAAGCCAAACTCCAACCCCACAAATGTAAAACACCTCTTTTTACACAGTCCGATATAATGCACCATAACCAGCTTACAATACACTAACTTTTCTCTACCTTTTCATATCCCAAAAACAGATTGGTTTGTAGTGGCATTAGGGGCATCTAGAAGGCATATTCAACATAGGTTATTTGTTCAGACCCGAAGTATTACTAGTTTCCATGACACAGATTCTCCACCGACAAAGATGTGGGTGAATATAATTTCTCGTCTTCAGACATCAGACAATCATGAAAGTGCTTTATTATATCATATATTCACTTTCAGGGGAAGAGCTGCCAGATTGCTCTCTCAAATATCTTCATTTTGTTTGCTGTAATAATATTCCTTGAAGGAATTCAGTCAAAATGTTAAGTAAATCTAAAGCAGTCTACAGCACGGTGTCCCTCAGACCGGTCAGAATGTACTTTTTAATTTACCAATTGACAATTTCTGAAAGCTGCATCTGCGATCAGCGCAGGGTGACAGGAAGTGGAGTGGAAAATGTTAAAAACAGCAAGAATTATGTCAAAGTAACAATGTTGAAGGAAACACGCACTCTTTGGAAATAAACAGGCCAGAAAAATTATTGTATCCAATAATGCCAAGTTAAAGAGAATAGTTTATAAATAACAGATCTTTAAAGACTAACCAGCACGCCGGTAAAAAATTAGTTCAAATAATTACTTATATTTGGAAAAAAAACAGTGTGGGGACTTTTAGAGCATTCCTATGAGTGACTACCTGAGTTCTGTGTCCCAGTGGATTATTTTTTCTCTCATCATCGTTTCAGAGAGCTCACCTATTCGACACAGTGTCTGGAGATCACACACTAATTATGCACTTACTGCAAGTAAGTGATTTTAAGGGAACACTCATTACCAAACGGTTCCAGTAAAGATCAAATCGAATTAAGTGTTGCTAAGAATAGAGATGAGTTATCATATAAAAAAAAACCTGCTTGACTGCAGTCATTTTTTTCTTTAATGTATTTTTCCTAAACAGCTCTTATTCCCTCTATTGTGTATGTTTGATCAAGCAGCGAGTATCACTGCTGCAATATACACATACAAAAAAAGGGTATGCCCAGATGTTGGTTCCTTGCTCGCAGTGCCACTTAATTCAAGCTATCCTGGCTGATGACAGGTGAAACCACAAAACCGGTCCCAGGATGCTTGTTTCAGGTACAGGGAGGACTTGGCCAGGCAGTTTGGGCTGGACTGTTCCCTTGGGGGGCAGGGTCAAGACTGATTAGCATATGGCTGGATCCATACTGGGCTGACGTGGCGAGCAAAATAATGATTGGTTTAATGCAGATCTGTGACTGGCGGCAATTGTTTGAAAAGTTTCACCACTTCGTTCATCATTTTATTTTGTGATATTGCAGCACACACAAATACACTTTGAAATGGTTTTGAGTTTTTGAGTTGCACTAAATGTGGTTGCACACACAATTGTGCACACATAATAATAAGGAAGGTGTGTGCATCTATTAGAAGGGATAATGTTCTGTTCTATATATTAAGTTTTTGCGTCAATTCTATTTGCCCTGAATTAACTTTTGGTATAAATTGAATCTGGCATCTTTTGGTGATGTAGGGCAAGTCTCCTTTATTCATTTTCACCACATAATAAGGCGGGAGGCCTGCAATTCTCACAAGGGGTGCAGCATCGAGGGAGACACAGAACACCTTCCCCTCTTCCTTGTTACATACTAAAAGAGAAACGGAGGTGTCACTTGTGGTATGGGCTATTGCGTCACACGAACTAAGCAATATTACAAGTGGCTGTATAAGATTTACTACATTTCACCGTCCTCTATATCAACAACACTCTCCGTAAAAATGACTTATATTTTTTTCCTCACTCCAGATTACAAATGCAGTACTACATGTGGTTTCTTAGCACAGATAACAGTACCGACACAGTCATATTAACAATGTGAAGAGGAGGAAAACGCATTCCCAATATTCTGCCAGCTGCCACAAGAAAACGCACTCAAGCCATGTCAGCCAACGTGGCAACTGTACATTTCTATGGTTAAAGCTTATAGGTTTCAAGAGGATTATTGCATTTAATGACAATCTGCCAATGGTTCTTCAAGACCTTCCTGCAGGATCACAAGCAGGTAAAATTAAAAGATCACAATTAATCCTAGACTGCTAAACATGGAAATCCTGCCTTTGGGACGCTGTTAGAAATGGGATTTCCAGTTGGCTAAGGCTTGCGCCAGAGCCAGGCAGAAACCACCATTCCCAAGGTAGGGTAAGGAAGTCACCCACCAAGACAACCCCTGCTCACCCCCTTAGTAGCTTGGCACGAGCAGTCAGGTCTATCTCGGAGGCATGTGTAAAGCATTTGCGCACGCACCCACCAGCAACAAACTACAGAGCCCCCCACAAAAGGAACTCCACACAAGGTATATATGAAAATAGCCTTTGTATTAAAAAGAACCCATTAGATAGGAACACACACTTTACAAGGTGCCAGAGGCACGGGCAGAATTTACAGGGGACTATGTACAGGACAGGGCCAAGGGACCACTGCCAGGAATATGCACAATATGGAATTGGCATTAGAACACATAACAACCGGGAGCTTCATAGAACTAGCATTAGAACTCACTCTAACTAAAAGCAACATACATGAGGCATTGGATATTCAGGAGGGAAGGAAGGACAAGGCACATTACACATCAGAAGCACCTTCAGAGGTGCAACACATAATAACTCTCAGGAATCACATATAAATGAGCTCACAACTTCAACAGGCCATCTGGCCTCTATGGGACTAGGACGCCCAAAGCCACAATGTCAGAACAGGCTGCAGGTAGCCAACCATAAACCTAAATGTAGCAGCTGCCCACGAAGTGCTGGCCAGCTGTAGATGATAGGGCCATCGTGGGAGCCTTGCAGGCTCTGAGGAATAAACGCCAATGGAAGAGCCTCTCTGGCTCGAGAACAAAGGTGCCAGGGCTGAGCCTCGCAGGCTCGGGAGAACAAGGGCCCATGGTGGAGCCTCTCGGGGCTCAAAAAACAACTGGGCCCCTTTGAGCCTCTTCGGGCTCAGGAATAAACGGGGGGGTTGGTGGAGTTCCTATCGGAGGTACTCTCGATGAAGCACTGCCCCACTGAGCCTCTCGGGCTCTTTAGAAAAACAGGGACACCTGGGGCCTCTCGGGCCCGAAGAACAAACTGTCGCTAGAGCCTCTTGGGGCTCGAGAGCAATTGGCGGTAGGTGGAGTCCCTCTCAGGGGACTCAACATCACTGGGGGCCCCACGGGCTTCTGAGCAATCAGGCGCTCGCGCTGGAGGGGAGGGGCGGGCACCGGCAATGTGCCCCGACGTCCCTCCTCTCCCTCTCTCGCTGCAGCACTCACCGGTTCTGGTGCGCCGGTCTCTCCTTCTCTGCCGGCCTCCCCTCGCTCTCCGGGGCTCTCCCTCGCTCTCGGGAGCCCCGGGGGGGGGGGGGGGGGTCGGCAGCTTCTCGTCGGCAAATGCAGGAGCGCGGAGTGGGCTCCCGCCGCTCCCTGCTTTCTCGAGCTCCGTGGCCGGGACTCTGCAAACTTCTCGGGCCGGCAGCCAATCACGGCGCGGCCCTGGGACGCACGTCACTAGGGAATCCCGGGCCGGCAGCCAATCACAGCGCGGCCCCGGGGAAGGCATCATCAGGAGTTCCGGGCCGGCAACCAATCATCAGCGCGGCCCGGGGGACACATCACAAGGGGTCCGGGGCCAGCGGCGGGGAACTCAGGGGGATAACGAGGGGTAGGCTCCCTCGGAAGTAACAAATAAAACGAGGCAGGCCCTCGCTGGGGGCCCAGGGCCCTTTACACGAACGGGGCAAATGCCGGGTGGGCACCGGCTTGGTAAGAACAGCACTCCCAAGCGCTAGACACACAGATCGCGCTCTCAAGCGCCAGTGGACAATGGAAAGCGCTCCCAGGCGCTACGGCAATAGCAAGCAGGAAAGTACTTTGGGGAATGCAACGAAGTCCTGGGGGGGTTGGAAGAAGGTCCAAAGGATTCCAGGGCAAAGCAAAGTCCCCCAATCAGCCCAGGCAAGGCAGAGGGGTCCCCCAGAAGTCCTCCAGGCATCCATCAGGTATCCAGGGGCTGGGCAGGGCTCAGGGAGGCAAGCCTTCCCCTGAGCCCAAGCAGCAGCACGCCCCTGGCAGGATTCAAGTCAGAAACAAGAACATTTTTAGAATGTCACAGCACCCTTTTTATACCCAACATCCTTTGTCTAAATGGGCAGTGTTAGACGGACCGGGAGGGTCGGCCGAGGTTACGGGGAGAGGTCTCCAGGGAGAGCCGTCTCCAACGACTGTACAGATAAGTAACTTCCCCCCCACAGACGGACACCACACAAGGTTGAAGGTTAACGAGACTTTATATGCAATTCTTAGGTTACGATGATGGATACAAGGAGGTCTGGACTCAGGGGTCCCCTCGGTTCTAGTCTCTGGTTTAGGAAAGGGGTAGCGGGACAGTCTTAGTTACCAATGAGTACAAAATAGCTCTCAATCCTCGAGCTCGGCGTTCTAGATGATCGGGCCGTGGAGGAGCCAAGCAGGTCCCGAGATGGATGAAGGAAGGACGACGGTCCGCGGCGGAGCCTGCAGGTCCCGGTGGAAGATGACGGTTACAACGGTCCGCGGCCACGCCAGCAGATCCCGACGACGATGAAGGATGAAGGTTACGACGGCTGTGGCAGCGCCAACAGGCAGGACGATGGTGCACAGGACAGAGCTATGGCAGCGCCAGTAGTCCGTCCAGGATGAGTTCCTCTTTACGTCTCTCGACTCCAAGATACAACTGCCTTCCTGCTCTGGAGCTGCCCCAGTTATAGGGCTGGCGTGCTTTGATGTCCGGACCCTCGCACTTGGAGGTCGGGAGGTCCGGGACGGGGGAGTCCAGACACCCAGCAGGGGGGTGGAGCCAGCGCCCGGGGAGGCGATGGGCGAGCGGCACTTGGTGGGGGAGAGCCATCGGCACCTCTTTCTCCCATTGACTTGCCAAGTAGCCCGCTCACCTCCTGGGTGGAGGGTGGTGCCGGAATGTCTGAGGCCGGGCCAGGCCCAGGGTTGAGGTCGATCGGGGGCCAGGCGGCCTCGTGGTGGAGTGTCCAAGATGGCGCCCCAGGCTGGGCGCGTGGGCCGGCAGTGGATCGGACCCACGAGGTCGGCAGGCTCGAGGGCAGGGGTCCCTGAGGGGACGGAGGACGTGCAATGGTGGTGTGTGGTACTTGCGGGACTGGGCTCAGGCCTGGTTGGGCCGGGGGAGAGCGGCCCTTCATGTGGCCTGTCCAACATGCGTCCCCCCCAGCTGAAGGCGGGGAGAGTTACCCATCCTCTTGGGGACTCTCCTCGTCGAGGCGGAAAAACCGGGACAGGCCATCCGCGTTGGCGTGATCTGGCCCAGGCCGGTGTTCGACTGTGAAGTCCATACCTTGCAAGGAGATGGACCAGCGTAGCAACTTTGGGTTCTCCCCCCGCATATGCATCAGCCATTGCAGGGGTCGGTGGTCGGTCTGCACCCGAAAGTGGGTGCCGAAAAGGTAGGGCCGGAGTTTCTTGAGGGCCCATACCACAGCGAAGGCTTCCCTCTCTATGGTGCTCCAGCGTTGCTCCCGTGGTAGGAGTCTCCGGCTGATGAAGGCCACCGGTTGATCAAGGCCTTCGGTGTTCACTTGAGACAGGACTGCCCCAATGCCCTGGTCGGAGGCGTCCGTCTGGACGACGAACTCCCGGCTGTAGTCTGGGGCCTGGAGCACAGGGGCGCAACACATGGCGGCCTTTAATTGTTCAAATGCAGCTTGACACTCTGGGGTCCAGGTGACTTTCTTGGGTTGGTTCTTTGACGTGAGTTCTGTGAGGGGCCCCACTATGGTACCATAGTCTTTTACGAACCTTCGGTAGTAGCCCGTGAGGCCCAGGAAGGCTCGTACCTCGGTTTGGGTGATGGGGGGCTGCCAGGCCTGGATGGCGGCAATTTTCAGCTGTAGCGGGGCCACTAGGCCGCTTCCCACCTGGTGTCCGAGGTAGGTTACAGACCCTTGCCCAATTTGACACTTGCTGGCCTTGATCGTGAGGCCAGCTCGCTGAAGGGCTTGCAGCACTGCTCGGAGGTGGTGGAGGTGCTCGGTCCAATGGTGGCTGTATACAGCGATGTCGTCTAGGTAGGCGGCGCTGAATCCTTCGAGCCCCGCTAGGACCTGATTGACGAGCCGTTGGAACGTTGCTGGGGCATTCTTCATGCCGAAGGGCATGACCGTGAAATGGTAATGGCCATCGGGGGTGGAGAAGGCAGAACGTTCTTGCGCCCGGGGTGTGAGGCCGATCTGCCAATAGCCTGCTGTCAGGTCGAAGATGCTGAGGTAGCGGGCAGCTCCCATTCGGTCGACTAGTTCATCTGCCCGGGGGATGGGGTGCGCGTCTGTTCTGGTGACCGCATTCAAGCCCCGGTAGTCGACGCAGAACCGGAGTTCTGGTGTGGTGCCGGGGGCAGCTGCTTTGGGGACCAGTACGACAGGGCTGGCCCAGGGACTGTCTGAGGGCTCGATGACCCCGATCGTGAGCATCTTGGCTATTTCTTCCTGGATGCAGGTCCGTACCCGGTCTGGCACGCGGTAGGCCCGGTGGCGGATAGGGGGGCTGTCCCCGGTATCCACATCGTGCACACACCAGGAAGTGACACCCGGGGTGAGGGAGAACAGGCTGGCGAACTGTGATAGGAGGGCTTGACACTCCTGGCGTTGTTCTCTGGTGAGGGCCTCTGAGAGCCGGACCCCATCCACGGAGCCGTCTTGCTCTTGAGTCCGTAGGAGGTCAGGGAGAGGCTCGGAGTCTTCTTCAACCCCAGTGTCTGTGGCCATCAGGAGGCTGAGCTCTGTTCGCACAAAGTGGGGCTTTAGTCTGTTAGCGTGGAGGACCCGGAGAGGGTTCCGGGAGGATTCCATGTCGATGAGATAAGTGGCAGGACCCTTGCGCTCTATTACTTTGAAGGGCCCCGTCCATTTGTCTTGCAGGGCGCATGGCTCAGTGGGGGACATCACCCATACCTGTTGGCCAGGTTCGAATTCAATGGATGAGGCGTTCTGGTCATACCATTTTTTCATGTCCTCTTGACTGGCCTCTAGGTTGGCCTTCGCTAGTTCTCTGAACCGCCGGGTCTGGTTGCGGAGGGTGAGGAGGTACCGGAAGACATCTGGAGGGTTCTTTAGCGGAGGCATCTCCCAGCCTTCTTTGACGAGACTGAGCGGCCCTCGCACTGGGTGTCCATATAGCAGTTCAAATGGGCTGAAGCCCAGGGATTTCTGGGGGACTTCTCGATACGCGAAGAGGAGGCACGGCAGCAGCACATCCCACTGGCGACGGAGGGGCTCTTCCAACCCCCCGATCATTCCCTTTAGCGTGCGGTTGAACCGCTCAACGAGTCCGTTCCCTTGAGGGTGATAGGGGGTTGTGAATCTGTAGGTGACCCCGCACTGTTGCCAGAGGGACTTCATGTATTTGGAAATAAAGTTCGTGCCTCTGTCGCTGACGACTTCTCGGGGGAAGCCCACACGGGAGAAGATCCCCATCAGGGCCCGGCCGACCACCGGGGCTGTCACAGTTCGCAGAGGAACAGCCTCAGGGTAGCGGGTGGCGTGGTCCACTAGCACCAGGATGAATCGATGGCCTTGTTTTGTGCGTGGGTCCAAGGGCCCCACAATGTCTATTCCGACTCTCTCAAACGGGGTAGTGACCACGGGAAAAGGTTGCAGGGGAGCCTTTAGTTTGCGGCCGCTCTTCCCACTGGCTTGGCACGTGGGGCAAGATCGGCAATGCTGGTGCACATCGTTTCTCATTTTGGGCCAGAAGAAGTGGGTCACTAGGCGACTGTAGGTTTTATCTTGTCCCAGGTGTCCTGCCAGGGGGACATCGTGGGCCAGGTTTAACAGGAAGTCTCTGAAACGGAGGGGTACCACTAGTACTCGGTTGCTCCCCAGCTCGGCGATTCTTTGCTCGCTGTACAGCAGATCATTGTCCCAGTAGACCCAATGAGTTCCGGGGGTATCCCCTGCGCTTTGGGCGAGCGCTTGCTGGCCGAGTCCCTCGAGGGAGGGACAGGTCTTCTGTTCTTTGCGAAATTGTTCTTGCGTGGGCCCCCCTTCTTGAGGCCACTGGTCGAGGTTAGCGAGGTCGGTAGGTTGAGCTGGTTCGGCGGGAATGTTACGGTCGGTGTTTTCGGCCGGGGCGACCGGAGGCGGTGGCGCCGGCCATTCGGGTTCTTCTGGCTGGTGGTTGGCACGGGCGGCCATGGAACGGGTGGTGACGCACGCCCAGTCTGGGACGCCCAACATCCCCAGGTGTTCCTTTCGCTCCACGGCGGCCCACGGAGAGCTTTCCAGGTCATTGCCCAGGAGGCAGTCCACGGGGGCATCGTCTCGGACCGTCACTTTCAACATGCCGGAGACCCCCCCCCATTCGAAGGGGACGCAGGCCATCCGACACAGGCTCTCCGAGTTATCGGCTGATCGTACAGGGCAGAGAATGTTCGGTAGATACTGTTCTGGGGCCACCAGGTGACAGCGGACGGCTGTTACACTGGCCCCGGTGTCACGAAGGGCTTCGGCCTGGTGTCCATTGATGCTCACCCATTGGCTGTACTTCTGGGTGTTAGCGGGTAGGGGGACCCGCGGGACCATGTCTTTCCCCCCTAAGCAGGCTAGAGTCATGGCGGCTGGCTCCCACTCTTGATGCTCTTGTTCGTACTCTTCCTGTTCCTCGGAGATCTGTTCTTCCCCTAGGGCTGCAGCGGCCACTTGGCGGGGTCTTGGGCTCTGGTACTGCGGGCAGTTTGGGTCGTTCGCATAGTGGCCGACTCGTTGACATCGGTGACACGTGACATTGGCTCTGTACCCCGGTCGCGCTGGGGTGCTGCCCCGGTTGGCCGGGGGGGTGGTGTTGGTAGCGGGGGCGACCGGGGCGTTGTCTCTTCCTCGCCCTTGGCCCCCTCCTCCTCCTCTGGGTCGGTGCTGACCATTGTTGTTCCGGTTCTGTTCGTAGGACCCATTCCGGCCCACTCTGGTGATCTCCCACCGGTCAGCTTCGGCTGCGAGCTGCCGGGGATCCGTTAACTTGCTGTCGAGGAGGTGTTGGCGGAGTTCAATGAAGCAATTGTTCGACAGATGCTCCCATACCATCAGGTTAAATAGTTGCTCGTAGGTCGTGACGTTGCTTCCTCGGATCCAGCCCTCGAAGGCTCGGCTAAAGTATGTTACATAGTCCACCCAAGTTGTACCCGGGATGCGGGTGCAGTCTCGGAACCTCTGACGGTACATCTCGGGTGTGAGACCATAGCGGGTGAGGAGGGCCGCTTTCATATGGTCGTAGGAGGTCATCTGGTGGTCCGGGAGCTGTAGTAGGGTGTCGCGGCCCTCATTGAGGAATCTTCCCCAGAGACCGGCTCCCCAGTCGCTTCTATCGATCCGGTGTGCAGTCATAGCGATTTCATAGGCTTTAAACCATTGCTGGATGTCGTCCTCTCTGAAGTATTCTCGGACAACATCCTTGGGGATGTGTACCTTTTTGTCTGTGGCCCCTGGGGTGGGGGGTCGCTCGGGCACCCCTGCTTCTTTATTCTGCTTGCGTAGGTTGATCTCGGCTAGGTTTCGTTCGTGTTCGTACGCTAGTTTTTTTTCCTCGAGCTCCCTTTGTCTCTGTTTCTCCTCTCTTTCTTCTCGGAGACGCAGGTGCTCTAAGTTGATTTTTTGTTCGGCCAACTTAAGTTCAACGTCCATTTTAAGTCGGGCCATTTCTAGTTCGTGTAGTCGGGTCCTTTCTCTTTCCTGGATCTCGCCTTGCGAGAGACCCGTTCTTTGCCCTTCCGGGGCCGTGGTCGTTTTTTCTACGGTGCTTTGATCAGGGGTTCCGGCAGCCCCGGTTTCTGCCCAAGATTCTAGGGCATGCTTAAAATCGTCCTTGGTACTCAGTCCGGTGGTAGCGATACCCAGTTCGATGCAGAATTGTTTAAGTTCACGATGGTTGTACTCCTCCAATTTCTCCATTTGGAATTTCTCGGTTGATCCGCTCTCTTTCGTGGTCATTGTGACTTCGTCGTGGGGTGAGCTACTCTCTGTACGTTTATGCGGTGATTCGGATCGCGCCGCTGGCCACCAATGTTAGACGGACCGGGAGGGTCGGCCGAGGTTACGGGGAGAGGTCTCCAGGGAGAGCCGTCTCCAACGACTGTACAGATAAGTAACTTCCCCCCCACAGACGGACACCACACAAGGTTGAAGGTTAACGAGACTTTATATGCAATTCTTAGGTTACGATGATGGATACAAGGAGGTCTGGACTCAGGGGTCCCCTCGGTTCTAGTCTCTGGTTTAGGAAAGGGGTAGCGGGACAGTCTTAGTTACCAATGACTACAAAATAGCTCTCAATCCTCGAGCTCGGCGTTCTAGATGATCGGGCCGTGGAGGAGCCAAGCAGGTCCCGAGATGGATGAAGGAAGGACGACGGTCCGCGGCGGAGCCTGCAGGTCCCGGTGGAAGATGACGGTTACAACGGTCCGCGGCCACGCCAGCAGATCCCGACGACGATGAAGGATGAAGGTTACGACGGCTGTGGCAGCGCCAACAGGCAGGACGATGGTGCACAGGACAGAGCTATGGCAGCGCCAGTAGTCCGTCCAGGATGAGTTCCTCTTTACGTCTCTCGACTCCAAGATACAACTGCCTTCCTGCTCTGGAGCTGCCCCAGTTATAGGGCTGGCGTGCTTTGATGTCCGGACCCTCGCACTTGGAGGTCGGGAGGTCCGGGACGGGGGAGTCCAGACACCCAGCAGGGGGGTGGAGCCAGCGCCCGGGGAGGCGATGGGCGAGCGGCACTTGGTGGGGGAGAGCCATCGGCACCTCTTTCTCCCATTGACTTGCCAAGTAGCCCGCTCACCTCCTGGGTGGAGGGTGGTGCCGGAATGTCTGAGGCCGGGCCAGGCCCAGGGTTGAGGTCGATCGGGGGCCAGGCGGCCTCGTGGTGGAGTGTCCAAGATGGCGCCCCAGGCTGGGCGCGTGGGCCGGCAGTGGATCGGACCCACGAGGTCGGCAGGCTCGAGGGCAGGGGTCCCTGAGGGGACGGAGGACGTGCAATGGTGGTGTGTGGTACTTGCGGGACTGGGCTCAGGCCTGGTTGGGCCGGGGGAGAGCGGCCCTTCATGTGGCCTGTCCAACAGGCAGGCAGTGTGAGAACCAGCTAGAACTGGTTATTGGGGATTGTTTTCACTGGCCAGCCTAGGGACATCAGACGCACCCCAGGGGGTGGAGCCAGCATTGTATGTGGAAAACCCAGCCTCATTCAGGACCCTCAAACCAGACAGTCAATCCACAAGCAGGCCCAGGCTCACTCCTCCCCTCACATCAGCATGCTAAACACTCCATTCACCACTGGGGTAGACCCTCCCAGACTCTTGGAGCCAGGCTCACCAGCCAGCCTCAGCCAATCACACGCCAGACACAAATTACACAAATATGCCAACTTCTAAAAGTGGCGCTTCTACACTAGACACAATCATACCGCATATACCATTGCGCAGCATTCAATCTCACGAGTTCGCACATACCAGACTCGACCCTGCACACCCCACGCATCAGGAACTACCAGGGACACATACATTCCCCATGCATTCCTATGGGAGGGCAGGCCTCTCTCACCACACGCACTCAGAGTGGGAATCACCATCCCCAGGTCACATATAGCAAGCAAAACATCAGGGGTGAAGCTGCCAGAAGGGCCAAGTCCAATACAACCCCTTTCCAGCCAAAACGCAGGGCAGACCAATCACCACCATTATGGACTTCCCTGCTTTGGGCGATAGAACACGGACGCGGCCCGCACTGCAGGGACACCCTCTGGTTCTACGCCACATTGATCCATAAGACACGCACAGACTTAAAAAAAAAAAAAACAGGCCCAACCAGACTACCCCACTGGTACTCCTTAGCTTTCCACGACTAGGACCAGGCCCTAGGCCATCCAGATACCACTGGTCCCTGCCAATCCGGAGTGGGGGTGGTAACCCCTGGCCCACAATAGCCATTCCCCACTCCCTTTCTCAGTGTAGCTCCAACTACCACTGCTCCTTCCACCTGGGGTCTGCACCCTCAGGCTGGCCAGAGGTCACGGGCAAGACTACCCCACCCTACCTCAACCTTTGAGGTTCAGCGCTCTCCCAGGTGAAGCACCCTCCAGAACACACTCGCCTACCAGTCTCGGAACTTTCTCCCTCCACTGATCTACCACCTGGGAACTAATTTCACTGGATGCCCAGGGGTCAGACTCCCTCCGACCCCCTTCCAGTTCTGCACCTTCCCATGTAGAACAGGGTCCTTCCACTTAAGGTGGGCCCCACCTGCTCTTAGGGCAGTACCACGACACTCAGCCAAGAACCCTAAGGATCACTGCTAGGCCTGTACCACCCCTTCTGGGAAACACAGGGTCTCTTCCTTCAATATGAGCCCCACTTGTGTCCACAGGAGTACGCCTAGAAGACACACCGGCCAGGACACTGGCTACAGTCGCCCTGCCGTCCAGATCCGGAAACACCGACTACTGGCTCCCCAACCGAGGGCCGTACCCTTCGGTCAGATGCCTGGTGCACCAGGACTTCTACAAGATGAAAATAAAATCTAATACTTTGTCCCCTCCTTCAGCAGGCAGGCAACCACTGTAGGTCAATACCCCATACAGCTTACCCGGTTCCTCCTCTTCAGACAGGAGTTCCCTCTGTTACTAGGATGAGCCACGACAGCGTCAGCAGGGCTCGTAGGTTCAGTTCTCCCCAAGGCCAGCTGCGATCCAATCAGCAGGGCTTCCTTGTCCGGGATAC
The DNA here is from genome assembly GCF_964263255.1 of Lissotriton vulgaris. Taxonomy (NCBI): domain Eukaryota; kingdom Metazoa; phylum Chordata; class Amphibia; order Caudata; family Salamandridae; genus Lissotriton; species Lissotriton vulgaris. The sequence goes on along the minus strand of NC_141699.1, from coordinate 411,734,347 downwards.
AACTTAACGTTCATTCAGCAAGATGAGCCGCGACAGTGTCAGCAGGGCTCAGAGTTCAGCTCTCCCCAAGGCAAGCCGCGATCCAATCAGCAGGGCTTCCTTGTCCGGGATACAACTTAACGTTCATTCAGCAAGATGAGCCGCGACAGTGTCAGCAGGGCTCGTAGGTTCAGAGTTCAGCTCTCCCCAAGGCAAGCCGCGATCCAATCAGCAGGGCTTCCTTGTCCGGGATACAACTTAACATTCATTCAGCAAGATGAGCCGCGACAGTGTCAGCAGGGCTCAGAGTTCAGCTCTCCCCAAGGCAAGCCACGATCCAATCAGCAGGGCTTCCTTGTCCGGGATACAACTTAACGTTCATTCAGCAAGATGAGCCGCGACAGTGTCAGCAGGGCTCGTAGGTTCAGAGTTCAGCTCTCCCCAAGGCAAGCCGCGATCCAATCAGCAGGGCTTCCTTGTCCGGGATACAACTTAACATTCATTCAGCAAGCTTCCCCATCTCAGAGAACTCACACTCCAGTATTCAGCACGCTGCCCATCCCAGAGAACGTACACCCACTATTCAGCAAGCTCCCCATCCCAGAGAACTTACACTCCATTATTCAACACAACTCAGCATTCATCCACTCACCCCCACCCAGATTGGTAAGACAGTTTCTACCGCCCCTGATTTCTCAACCTGACCCCATGTGGCACAGGTACCATTACTCCAGGGAAGGGACAGGGACCACACACATTGGACACAATTACGCTGCCACCACTGGATCCCACCCTTCTGGTGAATCCAGAAAACACCTTGCACTTAGGGGGATGATCTACCCTCTCGAGCTAGGGACACCTAACTCACAGTGTACAAGAAACACATTTTCCACAGACATAGACATTTTTAGCAACCTTAAAAAAACAATAATCCCCTTTCTTTGCGACCATCTAAAATAAAGAGTTTTGTAGTGAGGCCAGTTATCGCTGTGGTACTGCGCAAACACAAGTCCAAATCCCACCGCTAGCCACCACTGTTAGAAATGGGATTTCCGGTTGGCTAAGGCTTGCGCCAGAGCCAGGCAGAAACCACCGTTCCCAGGGTAGGGTAAGAAGGTCACCCGCCAAGACAACCCCTGCTCACCCCCTTAGTAGCTTGGCACGAGCAGTCAGGCCTATCTCGGAGGCATGTGTAAAGCATTTGCGCATGCACCCACCTGCAACAACCTCCAGGGCCCCCCACAAAAGGAACTCCACACAAGGTATATATGAAAATAGCCTTTGTATTACAAATAACCCATTAGATAGGAACACACACTTTACAAGGTGCCAGAGGCACAGGCAGAATTTACAGGGGACTATGTACAGGACAGGGCCAAGGGACCACTGCCAGGAATATGCACTTGATGGAATTGGCATTAGAACACATAACAACTGGGAGCTTCATAGAACTAGCATTAGAACTCACTCTAACTAGAAGCAACATACATGAGGCATTGGATATTCAGGAGGGAAGGAAGGACAAGGCACATAACACATCAGAAGCACCTTCAGAGGTGCAACACACAATAACTCTCAGGAATCACATATAAATGAGCTCACAACTTCAACAGGCCATCTGGCCTCTATGGGACTAGGACGCCCAAAATCACAATGTCAGGACAGGCTGCAGGTAGCCAACCATAAACCTAAACGTGGCAGCTGCCCACGAAGTGCTGGGTAGCTGTAGATGATAGGGCCATCGTGGGAGCCTTGCAGGCTCTGAGGAATAAACGCCAATGGGAGAGCCTCTCTGGCTCGAGATCAAAGGTGCCAGGGTTGAGCCTCGCAGGCTCGGGAGAACAAGGGCCCACGGTGGAGCCTCTCGGGGCTCGAGAAACAACTGGGCCCCTTTGAGCCTCTTCGGACTCAGAAATAAATGGGGGGGGGGAGTTGGTGGAGTCCCTCTCGGGGGAAACTCGATGAAGCACTGCCCCACTGAGCCTCTCGGGCGCTTTAGAACAATAGGGACGCCTGGGGCCTCTCGGGCCCGAAGAACAAACTGTCGCTAGAGCCTCTCAAGGCTCGAGAGCAATTGGCGGTAGGTGGAGTCCCTCTCGGGGGACTCAACATCACTGGGGGCCCCACGGGCCTCCGAGCACCCAGGCGCTCACGCTGGAGGGGAGGGGCGGGCACCGGCAATGTGCCCCGACGTCCCTCCTCTCCCTCTCTCGCTGCAGCACTCACCGGTTCTGGTGCGCCGGTCTCTCCTTCTCTGCCGGCCTCCTCTAGCTCTCCGGGGCTCTCCCTCGCTCTCGGGAGCCCCGGGGGGAGTGGGGGGTTGGCAGCTTCTCATCGGCAAACGCAGGAGCGCGGAGTGGGCTCCCGCCGCTCCCTGCTTTCTCGGGCTCCGTGGGCAGGACTCTGCAATCTCCTCGGGCCGGCAGCCAATCACGGCGCGGCCCGGGGACGAACGACACTAGGGAATCCCGGGCCGGCAGCCAATCACGGCGCGGCCCCGGGGAAGGCATCATCAGGAGTCCCGGGCCGGCAACCAATCCCAGCGCGGCCCGGGGGACACATCACGAGGGGTCCCGGGCCAGCGGCGGTGAACTCAGGGGGATAACGAGGGGTATGCTCCCTCGGAAGTAACAAATAAAACGAGGCAGGCCCTCGCTGGGGGCCCAGGGCCCTTTACACGAACGGGGCAAATGCGGGGTGGGCACCGGCTTGATAAGAACAGCGCTCCCAAGCGCTTGACACACAGATAGCGCTCTCAAGCGCCAGGGGACAATGGAAAGCGCTTCCAGGCGCTACGGCAATAGCAAGCAGGAAAGTCCTTCGGGGAATGCAACAAAGTCCTGGGGGGGGTTGGAAGAATGTCCAAAGGATTCCAGGGCAAAGCAAAGTCCCCCAATCAGCCCAGGCAAGGCAGAGGGGTCCCCCAGAAGTCCTCCAGTCATCCATCAGGTATCCAGGGGCTGGGCAGGGCTCAGGGAGGCAAGCCTTCCCCTGAGCCCAAGCAGCAGCACGCCCCTGGCAGGATTCAAGTCAGAAACAAGAACATTTTTAGAGTGTCACAGCACCCTTTTTATACCCAACATCCTTTGTCTAAAGGGGCAGGCAGTGTGAGAACCAGCTAGAACTGGTTATAGGGGATTCCTTTCACTGGCCAGGCTAGGGACATCAGACACACCCCAGGGGGTGGAGCCAGCATTGTGTGGGGAAAACCCAGCCTCATTCAGGACTCTCAAACCAGACAGTCAATCCACAAGAAGGCCCAGGCTCACTCCTCCCCTCACATCAGCATGCTAAACACTCCATGCACCACTGGAGAAGACCCTCCCAGACTCTTGGAGCCAGGCTCACCAGCCAGCCTCAGCCAATCACACGCCAGAAACAAATTATACAAATATGCCAACTTCTAAAAGTGGCGCTTCTACACTAGACACAATCATACCGCATATACCATTGCGCAGCATTCAATCTCACGAGTTCGCACATACCAGACTCGACCCTGCACACCCCACGCATCAGGAACTACCAGGGACACATACATTCCCCATGCATTCCTATGGGAGGGCAGGCCTCTCTCGCCACACGCACTCAGAGTGGGAATCACCATCCCCAGGTCACATATAGCAAACAAACCTTGAGGGGTGAACCTGCCAGAAGGGCCAAGTCCAACAGATGCCCATCAGTTTGTGCAGTATGGGAGAGCAATAGACATGTATTCAGTCACCCACTCACAGTGAAATAAGAGAAGAGCGGACAATAGGCTGCAATGACCAACCTACCTGGTCATACTTCAGGTCCGTACTAGATGTCCAAAGCCGCCTCAGCCAGAAGCGCTCTTGGGGTGTCGGACTGGACAGTGAGCTGGTTCTCCTCTTGCACCATGATTGTCCTCGGCGTCTGCCTCTGGAGCGTGCCTACGTGGACGCCTCACCATGCTGTGAGGCATCCAGATTTGACATCCCTCCTCCAGGTCAAAGAATGCCTGTCTCTTTGTCTGCATGGACACGGAGGGTTTAGACTTGAAGCAGTTTTTATCTCTCTCTAGCCCATTACAGTGAAATACAAGCCTAGTGTGCGGCAGTATTGAGGGAGATGGACCGGGCCTCGGGAGGGATACTGAGCTACCGGCTAACCTCACTTTAATTCCACAGCAGAACAGATGGCTGGAAATCGGTTTCATCATCTCCATTAGCCATTCCCTCGATGTATGTGCCGTTTGTGAAATAAAACTCTATATCATAATGCTGCACATATAACTCCTGAATGGTGGGTTTAACAGAAGGGATGGCATTTACCTGATCTGATGTGAATGCACATCAAGCTTCTACCAGGATATGGGGGTGGGAATGCATAGTTCCAAAGACGCAGCTTTAAAAACAATAAAATAAAGTAAATTGATACTTGTATAGCACACTACTCACCCGCAAGGGTCTCAAGGCGCTGGTACGAATACCGCTGTGGAACCCATCCTGACTTTTCCTGTGAGGCGTCCACTCCTGGGCACCCCCAAGGTGGAGGCCAGGCATCCTTAGCATTGTGGGGGCCGTTGTGGAGATTAAGCAAGCTATTGCCCAGAGTTGCAGAGTGGGACTCCATGATTGGAATAGGCACCGAGGCGAGAATTATCGAGTCCGTGGATTTTTTGAGCCCAAGACCCGCCGAGGCGGGTAATTGAACCCTGGTCCCGGACTAGACCTCTGCATCAGGGTCTGCCACTCTAACCATTGAGTAAATGAAGTGGGGAGCGCTGAACCACGCCCCGCTCCCGGCCGCACTGCTGATAGGATCGTAGATCCTAGTATTATATCACAAATATGTATCACAAGATTAGTCCTGTTTTTGATTTATATAATCCATGTTTATTCACGATTTTTCATCTGTTTGTCCATTTTTCTGTTTTAATCCACCTACAATGATAAGTGCATTTTGTTTTGTTTCACGTTAACCCGTGTGCCCATCAGGGCCTCGTCGAGAAAAGGATCACTCCATGCACCAAAAAATTCAAAGCAGCCTTTCTTTATTAGAACCCAATGCATTTCGGGCAAATCTCTCGCCCTTCGTCAGGGGTAGCTGTTGAAATAATAATTACAAAAAACACCATTACCTCAGTATTCTCTCATATACCATGTACTTTAGTACATGGTATATGACCATTACCTCAGTATTCTCTCAGCCGGGAGCGGGGCGTGGTTCAGCGCTCCCCACTTCATTTACTCAACTTTTGGTGCATCCAGGGCGAAATGCACGGCCCGGTTTCACACGCAATGCGTTCAGTTGCTCAAACATGGAATAGATTGAAAAACACAGTGTGCATACCACCCTCCCTGATGCTCTAACCATTGAGCCACACTTCTCCAAAAAAGAGACATGATGCAGCCAGTGTTGGCTACCCATGGGGGAAGGAGGGAAGGAGGGAAAGTGAAAGTGTGCATGCACCGTGTGCTGAAACGCACGCACATCTCCTGTCCGAGATGATCTGGAGCCGGCGGGAAAAGGGATGGAAAGTGAAAGCGCGCCATGCGCGCATTGTCCTGAAAATGCCGGGAGCCGTACACGTGCACATCACCTGTCTGGGCGCGTGCACATCTCCTATCCCCCTTCCGCTGAAAAAGCCACGACAATTGATCCCGCCAAGGCGAGAAGCGCATGCGCTGCATCGCTAGGCGAGACATAAAAAAAGAGAGAATGGAGGGCTGAAAAGGAACCTTCAAGAGTGAGAAAAAGAGAGAGGAAGTGTAGGGTGGTGAAATCTGCAATACCCTGAGCACATTCTGGCCCAGCCTTATGAATGTCTTAGGATTTTTACCTGACAATGTTGCCTAGATATGAATTGGTTGAGTGCCTCTATGATTGTTTTTTGCTAAACAGAGCGGTGCTCCTTATTTACCTGAGCTGCAGCCAGGTGAGGTGAGGCGCCATCCCCACAAAAATTGGGTGAGTGTTATCATGTCATTTAAATTTTATGTACATGACCACAAGAATACCACTACTGAGAAGTGCATTCTGTGATAAACATGCCTGTTTCTCTTTTTTCTTTTCGCACTATTATGACTACTCTAGATTGTGGTGGAGAATCAACACCTGAAAATTAGGTGATATTTTTTCATTTATTCTTTCTCACTTTATAATACAGCAGTAGCAATATCATGGTCCTGAGGAAAGCATAGGATAATTTCCACCTATATGCAGAAACATGTCGACCACTTGCTGAGTAGATATTATGTTAAATCTACTTGTTTTTTCACTATTCACTTGTTTTTAAGCTTAGGGGTCTGAGAGAAATCATTAAAATATTTACTCTACTCAGTTCCACCTAATTTTACCTACTTCACTTATTTTCACTTTGCACTGCTTTTTCTTCAGTCGTAAACACCAACACCATACTGACACCACCCAGTAACAACACTATTACCAACACCTCCTTACTCATATAGCCCTCACCTTTCAATTAGGGTGACGGACTTCATACTAACTCCTGGGTAAGGAGTATCCAAATGATGTAATAGTGGTGGCACAGGACGACAACTGATGGAAAAATTTCCTACCAGGGTTGTATGTCATAGATATGAGTGTTGAGATGGTGTTTACATATCTAATTATATTTAACTCACAATCTAGCTTGTTAGTCAAGTAGTGGTTAGTCTAAAGTATGACAACAGAATTGTGACTCCTGGATACTCTTTGTTGTAAGTGGTGAAATACAGAGCCATGAGTGGAATCAAGTTTAGGCAGGGTTAGGATTTGGCAAGCCCAGCATTCAGCAGCAACACGTTTTATTAGGGCAAATTGTAAATACGCTGGCTTGAGTCACAAAATTTCAGTCATTTCATGTTACACTTGTTTTGAAATATTCTGCCATTATATCCTTGTCGCATAACTACTCTGGGGTTCGTGGTAAAATTATAGCATTGGAACAACACGATCAGCAAATGAGCAGGTGTTATTTACGTTAATTGTGTTTTACACACAATTTGTTAGTGCAAATGCGTGCTTGCATTAAAAATTAGCACAAGGACGTATTTCATGCTGAAATACAGCTTTTAATGATGGCAATGTATGCTGCAAAATTTCACATAATTTTCCTAAGATTCCACACAAATACATGAAAGCAAATTACACAGATTTTGCATACTTTTACTCCTATGGCAAACTTTGGACAGCTAGACACATTTCGTTTTGAAAGATTATGGAGAACAACGGCTATCCAGGTATCACAGGAATGGAGATTAAACAACTGGGACACCCCACAACTTTACTCTTTATCGTGACAATGAGCTTCAGCTGGAAAAACTGTGCTTCTTGCCTAAGGCAATACAACTAAAGGTTGGTCATTACTCAAATGCTTCTGCGTAAGCAAAAAGCCGTCGTCTAATCGACATAGCTATCATCAGTGAAGCAGGTGCCGTGGCCCCATTGCCCAGGATGTGAGGATCCCACTACACCCCAAATATGGCTGTCTTTCTTCAGTGTGGCACGAAAGCCCATTTTTAGGTTGTGCCTAGGCTTGCGTTGCCCTGTGAGGCATGCTGTATTGAGGTATGGAATAGAACTTCCGCCCATTTGACATCCCTTTTTAGGTCTCGCTGAGCCAGCGCATGCGCTGCACGGTGAGACATTTAGGTGAGTTTTGAAAGTACTGCTGGCTGGCCTAGTGCTTGCGTTCACGCAAGCGTGCACGCATGAACCGCCAGACTTCAGCTCCATCTGTCTTTCCTCTTGCTTGCTCCGTGCGTCCACATCTCCCCACCTCGCTCACTTTTCTCTCGCTTCCATTCCCCCTCCGACAATCCACAACGATCCACACTAGCTGCGCGGAGATAACAACAGCAACCTCGCTAATACTTCCAATGATTGCCAACATAGAGCAACACAACCACACACACACAACCACACATACACACACAAAAGCACACACACACACACCAAACACAACCACACACACACAACCAGAACACACCCACAACCACACTCACAACCACAACAACACAAAACCACACACACAACCACACACACACAACCACACACACAACCACACCCACAACCACACACAACCATACACAAAACCACACACACACACATACAACCAAACACAACCCCACCACAACCGCACACAACAACACAAAACCACGCACAACCACACCCACACAACCACATACACACACAACCACACCCACACCACACACAACCACATACAACCACACAAAATCACACACACCACACCTACACACACAGCCACATACACATGCACACAACCACACCTGCACACACAACCACACCAACACCCACACCCACAAAAAACCACACAGACAACCACACACACAACCAAACACAACCACACACACAAACACACACAGCGACACACACACACAACCACTGACACACACACAACCACACACACACAACCACACACACAACCACACACAACCACACCCACAACCACAAAAAAACACACATACAATCACACACACCCACAACCACACACACAACCACACCCACACTCCCACAACCACACCCACACACACCCACACCCACAACCACACACCGACAACCACACACACAACCACACACAACCAAACCCACAACCAAAAAAAACAAATGCACACAACCACACACACAGCCACACACACAACCACACACACAACCACAACCACGCACACAACCACATGCAAAACCACAACCACACGCAAAACCACAACCACACCCACAACAACACACATAAAATTACACACATCACCCATACACACACAACCACACACAACCACACACAAACACACACACAACCACACACAGAACCACACATGCACAACCACAACCACACACACAACCACACACATCAACACACACAACCACAACCACACCCACACCCACAACCACACCCACAACACCACACACAACCACACCCACAACCACACACAACCACACACACAACCACACACAAACCACAACCACACACCCAACCACACACACAACACATCCACACACACACACAACCAACCACACACACACAAAACCAAACACAACCACACACATACCAACACACGCACAACCACACACACAACCACACACACGCAACCACAAACACAACTACACACACAATCACACCCATATCCACACCAACACTCACAACACCACACACACAACCACACCCAAAACCACACCCACACCCACAACCACAAAAGACCATACACAACCACACACAGAAACACAGACAACCACACACAAACCACAACCACACACCCAAACACACAACTACTCACACAGCCACACCCACAACAACAAACCCAAAATAACACACACACAACCAACCACACAAACACACAACCAAACACAACCAAATACACAAACACACCCACACCCACATACAGCCACACAAAATCACACACACACAACCACACACACACAACCACACACACAGCCACACACACACCTACACACAACCACACACACCCACAACCAGACACATACAACCACACCCACAACCACACACAACTATACAACCACAACCACACAAAACCACACACACAACCACACACACAAAACCACACACACACAACCACACACCCACACAACCACACACACAACCACGCACACCTTACCACACTCACAACCACAACTACAGAAAACCACACACACAACCTCACACACCCACAACCACACCCCCACAACCACACACTCAACCACACACACACAACACCCACAACCACTCAAAACCACACCCACCCACACGACCACACACACAGCCACACACACAGCCACACACACACACAACCACACACACACAACCACAACCACATGTACAACCACACACACAACCACACACTTAACCACACCCACAACCACACACACGCAACCACAGATACATACCCACACACACAACTGCACAACCACACATAACTACACATACACAACCACACACACAAGCATACACACACACAACCACACACAACCATGCTCACAACCACACACACACACAACCACACACACACAACCAACCAGACAGCCACACACACATAACCACAACCACACTCATAACCACATGCACACACACCGAACCACGACCCCACACACAACCACAACACCACACACACAGCCACACCCACAACCACACCACAAACCCACACCCACAACCACACCCACACCCACAAAAAACCACACGCAACAACACACACAACCACACACACACACACACAACCACACACAGAACTACAAACAACCCTACACACAACCACACACACACAACCACACACACAACCACACACACACAACCACACACACACAACTACACACACACAGAACCACACACACAACAAGACACACACAACCACAACCGCAACCACAACCACACACAACCACAGAAAACCGCACACAAGCTCATACACCCACAACCACACCCACACACCCACAACCACACACATACAACTACACACAACCACACACAATCACACACAACCACACAAAACCACACCTACACACATACCACCACACACACAGCCACACACACACCACCACACACAACCACACCCACAACCACACACACAACCACAACAACACACATAACCACAACCATACTCACAACCACACACACACACACAACCACAACCATACACACAGCAACACACACAACCACAACACCACACCCACAGTCATACCCACAACCACACCCACAACCACACCCTCACCCACACACAACCACACACACAACCACACACACACACAACCACACACACAGAACTGCACACACAACCCCACACACAACCACACACACACACACACAACCACAACCACACACACAACCACACACACACACAACCACACACCACCACAGAAAACCACACACACAACCTCACACACCCACAACCACACCCACACCCACAACCACACACCCACAACCACACACATACAGCCACACACAACCACACACAATCACACACAACCACACCGAATCACACAAACCCACACCCACACACACACCACCACACACACAGCCACACACACAAAACCACACACAATCATACCCTCAACCACACACAACCACAACCACATGTACAACCACACACACAACCACACACTTAACCCCACCCACAACCACACACACGCAACCACACATACACACCCACACACACAACTGCACAACCACACATAACTACACATACACAACCACACACACAAGCATACACACACACAACCACACACACAACCACGCTCACAATCACACACACACACACACAACCACACACACATAACCAACCAGACAACCACACACACATAACCACAACCACACTCATAACCACATGCACACACACACACAACCACAACCCCACACACAACCACAACACCACACACACAGCCACACCCACAACCACACCACAAACCCACAACCACACCCACACCCACAAAAAACCACATGCAACAACACACACAACCACACACACACACACACACACAACCAAACACAGAACTGCAAACAACCCTACACACAACCACACACACACAACCACACACACAACCACAACCACACACACAACCACACACACACAACCACACACACATACAACTACACACACACAGAACCACGCACACAACAAGACACACACAACCACTACCACAACCACACACAACCACAGAAAACCACACACAAGCTCACACACCCACACCCACACACCCACAACCACACGCATACAACTACACACAACCACACACAATCACACACAACCACACAAAACCACACCTACACACACACCACCACACACACAGCCACACACACACAACCACACCCAACCACACCCAACCACACCCACAACCACACACGACCACACACACAACCACAACCACACACACATAACCACAACCACACTCATAACCACACACACAACCACACACACACACAACCACAACCATACACACAACAACACACACAACCACAACACCACACCCACAACCACACCCACACCCACACAAAACCACACACAACCACACACACAACCACACACACACAACCACACACACACAACTGCACACACAACCCCACACACAACCACACACACAACCACACACACAACCACACACACACACAACCACACACCACCACAGAAAACCACACACACAACCTCACACACCCACAGCCACACCCACAACCACAACCACAACCACACACCCACAACCACACACATACAACCACACACAACCACACACAATCACACACAACCAAACAGAATCACACAAACCCACACCCACACACACACCACCACACACACAGCCACACACACACAAAACCACACACAACCACACCCTCAACCACACACAACCACAACCACACACACACAACCACCTACACAACCACACACACAAACACACACACAACCACACACATCCACACAAACACCCACACACAGACACACAACCATCCACACACATAACCACAACCACACTCATAACCACACACAACCACACACACACAACTACACAAACAACCACAACCACACCCACACCCACACCCACAACCACAACCACAACACCACACACACAGCCAAAATCACACACCCACAATCACACCCAAACCCAACCACACACAACCAACCACAACCACACAAACAACCGCACACAAACCACAACCACACACAACCACACGCACATCCACACACACAACCACACACAAAACCACCCAACCACACACACAACCACACCCACAACCACAAACCCAGAACCACACCCACAACTACCCCCACACACAACCAAGCACACACACAGCCCCACACCCAACCACACACCCCACCACACACAACCACACACACAACACACAACCACACACACAACCACACACACAACCACACACACAACCACACCCACAAACAACCACACACAACCACAACCACACACACAACCACACCCACAAACAACCACACACAACCACAACCACACACACAACCACAACCACACACACAACTGCACACACACTCTCAGCCACACACAACCACAAGCACACACAAGCATACACACACACAACCACACCCACAACCACCCACACACAACCACATACAACCACACACACACAATCACAAACACAGAAACAACCACACACAACCACACACACAACCACACACACACACATACACATCAACCACACACAACCACAGACACAACCACATAAACACACAACAACACACACAACCACAACCACACACACAACCACACACATAACCACACACACACACACAACCACAGCCACACATACAACCACACATAACTGCACAACCACACACACAACTGCACACACACACAACCCCACACAACCACGACCACAGACACAACCAACCACATGGCCACACACACAACCACAACCGCACACACAACCACGCACACAACCACACACACAACCACACACAAATACACAACCACACACACACAAACACACAACCACACACAACCACACACACAACCACACCTACACACAAACAAATACAGCCACACCCACAACCACACCCACAACCACACACAACCAACCACACACACACACAACCCCACATACAGACACAACCACACACACAACCACGACCACACACACAACCACACACACAGACACTCACACACACAACACACACACACACAACCAAAACCACACAGACAACCACAGCCACACATCCACAACCACACGCACTAAACCACAACCACACACACAACCACACACCCAACCACACAACCACACAAACAACCACACCCACAACAACACACCCACAACCACACACACAACCAACCACACACACAGACAACCACAGACAACCAGACACAACCACAGACATAAACACACCCACAACCACACACAACCACAAAAAACCACACACACAACCACACCCACACAATCACCTACACAGCCACACACACACCTACACACAACCACACACACACACACAACCACACACACAACCACACCCGCAACCACACACACAACCACACACACAACCACACACAATCACACACAACCACACAAAATCACACACATAACCACAACCCCCACACACACAATCACATGCCCAACCACACCCACACAACCACAACCACAACCATACCCACAACCACACACAACCAACCACACACGCACACAACCACCCATACAGACACAACCACACACACAACCACACACACAGCCACACACACACAACACACACACACACACAACCACAACCACACAGACAACCACAACCACAGCCATACATCCACAACCACAACCACACACAACCACACACACAAAACTACAACCATACACAAACCACAACCACACATACAACCACACACCCAACCACACAAACAACCACGCCCACAACAACACAGCCACAGCCACACACACTCACAACCAACCACACACACAGACAACCAAACACAACCACACACACAAACACACTCACAACCACACACAACCACACAAAACCACACACACAACCACACCAACACAATCACCCACACAGCCACACACACACCTACACACAACCACACACACACACAACCACACACACACACACAACCACACACGCAACCACACACATACAACTACACCCACAACCACACACAATCACACACAACCACACAAAATCACACGCAACCACACATACAACCACACCCCCCACACACACAGCCACACACACACAGCCACACCCACACAAAACCACACACACAACCACACACACAGCGACACACACAACCACACACACAACCACACACACAACCACACACAACCCCACACACAACCTCACACACCCACAACCACACCCTCAACCACACCCCCACAACCACACACTCAACCACACACACACAACACCCACAACCACTCAAAACCACACCCACCCACACGACCACACACACAGCCACACACACACAGCCACACACACACAACCACACACACACAACCACAACCACATGTACAACCACACACGCAACCACACACTTAACCACACCCACAACCACACACACGCAACCACACATACACACCCACACACACAACTGCACAACCACACATAACTACACATACACAACCACACACACAAGCATACACACACACAACCACACACAACCATGCTCACAACCACACACACACACACAACCACACACACACAACCAACCAGACAACCACACACACATAACCACAACCACACTCATAACCACATGCACACACACACAACCACAACCCCACACACA
Organism: Lissotriton vulgaris; assembly: GCF_964263255.1. Lineage (NCBI taxonomy): Eukaryota > Metazoa > Chordata > Amphibia > Caudata > Salamandridae > Lissotriton > Lissotriton vulgaris. The sequence goes on along the minus strand of NC_141699.1, from coordinate 411,719,185 downwards.
ACCACAACCCCACACACAACCACACCACAAACCCACACCCACAACCACACCCACACCCACAAAAAACCACACGCAACAACACACACAACCACACACACACACACACAACCACACACAGAACTACAAACAACCCTACACACAACCACACACACACAACCACACACAGAACCACAACCACACACACAACCACACACACACAACCACACACACACACAACTACACACACACAACAAGACACACACAACCACAACCGCAACCACAACCACACACAACCACAGAAAACCACACACAAGCTCACACACCCACAACCACACCCACACACCCACAACCACACACATACAACTACACACAACCACACACAATCACACACGACCACACAAAACCACACCTACACACACACCACCACACACACAGCCACACACACACAACCACACACAACCACACCCACAACCACACATACAACCACAACAACACACATAACCACAACCCCACTCACAACCACACACACACAACCACAACCATACACACAGCAACACACACAACCACAACACCACACCCACAGTCATACCCACAACCACACCCACAACCACACCCTCACCCACACAAAACCACACACAAACACACACACAACCACACACACACACAACCACACACACAGAACTGCACACACAACCCCACACACAACCACACACACACACACAACCACAACCACACACAAAACCACACACACACAACCACACACCACCACAGAAAACCACACACACAACCTCACACACCCACAACCACAACCACACACCCACAACCACACACATACAGCCACACACAACCACACACAATCACACACAACCACACAGAATCACACAAACCCACACCCACACACACACCACCACACACACAGCCACACACACAAAACCACACACAACCACACCCTCAACCACACACAACCACAACCACATGTACAACCACACACACAACCAGACACTGAACCACACCCACAACCACACACAGGCAACCACACATACACACCCACACACAACTGCACAACCACACATAACTACACATACACAACCACACACACAAGCATACACACACAACCACACACACAACCACGCTCACAACCACACACACACACACACACAACCACACACACATAACCAACCAGACAACCACACACACATAACCACAACCACACTCATAACCACACGCACACACACACACAACCACAACCCCACACACAACCACAACACCACACACACAGCCACACCCACAACCACACCACAAACCCACACCCACAACCACACCCACACCCACAAAAAAACACACGCAACAACACACACAACCACACACACACACACACACAACCACACACAGAACTACAAACAACCCTACACACAACCACACACACACAACCACACACACAACCACAACCACACACACAACCACACACACACAACCACACACACATACAACTACACACACACAGAACCACACACACAACAAGACACACACAACCACAACCACAACCACACACAACCACAGAAAACCACACACAAGCTCACACACCCACAACCACACCCACACACCCACAACCACACGCATACAACTACACACAACCACACACAATCACACACAACCACACAAAACCACACCTACACACACACCACCACACACACAGCCACACACACACAACCCCACCCAACCACACCCACAACCACACACGACCACACACACAACCACAACCACACACACATAACCACAACCACACTCATAACCACACACACAACCACACACACACACACAACCACAACCATACACACAACAACACACACAACCACAACACCACACCCACAGCCACACCCACAACCACACCCACACAAAACCACACACAACCACACACACACACACAACCACACACACAGAACTGCACACACAACCCCACACACAACCACACACACAACCACACACACACACAACCACACACCACCACAGAAAACCACACACAACCTCACACACCCACAACCACACCCACAACCACAACCACACACCCACAACTACACACATACAACCACACACAACCACACACAATCACACACAACCACACAGAATCACACAAACCCACACCCACACACACACCACCACACACGCACAAAACCACACACAACCACACCCTCAACCACACACAACCACAACCACACACACACACAACCACCTACACAACCACACACACAAACACACACACACAACCACACACATCCCCACAAACACCCACACACAGACACACAACCAACCACACACATAACCACAACCACACTCATAACCACACACAACCACACACACACAACCACACAAACAACCACAACCACACCCACAACCACAACACCACACACACAGCCAAAATCACACACCCACACCCACAATCACACCCAAACCCAACCACACACAACCAACCACAACCACACAAACAACCGCACACAAACCATGTTAGACGGGGACCCGGGGGGTCGGCCGAGTACAGGGGGAGAGGCCTCCGGTGAGGACCGTCTCCAGCGATCGTACAGACAAGTAACTTCCCCCCCACAAATGGACACCACACAAGGATGCGATCTGCACACTTTATATAAGATTCTTGAGGCAAGGTTATCAATGATACAGTGGGGGCAGGACATGAGGATCCTCCCAATTCTAGTCTCTGTAGGGTAAGGGGTAGCGGGACAGTCTTGGTACCGGTCCGGTACAAGGGCGGCCAGAAGGAGCTCACAATCCTCGAGCTCGGAGGTCTGAAAGGTCGGGCCGCGGCAACGCCAGCAGGCTAGGATGAAAAGTCTCGGCAAGGAGGGCCGCGGCAGCGCCAGCAGGCTAGGACGATGGTTCTCGGTACAGAGGGCCGCGGCAGCGCCAGCAGGCTACGATGATGACTTCTTTGTAGAGGGGCCGCGGCAGCGCCAGCAGGCAAGAGCGATGGTTCACAAGGATGGGCCGCGGCAGCGCCAGCAGGTCCAGACGAAGATGCACGTTGCAGAGGGCCGCGGCAGCGCCAGCAGGCTTCGGAGGTGGTTCACAAGGCAAGGCTGCGGCAGCGCCAGCAGTCCGTCAGGGATGAGTTCTTCAAGGTGTCTCTCGACTCCAGGATACAACTGCCTTCCTGCTCTGGAGCTGCCCCAGTTATAGGTCTGGCCTCCTTTGATGTCCGGACCCTCGCACTTGGAGGTTGCGAGGTCCGGGATGAGGGAGTCCAGACACCCAGCAGGGGGGTGGAGCCAGCGCCCGGGGAGATCGGGGGCGATCGGCACCTGGCGGGGGAGAGCCATCGACACTCCTCTCTCCCATTGACCTGCCAAGTGGTCTCTTCACCTCCTGGGTGGATGGTGGTGCCTCGATGTCGGGGCCTGGCCAGGCCCAGGGTTGGGGTCGAGCTGAGGCCACGCGGCCTCGTGGTGCAGTGTCCAAGATGGCGGCTGGGCCGGGGCAAGGGTGCTGACGGGGGCCCGGGACAGCCGATGCTGGGATGTTCGGGAGCAGGCGTCCCGTTGGGGACGGGTTGCGGGTTGCTTCGGTGGGTTGCCGGGGTGGTTCTTCGGGGGACACCGGGAGAGCCGGTGTTCGGGCCTTATCATGCGGGGAGGGAGTGGCCCCTTCCACGAGGCCTGTCCAACATGCGTCCCCCCCAGCTGAAGGCAGGGAGAGTCACCCATCCTCTTGGGTACTCTCCTCACCGAGGCGGAAAAAGCGTGACAGGCCGTCCGCGTTGGCGTGGTCCTGACCAGGACGATGCTCCACAGTGAAGTCCATCCCCTGCAGGGAGATGGACCATCGCAACAGTTTTGGGTTCTCCCCCCTCATCTGCATCAGCCATTGCAGGGGTCGGTGGTCTGTCTGTACCCTGAAATGGGTACCGAAGAGGTAGGGCCGGAGTTTCTTGAGGGCCCATACTACTGCAAAGGCCTCCCGCTCGATGGTGCTCCAGCGCTGTTCTCGAGCCAGTAGGCGTCAGCTGATGAAGGCCACGGGCTTGAGGTTCCGTGACGGTTCCGTGACGACTTGAACCCGTGTTTTCAAGTTTGTCGGAAATACCTAATATTGGTATCAGTGAACCGCAAATGATCCATTTAGTATATCCTAGTGTTTTCGCTACGATATGAGCAAGAGCACTTCTTCCATTGACATATTTCTGATATACCCATGGCATCCATCTTAGATCATGGCCGCCATTTTGTGTTTCCTTGCCCTCACATATGCAATAGCCTCTGATCACTTCATTCACTCCACTTTGATTAAGGACACGTAGCCTTAGCCGGAGATTCACCTCTTACATGACACGTGCACCTTAAACCAGATCACGCTGTAGCTGCATGACTCGACAAAGGCTGCCTCCTCTGCCCGAGGCCAGTCCTGCCAAACTGGTCTTCGTATCCATTGTACCTGATCATGATTAGGCGGCCGAAGCCGGTAGCCTTGCCCATTTACAACCCACAAACATCCCTTATCCCACTTTTCTATCTTCCACACCTGGCTCTGTTTCTTTCTTTATGAATCTTTATTAGGGGGAGGTAACGAACTTTACGATGAGGCGGTCCGGGTCCTGAATGCAATATTGACAGGGAATTGTGACAAACTAGTGGGAACCCCTCTCTTCGCAATGTTTGGCCTCAGATATTATCGACGGTTCCTGTGTAACACCAAATATTTATTGTTTTAGACACAAAGGTTTTGGGAATGTATTACATGTAAAGAATTTGCCCCTAGCATAAAAAACCGTATATAAGGAGCAGCCCTCTTTGTACAAATCGAACAGGCTCCTAGTCTCTGCCCGTGTGTAGATTCTGTGACTTCTGTGTCCCTGCAGTAATAAACCTTTGGTCTTTGACGCCACCATCGAGAAGCCCGTGTTTCTGTTCATTTGTGCACCAAGGCAGGTGGAACTCCGGGGTCTTTGGGTGTTGTACCCTGACACCTCTGGACGGAACCAAAAAGTCCAGAACTCCAATTGGCGCCCAACGTGGGGCGACGTCATTCGGTACCGGTCCAAAAGCCTGAAGAGTTCGAGAAGCTTCGTGTGAAGATTCCTGAGGGAGGCGCCCCACTTCATCGATCCCGGCATATCGCAAAAGTGGCCCGAAGTTCTCTTCCACGAGGGTTTCCCGTTCAGGACGGCTGCAGTGGGCCGTTGCCTTGACCGTCGCCCTGTCTTGGACCCGAAGTGGTGCAGTCCTTAGTACGGCGAAACGTGACGGGTTTCTCCTTGGTGACGTCTTCAGTGACTCAGTTAAGTATTTAGTGATAGCTAGCTGGTTACTTTTGTGAGGATTGTTAAAATCCTTGATCGGTTCTTGGTTTGGTTTGGTTTTGTCAGATTATCACTGGTTGTTCTAGTTACGATAATCTATTTGGTTTAGTTTTGGGTATCGATACATCAGTTCGTTTTGGTAGGCCTAAGTTCTTGGTTCGAGTGCACATATTTGTTCCGTGTTTGTTTGTTTTTGTGTTCCGGACTGAAAATGGTAAGTCGGAAAATGTTGTCTTGTTTTAGTTGCAACAGTGATTCGCGATTGGAGGACTCTTGTCTGGTTCCTCCGATTGGGACTCCTCTATATGATTTATATTGTAAGTATGGCGTGGGTCCTATAACTTATAATGAGATATGGGTCCGCTATTGTAAGAAGGATGGTGTCCTTAGTTGGCCACTGCATGGTAGTTTTGAGCAAGAGATTCTCGATAACTTAGAAGCGAAATTGTTCAAGAAGAAAGCCCGGCCGGCAATGTTTGATTCCTTCCGTTATTGGCGGAAAGAATCCAAACAGCGAGAAATGAGAAGGTTGAAGAAAGAGCAGAAAGAACAAGAAGAGTTAACTCTAGAGCAAGCGACTAAACAGTTGCAGGCTAACGAGTGTGAGAAGGCCATAGATGTAGCCATTAGAGAGCATAACTTAGCGATTGACAAGTGCTATCCTGCCTTGCCATCGAAAATGGCTAAGATACTGGAGGACTCAGAAAACGATCCTCTGCTATCTTATCTGTTACGGTCACCTCCACCGTATGCACAAGGTGCTACGGCTCCACTCGTCCCGAATGTTCAAGTGCCGGTTGCTGGACAACCTGGTGCTCCTGCTCCTATCCCTCAGAATCAAGTTCCTATACTTCCTGTGATGAATGTGAATGTTCCTACAGCTCCTCCTCTTCCTACACTGCCAGCCCCTATACCTACCTCTGTACCTACTGCTCCAGAAACTATTTTCCTCGATACTCCTACTGCTTCCTCATCTATTCCTACCTCCACTGCATTCTCTATGTCTGCGAGTGTACTAACTCCACTTTCTGTTCGTCGAAGAATCACTGATTCGGTTACTAATATGCTGTCTCCTATATATAAAACTTTGATTAAGACTCCTACTCCTGACTCTGTTCAGAGACGGAGTCAGCTTCCGAGTACTGAGGAACGGGGAGTTTTAGACTCCACGGCTCTCAGATGGATTTCGAAGGGTAGAAGATATAGTACAAGAGATGTGCTAGACACATTTATGCAGTGGGGAGAACCAACGCAACGATACGTCTTTGATGAGATGTGCTCGTTGTTACGTGAAGAGATAGAAGAAGACGATGTTGAATCAGATTTGGAAGATTTAATTAGGGTTCAAAAGGAATTTGCTGCTGGAATGATAGTGGGTGAGAGTATAAAACAAGCGATGGAACTCATTTTAAGTTTTAGGAATGATCCATCTCTTCGTTCTCCGAGAGATTTAGAAAAGGTAAAATGAAGCTAAGTCGCCAATATCCTATGAGGGAGGTTCCTCCAATTTGGCGCGAAGCAATACAACGTGATGATAATGCAGGAATTGCGGCTGCTCCAGCACAGTTCCAACGAGTGTGGATACACATTCCATGGAAGCGAGCAGAAGTGTTAGCAGTGAAACAGGCCTTGCCAGATCCGCGTAAGAATCCAGCCGGATATTACAAGGAATTAACACAAACAGTTGAGGCTTGTATAATGAACTTAGCCGACATTGATATGTTATTTGGTAATGTAGTTCCGCAACCAGTGTGGGCTAAAATTCGTAGAGAGGATCATCAGGCTGCTTTAGGTGGTGATTGGGCAGCTATCACTGCAGCAGATAATCAACAAATAGGTGGTGCGAAACCTGAACCTTTGATCGCTAATCTGCCAGGTAGAATAATTGATCTAATGAAGACTCTGATGCCAGCATTGCGTGTTAATTGGGACAAATTGTCAGCATGTAGGCAAAAGAAAGACGAAAGTGTCTCGGACTTCTTCACGAGGTTCGAAGAGACTTTTGTGGATCATAGTGGTCAGGACATGAGTACAGAAGGAGGGCAAAGACTGTTTGTAGATAAATTTGTGCATAATTTGTTACCTGAATTATGCAATAAATTAAAAGACTCAGAAAGTGCGTGGGCTGTATCTACGACAGCGCAGATACTTGCGACTGCGCAGTACTACGAAAATAGAGATAAAGAGGAAAAGGAAAAATCAGAAAAGAAAACGAAAGATTTAAAAACTAAAGTTCTTTTGCAGCAGGCGTATCCGCCTCGCGCGAATCAGACTAATACGCAGCAAAACTCATACCAAAGGACAGATTATAGTACATCAAGACCTCAATATCAATGGAATCAGTGCGCGTACTGCAAGAAAGAGGGTCACTATAAAAATGAATGTCCGATCTTAGCGCAAAATAATGCAGCAGCAGCTCAGAGAGGTCGTGGTGGTTTTGTGCAGAATTCTAGAGGACGAGGACGAGGTGCTATGCCTCCACAAACGAATGATCGTCCCTCCAATCACTTTGATCAGAGAAATGGACAATCTGTTCAGCAAAATAGATCTCAGCAATATCTTGTTGAAGATTATTGTGAAGTAGAAGAGGGTTTTCAACAAAATGGGTACTAGGACAGCCATGGACAGAGAGAGGGAGTAGTATCAGTTCCAGTGGATCAGAGTGGGCCTTATGTCGCAGTAGCAACATCAGGTGTAGTCGAACCGTTTCTGTTGGATACTGGTGCCGCAAAAAGTTCTATCATGCATGCGAAACTCCCTGGCGCACCTTTGTCTGGCTCAACAAATGTTTCCGTAGGTTTTTCAGGCGCCCCTGTGTACAACCCGATATCTGGTCCTTTGTCTATTTCTGTTGGACCGTGCCAATTGAAAGCACCCCTGATTTTGACGACAGGTTGTAATGAAAATCTGCTTGGTTTAGATTTGTTAAAACGACTATATGCGACATTGTACTGTTCTCCGGAAGGAGTACAGCTTACACTGGGTAAAAATATCACCTCTCCGATGTACTTGTCAATGGACGCACTCCCGCCGGAGCTACGTTCACTCCCTGATTCTCTTTGGGCGACTGGTCCTAATGATGTAGGTCTCCTAGAAATTCCACCGTATGTAGTAACTTTGAAAGCAAATGTGAAATTTCCAAGAATTCCCCAGTATAAAATATCGAGTGAAGGTGAGCGTGCACTTTTATTGATTGTGCAAGACTTGATTAAGAAGGGTGTAGTTGAAGAAACTAGAGGAAATGTCTGTAACAGTCCTGTATTACCGATTCTGAAGCGAACTGACCCTACAAAACCTCCAGTTTATAGGTTTGTCATAGACCTTAGAGAAGTTAATAAGATTGTAATTCCGCAGTTTCCTGTAGTACCAGACATTACTGCCTTGTTAACATTGATTCCTGCTACAGCTACATGGTTCTCAGTTATTGACCTAAAGAATGCCTTCTTTAGCATTCCGATAGCCGAAGAAAGTAGGGATATTTTCGGCTTCTGTTTAGGAGGTCGCAGTTTCAGATTTAAACGCGCTCCACAAGGCTATTGTGAAAGTCCATCCATTTACAGTCAAGCTTTAAAAAGTCAGCTAGATTCCTTTGTCCTTCCTCCAGGTTCTGCCCTAGTACAGTACGTAGACGATCTTTTAGTGGCTGCCGATGACAAGGAAACTTGCAAAGCAGCTACAATTTCCCTATTGCATCATTTGTCTAATTTAAATCATAAGGTGTCTCCTTCCAAGATGCAATACTGCTGCCAAGAAGTGACCTACCTAGGTCATCTCTTGTCAAAGGAGGGAAGGAAGTTGACCCCAGAAAGAATAAAAGCATGTACGCAGATGAGTGTTCCACGCACACAGAGAGAGGTACGTGCCTTCCTAGGTATTACCTCTTACTGTAGGCAGTGGATCCCAAATTTTTCTCTTTTAGCGAAACCATTAGTAGCTTTGACTGGGAAAAATGTTCCGAGTCCGGTGCCATGGTCGGATGAATGTCAAGAGAGTTTTACTGAATTACGAAAAGCATTGTGTTCAGCTCCTGTATTGGGTACACCTGATTACAGCAAGCCATTCACGCTCTACGTTCACGAAAGAGAAGGTTGCGCGTTGAGTGTTCTGACACAGAAATTTGGTGATAAGCAACGCCCTTGTGCGTATTTTTCATCAACATTAGATCCGGTAGCCAGAGCGTTACCTAGTTGTTTGAGGGCTACAGCGGCAGCTGCGGCTTCCATTCGACAATCTGCTGGTTTGGTGATGAACAATATGCTAGTGGTCATGGTTCCTCATGCAGTGGATACACTCATGAACCGAACGAAGACACAACACCTTACTAGTGCGAGATTATCTGGTTACGAGCTGACATTATTAGCGAGTCATATTCAGATCAAAAGATGCAATATATTGAATCCAGCAACATTGTTGCCGACTGATCAAGAGTCGAGTGATTCTGAGCCACATGACTGTTATTTCAAAACGGAGGAAGAGACAAAAGGGCGTATCGATTTAAAAGATACTCCCCTGTCCGACCCAGATGGTACGCTATATGTGGACGGGTCATGTTTTAAGTTGGAGAATGGTGACGTGACTGCTGCCTACGCGGTAACGACTTTGAAGACGATTGTGGAGACTGCAAGAGTGAGTCAGAATTCTGCCCAAGCTGCAGAATTAATAGCTCTAACGAGAGCGTGTGTCTTAGCTAAGGGAAAGAGAGTGAATGTGTTTACAGATAGTCAGTACGCATTTGGCGTGGCCCATAGTTTTGGCCGGTTGTGGAGAGAAAGAGGTTTCATTACGTCCCATGGGACTAAGATCCAACATGGTCAGCTAGTTAACGACTTGTTGGAATCTCTAACCTTGCCGACTGAAGTTGCGATTGTGAAGTGCAGTGCTCATAAAGCAATCACGGATGATGTTGGTCGTGGGAATGCCTTTGCTGATGAAACTGCTAAACAGACAGCTAGAGACACGATGAGTAGAATGTATGTTGCTACGTCTGCAAGATGGATTGCTGAGTCTGGAATGTGTGAGGACACTATGGAAAGTGTGAAAGAGATTCAGAAAGAAGCGACTGAGGAAGAGAAACGTGTATGGAGAGAAAGTACGGGCAAGTTGGACTCGAATGGATGTTGGATTGATTTGACAGAACAGCAGCGTTGGATGTTGCCTAATGCGTATGTGCTTGCAGTAGTGACGATGGCACATGGAGTAGCGCATATAAGTTCTAAAGGGATATGTAAGATGTTGGCTCCGGTCTGGAAGAATGAGGGAATCAGTAAGTGTGCAGAGAGAGTGGTGAAAAATTGCATGGTGTGCTTGATGCATAATCCTGGCAAGGGAACTCCAACTCCAGCTGGTCATTTCGCTCCTCCTTCCTGCCCCTTTGAAGTGATTCAGTTAGACTTCATTCACATGGAACGCTGCAACAATTTAAAATACGTCCTGGTGGTAGTTTGTGCTTTTTCCAGGTGGATAGAAGCATACCCACTAAAGGACAACACTGCCCTATCAACTGCCAAAATTCTTCTCAAGGAATTTTTCCCTAGGTATGGAATGCCACGGATTGTATGGTCAGATAACGGAAGTGAGTTTATAGGGAAAGTTATGCAGAGTGTGTGTGCCGGTCTAGGATTGAAACAAAAATTCCATAGTGCAAACCATCCCCAATCTGCTGGTTTAGTTGAGGGTTACAATGGCACTTTGAAGCTTAAGATAGCCAAAATACAAGCATCCACAGGTTTAGCTTGGCCAGACGCACTTCCTTTGGCCTTGTTATCAACGAGAGCAACAGTGCATTCTAGAATAGGGCTTTCTCCATACGAGATTGTGTTTGGCCGCCCGGCAAATATCTGGGGTGTGCCAAGGCCTAAACAATTTTGCTCCATTGAATATCCTATGTTGATAGATTACCTTTACGACATGACTGCTAAATTGAGTCTTATTCATCAACAGGTCTTCGATGCTTTGCCAAAACCTCCGGAGAGTCCAGGGCATCAGCTGAAACCCGGCGACCACGTGGTGGTCAGAAACTTCGCGAGGACGAAGAATCTTCAGCCTCGCTACATCGGCCCCTTCCAGGTTCTGCTGGCAACGAGGACAGCCGTACGTGTCGCTGGCCGTAAGCATTGGATTCACGCTTCTCACGTAAAGCGTGTTCCTTTGCCGCTGCCTTACGACAACTGGGTGAAGAAGGGAATTGGTGCCTCCGAATCTGAAATCACTCCGAAATTTATCCCTTTCAGCGATGCCGATTTGATTACTGACACTTTGAAACTTGACTCTCCTCCTGAAAAGACTCCTTTGAACACTGAACATTTGTCTCCAGCATCAGAAGAAACTTTGCTATCTGCGAACTTAAACTCTGCAACAGCTGCTAGTAATACACTATTTTCCGATCAGACAGTACCAGCGAAACAGAAATACAACCTTAGAAGCCATAAAAAGGACAAATAAAGCAGGCAACTGCATACTGTGATTTTGATATATATATATATATTGAACTTTTGCCCTCAGCCAGGAAGTTTGCTATTGTTTATTGTTTTTAAAATTGCCTTGCCGTCTGGGTAGCCGTAGGGTCGTGGCTGTGTGCCTAGTTTGAATTTGCAGGGGTCTGACACAAGGTCGATCTTTCTGTTGGTTCTGGGAACTCCCAGGGCTGATAGAGGCATTTTCATCTACGTACACATCATCAGTGGTCGCGAGCGGATTGTAGAAGATGGAGCTTCCTGCGCTGCAACGAAAGAATGTGATTTACGTTCGCAGAAACAGACTTAATAGAATTCTTCACAGCAAATGTTTCTTGATGCAATGTGCTGTTACATTTTTGATTGTTTTAGCAACATTGGTGGGTGGAATCGTCTTTAGCATAAATTTGATTTTTGTGCCAGTTTCTACAGTACCTCCCCTTGATCCTGCTATTTCTACTGTTTCTTCTATACACTCTTTTCACTCGTTTCCGGAACATGAGCAAGCCAGACGCTCAGAATTCACCAACAACACTTTTGTACAGCTCTTGCACCAACACCAACTGGTAGTTAACACTACAGACTGCTGGGTGTGTGGCTTGATACCTCACACTATGGATAAAGGTATTCCCTATTTGGTTTTGCCTTACAGCTATAATGGATCATTTCAGGCCTTCCAAACCATCTTTGCTTATGCCCTTGAAACCTATCCTCCACGTCCACCGCGTTCCACTAAATATAACTCTGCTAACAAAGCTTTAGTCCAGGGAATTATTGACATGGTCAAGGACGTCAATAATACTCCATCATACCCTAGAGACGAATTGCGAGTATATTTAAGTTGGAATACTTCAGAGTATCGCCTTAGTTTAGGAGAAAGCAAGCGAAAAAGCTCAACTCCAATCTGGGTCGTACCTCACCGAGGTCAGGTCTGTTTGCAAGGTAATGGGAGAAATCCGAGAGCTCAGCTAGGGAGGAGTGAGTGCGTAGAGACTTATGTGTTTCCGGCTAACTCTTCCCCTGCTTTTCTTACTGCTAGGGGTACCTATTTCATTTGTCGAGACAGAGCTTATACATGGTTGCCTGCCGACTTCTCAGGATCATGTTATATTGCTCGATTATTGCCTCCGACATACACTGCTTCACCTGATTACCACAGAACAAGAGTAGCGAGAGGTGTCTTCAGCAAGGAAGATACCGCTGGTCAGGAAGCCGGAGATTTCTTCAAAGGCTTCCTTCCGTTCTGGGGACCTATGGCCAATAGTAGAAACATACGTCAGCTAACACGGGTAGTTGAATCTACTATTACTGAAACTGCTGGTGCCCTTAGCAATCTGACAGCTGAGCTTCAGGCGGATAGGCTCATGACGTTGCAGAACCGTATGGTTCTAGACGTTATACTTGCAGATCGAGGTGGGGTATGCAGAATGATCCAATCGAGCTGCTGTGTCTTTATTCCTAATAATGCTCCAACAGTCTATGAGGCGATCTCTAAGTTGCACAAGATTTCAGACTCCATACATGTAGACAAGGGAAACTGGTCCTTCATGGAGTGGTTTTGGACTCTGATCTCAGCGTGGGGATGGAAGGTTCTAATGGTCATTGGTGTCATCCTAGTATTCCTATTCTCATGTTGTCTGATTATCCAGTGTGGTCCTGCTCTGTGTAGTCTTTGTGCTACGACTTGTCTCAGAAAACCACCTGCGTTTGGAGAAAAGACACGAGAAAGGATGATGATACAACAACATGTCACTGACCTGATGAGCATAGAACTAGATTCTGACATAGACTAAGTAATTGCCTATGTAAGGGCAAAAGGAGGGTCTGAGGTTCCGTGACGGTTCCGTGACGACTTGAACCCGTGTTTTCAAGTTTGTCGGAAATACCTAATATTGGTATCAGTGAACCGCAAATGATCCATTTAGTATATCCTAGTGTTTTCGCTACGATATGAGCAAGAGCACTTCTTCCATTGACATATTTCTGATATACCCATGGCATCCATCTTAGATCATGGCCGCCATTTTGTGTTTCCTTGCCCTCACATATGCAATAGCCTCTGATCACTTCATTCACTCCACTTTGATTAAGGACACGTAGCCTTAGCCGGAGATTCACCTCTTACATGACACGTGCACCTTAAACCAGATCACGCTGTAGCTGCATGACTCGACAAAGGCTGCCTCCTCTGCCCGAGGCCAGTCCTGCCAAACTGGTCTTCGTATCCATTGTACCTGATCATGATTAGGCGGCCGAAGCCGGTAGCCTTGCCCATTTACAACCCACAAACATCCCTTATCCCACTTTTCTATCTTCCACACCTGGCTCTGTTTCTTTCTTTATGAATCTTTATTAGGGGGAGGTAACGAACTTTACGATGAGGCGGTCCGGGTCCTGAATGCAATATTGACAGGGAATTGTGACAAACTAGTGGGAACCCCTCTCTTCGCAATGTTTGGCCTCAGATATTATCGACGGTTCCTGTGTAACACCAAATATTTATTGTTTTAGACACAAAGGTTTTGGGAATGTATTACATGTAAAGAATTTGCCCCTAGCATAAAAAACCGTATATAAGGAGCAGCCCTCTTTGTACAAATCGAACAGGCTCCTAGTCTCTGCCCGTGTGTAGATTCTGTGACTTCTGTGTCCCTGCAGTAATAAACCTTTGGTCTTTGACGCCACCATCGAGAAGCCCGTGTTTCTGTTCATTTGTGCACCAAGGCAGGTGGAACTCCGGGGTCTTTGGGTGTTGTACCCTGACACCTCTGGACGGAACCAAAAAGTCCAGAACTCCAGGCTGATCGACTCCCTCGGCGTTGAGTTGAGAGAGGACTGCCCCAACGCCATGATCTGAGGCGTCCGTCTGGACTATGAATTCCCTGCTGTAGTCGGGGGCCTGGAGCACGGGGGCGGTGCACATGGCGGCCTTCAACTTCTCGAAGGCCGTTTGACAGTCCGAAGTCCAGTTGACGGTTTTGGGGTTTTTCTTGGATGTTAGTTCTGTGAGGGGCCCCACAATACTGCCATAGTCCTTTACAAACCGCCGGTAGTATCCGGTGAGCCCTAGGAAGGCCCGGACCTCGGTTTGGGTGACAGGTGGTTGCCAGGACTGGATTGCAGCGATCTTGAGCTGAAGGGGGGCCACCAGACCGCTCCCCACTTGGTGTCCGAGGTAGGTCACGGACCCCTGGCCAATCTGACATTTGCTGGCTTTGATGGTTAGGCCGGCCTGCTGGAGGGCGTGCAGGACTTCTCGGAGGTGTTGAAGGTGGTCTGCCCAGTGGCGACTGTACACAGCGATATCGTCCAGGTAGGCGGCGCTGAATTCTTCGAGGCCCGCCAGTACCTGGTTCACGAGTCGTTGGAAGGTAGCTGGAGCGTTTTTCATGCCGAATGGCATCACTTTGAAGTGGTAGTGGCCATCCGGGGTAGAGAAGGCGGATCGTTCTTGGGCCCTGGGGGTGAGGCCGATTTGCCAGTAGCCCGCTGTTAGATCGAAGATGCTCAGGTAGCGGGCAGCCCCCATGCGGTCAACCAGCTCATCCGCCCGGGGGATGGGGTGAGCGTCGGTTCTGGTAACAGCGTTCAGGCCCCGATAGTCTACGCAGAACCGGAGCTCGGGGGCAACGGCCGGGGCGGCAGCCTTGGGGACCAGTACGACTGGGCTGGCCCAGGGGCTGTCGGATGGCTCGATCACTCCTAAGGGCCAACATCTTGGTGACTTCGTTCTGGATGCAGGTGCGCACCCGATCTGGCACTCGTTACGCCCTGTGTCGAATAGGTGGACTATCCCCAGTGTCCACGTCGTGAAGGCACCAGGGGGTGACCCCTGGGGTGAGGGAGAACAGGTTCGCAAATTGTAGCAGGAGAGCCCGACAGTCTTGGCGTTGTTCTGGGGACAAGGCATCGGAGAGTCGGACCCCTTCCACTGAGCCATCTTTTTCACGGGTCCTCAGTAGGTCAGGGAGGGGCTCGGAGTCTTCTTCCGTCCCACTATCTGTTGCCATCAGTAGGCTGAGCTCCGAACGTACGAAGTGGGGTTTGAGTCTGTTGGCGTGGAGGACTCGCAGGGGGTTCTGGGAGGACTCCATGTCTATTAGGTAGGTGACAGGGCCCTTGCGCTCTATCACCTTGAAGGGTCCTGTCCATTTGTCCTGCAGGGCACAGGGTTCGACTGGAGACATCACCCAGACTTGCTGGCCTGGTTCGAACTCGATGGAGGAGGCATGCTGATCGTACCATTTATTCATGTCCTCCTGACTGGCCTCAAGGTTGGCTTTGGCGAGTTCCCTGAATCGCCGGGTCTGGTTGCGGAGGGTCAGGAGATACTTATAGACGTCTGGAGGGGTCTTCTGGGGGGCCATCTCCCATCCTTCCTTGACCAGGCTGAGGGGGCCCCGGACGGGGTGTCCGTACAGGAGCTCAAAGGGACTGAAGCCGAGGGATTTCTGGGGAACTTCTCGATAGGCGAAGAGGAGGCACGGGAGCAGCACGTCCCATTGGCGACGTAGGGGTTCTTCCAGGCCCATGATCATTCCCTTGAGAGTGCGGTTAAACCGCTCGACCAGTCCATTTCCTTGCGGGTGATAAGGGGTTGTGAACCGGTAGGTGACCCCGCACTGTTGCCAGAGAGACCTCATATACTTTGAGATAAAGTTTGTGCCCCTGTCGCTGACTACTTCCTGGGGGTAGCCCACTCGAGAGAAGATCCCCATCAGGGCTCGGCCTACCACGGGTGCTGTTACGGTCCGCAGAGGAATGGCCTCGGGATAGCGGGTGGCGTGGTCCACCAGGACTAGGATAAACCGGTGCCCCTGGGCCGTTCGGGGGTCTAGGGGCCCCACAATGTCTATTCTGACCCGTTCGAACGGGGTGGTGACGACGGGAAAGGGTTGCAAGGGTGCTTTGATCTTTCGGCCACTCTTCCCGCTGGCCTGGCAGGTGGGGCAGGCCCGGCAGTGGTTGGAGACATCATTACGCATTTTGGGCCAGTAGAAGTGAGTCACCAGGCGGTTGTAGGTTTTGTCTTGCCCCAGGTGCCCAGCAAGGGGGACATCGTGTGCCAAGTTCAAAAGGAAGTCTCTGAAGCGGAGGGGCACCACCAGAACCCGCCTGGCCCCCAGCTCAGCAATTCTTTGCTCACTGTAGAGCAGGTCATTGTCCCAATAAATCCAGTGGGCCCCTGCGGTGTCTCCTGCGCTCTGGGCGAGGGCTTGCTGCCGGAGTCCCTCGAGGGAGGGACAGGTCCTCTGCTCTTGTCGGAACTGCTCCTGGGTGGGACCACCCTCTTGCCGCCACTGGGCCAGTTCGGGAAGGTCCTGGAGTTGAACGGGCCCTTCTTCGTTTTGCTCTGGGGGATTGGCGCTTAGGGCGGCTCCCTCCGGGACGATCGGGGGAGGAGGTTCTGGCCATTCTGGTTCTTCGGGACTGGAGATGGCGCCGGCGGCCATGGACCGGGTCGTTATGCAGGCCCATTCAGGGAGGCCCAACATCCCCAGGTGTTCTCTTCTTTCGACGGCTGCCCAGGGGGAACTTTCGAGGTCGTTCCCCAGGAGGCAGTCCACTGGGGCATCATCGCGGACAGTCACCTTCAGCATTCCGGACACTCCTCCCCACTAGAAGGGGACGCAGGCCATCCGACACGGCTTTCCGAGTTGTCGGCTGACCGGACGGGGCAAAGGACGTTCGGCAAGATCTGCTCCGGGGTCACCAGATGACAGCGGACTGCCGTCACACTGGCCCCGGTGTCGCGTAGGGCTTCAGCCTGGCGCCCATTAATGCTGACCCACTGGCTGTATTTCTGCGTATTGGCGGGTAGGGGGGCCCGCGGAATCATGTCTCTTTCCCCTAGGCAGACCAGGGACATGGCGGCTGGTTCCCACTCGGGCTGGTCGGCCTCGTACTCTTCAGAATCTTCTGGGGTTTGCTCTTCTCCCAGGGCGGCGGCAGCAACCTGGCGGGTCTTAGGGTTCTGGTTCTTTGGGCAATTAGGGTCGTTGGCGTAGTGGCCGGGTCGCTGGCATCGGTGGCAAGTAACGTTGGCTCGGAACCCTGGACGCATCGGGGGGTTTCCCCTGCCGGCCGGGGGCGGGCGCTGCTGGCGGGAGCCACCGGGACGGCGTCTCTGCCCCAACCCTGGCCTCCACCTCCCCCTCGGGGGCGATGGGGTCCTTGGTTGGTTCTGTTTGGTTCGCTGGGCCCGTTTCGGGCAACTCGGGTGCTTTCCCATCGGTCAGCTTCGGCGGCGAGTTGCCGAGGTTCAGTTAGTTTACTGTCGAGGAGGTGCTGCCTGAGCTCGACGAAGCAATTGTTAGAGAGGTGCTCCCATACAATAAGGTCAAAGAGTTGCTCGTAAGTGGTCACCTTGCTGCCCTTGATCCACCCCTCGAACGCTCTGCTGAAAAAGTTCACGTACTCCACCCAAGTTGTACCCGGGATCCGTTTGCAGTCGCGGAACCGCTGGCGGTACATCTCGGGCATGAGTCCGTATCGAGTGAGGAAGGCGGCTTTCATGTGGTCGTAGGAGGTCATCTGATGGTCCGGGAGTTGCAGCAGGGCGTCTCGCCCTTCGTTGACGAACCTCCCCCATAACCCGGCTCCCCAGTCGCTTCGGGGAATCCGGTGGGAGGTCATGGCTACCTCGTACGCTTTGAACCATTGCTGGATATCGTTGTTCCGGTAATATTCTCTGACGACATCCTTGGGGATGTGGACTTTAGGGTCTGAAGTGGCAGGAGTGTTCGGGCGCTCGGGCACCCCGAGATCTTTATTCTGTTTCCGAAGCTCTATTTCTTTTAGGTTGCGCTCATGTTCGTAGGCTAGCTTTTTCTCTTCTAACTCTCTCTGTCTTTGTTTTTCTTCCCGCTCCTCTCGGAGCCGCAAGTGTTCCAATGTTATTTTTTGTTCCGCCAACTTCAGTTCTCCATCCAACCGAAGTCGAGCCAGCTCCAATTCATGGAGCCTGCTTTTTTCCCGTTCCCGGATCTCCTCTGGGGAGAGACCCGATCTTCTTTCTTCCGTCGAAGTGGTGTTCGTTTCCGGTGCCTCGAGGCTTTGGTTTTGGGGTACGGCCGTACCCGTCTCTGCTCAAGATTCCAGGGCCTTTTTGAAGTCTTCTTTCGTGCTCAGTCCTGTGGTAGCAATGCCTAGTTCTATGCAGAACTGCTTTAGTTCTCGGTGGTTATACTCTTCTAGTTTCTCCATCTGGAATTTCTCTGTGGTTCCGCTCTCTTTTGTTGTCATTGTGGTTGTGTCGTGGGGTGAGTTACTCTCTGTACGATTACGCGTTGGTTCGGATCGCGCCGCTGGCCACCAATGTTAGACGGGGACCCGGAGGGTCGGCCGAGTACAGGGGGAGAGGCCTCCGGTGAGGACCGTCTCCAGCGATCGTACAGACAAGTAACTTCCCCCCCACAAATGGACACCACACAAGGATGCGATCTGCACACTTTATATAGGATTCTTGAGGCAAAGTTATCAACGATACAGTGGGGGCAGGACACGAGGATCCTCCCAATTCTAGTCTCTGTAGGGTAAGGGGTAGCGGGACAGTCTTGGTACCGGTCCGGTACAAGGGCGGCCAGAAGGAGCTCACAATCCTCGAGCTCGGAGGTCTGAAAGGTCGGGCCGCGGCAACGCCAGCAGGCTAGGATGAAAAGTCTCGGCAAGGAGGGCCGCGGCAGCGCCAGCAGGCTAGGACGATGGTTCTCGGTACGGAGGGCCGCGGCAGCGCCAGCAGGCTACGATGATGACTTCTTTGCAGAGAGGCCGCGGCAGCGCCAGCAGGCAAGAGCGATGGTTCACAAGGATGGGCCGCGGCAGCACCAGCAGGTCCAGACGAAGATGCACGTTGCAGAGGGCCGCGGCAGCGCCAGCAGGCTTCGGAGGTGGTTCACAAGGCAAGGCTGCGGCAGCGCCAGCAGTCCGTCAGGGATGAGTTCTTCAAGGTGTCTCTCGACTCCAGGATACAACTGCCTTCCTGCTCTGGAGCTGCCCCAGTTATAGGTCTGGCCTCCTTTGATGTCCGGACCTTCGCACTTGGAGGTCGGGAGGTCCGGGATGAGGGAGTCCAGACACCCAGCAGGGGGGTGGAGCCAGCGCCCAGGGAGACCGGGGGCGATCGGCACCTGGCGGGGGAGAGCCATCGACACTCCTCTCTCCCATTGACCTGCCACGTGGTCTCTTCACCTCCTGGGTGTATGGTGGTGCCTCGATGTCGGGGCCTGGCCAGGCCCAGGGTTGGGGTCGTGCTGAGGCCACGCGGCCTCTTGGTGCAGTGTCTAAGATGGCGGCTGGGCCGGGGCAAGGTTGCTGACGGGGGCCCGGGACAGCCGATGCTGGGATGTTCGGGAGCAGGCGTCCCGTTGGGGACGGGTTGCGAGTTGCTTCGGTGGGTTGCCGGGGTGGTTCTTCGGGGGACACCGGGAGAGCCGGTGTTCGGGCCTTATCATGCGGGGAGGGAGTGGCCCCTTCCACGAGGCCTGTCCAACAAACCACAACCACACACAACCACAACCACACGCACATCCACACACACAACCACACACAAAACCACCCAACCACACACACAACCACACCCACAACCACAAACCCAGAACCACACCCACAACTACCCCCACACACAACCAACCACACACACAACCCCACACCCAACCACACACCCCACCACACACAACCACACACACAACACACAACCACACACACAACCACACACACAACCACACACACAACCACACCCACAAACAACCACACACAACCACAACCACACACACAACCACACCCACAAACAACCACACACAACCACAACCACACACACAACCACAACCACACACACAACCGCACACACACTCTCAACCACACACAACCACAAGCACACACAAGCATACACACACACAACCACACCCACAACCACCCACATACAACCACACACACACAATCACAAACACAGAAACAACCACACACAACCACACACACAACCACACACAGACACATCAACCACACACAACCACAGACACAACCACATAAACACACAACAACACACACAACCACAACCACACACACAACCACACACATAACCACACACACACACAACCACAGCCACACATACAACCACACATAACTGCACAACCACACACACAACTGCACACACACACAACCACACACAACCACGACCACAGACACAACCAACCACATGGCCACACACACAACCACAACCGCACACACAACCATGCACACAACCACACACACAACCACACACAAATACACAACCACGCACACACAAACACACAACCACACACAACCACAACCACACACACAACCACACCTACACACACACAAATACAGCCACACCCACAACCACACCCACAACCACACACAACCAACCACACACACACACAACCCACATACAGACACAACCACACACACAACCACGACCACACACACAACCACACACACAGACACTCACACACACAACACACACACACACAACCAAAACCACACAGACAACCACAGCCACACATCCACAACCACACGCACTAAACCACAACCACACACAACCACACACCCAACCACACAACCACACAAACAACCACACCCACAACAACACACCCACAACAACACACACAACCAACCACACACACAGACAACCACAGACAACCAGACACAACCACAGACACAAACACACCCACAACCACACACAACCACAAAAAACCACACACACACCCACACAATCACCTACACAGCCACACACACACCTACACACAACCACACACACACACAACCACACACACAACCACACCCGCAACCACACACACAACCACACACACAACCACACACAATCACACACAACCACACAAAATCACACACACAACCACAACCCCCACACACACAATCACACGCCCAACCACACCCACACAACCACAACCACAACCATACCCACAACCACACACAACCAACCACACACGCACACAACCACCCATACAGACACAACCACACACACAACCACACACACAGCCACACACACACAACACACACACACACACAACCACAACCACACAGACAACCACAACCACAGCCATACACCCACAACCACAACCACACACAACCACACACACAAAACTACAACCATACACAAACCACAACCACACATACAACCACACACCCAACCACACAAACAACCACGCCCACAACAACACAGCCACAGCCACACACACTCACAACCAACCACACACAGACAACCAAACACAACCACACACACAAACACACTCACAACCACACACAACCACACAAAACCACACACACAACCACACCAACACAATCACCCACACAGCCACACACACACCTACACACAACCACACACACACACAACCACACACACACACACACAACCACACACGCAACCACACACATACAACCACACCCACAACCACACACAATCACACACAACCACACAAAATCACACGCAACCACACATACAACCACACCCCCCACACACACAGCCACACACACACAACCACACCCACACAAAACCACACACACAACCACACACACAGCGACACACACAACCACACACACAACCACACACACAACCACACACGACCCCACACACAACCACACCCACACACACAACCACATACACAACCACACAATCACATACACACTCAACCACACCCACACAACCAAACACACACAACCACACACACACACACACCACACACACAACCACACCCACACACACAACCACACACACACAACCACACACGCACACCAACACACACAACCCCACACAACCACATGCACACAACACACACACACAACCACACACACACACATAACCACACAATCACACACACATAACCACAACCACACACAGCCACACACACATACACAACCACAAAAACACACACAACCACACACACAACCACAACTACACCCACAAGAAGTGTGGCTCAATGGTTAGAGCGTCAGACCCTGATGCAGAGGTCTGGCCCGTGACCAGGGTTCAATTCCCGCCTCAGCGGCTCTTGGACTCAATCTCCCCGGACCTGATAATTCTCGCCTCGGTGCCTAGTCTAATCATGGGTCCCACTCTGTGACTCTGGGCAATAGCTTGCTTAATCTCCACAATGGCCTCAGCAGCGCTTGGATGCCTGGCTTCACCTTGGAGGTGCCCAGGAGTGGACATCTCACAGGAAAGCCAGAAAGGGTTCCACAGCGGTATGAATACAGCGCTACAAGACCTCTGGGTAGAAGGCGCTATATAAATTCAAACACATTTATGTTTACATTTACAACCACAACCACACACACATCCACACACGCAACCACACACACAACCATCCACACAACCATCCACACAACCACACCCACAACCACACACAACCACACCCAACCACTCCCACACACACACAACCACAACCACGCACACAACCACACACTCACAACCACACACACTCAAGAACACAAAACCACACACATACCCACACACAACCACACACACACACAACCACACACACACAAACAACCACACACACAACTACTCACACACACAACCACACACACCCAACCACAACCACACATACAACCACACATAACCGCACAACCACACACACA
The DNA here is from genome assembly GCF_964263255.1 of Lissotriton vulgaris. NCBI lineage: Eukaryota > Metazoa > Chordata > Amphibia > Caudata > Salamandridae > Lissotriton > Lissotriton vulgaris. Next base: position 411,695,836 of record NC_141699.1, on the reverse strand, counting down.
ACCACACACACACACACACAACCACGACCACACACACAACTACAACCACACACACACAACCACACACAGAACCAAAACCATACACACAACCACACACACACACACTCAACCACACACAACCACAAGCACACACAGCTACACACACAACCAAACACACACAACCACAACCACACACACAACCACCCACACACAACCACACTGTTGGAAGGCGGTGACCCCAGGGGTCAAGATGACTCTCCTAACACCCGGGACCTCCTCTCCCACAATTACTGCCGAGTCTTATCGAGGGGGGAGTCCCCGCCAGGGAGGACTGCTCGTACACACTGTCAACACACCACACTTATGAACGGACACCACACCGTGATTCTTTATCAAGGATGACTTGATCAAGATTTAAAGTAAGGAGCAATACACAGCGATCGAGGGATCGCGAAAGTCTCGTAACGAGGGATCGGGGAAGCGGGACAGTCTTAGGAGGCCAGCTGGCACACCACACACCCTGCGCACAGTTCTCAATCCTCGAACTGAAGGGTACGGGGGGCTGGCGATGGGACTTGCTGTCCTACTCACTTCTGGTTCAAGATGATCGTGAGGGTAGCGTCGATGGTCCAGCCGGACCAGAGAGTTCGTCAAGCCGCGACAAGGTCAGCAGGGCTTGGTCAGGAGTACTCCGTCGTACTCGTAGGCAGGTGGAGCCGCGACAGCGTCAGCAGGGCTCGATGGTTCAGGTCTTGTGCTTCGAGAGGGAGCCGCGACAGCGTCAGCAGGGCTCCGATGGTTCAGGTCTCGTGTTCCGAGAGAGGGCCGCGACAGCGTCAGCAGGGCTCCGATGGTTCAGGTTTCGTAGGTTCGAGGACGAGCCGCGATGACGTCAGCAGGGCTCAGTGGGTCAGAGTCTGTTCTCCTCAAAGTCAGCCGCGATCAGATCAGCAGGGCTTTCTTGTCCAAGATACAACTGCCGACTAGATGGAAGGCAGGCTGTCTTATAGTACTAGAGCTCTTTGATGTCCGGACCCTCAGAGGCAGGAGGCCGGAGGTCCGAGGGCCAGGCGCCCGATGGTCTGGCGGTTGGTTCTTTGATGCTTTGGACCATGCGTCCAGGGGATCCCAGACGCCCATCAAGGCTTGGAGCCAGCTCGCTAGGAGGTCCAAGGTGTGATCGAAACCAGCCCCCAGGGATAGTTCAGAGGTGTGAGGGAAACCAGTTCCTCGGAAGGGGGCCGGAGGTGCGATGGAGGTCTTGGTTTCGGTTACTTGGGGAGTCGTTCACCCCGAGGGCGGATCTGGGCATGTGGGACGCGCATGCTTGGCTGTAGCCAGGAGCGGCCAGGGGCTGCCGAAAGGAAAGAAGGCGGCCGGCCGGCCGGGGTGGCTAAATATGGAGTCCGATGGTCACGTGCATGGGTGCAGGCACGCGGTCTGGGGATCGTCTCAGGTCCGGGGTAGGAGTGTCATGTACAGTTCTGGGTGGACGGGAATCAGCTCCACCCGTAGATCTGGAGCTGCGGAGATCAGCGAGGACCACGCCACGAGGCCGGGTCCAACATGCGTCCCCTCCAGCTGAAAGACGAGGAAAACTACCCATCCTCTTGGGGGTTCTCTTCGCTGAGGCGGAAGAAGCGGGACAGGCCGTCGGCGTTGGCGTGGCCGGCACCAGGCCTGTGTTCCACAGAAAAATCCATCCCTTGGAGGGAGATGGACCAGCGTAGCAGTTTAGGGTTCTCTCCTCTCATTTGCATGAGCCTCCGGAGAGGACGGTGGTCGGTCTGGACCCGGAAGTGGGTCCCGAACAGGTAGGGCCTCAGTTTCTTCAAGGCCCAGACTACTGCGAAGGCCTCTCGCTCGATGGTGCTCCATCTCTGCTCCCGGGGTAGTAGCCTCCGGCTGATAAAGGCTACCGGATGATCAATCCCCTTGTCGTCCACTTGGGAGCACACGGCCCCGATGCAATGTTCGGAGGCGCCGGTCTGAACCACGAACTCTCTGGAGTAATCAGGGGCCTGTAGGACTGGAGCGGTGCACATGGCCTGTTTCAATTCTTCGAAGGCCTTCTGACAGGCGGGGGTCCAGATAACCTTCTTGGGGTTGGCCTTGGCTGTCAACTCGGTGAGGGGGCCTACAATACTTCTGTACCCCTTGATGAATCTACGGTAGTACCCTGTGAGCCCTAGGAAAGCCCGCACCTCGGTCTGGGTCGTGGGGGTCTCCCAGGCATTGATTGCGTCTATCTTGGGTTGGAGGGTGGCCACAAGGCCGCTGCCGACCTGGTGCCCTAGGTATACCACTGAGCTTTGTCCTATCTGGCATTTACTAGCTTTAATGGTGAGCCCGGCTCGACGCAGGGCGTCCAACACCTCCCAGAGGTGGTGCAGGTGCTCGGGCCAGTGAGCACTGAACACCGCAATGTCGTCTAGGTAGGCTGCACTGAAACTTTCCAACCCGGCCAGGACCTGATTAACCAGTCGCTGGAAGGTGGCGGGGCGTTTTTCATGCCGAAGGGCATGACTCGGAAGTGGAAATGGCCATCTGGAGTGGAGAAAGCAGACCTTTCTTGGGCCCTCTCCGTGAGGCCGATCTGCCAGTAGACGCTGGTGAGATCGAAGGTACTGAGGTACTGAGCCGACCCTAGGCGGTCAATCAGTTCGTCGGCTCGGGGGATGGGGTGTGCGTCAGTTCGGGTGACTGCGTTGAGTCCTCGGTAGTCGACGCAGAACCTCAACTCAGGAACGGTGCCGGGGCGTCCACCTTCGGAACCAGGACCACATTTTGTCGACCTCAGCCTTGATGCAGGCTCGGACTCGGTCAGGGACTCGGTAGGCTCTGTGCCGTACCGGAGGGCTGTCCCCGGTGTCCACGTCGTGGACGCACCAACTGGTGACGCCGGGAGTGAGGGAGAAGAGGTCGGAGAATTGTCCCAGCAAGTGGCGACATTCCTCACGCTGTACGGGGGTGAGGGAGGAGGAGAGACTCACTCCCTCTACGGAGCCATCTTGATCCTTTGCACACAGGAGATCGGGTAGAGGGTCCGTTTCCTCTTCCTCTCCGTCGTCGGTGGCAAGGAGTAACCCCAACTCAGACCGCACAAAATGGGGTTTGAGCCGGTTTACGTGTAACACTTTCAGGGCGTTCCTGGCTGATTTCGTATCAACGAGGTAGGTGACCTGGCTCTTGCGCTCTATCACCTTAAAAGGTCCCGTCCACTTGTCCTGCAAGGCACAAGGTTCCACTGGGGACATGACCCAAACCTGTTGGCCTGGTTGAAACTCGACCAGAGTGGCATTCTGGTCGTACCAGCGTTTCATCTCCTCTTGGCTGGCTTCCAGGTTGGCCTCCGCCAGTTCGCGAAACTTCCGCGTCAGGTTCCGGAGGGCCAGGACGTAGGAGAATACGTCGGGGGCTGTGCTCGGGGGGGGGCTGCCTCCCAGCCTTCCTCGACCAGGCTGAGGGGACCCCGGACGGGGTGCCCATAGAGCAGCTCGAAAGGGCTAAACCCCAAGGATTTCTGGGGTACCTCTCGGTAGGCAAACAGGAGGCAGGGTAGGAGGACATCCCACTTGCGTCGCAAGGGCTCCTCAAGACCCATGATCATCCCTTTCAGGGTGCGGTTGAACCGCTCAACCAGGCCGTTGCCCTGAGGATGGTAGGGGGTGGTGAACCGGTAGGACACCCCACACTGTTGCCAGAGGGACTTCATGTACCGGGATATGAAGTTTGTGCCTCGATCGCTTACCACTTCTCGGGGGAATCCCACCCGGGAGAAGATCTCCATGAGTGCCCGGCCCACGACTGGGGCCGTCACGGTCCGGAGGGGGATGGCTTCGGGGTATCGGGTGGCGTGATCGACCAGAACCAGAATGAACCGGTGGCCTAAGGAGGTCCGGGGGTCCAGAGGTCCGACGATGTTGATCCCCACCCTCTCAAAGGGGGTACTGACAACTGGAAAGGGCTGGAGGGGAGCCTTGCGCTTGCCTCCGCTTTTGCCGCTAGCCTGACACGTGGGGCAGGACTTGCAGTGGTGTTCCACATCAGCCCGCATGTGGGGCCAGTAGAAATGGGTCACTAGTTGTTGGAAGGTTTTGTCTTGGCCCAGATGCCCTTCCAGGGGCACATCGTGGGCCAGGTTGAGGAGAAGTCCGCGGAAACGTAGGGGTACCACCAGCACACGGGCTGATCCTAGTTTTGCGGTCTTCTGTTCACTGTATAGTAGGCCGTTTTCCCAGTAAAGGTAATGGGAGCCGGACTGGTCTCCAGCGGCCTGGGCGGCGGCCTGTCGGCAGAGCCCCTCTAGGGCAGGGCAGGAGGTCTGCTCTTGGCAGAACTCCTCTCGGGACGGTCCTCCCTCTTGGCGCCACTGGGCCAACTCGGGGAGATCTGCTAGGGTCGGGACTGGTTCGACATCTGGTCCGAGGGGACCTTCGTCGGATGCGTTCTCTTTGAGGGAGGGCTGGTCGAGGACCGTAGGATGCTCGCTGCCCTCGGGGACATCAGGGGCTGAACTGGGGAACTCAGGCTCTTCGTTCTCGGGGTTGGGCATTCTGGCGGTCATGGCCCGGGTGCTCACACAGTCCCATTGGGGCAGTCCTAACATGGCTAAATGGGTCCTTCTCTCTACTTCTTTCCACTGGGAACTCTCTAAGTCATTCCCCAGGAGGCAGTCTACAGGCATGTCCGTGCGAACTGCGACCCGCAAATCGCCCGAGACCCCCTCTCACTCAAACGGGATCTGGGCTATTCTGCAGGTGCGGACAGAATTATCGGCTGCTATCACCCGACAGGAGGTGTGGGGGATGATCATGGACTCAGGAACTAGCGTGTATCTAATAGACGTGATGCTGGCTCCTGTGTCTCGAAGGGCTCCTATGCTGCGCCCGTTAACCTTCACTGTTTGGCGGTACTTTTCTGTGTTGTCGGGCAGGTAGTCTCCTGGGATCATCTCGCTATTCCCCAGGGAGGCTAAGACCATGGCTGCGGGTTCCCACTCCCCCTATTCATCTATTTCTTCTTCTTCTAAGGCTACTGAGGATATCTGTCTAGTGGAGGGCCCAGTGGGAGTGGATTTCGGGGTCAGGGGACACCGGGGGTCACTGGCATAGTGCCCGGGTTGCTGACACTTGAGGCACGTGGAGGTGGGGTGGAGCCCCGGGGGTCCTGCACTCGGGGTGGCTCTCGTCGCGGGAGGAGAGCGCGGGGTCTGGTTTCTGGGGGGACTACGCTGAGGCCCTGACTGGGAATTTTGCTGCTTGCCCCATCCTCCCCCACCTCGCTGGCGGGAAGATCCTTGGTCGTTCCGTGGGGGGTCTCCCCCGGGCCCCTTCTGGACTCGGGTGGCCACCCATCGATCGGCTTCCACAGCCAGTTTCCGTGGGTTGGCGAGCTTGCTGTCCAGGAGATGCTGTCTGAGTTCCACAAAGCAATTTGCGGACAAGTGCTCGTAAGCCACTAGGTCGACTAGGCTCTCGAAGGTGGTCACATTGCTGCCCTTGATCCACCCGTCCTGGGCCCGGGTGTAGTAGTTCACATAGTCCACCCATGTGGTGCCAGGAACCTTCTTGCACTCCCTAAACCGCTGGCGATACATTTCTGGCGTTAGGCCATAGCGGAATAAGAGTGCGTCTTTCATGTGCGGGCAGGCGTTCATGTGTGCCGTCGGTAAGTCCAGCAGGGTGTCTCTCCCCTCGCTGAGGAAGCGGCTCCATAGGCCGGCCCCCCAGTCCTTCTCCGGGACCCGGTGAGCGGACATGGCCACCTCGTATGCTTTGAACCATTGCTGGATGTTGTCTCCTTTGTAAAATTCCTTTACAACGTCCTTGGGGATATGCACCTCCGTTTCTTTGGGGACCACCTGTTCTCCAAGGCCCGGTGATCCGGTTGCTTCTTTTCTCGCTTTCAATTCGAGTTTTTTGAGGCTGCGCTCGTGCTCGAGCTGCAGTTTCCGTCCTTCATGCTCCCTCTGTAGCTTCTTCTCCTCTAGCTCTCCCTGGAGCCGCAACTGCTCCACTGCCAATTTCTTTTCTGCGAGTTTGAGTTCACCCTCTAATTTGAGGCGTGCCAGTTCGAGCTCATGGCTTCGGTCCCGTTCTCGATCGGCCATCTCCTCCGATGACCGCTCTCTCCCAGTTGCTGGGCTCCGGGTCGGTTGCTGGATTCTCTCACCGGTCGGTGTACCAGGTTTGGTCTGTGGCCTCCCTCCCTCGTCTTCGATCGGGGGAAGAGATGCTCCGGACTCTACCCAAGCGGTCAGCGCTTTCTGGAAATCTTCCTTAGTACTTAGTCCGGTACTCGGGATACTCAGCTCTTTGCAGAACTGTTTCAGCTCTCTATGTGTGTAATCTTCCAGGAGGTCCTTGTCGAAGGTTGTCTTTACACCAGATTCTGTAGTCGTCATTGTTGCTCTTTTCTTGTGCGTTTGCTGCGTGTGGGTTCAGGTAGTGCGTCAGTGGTACGATTTTTAGACGTAGGTTCGTATCGCGTCGCTGCCACCAATGTTGGAAGGCGGTGACTCCAGGGGTCAAGATGACTCTCCTAATCACCCGGGACCTCCTCTCCCACAATTACTGCCGAGTCTTATCGAGGGGGGAGTCCCCGCCGGGGAGGACTGCTCGTACACACTGTCAACATACCACACTTATGAACGGACACCACACCTTGATTCTTTATCAAGGATGACTTTATCAAGATTAAAAGTAAGGAACAATACACAGCGATCAACGGATCGCGAAAGTCTCGTAACGAGGGATCGGGGAAGCGGGACAGTCTTAGGAGGCCAGCTGGCACACCACGCACCCTGCGCACAGTTCTCAATCCTCGAACTGGGGGGTACGGGGGGCTGGCGAAGGGACTTGCTGTTCTACTCACTTCTGGTTCAAGATGATCGTGAGGGTAGCGTCGATGGTCCAGCCGGACCAGAGAGTTCGTCAAGCCGCGACGAGGTCAGCAGGGCTTGGTCAGGAGTACTCTGTCGTACTCGTAGGCAGGTGGAGCCGCGACAGCGTCAGCAGGGCTCGATGGTTCAGGTCTTGTGCTTCGAGAGGGAGCCGTGACAGCGTCAGCAGGGCTCCGATGGTTCAGGTCTTGTGTTCCGAGAGAGGGCCGCGACAGCGTCAGCAGGGCTCCGATGGTTCAGGTTTCGTAGGTTCGAGGATGAGCGCGACGACGTCAGCAGGGCTCAGTGGGTCAGAGTCTGTTCTCCTCAAAGTCAGCCACGATCAGATCAGAAGGGCTTTCTTGTCCAAGATACAACTGCCGACTAGATGGAAGGCAGGCTGTCTTATAGTACTGGAGCTCTTTGATGTCCGGACCCTCAGAGGCAGGAGGCAGGAGGTCCGAGGGCCAGGCGCCCGATGGTCTGACGGTTGGTTCTTTGATGCTTTGGACCATGCGTCCAGGGGATCCCAGCCGCCCATCAAGGCTTGGAGCCAGCTCGCTAGGAGGTCCAAGGTGTGATCGAAACCAGCCCCCAGGGATAGTTCAGAGGTGTGAGGGAAACCAGTTCCTCGGAAGGGGGCCGGAGGTGCAATGGAGGTCTTGGTTTTGGTTACTTGGGGAGTCGTTTACCCCCCAGGCGGATCTGGGCACGTCGGACGTGCATGCTTGGCTGTAGCCAGGAGCGGCCAGGGGCTGCCGAAAGGAAAGAAGGCGGCCGGCCGGGGTGGCTAAATATGGAGTCCGATGGTCACGTGCATGGGTGCAGGCACGCGGTCTGGGGATCGTCTCAGGTCCGGGGTAGGAGTGTCATGTACAGTTCTGGGTGGACGAGAATCAGCTCCACCCGTAGATCTGGAGCTGTGGAGATCAGCGAGGACCACGCCACGAGGCCGGGTCCAACACACACACACACATACACACACACAACCACACACAAACAACCACACACAACCACACACACAACCACACACACCCAACCACAACCAAACACACAACCACACACACACACAACCACAACCACACATACAACCACACATAACCGCACAACCACACACACAGCCGTACACACACAACTACACCCACAACCACGACCACACACACACAACCACAACCACACACACACAACCACACACACAACCACACACAGAACCACAACCATACACACAACCACACACACAACCACACACAACCACACACACACAAACACACAACCACACACACACAACCCCAACCACACACACACAACCACACACACACAACCACACATACAACCACACCTACACCCACAACCACACACACACAGACAACCACACACACACAACCAAACACAAAACCACACACACAACCACACACTCAACCACACACAGCTACACACACACAACCACACACACAACCACACACACACACACGCACACAACCACACACACACCCATACACACACCCACACAACCTCACACACAACCACACACACAAACAAACCATACCCACCCACACACACAACCACACACACAACCACACACAAACACAATCACACACACGCAACCACACAACCACACACACACACACAACCACACATAACCGCAACCACTCACACAAACACACTCAACCACACACACAACCACAGACACATAACCACAAACACACAACCACACACACAACCACACACACAACCACACACACACAACCACATGCCTACAACCACACACATACAACCACACACCAACCACAACCACACACACACAACCACAACCACAACCACACACACACAACCACAACCACACACACACACAACCACACACACACAACCACACACACAAAAAACCACACACACACAACCACACACCACAACCACACACACAACCACATACACAACCACAGAACACACTACCACAGACACACAACCACAACCACACAAACAACCACACACAAAACCACAACCACACACCCTCGACCACACCCACAACCACACACACAAACACAACCACAACCAGAAATACACACACAACCACACACACACAACCTCAACCACACCCACAACCACACACACACAAAACCACACACACACAACCACACACACTCAACCACACACACAACCACACACACAACCACACACAAACAACCACAAACACACACAACTTAACACACACAAACAACCACACACATAACCACATGCACACACACAACCACACCAACCACACCCACAACCACACACACATAACCACACACACACACAGCCACACACACACAAGCACACACAAAACCACAACCACACACACAACCACACACCCTTTACCACACCCACAACCACAAACACAACCACAACCAGAAATACACACACAACCACACACACACAACCTCAACCACACCCACACACACACAAAACCACACACACACAACCACACAACCACACACACAACCACACACACACCCACACACACAACCACAACCACATGCCCACAACCAGACCCACAACCACACACATACAACCACACACACAACCACAACCACACACACAACCACAACCACACCCACACACAACCACACACACACAACCACACACACAAACAACCACACACACAACCACACACCACAACCACACACACAACCACATACACAACCACAGAACACACTACCACAGACACACAACCACAACCACACAAACAACCACACACAAAACCACAACAACAACCACACACCCTTGACCACACCCACAACCACACACACAACCACAACCAGAAATACACACACAACCACACACACACAACCTCAACCACACCCACAACCACACACACACAAAACCACACACACTCAACCACACACACTCAACCACACACACAACCACACACACAACCACACACAAACAACCACAAACACACACAACTTAACACACACAAACAACCACACACACAACCACACACATAACCACATGCACACACACAACCATACACACAACCACAACCACACCAAACCACACCCACAACCACACACACAACCACACACACAGCCACACACACACAACCACACACACAACCACAACCATGCACACAACCACAACCACACACCCTCGACCACACCCACAACCACACACACAAACACAACCACAACCAGAAATACACACACAACCACACACACACAACCTCAACCACACCCACAACCACACACACACAAAACCACACACACACAACCACACAACCACACACACACAACCACACACACACAACAACAAACACACACAACCTAGCACACACACACAACCACACACATACAACCATACACACAACCACATGCACACACACAACCACAACCACACACACAACCACACACAACCACACACACAATCACAACCACACCAAACCACACCCACAACCACAACCAGACACACAACCACACACATAACCACACACAACCACACACACACAGCCACACACACACAGCCACACACACACACAACCACACACACAACCACAACCACGCACACAACCACAACCACACACACAACCACAACCACACACAACCACACACACACACACCCCACCTCCTGGTTACTCACTGCCTATCAGCCTCCTCTCAGCCAGGTAGTGCGATCACGATCAGTTTCACTTTCACAAGATCGCGATTCATTTCACTTTCACGGCCACGTTTGCTGTGAAAATGTTTGCGTTTCTAGTTTTATTCATCATTCACTCTTGTTTCCTAGTGCTTGATAATCCAGTCTCTACAATATTTAAGCAGCTTGCATGTCTCCTGTCAACCACGCCATGCATTTTCTCCGACCCACATAGAAATCAGTGGTACAGACAAAGGTAACTAGTTTCAAGTTTTTATTTATGGTTTCAGAACTCAAATGAGATCCACATAAAAAGTTAAACAATTAGATATATGTCCATACAATCATGGATAAAATACAGAATAGAGATTTACATTTACATTCAATCAAGGATAAAATACAGCATTGAAATTTACATTTCCAAATTTTTAATATAACTAAGACTAAGACAGACAAAGGTAACTAGATTTCTTATCCTTCCTTCAAGCAATAACCAGTATAATAAACTGCATTTGTGCCCCACTTTGTTTTAAACAGTAAACAGTTATTCTAATCGGTTTGTTTCACAGAGGTTGTGTCTTAGGAGAAGGATAGTGGCACTCGCATGGCACTATATGCTAGTGTCTAAAAGAGCTGTTTAAAAAAAAAAGTTTTATGAAAAATTAACTCTTTTAAAAATTCTGATTCCACCAGAATCCGAGTCCTCCACAACACCGTTTTTTTGGCTGTCAGCGGTGAAAAGGAGACCAATAGTGCCCCTATTTTTATTATTCTGTATCCTTGATTCAGTTCTGGGGTGCTTTTTTAACTTGTCTCTAGTTCATTGTGAATTTTACCGTTACTTATTAAAATTGTGTTAGCTTTGGCTTATTTGCAATGCAAACTTTATTTCAATAAGCTGCTGTAACAAGCTGCAAGTAGGCTACGGAAGCCCATTTATTTGCTAAATATATTCCACATAATGTTGCAAGACCATAAAGTGCAGTTTTCAGGATTTTGAATAGTTTCTTGTTTAAAGATGTTACTCTCTCCTGCACACCCGACTCCTGTACTAAGGTTACAAGTGACCTGGCACCCACCTTTCAGAGGTTATTGCATCCATCCAAGTCTGACCTGGCACTGGTGCGTCCCAGCCTGGCACACACCGGGTGATGATCTCCGCACCTCCTTCTAGACCCCAGCTCACTACTGTTTGCAGTCTGCCACTCACCCCTCACCTCCCTGGCACTCACCCTTCACCCCTCAGGCCTGGCAATCACTCCTCGCACCTGGCACTCACCCTACTCCCTCTCTGGCATTCAGCATTGACTCTCCGTGACACTCAACTGTCACCTCCATGACACTCACCCTCGACCCTCCTGGTACATATACTTGCCCTCCCTGGCACATATCCTTCACCTTCCTGACACTCACCCATGTCCCTCCTGGCATTCACTACTCGCCCCCTTGGCACTCACCCTTCACCTCCATGGCACTAGCCTTTTATCCCCCTGGCCTGGCAGCTACCCTTCACCCCTTGCACTCACCCTTCCCCTCCCTGGCACTCACCCTTGACCCTCCTGACTCTTATGTCTCACCTCCATGGCACTCAACCTTCATCTCCCTGGCACTAGCCCTTCGTACCCCTGGCTTGGCAGCTACCCTTCACCCCTGGCACTCATACTTCCCATTCTCTGCACTCAACCTTCCCCTCCCTGGCACTCACCCTTGACAATCTTGACTCTTACGTCTCATCTCCTTGGCACTCACTCCTCACCTCCCTGCCACTCACCTTTGACCCTCCTGGCACTATCCTGGTTTCCCCCAAGAACAAAAAATAACAAGCATTGGCATAGCCAATAGGTCTCGCCTTTGGGACCTTATAAGTGTTTAGCCATGCAACAGTTAATGTTGTTGCACCAAGGATATTGTGCTGCATAACTAAATACTTAGAAGGTCCCAAAAGCGAGACCTATTGGCTATGCCAATGCTTGTTTCAATTGGCTCCTGTTACTATCATTTCTAAGTGCTAGCTTTTGATTCATGAATAGGCTTGTTAGTCCCTCCTTAGTACCGCCTTGCCTGCATTTGTTACCTCACATGAGGACTGGACCTTTTACTTGTGTTGCTACTCAGCAGCCTTTATTACCAGTTTGTGGGGACTATTTACTTAATTAATGGGTTCTTTGTTTAGCTGCAGAAGCAAGCATGATGTGTTGTTTGTGTTTTACAAACCACCCTGGTTTATTTTTAGTTGCAGTAGGCTGCACAACATGTGTCTTGCGTTTGCAATCTGTGATGCTGCAGAGGAGGTATTACTTTTATTTAGAAGTTCTTTACTTGTAAAATTGTTGTAATTTTACCAAGTGGAATGCATTTGTTATATATATTTATTTTGCTATTCTATGTGATGTTTTAATGTCCATGCTGTGTAACATGCTGTTTGTTTGCTATATTAAAACTCATTTCTGTTGTCCTTTATGTACATATATTTTCTTTATTTTGTGTGATGTTGTTTTTGGGTGTGCTGTGATGTGCTGATTGTGTTTTATAACATGCATAAGTGAAAGTCATGTGTGTTATATATTCCTGGTGTAACCAGGATCACAGGATGTTGGGGCCACGGCAACAATCGAATTTTGATGCCCAGCATGCGGTTTGTCTTTTACAACATGCAGAAGTGAAAGTCTTCTGTCTTATACTTAGTATTTATGTTCCTTGGTATTGCTTTCATTCTTGGTTTGCATTGCCAGCGATCACACTGCCAGCACTGCTCACATGGTGACTCTGCTGTCACTGCTCGCATGCTGACTCTGCTGTCACTGCTCACATGCTGACTCTGCTGTCACTGCTCGCATGCTGACTCTGCTGTCACTGCTCGCATGCTGACTCTGCTGTCACTGCTCTTCTGCTGTCACTGCTCTCCACACCCTGCTGGCCCTGCTCTCCTGGTGACTCTGCTGTCACTGATCTCCTCATGCTACTGTCACTGCTCTCTGGCTGCTGCTGTCACTACTCTCCTACTGACTCTGATGTCACTATTCCCCTGCTGTCTCTGATGTCAGTACCCTGCTGCTGTCTCTGCTGTCACTGCTCTCTTGCTGATCTGCTTTCACAGCTCCCCTGCTGCTGTCACTGCTCTCTGGCTGCTGCTGTCATGACTCTCCTACTGTCTCTGCTGTCTCTGCTCTCCTGCTGCTGTGGTCACTGCTCTCCTCACGCTGCTGTCACTGCTCAGCTGCCACTGTCACTTCTCTCCTGAGGCTGATGTTAATACTCTCCTACTGCTGCCACTGCTCTCCTGCAGACACATCTGTCACTGCTCTCCTGGTGACACTGTTCCCCCACTTCTGTTATCACTGTTCTCCTGCTACTCTGCTGTCACAGCTCCCCTGGTGACTCCGCTGTCACTGCTCCACTGCTGCTGCTGTCACTGCTCTCCTGGTGACTCTGCTGTCACTGCTCCACTGCTGCTGCTGTCACTGCTCTCCTGGTGACTCTGCTGTCACTGCTCTCTGGCTGCTGCTGTCACTGCTCTCCTGGTGACTCTGCTGTCACTGCTCCACTGCTGCTGCTGTCACTGCTCTCCTGGTGACTCTGCTGTCACTGCTCCACTGCTGCTGCTGTCACTGCTCTCCTAGTGACTCTGCTGTCACTGCTCCACTGCTGCTGCTGTCACTGCTCTCCTGGTGACTCTGCTGTCACTGCTCCACTGCTGCTGCTGTCACTGCTCTCCTGGTGACTCTGCTGTCACTGCTCCACTGCTGATGCTGTCACTGCTCTCCTGGTGACTCTGCTGTCACTGCTCCACTGCTGCTGCTGTCACTGCTCTCCTGGTGACTCTGCTGTCACTGCTCCACTGCTGCTGCTGTCACTGCTCTCCTGGTGACTCTGCTGTCACTGCTCCACTGCTGCTGCTGTCACTGCTCTCCTGGTGACTCTGCTGTCACTGCTCCACTGCTGATGCTGTCACTGCTCTCCTGCTACTCTGCTGTCACTGCTCTCCTGCTGACTCTGCTGTCACTGCTCCACTGCTGCTGCTGTCACTGCTCTCCTGGTGACTCTGCTGTCACTGCTCTCTGGCTGCTGCTGTCACTGCTCTCCTGGTGACTCTGCTGTCACTGCTCCACTGCTGCTGCTGTCACTGCTCTCCTGGTGACTCTGCTGTCACTGCTCCACTGCTGCTGCTGTCACTGCTCTCCTGGTGACTCTGCTGTCACTGCTCCACTGCTGCTGCTGTCACTGCTCTCCTGGTGACTCTGCTGTCACTGCTCCACTGCTGATGCTGTCACTGCTCTCCTGGTGACTCTGCTGTCACTGCTCCACTGCTGCTGCTGTCACTGCTCTCCTGGTGACTCTGCTGTCACTGCTCCACTGCTGATGCTGTCACTGCTCTCCTGGTGACTCTGCTGTCACTGCTCTGCTGTGGCTGCTGTCACTCCTCTCCTGCAGCTGCTGTCACAGCTGTCCTGCTGTCCTGCTGCTGCTGTCACTGCTGTCACTGCTCCCCTGCTGCCGCTGTCACTGCTCTCCTGCTGACTCTGCTGTCACTGCTCTCCTGGTGACTCTGCTGTCACTGCTCCCTTGCTGCTGCGTCACTGCTCTCCTGCTGATGCTGCTGTCACTGCTCCCTTGCTGCTGCTGTCACTGCTCTCCTGCTGAGGCTGCTGGTACTGTTCTCCTCACACTGCTGTCACAGCTGTCCTGCTGTCCTGCTGCTGCTGCTGTCACTGCTGTCACTGCTCCCCTGCTGCCGCTGTCACTGCTCTCCTGCTGACTCTGCTGTCACTGCTCTCCTGGTGACTCTGCTGTCACTGCTCCCTTGCTGCTGCTGTCACTGCTCTCCTGCTGAGGCTGCTGGTACTGTTCTCCTCACACTGCTGTCACTGCTCCCCTGCTGCCGCTGTCACTGCTCTCCTGCTGACTCTGCTGTCACTGCTCTCCTGCTGAGGCTGCTGGTACTGTTCTCCTCACACTGCTGTCACTGCTCCCCTGCTGCCGCTGTCACTGCTCTCCTGCTGACTCTGCTGTCACTGCTCTCCTGCTGAGGCTGCTGGTACTGTTCTCCTCACACTGCTGTCACTGCTCCCCTGCTGCCGCTGTCACTGCTCTCCTGCTGACTCTGCTGTCACTGCTCTCCTGGTGACTCTGCTGTCACTGCTCCCTTGCTGCTGCGTCACTGCTCTCCTGCTGATGCTGCTGTCACTGCTCCCTTGCTGCTGCTGTCACTGCTCTCCTGCTGAGGCTGCCGGTACTGTTCTCCTCACACTGCTGTCACTGCTGTCCTGCTGCTGCTGTCTCTTCTCTTTACTTGATACTGTCATCACCCTCCTTCGTATATCATCATCACACTTACACTGATGCAGTTACCACTGTACATCTGATGCTCTCACTGTCCTTCTGCAGATGCTGTCACTGCTGATACTGTCTCGGCGCTCCATCTGATGCTGTCACTACTGTGTGTCTTATAGTGTCAATATCCTGCTTCTGATGCTGTCTGCACTCGGGCCAATGCTGCCTTCGAATGTCACACTGTCGGCCCATAAAATGTAACTAAAAGATAAAATCGCAAGGCGCCTGTCAGAAAGGCCCAAAGATGCACTTCCTTAGAAACACGTTTGCAAGAACAGTTTGCAGTTAAATCTCACAAAACGCACGCTTGATTGGTTTACTAAACTTAAAAATAATTCATTATACTAATATTCCTAAAGATTACACACGACCTACCTTTTGAAAATGTTTGATGGCATTCTACTGTCAGTTATGGGGAGGAGAAATCGTATGTTTAACCTTTCGCACCCAGGTAATGATATGCTCGATGTCAGTCAGTGTGTCAGCGGCGCAGCCGTGAGCTCGAATTTCACTCAGCACAGGGCGGGCCGCCCCTGTGCCAGATCCAGGTACCTGCCCCTCCCTCCTGCGGGTCATGGGATTAGGCGTGGGGGAAACCAGCTTCGGTTGCGTGGTTGTGTAATGTTCTCGTGTAATGAGGGAGTGGCATGGCGGGAATTGTTCCTGGCAGATGTGCCAGGAGGAGGGTAAAGAAACACCAGACATACACATATCAAAATCCGCCTGCGCGCTTCCCACCGCGCTACTTCTAGGAATAAAACGCCTCAGAGAGGCTCGTCGCCCTGCACCTCCGTGTGGTGCAAGAGGGAATCTACAGCCAGTTTATAATACAGGGCTCGGCGCCAGTAGGGCAATGAATCCCTCCGCCTCCACACCTGCTCCTGTCAATAACTCCCACGACACGTATTAAAGAGCTCACTATATTGAAGTGATGCGGAGCACCTGTCTGAAGACAAACTGTTTGCACTTCAACTCTCGAAAATAAAGGTTTTAGAAGAAAAGAGGGCTTTCAGATATAAAGGCCCAGATTCTCGAAGGTTTAGTGTCGGGTTAGTGTGTTTTCGGGTTCACAAGCCAATGCAAATAAATATTTGCGTTGGTTTGTATGGTAAAATAACGCAAAGCAGCGGAAAACACTGCTTTGTATTACATTGCGTTAAGGGGGTGTTACATGGGCATTCCCATGCAACCACCATACTTTTTGGCACTAAACCCTATTCATTAACATTAGTGGAATGTGTTTAGCGCCCAAAATTTACGTTGATTAAAAGCAGGTGTTAAATGGAGAATGTTTACATTTCTCTGTGCTTTTCAGACTTTGCATGCGTACTGTGCAGCACACATGTAAAGTAGGAAATGCTTTTGGACATGTCTAGGCATAGTATTTTCTACTGGAAGGGTACCCTTCCTGTACAAAACCTATGTTAGACTCAGGCATGCAGCCTAACTCTATGGCTCTAAGGTATGTGCCTCGCTTACGGGTGCTGAAATCAGAGCCAGCTCTAGGGAGAGGGGCGGAGACTGCCTTTTTAGCTAAATTTTAACCTTTTTAAAATTTTGTATTTAAATATATGTGTGTATATTGTGTATGTGCTTTTATGGTGTCTTTTTAAGTGCCGAATAAAGATTTATAATTGAAAATTGAATGTATGAAAATAAAAATAAAAATATGGAAAAGAAAAAAAAAAAGTTGTGGGGCTCCTTTTTTAAAAAGTTAATATTCTTTTATTAAACTGGTATAATGCTGTAGGCAGAATGGGCAAGGGGACCGTTGTTAAGGAACTGGATTCCTGCCTAGAAAAATTGGTCTCCGCAGATAAGACACCATACCCCCCCAGCATAATACTTATGGGGGATTCTAATTGCCATCTCTGTGATAATTTAAAACCTTTCAACAGAGATTGGTCAAGATGCACGGCAGTTAAAGGACCACATTTTGCTCATGTAACTGAGGGAT
Organism: Lissotriton vulgaris; assembly: GCF_964263255.1. Lineage (NCBI taxonomy): Eukaryota > Metazoa > Chordata > Amphibia > Caudata > Salamandridae > Lissotriton > Lissotriton vulgaris. The sequence continues at coordinate 411,678,077 of NC_141699.1, read as the reverse complement.
GGGACTTAGAGAAATTAGAAAAAAAGGCATAATTTAGATCATACTATGGACCTGGCAGAGCTAGGTGAAAAAGGAGACCTCAATCCAACATTTAGAGGTAGAGGTTGCCAGTCATATATTAACTTTATTCTGGTCTCACCACTCATAAAGAGAAACATCAGCGAAATGGCCATAGATGCAAGCATCTTTAGTGGCCATAACCCCTTGATCATTGTATTAAAAGGGTTTGATTTTAAAAAACCCGCAAGGAGATTAGATGTTATGGAAAAGGTAGTGGATCAGGGAAGGAGGATTAAGTGGGCAAGAATAGATGGAGATAGATTTTACAAAAATCTAATTACAGAGGGACGAAACGCTATAAACACATGCCTCGACCCTCAAGTGGAAGGAGCATCAGTGGTTAGCGCATTTGAAGAAATTGCGTGCCACGTGGATAGGCTATTAAAGACTTCTAAAACCACAAAGTCCCTTCCACACCGCGTTGGTTTGACTCTATTTGCACCAAGGCGCACAAACAACTTAAACTTAGTCTCCACTCCAAACCCAGGGATAAGCTTAAAATTGCACAACACAGAATTGAATACAAAAAAGCACTAAACAGTCGAAAAAAGAGTTTACAAATCCAAGCTTGGGAAGATTTGAGGGAGGCAGCAGAAAGGCGAGATACCGTGGGCTTCTGGAAGGTCATTAACACCCCATGCTTCCAGGACCCAGGAGCACCTAAAATAATTAACACAATCCTACCTGAACAATGGCAGTCACACTTCCAGAGCCTCTATAACTACGCAGGACACTCACTTCAGGGCAAAGGACCAAAGTTATCTCCAAACACAAAATTGGACTTCCGCCTGGAAGAAGTGGAATTGTCAATAATGGGGCTCTGTAAGAATAAAGCACCTGGCCCTGATGGGATTCCCCCTGACCTCTATCTGAGTAATACAGACCTATGGGCCCCACTGCTCACGAGGGTTTTGAACGAGGCAGTGGTGGCAGGACTGCCTCGTTCTTGGTCAACAGCAACCATAGTCCCGATCTATAAAAAACGGAACTGCGATGACCCTCAATGCTATCGCCCCATTTCCCTTATAGACGTGACCGCATAAGTACCGCATAAGTGTCGTTTTACTTCGTCTGCAGGAATGGGAAGAGGAGCATCAGGTCCTGACAGATGTTCAATATGGTTTCAGGAAGGATAGATCTACCACCGACCAATGCCTGAACCTGTACCTCCTGACAGCAAAATACACCATTGCTAGCAGTGGGACCATATACATGGGGTTCATGGACCTCTCCGCGGCTTTTGACCGTGTAAATAGAGAAAAACTTTGGTTGTTGATACTAAGTCTAGGAGTGGATCAACCCCTTGTAGACGTACTGAAAACTTTACACTGGAATACGTCTGCAAGTGTCAGATACAACCAAGAGGGAAGTAGGACTGATCCCTTCTTATGCACCAGTGGAGTGAGGCAGGGCTGCATTCTAGCGCCCTTCCTGTTCTCTATATATATCAACCTCCTGGAAAAAGAACTGCTTAAATTACACGTGGATTCACCCCAAATTGGCAAACGAGCGGTGCCGGTATTACTGTATGCCGACGACGCGGTACTGTTAGCCAGAACCCCATTGGGATTACAGAAACTGATTGATGGCTTTGTCGAATTTATTGCCGGACTCGATCTATCGACAAACTTGGAAAAATCTTACATCATGTCAACAGGAGCAAAAGATAAAGGGACATTCACCTTCAAAATTGGGTCACACAAGATTGGCCGGGTTAAGATCTTTTCATATCTTGGTGTGCTGTTTGACAACCAACTGAACTTTAATCCCCTGGTGGAGAAACACGCAACAAAGCTGGCGGCGTCAACAGGGGCTATAATGGGGTACGGGAGAAGATTGGGAAGATGGGCTCCAGAGCAAATTTTGAACCTGTATAGAACAATTTGTTGTGCCAAGGTCACATACGGAGCAGAAGTATGGGGCTGTATGGACAAACAATTACAACAGATCCAGGTAGAAGAAAACAAATTCTTTAGAAGAATTTTGAAAGTACCACAGAGTATCCCGGCCTATGTTATTCACGAGGAAGTTGGGGAACCTTACATTGAAGACCGGATCAAAATAAAACCTCTCATTGCCTGGGTTAAAATCTGGACTAATCCTGAAGCTGTCCTTACAAGACAAATCATACAAGACTGTCTGAAACGTGACAAGGGGGTCACATACCTTGGCTAAAGTACATAAAGGACTCTCTGGAGGCAATAGGCTGTATACATTTTTTCACAGACCCAGAATCCTTAATTGGCCAGACAACTCTATGGTTAAAAAACTCTTTTCAGACTGGTCCCTTACGACTAGGGCTGAGATGGAAAGACATAAGCCCACTGTTTTATCCTATTGCCAACTCACAGTGAAGCAAGGAATGGAACCTTATGTGAGGGTCATGCATAATGCCCAGGACCGGTACCATATGACCCGATTCAGACTAAATATGCTTCACTATTTACTTGCGGTCCCTGCGGGATTCACTCTTACAGTGGAGGCGAAGGGTACCTGCGGCTGCGACACTAGGTCTCCGCAGGATACCCTTCACTTTGTTTTGTTATGCCCCTTTTACTCTGTCCCTAGACAGAAGTTTTTAGTAGGGATCCTGAAAGAAACGAAACTCAGACAAGCAAAAAAGGCCTTGAGATTACTTCAGGAAGCCGCAGATGCCCACACGTTGCTTTGCATTACAAGCTTTATCCGGGTTGCGCTGAGGCTAAGGAATACTAGAGAATTAAATGATTTTAATGCTCCCTAATTACGTAAAGTAAATTCCTCTTTCCCCTAATCTTATGAAATGTGTTTTTTAGCTAAATTTTAACCTTTTTAAAATGTTGTATTTAAATATATGTGTGTATATTGTGTATGTGCTTTTATGGTGTCTTTTTAAGTGCCGAATAAAGATTTATAATTGAATTGAAATTGAAATTGACTGCCATTTCTCTGTGACTATGGCGTTCTCCTGCTCTTTCCCCAGGCTGTGCTGGTTGACTGTGGGCAGAATCTGTGCTGTAGTATGAACTCATCTAGGGCCGGCTTTAGCGTTGGTGTCGCCGGCACAATATATCTTGGTGCCTAGTGACTTCCTTCTTCACTGATTCCCTCACTACCACCCTCCAATAGTGCCCCTAATCTCCCCTTAGTCCTTTCACACATTTATTTTACAGCACTACTTATCTCAGTGTAGATTGTCAGAGAACTTTACATCACAACCATATTATACAGAGGCAATTATTCATACAAGTGTGTAAATCAATGTATAGGACATGTTAGCTAAAACAAACGGGACTACAAGGCGTAGGAGTCACATGTCATTGATACTGGTAATTATTATACGTTAAGAGTGCTTAGTTTGGAAAAAACAAAGGGTATGATTAACTAAGTTTTTATGATGTGCAGTAACTCAAGTTGCTGCACTGCTTTGCGTGACAAGGAAAGAGCACAATATGGTGCTGTTACTCTCCTCTAGTGCTGACATACCTTAGGCTGCCTTGCACCAATTCACACCATGCACACCATAGTGTAAGGTGTTTGTGTGATGTCAGGTTTAGGTTTTATACTGGAAAGGTACCATCCCAGCACACAATTCTATGTTTCAACAAAGTTTAACACTTTACCACTTTGTAAGTGTGCTTAAAGCTGCAGCACAGGTTCAAAGGGGATAAGGTGTGGAGAAAAGAAAAAAATGTCTCCAACTATTCACCTGCCCTGAGAAGGCATAATTTTTTATGCCAATCCTATTCTACCAAAGTTAGTAGATAGGGTTTAAAGTTAAAATCATTGAGTGTGCACACAGGAATGACCATTCACCACCCATGGTATGCCTCTTTAACGTAAAGTAGAGTATAGTGCTAGCTACTTTGTGTTACTTTAGGGCTACTGTCCAATATAATTTAGGGACTGCCCTGGAAAGCAAACCCCAACACAATACTTTGCACCAGGTTTGCATCCTTTTTGTGATGCAAACTAGGTGCAAAGTGTTAATATATCTGTCCCTTAAACATAACACAATTGGGGTGTCATACTAATAACACAGTAGTGCTAACCAAGGGAACCTTTTTTATCAACCTTAGAATAATGAAAGATTGAGGGAGTACAAACAATCAGGTTCCAAACCAATGCCTTTCAATTTCCATGGAGCACTTTGATGCCAGTTCATAGCGCAATATGCTATATTGAAGGAACTGTTACTTATGAACTCCAAGTAACAAAAAGATTTGTGACACAAGCATAACTACTGAGCTATCAACATACAATACTGATGTATGATCTGCATGTCACAAGTTGTGCTTTGCAGCTGGAACATTTACCCTCTATGCTACTATATCATGAGTCAAAACTGTGAATAGACAAATCACAGATCTTTTCTTCAAGTGCATTGACTTCCTAGGTTATTATGCCCTTCCTTGTAATATCCCCTGAAAAATGCAATGCACACAAAGATCTCTTCAGGCTGCTCTTATCTCAGTTCAGCCAGTCAAGCTGAGGGCGCCCCCTTGACCTTGGCGGCCGGTGAGATGGCACCAGTCCTGCTGCTTTAATTGTTTTTGTATTTAAAGAAATTGAATTAAGGAGGGAAAACAACATTCTCTGGAATGACAGCCTGGCTCTCTTTCGGCAAGCCAGTCCACATAGGCCTGGAGCTGAGCCAGAGCAAGACATTCCACCAGAGGCAAGTTCGAACCTTGCCTGGCTTGCCGACCTATACTGCGTGGTATGCATTCTTTATGTTCGAGAAAATCTTATGAGAGAGCACTATTTATTGAGTATCACTAATGTGGTTTCATAAATGCAGCGAGCCTTTCTTTTGTCAGAGCAAATGCAGTGAGAGAGCAACATTTAATGAGTGTTTATTATCTTGTAGCTAGTCGCATAATGCAAAATGAAGAGACCCCCCTGTAAAGTGTGAAGGAGGCCCCAGAGTCTCCCATACCTCACAGATGTGCATTAGCCTTAGACTGAATGGGGGCAACCTGAAGGGGTGAGCAGCCCCTTATGGGGTCGGCTGCATTACGTCCTACTTGGTCCCACGACAGAGTACCCTTTAGTAAGTTTAGTTTAGTTATGATGAAATCCTAAGAAAGGGGTCCTCTTAGTGAGTGTTCCTTGTTGAAGCAAATCCTCTGACATAGTACTAATTAGTGAGTGTTGCTTCTGCTGGAAAATATCCTATGACAAAGTTACATTTAGCAAATGTTGCTTGTGATGTAGCAAATTCTAATTGGGTGCTATTTAATGAGCTTTGTTTATGCTGGAGCAAGATCTATGAAGGAGTACATGCAAGCCATCACTGGGGAAGATACCAATCTGGGCAATCATTCATTTCCGGTGTCTCTAGGCCCAGAATTATTGGGTCCAAAACTCCAGACCCAATAGTTCTGGCCTGGGAGCCACCGGACCCATAGACTTGCGAGGAGCTGTGGCCATTGCAGGCTACTGCTTTGCCCTGACTCGGCCCACCCTGATACTTCAGCATGGAACCACTGACTGCTGATCAGGTTGGTCACCTTCGGCAGGTCCCCAAAAATAATGCCTCTTTGCACACTTTCACACCCCTCCATGAGAGAGACATTTACAACATTCTTTCAGTTTTGAACCCATGTAATAATTTCATCGACCTGTTACCTCTATCCTCAAAGAGCTGAAATCCTCTATTCTCCCTTTATGGTCTAAGATTGTAAACACATTGCTTAATCAAGGCCCTATCCCTGATTGCCTAAAAGTAGGGCAGGTAATCTCCATTCTGAAAAAGCCAACTCCAAATTGCTCAGATCTTAACAACTTCCGCCCGATCAACAACATCCCCACTCTGATGAAGCTGCTAGAAAAATGCATTCAGATCCTACTTTGCAACCACATAGCCAACTTCCAACTCTTATACCAATACCAATCCAGGTTCCGTCAGGGGCACAGCACAGAACCAACTCTCACTCATGTTGTTGATGACATATTAAAAATGCTAGACGAAAATTAATCTTGTCTTCTTATACTACTTGACCTATCTTCTGCATTGGATTGGTGTCACTACAACGCAGGCTATTACAACGCCTGCTGTTACAACGCGGTTTTTACATCGCATACCACTACAACGCATAGTGCTTTTAAGCGCTGGATAGTGATTTATTTAATTTACTATTCCAACTCCAGTCCCCGTGGATAGTAGGGAAGGTGTTGGATAGTAAATTAAATATATTCCCTATCCTAGAGCGCCCCCCAGCGCAATGCGCTGTAATGGTTTGCGTTGTAATGGTTGCGTTCTAATGGTAGTGCGTTGTAATAAATGCGTTGTAAGTGATGTTCCCCTCTGCATTTGACACTGTTAAACACAACAGTCTACTGAACCTACTAGAATGGAGGATGGAATTATCAGGCCCTGTATTGTAGTGGTTCACCTCATTTCTCCACAATAGAACCCAAAGAGTCAAGGTTAATCAATCTCTTTCTCAACCCTACGTGGTCACCATTGAGATTCAACAGGTATCCGCCCTCTCAACCATTCTCTTTAACCTCTTCCTGGAACCTCTTGAAGACTCCTTGAAAGCTGCTAACATTCATTGTCATTTGTATGCAGTTGACACCCAATTGTATCTAAAAAATCTTCTCACCAGAAGACAGTACATCCCTCAACATTACTTTGCAAAACACCCAGCGTTGGCTCACTAGCAACCATCTCAATCTCAACGCCACCAAAACGGAATTCCTCCTCAATACTGCTACTAACAACATTAACAAGATCGACCTCTGGCTAAAGCATCAAACTGCCCTCAACTGCTCTCCTCACATTATAGACTCTGATAGATCTCTGGGAATTACATTAAGCAAACACCTGAATATGCAGTAACACATTAGTACTGTCACCAAAGGAGCGAACTGTCAAATGAGATTGCTATGGAAACTAAAACCCTTCCTTCCACAGGACGGACTTAAACTTGGGGTACAAGGTCTTGTGGTGCCAAGGCTGGATTACGGAATGCCACACATTCCGGCCTGACTAGATATAAACTGGCCCCTCCAAGGACCTCCCTTAACTCTGCGGCCAGATTTTGTCACCAGATCTAAAAGAAATATGCAAAGCTCCAAGGATCTAAAACCCCTAAACTAGCTCCCTTGGGAGGCAAAAATTCAACTAAAGATCGCGTGCCTGACTCATAAAGCCCTACATTTCAATACATCAGGTATGTGGCTCAAAAGCTTGAACTATCGGGCAAACATAGATCATCGCAACGTGCTATCACTCTGCTCTTGAAACCACAACTTTTCCTTAACTCCTTGTGTGCTCATGATGAGCTCAGCTCGTCATGACTGCCGCGGTGCTCACACGTGGGGCTAATTCCCCTGCTGTGCTGAGCGTTCTGAAGAAATGGGCGTGGCCAGCTCGTCATGAGCACAGCGCCACTGTGCTGCGGGATGAGCTGAGCTCGTCACGAGCACTGCAGCGCCTCGTGTGGCCCCCCTCCCCCAGCACCGCGGGGGAATTAGCGCTGTGGCGAAGGGGTTAAAAAGAAAACATGCAATTCAGGGGCGGCTCCCCCATGTGTGCGGAGGAGCGTCGCCACACTGCTTTCTCGCAGTGCGCGAAGCAGAAACATAAAATGGTATTATAAATACCATTTTATGTAATCATTTCATCGACCCTTTACCTCCGGCTATCTTCAAGGATAGGTATTATAAATACCATTTTATGTTTCTGCTTCTCGCACTGCGAGAAAGCAGAAGGGTTTGGTTGGGGGCGGGTGGGTGGGTGTGCGGTCCTGCTCTAGGGCAGGGGAGGAGTTGCTTGCCCACTCTGAGAGCGCTGACTGTTTGTTTGGCCCCAGGGCTGGCCAACCCAGTCACACTCACTCTGCATTATCTCCATGTAGGTTGTATGCAGCCTACATGGAGAAAATGGCCTACCCATAGACGCCTGTTTGGTCAGTGTCCCAGCCAAGTACAACGCTGCCATAGAGTTAATATTGTATCTTTTCCTAGGTATGCTCTTCTTTCCAATTCCCATACCACCCTTACTGTTATTAATATCTGCAATCTCATCTTGTTCTACACATGATACCCCCGTGGCATTCTCGTGTTTCTCCATTTCCTTCATGCAAGCATCAGACTGTTCAACAAGCTTGGCTATGTCTATAGCATTGCTTAGAGTGGGTTTTTTTGCACACCATAATCTTTCCTGCATTTTTTTATTTCAACATTGTATGTTTAACTGATCTCTTATCATTTCATCCTTTATCCCACCAAACTGACACTTGATGGATAACTCATGTAAACGTGCTACAAATTGTCAATAGTTTCCTCACTTCTCTGCAGCTGGGTGTAACATTTATGTCTACACATGACAATATTCACTTCTTTTGCAAAGTGCTTTCTCAAACTAGCTTTTGCTTCTACATAAACATTAGCTATAGGTCTTCCCTCAACATCCGTCGCTGCTGGTAAACATTTAAATACGTGTTGTCCTTCTTTTCCTAAAGTGCTTAAAAGTAATGCTTTCTTCCTTGCAGCACTGAACTCCTTACCATCTAAGGCCTCTATATAATTTTCAAATACCTCCACCCATTCATCCCACTCAATGGAAGGCTCCCCTGGTTGTTAAAGAAATAAAGGTGGTGGAATTATGGGTACACCCATTTCCCCCAAAAAATAACTTTAAAACCTGTCAAGAAATATGGTTAATGTAGACACAAACACAAGTGCATAAGCAATATTCAATAGAAGTTAAAACAAGCACAGATAAATGTAATAAGGTGTGCTTATCACCATTGTTCCTATTGAAAGAAGACGTCTGGAGTGTGTCTGATACTGCTGAAAAAAATGTTACCAAACCAGGAGTAGAGGTTCGTAAAAATACCTTAATGTTCAGAACCTCAGTCTTAAATTGTAAACACCATCATCGCACCATATCCTTTACGGATGATGTAATTTTCCACAAGTACCTGAAATACGCGATGCGTGACAATGAATAGTAAATTGAGAAGCTTTTGACTTTATCGAGATGGCCGCAGGAGCGTCATCACGTTGTTGGCGTCTTATGTCAGACGCATAGTTTCAATCAGGCCCCACGTTGGTGATCTCATCAGCTTTATCTGAACACAGATGTAGAATGAAGAACTAAGGGCGGACTGTTGAGTAGTTTGCGTGCCCGTCAGTAGATAACGGCTTTAGCAAATGCAAAAGTAAATATTTCCTTATCTTCACGCTGGAGTGTAGACTTCAAAACACTTAAATTCCCAAAGTGTTTGGGAAACACTCATACCGTTTAAAAGTCACTGTGAAACAAAAACAGCTTCCACGCATTGCCTTGATGAGTTGTCAACGGCTGTACAGTTCACACACGAGTAGACCGCTCTTCCTTGTAAGTCACAACTTTCAACTAACCACGACACAGTTAAATTCGACTTCAACAGCATAAGGTCGATTCCTTACTGTTTACGCTGTCAAGGTCTCTCTCTTTTTTAGGTTTCGCCTGGGCCGGAGCACTAGCTCCGCACAGGAGGAATCTTATGTTCCTACAGTGTGGGGCTTAGTCCCGCCTCTGCTTCCATTGGCTACCTCCATAAATGGAGGCTAGCCATTGGAAGCCGGATCTGTCCGTCAAGGCCGGACCAGATTCGGGGGCGTTCCCGCGATTTTTTCCCTCTCCACCCTTTTTGCATCGTCATCGGGCGGTGGGCGGAGTTTTTTTTTTTTTTAGGTGTTTGTTTTCGTCATTCCATGCCGACCACGGCCGCCGGAAGAAGTCCAGGTGTGTGCCCGTTCCCATCCCCCCTCCAGCTGACCGTGTGCTGTTCCCGCCCCCTGTCTGTGTCTGCCCCCCTCAAACTGTCTGTCCCACCTCCCACTGTCCGTGTGCCCGTAGGTGCTTGTTTTTATTTCATTTCGCCACCGCCAATGCTTGTTTCCAGAGCTGCCCAGGCTGAAGCCCGGCCCTGCCCTTCCCACACGTTTCCCTTTAAGTACTCCCTGTTCCCGCCCTCCCCTGTCCGTGTCCGCCCCCCCTCCCGCTGTCCGTGTCTGCCCCCCTCCCGCTGTCCGTGTGCCCGTAGGTGCTTGTTTTTATTTCATTTTGCCACCGCCAATGCTTGTTTCCAGAGCTGCCCACGCTGAAGCCCGGCCCTGCCCTTTCCACACGTTTCCCTTTAAGTACTCGTTTTGTTTTTCGTTTTAGCTGAACTGACGACTGGCGCTTACCACAATCTGATTACAGGGCCTGGCATCGGGGTCTGGCAGAGAGGACGGCTGCAGGGCTCTGCTACTGTTCCCATGCTCCCCTGCTGCCCGCTACCTGGTGCAGCACAGAAGGCCACCTTATTTTCTGAAGTGCAGTCACAACACACACGGATTGCAGTCTCTGCTTCGGGTAGCCTGCAGGGGAGACAGCACCTCGCAGCACAGGTACTGAAGTATTCGGATAACACACTAACACTCTGATGAGCTCCGTATATTGGGAGAGATATTTGAAGTTACCACGCGAACAACTGCAATGCTTTGTGAAGTTAGCAGATTAACATCGACATTACTGGCCTGGCAAACGTGTAATTCAGTTCATTCGAGTGCAGCCTGAAGCACAAAGGTCTGGAGTATGAGGACAGTTAAATCCAGACCACCACCCCTTGACCATCGCATACAGGAGAGTCACTCGAGTGTTCTTCAGTCCTTGCCGGTTTCCTAATATTTTATGAAAAGGTGAATTGCCCACTTACTGTTTTCACCCATACTAAAAGTCGGGGGTCCTCGTCGTTAGATTCCTCTCTGTGCGCACCCTGAGATATCCCTGTGAGTCTCTGCTGTAGTGGTCTCCATACTGGGGGTCGTGGCCACTCTGGGGGTCTCAGACCATGACAAAAACATGTGCAGCATGCGCAGCCTGTCTGCTGATGAACCAAACCCCTGCTGCGTTTTACACTGCGAGTGGTATAGTTGAACCCTACTTTTAGACAAATGGAAAGGGGCGACCACTCGGTCCCCCCGAACGTATGGTTGGGTGCCCCGATCCTCCCGGGAAACCATTTTGGGCGGGAGGCGTGTCTCGGCTGGTATGCCCGAAGTGGCGTAGCCGGGGCGCGCCTTTTCCCACCCAAGAGGGGTTGTCCTAGACACCTACACCGTTGGACACGCCCCGTAGGCGGTTGGAGGAGGGTCCACGCCCTCCCGAGGAAGAATAAAAGGAGCAACAATCCAAGGAAGCATCCTCTTGTTCCTGTGCTTGGAAGCTGCACCTCCTCGTTGCACGTGAGCCCGAGACGGAACAAGGAGCCAATTTTGAGAACTTGTAATTTTTGTGTTTCTCTTTCAGTGAGTCCGAAGCTTTGGATCCAGGACCTCAAATCGAATATCCGCGAACGATGCCTGGCAAGAAGGTCGGAAAGAAGGTTGGGACCGAACAAATGCTTCGCATGCTGGTGAAGGACATGGCGAACATGAAAATGCAGATGGCGGCAATGAATGGCACGGGTAGACCGAAGAAAGTTATCGGGCCAGCATTGCCGGGAATAGTCCCTGCCGGGAGAGGTAAAAGGGCCAGGAATGAGGCGGCAGGAGGGGAGGCCCCGGTTCCCGAGTCACCTCCGGCGAGCCCGGTCAGTCCAGTGGAGGCCCCAGTTCCGATCCCGGACGCGGGACAGCCGATCCCGGTAGTAGTTACACCTGTTAGCGAGGGGGATATGCCTCCCGAACTGGCCGCTCAGTTGGCGGCGTGGTTGGGCAAGAACAACGAGAGTGCTGTGGCACCGGGAGACACGGCCGAGGAGGCCAGGTTAATAATGAAGCAGTTGCGGCAATCGAGAGATGCTGCGAAGGCACCTTGTCCTCTTGTTTCCCCACAGGTTCCCCCGGAAAAGCCGGCGTCGAGCGTTGGAACAGCAGCAACAACAGATCCAGCTACTGGTTCGGGTAAGCAGCAGTTGCCAATAGCGGGGGAGGGATCGTTACCCTCAAGGAGGGAAAAGGTGGTTCAACATATCCCGATGGATGTGAAAGAGAGGATTTGGGCTGATAAATATGTGAACATGTTTTCACTGTTGACCGATCACTATAAGATAGAGCACGTTAGAAATCAGAAGGAGTTGTTGCATCCGAGTGTATGGCGTGCAAAAATGGCGGGTTTCAGAGTAGATGAAACGATCGCTAATTGGGCTAGGGCGTTTGGTATGTTCACAGCAATCATGGGAGAACGTAGGCCTGAAGTGTTGACTGAATTAGCCTGTTACCAGACACGTATTATGGGATTTTATGAATCATATGAAGGTAATCAGTGGATGGGTTACGATAACAAATTTCGTAAGGCCAAGGAGCACGACTCATCCCTGACGTGGGATTGTTTCGACTCCATTTCCTGGCAGAAGCAGGTTATGCCGAACGCGGCAAAGTCGTCTTCTCTTGGCGGGAATGGGGCAGAGCCGTCCCGCCATTATTTGGCGGCGCCCTTTCGGGCAGGCGCCAACGTTGATCAGCAGACAAAGAATAATGGGAACTCGGGTAAGAAAGGGGTCTGTTGGAGCTTTAACAAAGGCAAGTGCACTAGGCCACAAGGGACATGCAAGTTCAGGCATGAGTGTGCAGGGTGCGGACAGGCTTCACACCCCGAGAGTTCGTGCAGAGCCAAGAATGGTGATACAGGAGGTAGAGGAGGTGCCAAACAGGTCTAATATCGGCCGAGGGGCACCGTTACCTACTCCCGTTGACATCATGGCAATAATCCCTTGGCTGAACGAATACCCTGATCATGTCTCCGCTGGGGTGTTGCGAGACGGTTTCTCATATGGTTTCCACATCCCGGCGGGGGATTTTCGGGGGAAAGCACAGTGTAAAAAACCAACTATCTGTTCAACAAAATACGGCGGTGGTACAGGCAAAGATTGCAAAGGAGGTGACCCGAGGTCGGGTTGCGGGACCGTATGTGAACCCGCCAGTTGTTAACTTTGTTTGTTCATCATTGGGAGTAGTCCCCAAAAAGGACCCAGGTGAGTTTCGGTTAATCCATAATTTGTCCGCTCCTAGGGGTCTTTCGGTGAACGATGCGATTGACCCGGGAGTTTGTTCGGTGCGGTACGCATCCTTTGATGAGGCCGTCGCCATGTTGAATCGCCTGGGGCCCGGAGCGCTGATGGCTAAATCAGATATCGAGTCAGCGTTCCGGTTGCTCCCGGTACACCCACAGGATCAGCATCTCTTAGGTTTTGCGTTACAAGGGCGCTAATACATGGATAAATGTATGCCGATGGGCTGCTCCATCTCTTGTGCCCTTTTTGAGAAGTTCAGTACTTTTCTGCAATGGGCGTTCACCAGAGCCACGGGCTTCACGCAGGTTATGCATTACCTTGATGATTTTCTGTTTTTGGGGGCAGCCGGGGGCACAGAATGTGAACAAGCTTTGATGCAATTCTGTAATCTCATGAAGGGATTTGGCGTGCCACTGGCACCAGGCAAGACAGTGGGGCCATCTACTTCACTCGAGTTTCTGGGAATTGAGCTCGATTCAGTGGAGGGGTGCTTCCGTTTGCCCAAGGAGAAGGTAATGAAATTTAAGGCCTCGCTTGAAATATGCCTTGGCGAGAGAAAAGTAACTCTCCATCAGTTGCAACAAGCTGTGGGTCAGCTTAACTTTGCCCTTAGAGTGATACCGATGGCTCGCCCCTTTTCCCGCTCTATCGCACAAGCCATGGTTGGCCTCAAGGAAGGGCACCACCGCACAAGACTGTCAGCAGAGGTCCGCCAGGATATGCGCATTTGGCTGGCATTTCTGGCGGATTTCAACGGTCGCGTCGTGTGGAACAAACCGCCAGCCTCCTCCGAAAAGCTGGGGTTGTGGACCGACTCGGCAGGAAGTGTGGGTTTTTGGCGCCATCTTTGGTGATCGACGGTCGGCACAAACATGGCCGGCGTGGTGGCACGATAGTGGGCTCACAGGGAACATTGGGTTCCTGGAGCTGTTCCCCATTCTGGTAGCCTTGAAAACATGGCCAGAGGGGTTCCGTGATCGTGCTGTGGTATTCTGGTCTGATAATATGACTGTTGTGGAATGTATCAATAATCAGGCAGCACGCTGCAAGTGGTTTTTGAGATTGCTGAAAGAAATTGTCCTGCTATGTATGCGACTAAACGTCCACTTTAGGGCAAGACACGTGCCGGGGGTACTGAACCAGGCAGCTGATGCACTCTCTCGTTCCCATATGCAGGCCTTCCGGGGTTTTCTGCCCTCAGCGGACTTGGTGGCGGCACCATTTCCCGAAGCTCTCTGGTCTCTCGGTGCCCCGGATTACAAAACCTCGTGGGAGAGAGTCTAGCGCCCAGGACAAGGAAGGCATATGAAGGGGCGTTCCGTTCCTATTGGTAATTTTTGGGTTCAGCTAGGGGAGAGCATTGGGGGCAGGAGGAGTATGTCCTGAAATTTCTGGTATCATTACATCAGGCAGGCCGATCACTGGCAACAGCCAATAGGCACAGGGCCGCCATTGCCTTCATGGCGCAGGCTCATGGCATCCAGGACCCCACATCGTCCTTTCTCGTAAAGAAGGCACTGCGTGGGTGGCAACGCCTTGAGGGTCGTAGAGTGGATGAGAGGCACCCGATAGGTCTAGCAAGGTTGTCCCTGTTAATGTCCGTTCTCCCTGCGACTTGTTCATCTCAATCAGAGACAGTGCTGTTCCGGGCCGCTTTTGCATTAGCATTCCATGGGGCTATGCGGGTAAGCGAGCTGGTAGCGAGGAATAAGCAGGATACGGGGGGAGGTCTGTGTCGAGAACACATTCAAATTAAGGGCGAGACAATGGTAATCTCAATAGCCAGGTCCAAGACCGATCAGGGAGCGATCGGGGACAGTGTGATAGTCCAGCGGATCCCGGGGTCTCCCATGTGCCCGGTAAAATGCGTGGAGGAGTATTTAGCGCAGAGGGCGGCATCATGGGGGGGAGCTTGCTGAGGCACACCGACGCCACCCCACTGACGAGGTTTCAGTTTCAGCGGGTGCTAACAATGGCAATCGCGGCAGCGGGCTTGAACCCGAGCGATTTTGGGACCCATTCCTTCCGGATAGGGGCTGCTACAGAGGCTACAGCCAGGGGTCAGAGTGTTGAAAAGGTGAAACAGTTGGGGCGTTGGTCCTCGAATTGTTATAAAAGGTATGTGCGGTTGCACATGTTGTGAAGCTAATGTCATGCACTCACGCTTCTTGTTTTCTGTTTGGTTTTCAGTTTCGCGAGCAGGCTTTGCGGGGCGAACTGTGCAGTTGACCCGACACCTGGGGACCAGCGGTCAAAGATCACCGGCTGAGGAAAGAGTGGTGTGGGTCGTTGGCCACTCATACGTGAGGCGCGCCGCGGACGTATTCAAAGCAGGTGACATGATTCACGTGGCTGGGGAATACGGGTACAGGGTGACCTTCCACGGAAGGGGCGGGCTCTGTATTGACCAGTTTCAAGGTTTTATGGAGGGATTGTTAGGGCGGACAAGGTCACCGCTGTCTGAAATCATAGTGCATCTTGGGCGCAATGATTTGGTGACCATTGGTCGACGAGTACTTCTCGAGTTAATCTTATCTTCAGTGAGTTGGTTGGCGAGAAGGGTTCCGGGGTGTACGATCGCATGGTCACACATGATTCCTAGGAAGGTGTGGCGGGGGGCCCTCTCTGTGTCAGCCTTGAATCAATCGGTAAAGAAGGTTAATAACAAATTGAGTAGGTTGTTTCGTACAGGAAATTTGCATTGTGTTCCACATGGATGTATCCGGGGGGACAATATGTATCTGGAAGATGGGGTCCATTTGTCCCGGGAGGGAAATGTCTTACTCATAGGTGACTTAATAGCTTGGTTAAAGAGTTTGTGTAGCCATGACCTTTAGTAGGAGTTTTGTGGGGGGTCCGGATAGCCGGTCAACTATCCGGCCTGTGGCGGTAAGGTCATGATCGGTGAGCAGTAATTGGAAGATCCCTAGAGGTGGGGCGCCACCCATTATGGATGGGAGCGCCCGGGGGGAGGTGGCCATTGGCCCCTCACACGGGGAGGTGGTACCCTCTAAGGATGGGGCCGCCGAAAGGGAAGGCGGTCATAGGCCCCTCCCTGGGGAGGAGGGGCTACGGGCCCCTCCTGGGAATATCCCGGGGCCAGGACATCCGCGACGGCGGATGTGGTAAGCAGTGTGGGGTGGGAGGGGGGTCTACGCTACCTTCTAGACACCTCACACGAGTCCTCGGACGACCACCAAGATGGCGTCGAGTAAATATGGGGCCCCCGTTAAGACAAGGGAAATTGGAAGTTGGCACAGAGGTACAGTCCTCCGTGCGCCCGCCCCTCACAAGTAAGGGGGGAGTTCTGGTATTAGGGATCTGACACCGGTTACGACCTTGCCGTTGGCCCGTAATGTTAGGATGTACAATTTGAATTTTGAGAAATGCATTTACAGGATGTTTTAGAATCGGCTAGGAGAACCTTTGTATTAGAGATATGTTAAGGTTAGCCAATAAACATCGTAATGTGTAAATGAAATTGTACATGATATGAAACTGTTATTTTAATGTTTTAATTTTCTTTCATATTTTAATAAATACGGCCGGGAGGGTAACTCCCTCCCGCCTTCCAAAAGTTCAAGAACCGTTTCCGTCTTCCCATTCTTGGGGATTGTGTTGGGAGGGGGTGACGGGTATCCCAGCCATATGGAAAGGGGCGACCACTCGGTCCCCCCGAACGTATGGTTGGGTGCCCCGATCCTCCCGGGAAACCATTTTGGGCGGGAGGCGTGTCTCGGCTGGTATGCCCGAAGTGGCGTAGCCGGGGCGCGCCTTTTCCCGCCCAAGAGGGGTTGTCCTAGACACCTACACCGTTGGACATGCCCCGTAGGCGGTTGGAGGAGGGTCCACGCCCTCCCGAGGAAGAATAAAAGGAGCAACAATCCAAGGAAGCATCCTCTTGTTCCTGTGCTTGGAAGCTGCACCTCCTCGTTGCACGTGAGCCCGAGACGGAACAAGGAGCCAATTTTGACCCACCCACCAGCCCCTGATGGCAGCGAGTTGTATTGCAATAAAGTTGATTAACGAGGATATTATCTCTTTTCAGGTTGTTTCGAATAAAGTTTCGATTGTTTTTTGATGTGTCAATAAAATGGTTGCTCTTTTGTAGGCGAAGTATCACAGATGAGTTGAAGGAGGTGTTATTGCATAGTTAGAGGTTGTGTTTTGAAATGCCCAGTATAACTGTTCATTCCGTCCTCATTAGGTTAAAAAATGTCGTATTTTTTTTTTGGTCGGGCGGTAAGGTCCTGATCGGTGAGCAGTAATTGGAAGATCCCTAGAGGTGGGGCGCCACCCATTATGGATGGGAGCGCCCGGGGGGAGGCGGCCATTGGCCCCTCACACGGGGAGGCGGTACCCTCTAAGGATGGGGCCGCCGAAAGGGAAGGCGGTCATAGGCCCCTCCCTGGGGAGGAGGGGCTATGGGCCCCTCCTGGGAATTTCCCGGGGCCAGGACATCCGCGACGGCGGATGTGGTAAGCAGTGTGGGGTGGGAGGGGGGTCTACGCTACCTTCTAGACACCTCACACGAGTCCTCGGACAACCACCAAGATGGCGTCGAGTAAATATGGGGCCCCCGTTAAGACAAGGGAAATTGGAAGTTGGCACAGAGGTACAGTCCTCCGTGCGCCCGCCCCTCACAAGTAAGGGGGGGAGTTCTGGTATTAGGGATCTGACACCGGTTACGACCTTGCCGTTGGCCCGTAATGTTAGGATGTACAATTTGAATTTTCAGAAATGCATTTACAGGATGTTTTAGAATCGGCTAGGAGAACCTTTGTATTAGAGATATGTTAAGGTTAGCCAATAAACATCGTACTGTGTAAATGAAATTGTACATGATATGAAACTGTTATTTTAATGTTTTAATTTTGTTTCATATTTTAATAAATACGGCCGGGAGGGTAACTCCCTCCCGCCTTCCAAAAGTTCAAGAACCGTTTCCGTCTTCCCATTCTTGGGGATTGTGTTGGGAGGGGGTGACGGGTATCCCAGCCATATGGTCATTTACTGGAGGCCCCACGTCCCAAATACATACATTTTATATTTGTTTAGTTAATACCTTATGCTGGTGCAGCTCTCCATGTAGAATATTTAAGATAGTCACAATACAATGACCTTACCCCAAGCAATAATGGACAACAAAGAAATTAACAGGTATTTAAAAACGGATATCAATTTCATCAAATGGGAAGCTGCCAACAAATTCCAGCATGGCTTCACTTGTTGGGTAGAAAGTCTCTTCCCTTAAAACAACTAGTAGAAGAAGTTGTTCCTTCTTTACGAAAGTACAAAAATAATCACTTCAGCAGTCTCTGTATAGAAATAAAATTTACGAATCTCAGGGACAGCATAGGTCTATGTTCGTTTATTTATGTTCTCCGAGGTTATTAGCCTTTCCTGTACTCTTCCCCCGCCCTTGTGCTCCACCCGGCGGCCGGGTTTTGCTCCGCCGTCCGGCTGGGCACAGCCAGCCACTCTTCCCCCGCCCTTGTGCTCCGCCCGGCGGCCGGGCTTTGCTCCGTCGTCCGGCTGGACACAGCCTGGTGTTTTTACCTCCTTGATCCACGGTCCGGAGCTGTCTCCCGTTTGGTGAATCCTTTCCCATTGGCAGTGGTACAGATCCAGAGGTGATCTTGCGTGGACCAGAGGTGGTGTGTTTTCAGGACGCTACTACATAGAATCATGGTAACAGCGTATTACGCTGCCTTAACTTACCTTATGTTGGGGAGATTATTGGGACGTATGACTAATATTACCAAATATATGTAGATGACCAGAGCAGACAGCAAGATAGAGACTCGCACTTCTCTGCCCTCTGTCTCTACAATCACAATCTGCCCGCTTTTCCTCTCTCACACTCTTTGGTTATTTTACTTCGTCCTTGCCTTCTCTTTATTGCCTTTTTCTCTCCCACTCCTTCTTTTCCCTCTTTGTTTGCCTGCAGTCATTCTGTTCTCTTCTGTCTCCTGCCTCCCCTCTCATGCTTTTCTTTGCCTCCTACTTTATTACTCTCTTTCTCCCTCTCTCACTGCCACACGGGCCTGTGCCTCCTTGAAGGGCCCTACTTGACACACGGCTCTGACGGTTGCAACACGCAAAACCTCCCCCTTTCAGGGGAAAAGACTAAGGTTTTGTTCCTGAAGCAGAAGGGGGGTCTCAAATCTATGATTTCGCTTTTATTTTTTGCAAGCTTAAGATAGTCAGCGGGGTGGGGTTACGCCGGCCTCCTAAAAACGGGCCCTGAAATGATAGCTCTGTTCTGTGGTCAAGGCCTCCTGATTTGCATGAAAATGCCTTGTGGGTTTTAATGAGTGTCTGGGCTTGCGGGCCTCAGCCCTGGAAACCCCACAGTGCACATACATCTTGTAAGGAGAGATTCAGCTAATGGCAATGTAAATGACAATGCCATTTATTTATCTGTTTTCAAAACCAACACATAAATACAAATTGTGCCATTTACAATGCCAATAGCTCAAACTTTTCCAAAGGCGAAACCATTGCATTGTAAATGCTTGTTTTCTTATGCATGCATGGATCCTCATCACACCAACCTGACTCTGGTGGTCACTATGCGCTCTGCTGGCTAATCATCGCCATCTGTTGTATTTAGAGATGCTTCCACAATTTCATAAAGATAATTAAACACCTTTAATTAGAGCGCAAGAACAATGTTGGCGGTCCCTCCCCAGCCAGCAGACAACTGACTGGTAAGGAACTCAACTCTGTCATTGGGGCATAGCAACATTAGAACTACAATAGTAGAATGTAACTCTTAAAGGACCAAGTATTCTAACATGAAAGCTCATGTGAGAATACAACACTTGGCTCCAGAGCCGTTTGCAGTATATATTTTCTGTTCCTGCAGCTTCAATAAATATTTTATTTTTTAACCATATATGCTGCAGTTGTCGACTTCACATCTCTATCACCAAAGTTTAATGGGAATACAATGGGACAATGTAATAATCCACAAAATTCAGATACCTTGATCAATGTTCCCTCTAATTTTTTTCTGTGTGCGGCAGTGTAGGATCTCTGTGCTCTACAGCCATGGCTTTATGCGCCAGGAACCAGACCGCACTTGTGAGTAGCGGTAAATATCACTCCAAACTTTTGCTTAAAAAAACTGAAAAGACGGTGCATTTCCACACATACAGCCCACGTTAAGGAGCATAATGCAGATTTGCAATTTGGATATACACGCCATTACATGAATTGGTTACACAGGCACACACGCTTCTAAGTTATTCATCGATAGGGTTCAGAAAACAAAATGGCACCTTCAAATTCTAAAATACTCATTAAAAAAATCCAAAAGCAATAATTGGAATAGCAAATGGCCAAACGGAGTTTCGAACTAATAATCAGAACTTGAAATTGCTAACTCAAATTCTAATTGATCATTGATTAAGCTAAATGATTTATCAGCCTTTTGCATGCGCAGCTGGAATTCCAAAATTGGAATGTCTAATTACATAGACAATTACGAATTCAATCCATATGAATTTCCATGATTGGAATTTACCAAGGCCCTATACAAATAAAGGGTGCAAGTCCACATTTCCTGGTAAAATTACGTTGGGAATTATTTTTTATGAAAACATTTGAAAGTGAGGGTAACTGTGTATCTTTGTGTGTGCCACGGTGCATGTATGTGCATGTGTTTCATAGCAGTTGCTGTTCTTACAGCACAACATGCGCTGATTTTAAAACTGACAGGTAAGAAACAGTATGTCATTCTCGTAAACTGCTTTCCTTAATTCACAGAAATTAGACCACTCCCTTAAATGGCCAAATCCACCCAATAGGGGGCCTAAAAGATGGGTTGCTCTGATCTCTTTCCTGTGAGTTAATTAGTCTCACAGCCTGTAAATCTCTTAAAATATCAAACTATCAAGTGCCTAATTTTTTAATTGGGCAGGCCAGCTGTCAAGCGGTTGGAGTAGCTGCCAGTTTGTAGGACTGTAGGCTTACCACTTTACAAACCGAGCACTCCGTAGTAGGGACCATTTGAAGGTCCTGATGAGTAAGCAGTAGGGGACTGCTTACGAAACATGTTGACCAGGTAGCAAGCTAATTGCTCTACCACAAAACCCCCTTCTTAATGTTCCCAGCCAGAGAAGTGAATAAAATGTATTTTTTCTACTAGCCAGGGAATTTTTAATTTTTCTTTTTTATTACACTCACTAGTTAGGTCCCTACACTTCACTGATATCACTCACACTGCACCATCACATAGCCTTTGTCACAACAACTAGTGCTCCCGCGTAGTTCGTAGGTCGTAGTACGCTACGCCCCATTGAGGGACGGGAAGACCCCTATCATGAAGCATGACACTAAAGGATTTTTTTAGTGTGTGAGGGGTATTTTAAAAAGCACACAGTGCTCTCATCTTTTCATTTTCTAAGAGAGAGTTTAGTATTACACTGCATACATTAAAAATAAAAAATAAAAATATCACCATCACACATTGATAGAATCTTTTTGTTTGTATAAATCTGTTAGGAGGGTGATTCTATCATTACCTCTACGCTTCCTCTATTGTTTTGGCTTTTATTTTAGTATTCATGTTAATCACAGCTCGTGAAGGGGCTGTGATTAACATAAATACTTAAACAAAAGTCGCAATTGCTCTTGCAGCCATGCTTTACTAACAAAAGAGTAGAGCAAGTTTGAAAACACAGTGTGTACTTTCAGAAAGTACACGCTGTGTTTTTAAACTTGCTCTACTCTTATGTTAGTAAAGCTTGGTGCGGGGAAGACTGTGGGCTTTTGTTTAAGTATTCATTTTAATCACAGCCCTTTCACGAGCTGTGATTAACATGAATACTTAAACAAAAGCCCACAATCTGCCCTGCACCACGCCGCACAAAAAACCTGCACTCCAGAGTCATGAGTTACTCAGGTAAAATTGCATCTAGAAAGTGCCTGTTTTTCGCGCCGCTCGCTTTTTACAGCGGTGGCGCAAACTCTCTTGCGGGATGTCCTGTGTGTGCGCGCTCCACACACGGGACGGGAGTGCGTGCTCATGGGAAGATAGGTGCGTGGCACCTTATTGGGAACAGTGACCTTGATGGTTAGTATCCAAGTTATGTCAAATGATAAAAGAGCAAGAAAACAATTAAACATGAAAACAAATGACTGAAGGAGGCAGAGCGAAAGCCCACTCTCTCACTGTATCTCTGTACTTCTGTGAAGAACTGATGACACAAAATTTCCCTCAGCGCTCAAGCTGTCTGTGTTGAGAGACAATGAGAGTAAATGCCATGAATATCTTAGGTAAGGAGTGAAATTGGACACTTGAACAAACAATGAAATCTATTTTCTCAAAAATGTGAATGTTTGTGCTTCACGTTTTAGCTATACGTTTTGTTGCGCACAATATGGTCAATGGCATTCTATATTAATACTCACATTTATATGGAGAAAGTGTTGCTTGAAAAAAGTCAGCTTACTGAGTTTGCAACAGTTCTGAGCATGCATATGTAATTGATACTGAACCTGGAATTCATCCTTTACTCCTCCCTCACGATGACCAAGCAAGTCAACGCCATCTCATCCTCATGCTTCAACACCCTGCGCATGCTCCGCAAGATCTTCCGGTGTATCCCTACCGGAACTAGAAAGATGGTCACCCAGGCCCTTGTCACCAGCCGACTAGACTACGGAAACGCCCTATACGCAGGAACCACAGTCAAACTTCCGAAAAGACTCCAACGCATACAGAACGCATCCACACGACTCATCCTCGACATCCCCCGCCACAGCCACATATCAGCCCACCTGAGAGACCTGCACTGGCTCCCCGTCAACAAAAGGATCACGTTCAGGCTCCTCACCCACGCACACAAAGCGCTCCATGACATAGGTCCCGAATACCTCAACAACCGGCTCACGTTCTACACTCCAACACGCAAACTCCGCTCCGCCAGCTTAGCCCTCACCACCGTCCCACAGATCCGCAGAACCACTCCCGGAGGAAGATCCTTCTCCTACCTGGCAGCCAAGACGTGGAACTCCCTCCCCGCCCACCTACGACTGACCCAGGACCACCTCACATTCAGGAAACACCTCAAGACCTGGCTCTTCGAGCAGTAGCGGCACCCCCTCCCCTCCCCCCCCAGCACCCTGAGACCCTACAGGTGAGTAGCGCGCTCTACAAATGCATTGATTGATTGATTGATTGATTGATTGATTGACAGTGAAGTGCTTCCAAGTCCTGGAGTATAAAAGGTAAGGACTGGTATCTTATCTTCATCCTGCTCATCGTCCTGCTTCTCTCCGTATAGCTCTGCTTGCTGCTGATCTGTTCCCTTTGGTCCTACTACCCAATGATAAACTCTCACACCAGGTCATGCACACGTTGAGCATCTGCACATCCACTCCAGACTCTAATTTGTCCTTGCCAGTCACATGACTTTAGTCCTCTGTACATCTCACCTGCTGTTGGCTAGATCTATAGGTTGGTAGGTTGATCATCATTGAAGAAAGCTTGTGTTATGAGGAAGTTGAAAGTACATGTCCGATGGAGACTGACATTCTCTGAATGATAACATGACTATAATTGAGTTGATCAATACGACTATTGCATTGTGATGCAAATGTTTTTACGTATGTGAGAGTCTGTGAAAGTGATAGAAAGCAATAGAGATATATATATAGAGATAGAGTAATATGCGAGTAGAGTGAAGAAAAAGAATGAGATAGAAAGTGAAAGAGTTAGAAAAAAGTTAGAGAGAGAGAGAGGGCCATTAGAGGTAGGTTGTTACAGCTGGTGAGATAACTGAGTGGTAGAGGGAAGAGAGAAATACATCCTGTGATTGTGGGCAAATCACTTAATCTTCCCATGCCTTCCAAACAAATGAATGTTTCCTTGTGCAATGTAATTATACCCATTTAAAGGGCTCTAAACCCTTTGGGTCGAGTTTGCACTGCATAATACTGAAAATAAAAAATGTAATCAGATTGGTTTTACTTTCGGGTGGACGGAAGTACGTTTTTCCCTCCAATTACACTGTGATCGACCCGCCTTACATTGCTTTACGATTACAAAGGTCTTTCCAAGGTAAATGTATTACCCATGTTAGAGGCACTTGACGAACAGTTTGAAATCCATCCAATAAAAATTCTATCACCGTCTACGCCTACATTTACAATTTTGAGAGTAATGGCAATAGATTGGATCTTTAATAAAAGGGTGTTGTCATCCTAACTAGCAGAGTTCAAAGTCAAAATGTGCCTATTGCAAGTTACATGCATGTTCGGGGTCTTAGTAATAAGCATTGGTTAGATTATGATAAATGTTATGATATAATGTTGTGCAGGGGCTAATTGCTGTGCACGTTGTGCCTGGCCCAGTGAAAACACATTTTATTTAATGCGATTTTCTATAGCGCGAACATTACCTGAAGGTGTCAGAGCGCTTTACAAAAGAACCAGTTGCGTTACAAAAGGACTTTGGTTTACATGAGTTACATAAGAGATACAAACTAAAAAAATTGCAAATGTACAAGTTGTAAAGTCACACAAGGAAGAGATACAAACAGAAACAATTTCAAATGTACAAGTTGTAAAGACACTCAAGGAAGAGATACAAGCGGATAAACTCTAAAATCGCATACGAATGGTAGTAAGTACAAAGGTCTACTACATAGACTGGTGGTTAGAGTTATATATATAGAAATAGTAAATTCACTCAAGATTACATTTTAGCAGCGATTAGGCTTGGACAAATATATATTACATATTTGCATCCCACCCTCGCTGCCTGGCAGTGGGTCTCACCTCTGAAAACCCGATGAAGGTTTGACTGTCTCCAGCCGGGCTCGCAAGAGCGCGAGTCAGGGTCTGTGAAAGGGCAATTTTTGATGTTTATTTGCAGAGAGCAGTGCTTGAAATGGGAAAATAGAGGTGCAGGTACTCAGTAACATAGTCTCTACTAACTCTCTCTGCTGTCTCCCCTCTTTCTGCCTTGCCTTCTTTCTGGTCAGACTGTTTCTCAGCAGACTTTCACCTCTCCCACCTGTCTCCTCGCCATCTCTTAGCTGCTTCTTTATTACTTGTCTTACGTGTCCATCTCTGAGTTGTACCATTCTCATGTGTCTCACATACCTTCCTCTGTTTCTAAGTGGTCTGTCATCAGCTGTCCCATTATTACTTTTTTCACACCTGTCTCTCCCTCTTTCTCTGTCTCTTTGACTACCTCTCAACTGACATCCGCTCTCACTGGCCTTTCTCTCTCTCTGACTCTCAGGTGTCCGTTAGTCACCTATATGTCTATCACCTATTCTCACCTGTCTCGCTCCCTTTTACACCTGTCTGTATTTCTCTCATAGCTGTCACATCTCTGACTCCTTAGTCCTCTTTCTGTTTCTTCCTGCCACACAGACATCTCTGCCATTTTTGCCTATCGTTCTTTCACATATCTTTATACTGTACTCTTTCCTTCCTTATTTTCATCTCAAAGCTTTACCCCACATCTCTCCCTCCTGTACTCTCTATAAAAGAAGCAATATTGGCTTTATCAAGGGTCAGCACATCAACATACATGGAGCTAACCTATTGTCTTTGTCAAAAAGTAACCAATAATTATAATCAAATATATATTTGTTAAATTCACACATTGCAATGTGTACAAGTTATTGTCATAAAATATTTTTAATAAAACCTTCTTTAAACGTTTTTCAGGACACAAACTACAGACTTAGAACCAAATACAGGTGGTCTTTGCACTCATGCTGAAGAGTATACAGCTCCAGCTTGGAGTGGTTTAAAAAATATGGTAAGCTCTCCTTGGGTCATGAATTCACTGACACATGAGACTTACTGTGTGTTTCTTTTAATGTTGCAGGGGGCTACTGTGCACCCTATAGCTCTCCCAGCATTAAAATATGGTTCCTGCTGCTGAATTTATTATACTTTATTTAGTCTTTTTTTTTTGCGGGTGTCCCAGTACACAACCGGGGTATCAACTCTTTCCTTGCGTATTTTTTTTATAAGTTAGGGGCTGTAAGGGGAGCCACAAGGCCCACAGCCTCTGCTGGCTCCCAATCCAGCCAGCACCCATACAAGGTGCCGGCAGGAGCCTGCACTTTTTTTTTCAGGCGATGCCCCTGTGCCCACCCTGGGCATCCAGAAGAATTCCAAATCTTGGGGCAGTGGGGAGAGCCCCAGGCTCCCGTTGCACTTGCCAGCTCCCCATCTACCACCATTTATTTTTTAAAATGGGTGCCATCGAGGGCACCCACAACATACCAATCGTTGGGGGCTTTGGAGGAGCTCCAATGCCCCTTAACACCTGCCGGCTTCCCAACCTACACCCACTATGGTGCTGGCAGGACTCGGCTCAGACATTTGGCTGCCATCCAGGTGGGAGCAGCATTCTTCTGTGCTCTCACCTGGGCAGCAGCAAAGTTGTGTTCCCTGCCTAGGAGATTACGGGCAGGTATGCCCGCATTCTCCCAGGCAGGAAACTGTAGTGTCCCGGGGTAAGGAGGGACACTGCAGCAGTCATCTGGCCCCATGGAATGGGGTCCCCGAGGTCGAATTACAGTTTAGGGCAGTGCTTTAAATGGGCTGGTACTCACCAGTACTGAGTACCGGCACGTCATATTTTTACCAATCCGAGTACCGACACTTCTCCACTGTCAAGGAGAGTACCGGTACTCAGAATCAGATTGAGGAGTTGGGCACTGAACTGAGGTTTGAGGGCCAACTGTGAGTCGTTTTTTTTGGCAACATGTTTGCCTTCTGTCAGTATTATTCAGCTGTAGCACCTATTCGGTCCGGTCCTCGGATGCTTGATTCCGTTCTGGGAAGGACATGGCTTTTGTAGTTCGGACTGGACTGTTCCCATGGGGCACAGGGTCAGAGCTGCTTTGCATATCGCCATTGTCTAACCCAGGGTGGTGTGGAGTGCAAAAAAACGATGGATTTGGGCCCAGATCTTTGGACTGGGTTGAGTGTGTGACATTGATCCACATTCGGTCCATCACCTGTTGTGTTTGCATATTCCGCCCTAAGTGCGCTGGGGATGCCCAGACGTGGGTCCCAGGCACTCCACGCCACTGGAGTCAAGCTAGCCAGGCTGATGAGAGGTGTTACCTCGAAACCGGTCCGGTCCTCGGATGCTTGATTCCGTTCTGGGAAGGACATGGCTTTTGTAGTTCGGACTGGACTGTTCCCATGGGGCACAGGGTCAGAGCTGATTTGCATATCGCCATTGTCTAACCCAGGGTGGTGTGGAGTGCAAAAAAACGATGGATTTGGGCCCAGATCTTTGGACTGGGTTGAGTGTGTGACATTGATCCACATTCGGTCCATCACCTGTTGTGTTTGCATATTCCGCCCTAAGTGCGCTGGGGATGCCCAGACGTGGGTCCCAGGCACTCCACACCACTGGAGTCAAGCTAGCCGGGCTGATGAGAGGTGTTACCTCGAAACCGGTCCGGTCCTCGGATGCTTGATTCCGTTCTGGGAAGGACATGGCTTTTGTAGTTCGGACTGGACTGTTCCCATGGGGCACAGGGTCAGAGCTGATTTGCATATCGCCATTGTCTAACCCAGGGTGGTGTGGAGTGCAAAAAAACGATGGATTTGGGCCCAGATCTTTGGACTGGGTTGAGTGTGTGACATTGATCCACATTCGGTCCATCACCTGTTGTGTTTGCATATTCCGCCCTAAGTGCGCTGGGGATGCCCAGACGTGGGTCCCAGGCACTCCACACCACTGGAGTCAAGCTAGCCGGGCTGATGAGAGGTGTT
This sequence comes from Lissotriton vulgaris, assembly GCF_964263255.1. Classification (NCBI taxonomy): domain Eukaryota; kingdom Metazoa; phylum Chordata; class Amphibia; order Caudata; family Salamandridae; genus Lissotriton; species Lissotriton vulgaris. The sequence goes on along the minus strand of NC_141699.1, from coordinate 411,650,268 downwards.
ACCTCGAAACCGGTCCGGTCCTCGGATGCTTGATTCCGTTCTGGGAAGGACATGACTTTTGTAGTTCGGACTGGACTGTTCCCATGGGGCACAGGGTAGGCATGGGCGGAAAATCCGTTCCGCTCGCGGATTTTGCGGATTTTCGGGAAATCCGCAATCCGCGAGATTTGCGAATTTCCTGCAAAATCCGCAAATCCGCGAGCAGCGGATTTTGCTCGCACTGCTCGCACTGTTCGCGTGAGTTCGCGCCCCGCGAATAAGTGCGAAATTGCAGAAATACGATCTAAGCAAAACTGAAAGTAACTACTTACCAGGTTCAAAAGTTCAGGCACATCATTAGTAGCCATTTCCTGTAGTGCTTCCTGAGGGGCCCCTCCAGAGTTCAGTTGCCAGTTGAAACTATTATGTGACCCTGCTCTGAACCTCAGAATAGTTACACATATGCCACAAAGGTCATGAATTACAGCTAAGGGAGACAAGCAGGAGCCAGGCTGGAAGTTAAAATCCATTAATCAGCCCCTAATTCATTATTGTCAGTTGGGGCAGGGCAGGTGTTGTAACTAATTTTGCAACAATGAAAGCACTTAGCAAGTGCAAAAGATCACTAATCAGGGCGCACTAAGGAAGCAGGTGCCAGCTAAAAAAATATTCTGTGACACATTAATCAGCCCCAAATTAATTCAGGTCACTTGAGGCAGGGAAGGTGTGCTTTGCTTTGCCGAAAATAATGTACACTGGACAACCAGAGGGTGTGGTGATGAAACAGAGGGTGGCATGGGTGGGCCAGAGGGTGGCATGAGTAGTCAGAGAGTGGCAGTGGTGACAGAGAGTGGCAGTGATGAAGAAGAGTGTCCCAAACAGGTTGGACACGTAGAAACAACAAGTTCTCAAAACTTGCGACCCGACAGGTAAGTTCGCAAATTGCGAAATTGTAAAAACCCTCGCGAACTGGCAGAAACACGGGCAAACACAAAAAAAAAAAAAATCCGCAAATTCGCGGGAATTCGCGGATTTTGCGGATTGCGAGTTCCCAAATCCGCAAATTCGCGGATTGCCAATCCGCAAAATCCGCTCATGCCTAGCACAGGGTCAGAGCTGATTTGCATATCGCCATTGTCTAACCCAGGGTGGTGTGGAGTGCAAAAAAACGATGGATTTGGGCCCAGATCTTTGGACTGGGTTGAGTGTGTGACATTGATCCACATTCGGTCCATCACCTGTTGTGTTTGCATATTCCGCCCTAAGTGCGCTGGGGATGCCCAGACGTGGGTCCCAGGCACTCCACACCACTGGAGTCAAGCTAGCCGGGCTGATGAGAGGTGTTACCTCGAAACCGGTCCGGTCCTCGGATGCTTGATTCCGTTCTGGGAAGGACATGGCTTTTGTAGTTCGGACTGGACTGTTCCCATGGGGCACAGGGTCAGAGCTGATTTGCATATCGCCATTGTCTAACCCAGGGTGGTGTGGAGTGCAAAAAAACGATGGATTTGGGCCCAGATCTTTGGACTGGGTTGAGTGTGTGACATTGATCCACATTCGGTCCATCACCTGTTGTGTTTGCATATTCCGCCCTAAGTGCGCTGGGGATGCCCAGACGTGGGTCCCAGGCACTCCACACCACTGGAGTCAAGCTAGCCGGGCTGATGAGAGGTGTTACCTCGAAACCGGTCCGGTCCTCGGATGCTTGATTCCGTTCTGGGAAGGACATGGCTTTTGTAGTTCGGACTGGACTGTTCCCATGGGGCACAGGGTCAGAGCTGATTTGCATATCGCCATTGTCTAACCCAGGGTGGTGTGGAGTGCAAAAAAACGATGGATTGGGGCCCAGATCTTTGGACTGGGTTGAGTGTGTGACATTGATCCACATTCGGTCCATCACCTGTTGTGTTTGCATATTCCGCCCTAAGTGCGCTGGGGATGCCCAGACGTGGGTCCCAGGCACTCCACACCACTGGAGTCAAGCTAGCCGGGCTGATGAGAGGTGTTACCTCGAAACCGGTCCGGTCCTCGGATGCTTGATTCCGTTCTGGGAAGGACATGGCTTTTGTAGTTCGGACTGGACTGTTCCCAAGGGGCACAGGGTCAGAGCTGATTTGCATATCGCCATTGTCTAACCCAGGGTGGTGTGGAGTGCAAAAAAACGATGGATTTGGGCCCAGATCTTTGGACTGGGTTGAGTGTGTGACATTGATCCACATTCGGTCCATCACCTGTTGTGTTTGCATATTCCGCCCTAAGTGCGCTGGGGATGCCCAGACGTGGGTCCCAGGCACTCCACACCACTGGAGTCAAGCTAGCCGGGCTGATGAGAGGTGTTACCTCGAAACCGGTCCGGTCCTCGGATGCTTGATTCCGTTCTGGGAAGGACATGGCTTTTGTAGTTCGGACTGGACTGTTCCCATGGGGCACAGGGTCAGAGCTGATTTGCATATCGCCATTGTCTAACCCAGGGTGGTGTGGAGTGCAAAAAAACGATGGATTTGGGCCCAGATCTTTGGACTGGGTTGAGTGTGTGACATTGATCCACATTCGGTCCATCACCTGTTGTGTTTGCATATTCCGCCCTAAGTGCGCTGGGGATGCCCAGACGTGGGTCCCAGGCACTCCACACCACTGGAGTCAAGCTAGCCGGGCTGATGAGAGGTGTTACCTCGAACCGGTCCGGTCCTCGGATGCTTGATTCCGTTCTGGGAAGGACATGGCTTTTGTAGTTCGGACTGGACTGTTCCCATGGGGCACAGGGTCAGAGCTGATTTGCATATCGCCATTGTCTAACCCAGGGTGGTGTGGAGTGCAAAAAAACGATGGATTTGGGCCCAGATCTTTGGACTGGGTTGAGTGTGTGACATTGATCCACATTCGGTCCATCACCTGTTGTGTTTGCATATTCCGCCCTAAGTGCGCTGGGGATGCCCAGACGTGGGTCCCAGGCACTCCACACCACTGGAGTCAAGCTAGCCGGGCTGATGAGAGGTGTTACCTCGAAACCGGTCCGGTCCTCGGATGCTTGATTCCGTTCTGGGAAGGACATGGCTTTTGTAGTTCGGACTGGACTGTTCCCATGGGGCACAGGGTCAGAGCTGATTTGCATATCGCCATTGTCTAACCCAGGGTGGTGTGGAGTGCAAAAAAACGATGGATTTGGGCCCAGATCTTTGGACTGGGTTGAGTGTGTGACATTGATCCACATTCGGTCCATCACCTGTTGTGTTTGCATATTCCGCCCTAAGTGCGCTGGGGATGCCCAGACGTGGGTCCCAGGCACTCCACACCACTGGAGTCAAGCTAGCCGGGCTGATGAGAGGTGTTACCTCAAAACCGGTCCGGTCCTCGGATGCTTGATTCCGTTCTGGGAAGGACATGGCTTTTGTAGTTCGGACTGGACTGTTCCCATGGGGCACAGGGTCAGAGCTGATTTGCATATCGCCATTGTCTAACCCAGGGTGGTGTGGAGTGCAAAAAAACGATGGATTTGGGCCCAGATCTTTGGACTGGGTTGAGTGTGTGACATTGATCCACATTCGGTCCACCACCTGTTGTGTTTGCATATTCCGCCCTAAGTGCGCTGGGGATGCCCAGACGTGGGTCCCAGGCACTCCACACCACTGGAGTCAAGCTAGCCGGGCTGATGAGAGGTGTTACCTCGAAACCGGTCCGGTCCTCGGATGCTTGATTCCGTTCTGGGAAGGACATGGCTTTTGTAGTTCGGACTGGACTGTTCCCATGGGGCACAGGGTCAGAGCTGATTTGCATATCGCCATTGTCTAACCCAGGGTGGTGTGGAGTGCAAAAAAACGATGGATTTGGGCCCAGATCTTTGGACTGGGTTGAGTGTGTGACATTGATCCACATTCGGTCCATCACCTGTTGTGTTTGCATATTCCGCCCTAAGTGCGCTGGGGATGCCCAGACGTGGGTCCCAGGCACTCCACACCACTGGAGTCAAGCTAGCCGGGCTGATGAGAGGTGTTACCTCGAAACCGGTCCGGTCCTCGGATGCTTGATTCCGTTCTGGGAAGGACATGGCTTTTGTAGTTCGGACTGGACTGTTCCCATGGGGCACAGGGTCAGAGCTGATTTGCATATCGCCATTGTCTAACCCAGGGTGGTGTGGAGTGCAAAAAAACGATGGATTTGGGCCCAGATCTTTGGACTGGGTTGAGTGTGTGACATTGATCCACATTCGGTCCATCACCTGTTGTGTTTGCATATTCTGCCCTAAGTGCACTGGGGATGCCCAGACGTGGGTCCCAGGCACTCCACACCACTGGAGTCAAGCTAGCCGGGCTGATGAGAGGTGTTACCTCGAAACCGGTCCGGTCCTCGGATGCTTGATTCCGTTCTGGGAAGGACATGGCTTTTGTAGTTCGGACTGGACTGTTCCCATGGGGCACAGGGTCAGAGCTGATTTGCATATCGCCATTGTCTAACCCAGGGTGGTGTGGAGTGCAAAAAAACGATGGATTTGGGCCCAGATCTTTGGACTGGGTTGAGTGTGTGACATTGTTCCACATTCGGTCCATCACCTGTTGTGTTTGCATATTCCGCCCTAAGTGCGCTGGGGATGCCCATTCGTGGGTCCCAGGCACTCCACACCACTGGAGTCAAGCTAGCCGGGCTGATGAGAGGTGTTACCTCAAAACCGGTCCGGTCCTCGGATGCTTGATTCCGTTCTGGGAAGGACATGGCTTTTGTAGTTCGGACTGGACTGTTTCCATGGGGCACAGGGTCAGAGCTGATTTGCATATCACCATTGTCTAACCCAGGGTGGTGTGGAGTGCAAAAAAACGATGGATTTGGGCCCAGATCTTTGGACTGGGTTGAGTGTGTGACATTGATCCACATTCGGTCCACCACCTGTTGTGTTTGCATATTCCGCCCTAAGTGCGCTGGGGATGCCCAGACGTGGGTCCCAGGCACTCCACACCACTGGAGTCAAGCTAGCCGGGCTGATGAGAGGTGTTACCTCGAAACCGGTCCGGTCCTCGGATGCTTGATTACGTTCTGGGAAGGACATGGCTTTTGTAGTTCGGACTGGACTGTTCCCATGGGGCACAGGGTCAGAGCTGATTTGCATATCGCCATTGTCTAACCCAGGGTGGTGTGGAGTGCAAAAAAACGATGGATTTGGGCCCAGATCTTTGGACTGGGTTGAGTGTGTGACATTGATCCACATTCGGTCCATCACCTGTTGTGTTTGCATATTCCGCCCTAAGTGCGCTGGGGATGCCCAGACGTGGGTCCCAGGCACTCCACACCATTGGAGTCAAGCTAGCCGGGCTGATGAGAGGTGTTACCTCGAAACCGGTCCGGTCCTCGGATGCTTGATTCCGTTCTGGGAAGGACATGGCTTTTGTAGTTCGGACTGGACTGTTCCCATGGGGCACAGGGTCAGAGCTGATTTGCATATCGCCATTGTCTAACCCAGGGTGGTGTGGAGTGCAAAAAAACGATGGATTTGGGCCCAGATCTTTGGACTGGGTTGAGTGTGTGACATTGATCCACATTCGGTCCATCACCTGTTGTGTTTGCATATTCTGCCCTAAGTGCACTGGGGATGCCCAGACGTGGGTCCCAGGCACTCCACACCACTGGAGTCAAGCTAGCCGGGCTGATGAGAGGTGTTACCTCGAAACCGGTCCGGTCCTCGGATGCTTGATTCCGTTCTGGGAAGGACATGGCTTTTGTAGTTCGGACTGGACTGTTCCCATGGGGCACAGGGTCAGAGCTGATTTGCATATCGCCATTGTCTAACCCAGGGTGGTGTGGAGTGCAAAAAAACGATGGATTTGGGCCCAGATCTTTGGACTGGGTTGAGTGTGTGACATTGATCCACATTCGGTCCATCACCTGTTGTGTTTGCATATTCCGCCCTAAGTGCGCTGGGGATGCCCATTCGTGGGTCCCAGGCACTCCACACCACTGGAGTCAAGCTAGCCGGGCTGATGAGAGGTGTTACCTCGAAACCGGTCCGGTCCTCGGATGCTTGATTCCGTTCTGGGAAGGACATGGCTTTTGTAGTTCGGACTGGACTGTTCCCATGGGGCACAGGGTCAGAGCTGATTTGCATATCGCCATTGTCTAACCCAGGGTGGTGTGGAGTGCAAAAAAACGATGGATTTGGGCCCAGATCTTTGGACTGGGTTGAGTGTGTGACATTGATCCACATTCGGTCCATCACCTGTTGTGTTTGCATATTCCGCCCTAAGTGCGCTGTGGATGCCCAGACGTGGGTCCCAGGCACTCCACACCACTGGAGTCAAGCTAGCCGGGCTGATGAGAGGTGAGAGTGCGTGGAACATAGGGGGAATTGGAGAGCGAGTTTGACCATCTGAAATGTGCCCAGGTGAGGTATGAGGAGGCCAAATGACCTATAAGTATTGTACTTCCCCTGACCTCTATCTGGACTCTGCACGCGCTCAGGACCCTTCTGTGCTCATAAATGCAGATAAGAGCAAGATCATGAAAGACAGAGACAACAAATTTACATTAGTTGCTAATACTGAAAGTCAGATTACTCATCTGTGGCACGTTTAGTGGAATGTGTAAAGGAGTGGAGCGGAGGACAACTGTCGGTCCCGAAACATAAGAGCAATGCGGGGGTCCAGAGATGGGGAATCCCTCCTACTACGGGGCCTTTCTGCAGCATGGGTCCCCGGGAGCGGGACCGGGGTGGGACGCTTGGCAGAGCGGCGCTGCATACCTCTTGTATGGGTTGGGAGGTTGTGCAGCAGCAGGTATCAAAGGCAGGCGCCTCCAACCAAAGACCCCCACTATTCGCAAGCACTCCAAGGCCGAGTCCAGGCAGAAAGAAGCACGCACAGGTGGCACCCGAGCACTGGCATAAAGAAAATTGAGGGGGCCCCCCACACCACGGGGGCTGCGGGGGCCTGTGTTACTCCCCAGCACCCGAGGTGAGGCGCGCATCATTTAACCTCTGCACAAAACGCATTGGCAAAGAAGTAGTTTATAGTTTTAAATGTCGAGTGCGTGGAACATAGGGGGAATTTGAGAGCGAGGTTGACCATCTGAAAAGTGCCAGGTGAGGTGGGAGGAGGTCAAATGACCTCTCCATGGGAGGCCAGTATTGTACTTCCCCTGACCTCTATCTGGACTATGCACGCGCTCGGGACCCTGCTGTGCTCACTGTCTGCCACAACAAGCTCCCTGTCCGTGGGACCTTCTGTCGAGGGGAAAGGAGGGAGAATGGGGGTGAGTCTAGGTGACGAGTTAGATGGAAGGAGCAGAGAATTTAAAGTAGGAAATGATAGAGAGGCAGAAGGGGGAAGTGTGGTGTGTCAGGTCAGGGCCTAACACGTGGCAAGGGAGCCTTGTATTTGATTGATGGCTCTCCTCCGAGCCTGAGTGTCTTCGTCGTTTCTGTCTCCAGGCACCCAAGTGCTGTCCATGTGGATGTTATCTCGTGGTGCTCTCTTGAATAATGCATGGGCTGGTGAGCACTTTGTGGTGCTGTGTGGCGTTTGTCGGTATGCCCCAAAGAATTGATCTAGGGCTTCTTCGGGGTCGTCTCCACTGTCCACTGCGATCCTCAGGGCTGGATTGAGTGTCCTCATGAGTCTTTCGACCTCCCCGTTTGCTTGGGGCCACAACGGGGTTATCTTCAGGTGCTTGATTTTGAGGTTCTCGAGGTAGCTCTAGAAGTCTCTGCCCTGGAAGGGTGGCTCGTTGTCTGATTTAATTTTGTCCGGAAGTCCCATCGTGGCAAAGATGCGGTTCAGGGCTTTCTTGACGCTAGGGAAGGCCGTGGAAGATATTACTTCCACTACGGGAAACTTGGAGAATGAGTCAACGAGTACGGGGGTGTGTCGTCCGTCTGGGAAAATCCCAAAGTCGATGCTAAGGCGTGACCACGGCACCTGGGGAGCATCTTCGGTGATCACCGGGGCTGGTGCTGGGTCACTGCCGGTGATGGTGCATGCGTGGCAGGAGACTTTGCTTCTCAGTCGGGCTTTTGTCTTTGCTATTCCCTGATGGCCTCTGTGCGCCAGTGCTAGCATCTTTTGTTGCAGACTCTCCGGTATCATGATTAGGTGGCCTCGGAGGATGACCCCTTCATCTCCTTCGCTTAGTTCACTCCTGATTTGCCACAGCTGTTGGCGCATGTGTCTGACTTCTGGCAGAAGGCTTTGTGCTCTGTCTAGGAAGTGGGCCCAGCAGTTTCCGGCCAGGGCCTGGTGCACTCTAAATAGTGTTTCGTCCTGTGTAGTTGCCTCTCCGATCTCCCTCAGCGTCATTGTTTCTGGGCAGGCTGCTTGCGAGATCATGTGGACAAGCTCTTCCGTCTCCACTCCATCCTCATGTGGCGGGCTTTGGCAGGCTTCAGGATGTCGGGACAGGTAGTCAGCTGGGTTGTGTGCCCCTGGTCAGAAGACAATCCGGATGTTATACCCTTGTAGTTGAACAGCCCATCGTTCTATCCGCTGGGGTGCTAGCCTGGATGACCCCGCGAACAGGGGCAGTAGCAGCTTGTGATCTGTCACTACAGTGAACTCTTGGCCACACAGGTATAGGTGGAAATGCCGACACGCCCATTTTATGGCCAGCGCTTCTCTTTCGATTTTGGCGTATCTGGTTTCGATGTCCGACAATGCCTTGCTGGCATACGCCACTGGCTTCCATCCTTCCTGCCCGTGCTCTTGCACCTAAGCCCACTGGGCTGGCGTTGACTATCAACTCTGTCTTGCGGCGTGGCTGGAAGTAGGCCATTACTTGGGTGTCTAGGAGGTTGGCTTTGATGTCCTGAAAGGCTTTATTTGCTGATGCCGTCCACTCCCACTTGTGGTCTAGTCGCGTAAGGGTTCTTAGGGGTTCTGCGTGGTCTGCCAAGTTGGTAATGAATCTGCCACAGTAGGTGGTCATGCCCAGGAAGCTGCGCACCTCGGTGGGGTTCCATGGAGTGCTGGCTGCTTTGATCGCCTCCGCTTTCTTGGGGTCTACCTTCAGCCCTTCTCTCGTGAAAGTGTATCCAAAGAAGTCGATGGACTCTTGGTAGAAGGAGCATTTTGATCGGTGTCAGTTAGCCCACAGTTTACTAGTCTTTGAAGAGTGGCCCTTAGGTGCGCATGGTGTTCCTCTAGTGTTGCCGAATACACTAGGATGTCGTCACTGAGGGTGATGACTCCATTCAGCCCGAACAGCACCTCCCGTATGGCGTTTTGAAAGACTTCTGCGGCGGAGGACACGCCAAAACTCAGCCTTTTGTAGCGGCGTAGACCTACATGGGTTGAGAATGTTGTTATGTATCGACTTGCGGGCTCCAGTTCAAGTTGATTGTAACCCGAATTGAGGTCCAACTTCGAGAACCATTTGGCCCCATTGAGGTCAGCCACTATGTCGTCCATGGTAGGGGTGATGTGTCTTTCTCTCTTGATGGCGACGTTGGGTAGCCTCATATCTATGCATAATCTGATTGCCCCTGGCTGTTTGGGCTTGGGCGCCACCACCAGCAGGGATACCCACTGCGTCGGGCCATACACTTTCTCTATCACTCCCAGGTCTTCCAGTTTCTGGAGCTCTTCTTCCACTTGTGGCCTCAGATTAAACGGTACTCGTCTGTGTCAGAGGGCTACCGGTTTCACGAGGTGTCAATGTGGAGTTTGAATCTCTTCCCCTTCAGTTTTCCGAGGCCTTGGAATAGTGCTGGGAATTCTTTCAGGAGGATGTCCGCATGGGCCTGGTGTACTTGATTCGCAAAGAATACAAGCCCAAGATCTTCCGCTGTGTGACAGCTTAGCAGGCTGCCTTTCTTTCCTTCGGTGATGTGGAATCGCGTTTCCATCGCGTATTCGCTGTTGATGACGGTTGTCTGTATGACTCCTCTCAGCGGTAGCGGCTTGGTGCCACCGTATGTATAGATTCTGGCACTAGAGGGTGCCAGCGGGGGCTTGGGAGACATTCTGTCGTACTGGTCTGAGTCCATGACATTCACGGAGGCACCAGTGTCTATGAGGGCCTCGATCTTAGTGCCTTCAATGGAGACAGAGCACATGGGCGGCGGTCTCCTCTTGGTTGACGCTCTGCTGATGTACGATATCACATATACTTCATCGTCCTCGTCATCTTCATATCAAGGTCGTCACCCCTGCGCTTGACCATCTGGGGGGGGGGTTGTTCCTGGTCGAGTGAGAGTTGTCGAACCCGTTGGGTCATTGACCTGGGCCTCTGGCTCAGTGGTCTGTATTTTCCCCCTCGGCACACTGCAGCAAAGTGGTTTAGCCGACCACACTTTAAGCAGGTCTTCCCTTTTGTTCCGCACGTTGCGGTTGGTGGGTGGTCTTCCCCACAGTACTCGCACCGGCTCCCTCGGGTGGCGGTCTTTGGACGTGTTGCCCGAGGCCGTCTCTGGATGGCATCTATCCTTTCTTCCTTGATTGGTATTGTCCTGCTCTGGACTGGTGCGACCACAGGTGTACGTAGAGCGACCTCCATTTCTTCCGCCCTCGCATCTGAGAGTTCATGTGACCTTGCCAGGATCAATATTTCATCTAGGGAAATGCCAGGTTGTGGTGGAATGAGTTTCCTCAGTAGTTTAGATCGACATCCTACTATTATTTGGTCTCGGATTTCTTCTCTCGGGTTGGTAAATGGGCATGTCTTGGCTAGTCGGCGTAGTCGGGCATAGAACATGTCCATTGATTCAGATTCGGTCTGCCACGCTCTTTTAAATTTGAATTTTTCAAAGTCATTATTGAGCTGGGGATCAAAGTGTGCATCTAGTGCCGCCACCGCAGCGTCGTAGTCGTGTTCGGGTCCGGTGTTGGGAAGCGTTTCGAACAGCTCATAGATTTCGGGACCTCCATACAGGATCAGGAGAGATCTTTTGACTGTCCCGTCTGTCTCCCGCGTGCCCTTGAAGTAAAGGTTTAGCCTTCCGAACCACGCCTTCCACCGTGGCTCCGCCATCGCAGGATCCGCTGCTTTGCTGAACGGGGGGGATCGGCGCTGCGCCTGCGTGCAGGTGGCCATGCGACATCGGTGCAGTGGCTCCGGCCTGGTTCTGGCCTTGCGGTGGTGGAGCAATGATCACTGCGGGCGGGGCGACCAGAGCTGGTTGATTCTGTGCGGCCCCATCTTGGTTTGCACCTGGCGCCGTGACAGACATGACTCAGTCCCTTTTGTCCTCTTTGTGCTTGTTTGAGTGGTCCCGGCACGCCAAACCCTTTTGCTCAGGTGGTTGGGTTGGCCAAGGCTTGTTTTCTCTAAGCTGAGGTTTAAGCAGGATCTCCTTCCTCCCAGCTTGGGGGCTCACTGTCTAGGCCTGACTAGATCGAGGGCCTGTGACGCTGCGTGAATGAGGCCGGAAGCGCCTGTGTAGTCCCTTGGATTAGCTCGTGCTTGTTGGAACTGTGTTTCCCACTCGCCTTCCCTCCAGGAACAGGGGGCGGCGTCCACCCTTCCCGGCATAGATCGTGGTCTTCGCGCTGCTGGGGCAAACCTTGGGTCTCTCCGCGACCACGTGTGTTTCGCCGCGTGTGCTGCGAGTTGCTCCGCCCCTTATGCAGCGGGCGCGTCGACACCTTCGGGCCTCTGCGTGGCCGAGGACTCTCGGGGGAGGAGGGGAAAGGCTGCGCTGAGGCACGCGGGCGGGTAAACGGCAGAATCACCGCACCTCACAGGCCAGACAGCCACGAATGCGGCCACCGGCGAGCCCCGCCAGCTAAAGGCGCTTCCGACGGGGAGGCGTGTGGGTGGGCCTCAGAGCCGGGACCGTGCAGGATCACAAGCGGGTGGGCTCCGCAGCAGGAAAGAGGCACACTGCGGAGCTGTAGACAGAGGCGGCTGGACACGCATGGAGGTAAGCCGTCCTCGTCGCCAGTGTGGTGTGTCAGGTCAGGGCCTAACACGTGGCAATGGAGCCTTGTATAAATGGACACAGACACTCTGATGCTGGTTAGCCGGAAAGACCCCGAGCGGTCTTCCGCCTTCTTTATTTATACCCCGGTGCGAGCCCGCCCCGGGGTATGCAGGGATGCGTGTTGTAAGTTGCAACAATGTATGGGAGAGCCTGTGTGGCTCTCTACATCAAGGACAGATAGATAGGAGAGAGATCCAGACAGCTATCGAAAGCAGAAGAGAGGCGCGGAGATGGCAGATTAGAAATAGTGTTGGGAGAGTGATAGGATACAATTGGGGTAAAGAGAGTGGGACAGAATTAGCTACAAATGGGAGAAAAGTGAGTGCGGGAGGGAACACAAGATTAGAGATGCGAAAATAGATAGTGTATGTTTGTCTCTGGGAGAGAAAAAAAACTCGTAGAGGAAGAACATCAGCAGGTATTTGAAAAGAAATGCATGGAATGTTATTGTTTGTGTGTGTGCACTCTTGAATATATCAGGATTGCTTCAAATGCAAGCAAGTAGGAACGTTAACATTTTTATAATATTAAGAAACTGCAAATCTTACAAAACAAGAAAATATGAACATTTGGGGTTTGGCCTTAATTTTGAGAAACGAGTTTCGTTTATGTTCATACATTTCTAACATGTTATTTTCTATCCTGCAACCTGTCTAAGTGCCAGAGTCTCTCCTGTCCTAGAAATTGATAAAAGTACTGTTGATGGCTTGGCTCATTCAGGGTTTTAGCTGTTGATCTGCACATATGGGAAGTTTGAGACCACGATCCAGGGCAATGCAAGGGCACAATGAATTCTCAATAGAAGTGTTTTGTATCATTATGTCTCGCTCTGCCTCTAACCCCGCCCACTAGCCACGCCCCTAGCTCAATTTAATGAGTACCTGCACTTATTTTTTCCCATTTAAAGCACTGGTTTAGGGTGGTTGGCTGCATGCCCCACCCCAAAATTCAAAAATTACGTCCCCAAGAAATGGGGTTCACGGGCCTCAAGAAGGCTCTGGGAGGGGGGACACATGCCCCTCCCCTAAAAAAATTAATCACCCTGGGTGATTAAGTCCCCGGGTTCTCTAAGAGACTCAGGGAGTGGGGGCGCTGCACTTTCTTAGGGTGGGGCTAAGGACTACATGGACCAGCAGCCCAGGGTCCCAGGAAGCAGACCCTACAGCATACACACATAACTACGGCTATATAGCGCGTTCATCCGTCCCGCAGCACGGGACTCGAGTATGCTGCACTCAGGGACGTAACACAGGCCCCCGCAGCCCACGTGGTGTGGGGGGGCCCGAAGCTCCAGGGGACCCCCTCAGCACTGCACTCTGCCCGGAGAGCTCTTAACTGAGCCCGGAGGGGGCCCCTCTACATACCTTGCAGGGAAGCCCCCTCAATTTTCGTTACGCCAGTGGCTGCACTTCCTTGCGGTGGAGATAAGAACTACATGGACCAGGAGCCTAGGGTCTCCAAGAGGCGGACCCTACAACCCTCACACCTAACTATCGATATGTAGCGCATTGATCCGTCCCACAGGGCAGGATGCGCCCGCGCCATGGGCGGGCACGTTCTGCGCTCGTCCGCAACTGGAGGCGGCGGTGAGGTGCCACCACCCTTGGCAGTGGTGCTTGGGATTCAGGGCAGTTTACCTTTGCTCGGTATACGTCGGGTCTCATCTACCAAGGCACACAAGCAAACACGCTCGGGGCTAACTGAAGAGCTGGCTGTAATTCGAATACTACAATTAGACTCATTATTGTTTTCACCATGTGGGTGAGGTTACCATCAGAAGTTATTGTCTGTGCCTCCGGCCCACTGTAGCCGGGTCTTCCTAGCCCAGAAAAGGCTGTCTGGCACCAAACTACGTTGCTATTTGGGAAGCAAGGCACAGAGAGGTGCTAATTTGAACCTGCGTCCGGCAAGATTGGATAAAGACGGGACTGGCTCTCACATTTCCCCGAGCTGATTGTTAAGGTACTGTCCTCACTTAAAGAACTGTGTAATAGATTGCTATCCCCTGTCGGAAACCGAAGTGAATAATACATTGATTGATGTGGACTGCTTTTTAATCTAAATCTGTCTTTTGTACTTTAAAACATCTGGTATTAGGAATAGTTGTACCTGCGTTTGGTGGGGTCTGAGGGATTTGTGTGTCTAATCTGAGCTATCATGGGAACGTGCAAAGCTGTAGATCAGGCCCAGGAGAAAAAAAGCAACAAAAAAAGTGGGAACAAAAGATACAAGTACCCTAGAAGAAATAAATCATGTAATTGAGGAAATGGAACACCTTATTGGCCCGAAAATGTCCAGTCGGGCATACCACAGACCAAAAGCAAAGGAAGCGCTCACCCAAGAAATCTTAGAAGCTGTGGCAAGAATAGAATCCCGCAGTGGTGCTCAAGGGGTCTTAGATGGAGTAGAGGGGCTGCAAAAAACCCAAGGGAAAAAATCCAGTGCAATCACTAGCTATTTAACCGGGCGTTTAAAGCATAGAACTAGGCTCCAGGAAATTCAAATCAGCGCAAACCTATCAGCACACACAGATTCCCTACCTTTGCTGACTCGAGATCGACACAATGGCACCAAAAGATCCTTACCTACAGTAGTTCCACCAATAAATGATGAGCATGGTAAGCTTTCTATCGCAACAACCACTGAAACAGCACTTGAGGAAGAGTCCTTAAAGCATTTCAAACAACAGGTTAGGGATCTAACCCAAGAAGTTAGTGCCATCAGGCCAACGGTTAGTAGCTTATCTGACATCCTTAATAAGACACTCTTTGATGCACCGCACATTAAAAATCAGTTGGAAGATCGCACACCGTTCGAAAGAAGGCAGATGCACCATGAAAGACAGGCTAATGAGCCCACACGGGGTACCATTGGGAAGTCCTTGAATGCAGCACATATTGATCCTACAGTAATGCATAGATATGCAGATTGTCAACTAGTTACCCATTCCAACATGGCAGCACAAAGGCATACAGTACATTTGCAGCTGCACAAACCCATTGCCACTCAAGGACTTATATTAAGATCTATCCACCATGAGGCAAGCGCAACACACGTCCCACTGGAAGCAGTAAGGGTACAAGATAAAAAGTGTATAAGGCATCTATAAATGTACCAAAACCATTGCCTAGCTTTATTAAAGAAGATGAGGGCTAAATAAATGCACCCAATCAATTTGGCACGTGAGGGGATGTTGTTCGAGAATAAGCGAATATATTATAGGGCCAAAAGACACTCCCTCCAGGGTGTGCACGAGGATTGCATTTCACTGACACTCTCTCATGGCGATTTAGTTGAGAATTTAGTGGCATTTGAAGCTTGTAGTTCCCATCTTGTCAATACATGTATTCGATTTAAATATAAGCTCCATGAACTGACACCGCAGATTGGTATGCACAACCCAACCGCTCCATCCACTGTGGCGACTCCATCACTAGACTGATGCCCATGGATACCCTCCCAAGGGCAGAGTCAGGTTTTGATTCCTGTATGCACTGGAAGGGCTAGTGGGCTACAGCTAACAGTAATATCCCCCTTGGAATCTGCTCTTACTTCTAAAACATTGAGCCAACGGAAAGGCAAATCTAGCACCGTAGCCTTTGATGATAGAACAGTTTCAGTCCCGCCCTCCGTACCAAGTCAAATATCCCTCATGTCCTGGAATATAGCTGGATTAAAATCTAAGGGTGACTCCCCAAACTGGAACAGCTTTTTTGAATTGCATGGCATTTGTCTATTCCAGGAAACATGGTCTGTAGATCCATTATTCCATCATGGGTATTTGAATTACCATGTTCCAGCGATTCATTGTAAGAAGGGTAGGCCATCGGGGGCTAACAATCTGGATAAGGCAAGACATAGGCTTTAAGACACAGGTCCTCCCGACACAGTGCCCTTATATTGTTGGTATTCGGTTGCAGAGTTGCTCTTACGGCAATATTGACATCTATAATGTGTATGCGAGAGAACTGTGGACAGAGGTCTATGACTGTGATGGCTTTAGATGAATTGTTAGACAAATCCTCAGGCACATCTTCCATATTAATAGCTGGGGACTTTAACTCAGCCTTCAAGCCACTTGACAGAGATATCAATGATTTGACAAGGGAGGAAGATGCACTTTGGGGCATCCCAGGTTTAGAACCAGGACCAATAAAAAGATGGACAGAAGCAGGTATGTCAGGGCAGCCAATGGGAGAACTATGTCACATAGACAAGGGGCCAATACCTGTAATAATGGATATCATGCAAGTCGAATAGATTATCTCTTAATCCACCTGAAACTGTGGTCTGCGCTCATCGACACGTTCATAATAGCGAGAGTCGAGAGTGCCCACAATCCATTGAGCTCCACACTCAAAATTGTGAAATCCAGTGAGGTAATAACTCCATAAAACTTGACATCCACCAGAGATGTGCTAATCTCTAATGATATAGTAGAGTCAAATGGCCCACGGTAGTGGAAAAGCCACATATATTGTCCATCATAAGTAGAGATCTTGAGCTTGCGATAGCGGAAATACAGGCTCACCTGCAAAATACAGCAACATCTGATGCCATGACAAACACCCACGATAAACTATTTGATAACATTTGAATTACTTTTTTGTTTGGACCTCCTAATGCTAAGGTCAACCTTGTTAAGACACATCATCATTGATTCAAAAAAGAATGTAAGCAAGAATGTAAGCAAGCGCATAAGCTCCTAGCAGAGGCTATAAGATACAAAAAATCAAGTAGCATTCAGAAAGCGGGGAAACTCTATAAGACAGCTCAGGATAGTGCTAAAAATGATTAGGATGAAAATAGATGGCAGGATCTTAAAATGGTATGTTCAAGGAACAGCCTTCAATATTTTTGGCAATTAGTAAAATGGGGAAGGGGGCAATCTTTGCCTCTGCGAAACCATGTCGCCACTGACGCTTGGGTCAAACAGTTTGCAAGACATTATGTCAATGAAGACAAGCAAGAAAGTGAGCCCTTTGTTATACCTCCGCACACAGTCGAACTGACCTTTGACCTAACAGATGTAAGAGCTGCACTTAGCGTAATTGCGGGGGGGGGGAGCCCCCCAGAGCTGACAGCATTCCGGCTGATGTATTTCTGCATGATAAGGAAAAGTGGACTAGGTACATTTATTTATTTATTTTATAATACTTCTAGCAAATGCTATAGTCTGTGGTGCCCCCATTCCTGGTTCCTGGAGGGGCGAAGGGATAATACCCATCTATAAAAAGGGTGATAGGGCCCTGCCTGGCAACTATAGGCCATAATCCTAATAGATGAAATTCAAAAGGTGGTGGCTCACCTACTCCTGGCAAAGCTTCAGGAGTGGATCACTACCAATGATATCTTGAGCCCTTTTCAGGCGGGTTTCCAATCATATGGTAGCACAATTGATCAAGCATTTTGCTCTCTGTTAATATATTGGCGGACTGTTGTGAAGGCCAGCATGTATGCCACCTTTGTAGACCGTAAATCAGCCTTCTACTTAGTCTCACTTGAAAAGCTATGGCTAGTGCTTCAGGATCTGGGAATGCCCACGGACCTGCTGTCCTTTATCGTCAGGCACCATGAGGACAATTTTGCACAAGTTCGATGGGGCACGCAGGGTAATGTCACCGACCGCTTTTCAGTGGAAAAGGGGGTATGCCAAGGGTGTGTCATGGCTCCGACACTATTTTCCCTATTTATATATGGATTCTCTAAATTTTTAGCTATGCTCCCATTAGATGCAAATGTATTAGCAGGTACAAATATTCTGATCCTAATGTTTGTAGATGACACTCGCATAATTTTAAAAAACCCAGAGAGGCTTGCAGTGCGTGCTCTCCCAGTTTGAAGATTTTTGCAGCAGAAGAGGGTTGGAAATCAATACAACCAAAACAAAGTGTATGGTTTTTAACCAGCATAGCTCATTCAGGGGAACAATTAATCTAGATAGGGTGCCTTTAGAACAAGTCTATGCATTTATATAATAATAAATCATACTAGAAAACAAAATGAGTTGGAGGCCTCAAATAGAAACCATGGCAATGATAAATCACCAGTTAGCAGGTGCACTAACCAAATAATTTAAAACATCAACAAACAAAAATGGTGAGTTTGGTCCTATATGGGTCATAACTATGGGGTTTTGAGAAACTGACACCGCTCGCCACAGGAGAGCATAGGCTTCTTCAAACAATTACTAGTTTACGGCAAAGCACTCCTATTACACCTATGCGTAATGATCTACGATGAAAACCAATGGAAGACACAGCAAGACTTCGCCCTATCTTTTATTAGCATAGAATATGGTCTACCCCTCAGCTGGCCAACTATGCTGACACTTTTAGGGGTGTCATTGAGGCTGACAGATCATTTAAAATCAGCTGGCTCCGTGGTATCAAATGTGTTCTGCTTAAAATGGGAATGCAGAATTTATGGGAAAACCCACATGGCACTCAGTTTCCCAATAAAGAAAAAATTTAAGAATGTTATTGGGAAATGGTTGGGTGAAATATCATTAGAACAAGTGAGAGTACCTCACTGACAGGGAGATTTTTAGAATTCAAACCTTGCCCTCGGTATGAGCTCTACTAGGACACAATATCAAAGCCCTTTGACAGGAGATTATGTTTTCAATTCTGAGTGGGCTCACTCCCATCAAAATCCTTCACATTTAAATGGTCTTCTATTGATGATAATAAATGCCCCAACTGTGTAGACCAAATTGAAACATATTCCCATGTCCTATATGTTTGCCCAGCCTCTGTGGTCCAGGGTAAGAAATGGCTCAAACAGACTTGTAGAATCTAGGTACCAGAGATAGCAGTGTTGCCCTGAAAATGCTATGTTCAAACCCCTCTCTACAATAAGCAATTCCCGTTGCTTATAAGATCAAAATCGCTGTGCTCCTTAATGATACATTAAGAAAGTGATACTGGATTTCAAATAAAACCATCTTGTTTGAAGGAGCTATGTTGAGTACCTTGTTCTGTTCATTGTGCTGAGCTGATGCTCCACCCTCATATGTATATGTTTGCATGATATTGTACTGTTTTTACTCTTATATATTTGTATTTTACATGTTTATATATTACATTGCTTTTATGACATGTATTGTTGAAATAAAGATGATTTGATTATGAAAATCAGCCTCAGGGTATGGGGTCCCTGGGGCTTCAAGAAGTCTCAGTAGGAGGGGCTGCACCTCACCTCTCCAATAAGCTCTTTGCCCCAGGTGATGTGTTCCCCAGTGCCTCAAGAAGGCTTGTGTAGGGGACCACACCCCTTCCCAGTGAAATAAAAACCACTAACTAACCCCCTGGAACCAGATCCAACCTAAGGACCTATTTTGTAAAAGAACAGGAGGCTGCTCTATTATTTTTTTAAACAATGCCATGCATCCACAGATCAGCAGCAGAGTTTAAAAACTAAAATTATGTGTTTTGCGCCGGGGAGGCCCATATGTTTTTTTTAGATTTCTTACAGTTCAGTATAATGAGTTCCTAAGACCTAACATGACTGCTGCCACCTCTTGTTTGATGTGGTGGCAGTCAATCAGATCTTTTCTATTGGCTCCAAGAATCTTACAAGGCATGAAATATACGTTTTGGCCAAGATCCAGCTTTCTGCTAAATTGTTTGTAATGTCATTCAACCATTTTGGCTCTAGCTGTGTCTAATTTTCCGAAGGAAAATTGGCGTGCAGTAGGTAGTTGCAGGGTGTAGGAAGGTGGATATCTGACTATGGTTACCCCCAACTTTTTGCCTGGTGTTTTGCTGGTTTTTCGACTTAGTTGACCTGGGACCCTGCTATTCAGGACCCCAGACCCACAGCTTAGCTGTTCTCTCTCTAAATTGGCACACATGTACCTTAGGTGCATTTACCAATTGGATACTGAGTCACCTATCAGTCCCTGTACAGTATACCTTTGGTATTCAGGGCATAGGTGTACCCAGGGCCTACCAGGGGCTGCATCATGTATTATGCCACCCCTGGCTGGCCATCCAAATCTGACACAACTGGCTGCACGACAGCTGGGGCAAGGTGGTGTAATCACCCCTTGCTTTTGATATAGTAGTCCTATATCTAACCCTAAAATGGACACATGTATTCCTATCAGTCACTCCTATGGCAGGCCTTATCAATCGAGAAGGCAGAGTGCTTGGAATTATGTGAGATGGTGCTCTGGCATGAGCTGAGCCCGTTTGCAGCTTGCGGAACCAAGTCCTAATAGCTGTTCCATGATAACGCGTACCATATACTCTTAAGTGCATTATAATCCTCGCGGTTATTTGCCAACTTTGGTATCGCTTTATCAAAACATATCGAGTAAGGTGTAATAAGAATTGGAATACGAACCCCTCGCCAATTCTGGTGACGGGGTTAGCATTCCACCCTTCTAGAGGGACACGACATGTATGTAACTGTGAACCCCGGTTAAAGTTAACTCGAGCCTCAGCATCACAAAATGGATGCTGCCACCACAGACACAAGTCTGACCTCCTGCTGCTGGGAGTCCTTCCAGCGAGGAGAGCTCGGACAAAGGGTGTCCTGTCAGGGGCGGTGCTAGCACCATCCCAGACAGGGTTTTGTGTATCCCAGGTAGGCAGGGCTGAGAGGAAGGTGACTGCAAGTGGCACCCCGGTGCTCACTGTGCATATGCCGGCTTAAACCAGTTCCAGGGGCACACCAGCCCCTGAGCTGGGGAAAGTCCGGACAAGGGAGAGGGGTGTAACCACCCCCCTCCTGGTCCCACCCATGGGCAGGACCTAGTCGCGTGCCAGCCCCTTTTTTTAGAATAAAGGTAGGAGCAGGCCCCCTTCCCAAATTAGATAATTCTGAATCTTGACTACTTTCCACGAAAGGACTCTTGACTTTTTCTGAAGACTCTCCCTTGTGGCTAAGGAGTAGCCACCCTGCACCCGCAGGCACCATCTAAGCATCGCGGTTTGCTGTAAGTCCATCCTCCGGATCAAGACTGCCCAGCTCAACGAGACCCGGATTCCCTGGCATCTCTGACCTTTACCTGCATCATCAGCCCAGCTGAGATTCGTGGGTGTGACAAGACCTGAGGGACCGGCCATCTTCAAAACTGCACGACGCTTAACCAGCACGACGGCCGAAGGATCCTCGAGTGAGTGCCTTGGGGTTTGAGAAGCCCTAACCCTGAGCAGCTCCAGCACCGAAGTCCAGCCCCCCAGCATCCACGAGATCTTCGTGGGGCCCTTCTGCTCTTTGCTGCTCACCGCGTTGTCCGGTCACTTGCCTGCTGGCTAGTGGCCCTCCTGACGACGCACCACGACGATTTCATTGCTGGTCTGGTTGCACCAGACTGGCCCTTGCTCCCTTCCAAGAGAGGAGCACCCCGGACCCTCCTGGTCCACTCCAGACGCCATCTTGACTCCACCGCATGGGCTTGACTTTGCCAAGGTTTGTTGCCCCAATCCTGGGTCCAGCGTCGCCGACAGCAGACACCTTCGTGGGACAGCTCGCACCTCCAGCCTGGTCGCCGGCAACGCCTCCTGGTCCGAGGGACAGCAGAGTCCAGCGTCGCCCACTCACCTGGTCGAGGTGACTTCATCCAGTGCCATCCTGGTGCCCACACATTCACTGGCTAGTGATTAAGAACTGAGTCCCGTCTGCTTTCAGGTCGTCTCCATCACCGATCCAGGCTTGGATCACATCGAACATCTTCACTGGTCGCCTGCCAGCAACTTCTTCTTTCAGGCTCCATAGACTACGAGGATTCCCGACGTCTTTTGAACCCTATGCAGCCGCGGCCCCTGGGCTAGGTAACCTGAGCATTTTGGTGATCCAACGTAGGTTCACTATCTAAGTGTCCAGATCCTTTTTCATTTTCAGTCTATCTAGTCGGATTCGTCCGATAACAGTAACTTTACAAATACTAGCATCCATAGACTTTGTCCCGCATCCCGCGTGAGAGTGCACACTCTGCACCCGATCTCCCTAGGCCTCCTGCTTCTAACCTTAGGGTTCAGTAGTGTAGTCCTAGCGATCCTGAAGCCTCTGGATCTTGTTACTTACCTGCTAGTATTTCGCATTCCACTTTTAGTGTGTATGGTTTTTCGTGCCCCTCGGGCATTTGTGTAAATTGTGCGACTTAAAGTATTTTCGTAAGAGTTTTGTTGTGTGCTTAGCTCCCTGACTCATAAAGAGATCAGGGTAGACTTGTTATAAATAAATATCCTTTTATTTTCATAACAACTTGTGTGGTGTCCTTTCACTTGGTGTTCAAGGGGTATATGTGATGGTATAACAGCTGGCTTAACACGCCCTCTAGAGTTTAGCCAAAAGACTGCTCTTGTCCATGCTACTAGGATAGCTGGTCTGTAAGGTTGACTTACAACCAATCATCAATAAGGGTCGTTTGGTATGATACACAGTGATCACTAGAATAGTGAGCACTATATATCAGGCCAACTTCTCACATTGGTGAGCAGCGGTTGGGATTTGAGCTTGCTGTTGTTTTACCACACGTATCCTAAGAATATCATTTGAAAGATCACATAAGTACCAAGGTACATATAACTTAGCTTAGAATACTCTGAGTTCTACTGAACCAGCTGTTGTAGTGTAACAGGGCTTAGCACACCCTGACTACAACTCTTAGCAAGGGATCAGTAGGCAAACAAATAGTGTAGGTAAGTGCAGCACTTACACCTCACTAGAAAGCATGTCTGACCAAGGAGAATCTTCACAGACTCCCCTAGTGGTCATTGACCCTCCACAGGTCATGTCAAGAAATGCAGCTCTTAGCTTCCAGGAGATGAGACAACTGTGTACCTCCAGGAAGCTAAAACAGGGTTCTAACCCTACCACTCCATTTCTGATAGGTCTCTTAGAGGCTTATGATGCCAGGAGGGCTTCTAACACAGGCCCCCCTAATCCAGATGGGAGTATGCCCCCCTTAGAGGGAACCCTTGGGGACCCTGACCTCAACCTCAATGGAACAGGAAGTGAAGAGGAGGAAGAGGATCAGGAGTTGTCAGGGGATGAGGCAGACAAAGGTCAGGTAGTAGTCAGTAGGCTCACCAGGACCAACTTAAGCAGGCATGAAAATGGGGCACCCCCAGGCCCACTCTCAGGCAGGCTTAACATTGGGAATGGACGAGTTAGGTCTCTCTCCAGAGGTTCTAACAGAACCATTCATACCAATGGCTCTCAGGCCTCTTCTCACAGAGGGATGACATCCCTCAGAGAAGAGAGCATGAAGCTAAGATGAGGGAAGTCAATCTGAGGATTGAGAGGGAAGAACTTGCCCTTGCCAAAGAGAGACTTGCCTTTGCTAGAGAGCAGAAAATGAGTGGGGCAGACCCCACTGGTGGCAGCATTATCCCTAGAGATAAAGACAGGAGTTTAGACACTAGAAACCTGAGTAAAATAGTGCCCCCCTTTAAACAAGGGGATGACATCCACAAATGGATGACTGCTTTGGAGAGGGCCTGCACTGTACAGTGCATCCCCCAGAGTCAGTGGGCAGCTATACTGTGGCTCTCCTTTGAAGGTAAAGGTAGAGATAAGCTCCTCACTACTAGAGCTGAGGATGCTAACAATTACCAAGTCCTGAAGAATACACTGATTGATGGGTTTGGCTTAACAACTGAGCAGTACAGGTTGCTGTTCAGGGACACCCAGAAAACTCAGTCTCAGGATTGGGCTGACTTTGTTGATTGTGCCACTAAGGCTCTAGAAGGCTGGCTATTGGGTAGTAAAGTTACTGACTTCACAGGATTGTATAATCTTATTATGAGACAGCAAGTCTTAAATAATTGTCAGAACCAGTTATTACACCAGCACCTGGTAGACTCTGATCTGACCTCTCCACAGGAATTGGGTAAGAGGGCAGACAAATGGGCCAGAACCAGGATTAGGCCTAAGAACCAGGGTGGTGACCAAAAGAAAGAATCAACCAAGCCTCAAGAGAAGGGTGGGAATAAATCTTCTGATCAAACCCCAGGCCCCCAAAAATCCTTGAAAAGGGTGGGTCCCAAAATCCTTCCAATTCCCAAAAGAAACCTTATTGTCATACCTGCAAACAGGTAGGCCATTACAAAACTGGCAGCAGTTGCCCAAGGGCCAACAACAATAAGGAGAACATACTCCCAAGTAACACTTCCAAGCCTCCTGTTACTACTAGTAGTAATCCCCCAGGTGGTGGGAGTGCCCCCAAGAATTTGGGTGCATTTACTTTGGGAGTTCCTGGGGACTCTGGCCTAACCAGGTCCCCTGATTTAGATACTCTTGTCTGTGAGACTGGCATGGGGTTTGCCAACTTCACAGCTTGTCCCAACACTTTGGACAAGTACAGACAGGAGCCCCTCATCAATGGTTCAAAAGTTGAGGCCTATAGAGATACAGGGGCTAGCATCACCATGGTGACTGAGAGCCTAGTCCCCTCAAGGCAACTTACACCTGGAGCCACATACCAGGTAACCAACATTGATGGAGTGCAGAGAGATCATCCCATAGCAGTAGTAAATCTCAGCTGGGGAGGTGTCACTGGGCCCAAGAGAGTGGCAGTGTCATCAAACTTGCCTGTAGATTGCCTACTGGGGAATGATTTAGAGATCTCAGCCTGGGCTGAGGTAGAGCAAGAAACCCATTTTAAAATGGTAAACCTCCATGGTAAGGTTAGTGGGGCAGTGATAGCCACATCCCCAGTCCAAGATGTCCTCCCTGAACAGGTCAGGAGGGCTGTGCCAGTCACAGCCCAATCTCAGACAGATTCCTTCCCCGAACAGGTTGGCAAGGCTGTGATGGTCACAGCCCATACCCAAACTGAGTCCCTTCCTGAAAAGGTTGGTGGAGTTGTGATGGCCACAGCTCAAACTCAGACAGATAATAGTGTTGTGAAGCCTGAAACTATGGATCACTGCACTCAGACAGAGAGCATTGAGGAGGAAGAGAAATCTCCTTCCCACCAGACTCTAAGAAAGGATCAGCCTCCTCAGGGAACTGATCTGACCCCTTGTGAAGGAACTGCCCCAGGGGTAGTCAGGCCTAGCCTGGCAGAGCCCCTGGTGTCAGTGGACCCTTCCAAGGTGGGACCTAGTCTGCAGCAGGTAACCTGCCCCTCTCTACCCTGCCTCAGTCAGCCCAGGGCTGTAAAGGTCAGATAGGTCAGCGGTGGACCCCAAAGGGCCCCCTGTCCAAAAGAACTCCCCAATCAGCAGATTAGGGTCACTGAAGCTAGTATACCTAGCCAAGTGAAAATAAAACAGACTCCTGAGGGATCCCCCTTAAAATTAGCTAGGGACCTCCCACAGATGGGCACTGTTGGGCACAGCCAAACCTGGGACCTGAGGGCCCCAAACCTGACCTGTCCCTCCAGTAAGCCAAACAGAGGGACCCAGCCTCCAGCTTTAGGTAGCCAGAGGTTGACCCTGAGAGCTCACAGCAACTCAGTCCTGGAAAGAAAGGCACATATGGTGGATAGTGATTGGAGGAAGTTGAGCCCAACATTAGTGGAGTCTCACTTCAGTACTCCATTCCCACACCAGCCTTTTACTTTGCCAAAACACACCACAGGTAGAGATTCCCTATGGTGGAGACCCTCAGATACCCTTAGGGTGAGGGATTGCTTAGTGGACCATGATATAGGGGGTAACCATGCCAGTGCATATACCACCTCATATGGCCACTCAGGCAATATAGGCTTACCTGGTCAAGGATAGCTTTATCTCCTTTCGTTTGGGGGGGGGGGGTTATGTAGGAAGGTGGATATCTGACTATGGTTACCCCCAACTTTTTGCCTGGTGTTTTGCTGGTTTTTCGACTTAGTTGACCTGGGACCCTGCTATTCAGGACCCCAGACCCACAGCTTAGCTGTTCTCTCTCTAAATTGGCACACATGTACCTTAGGTACATTTACCAATTGGATACTGAGTCACCTATCAGTCCCTGTACAGTATACCTTAGGTATCCAGGGCATAGGTGTACCCGGGGCCTACCAGGGGCTGCAGCATGTATTATGCCACCCCTGGCTGGCCATCCAAATCTGACACAACTGGCTGCACGACAGCTGGGGCAAGGTGGTGTAATTACCCTTTGCTTTAGATATAGTAGTCCTATATCTAACCCTAAAATGGACACATGTATTCCTATCAGTCACTCCTATGGCAGGCCTTATCAATCCTGAAGGCAGAGTGCTTGGAATTATGTGAGATGGTGCTCTGGCATGAGCTGAGCCCGTTTGCAGCTTGCGGAACCAAGTCCTAATAGCTGTTCCATGATAACGCGTACCATATACTCTTAAGTGCATTATAATCCTCGCGGTTATTTGCCAACTTTGGTATCGCTTTATCAAAACATGTCGAGTAAGGTGTCATACAAATTGGAATACTAACCCCTCGCCAATTCTGGCGACGGGGTTAGCATTCCACCCTTCTAGAGGGACACGACATGTATGTAACTGTGAACCCTGGTTAAAGTTAACTCGAGCCTCAGCATCACAAAATGGATGCTGCCACCACAGACACAAGTCTGACCTCCTTCTGCTGGGAGTCCTTCCAGCGAGGAGAGCTCGGACAAAAGGTTTCCTGTCAGGGGCGGTGCAAGCACCATCCCAGACAGGGTTTTGTGTATCCCAGGTAGGCAGGGCTGAGAGGAAGGTGACTGCAAGTGGCACCCCGGTGCTCACTGTACATATGCCGGCTTAAACCAGTTCCAGGGGCACACCAGCCCCTGAGCTGGGGAAAGTCCGGACAAGGGAGAGGGGTGTAACTACCCCACTCCTGGTCCCACCCATGGGCAGGACCTAGTCGCATGCCAGCCCCTTTTTTTAGAATAAAGGTAGGAGCAGGCCCCCTTCCCAAATTAGATAATTCTGAATCGTGACTACTTTCCACGAAAGGACTCTTGACTTTTTCTGAAGACTCTCCCTTGTGGCTAAGGAGTAGCCACCCTGCACCCGCAGGCACCATCTAAGCATCGCGGTTTGCTGTAAGTCCATCCTCCGGATCAAGACTGCCCAGCTCAACGAGACCTGGCATCTCTGACCTCTACCTGCATCATCAGCCCAGCTGAGATTCATGGGTGTGACGAGACCTGAGGGACCAGCTATCTTCAAAACTGCACAACGCTTAACCAGCACGACCGCTGAGGGATCCTCGAGTGAGTGCCTTGGGGTTTGAGAAGCCCTAACCCTGAGCAGCTCCAGCACTGAAGTCCAGCCCCCCAGCATCCACGAGATCTGCGTGGGGCCCTTCTGCTCTTTGCTGCTCACCGGGTTGTCCGGTCACTTGCCTGCTGGCTAGTGGCCCTCCTGACGATGCACCACGACGATTTCATCGCTGGTCTGGTTGCTCCAGACTGGCCCTTGCTCCCTTCCAAGAGAGGAGCACCCCGGACCCTCCTGGTCCACTCCAGACGCCATCTTGTCTCTACCTCGTGGGCTTGACTTTGCCAAGGTTTGTTGCCCCAATCCTGGGTCCAGCGTCGCCGACAGCATACACCTTCGTGGGACAGCTCGCACCTCCAGCCTGGTTACCGACGACGCCTCCTGGTCCGAGGGACAGCAGAGTCCAGCGTCGCCCACTCACCTGGTCGAGGTGACTTCATCCAGTGCCATCCTGGTGCCCACACAATCACTGGCTAGTGATTAAGAACTGAGTCCCCTCTGCTTTCAGGTCGTCTCCATCACCGATCCAGGCTTGGATCACATCGAACATCTTCACTGGTCGCCTGCCAGCAACTTCTTCTTTCAGGCTCCATAGACTACAACGAGGATTCCCGACGTCTTTTGAACCCTATGCAGCCGCGGCCCCTGGGCTAGGTAACCTGAGCATTTCGGTGCTCCAACGTAGGTTCACTATCTAAGTGCCCAGATCCTTTTTCGTTTTCAGTCTATCTAGTCGGATTCGTCCGATAAGAGTAACTTTACAAATACTAGCATCCATAGACTTTGTCCCGCATCCCGCGTGAGAGTGCACACTCTGCACCCGATCTCCCTAGGCCTCCTGCTCCTAACCTTAGGGTTCAGTAGTGTAGTCCTAGCGATCCTGAAGCCTCTGGATCTTGTTACTTACCTGCTAGTATTTCGCATTCCACTTTTAGTGTGTATGGTTTTTCGTGCCCCTCGGGCATTTGTGTAAATTGTGCGACTTAAAGTATTTTCGTAAGAGTTTTGTTGTGTGCTTAGCTCCCTGACTCATAAAGAGATCAGGGTACACTTGTTATAAATAAATATCCTTTTATTTTCATAACAACTTGTGTGGTGTCCTTTCACTTGGTGTTCAAGGGGTATATGTGATGGTATAACAGCTGGCTTAACACGCCCTCTAGAGTTTAGCCAAAAGACTGCTCTTGTCCATGCTACTAGGATAGCTGGTCTGTAAGGTTGACTTACAACCAATCATCAATAAGGGTCGTTTGGTATGATACACAGTGATCACTAGAATAGTGAGCACTATATATCAGGCCAACTTCTCACACAGGGTATTTCTTAAACTTGATAAAAAGTATTAAAACTACCTTACCTACCTTTACACACGTTTATATAGTGACTCATCCCTTTCTATCCACTTATAAAACAGTAGGACACTATATTTACACTATTTATTATATGGCTACCTTTTAATTTTGTAAGGGCTTGCACTAGTGAATCATGTCTTGTTTTGTCATCATGAATGTGCAATATGTGGCTGATCCATAATGGTCAACTTACAATTTTGTGTAAGTTTACCAAGGGATATTACTTGTAAGTTCTTTACAACTGCGAGTCTCCGCAAATAAAAATATAAGACTGTCCTATATTTTTATGTGTGGGGACACCACAATCATAAAAATGCTTCTCGTAAAATACCTTTGTGAATAGCAAACAATCTTTAGCTTACACAAAAGTGTATGTTTACATTTGTGAATCAGGTCCTATAACTTTAAAACTACTGAACCAATTTAGAACTACTATGAAAAAAGGACACTTTACATGCTATAATCTATATTCATGCAAAATTTCAGCTAAATGCGTTTGCCGATTTTTCCACTATGTCTGTTTAAACTACACTTTATAAGATGACATGCCACTCCACTCCACTGTACAACATGCCACTCCACCCTACGACATGTCACTCCACTCTATGAGATGTCATTCCAAAGCAGTGAACTCCACTTAATGGCCCTCCATCCCACTCAACTCTAACCCCTCCACTCTAAGACACTTTGCTACACACCACTGTATGAGACACCACGCCACCCTGCTGTACGACACACCATCCCCTCCACGACCCTTCACACTATGGTATTCCATTTTATGCCACTTCACTGTGCCCCAGTTCACTCTACCCTCCTCCACTTTATGCCATTCCTCTGTACACCATTCAACTGTTCGCCACTCCAGTCTAAGTGATTCTATTCTAAGCCACTCCACTCTACTTCACTCCATTTAACATCATTCCACTCTACACCACTTCATTCTACATCACTCCACTTTCAGCCATTCCACTCTAAGCTATTCCACTCTACACCACACCACACCACTCTAAACTCTTCCACTGTATGCCACTCCACTCTATGCCACTCCACATCTCTCTGTGCCATTCTATGTCATTCCACTCCATGCCACTCCACTCAATGCTATTCCACTCTACACCACTCCACTCTACATCACTCATCTCTATGCCACTCCACTCTACCACTCCACTCTATGCCACTCCACTCTACCCTATTCCACTCTATGCCCCTCCATTCTCCTCCACTTTACGCTATTCCACTCTACACCACTCCAATCTATGCCAATTAACTGTACGTCACTCCACTCTATGCCACTCCAATTTCCACCACTTCCTTCTATGCCACTCCACTCTATGCTACTCCACTCTATGCCACTCCACTGTATGCTACTCCAATCTATGCCACTCCAATCTACGCCACTCCACTCCACTCTACACTTTTCTACTCTATGGCACTCCACTCTATGCAATTCGACTCTATGCCACTGCACTCTACGCTATTCACTCTATGCCACTCCAGTCTTTGCCACTCCACTCTACACTGTTCCACTATACGCACTCCACTCTACGCAATTCCACTCTACGGCACTCAACTCTCTGCCACTTCACTCTACGCTATTCCACTCTACACATCTCCACTCTATGCCACATCTCTCTACGCTATACTACTCTTTGCCACACCACTCTAAGTCACTCCACTCTTTGCCACTCCACTGTACGTCACTCTACTCTGTTATTCCACTCTATGCACTCTATTCTACATCACTCCACTCAAAGCTATCTGAATTTTCACAACTCCACTCCATTTCACTCTACTGTACGCCACCCCAGTGTATGCTATTCCACTGTACACCACTACCTCTATGCCACTCTAAAACAACAATACTACATTAACTATAACTCGCGCCTTTACAAGTGCACTGCTTATACCCTTTCATATTACATAACTTATATCATGTGAAATCATAACATTGATAACAACACCCCCCAATGACCCGGCCCCTCCTTGGGTCATTGCGGAGGGTCTTGCTGGACTGGAACCACACATAAGACATGTCTTACAGACCTCTTTCTCCACTCAACGAGTTCCAGAGGAGTGGAAGAAGGCTATAGTACTCCCTATAAAGAAAAAATCAAATGTAAGCATCGAGGTGTTGGAAAACCTCAGACCCATTTTATTACTGCCGTATGTGGCGAAAGTGGCTGAGAAGGTGGTCAATGCTCAGCTCACTGAGCACTTGGAGAGAGGGAACCTATTTCATCCCTCCCAATCAGGATTTAGAGCGGGCTTCTCGACGGAGACAGCTCTCCTACGTGCCACTGAGACTTTAAGAGCAGGAGCGGATGCAGGACATACAATGGCCCTGATCATGCTCGACCTCAGCGCAGCTTTTGACACTGTAGCTCATTCCATCCTGCTACAGTGTCTTAGTGAGGCTGGGGTCGCTGGTCCCGCGCTGTACTGGTTGCAGTCGTTTCTCACAGGAAGATGCTTCCAGGTACAACAAGGGGCATGTCGATCGGTAGAGATGCCACTAGACCAGGGAGTGCCTCAGGGCTCAGCTTTGAGCCCAACTCTTTTTAATCTGTACATGGCCTCCCTGGCGAAGGTGTTACAGGCTTTCGGGGTGGAATTGGTATCTTATGCCGACGACACCCAGTTGCTGATCTCTCTATCGCAGAACATCACCAATGCCTCAACCAACTTTAAGTCCTGTATGCAGGCGCTAGCTGAGTGGATGGACTCCCACTGCCTAAAGCTCAACGGCTCCAAGACAGAGGTTCTGGTAGTGGGGGGAAAGAGTAAAAGCTGGTCAGCCGAGTGGTGGCCTTCGTGCCTTGGCCCTACTCCCACACCTTGTGAGGAGGCTAAGAATCTGGGAATATGGATTAACCCCACCCTCTCCTGTGAAGGCCATAGAAGGCGTCTTGTGGGCAAGTGTTTTGGGGTACTGAAGACCCTAAACAAAACTTTAGACCTGCTACCTCTAGCGGCCAGAAGGACGCTGACGCATGCATTGGTGACCTCTCGGTTGGACTATGGAAGCATTCTGTTCCTTGGGTCCAACGAGGGCAATCTTGGCCGCCTGCAAGTCATCCAGAATTCCGCCGCCAGACTGGTGTTAAGGAGACCCAGGAGAGCTAATTCCCAGCAGGCATTGGATGCGCTTCACTGGTTGCCAGTGAAGAAACGCGTGCTGTTCAAATGCCTCCTCTTCTGTCACCGTATCGTCTGGGGCAGGTCGCCCGCCTATCTTAGGGACTTAGTCAGCCGGTACGAACCGCCAAGGGCCCTCCGGTCGGAGGGCACCGGGCTGTTGACAGTCCCAAAAGTAAGGAAGGCCAGAATGGGCGGACGATCTTTTTCGCTCCAAGCAGCTCAGCACTGGAACAAACTTCCTCCTGCCCTGAGATTGGAGAGTAGTGAAACAGTGTTTAGGGCTAGGCTCAAAACCTTACTCTACACTTTGTAGGGCTAGGGGCTCTATAATGGTGGTTGTTAGTAGCTTCTCAGCGCGGGGACACGCCGGGATGGCGTTACTGTGCACTTTATAAGCTCTTTATTATTTATTATTTATTATTATAACACGTATGACACCTCAAATGACATCATTTCTGAGAACACTGTGCATAGTAGAGTGATGAGTTATAGTTAATGTAGTGTGGCTAGCTAGTTGACAATACTCTGTACTCAGGTGCACAATATGGTGGTGCATACATTTTACATTTATGGTATAATTATAACTTTTGAATTTCTAATGTGTGCGTAGTTTAAGTTTGGTTTACATAGATAAATACAATAAACATTCTAAATTTATAGTTAACACTCTATGCCACTCCAATCTATGCCACTCCACTCTATGCCACTCCACTCTATGCTATTCTACTATTTGGCACTCCCCTCTACACCACTCCACTCTATGCAATTCGAATCTACGCAACTCCAATGTATGCCACTCCATTCTCCACCACTCTACTCGACTCTATGCCACTCCAGTCTTTGCCACTCCACTCTACACCATTCCACTAAACGCACTCCGCTCTATGAAATTCCACTCTATGGCACTCAACTCTATGCCACTTCACTCTATGCTATTCCACTCTACATATCTCCACTCTATGCCAAGTCTCTCTACACTATACTACACTTTGCCACACAACTCTAAGGGCCATATGTATGAAGCTGTTTTACGATTGCAAACACTGCTAATCGCAAAAAAAACTGTGTTTGCGATCGCAAAAAACACAGCTATGCTATGTATGAGAGAAATCCTTATCACAAAATTGCTAATCGCTAAATTAGCGATTAGCAATTTGGCAAAAAATGGAATCTGAGAATATATTTGCGAATTCGCAAACAGCTACACCACAATAGCGGAAATCGCAAATGAGGTCTTCCTAATTTGCGAATTCGCAAAATGCAATGCATCAAAAAATCGCATTTTGCGAAAACTATAAATTCGCTAATTTGCTAATTGCAATTACCACCAAGTCTGAACTGGTGGTAACCAGGTGCAACCTATTTAAAGAGGCCCACAATGCTACAGTATTTTCCACAATGGCTGGGCTGTATGTAATAGCCAGGAGGCTGCGACTCAGAGCTGCTGCACAGAGAAGGAGACACCAGGAAATAATCTTCTGAGCGCGCATTAACCTGTTCCAGCGGACTGAGGAGGAGATCATATTAACTACAGGCTGGATGAAGAGAGCATTCTGGACTTAATAGAGGAGCTCAAACCCATACTTGAACACCCCACACGCAGGACACACACCATCCCCACCCATGTACAGGTCCTGTGCTCACTGCACCTCTTGGCATCAGGGAGCTTCCAGGGGGTGATAGACACAGCAGGAGGGGTCTCACAGAGTACACTTTTGCACTTTTTCCACGTGTTCCTCGATGCAATGGTCCAGAGGCTGCATCACCACTTCCCCAGCAGACCACAGGCACTAGACCAGACCAAGCAGGAGTTCTATCAAATTGCATAATTTCTCCACGTCATCGGTTACATTGATGGGACCCATGTCGCTATCTCCCCCCTCCCATAACAAGTATGTGTTCAGAAATCGCAAGTCCTACCATTCCTTGAATATACAAGTGGTGGGCAATGCCAAGCACATTATCACTGACATTGTAGCGAAATACCCAGGCAGCACCCACAACTCATTCATCTTCCATCACAGAGGGATCCACCATCGACTCACAAATGGAGAGTTTGGTGAGGGCTACCTGCTAGGTAATTGCATTGGAAACAAGGACACAATAGTAATGTACAGCAGTGGCAGGACAGTGTTTAACCTATTTCCTCTCACCCCACAGGTGACAGGGCGTGTGCTGTCCGTGACTATATATTGACTCCGTATCTGAATCCTGACAACGCTGGGGAGCGGAGGTATAACTGTGCCCACACAGCCACCCGCAGTACCATTGAGCGTACCTTTGGAATACTCCATTTTCGCTGCCTGCATAAGACTGAAGGGGCACTACAATACAGCCCTGAGACCTGTTGCAAGATTGTGGTTGCATGTGCCATGCTGCATAACATCGCCACCAGGAAAGGCACCCCAGTGGAGCTCACTGATTCTGAATCATCAGATGAGGAGAGGCCAGCTCCAGGATGCAGGCCAGCTGGTGTTATTGGTGTGGCTAGTGGGCGCCAGAGGTGAGATGAGATCACACAGAACTATTTCTAGGTGAGAAATGATGACACAATGCTATGTATTCATGTAAGACTATGTGTTATTTCCTTAAATTCAGGATGTATTATTTCACACAGCCTGTGTAGCACACAATGTAGGTATTAATGTCCCGCACATGTTGGACCTACAGTGCGAATAAACAATAGTTCACAGGTGTCTGTGTGCAATGGGTTAATCCACCCATTGCCATTTGTTAGTCAGGGCACCTCAACGGCGGTGCTGACGGCCCATAGCTCCTCGCCCTGAGTGCGCATTGCCCTCTTCAGTGGCATCTGCAGCCCTGCCATGACGCACACTACGGCGTCTGTCCTGTGGGAGCGGTGGTGTGATGCCGCTCATGCTTGGTTGGGCGTCATCCTCCAGTGAACTGAGGGCTCTTGTTCCAGCAGTGGCAACTGCCTGCAGCTGGTCCACAACACATGTGACCTGGACTAATCCCCTGGCCACGTCCTGGCTGCAATGTGCCACCTCACGCTGCATGCTGATGCTGCGCCAGGACTGCACTGAGGTGGCTGAGGCCAGACGGTTGACAGCCCTTGTAAATAGGTCAGGGCGTGTGTGTAGGCACTGCCTCTCCCTGCGCCTAGCAGCACGGTCCTCCCTGATCTCAGCACAGAGGGCCAGATGTAGGTCGCCCTATACCGGTTGGTAACGGCCGAAATTACAGAATTTCATCCGTTACCGACCAGTATTAGGCTTTTCAGATGTATGGGTCTAATGTCAGGATTCGGTAATTTACCGAATCAGTAATATAAGGAATCGGTAAATTACACTATTTGTAGTTACATAGGTCCTGACTGTCTGTATTTTGCCTTTACTGAGGCACTCACTCACTGCTTGAGCCTAAGGTTTAACTGCTCCACTGTTAGGGGCATGTGACTACATCTCACATAATGCATTGCATTGGGTGCTTGTGTGCCTGCACTGGACTTGCATTTGAGTGGTGTGCCTGGGTCTCTCCTGGGTGTGGTGGTGAAGTGGGGAGGTAGCAGAGGTGTGATGGCATGCTTCTTACCTTGTCTTGGGTCTGGGGGGTCGGAGCTGTCAAGGTCTCCCACGCCGCTCACACTCTCCGGTAGCAGGGTCCGCTCAACCATTTCCTCTAGGGGCGTGGAATAGGTGGCAGTGGAGGTCCCTCCACCGGTCTTTTTCGCCTTCACCAGCCTGGCAGCAACCCTTTCCTTTCAGCGCTGGCGCATGTCATACCACAGTTTGCTCAATTCCTCAACGTTGCGTTGGGTGACGCCAATGGAGTTTTCCTTCTCCTGTATCTCAGCCCATATCCTTCTTTTGCGTGTCTCTGGCACATGCAGGGATTTCTTCCCAAAGAGGAGCTCATGGCTCACCACCATCTCCTGTATCAGGACCTCCTGCTCCCTTTCAAAAAAACTTCTGTTTCCGCTTCCTCGCTGTTTCTCCTTCTGGTTGTCCTGTTTGGTGTCTCAACTCTCCTCCCAGCCTCTCACTCTGCTTCTGAAACTCAGGTGCAGCATGGGTAGTCACACTTCCTGGTTGTGCAAGTTCAGCGATGGGTTGTGAGTGTTCAGAAATTGATGGGGCACAGCAGGTAGTGGTTGAGTAATCGCGAAATGGTAGTACTGGTTGGTGCTACTTGTTCAGAGGAAACCCAAAACTCTGAGACCAAAGGGTGGGGAAGTTCACCCTTCTGATAAGTAGAAAGACAAATCAAGCGCACACAACAGATGTAAAATACGAGGTATCGGGGAACCGGTGATAGTTCCAACCCGGTCCTAGTCGGGTGTATAAAGCCAAGTGTGAGCACAAAAAGTGCGACGAGTATAAGAGGCTGAAGGATAAACAGCTTGTGTTCAAAATAATGGCGGGTATGGTTTGTGGTTTTTGTGATTTGGTGTAAATCCGTTCAGTAGTTATTGAGGTGTTAAGGGTCAAAAATAATTGTATGTTTTGGC
Organism: Lissotriton vulgaris; assembly: GCF_964263255.1. Taxonomy (NCBI): domain Eukaryota; kingdom Metazoa; phylum Chordata; class Amphibia; order Caudata; family Salamandridae; genus Lissotriton; species Lissotriton vulgaris. Next base: position 411,614,302 of record NC_141699.1, on the reverse strand, counting down.
AGTTGGGCACACAAGAGTCCAGCGAGCCTCCCACGAGAGCACAAAATGAAAAATGGAGCCCTGTGATTGGTCAAGGGGGCTGTTTTCCCCCATGAGCCTTCACATACTCACAAGAGCGAGAGGCTTCTGCGAGTCCAGTGAGAGCGAGCGCTCTGATTGGCTGGGTGTTGGAATACTGTTTGCGGTGAAAATTCGAGGTGTTGAGGAAATAAAATCAAAAAGCTATATAAGGGGACAGCAGAAAGGCAATATGTTTAGAAAGGACATGTCTACGTGATAACTACTGTGAAGAAAATAAGTCTATACTGTTTTTAACTAATTGTTACTATCTTGTGGGACTCTTGCGGGTTCACAAATAGTAAAAAGGAGCAGATGACTTCTCAATACACTCAATTAGTAGGAATGCGTACTGTGGTGTTTATTTTTGACAAAAAGTATAAGAGATAAGTACTGTGATGAACAGATGGTTATTTTTTATGGTGTACGTTCAATCTCATGAGCATCCTGCGAGACTCACATAGTAAAGCCTGCCAAAAGGTGTTTGCGATCCCGCAATTCTCTTGTGAAATTTGCATGAAAAGTTACTAGGCCTGCCACTAGGTATTTTACAATCCCCCCAAGCCTCTTGCAAGACCCACATTAAAAATTACTGGGTGTGCCTTAAGGTGTTTTAACATCTGGCAAGAGTCTCACAAGATCATGTAGAGAGAATTTTTTAAAACGGACCAAGGCTCAACTAATAGTTACTATTCTTATTACATGGTTAAAGAGATGCGATGATGTGATTGGGTGCAGAACCAGAGATAGCTCACTTTTTCCTTGGATCCTTTGGAGGAGAAGGGTGTCTCTTTGAGTTGTGCTCAGCAGAAGTTAATTTATCTGGAGTTGAAAGAGACTTGTGTGGCCATTTGCATTTAAGAAAGAAGTCAAAGTTCAGGTTTTTAGCAATATATTGAATAAACTTTGTTGTGAAGAATCAGTGTACTAATATTGGTAAATGTATTCTACACTATGTTCACAGAGTGAAAAGCTGTTTGGGGAGGTGTAGATTGTGTTAATATAGCTTTTTATGAGGCACAGATTAGAATGTAGAGAGATGTGAGCAAGGTTTGCAAATTGTGTTTAACAAACAAAGAATGTAATAATGTTATGTTAGGTTATGTTTATATGGTATTTAAATAGCGCACAGCTACTTGCAGGAGTGTCCCGGCCCTGAGCAAAAAAAACACATAACTACTGCTGAAAAGAGCACCTAAGGCGGAACCAGCAAAACAGATTAATGTTGGAAAAGCCATGTCTTGAGCTTTTTCCTAAAGGTGAGAGGTCATGAACCTGCCTGAGGACCAAGGGAAGGCTGTTCCATAGGCGGGAGGCGACCACTTGGAAGTATCGACATCCGACCCCAGCAAGTGAAACTTTAGGAACAAGAATCAGGAGTTGCGTAAAGGACCTCAGAGTACGTTGGGGAATGTAATGGGGAAATCGTTGTCTAAGATAAGGCGCTCCAATCTGATTAAAAGCGTTAAAAACCAAAATCAAAGCTTTGAAATAAATTCTTTTCTGAACAGGAAGCCAATGCAGGGATGACAAAATTATTAGTCCTTGGGCCTGCCAGGAAGATGACCCTAGCAGCCGTATTTTGAATTACCTGCAAACGAGCAATTAAGTAACTGGGAAGTAACTGGGAAGTCCCACGTAAAAGAGTTGGCAACGTCCAGTCTCGAGGCTACCGCTTGGACCATGTTTTTTCTGTGAGGGACAGAAAGCAGGGGCAGAAAGTTCCCACCATTCGTATGATCTCGAAACAAGTCCCGGCTACAGATTGGATCTGGGACTTCATAGAGAGCGTGGCATCCAGTGTGACTCCGAGGTTCTTAACCATGGTCTTGGACGAACTGGGGGGGGGATAAATCCTATGGCCACCAGTTGGAAGGAAGCAGGGATATAGGTCGATAGTTACTCGCTACCTCAGGATCAGCCCTAGGTTTTTTCTGGCGTGTTTCCAGAAAGGAGGCATACATCCCTCCCACAAGGCATTGTTTAGGATCTGATTCACAGTAGGATTAATCACCTCTGCAATTGCCGACAGCACCTTGGTGGGACAAGGGTCGCAGGAGAGCCTGACTTCAAGAATTTCATGAGAGTTAAAGATTGGTACATAGAGATGACGGGAGAATTCTGAGCTTACAGCAACACTAGGGAAATCTAGATCTGCTGTTGGAATAATACAAGCTGTACTGTTCTTATGAGTATGATTGAGATATATATTTTAGCCCTATGAGATGTTTGAGTGGTGATATCGCGAATTGTAGAGGGAAAAGATGTGGTGAGTGTTAAGCAAAGGTGTCTCAAGAGGAAGGTGTTACTGTATAAAGTTCTATGAACTTTGATGGCATGTTAAAATGTATTTGTGAAAAAAGTGCACGGTCAGCGTGTGGGATTTTTCAGTTACTGACTGGTGCATTAGATGTAGATATGTGATTGCGGGTGAAAAATTAAAAAAGCTTTAGAAAATATACTGATGTATCACCGTTATAAATTATTGACCAGTATGTAAATTTAATCTTTTTGGTTAATTCTTTTTTTTTGTTGGTGGAAAATGGAAACTTGTCTCTGAGGAAATAATTATCTGCTTACATAAGCAGCAGAGAAGAGCCTTGTTAAGGCAAGCAAGATTATTGTGCTGTTCTGCAATAACTACCTCTTCAGGCCCTGTGAATTCAGGTTGAAGGGATGTGGAGGAGCCTGTACAGTTGAGTAGTTCAGCAGCATGTGCTATACTTTGTGAACTGTAATTTAGAGACATGCTGCTTTGCTGAGACTTTATTGCCAACTCGCCTGCCATCATATACCAGGAAATTGAAGAGTAGTTGGCAGGCTAAGGTGGCAAAAAATTGGAATAGAAATACTACCAAGATCAAAATCCAGTTGGCAAATAAAGAAAAAAGGGGGAGGTCTATAGCAGTTGCTTATGAGCATTAGAAAAATTGTTATGTGTTTTAAAGTTGTTTTCAGTGTATTATAGTCGTTAATATAGTTTGCTAATATAGCGGTTGTAGTTGTGTATTATTGTTAAAGTGTTTTATTGGAATACGTTATTTTGGATTACTTTCCTTAATACTTATTATAAATTTGAAGTTTATCATAGTATAGTAAATACACTACTGCATACATACATATATATATATATGTCAATGGCACTATGCACATCTTTTATCCTACATAGAGTTGGTAATGGAGCACCCAATTATTTCCCTATGCAGCTACGGTTACTTGTCATGCAACAGTGAGGTGTTCCTACAAAGATTAGTTGGTGTGCATGTTGTAGTATAGGTAACTCTGACAGAAGAGAGCAGTCTTGGCACAGACGGCAGTGCATCTTTATACGCTAATACACACTGCTATCAGCTCCTGTGCACATCCTATTGTGTATGGGGTATGCCATTGGGAGGTGTCTGAAACAGAGGTGAGTATGTTTTCAAAATCAAATATGGACACCAGTTGTCCAAGACACAGTTCTTGAGAGAGAAGATACTCTACTATGCACATTCATCAGTATGAGAAGGGGTATGTGCAGAGAGAACAGGGGTATTTGTTTTCAATAAAAAGCCTACTTTGCACATGAGTTACTCTGGGGAGATGTCTCACCTGAGAGGACAGTGTGTTTTCATATCATAGTCTCTATAGTTGTTATGCAAGACAGACTTCTGCGCATGCAGGTAATTTCAACTCCATACTGTACTTGTACATCTTTCATACTGGGGAGAGCTGTAACTAGACCAGTAGCCACTTTGCACACCCTAATTTGCACACCCATCATCCAAGAGACAGGTCACAGGAGAGAGGTTGGTCTCTTCCCACACTATACTAGGCACAGTTATCATGCAAGAGACGTGTCAGGAATAAGCTATTTCTCCCCACTGCCTACTAATAATAATAAATAATAAATTGTCTTTTAAATCGGCATGGTTATACCAACCGGTGTGTCCCCAGACTGGACTAAGAAACAGTTAGAACTCTGCAGAGAGGGAAAGACTAAGAAACAAATAAGCCTGACCTCAATGAGCAATTAAGAGAGCACAACACCAAGGACACGCACACAGCCAGGTTATCAGTTTTTTTTCTGAATAGGCATTCTGAAGGTTCCATTCTTAGAAAGTCTGGCATGAAGTTCCACAGATTTGCGGCGAGGAAGCCAAAAGAGCAGCCCTCCATTCAGGCTCTGCATATACAGGGGACAGTCGCCAGATAAGCCCCAGAAGATCTGAGACTAAAACAGGACTATAGGGAACACTAGTGAAGACAAGTACTGTGGGTTTGTGCCCTTCAAGCTTTTAAAACATAAGCGCAGATCTATGAAGGATGTCCTCTTATGAGGAGAAAGCCAGGTGAGGGCTAGGCTGGATGAAGCCATCCTGGGCAGATCTAGTACCATACGGGCAGCAGTGTTTTGAATTCTTTGCAGCTTTATCAATCTCCGCTTCGTCACGCCTAAGTACAGGGCGTTACAGTAGTACAGCTGAGAGGTGACCAGAGCATGGACTACCGTCTTCCTGGCCTCCAAAGGGAGAAGATTCAAGATCATCCTAACAGTTTTCAGGAATGCAAAACATTTCCCAGCAATATTCGAGAATTGTTTGTAAAATGATAGCTTAGAATCGAACTATTCCCCCAGATTTTTCATTGAGTTTTTGTGCACTGGAGTCTGCCTCATTGTCGGCCACCATGCAGAAGTCCAGATAGAGGGAGACTTCCCTACAATCAGAAACTCTGTTTTATTGGCATTAAGATGAAGACAATTGCTGTACATCCATTCTGCCAGCTCCACAAGACAGTATTTGAATTGTCCTGTCCTGCCTCCTCACCTTGTGACAACGCAACAATAAGTTGCGTGTCATCTGCATATAAGGAAAAACGAATATAATGCCTCTCTATTAGCTCCAATGGTCCATAAAAACCACGAAAAACATCCCTCATGGCGTAAAAATGTCAACCGCATCGTCAGAAAGATGCAGAGCCGAACTTAGCATCACGATATATAAATCGGGAATGGTGCTGATACAAGCAGCAAATCAAGATCTAGAGAGATTTGCCAAGACTTTCCAATCGGTAAAAGACACATTGGACGACTTGAGTAATCTACGTCTCCTAACCCCACCAGTAGACATTCTAGATACTCACGATGTCACCATCAGAGACGCAAATAGAACCAGGAACGTTCATGCTCAAAACCCTAACCAAGTAGAGATTACTGGTCTAGTAATGCCAGTAATGGAGAACACGACTGTAAGAACTGAGAAGTCTACCTATCTGACAAACAAAGAACACTACCAGTGCCAAAGAGAAGAGTCGCCCCTACTCCTGAACCACGAGGCCCCTCACGTAGAGCATACACTGGATGAGACAGAAGTCACCAACCTTCCTACATCCCTCACCCTCTCCAGCACAATCCCAACGGCGTTCACACTTCCACCTTCAAACGGACTACCAATTACTCAGGATCTATCTAACTCCATCAACCTCCCGATACCGCTCGCTATCACAACACCAGCGACATGCAGATCTTCACCCACAAACATGCTCCTAGTAACTCGGAACATATCCAGCACCAACGACACACCTAATAGAATTGGAACCGACAATCAAAAGGAGAAGACAACGGAAATGGCAGCGCAATCTAGAACTGAGCCTAAAAGGAGAAGAGTAGAAGGGAGGTATAGATCGGCCGCCCGTAAGAAGTCGCATCAGAACAAGAAGGACTTTAATAAGCTTCAGAAACTAGTGAGCAAGATAGCAGAAGCCACTATTAATACCATACAGACGATTGATAAAATTGGAGAGATGACGGTGAACATTCATTCTAAAGTCACGGATATCCAAAACCTTGCTCATTCTTCACATAGAGAGCGTACCGAGGCGGACTTGCGTTTAAAACAGAGAGACAACAGACCAGACAGGACTAAACCACTATCGAAAGAGGAAACGCTGGCCTTAATCCGAACATATGATCGATCGGACCACATTGAAGGGGAGAGAATCAAAACATTACCACCTGATGCTAACAGAACTTCGAGAAAAAACAATAGAACATCCAACCCCCACAACTTACAACATATACAGCTTACTCCAAACGAAGCCGAAAATGTGAACATTAGTACAATAGGAAAACATCTGACCTGTCTACTACTCAACTGTCGATCAGCAACCAAACATGCATCGGACATAGCGGACCTCATCCTCAACAAGGACATTGACCTGGCAATCCTTACAGAAACATGGCTTACGGAATCTTCATCCCCAATCATGGATCTGCTAGTACCACCGCAATTCAACATTTTGAGACTTGATAGACCTATAAAGCTAGGGGGAGGGATAGCCTGTATTCATCGATCTGACATAGAGGTTAAACAAATTCAGGCCGACCCGCTTGAATCCTGTGAGTATCTTGGTCTTAACATAAGATCAACCAACATTCACCAATGCAACTTGCATACATTCTACCACCCTCCAGGAGATAATGAAAAGTTTATAGTAGAGTTAATGGAGATCATAACAGCCAACTCTAACAACACTGCCAATAACATATTTCTAGGCGACTTCAACCTTCACTGGGAGAACTGCAATGACAAACTGGTCAACATGCTGAAAGGCTTCCTCACTGAACTAAACCTCACTCAAGCGTGCACACTACCCACACACTCTAAAGGAGCGACGTTAGACTGGATTATCTCAAGAAACAATGCTGCAACAATTCACTCCATAACACCTTGTGACTGGTCTGATCATCATGCCATAACTTTCATGATACCCACATTGAGAAAAGGTAGGACCAGGCAACCTTTCAAAGCCAAAAAGTGGACCCGGGACACAAAAGAAGCAAATATGGAACTTCTGGTCGAAAGCTGCGAAAGAGATTTAAAGCCACCCAACAACCTGGAAAAAGTTAACGAGCTGACGGATCACTACATAGCAGCTGTTGAAGATATCGTTAATAACACCATGCCATTAAAATTGAAAAGAATCTCTGAGAAGACAAAAAACCCATGGTTTAACGAAGCACTAAATGAAGAGAGACGCAAATTGAGATCGGCCGAAAGAAAATGGAGGCAACACCCATCATCTCCTGAACTGGAAGCCCTCAGGAAAATAAGGAACCAATATAATAAAAAGATCATCAACTCAAAAAAGGAATTCATTAGAGCAGAACTGGATAATGCCAAAAACAGGCCACGCAAACTATTCGAAATCCTAAAGGAGCAATCAAACAAACTAGCCAAATCAGTGCTTGAAAATTCAAAAACACCTTTAAACTGTGATGAATTTTCTACATTTTTCACGGAAAAGGCCAAAACACTCGAAGTAGAGCTTAGAAACTCGGCGTCGAACCTTCCCAACGGACCTCCGCTTACTAACGATGCTGACTCTACAACGGATTGCGCAACGGATTGCACCATCGCAAAAAACAAGGCGAGCTGGGAATCATTCGAACTTTATGACCAACACACGATTGCTAAGATGCTCGCAGGAATCAAACCTAACAACCACTACCAAGACCCTCTGCCTGCAAAATGCGTAAAAGAAATCAATCACATCCTGATTCCAATATGGACTGAAATAATAAATGCGTCACTCTCACAAGGGATCCTACCCGACTGCCTAAAAACAGGTCAAGTCGTTCCCATAATCAAAAAACCCACAGCGGATCCATCAGATCCAAATAATTTTCGCCCAGTGACTAACATCCCTCTATTGGCCAAGCTGACTGAGAAATGTGTGCAGAACCAACTGAGCCAACACATCACCAAATTCTCCTTGCTAGACGAATGTCAATCGGGATTCAGAGCAGGGCACAGCACGGAAACAGCGATTCTCCATATTATTGATGACGCGCTGCAGGCCCTTGACCAAAATCAAGCATGCTTACTGATTCTCCTAGACCTATCATCGGCATTTGATACGGTAAATCATGAGGCATTACTGGCCAGGCTACGGGACAGGATGGGACTATCGGGAATGGTGCTGAATTGGTTCGAGTCCTTTTTACAGAACAGAACGCAGCGCTTCCTGGTCAACCAATCTACTTCACTTCCGTGCCCTATCTCAATTGGAGTCCCTCAAGGTTCGACATTATCCCCTGATCTGTTTAACCTATACGTCGAACCACTCACAGAAATTCTCCAAAAATCTCAAATATCCTATCACATGTATGCTGACGACACGCAAATATATTTAAAGATCGCATCCCTAAAAGATTTGGAATTAATGAATGAGACACTAAAAATGGCACTCCAATGGTTAACCACAAACCACCTGAAGCTGAATGCACATAAAACAGAGTTCTTACTAATTTCTCCACCAAGGAGCCATACAGAAATAAAGGATTGGACGGAAGTCGTGACTGCGCTTAACTGCACCCCAACCCTTGTCAACTCAGCTAAATCTCTAGGAATCACCCTAGACGAGAATCTAGACATGAAAGCCCACATTAATTCAATGGCGAAAAGCGCCCGCTTTCACTTGAACTACTTAAGAAAACTGAAACCATACATCACAGAATCTGACCTCAAAGTGGCTATCCAATCTTTAGTTATCTCAAGGATTGAATATGGTTGCACTACCTTGGCTGGATTACCAAAAACGTCCATAGCACCACTGAAAGCCTGCCTTAACGCTGCAGCAAGACTTATCACCGGAACCAGGAAATATGATCACATATCCCCGCACCTGAAAGTATTAAACTGGCTACCGTATGAAGCAAGAATCCAAATGAAGATAGCATGCATCACACACAAAGCACTACATGAGAACACCCCAAGTTATCTAGCCAAGAAAATTCAGCTGTCCGGTGGCAACAGACCAGCTAGGAGTGCTAAGGAGTTGCTGCTACGGCCAGCCTTCTTCCGAAAGAAAAAAACCTATGACAGAGCGTTCTCAGGAGCCGCCCCCAGAATTTGGAACTCACTCCCTCCAAACATCAGGAAGATCCAGAATTTGGTAACATTCAAGCGGGAAGTGAAGAGCCTGCTGATGAATAGATACATTACCTAGAACATTGTTCTGGGTTCGGATTTACTACTGCTTGTACTGATCATGTACGCCATTAGGAAGGGAGACATAGGCAATTCCTTATTAGAATACATATCCTATGACCCGAGGATATGAGAACAACGAAAGGCCATTAGTAATGGCTACTTTGATTGAACAGGAGAACAGCATCTTTAATGAACATATACCGAGCTACCTCATATCTGTTATATATACATGCGTTTGTTAGTAGTTTGTCATATCTGTTATATTTACATGCTTTTGTTAGTAATTTTGTCATAGCTTATTTATGCACGCTAACGTTCACAGGTGTTACGATTTAATATATATCATCTACCTCACAGCGGTTGCTCGCTAACTGTTTATATATATGTTAACACTTTTTCCCTCTCTCATGTTAAGCGCTCTGATACCCACGGGTCTTGTTCGCGCTATATAAAACTCTAAAATAAAAATAATAATAAAATAATAAATCATTAAGTGCAAACCAAACAAGAGGAAGGGTCAGGACACGTTTTTAATCAGTGAATTAGTTTTCATCATGTTTTATCTTTTAGTATTCAACTGACTCCTTAAGATATGCAAAAAGATCATTTACAAATACGGCGCATCAATTCAAATCAGTGAAAATTGTGACATAAAGTGAAATATTGTGACTGAGTGATAAAACAATTAGTGACCTATATACATGTGAATGGGAGGTATTGAGGGGGAAAGAGGTTAGAAAGCCAATCTCTGGTTTAGTAATTCTCAAATCCAACACGCTATATTAGTGAGCTATTTTACGCTGGACTCGGTTGATTGGTCTTTATGGTATATTGTCGACGTTTCGACCCTGTGGACGCCTAGTAGAAGGTCTCTAGCGGGTCTTCTTCAGGACGGGGGAGAGTGATATTGCGCCGGATATTGTGGTAACAGCCTGGGTCCCCTCATGGGTTGGACACCTTGGAGTTGTGCTAGTTAGGGTCTCCTCTTCTATGCTGTTATATCAAATGAGAGCAGACATCTGTCTCTGTAACAATTAAATCCTGTTGACTTAGGCGTTTCCTTGATTTATATGGATCGTCTGTCAACTATTTCCGACGATCATTAAGTAGTCTCAAAAACTCTGTCTTATTCTTGCCGAGAGTTGATCCCACGTTAATCATATGCCGCAATCATGGTTTAAATTCTCATCGTTGTTTATGGAGTCTAGGAACGGCCACCATCCGTTTTGCCTTCTCTATTGTAAACCGATTCCCTACAATCAGAACCTCTGTTTTATTGGCATTAAGATGAAGACAATTGCTGTACATCCATTCTGCCAGCTCCACGAGACAGTATTTGAATTGTCCTGTCCTGCCTCCTCACCTTGTGACAACGCAACAATAAGTTGTGTGTCATCTGCATATACGGAAAAACGAATATAATGCCTCTCTATTAGCTCCGCCATGGGGTGTATGTAAAGATTGAATAGAATCGGTCTCAGAATAGAGCCCTGAGGCACCCCTTAGGGTAGAGTCAGAATATCACAGAGGAAGGGCCTTTGGGCTACCTGAAAAGAACTCTGTTGCAGAAAAGAGGCCAACCAACTTAAAGCGCAGCTCCGACGCCGTTGGCCCTAAGCTTCTGTAGCAGAAGGCCATGGGACATGGTGTCGAAGGCTGCGCTGCGATCCAGTAGGACTAAGGCAGCAGTCTGAAATGCATCAGCATAGCGTCTCAAAGAATCTCTGGCTGTGAAAAGAGCAGATTCCGTGGAGTAATGGGCCCTAAAACCTGACTGAGCAGAATGCAGCAGCCGGTTAAAATCAATATAGCTGCTGAGTTGGATATTCACAAATATTTCTGTGATCTTGGCAAAAAAGGGTAAAAGGGAGATAGGTCTTAAATTCTCTGGAAGTAGAGGCTCCAGGGTGGGTTTCTTCAATAGTGGCAACACAATCGCATGCTTTCAGGTCTGAGGAACCTGTCCCGGAAGAAGGGACAATGCCATGAGGCCATGCAGATGAGGCAGGATACCTGACATACCCTGCCTTATTATTCCAGGAGGGGCTGGGTCCAGTGAGGATACAGACTTAATTAGAGTCACAAATCCTCGTAACTCTTCTAATGAAGGTACCCTAAAATTAGAGAGGCCCACCTCAGTGGTGCTTACTTTCCTCAGAATGTCCGGCAAACTACAATTTCTTGCCTCGAGAGAAAACGGATCATAAATCTTAACCACTTTATTAGCAAACAGGCAGCTATCTCATTACAGGGCCTATCAGATGGAGCAGCCCCTAATGAAACACGATCCTTCCTTTGCAGAATTACTAGAGAACTCAGTTTATTACCTGTAAAATTCCCTATGCGTGTCCTGATGAGGATTTCAATGCCTCGTTGTAGTTAATTTTATTGCCCATGCTATAGACCTTACGCCATAGGTGCTCTAGCTGTTCACACAGTGCTTTTTCACAGCTGCGAGAACCTTTTTGTGCCAGGGCGCGATGGAGAGACCCTTGGTTCTTTATATAGCTCAGGGGAGTTATACTACCCAATGCTCCCCGGCTCCAGTTATCAATATCAGATGCCGCTGAGTCGATATCCCTGCCCAATTCCAAGGGAGTGCTTGCAAGAGTATTCTGGAAAATATCAGGCATAACCTATGTATACATGTCAGCATGAGAGGAGGTAGGAGTAGAGGGATACATTTTTCTCAAACCCTACCTACTACAAGCATTTCTCACCCTGGTAAGCTGTGTTAGCAAACAGGTCACTTCCTTCCCAGACAACACTACCTATTACTGTTCTAAGGAGAGGTGTCAGCACAGAGGCCGCTGCTTCACTACACGGTACTACACATCCATGTTGTCTAGGAGATAGGTGTTTGTGCACAAGATAATCTTTCCATTCATACTGCTGTATATGTCTGACATGCTGGGGAGAGCTGTGAGTAGACAGGGAAATTCATTCCCACACGCTAATATATATGGTTATTTCCCTAGGGAAGAAGTCTCAGTGTGGAGGCTAGTACTTGTTATACTTACCATGGAATAGTGGGGTCTTACATGTGAAGTGAGTACTTTCCCCACCCTACTATGCATACTACTTAGCCTGGAGAAAGGTGTGATTCGGGAGACAGTGTCTCTTTACACCCTACTCTAGTGGCGCAACAATAGACCCTGCAGACCCTGTGGTGCGGGTGCCCCAAGTTGTACGGACCCCCACAGGACTGTGCATGGGCCCTGTCCTGAGAGCTCCTTACTGTGTCTGGACTGTGGGGGGAACCACTTCATGTACTTTGCAGGGGGGCCTCAAGTTTTGTTACACTACTGCCCTACTCTATACAAGGGTTACCTTCATTCAAGGGACCGGGATTATAACTGAGTGATAAGTATTGTAATAAAGGAAAATTTAAATTCTTCCCCTAAAGTAATTTTACGATCTTTTGAGAGTCTCATGGGATTGTACATAAAAAAAGAGGGGTATAGAAAATCTGGTGCATATCAATTATACATATTACAAGAAGATATGATCAGTTATAATCTAAATTTCATTATAAAATTGTGCTCTCGCGAGATGCTCGTGAGGGTAGAGGCAAATACTGCACCCTTGCAGTGGATGTGAAGGCGTGTGCACCTGGCTCTTGCAAGAGGCTCACGAGAGTCAGCAATGCATTGTATGAGGACATCGTGCCTCTCGTGAGTGTCTGGTGGGAGTCATCAAGATGAAAAAAAGGGCAACATGGTACAAACAACATACATAATGACAGTATAGGGTAGCTCTGAAAAGAGCTTTTTTAATGACCATTTTTAAACAACTGTATTTTTTGTTTTTTTTTACATTTGTAACTTTTTTGTATTTTTTGTAAAAAGGGTACAACAAAAACAAGAAACTAGAAGTGAAACAAAGAACATCTTCAAAGATAAGAAAAGACTACAAAAAAGTAAAATGACTGCCTAGGTGGGCATTTATGATCTAGGACAAGCTTGTCCTATGCTGCCCAGCTTGTCTCAGAAGCAAAAGTGATCTGCTTACATAAGCAGCGAAAAAGGGCTTTATTTAAATTCTATGGGTTGTTATCTGCTTGAGTGTTGAGTATCTGCGCAGGCACAGTATCACTAGGTGGAAAGGATATGGACGCCTCTGAGGAGTTATCGGATACTTTTTTCCCACCTGGGATCACTTCAAAAAATTGCCGCACCAGGGACTCCTTGGGTGGCTGAGTTGTAGGGACAGCACTACGCTGTTCATCTGAATCTGAGGATGACCTTCTGATAACAGGATAACAGATCTAACCACAGCAAAACCCAATAGCCAAATGACGCAACAAGGAAGGGTTCTTTCTTTTCTGAATACAAACATCCATATGAACCAATCACAATCCTTCCTTGGAATGTCTATTCTCTCCCAAGTGTTTTGCCGATGTCTTGCGAGAGGCTTGTGAGATCATAAAAAAAGACATTCTTTATATCTCAAATGAAACAATACATCAACAGTTTTTCGACATTAAACAACACTTCTTATTTCTTAATTTCTTCAAAATTAAAAATATACAATGTTAAGAACTTAATTCCAAATATACGATCTCATGAGCAGATTGTGAGAGACAGACAGGAAGTACAGCCCCTTCATTGTCCACGCAGGGTACTGCGTGTTCTACTCCTGTGATCATCTAGTGAGAGCCATTCATTTTAAAACAAAATAGTTAATACAGCATACATACTGTTCTGACTCAATTATTAAAGATCAGCATTCAATAATAACTCACCACATGAAAAACAACTCTGTACAATATATTAGAATGATATTTATAACTCTACAATCTCACGAGTCCCCCGCGAACCACCTGCAAGCCTCCCACAAGAGTGATCACACACCTTAAAAGTGGATGTACATAGTGAAAATACAGTGCACTATACAGTAAAAACAGATCAGTATCTTTTGAAATATATAAATATGAATTTACTGTAAAAGTAGATACAAAGACTATGAAAACTATGCAAAGAACATTTCTCAGTAAGTGAGTTACAAAAGCTAAGAAGATAAACATTCTCAGCACAAACATTGTTGGAGTAGTTAGTTTCTATGTATTTATAAATATATTGTATTTATTTTAAAACCTTCAAATTTACTCCAAAAAAAAAAACAAAAAGGCTAAAGTATCATTGTAGTTAGGTGTATTTGTCAGTGTGAACAATAACATTTTGAACTAAAAAAAACTGAAATTCACCAAATTTAACAGCACCGCCCCATACACTGCTTATGACCTCACGTATGACATCACTCATGACATGTGCTATGATATCATTTATAACATTACTGATGACATCTCAAAATACATCAGGGATGACATTACTGAGTACTGGATACACCAACCAGGTTTGTCCTGGTCAAACCTTATTACTTTCTAAGTTAATTTATTAAGTCCCAATCCACCACAGGAGTACACTTCCAAAACCCACTAGGACCTCAAGGGAGGCACTTAGATATGTGTAGGGTGTGAGGCAGAGGCCAACAGCTGGGTCCAGTTCAGGTCCAGTTGCCACTAGCTTACTGGGCAGTTGCAGGAAAAGGCTTCTTGTTGCTTTAATTGGAGGCCAGCCTTATGGCCCTTGGAGGCAACTTCTTTGTCCTGTGCACAGGAGCTCCAGCCCTGCAGGGCTCCTCTCAGATCACAGACAGCAGACCCAGCCCTCTTCTGTACTTCCTCAGGGCCAGGAGTGTTCCAAAGCGGGTGCCTGGAGGTGCCACATGTATGCATGGCATGGGCTAGTGGGTGGGAATGAAACCTGGACATGCACTAACCAATGGGGTAAAAGTTTCCATGGCCAACCCTGCCCATTTTGGACATTTTCAAGGTGGCGAAAGTTGCAGTAAAGAAAGCCGGGACAGTCAAAGGATATTCAAACAACATTGGCACTTAATCCATAATGATCAAGACACTGGTGAGAAATTGTGTGGCTCACTGGTTAGAGGCGGCAGACCCGAGAGCAGAGGACGGCCCGGGACCAGGGTTCGATTCCCGGCGCGGCAGGTTTCTGGACCAGGGTCAGCGGACTCGATAATTCTCTCGCCTCGGTGCCCACTCTGATCAGCGATCACACTCGGCAACTCTGGGCATTAGCTTGCCTCATCTTCACTAACGGCCCCACCAGACCGCCAGGGATGCCTGGTCTCACCCTGGAGATACCCATTAAGGGACCATCTCTCAGGGAAGCCAGGAAGGGTTTCGCAGCGGTCGAAGCGCCTTGGGACCCTCCGGGTAAGTAGTGCGCTATATAAATGCCTATACATTTACATTTACATTTACACCAAAGATTACTTACAGGAAAGCTTCATCGTTATAAAGACCAATTAGTTAGATGTCATTTCTAGGATAAACCTAAAACAAATTGGTTGGAAAACTCGCAAAATTGAATTTGTAAAATGGTATAATTGCAAGACATGTATAGGCAAAAACATGAAACGCATTATGGACAGAAACAATAGAAAAATAACTACTAAACAAAGAATACCCTGCAGATCTCAATTTGCGATGTACATAATTGAATGTGAATGCAGCCTAAAATATGTGGGAAGCATGAAGTGTGCCCTAAACAAAAGAATCCTTGAGCACATAAGAGTAGTACAGATGTTAGTAGTGCGATAGCCAATCATCAAAAGAAATATCATGAAACTAATTGGAGATTTGTTAGCTTACTATGGTATTGACATGGTACCCAAGAGGAGCGAGGACAGTTGGAACCTATATACATCATCGGATTAAAAACAAAACAGCCATTTCAGTTAATCAATGATGAGAAAATGTATACACAGTTATGATGCACGCACTCAAGAAAGACATTATATTGACAAAGGGGTACAGGTATCTGATTCATTATCTTGAACTGAACATTTATGGTTAAAGACAATGAGGATGAAGGGCCACCGAGGCCTTAATTATATGATCACTTAATGAGCAATGAACGATTAACTGGGTTTACCACCGATAAATGAAATAATTGCTTTATAAATGTAATAATTGATATCAGTGTTTTATTCCTTTGATGATTATGATGTAAGAATTATTAGCAATTATAATTATTTAGGGAGCATCATCATGGCAATAGAGTTAAATATGAGATATTGATAGCACTAATATCTTTGCATAACCTGCATACTGCCAATATTCAGCAAAATTAAATTAATGACTTACGTCATCTGATAGATCCTTATAAGAAACGCTGCTCTATGCGCTTTGTTTCTTTTAACTTGTATGTTATGTTTTATAAATACTGCATGTCCCATAATGCCACATGAGAGGCAGGATGGGCCAAACATATAAATGAGACAATATAAAACAGCAAAGCTCTCTCACACAACAAACAAGGTATATCAATAGTGGTTAAGCAATGAATAACATTGTAAGTATATAGCCAAATAACATGACAGTTGCAAATTCGTTTGCTTTCTTGGAAGATGGGTAAAAGTTTAATGATTCCACAACCAGCCGACACGTGTTTCGTTGTGTGGGAACAACTCACAACGACTCTTTAGGGCTTAAGACACAACCTACACTCATGTAGGTCTGGAGGGAAATTTCTAATGAATCTGATTGCGTCAATCGGAGTGAAAATTGTAGAAGCTTAATTTATATCTTCAACGTAGTGGTATTCTTGAGAATATAGCGATGATAAGCACATAGAATCAAAGTGCTGTACGGGCCATGCTTAATAAGTGTGCATATTAAGCCCAAAACCGGGAGGGGATCCACAGTCAGGTTCCAGTTCACGCGGGTACCACTTGAATCCGGAAGTATCAACAGCGTGGCATCACTCCTCCTTTAGTTCCCGGTCGCCGTTTTCCAACAACGGACGTTGGAGATAAAAATTAAGCTTCTACAATTTTCACTCCGATTGACGCGATCAGATTCATTATAAATTTCCCTCCAGACCTACATGAGTGTAGGTTGTGTCTTAAGCCCTGAAGAGTCCTTGTGAGACGAAACACGTGTCGGCTGGTTGTGGAATCATTAAACTTTTACCCATCTTTCCCACAACCCAAACGAATTTGCAACTGTTATGTTATTTGGCTATATACTTACAATGTTATTCAGGGGGGGCGTGGCCACGAGCCGAGCATGGCGGACGTGTAGCGCGTTAGCTCCGTCCCATACCGGCAACACTTGCTAAATATCCTGTGATCCTGAGGCCCCACTCGACCCATCGCGGCACGCCGACAACGAGGTGGAGGTAGCCGACCGGCACGGAACAACTGCGACCCCAACAGAAGCCCCGTGTGGGGAGGGAGAGAGCGGCGCCGGCGCGGCCTGGATGCGCATGGTGAAACCGCGGCCTCGATTGACGGCCGGGCCGGGCTGGGGCGGAACGAAGGAAACCGCACTGTGTGGGTACTGTCGGACAGGAGCGACACTTGAAGGCGGATTCGCACATTGGTCTGCGGAGGTGAAGACGTCCCTACGCTGGGCACGAGTAGACGCCTGAGACCTGAATGAGGAGTGTGCAAGTGGAGATTGGGCGGTGATACGGCCGACTGGCCAGTGAGGGAATACAGCACGGTACCTGACTATCCATACTGAAGGGCGAATGCACGACCGCACCGAGGAAGGGGCACTGGAACTACGCAGGAGGAGAGGTCTCCGCAGCCAAGGAGGCGAGACGCCCGGCGCCATCTTGTTGCTCGGCGCCATCTCAGACTCGCTGCCCCCGCCATCTTGAGGCCCTTGGACTTCTGTAGCTAGAACGAGACTACACCGGCATAATGTGGCTGGGCTATACACACACAAACGCCCACATAACGGTAGTACCCCTGCCGGGATTCGTCAGCGAAGGTACTACATCGAGAATAACTGCAACT
Organism: Lissotriton vulgaris; assembly: GCF_964263255.1. Classification (NCBI taxonomy): domain Eukaryota; kingdom Metazoa; phylum Chordata; class Amphibia; order Caudata; family Salamandridae; genus Lissotriton; species Lissotriton vulgaris. Next base: position 411,596,438 of record NC_141699.1, on the reverse strand, counting down.
CCGCCCAATATTGAGTACGGCGTGGTCATCCCTTCGACTCACACAGCTGACCCGGGAGTCCAGTGGGTGCGCAAACTCTTCAGGCCGCTGTACCACTGTACAACTTACTGGGACAATATGTGTGGAGCGTCGGCAACGGGCACACATTGACCTGATTGCAACAATCGTGTCCGTACCACCACCACCCTGCAGACGAGAGCAATGGGGAAGCACAGGACCAAACGACAAGACCAGGCTGCGAACGCTGACACCCACTCTACGGGCTCGGAGGACCCCTGGCCTCCAACGCGGAGATCGTTCCCCCGACTGGGAAATGCACGCAGGACGTGAAACTAGACCTCATCCTGGCAGAAATAAAGGCCTCCGGGAAGCACTGGAACTCCACGTGGACAACATGGCGACTGGTCTGTCGCTACTTCGGGCGGACCATAAAAAACTGGCTGAAAAGGTGTCGGAGCACAAACTTGCTCTAGACGACCTCATACCTCAACAAACGGACCATTCGACCAAGCTAGAGACCACGGAGAAGCAGATCAAACTAATATGGGACAAACTGGATGACGCGGAAGGGCGGGCTCGCCGCAATAACGTGCGCATTTTAGGTATTCCAGAGAGGAGTGAGGGGAGAAACCCGACGCAATTTGTCGAGGACTGGTTAAAAACGATTCTAGACCCGCAAGACCTGACACCGCTGTATAGCGTGGAAAGGGCGCACAGGATGCCGACTCGGCCACCCAAACCGGGAGCACCACAGAGGCCGCTGATAGCACGCCTTCTGAACTATAGGGACAGAGATGCGGTCCTAAGAGTGGCAAGAGAAAAAGCGCCCATAAAATATGAAAACAAAACCATCTCTGTGTACCCAGACTTCACCCCAGCAGTGCAAAGGGCTAGATCGACGTTCCTAGGTGTGAAGCGCAAACTGAGGGACAGGAACTTAAAGTACGCATTGCTGTTCCCTGTACGTCTCAAGATCATTTACGAGGACAAATCGCACTTCTTTGACTCCCCTGAAGACACGGCGGAGTGGATGGAGGTGACTCTGACCCCCACGAAACCCCAAGAACCATTCGGGGAAGGCGCTGGAGAGGGCTCCATGCACTCCGGGGGGCGGCAACGGCAGGGATCAGGAGGCAGCCATGCCGACGCACTTGCGGTAAATGGGAAGTCGAAAACAGGCCGCTCCGGGAGGACTACAGGGGTGATCCAACTGACGACGGAAGCAGTGGCTGCACACTATGCAAGGGCCAGCTCGGATGTGGGCAGCAAATCAGGCACACAAACTGAAGTATCTGGATCTGCAGACAGCCTGCAGCTGTTCCCCAAAATCACGGCACAGGAGGATGAGGAATTCTGAGGACTCCACCGCAGCAATGGTCGGTAATGTATAACACTTAAGTGCAAGCCAAGATGGGTTGAGGGGCACGGAACTCACACCAGCTGAGGGCACGCTGTGGTTACACCGACAGGCCCTGAGCGTGTGCACGTGGGTCCCCACCCCCAACGAATAGACATGTTTTGGTGTGACTTTTGACCACGTTGGGCAGTAATGTTCGGACTTCGGGGGTTGCTACTCGGGGACCTTGATGTTCAGGGGTTGCAAGTTAATGGAGCACTCAACACTGTACTTATTTTACACATGGCCTTCCTGGCACGAGGCGTATTGTCTACACTCTACGTGAGCACGGATGGGGACCCTTAATATCTATAAACCGTGCACCTGGAATGTGAGGGGCATGGGTCCTTACAAAAAAGACACAGACTCTTGGCGCAGCTAAACAGACGGAAGGTGATGATAGCCTGCCTCCAAGAAACCCATTTGAACAGTGTGGAGGGTGCCAAACTTCAGAAAAAGTGGAAAGGGCAATTGTTTACTACCTCCTATTCAGCTTTCTCCAGGGGGGCAGCTGTGTGGTTCAGGAACTCGGTGCCTTTTAAGTTGGTGGAGAAAAGAACTGACCCTGAGGGTAGATATGTGTTTGTGAGGGGTGTACTAGATGGCCTCCCTATTGTTGTTGACAGTGTGTATGCACCGAACTCAGGTCAATCTGATTTTCTGGCATGCATTAGTGGTGTGCTGGCGGATTGGGTGGAATACACCTGGGTGTTGGGCGGGGACTTCAATGCGGTCCTGGATCTAGCACTGGATAGATCGCACCCACCCCTCCAGGTCACTGAAAGTAGGCGACAGGCTGACGCACTGGCGCTCTGGGCTGAGGGCTGGGAACTGGCTAATGCATGGCGCAGCAAGCACACACTAGACAGGGAATACACCTTTTACTCCCGCCCCACAAACTGCACACCAGGATTGACCAAGTGTTCTGCGCCAAATCCCTACTGGATGCAATTACGCTGGCCGAACACATGGGGAAAACGTTCTCAGACCACAATCCTGTAGAAGTCACCCTACAATGGGGGAAGGCCCCTTCGCCTATACCGACTTGGCGACTTGATACGGAACTACTCGAAGGCACTGTCTTCAAAGTATCAATTGCTGAGGCGATCACGCAATACTTCACCATCAACACGAACACTGTCAGCTCACGACAGATCGAGTGGGATGCCTTTAAGGTGTCGATTAGAGGGGAAGCAATGGGAACGCGAGTGGGTTTAAGAAGGAATGTGTTGGAGAAGCTAAGGGAAGTGTAGGGGCGCCTCGCTATGCTAGAAAATGAAGCTGCAGGCACGAACTTGCCATTCACACCATTACAGGAGGCGAATGTACAGCATGCAATATTATTAGAGGAGCTGCGCGTACTAGATTACAGAGAATATACATGCAAACAGCACACGCAAGCGGATAGGTCAGGCCCACTTCTGGCGCGTATACTGAGGAATGCCCCGGCGCACACGCCCATACTGGAGGTCACTGATCAAGGGGGGACTCAGGCCACGACACAAACAACAATTAACACCGCCTTCAGGGAGTACTACGAAACACTCTACGGCCCGCACCCACCACTCTCAGACACGGCATTCGCAGAGTTTATGTCCGGGCTTGACCTACCGCGCCTGGAGGACAGAGAGGGGGAGACACTGGCACGGCCCATAACGGTGGCGGAAGTTCGGCAGGCTATCCGCTTGCTACCACGGAACAAGGCCCCCGGAACGGACGGCCTCCTGGCCGAGTTCTACACAACCTATATAGATTTGCTTGCCCCACGCCTGCACGTTTTATATCAGGAGGCACTGCGTGCCCACACCCTACCACAGTCATCCCTACAGGCTTTAATTGTCTCTCTTCTGAAACCGGGGAGGGATGGAATGCACCTGACCAATTACAGACCCCTATCCTTACTAAATACGGATTATAAAATACTAAGCAAGATCTTGGCTATGAGACTGGCTCAGTACATACTGCAACTTATCCATACTGACCAATGCGGCTTTGTGCCGGGCAGTAGTACGGCTCTCAATTTACGGCGCCTGAGTCAACTAATGCTAAGTGGTCAGCAACGGGTGAGGACGGAGGGGTGTATCTCACTAGATTTGAAACAGGCAGATGGGACTTCAAGTTTGCGGTACTCCTCGCCTTCGGTATACCACCTGCATATGTGGTGTGGGTGAAATTGTTATACACTCGGCCAACGGCTAGGGTAAGAACGAACAGGTGCATCTCTGACCCACTACCCATAGAGAAGGGAACCCGGCAGGGCTGCCCACTCTCCCCAATCCTCTTTATACTGGCCCTTGAACCATTACTATGTAAACTTCGCGCTCTGGCTCAACACTGGGGTATACAGAGGGCAGGAACGGTGCATGTGGTCTCTGCCTATGCAGAGCATATCATTCTTTATCTGCGCGACCTGGGAGGTGACCTAGATCCTATTCCCAGCATTTTCGAGAACTTCCGCACACTTTCGGGCCTAACTGTCAGCGAACCTAAATCATATGGGTTCCACTTCAGGGGCACAGATACGAACACTCCACTGTTGTTCACACCACACACCTTCCAAATGGCGGAGTCCATATTCCGGTATTTGGGAATACAGATATACAGAAAGGCGGAGGACATGATCGAAGGCAACCTCGGCAGGGCCATTGCTTCACTAACTTTGCAAGTGAAATTCTGGACCTCATTACCACTATCAGTGGCGGGAAGGATTGCCATCTCTAAAATGGTAGTTCTACCGAGATTAATTTACTACTTCACGGGATTACCGTTTGTGATCCCAGCCAATGTCTTCCAAAAGTTGAACACAACACTAACGGAACTGGTATGGGGGCCGGGGCGTAGACAAATTAGTCTGTCCAAACTGCAGCTGCGCACTGACTTGGGCGGAATGGGGTACCTGATTATCGGGCATACAACTATGCCTGCCAGCTACAGTGGCTGGCCTACTGGCTGGCGGGCCGCAACCTGCACAAACTCAACATGACAGTGGCGGAATTGTCTAGGAGGACCATCCACGCCCTATTCTTACCTGTGGCGGAGATCCCTGGACATACTCACCCACTGCTGCGACTAGCGCTTGCTTACTGGAAGAGGGCCGTGAAATACACATCCCCGGAGCCTTCCTATGCCCCCACGATTCCACTTCTGGGTGTCCCACTGGGCACAGGAATACTGTCGAACCGGACGCTCACTGCATGGCAGGAAGCGGGGGTCACGCAAGTGGGTGACCTGTTTGCAGATGGCCAAGTTATGTCGTTTGACAACTTCCGCGAAACCCATCACGTGCCAAGGGGCACTTTTCTCTTACATGCTCAAATGCGAAGATACATACTCAGGACATGGATAGCTGAGGGAACGGAACCCCCCACAAACCCCCTACTGACGATGCAATATCTAATCGGAGCGGGTAGCCATTTATTGAAATGGATCACGAACGGAATACGGTCTGGGAGGGCAATCTCCCTACAACCCTTGCGGACCAAATGGGAGGAAGACGTAGGTAGGCCATTCAGAGACAAGGAATGGGAACGTATACTTAAATTCCCCAAGAAAGTTTCCAGGAACCCCAAATTTAAATTCATCCAACTCATGATTCTACACAGGGCTTATCTATCACTGCACCGCTTACATGTAATGTTTCCTACCACACTCGACAGTTGCCCGCGCTGCAATGTAGATAATGCGCGCCTACTACACATGCTGTGGGATTGCCCGAAACTGGGGTATTACTGGACCTCGGTGCATGAAGCCCTAACTAAACTAGCACCGTCTAAGCCTTACGCCACTATCGCTTATTCCATACTTGGGCTTGGCCCTTCAGAGCACAAGAAAAGTGTTGCCACCCGCTTCACAGACATAGCCCTGCTCCTAGCGAAACGTACAATCACCATGCGCTGGAAGTCAGCTAGACCCCCGAATCCAGATGTGTGGAGGGCAAAGGTACTGCGATGGGGGAAGGCGGAGAGTGAGGCACTGCAGAGAGAGGAACGCAGGGGGTTGAGGAGGAACGTGTCCTCCCTGGAATGGAACACAATGCTTGGGGCTTTTGAAGCAGATGGATCCCCAGAATCGGACTCTGAGCACTCAGTTGTGTAGACGTTGAGTGTAGAGAGAAAGGTCCGCTAGACCTCGTAAGGGCAATAATGCCGAGTAACTAGATAACCCAGGCAGCCCGGGTGCACGGGCATTCAACACAGCTTTCACACTTGCTGTATTGTCCCCGAATGTGCTGTGACGCAATGAACAGCATAAGGCCAGTGCCGATTGTGGCCATGTGATATATATGCTTTCAAGTATATCTGACAGAGTGCTGGGGAAGGGTGGGTATGGGTGGGGGAAGTTCGTTTTATTCACGTTTGGGATATAATGTAAAATCAAAATGACAATACTATGCGATGCTCTGACAATGGATATGAATATGTGTACAAACCGAAACAACTGCAAGGTATTTTGAAATGATGTAACATGTATAGTGCACAATGACTATGCTAATAAAAAGAATTAAAAAAAAAAATACTTACAATGTTATTCATTGCTTAACTACTATTGATATACCTTGTTTGTTGTGTGCGAGAGCTTTGCTGTTTTATATTGTCTCGTAGGTTTGTTTTCAGACCTATTTTTGAACGGTTAAGGGGTCTTTTCCGCTAGCCCTTCCGCACCACGCCATAATTTAGCTATTGATACACACTAAACGTACACACTAGGTAGTGCGCCTTTCCTTTCTGAAAATACAAAAAAAAACACGTGCTGTATATATAAATAAGAGACAATGGATTTGCCACTGTGAGAAAGACTGTCAATATTAAATTGCGTAAGTGTAGCTGTGGTGTGTGAAAAGAAAAGTTTTTTATGATAAGTTCCTGGAGTGCGGCGATAGTACTTTGTTGGTTGAATATATATACCTTGTATACTTAGTATGCATGGTAAAAGGTATGTATGGTACAGGCACCTGCATGCTAAAGGCTGCGTGGTAAAGGAATTGCATGGTAAAGTGATGGTAAAGGTTTTTTCCTTCCTTCAGCAACAAGACAGGGAATAAACAAGAAGTATCTTAGTATTCTGTTCTCTGCCTTTCAAGTGCACCCCAAAGTGTTATATGTACACCATGCAGACCTGTCAAGCAGGTTTTGACACTGTAATGTCAAAAGAGATGCTCACAACCCCCTACCTTGCTGTCATGGAACATCAGGACAGGGTGCCAGAGGCAAGCTACAAGTCATCTCTCTAGCAGCTTGTGCTTCATAGTCTCACAACCAGGCTTCACCCAAGTTTGTCCCCAGCTTCACTTAACCTCTAGCAATCTGTGGTGGTAGGCACAAGCAAAAATGCATACAAAAGACTTGTACCCATGGTTTTAATTTCCTTGACTCTAGACACATCTTTTTCTTTTGCCGCCATTCCCAGATTCAGACTAAAACACATTCACCTCTGACCAGAGAGCTCCAGAAGTCACATGGCGCCCACATCCTCCAAAACCGAAGTCTTGCAAGGGTTACTGCTCTTGCAAGACCAGAAAATACCACACCCTTCGGGTTCTCGATGCTTCACATTCAGAACCTGAAGGAATTAGTCCAAGAGCACTTTGCGTATCTCAAGGGAAGACATGGCTTTTCATCATTTGAAACCCTAGCAGGACAAAGCTGCATTTGGCAAAAGACACTAATCCCAAGCCTTAGGCCAAGAGAGGTGCGTACACCAAGTTAGGTGTAGCCAGGGGAAAGTCCAGCAGTGAAGCCCACAACTATGAATTGGAAACTTGTGCACCTCGCTGTCATTTGGTGGGAGCAGGCACTCACGCACTTCAAGGTCCGCCATTTCTCCATGACATCCGACTTTCATTTGAATTTCAGGACTCAAGACTATATTTGTTCCCATTTCTTAAGCACTTAAAATGTTTTGGAAAGCTGGAGATACATTTTGGTAATAGCCTTTGCCATGGGCGGTTTTAGTTGTTCAAGTTGTGCAGTTACCCTAGTGAGTCCACTCGGGCAGCTGCTGAACCATTGGGGTATGACCTCCAACACTCTAGATCAAGAGCCAGAAAGGTAATGTGCTTCCCCAGAGAGAGAATGACAGCCTGTATCACTGAGGAAGCGCAAACTATTGCAGAGAATCAATCTCCAGAGAGACCTTGGAAGGCACCAGAACTCAACTGGGGCAGAGGAGGGTCTCTCCTCAAACCCTTCTAGACTCTGTGTCATTTCTCCAACGCCCAGCTAAGAACCACTCAGTGGATATATGGCCAACATGCATCAAGGTAGGCTTCTGCGATTCCTTAATTGTGATTTTAAGGAATCGCAATTAAGGAATCGCAAAAGTCTATGCTTGTAGAAATCGCTAAAAAATAGCGATTTCTAAACATTCCTTAATTGCGACTCATAAATTGCGAGTCGCAATTAACCCCTTGCGCGCTAGCGGTTTTCCCGCTGTGTGCTGGATTTTTCGAAAACCCGCGTCACATGACGAGCTCAGCTCGTCAGCAGCATACGAGCGCCGTAGCTGATGACGAGCTAAGCTCGTCATGAGCATCGATGGGGTACCTCCCCATTCATTCCTATGGGCCTAGAGGCCCATAGAAATGAATGAGAAGACATTCACTATTATCAATTCGGTATTACCAAATCGCTAATAGCGGGAGCACTTTCAAGGGTGCCAGGGTGTCAAAAGGACACCCTATTGCACCCCTGAAATCTGCATATTAGTACATCTTGCACACACACATGCCATGTGTGTAAAATGGAACTTTGAAAAATGCACTTTAGTGCATTTTTCAAAGTTTTTGCAAATTACCGTGAAGTTTAACTTCATGGTAATTTGCGCCCCCTCTTAGCGAAATCGCAATTTTTTCTTCTTTCATGTATTGCATTTAGATAATCGCAATTTTGCTATTTCTTAAATTGCGATTTTTGCATTTGGAATGATGCCCCCCAAATGCAAAAATACCGGTCGCAATCTGCCCGTTTGCGACCGTTTTTTCCTTTTATGCATGTGGGCCTTAATCTTTGGATTAAAGCACTCCAACATCGCAGTATAGTTTTCTTAGTGCATTTTTCTGTCGATCAATCAGTGTTTGTAGAGCGAGTTAATCACTCAGAGGGGTATCCAGGTGATGTCTCTCTCCTCAGGGGAAAGTGCAACCTCCCTTGTGTTTTCTATTTATTGTGTTAATGTATTTGTTTATCCCAAACCTCCTTTCCTGTGGGGGTCATCCTACAAACTGCATTGTCCTTGGTGGCTGTTGTATGGTCGCGAGCGCACATGCTGTCTTGGCATCACAGAAGTTGTTGCAAGAATCGCCCCCCCAAAAAAACAGCAACGTGACACCTGCATATTCTTGGAGGTTCCCAGAAGTAATCTCTGCCCATTCGGGTCAGCCTGAGCATGGCTACTGAATAGTCTCAAAAACAGGAGGATCTATTCTGCCAATATTATCCAAGAACCATAATATTTATGTACTTATTTTAGTTGGCTTTCGTATACCCTCAGGCCCATGTAAGTCAGGTGCTTCTCAGTGTACCTTGTAAAGTTCATACTCTGGTCACAAACCACGGTGTCCAACATGCTTTACCAATACTTATTGTATTTACTGAATTCTTTTTTTTTTTTTATTTCCCAATTTTTATTAAACAGATGTTTATATATACATACAGTACAGTGTCAGTGTATATTCAGTACAGCGAGTGTAATGCCAAGTACTTTCAAACATTCTTGTCGCCACCAGCGCGCTGGGCTGCTATTATCATTTTTAGGATTGCCAGGAATGGCACTTGGGCCATTAATAGCGAACCCACTGCATTCTGTACTTACTTTAAGGCACTTTGAGTCTGCTTCATTCAGCCACTGACTTCTTTGTTCTGGTCCCTTCGGGCATTGGCTAAAGACATCGCCAGTGATATTCTAGCTCAGTCTGCAGGAGCATTTAGGCACATTATTTTTTGTCCTGTGTGTGTTTCCGTATGTCCTTGCGCCTTCGTTGGAATGCATGAGGAACTATTTCACATCTGAAATCATTCCGCGAGGGGCCCAGGTAGCACTACTGAGCAAGCTTCTGAAAAACTGATGCTAAGAAAACGGGTTCCTTTATTTGTGTAATATCACTTTTTCAAAAGCAATGTCTGCAATGTATTACAATAGAATCGTAGCATATACGCGGTGTTCACTCCTGTTCCTTCCATACCTCAGAAACATGCAACCTGTTAGCTTTGCCAGTGCTTGTTTTGGATGTGTATTTCTGTAGCTTGGTAAGGTTCCAGGAGCTCTGAACTGTCTCAAAGCAGCGTGATAGCGCACTATGAAAGACCTAAACTAACAAGCATGACTGCCTGCGAAGATTATTAAGAGAATGCTGATTGGTCTGATCTTACTGGTCAGTGCAGTTACTTTAGTTTAAAGCACTTCGGTTCATATTCCAGTGTTTGAGCTATTACTCGAAAATAATAAATCAGAATAATATGCAAAAGTCAGGAGGAGGCGGCTGAGATTCTCACTTTCACATAATTCCCTCAACTCCACTCTAACCACCACCTGTGAACAGCGGAAGAGGCGGCATCCCCTGAGCTGCCAACAAGTCCCAAACTAACGTACTCTGTACGTCACACGCTACAATCTCCGCGGACGCGTGTTCGGTCACGGACGCGTGTTCGGTCACACCTGGGGCCAGCCTCACTTAGCGGTAGGCCCGGGGGTTCCGTGAGATCGGAGACTTATTTCTTTTATAATCAGCTGGGGTTGGGCCCGAGGGCTTGTGAGCGCCTATGTGGCAGGCCGGTGCCTCTGAAAGGCTTCGGGAGGCTGGGGCGGAGTCAGTCACACCAGGCTTAAAGATGCACGAGGAACTATCAAGTCAGACCATATGGAGTTCAGAAAAGTATGTGACTGGTACACAGTCACTTTTTCGAATTCCAGTTGTATTTTATTAAGTTTACGATAGACAATCAGTAAGATCAACATATTAATGCCCATATAAGTGTAACATCCCATTCTAATAGAAATAACAGCAAAATGTCAGAAGGATACTATATTATGTTCGTTAAAGTAAGTATATCTGCTCCAACAGAACAGAGGAGTTGGTTTTCCCCCACACGAGTTTCTTAATGTAAACATACAGGGCCAAAAGTATAGTCAAATAATTCCAACATCTCCTCTCATATTAAAGGAAATAAGGGGCCGATTACGATGGAGGGCGGACTTGAGTCCGCCGCCATAGTAGTGGGGATTGGGAACACCTGCCAGTCATGCGGCGGTCCCACACTCCACATTAGGTTATGACCGCAACCGTGGCGGTCGCATCTAGCACTTTAACATTGTGGCGGGTGCTGCTGGCTGCATCACCCACCGCAATGCAAAAAATGCATGTCATGCATTTCACTGCACTACGTGGCAGGCACCACGCGGTCTCTGCCACTTAATGTTGTGAGATGAAGGGGCTACCCCCCAGTGGACCAACATGCCACCCCAACACAAGGGGGGCTCGCAACGGGCCCCCGAAACCAATCCCCGCTAGCCTTTCAATGGCGGTTTCGCCACCACGGAAAGGCTAAACTCACCCTTCATCGTAATTTGGCGGACGGTGCCTGCTAGGCACTGCCACCATTTTAGAGCTACAGACCGCTACATCATGCAATCGGTACGAATGCCTCTGGCAGATCTGTGGCCGGCGGTCTTTGCGCCCGCCACTGTTGTGGTCGGATTTCCCCCACCTCTCTAATTTGGCAGGCGAGGAATCGTTGTTGGATGGCGGAGGGTTCGCCACCGCACGGCTGTCGATGGCAGGCCTTCCGCCATCGTAATCGGCCCTTCAGTCTAAGTTCAGAGAGACTTTTAAGGTCTGGCTAAAAACTAACAGTTCATTTCATTAACACTAAAAATATACTCAGAGAGGGGCTTCGGCTCTGGCTCCATCAGCTGTTGCTTGAATGTGTCATTCACATTTTTCATCACACCAGATAAATCATTCAGTCTCAATCAGTGGAGGCCAGTAATTTTACCAGGAAAGGGGGGCGGTGGCCACACACGCACACAGAAACCTCACTTACACCTATTCATTCACACATGCACACACACCCATTCACAACACTCACTAACAAATACACATACATTCATACAGGCATGCATCAACGAAAAAAAACACAACACTTAATTCAACAGCAGCTCTCTGACAGGAAAGCCTCAGAGGTCTCATGAGGGTTAAAACTGCTGCCTTACGTCAGCCAATGAGGGAAGGCAGCAGTTCCAATCTCGTCACAGAGTGGGATGGGGTCAAAGAGCCTGATGACCCCACCCCACTCTGTGATGAGGTGTAACTGATTGACACTCAGCCCTAGGCACATCAGGGCTTAAAACTGCAGAATGCAGGTCCAATGCACTCTGTGACGCTTCCCCTCATCACAAGGAGGAGGGCCTCAAGCCACTTTGCCAGGCTAAGGAGTTCACGCCCACACAGCTGTGAAATCCGCTGCCTAAAAACGTTCAGCTCAGGCAGCCAGCAAACTGTGCATTTAGCACATGTCTAGCTTCTGGCTGCATAAACCTGAACCAGAAGAGTGTCTGGCAGGGTGACCTTTGTTCAGCCTGACAGAAAATATTCATCCCTGGAAAAAGGTGGGAGGCATGGCCCATCAGCCCGTACAGATGGGCACCTGATCGTTTCACTGTTAGTTTCTGTCCATTAGATGATTTAGTTCACCTGCCTAAAAGGTGCATTCTATTTCACATCATGGATGGTGAAGGGAAGGTCATGGACTGTTCGGTAATTCCTGTCCTACAGAGCTTCTATAGCTGAAACTGATACTGTTTTTAATGTTTTTAATTAATTGACAAATGTAGTTGTTATGATTGTATGTTCGTCTTTTATGGCATGCATTGCAGAAATAAAGAAATATGATGATGATGATACTATAATACTACTTACTTTTCACCAATGATGATTTTTAACCTCAGTGTGGTGTCACCCAAATGTGAGATGATGTGAGGTTCCATACCTAATGTGCTTCATACACTTTGTACATGTATGTTATTATAACAATCACATTTGACAGTAAAGTCCTCTGAATGGTAAGGGAGTGTACCCATGCCAGGTTGTACTGTTGTCTGGATACTAATGCTGAATTTTTGTCAACGGCAAACACAGATCATGTGTGTGCGCCATGACATAGGCCTATCTCACAGATTGTGATCTTGTTGGACCAGGCGGAGCACCCAAAACGCTACCCTCATAGAAGACTACCCTCATGGAAGGCTACAGCCTTCACCAGGAGTTTTGCAGCATGAGAGCAGTGGTGGCAGCATAAAGTGTAGTGATCAGGGTCTTCAGTGTAAATATTGAGTTTGAAATGTCGACTTACACTAATATCGGGTTTTAAATATTGTGACACAGAAAAATCGACAGCAGGAATATCGTGGTCAAGAATATAGACTTTAAGGTAAGAAATATAGTTTTTAAAACTATATAGAAGTAATTAATATTGTTTCCAAAAATATAGTTGTTTAAAATATAGATTTTTTAAATAGTGTTATGTGGTTTAGTATATATTTTAAATGTATGTGATGTATTTTTTTATAAGTATTGTTTATGTTTTTTGATACAAGTGTTAAATTTTTAGTAGTTATTAATTTTATTTTAATGAAAATGTGTGTTTATTAGTTCTGTAGTGGGCTCTGGGTTTATAGGGAAATAGGGTGGGACATTTTATTTATGATAAATTAATGAAAATATTTATTTATTCATATTTTTTAATTGAGATTTTATAATGTTAATTGCGTTTTTATTTTTGGGGTAAATTTTAGGTGCTGGTTGTGAGGTTTATAGGGGTACAGGGTGGGAAGGAATTTATTTTTTATTAATTAATAATTGGTTGTTAATTAATATTAAGTAACTCATTAATTGACAATTAATTATGGCAATTGGGTATTTAAGTTTAGGTGTGGGTTGTGGGGTTTATTGGAGTAAAGCGTTTGAAGTAATTCATTTCTTAATTAATTAATAATTAGTTGTTAATTATTATTAATTAATACATTAACAATTAATTATGGTAATTGTGAAATGAATTTTAGGTGCGGGTTGTGGGGTTTAAAGGGGTGAAGAGTGGAAGTTTTGATCCTGATGTGTCATCTTTTTTGGCGGATCTTGCCGCTTGTCAGCTTGATCAACGGGTCTCTGGCCCCACGCATGTGGCCGGCCACCTATTAGACCCGTTTTTTACAAACATACCCTCGCTTGTGGTCCAACCTCCCGTTTTGATGGATTGGTCCGGCCACCATTTAGTCCCCATGTTGATTCATGACATCTTGCCAGTGCACAACTTAGTTAACACCTTTGCTCAAAAACGCCATTGGCATAAACTGAACTGGGAACTCTTTCAAAGGCATCTCGCTGCCACCTCTCCTATTGTTCCGGCGGATCTTAATGAGGCCCATGTGATTTTCTCCAACTGGATCACTCAGCCTTTAGATGGCCTTATTCCTGCCAAGCTGTCTAAGAATCGGCACATTAAATCTAATCCTTGATATATTGCTAAATTTGGCGTCTTACGCAAGATCTGTAAAGAAGCTGGAGAGAACCTGGCGACGGGACTTTGATCCTATGTCCAAGGCTCTCTATTGCGCGACCATCAAGCGATGCCATAGGGCCCTCCATGTTGAGCCTGCCGCATTCTACGCCGAGCGAATCAGCAGGAGCTCTATTCGAGCTAAGAGCATCTTTTCTATAGTCTTGGAGCTTAAAACACAAAAGAATGCTGCAAGCTCAGTGATTTCCTCCAACTCGCAATGTAACGAGCTGGCTAACTTTTTTGTCAGGAAGGTTGAGGACATTTATAAAAGCTTTCCTACGGTCCTTATAGGCCCCTCTGAGTCATCTTGTGACCTTACTGACAGGACTCTTGAGGTCTTCCCCCATCATGTGAGAGGTTTTATTGACACTTTGGGGCCCATTAGGATGTCGGGCGGATCGCCACCGCCAAATGGGTGGTGGCGATCCGCCCAACATCCTTTGCCGCCCGCCACCCATTTCCCCACCCCCCATATTATTATGGCAGGGGGACCGCGGCGGACGGGAAGACCGTCCACCGCTTTTCCGCCCCGGCCACAAGGCGACCGGGGCGGAAAATGTTTAATATGGTGGCAGTGTCTATTAGACATCGCCAGCCATATTAGGATGGGCTTTGGGGAATGCTTTTCCGTGGCGGCATTGCCGCCACGGAAAGGCATGTGGAGACTCCCAGCGGGGGCCCATTGTGGGCCCCCTGGGAATTTATACCCCTCCGCTATCCAACAATTTCCCTACTGTTGCACTCATTGGAGTGGGATAGTAATTTTTACCTCTGCCCTGTCCAACACTTTCCCTACTGTTGCATTCACTGGAGTGGAAATAGTACATTTTATCCCTCCGCTAGCCAACATTTTCCCTACTGTTGCACTCACAGGAGTAGGAATAGTAATTTATACCCCTCTGCTACCCAACACTTTCCCTACTGTTGCACTAATTCGAGTGGGAATAGTAATTTTTACCCCTCCGCTATCCAACACTTTCCCTTCTGTTGTACTCCCTGCAGTGGGAAATGTAAGTTTAAAGATTTTTAAATAGTTTGTTTTAATTTATAATAGAATGTGTTTTAACAGATGTTATGTTATTGGTACATGTGTGTGTGTATATATATATATATATATATATATATATATATATATATATATATATATCCAAATGCCAAGTTGCTCCAAAGGGTTGCCGGAGACCCCGTGGGAAGTGGCGTGAATGCCGGCAGAGCACGCCGGTAACCTTAATGACTTCGCTTCGTCTCACAAGTTTCTATAACACGCTCTCAGAATTCTTGGAAGCCGAAACATGTAGTAAGGTGTCAATAAACACCCTTGGACTCTGCTGATTTCTGGCGTTTTTTGGAATTCTGAGAGCGTGTTATAGAAACTTGTGAGACGAAGCGAAGTCATATATATATATATATATATATATATATATATATATATATATATATATATATATATATCAATAACACAAAATCGATTTATATATTTATATTTATTTGGTGTATTTTTATATAGTTTGAAAATTATAAAATACATTAATACATTAACATTATTAGTTTAATAATTGCTTTAAAGTAAATAAATATATATGTTAATTATATATGTGTTTTCATTTTTAAAATTAAGTGTATTTGTTAAAATCTATATTAAATCTAATAAATGTTTTTAATTTAATTTTATTCTTTCATATATTTAATATTTATCAATGCATTTTATATATCTATAGAAAAATATATTTTGTACAACTATATTTATGACATTGATTATTTTTCTTGATATTTTTGTACTTACTATTATGAGTAAAGGATGTAGATATTTTTCACATCGAAATTTTAGTCACAATATTTTTGTTTGGGTGTCGATATTTTGTCAGTGTACCGGTGATCAGCAGTAGCGAACAGGACCTTTTGAGGCTGTGTCACTGGAGTGAGTCCTACAGGCTCACTCAATGTTTTAAAAGTTCCAGTGGTGTGTGCTTAGCTCACCCTTGGCCTACATCAGGTAAGAGCGCTAAGCAGCACAGGAGTCAGTGGCGTAACACAGGACCCCGGAGCCCCCCAGTGCAATCGGGCCCCCAAGCTCCAGGGGGCCCCCTCAGCACAGTACTCTAGCAGGAGAGCTCCCAATTTAGTTCATAGGGGGCCCCTCTACGTACATTGTAGGGGGGTCCCCTAAAGTTTTGCTACGCCAGTGGCAGGAGTAGTGACTCTGCATTGGTTGTATGTATCCTGGGAAGGGTACAGTATAAGGATGGAGCAGTACTATGCAGTGCATGTGTGGGTATTGCATGTACTGGGTGTATGTAAGCCTGAAATGAGTACATTACTTGAGAGATGTAGTGCTTTGCAGTGCGTGTGCAGGGAAAGTATATGTGGGGTGTATGTATGCTTGTGTAGAGTACAATGCATGAATGGTGAAGTGTTGTGCAGCCTATACGTAGTGAGTGTGTGTGCTGGCAGTGTGTGTCTATAAACAGCACACCCTGGTTAAATGTAGAAAAGCTTTAGTGGTGACCAGTGCACGCAGACAGAGTGTGTGTGCTCAATTCATGTGTTCATGTAAGGGCACAATGCATAGAGGAACAGTTCTGGACAGAGAGTGCTCTGTGGATGTGCATTGAGTAAGTGTGTCTGCAATGGAACATCAAAAAACACAAAATGATGGACGGAATGTTGCACAATGGCAAAACATTCACCCCCAGTCACAGACATGGCTTGGCGGTTCAGGCTGGACTGTTCCCATGAGGCACAGGGTCAGACTGATTTGCATCTGGCCATGTCTGAACTGGGGTGTAATAGTGAGCTAAAGAATGGTGATGGATTAAACCCAGATCAGGTGACTAGGGGCTGAGGTTTTGATTTGCTCAAACGCTCCGTCCATCATCCCCTTTTTTTGTATCGCTCTGCAATGGAACATTACATGGAGGACCCTGGGTTCCATTTTTGGAAGCCTGGCTCTGCCTGGTGAAGACTTGAGGAGGATAGGAATCCCCCAGACAGATTTGTGTACTGCTCCATTCCTGTGAGCTGGGTGGGGACACACTGGAGGGAAAAGGAAGAGACTCCATTATTACATACTTCAAAAGACTGCTCTTTGATTCAGTAACAGAACACAAAGAAGGGGCCTGGACAGATTTCAGGAAGGGACATGGGGCTGATAAGGGAATCATAAAGAGTAGAGCTGGGGTCTGGGATTAACCTTTTATTGCACATATCACTATGGCTAACATTCAGAGGGCCCATTATGATGTCGGCCCGACAACTTTCCTCGCCCGTCCTTCAATTAACCCCGCCATATTACAATGGCGGGGGTACAGTGGTAGACAGAAAGACTGGCCGCCGCTTTACTGCAGGCAGGCAATTGTTACGATTGCCTGCCGTGCGGTCCTGGCCCATAATATGGTGGCGACACTTAGCAGGCACCACCCGCCATATTATGATGTGGGCGGATTAGGGCCTTTCCATGGCAGCGATGCCGCCATGGAAAGACATGCGGTCTTTTGTATTGGGGGCCCATTGCGGACTCCCGGGGTGTTGGGGGCTTGGAGGTGCACTTGGGGGGTACCCATGGATCCCCCTACATTGGCAGGCACAAGGTGGCAGGCACCGCGTGGTGCCTGTCACATTGTGCATGTCAATGCACAACATGCCACTTTTACATTGCGGCAGGTGCTGCTTGCAGCACCGCCCACCTCAATGCAAAAGATGTGGGATGCGACACCAGGGTGGCAGTCGCATCCTAATTGCCCCCGCTGGACCGCCACACCTCTGGTGGTCGGTCACGTTTTTCATGACGGTGGCGGGTTGACGGACATCCTAATGGGGCCCCAGGTGTCAACGGTTGTCACTCCCATGAATTGCGTTGTAGATAATCAGTCATGCTGTGACATACATCTTTCATTAAAAAAGAAGAGAAGGAGAAGTGCCCACTTCAAATGAAGCAGAGCCCAGACACAAAGCTGCAAAGACCCAGCCTCTAAATCCCATTTGGTGTATGGGAAAGGACTATAAGAAGGGAAGGTTGAGTCTCCTAAATTGTGTCAACTGCCAAATAGCCAGATAGAGTGTGTAAGAAGGGGACGCTCTGAAAGACTTCTGCCTGTGACCAGAACTGGGGGCCAAGGCCTAAAAGTCTCCCTGCTGGGTAAGGGGGGAGCACCCAGGGAATCCCAGGGAAACCAACCACCTGCCCTCTAGCCAGTACCTGCCTGCTTGCCAAGACCAGTGTGCCTTGTGAGGAAGAGGAAAGCGTTGAATGGTGCAAGGTCCAGTGGGGAGCCCTATTGCGAGGACTTCCTAAGCTAGGTGTGAGAATTGGTCTGCGCACTAATGTGGCCATCATCCACATGCAGGATTGTTTTCTGCAACCCCGATTGCAAGGAGAATGTCACCATAGGCTTAGTCATATTCCTAGACCGTGCAGGTATTGCTACTGCGAGGAAACTGCCTGTGGCTCACTACTGAGGAATGCTGGCGATGCTGTGGACCATGTTGCACCCTCGCTGGCTCCAGCCGGGAGCTGAAGAAAGGATTCCTTTGCCCACGTTGAGCAAAGTCAATTTACAGTGTCTTCGTGAGCAGAGAGCTACTCCTATAATTGAGAGACCTGCAGCAGACAGAGACAGAGCTTGTGCCACCGGGTGCTGTCTGTGGGCAATGAACAACTCAACATCTTAAAACTGAGCAGGACTCGTGAATGAGCGTTGAAGGTGCTGCTGCATCATTGAACTCTTTCATGCTGCAAGAGTGGGTAAGACGTGAACTGGGCCAGTTGGGCCTTGGGGCACTTGCTGCTAACGGTACTGCAGCACCATAGAGTATCTTGACTAAATTCCTAGAGAGTCAAAGGGAGAACTCTTGAGTTTGCATTCCCTAATATGGACACCAGTGAATGGGAATAATCCAGAACACGTTACATGAAGGAGGTTTAGACAGTGATTCGCCTGACAGCTATTAGAGCCCAACCTCAAGGGGGATTGTGTTGTTGCTTTTGAATGTTGTACTTCATTGCATGTGTAGAATTAGAAATAAAATCCTGTTTTCTGGTGAGTATTTGGTGGGACATTGTTTCACTGTTTGTACTGTTTGCACTTTGAGATATGAGATGTGTTCACTGACCTATATCTACATCATCTCCTCCTCCCCCCCCAAGGAAGCCTTGCCGGCAGCTACCATTGAGAGTTAAGTACAAAAGGGGTGCTTGGCCCAGTTGAGCAGGATCCATAGTAGGTCGGGTCCCAGGACACCAGGAATAAAAGGCCTCAACCACCATGGTTTGGCCAGTAACCTCTGCATGCCCAGTGGCCCTCTGAAAGGTGTTCTAACAGATATCTAAAACAAAGAGCTTTATACCAGACTAGGGTCTAGGATTTATGCAACACCACCACAGAGATTTGAGCTGTTGTATTTCATTCATTCATTGCTATTTTTTTGGGTTTCAAATTAGTTATCCTGTGTTGTGCACCACACATTTTATCTGAATCACTCTAGTAAGCGTATCCTTATTCTGAAGTTGGCATTCCAAAGCAAGGATTTAGGAAAGTAGTAGATTTAGCTGTTGCTGGCAATAAATGTAACATATTTGCAAGGCCTTTTCACATTCTTCTCACTAGAAGCAAGGCCGGACTGACCGTACCAGGCATCAGGCGTTTCCCCTGGGAGGCTAGAGGTGGAGGGGAGCTCCTGTTACTGGAGGCTGATTTTATAGCAGTGCAGCAGTTTTAAAAGCACGCGGGAGTTCCTTGTATAGCTAACAGTTCCCAGGCAACAATAAAAGTGCCATGTTAACTGTGGTGATTAATGTACCTGCTGGAGAGAGATCTGAGTTTTGTCCAGCTGCAGCTTTGACTCATCTAAGGTAGTGCAGAGGGTCAATATGCCTTCTGCACAGAGTGTGTACTATGCAGACCAGAACATAACATTTTATGTGCATAGCTCAGTAGATTAATGCTTTTGTCACAGATATCGTTTTGTTAATATGCAGTTCATAAGTTACAATCGTAATGCAGTTTAGAAAGTGATGTTTTTTGGTCCCAGTCTTTCATTATACTATTCTTGCTAAAAAGGATTTGTTTGGGTAGAATTACATTCTTATTAATAAAGTAAACCCTAACCACTGTGGTATGTTCTGAATCCTGAGTTTGTGCTTCCCGAGACCACTGTTAGAAAATGCCTACCAATATGGATGACATGTGACTCCTACACCTTGTAGTCCCCTTTGATTACGTAACATTTTCTATGCACTGATTTACACAAGTATGATTCATTGTCTCCATATGTGTATGTGATGTAAAATGCCCTGACACCCTACACTGTTATGAGAGGCACTATAAAACAAATTAAATGCATGTGAGAGAGGGGCTCCAGAGAGATGAGAGGCACTGTTGGAGGGTGATAATGAAGGAATAATTGAAGAGCCCCAATAAAGATTTCTGTATCCTGGTGCACTGTCAGATCATCGTTTACTATGCGTTAAAACTAACACAATTAAATATATAATGTGCAGTAGAATGCACAATTTTTTCTCAAATGCTCTTGGGGATAACCCCCAAGCTCTCTTCTAGTGGTCAAACTCACTCTCTACGCTTGGTTTGCACCGAATGGGAGCTGGTCTGACAACATTTGTCAGGGCTGTTTGGATTCCCAGTCCGGCCCTGAAAACAGGAACCTGGCCCCTGTCCATTAGCATCTATCTCTGTTTTTATCATATTTTGCCCTTCCCATTCACTTGCATTACAAAAAAGTGTATACATGTACACCAAAATGTATAGATGTTAGCTTTACATGCTTCAACAGACTGGAGGCGAAACTTTGGTTAATTGATTAGGAATTTGCCTTGCTTATTTTGCAATGCTTCTTGGCTATTTTAAATTAAACATGTTAGACTTCTATGCACTATCCTGAATATCTCGGTTTTCTTTAATAGTAGGGAGGTTGAGCAGTCACCGGCTTTTCAGGAAGAGAGAGTGGGGGTGTTCCAGCTCAGACTACAGCCACCAACAACTCAAAACCTGAGTGCCCAAGCCAGTGCTTATCTTTTCCAGACACAAAAACACTGTACTACTCAGTGTCCCTGGGCACTACTTGACAGATGCTGCACCCTCTCTACTCCATCACTGTCCACAATGTCCCCAGGCTCTCTCCCTGATTTTGGGTGTTCTCTCTATGTCTAGGGACGACACACAGGAGAAACATGGATTAAGCACAGGTTGAGTATGTGTGCTCCTTATTAGGTAAACAGGCAAATCAGTGCTCTCTGGGTCCCACCTGAGGAGTAGTGGCATGGTGGTGGGCAGTTTTGCACTACCTCTTGACTTGGGCACTGGACTGCCTTGGCAGCACACTGCCATTGATTATTTGATGTGGAAGCAGGAAACAGTAGTCCAAGATAGTGAGGACCTGCTTGGACTGACTGGTGAATTTCATTCCTTAGGTCTCTGAAGTTGGGGCAAATCGGGGGGGGGGGGGCAGCTGGGCCAAGGACGATGCCCCCAATAGGGTCTTTCAAAGGTTGGCACATGCAGCTGATCACAGGCTGATTATACTTCGGCAGTTGCAGCCCTGCATGGGAGACAATCTCACCTTTAACACTTGCAGCCCCACACAGGCCGATCTCAACTTTTCCAGTTACATCCCCACATGAGCTGATCACAAGAGCACCAACTGGGCCTCAGTAATCACATCATCACAGAGTTGCTTTTGCCACCTGCAAACATTGAGAGAGTATGAGAGATCCTCTGCCGCTTGGATCCTCCCAGATGACACTCCAGCAGTCTGCTATTCTGGGTACCCTACAGCTACCAGGGACATAGTGCACCCCACTCCTTCCTAAGCAGGTTAAGAAGCCTCTTTCCCTCTCTCAGCAGGCAGGCAGATCAACAGGCTTCTTGGAGCTTCTTGGCAGGTACACAGCTTCTCCAGCAAGAGTTCCAGACTTCAGATGATTTCTCCTAAATATCCCCTCACCGCTGGGAGACCGGCTGTCAGGCATATACCAGCTCTGGGTGCACATCATCTCTCTGAATACTCTGCAAACTACTCTCCTCCCCGTCCACAGAGGATTTGGAACTGGATCCACAAAGTGTGGTAGCGGGTCCTACTTTTATACATAACTAGCAAACAGGGGATGTAGAGCCACTGACTAAAACTTTAAAATGAGTTGAGTGTAGTTCCGTTTTAAGTGTCCTTTCCAGGCTTTTTCCAGACAAAGGGCAGGTAAGCGTATAGAAATAGAACTTTACACCAGTTTCGTGGTATCACCCCTCATCAGCTAGGCTAGCTTGAATCCAGCAATGCAAACTGTTGGACTTGGCCCTTAAGGCAGGTTCACCCCTAATCTTTTTGCTTTTAATCTGTGATCTATGTGGATGATTTTCTGGTCTGTGCGCACTTTTTCCCTGTGTCCCAGAGTAAAGTGCGTGCATGTAGTTAGGATGTCCTGCTCTCCCATAGGAATGCATGGGGAATGTCTGTGTCCCTGGTAGTTCCTGATGCGTGAGGAGTGCATGCTCGAATTTGGTTTGTGCGAGCTCGAGAGAATGAATGCTTCGCAATGGTGTATGTGGCATGTGTGTGTCATGTGTAGAAATGCCACTTCTAGGACTTGGCATATTAATGTAAAATATGCCTGCCGTGTGATTGGCTGGAGCTGGCTGGTGAGCCTGGCTCCAGGAAGGCTGGATGGGTCTGCCCGGTGGTGAGTGTGAGATTAGCATGTTGATGGCTTGGGAGGAGTGCACCTGGTCCCTGATGGGCCTGGACTTTCCCCACACAATGCTGGCTCCACCCCCTGTAGTGCGACTGATGTCCCTAGCCCTGCCAGTGAATGAAATGGGTGGTTGAGCTATCAAGGGTACTTCAAAACCAGCTGCAACTGGTTTCTCCCCCACCCTGCACCATGAGACAAAGGGTTTTACAGTATAAAAAGGGGCTGTGTCCCCATACAATTTTGTTCCGGTTTTGATCCTTGCCAGAGGGGGCTGCTGCTGCTGCTTGGGCCAGAAGGACCGCCACTTGGCTTGTCTCCCTGCCTGGAGACCCAGTGAGCTGGCTCTGGCCCTGCCTTGCCCCCCCTGCCTGCCTCCAGACCTTGCTGGAGCTTTGCTGTTGCCTGGGAGCCCTGTTCTCTTGTCCCAGCGCTGGGAGCGCTTTGTTTTCTGCCCTTTAGCGCTGTGAGCGCTTTTCCCTGCCCAGAAGCGCTTGGGGGCGCTGTGGATTGCCTCTAGCGCTAGAGAGCGCTTTATTTTACTTAGTGCGCTTGGAAGCGCTTTTGTTGCCCAGCCGGTGCCCACCCGGCATTTGCTGAGTTCTGCTGTGCTCATTATCTCTTTATGAGTGCCCTCCTCGCTTTATCCTACTTTGCGCTTGAGAGCGCTCTTGTTACCGAGCCGGTGCCCACCCGGCATTCGCTTCTGTGTCCCCCGCCGGGCCGCCGCGCTGCCCGCGACGACCCGGAAGTGATTGGCAGGTCGGCCAATCGCTGCGCGGCCTGAGAGAGGTGGCCGGAAGTCCCGCCCCGCAACCAGGCAGCGAGGAGAGAGGCGCCGCCAGCGAGGCTCCGAGGAAGAGGAGCCCTGCAAGGAGACCCGCAGAGAGTGCTTCCCCGCCCCGCAGGCCCAGCGAGACCCGATGAGTGCGGGGACGGGGTCCCTTGAGTTTATTTAAGAACGGTCCCGGTTGGCAGCGGACCGCTCCAACGACCCTTGGCATTTGTTCCCAGTCCCCGTGAGGGACTCCCTCGATCTTTGAGCCCCGAGAGGCTCCTTGTCCACCTGTGTTCTTGAGCCCACGAGGCTCCAACGTTGCCCTAACTTTCCCTGCACCAGTTGCCCAGCACTTTGTGGGCAACTGCTACGTTTAGGCTTTGTGTTCCTGGCTGCCTGCGCAGCCTTCCCTGACATTGAGACTCAGGGCATTCAGCCCCTTGCGAGGCCAGTTGGCCTGAGGGACAAATTCTAGTCTTGTGCTACATACACCCTGCGCATTGTAAGTTACTTGCTGATGTGATTCTTGCGCAAATGTTCTAACCTGCACCTCTGAATGTGTTTAATGCCTCATGTGCAATTGTTTATGTCCCATTACCTTTGCTAAAAGTGACTTGCTTAGGTATTTTATGTTTATCCCCTTTGCTAAATGTGACCTGCTTAGAGGATTGTTGATGTCCCATTACCTTTGCTAAAAGTGACCTGCTTAGGTATTTTATGTTTATCCCCTTTGCTAAATGTGACCTGCTTAGAGGATTGTTGATGTCCCATTACCTTTGCTAAAAGTGACCTGCTTAGGTATTTTATGTTTATCTCCTTAGCTAAATGTGACCTGCTTATGTGATTGTTTAGGTTTCCTTCCCTTTGCTAAAAGTGACCTGCTTAGGTGATGGTATTCCTTCCTTAGGTCCTGATGATAAGGTCCTAGTTCCTTGCATGATTTCCTACAGTGTTAGGGTTGCGTAGGAGGTATTTACTCTCTACCAGTGATTACTGGTTGTGTGCTACATGTACTATTTTGGTGCTAATCATTATATGTTTATGTGCTAAGTGTATACCTACAAGTATTATTTCTAACAAGTGCCTACCCCTGACTGTGGTCCATGTGGCCCTGTCCTGTACATACTCCCTTGTAAATTCTGCCCGTGCCTCTGGCACATTGTAAAGTTTGTGTGTTATCTAATGTGTTTTTACTATAATACAAAGGCTATTTTTTATATAACCTTGTGTGGAGTTTCCTTTGTGGTGGGCCTTGGGTGTTGTTGCTGGGGTGGGTGCGCAAATACTTAACTCATACCGCCTCCAAGTTTAGCCTTGCTGCTCGCGCCACGTTACCTAGAGGGTGAGCAGGGGTTATCTTGGCGTGTAACTCCCTTGCCCTGACTTAGGAGTGGTGGTCTCTGACTGACTTTGGCGTGAGCCCTGGCCAGCCAGGGATCCCGTTTCGAACACAAACACAAACATTCACCCCTTTACAAAGATCTGGGTTTAATCCATCATTTTTTTCCTCACCACTCAGGAGCGGCACGTGCAGTAAGAGAGGTGGGCGGTGGGGCTGGGTTGGGGGAGATTCGACAGACATCCACAAGGAAAAATTAAATGAATAATATATTTTTCCTCGTCATCTGTCTAATTCCCCCCCCAACCCTCCCCTGGCCTCACCGTTCATACCTGCATGGGCCGCAGCTTTCACCACGCCCCCCAGAACCAGTCCCAGGATGCTTGCTTTTGGTCCAGGGAGGACCTGGCTTGGCAGTTTGGCCTGAACTGTTCCCATGAGGAGCAGAGTTAAGACTGATTTGCATATGGCTAGGTCCAAACTGGGATGGAGTGGTGAGTTAAAAAACTATGGATTAAACCCAGATCTTTGTTACTGGGGTTGAATGTTTGCATTGTTCAGTATTCCATCCAACATTTGTTCT
Organism: Lissotriton vulgaris; assembly: GCF_964263255.1. Classification (NCBI taxonomy): domain Eukaryota; kingdom Metazoa; phylum Chordata; class Amphibia; order Caudata; family Salamandridae; genus Lissotriton; species Lissotriton vulgaris. The sequence continues at coordinate 411,571,096 of NC_141699.1, read as the reverse complement.
TTTTGATTTTGTCGCCCAAAAAAAGTTTAATGCACCCTCCCCATTTGAATAATGGCCAATTCTAGACATCTCAACCACATTGACAACATGCAATGGCTAAGCAAAAACTCATGGCTTCAATGTGCTAATGATTGCCAACAAAGGTTTGCACAAATGCTCACTTTCTATATCTGTGCCCAGTTTTTTAAATCTGCAAGCTTTTGGTGCTGTTATTTTCGATTCCCTAAGCTTTCAGTCCAGCGGCCAAGCAGAGACAGAAATCTGGGGACTAAAAAGATAGGGCACAGACGCAAGGGGCATGGAAAGAGGAACATTGCACAGAAAGAAGGCACACATAGGCAATGTTGTTTTGTTACTTTCGAATGCTTGCAAGTGCTGGTACATTAAAGCCAGACCTATTGGTTGTGTCCATTATGGTCCTAGTGGGCTAGACTAGTCATATCCTGCAGCCAGGTCTCAATTTGCAGTTTATTAATAGATTCCTAATTTCTAAGAACAATGGTTAAGGCCGGCATAAAACTTTGTGGTAACCATAATTTTTAATTTTCGGTGCCCAACATTTCCAAAATAATATCTTTGGCTGGAATATGCAGTTGTAAATGTAAAATTCATACATAAGATCATGTTTATACTGGTGTTAATTTATTTCTGCTGATTGTGTGCCATTTAATACTTCCAAAACATATATAGATTGCCTGTAGTTTGTGACATCAATCATTTATCCATTTTTAACAGACCTTGGGGCCAATTTAGACTTCAACAGTGCTTAATTTGTGTTGGTGGTTTCCTCTGCTCGGCACCTGTACTTATTTGTCAGCTCCGGCTCTAGTGACAGTCCACCACATGGTGGCACTGTATTTTTAGTTTGAGATGAGCACAACAAAAGTGTTTATTAAGTCAATATACATTTACAATTAATAATGCCAGCCTCTCATGCCATTACTATAGCTTTGTGTGGCCTGAAATACTCTGAATTGTCGCACTTGTGGAAATGTGATAGTTAGGTGTCATGTTGGTACTGTCATTGGTAGCACAGGCACGGTATGGGTGGTGCAGGCTGCAGTGGCCTTTCGAGAAGATCCCTGGTAACAGAGTATAGTAATTAGTTTGTCGACCATTGGAAAAGTGTGTCAGCGGGGGAGAAGGAGTAGTCTCCGTCGCTGATACTTACATTCCGCCTGACTCTAAATGAGGTGTGCAGAACTTCAGCATGGCAGAGGGTACTCCTGCGCTCTTTGCCAAACTTTAAATCAGGCCCGTAGTATTTCCATTTTGGGTAGTGTGCACTAGATTCTTTCAATAGGTTTTTATTGTGTCAGAACAACTTGGTATTTTTCTGGATCAGACCCAAGCTCTGGACGCATCCCAATTTGGCTTCAGGAGTGGTCATAGTACCGAATCAGCACTCATAAAGACCACCGATGAGATTAGGAAAGCAGTGGACTAGGGCGGTAATGCCGCCTTGATCCTACTGGACTTATCTGCGGCCTTTGATATGGTCCATCATGATCTGTTGATGGACCGTCTAAGGGCATGTGGATTACGCAATAAGGCGTGGAAGCTTGTACAGTCTTTTCTAAATGATAGAGTACAAGTGGTCTCCATGGGTGTATTTCAATCTAAGCCGTTTGTGTTGCCCTGTGGTGGTCCACAGGGATCATCATTGAGCCCAACCTTATTTAATGTGTACGTCTCCTCAATGGCGCCGATTATTAACAACCTGGGCTTCGACCTCACGTCTTATGCAGACAACACACAGATTGTAGTGTCCCCTCTGCCAGGACAGGAAGCAGGCATGAACTGGCGCTTTCGTAATTGTATGGAAGTAGTCGGGGATTGGATGGCAAAAAACTGTCTGAGGTTGAACTATAATAAAACTGAGGTCATTCTCTTTGGGAATAATACTAATTTCTGGAGTCCAACCTGGTGGCCATCATGGGGACCCTTCCCATACCAGTGGAAACAGTAAAGAATCTTGGCGTCTTATTAGATGACAAACTAAGTATGAGTGCTCAAGTTATTGCGGTATCATCCTCCATGGCATTGTTTTAAAAACAGTCAAAAAAATATTTCCATATCTACCATCTGGAAGTAAGTTACTGCACTTGCAATGTCAAAGATTGATTACTGCAATGGCTTGTACCTGAATATGCAGGAAAGATGTATAAATAAATTGCAAAGATTACAAAATTCTGACAGGGGTGCCCAAATTTACATTGGTTATAAGTGGTTTAGGGAAACTACACTGGCTCCCTGTAAAGAAGCTAGTACTGTTCAAAGCCTTATGTATAGTGCATAAGGCACTGTAACTCAAAGGACCTGAATTCTTTCAAAAACACTTTTCGTGGTACTCACCTAGTAGAAACCTACGCTCATCAGGTGCCAAACTGGTTGTTGTTCCATCTACAAAAAAAGTCTCTTGGGGTGGACGGAGATTCATCTATGGAGCAGCCAAGGCTTGGAATAATCTCCCTCTACATCTTAGAGGGACCAGTGATCTGTTGGCCTTTAGAAAGGCATTGAAAACATGGTTGTTTTCAAATTAGACAGCATTTTAGCTGACTCAGGCTGTGGCTGTAAGGAGAAATAAGGAGCGCCAGGACACCTCAGGGTGACCGTTTGCTCTTTATAAATGATTTAACATAACATAACATAACAGAACTGTATTTAGAACAATACTAATTTTGTGTATGTTTTGTCAGTATCTGGACTATTTTTTGTCAGAGATGTCACAGTCCAGTTCTGCTTGCCAGTCACTGTAATATTTCGAAAGTTTGTGTATGTTATAATTTTTCAATAATATATTTGTATTTGAGCTTGCTATTTCCTAAACATGTTTGTATGGACTCAAAACAAAGCTTTAACTAGAGAGGTAATTCTAGTATAAGAATGTGATTTCTCAACTACCCAAATGTTAAGACTTTGTCATAAATTTAGATGATTCCAACTTTCCAATTTTATGGGAGAAATGGTATCCAATTTTCAATGCCTAATAAAATAGCCATGTGCTCTCCAATGACATAACTTGTTATGGTGTGACTATGTGTAAATGTGTAACCTATCAAGGATTTTCAATAAAATGTGTTGATAACCTCGTCGAGCTCCGGTCCTTCCTTGAAAGTTTGGGGGGATACGTCAAGTGGGGGCCGAGATAAAAGGGGGGTCCCAAAACGCGTTTTCCCCATGTTAATTTCCATAGGGCGGTCGATTTCACTTTTAGCCCGAACGGCCTGACCATGTCATGAGTGATGTAATATGTGATGTCATCAGCAGTGCATTGCACGCGCAATTTATAGTGAGTCCGACTAACTATAACGTGGGAATTTCAATGGTTTTATATCAGTAAAATTTCCAGCTAACTATAACTGGTGTGAAACCTATGGTTTTTTCAGTGAATATATATATATATATATATATATATATATATATATACATACACATACACATACACAAACACACACACACACACCACATATATATATATATGGTTCCGCTCCTGCTAACGAATTAGCCGGGACTTCAAGGCTGGTGCAGTCTAGGAGAGACGAGGAGGCACCAGCTGTGCTATATTCAGGTGACTTTGGACCGCAATATTCCATCTACCCCCGTTGCTGCAGAAGACCAGCCCACAGCATTCTGGGACATGCAGTACTGACGCACTGGGCATCCTGCATGTGCTCAACTTTACAGCAAGTTCTACCTTACGCTGTTCGGGTGGCGGAGCCTGTTGTCACTTGGCAGGAGGGGAATTGGTATTTTAACCAGTGAAAACGCCTGCATCCTGCTACAACCATCTGGCGCTGAAGAGGCTAAACAACAAGCCGAAATGCATCCGCCCTATTCTTGGTTGTGCTGGCATTCAAGGAACCCCCTCTGTCTCCCCTTTGTGGCCTCTGTTTCTTGCCCTTGGAAAAACTCACTGACATATATATATATACATCACGGCGAACAAAATCACGACGCACGACATCACGCGCATGACTTCACACATGGCATCACAGGAATTGAAATCATAGAAGAGGCATCACAAGCCACAACTTTACAGGAAGTGGCATCACAAGAAGTTACATCAGATCTAAAGCCCTCACATATATATTTAGCAGGTCTATCATGTGTACGTTTGAGTGCATTACGAGGATAATAGCACAGTAAGCTATGGAAGATGATATGTGACTTTTACACCTTGCAATCCCGCAGTTTTATGTAATACATCCTATACATTCATTTACAAACTTATATAATTTATTGTACATGTAATATGCATGTGTTGATGTAAAGCGCTCTGACACCCTGCATTGGAATGAGTAGGGCTATACAAGAAAAAATAGTGGTACATAAATTATTTCAACGCCTCCTCAGGGGAAGTAAGCTCTATATAAATGCAATTTGCTTGTGTAAATATTGGGAAAGACCAACACATCTGATATTCTTACAGTGCTTGCATATCTCCTGAACAGAGACTAAACAAAGTGAAAAGATGCCTCTCTTAAGTGTGTGTGAAGTGCTAACAGGTTATGAGCCTTTGTTTCCCCTCCGCTTCATTAGCATCAGGGGTGAGGCTCCTGACTGTTCCCAGCCAAGAGAATCAAACAAGCGGGGGCCTGGTGACCCCTCAAATTCGGCCTTTGTTATGGGCCCAGCAGGAGTCTTAAATAAGAAAACCCGTCCGAGACTGCACGTTGTTGCTTTGCAGATGCAAAGCAGACAACTTGCAGGCGCTGCTGAAAGTGTCCCGGTGTTTGGAAATTACACCGGGACAAGTTCAGCACCTTATTCAGTGGGGCCCAAATTCTTGGCAGGGTGGACGTGGTTCATCCGGTGAAAAAAGTGGGTGGACGCCATCTACCCATGTGTACCCCGACTTGTGCCCTGTGTGTATATAGATACATACACATATATATATGTATATAGATAAATATATATATATATATATATATATATATATTCACTGAAAAAACCATAGGTTTCACACCAGTTATAGTTAGGAATTAGCATTTAAAAAACCTATTAAATTCACTGAAAAAAAACATAGGTTTCACACCAGTTATAGTTAGGAATTAGCATTTAAAAAACCTATTAAATTCACTGAAAAAACATAGGTTTCACACCAGTTATAGTTAGCTGGAAATTTTACTGACATAAAACCATTGAAATTCCCATGTTATCGTTAGTTGGACTCACTATAATTTGCGCGCCTGCAATGCACTGCTGATGACGTCACATATTACATCCACAGCACCAATCACAACACCCAATACTGCGTTGGAAAGGGCAGTTGCAGCAGAAGGACATAGGCTATGCAGACGCCCACCATATACATTTAAAAGGTAAAAGAACCGTGCCAGCAAAGTAGTCCCTTGTGGGCGTGTCTGCTTTGTGCTGTGGGTGTGTGCTGGGGGCGTGACAAACGCTGGGGGCGTGTGGTACGTTCCGCCCTTCATGCCATGTCTCATATTGTGTGCTAATCCCACACTGCTCACTTTAAATACCCCTGCACCCCTTGATCATAACCCACCCTTACTCCTTAAAATACCCCAACACCCTTAAACACTAACCCATATTAACCCTATAAATATACCCTGTACCCCAAAACCCAAACCTATCCCTAAACCCTAAAAATACCCCTGTACCCCAAAACCCAAACCTAGCCCTGAACCCTATAAATACCCCTGTACCTCAAAACCCAAACCTACCCCTGAAACCTAAAAATACCCCTGTACCCCAAAACCCAAACCTAGCCCTGAACCCTAAAAATACCACTGTACCCCAAAACCCAAACCTACCCCTGAACCCTAAAATACCCCTGTACCCCAAAACCCAAACCTAGCCCTGAACCCTTAAAATACCCCTGTACCCCAAAACCCAAGACTACCCCTGAACCCTAAAAATACCCCTGTACCCCAAAACCCAAACCTAGCCCTGAACCCTGAAAATAACCCTGTACCCCAAAACCCAAACCTATCCCTGAACCCTAAAATATCCCTGTATCCCAAAACCCAAACCTAGCCCTGAACCCTAAAAATACCCCTGTACCCCCAAACCCAAACCTAGCCCTGAACCCTTAAAATACCCCTGTACCCCAAAACCCAAACCTACCCCTGGCCCCTAAAAATACCCCTCTACCCCAAAACCCAAACCTAGCCCTGAACCCTAAAAATACCCCTGTACCCCAAAACCCATACCTATCCCTAAACCCTAAAACTACCCCTGTACCCCATAGCCCAAAACTATATCTGCACCCTTAAAATACCCAAACACCTCAAAACATATACCTCAGTACCCCAAAACATATACCCCTATACCCATACTTGCCTTATCCAAACATTTTTTTAAAACATGCTTTTACCATTCATGCATTTACAACAAATTTTGTTGGAAATGTATGCGGGGTAAAAGCATGCATGCGTTATAATGGCATTGCGGAGTCATGGTACTTTCGTAATGAAAGTATGCGGAGCGATGGTATGCTGAAAGAAAGTTGCGGAATAATGGGTGTTTACCCTCCCCCCGGTAAGTACATTGGTGGCACGGCGGCCCACATCTCCAGCAACATACTTATATTTTTTCACCACCCATTTGAAAAATGCACAGGTCTCTCTCATTGATGGCCAGCACCGACATACACAGCTTCCGCCACAAGTTCTAGAATTGCGAACTTTAGAACTGGGGAGCTACGTTCAAATCTCGGCATCAGCTCAACATCTTGTGATTCCAGGCAAATCGCTTTGTCTCCCCGTGCCTACCACAAATGAATGTGTTCTTCTGTAATGTAAATTGTGCTCATGCCATGTTGTCGAGTTTGCGCTATATAATATATAATATTGCAAGGAAAAATAAAGTAGGGGAACTCGAGTTCACACACTACTGAACACCCACGCTTAAGTGCATCAGCAGTGCACTGTGAATCGGAGCGTTTCACAGGCCTGTCACAGATAAGAAATGCTATCAAAACGAAATCCTACAAAACAATATACTACTGGCCGGCAGCAATTCATACCCGGAAAGTCGGGACGGGCTGCTAGTATATATATATATATATATATATATATATATATATATAGTTCCACACATACCGTTATGCCTGTCACGTAATTAGGAGAGCACTCGCAGGTCCTTTGAAAAAGTTATTTATTAGTGCACAGATCCCCCCGCACTGACAGATGCGTTTCGGCAATCTGCCTTCCTCCATGTCAGTTTCCCCAAGTGCTTGACACAATTTTAAAATGTAAGACGTGATTAGAAAAAAGAAAAAAGTAAAAATCAAAGACGGACTTGTATAGTTTCTGTCTAATGCAGGATACATGGCAGCCATCTTAGAACCTGTTCCAGAGTTCATATGAGTTCATATGGAATCAGCAGTACTTTCAAGTTGTAAATCAATATGTACAAGAGAAAAATATATACAATGTATACACATTTCATAGATAGTGGATTGAAAATGTAACCATAGACATAAAAAATTAAAATAATCATATATTTAAGGGAACATTCTATCTAATCAGCCAATGTTAAACATAGCGGATGTTGACAAAAGTAGATACCACCATTTAGCCAAAATTGATATATCTTATTACCGCTAAGATACGACTCAATTGGTGGCATTTCAATTCAATAGTGCTCTGAATGGGCAAACCACTCGGAGTACTGTTGAGGAAATAATGTGTGCCTAGTTTTTTATATGACATTTCAATCCATATTTATTGAATGTGATGTTGCCCGTATGTAAGATCTATGAGCTGACTCTCTTCACCTATGAAAATAAGTGAAAAAGACTGGAAAATTGGATAATATTGAAAGGCAGACAATATGAGTCAGTCATGTGTAAGTAGGGTCAGATTGGTAAAGCGGGCACTCGGGCAGTATCTGAGTTCCAGCTGTGGGCTGCTTTTTTGGGCAGCCTGGGGCCGATTTGGGCAGTGTCTGTGTTGTTAGAATGCCGCCAGTGGCCCGGTGGGTGCCTGAGTGGCAGCTGCAGTCCATGCAGGTGATCCAGCGGGTCAAAAGAAATTCAGTGTCATATATGATTTCTACACCAGGATACTTACCATTATTTATAAATCAATTACTAGGCCCATATTTAGCAGATAACTGTATTTGACCAACTGAATCATATGACCTAATTATTTTAATCTTATACATTCATTAATTAGATTGCATAAAAGGCAATGGATTAACTGATGGTAACACCAAGAAACGATCAAGACCAGCTTGTCATTTCAAAATCTATTTTATTAATTTTATTTCATATAGAAAGCTCAAACTTTTATTAGCAATTTTATTTTTCAAATCATTAATCATTAGAGGCACAAAAGGTCATGTAAATTCAATGAACCAACATCAGCATGAAAATAGCTCAAAACTGTTATTTATTTTATTTCTGCATAGCCTATCTCTCTAACTTAGCTAAAGGAGAAACCTGAAAATAAAGTGAAGTTAGAACATCTTAAGTGAAAGGGAAATCGGGCAGCGTCTCTGGAGCTCAGGATCGATCGAACTGTGCTCTTAGCAAGGGGGCAATTTTTATAGTATTTTCCTATCTAAAACTAACTAAAAGAATACAAATATTCGAGCAGCACAGAATCTTATTGGCTGCTGGGTGTCATACGATGCGGTCATTATCCGTTGCTCACATAGCCAGAGTCACTTTTCAAGAGTACTAATGTTCAAAAGTATGACACCGACAGCTTCCGAAGAAAGCAACATTAAGCAAAAGCATAACTTCCCTTGTCCGCTCAAAAGTTCTCTGCTTTTCCGCTGCCGAACGACAAGAACGGCCTTGACCAAGGAACAAAATGAACCAAATGTCTTAGCTTCCACACGGCCTTTGTTTGCAAATCACTCTCCAAGAATAAATGTAGAAATATATATATATTTTTTTCATTTTCTGCGAAGCTGTGCAAGGCTCACTCTGGTCAGGCTTCTGATGTCCTTTTTAGAAGTAGGCCTCAAGCCTTTTCACAAGGAATGCAATTCAATGAGGGTGTCTAGTATGCAAAGAAACACAAGACAATAATTAATGTAAGAAATTATAATTATTCTGTTACCCACCCTTTTCCCACTAAGTTTAACCCATTAGCTAGGTTACCTAATTTTGCATTACAAACAAATAAACAAACACATACACGTGAGACGACAATACATAAACAAAAGCACATTTAAAGAATGCACATGCTATTATTTCAAAAACGGCTGCAGTTAATAAATGACAAACAAAAGACAAAGTGAATGTTTTAATAAAAGCAAAACGATAAACATAACAAGAACACAAATGGTTATACCCACATGTTTATGATGGTGCGCTTTAATCTAGGTTGAATAAGTAAACATATATATCATGCAACACACATTAGTAAAAATAAAAATCACGAGAGTTTCATTTGCCACGAACTTTTTAAGAAATAAATCTGAAGTCCGCTCCATCAACTCCCTCCTCTGGTGATTTTAAAATCACCAAACAAAGCCCACAAAAAAAATTATACTAAAATTTTATAAAGTCATATAATGAGTTCTTTCAGTATTAGTAAGTCTAAACTCTTGTCTCATCAGTCTGTCTCTGCCTGGGTCCATCATTTTGAGTCCTGCGAAACTCATCCATTTCAATCTCTTTCTCTTGTGCCTTTTTGAGCTTATAGATCCTCCTCTTTTCCCTCATGTGCTTTTTTCTTTTGTGAATCATGCAACTGATTTTCAACAGAAGTGTCACTATAACAATAACTACAACAGGGTAGAGTACTTTGCCAATAATTGAACTGCCAATGTCAGCAAACCATTCTTTAATTGCCTTAAATCTTTTTGCCAAACGTTCAGAAAAACTGTTATCTTCCATGGGTTCTATTTCAGAGTGAAATTCTGTAATATTCCTAATTAAAGATTCAATATTCTGACTTTTATCTGGGATATATGTGCAGCAGTGCTGAACATGCAAAATCCCACATACTCCTCCCTGTTTTGCTAGAAGGATATCAAGGACAAGCCGGTTTTGCATAACCATGCTCCTGGTAGCAATAAGCTCAGTGTTGACCAACTGGAAACCACTTGCAGTATCAGTGGACAATCTATCAACAATTGTGGAAACTTTTCTGATCTTTATTGAATTTAGAGTAATTCCCACCATAGGAATTATCGCACCAAATATATCTCCCATGATTTCTGAAAAACTTTCCCTTTTCATTCTATTCAGGTGTTTGCCAATTTTGAAAGATCCTTCATTGTTTCTGTCAACATGGAAAATTTTTGGAAAGACAAGACCAAGGTAACATGTGCCATACCAATGGTCAGGAAGACTGAAATATGCTTTATTTCCACAGACAAAATAGATTCCCGGAAAAATTGGGTCTTTACCACCTTTGAATCCCCAATCCCCAATAATTCGATAGGTATCTTCACATTGACTTGCACCAACAAAATCATTATCATATAATGAATTATCTCTTCTAATACAAAGTTTGCCGCTAACCGGTTCATCTATATGAATAGCAGCAAATCTGTTCTCTCCATTCAGTTTCTCGTCCTCAATCTGCCAAAATTTAGACTTAGTCTGTTTCAACATCTCATTCCTTTCATAAATTGCCCTCCTCTCCTCAACCTGATCAAGAAAAGATTTTTCTTCATCTCTCATCTTGCAAGTTAAATTATTCTTAAATGCGTACTCATAGGTTAATTCATTAGTAACCAGAAAGAATTCTCTCATTTGTTTAGCAGGCTTAACTTTGTTCAGACTGCTCAAAACTTTCAGATTAGAAAAAGTCTCATCAAAGTCTGAATAATAATATTCCAGATGACCAGTTTGATAGAACAAGCTTGATATAACACTACAGGTAATTCCATATGTTAGGGGTAGCATATTGTACTTGACCCCTTCAGATACAGAAGTAGGAAGCTTAACACATACATAGCAATCTTTAACATCCATGACTCTAACATATTCCGAAAGGAGTCTAGAAAATGAGTTAGTAGAGAAATCCCCAACTGATCTGTCCTGATGGACATCTGGTTTGTGCTCAGTGATTCTATTAGTTTTGCCTATTACATCATGACTAACTTGTTTTGTTTCAGCTTTACTTGTTACATTTGTTCTATTATGCTCCTTATCAATTCCAAAAGGGAAAATGACTGCTAAAATTAACCAAACTAAAATAATCATAATAACACAGATAGAAGACATTTTACAGCATCTCCTAAAAATAGCACGCCTAGAGTTATCAGCATTAGGCATTTTACTCTATTAAACACAAATTTTAAAACTATGTTAAAACTCTGTAAAAATATACTACCCTCCTCTTAAATTTTTTTTTTAAAGAGAACCTTCTAACAGCTTTTCTTCGACCTTGCGTCTGTAAAAGTATTCAGCTAACACAATTTCTTCGACCTTGTGTCACCTAACACAATTTCTTCAGCCTTATGCCAGAAATGAAATCAACCTAATCTTAACTGTAATCTAAACTTCAATCATTGTCACTGTTTTCTTCCAAGTCTTCCTGACTACTACTGCTCACTTCAACTATTGGTGGGATAATTATATAGGCCCACTCTGGAGACTTATACTTCTGATTAGGCTTCAATGGTCTTTTACTTTTTCTGTTTATTACTTCGATTTTCTTTCCAATTTGATCTTGTCTGTCTATTTCACCCTCCTGACTTGAAATCTCGTTCACTTGATCTCTTGACTTGTTAATCAACTTGAACTTTAAATTTTCTTTAGGCCAAACATCACCTTTTCTCAAGAGCTTCTTTTTCGGCTCTACTTCATTGCTCTCAGCTTTCCAAGCTCTTTTTCTGCATTTTCTTATTTCTAATTCTTCATCACTGTCTTCTGAGTCAGTTTCAGAGATTTCGATACTGAATCTAGGAACTTCTTTACTCAGCAGTTTCACTCCATTAGGAACCACATCTCCGTAACTGGTACTTGGTAATTCGGCTTCTTCTGGAATTACTTCTAGCTTCCCAGTATCAGAATTTTCGTTCCTGTCTTCAGAGTTTTCAATCTGCTTTTCAATACTCTCCCGATCTTGAATCTCTTCTGACACAGTCTCTTTTTCAGATCTTTTCTCTAGAACATCTTCATCATTATCCGAATCAACGACAACGATGTCTAGATCTTTCTCATTAGATGCTTGTCTTGCTTTTGTTTCTTCCAAATGTCGACTTCTGTGTCGATCTTCAGAATCTGGATTTTCAGGATTTTCAGGATTTTCTTCCTCCTCCGAATCTGAATCTGATGTAGTCTTGTCACTGTCTTCAGGATTATCTGGTGCAAGTACACAAATGGTATGACTAGGATGTAACCATCTCTTTAAACCCTTGCACTTTATAGCATTAGTTGTTACCAGAATTACTTGCCTTGCTTTCTGCCACCTGGGTACCATACAGTTCCTTCTTCGATGAACTTTTGTTCTCACCCAGTCTCCCGGCAAAAAGATCATGAGCTTGTTCCATCTCTTTAGATATCACATCTGTTCCCACCTGATGGAATACAGAGGATACCACATCAGAAAGCTGCTTACAGTAGTCCAACACTGCACTGTCATTTATTGCTAGCAACTTTCCAACTGGAACATAAGCTTGTCTCATTACTCTCCCCATAAGTATATCATGAGGGCTAAGACCTGTTTTTTTATCTGGAGTGCTTCTTAATGACATCAAAACAAGTGGAAGAGCATCTCTCCACTTAATTCCTGTAGCTAGACACATTTTTGATATCCTGTTTTTGATTGTTCCATTAATCTGCTCAACAACACCTGATGCTTCTGGTCTGTATGCACAGTGCAGTTTTTGTTTGATGCCAAAAGCTTCGCAAATCAGTTCAATTAGTCTGTTTTAAAAATGTCTTCCGCATTCACTTTCAATAGTTACTGGAAAACCATATCTAGGTATGATCTCCCTCAAAAGCATTTTGCCACAGTGATTGAATCATTGTGACGAGTTGGGAAAGCTTCTACCCATCTTGAAAACAAACAGACAATCACCAATACATATCTGAGCATATTATGTTGAGGCATGTCAATGAAATTAATTTGCAACCTAGTAAAAGGACCACCCTCCCGACCTATGGTTCCCATGCTCACCACAGTTTTTCTGTTTGGATTGATTTGCTGACAGATCGAACAACGTTGGCAAAGTGACTCTGCAATGACCCTGAACTTTGGATTATACCAAGTTTCTCTGAATTGTCTAATCATTGTGTCTCTACCTAAGTGACCTGGTCCATGGTACATCCGTGCCATGTCAGCAATCATGCAATTAGGCATAACAGGTCTTCCATCTTTGTAAACCCAAATTCCATCTTCCTCTCTCTGTCTGCAATCTTCCTTGAGCCAAGTATTTTTCTCCTCATCTTCAGCCTCATCTTGTAAATCTTTTACTCCCTGCCATGTTTCTACCACAGATATTAGCATGAGAGAATTCATTACATGCTCATTGTTCTTTTCCCGATTAAGTGAAAGATTGTTCTTTGCACAGTAGCGTGCAGTCTCATCAGCAAATGTGTTTCCTTTAGTGATGTAATCTTGTCCCTTTTTATGCGCTCCACATTTGACTACTGCTATTTTTTCTGACAATTGAATTCCATCAATTAATCTTTTAATCAATTTTGCATTTCTAATTGGAGTTCCTGCAGAGGTCAGATAACCTCTTTGAGACCAGAGTTGTCCGTAATCATGGACCACTCCATATCCATACTGACTATCTCTCACTATGGTAACTTTTTTCCCTTCAGCTCTTTCACAGGCACGAATTAAAGCCACCAGTTCTACTATTTGTGCAGAACGAATTCCTTCAAGAGTTGAACCTTCAATTATTTCAGAAACTGTACAGATTGCATACGCTGCTCTCAGGATACCTTCATCTGTTCTTTAACAGGAGCCATCCACAAAATAAACAATGTCTGACTCTGGCAAAGGTACATCTTTAATGTCCTTTCTGGGTTTGGTGCAATATTCTAGAACATCCAAACATTGATGTTCTACGTCATCATCATCATCAGGAGGAACATCTGGCAAAAGTGTGGCTGGATTGAGATTCAAACATCTTGCAATAGATACATTATCTGATCCCAGAATAACCTTTTCATATTTTGTTAATCTATTGCTAGACAGGTGCTGTGTTTTACTTCTAGTAAGAAGTGTTTCAACAGAATGAGGTACATACACCTTTACAGGAAATCCCATAATGATTCCTTCACTTTGCTCAAGACTTATACTTGTTGCAGCCACTGCCTTCAAGCAACCTGGCAAAGCCTTTGCAACAGGATCAAGGACAGCTGAAAAATAAGCTATAGGTTTTCTCATGTTCCCATGTTTCTGTATGAGAACTGATAATGCACAACCTTCTCTCTCACTGCAATAAAGCTCAAATTCTTTGTCATACTCTGGCATACCCAGTGCAGGTGCTTCACAAAGGCTTTTCTTTAGCTTTTCAAAAGCCTCTAATTCTGTTTTCGTCAAAACGATTGGATCTTTAACATCTGCTTTTGTTAATCTCTGTAAAGGTTTTGCAATAACTAAAAACCCACAAATCCATTGGCGACAATAACCAACCATTCCTAAAAACATTCTGATCTGTCTCTGAGTTGTTGGTGGCTGTATTGCTCGAATCATTTTTATTCTCTCTATCGTCACTTGTCTGATGCCTTTTGCAATTCTGTGGCCTAGGTATTTAACCTCTTGCTTGCAAAACTGAAGTTTTGCAGGTGACACGTTATGCCCTTCATCTGCCAGTCGATTCAAAAGTGTTATGGTATCAGTCACACAGTTTCTCTTGTTTTACCTGCGACAAGGAGGTCATCAATATACTGGACTAATGTTGATTCTCCAAGCAATTTTAAATCTTCCAGGGACCTTTTTAACAACTGATTAAAAATAGATGGACTCTCTGTATACCCCTGAGGAATACGACACCATGCTAATATTCGATCCTGGAACCGAAAAGCAAAAATTTGCTGGCTATCTGGATGCAATGGAATTGTAAAGAATGCATTGCACAGGTCAATGACTGTACCATTCAGCATCATGTGGAATCTGATATAGAATTACTGCTGGATTTGGTACAATTGGACAGCAGGGAACAACTATTTTGTTAATTCTTCTCCGGTCCTGAACTATTTTATACGTTCCATTTGGCTTTTTAATACCCATAATCGGTGAATTACATGGGCTGCTCTACATTTCTTTTAAGACTCCTTGCTTGATGAATTTTTCAATAACAGGAATTACACCTTCAATTGTTTAAGGTTTCATTTTGTACTGAGGAACATTTGGAAAATCAATTCCCTGCCTCACAGTTATTTTAACTGGGTCAACATGCTTCATCAAACCCATTTCATCACCTGTCAAATCCCAAATTTTTGGATTCACTGTTTCTTTCAGCTCTTCCGGCAAATTATTTTTTCAAAAGCAGGAAACATTTTATTTTCCTCATCAACCATTAATAGGATCAATTTGTACAGACCATCTTCTTCTAAAGTCTGTAGCTCAATGCCTTCAGGTGAACAATATATTTTGCAATTCATCTTGCACAACAGATCCCTTCCTAATAGATTAACAGGACTACTGTTACAGACAATAAATCTGTGTTTATCTTTGTAATTTCCTATTTCTACATTTACAGGATTTGTCAAGGTAGTTTTATTATGCTGATTAGCTACACCAGCAACCTGGATCGTGTCACCCGAGAGAGGAAGATTTTCAATTTCCACTGATCTAACAGTAGAATGGGTAGCACCAGTGTCCACAAGAAAAGTGATATCTTTATCATTCACTTTACCATTTACAAATGGACCCGACTGGTCTACCTCAAGAGTGGCTCCAATTACACACTCTTCTTCCCCTCTCAGGGAACGTCATGAGTAATCTTCTACATCACTGCTCCCATTTTCTCTGAACCAAAACTGCTGTGACACATTCGACACATTCTGTGATCTTTTTACCTGTTCATTTCCGCAGAAACCTGTTTCCGGATTGAATATCTGATAATTTCCACAATTTGGTAAAGGTGGCTGTGGAATTTGACCTTGCTGACTGAATTGATTCTGCTGCTGATTCACTAACTGTCGCTGTAGCTGTTGCTGCTGACTTATTTCATTTAACTGTCGCAGAAGCTGTTGCTGTTGCTGTTGATTTATATCATTCCGCATCTGTGGATTTAATGATGAATTCTTTAAATTTCTGGGCGGATTTTTACACTCTCACTTCCAGTGTCCAATCTCCCCGCAATTAAAACAGGGTAACTTTTGTTTTAATTCTTCAATGTGTATATTAAATTTTGGCTTGTTTGTAAAATTTCTCTTAAACTTACCAGGATTCTGATTCTGATTCTGCTGGAAACCTTTATTTTCTAAAGGTGCTATCTGATGCTCTGCTACCTTCACCTGTGCCCACATTGCCTTTTCTTTAAGTTTCTTCTGTTTTGCATCTATTTCATCGCTGCAATATTTTGCTTTCCTCAGGATGTCATCAACTGAAAGAGCTTGCCAGCCTACAATTCCTGTCCTAATCATGTCTCCTATTTCAGGTCTCAGGCCAAAACAAATCTGTAAATAAAGTGGCTCATGTCACCTTCACTTTATTTTTCATAGCCACTATATTGTTTGAATACCAGAAGCAATCTCTCATAATAAGAGTGAACTGATTCATTTGGTTCTTGATTAGTTCTGTCAATTTTAACCCAGTCCACTTCCTTTGCAGGAATTTTGTCTTTTAACCAAACAATTACTTTGTCATAATAATCCATGACAGTATCTGAGGGAGCACCTGTTACCCTATGCCTCTGAGGTTCCTCTTTCGGCCAGCCCACAGAAATTTTGCATTCTGTCCAGAGATCTGACGGGACAACAATGTCAAAGAAACCATCAAGATCAATCCACAGAAGATCAAGGGCAAGATGGCCGCTGAGGGTTTCAGCGAGTAAGTCGCACACTTCACTTCTCCCTGCCACCGGTTAAATGGTTGTCTGAATCGATGGTGGAGCCTGGCTTGGGAAGGAGTACTTTACAGTATGACATACAGCTTCACTGCGACAGGAGTTACAGGAAAGACGCCGGACTCCTATCTCAAGAATTAAGCACAACTAAACGAATTGCCCTGAAGCTTTGGAGGAATCTCACAGCAAGTACCAGGCTGTTTCTAAGATCCTGGTTTAAAATGCCGCCGAGGTTGCAACGAGTAAACGACGCGAAAGACGGCAAAGAAAATAAAAGCGGGAAGCTTTGTGAAACTGACTCTAACAAAGCTCAAAATGCCAAAGATAAAGTCAAGATTGATACGAAACAAGATACTAAACAGGAAACAAAGACGGATACAAAAGTATCACAGAATGCGGCTCAGAAAGGCGGTGCTATTCCTAAGAAACCAACCTTGAGAAAGCCGGGTGGTGATAACTCAGCTTCGGCTAAGGACAGTGGAAATACCAAGAAAACAAAAGAGAGCGCAATGCGCCAGCCCTCGGTAACGGAGAGTTTTTCAAACATACCTCCGAATCCAGGCGGGAGCAGCAGCGGCAAGTTTGGATGCAAGTCTGATGTCCGCCCAGTGTCTGTTGCTACAGTTGCTACAGACACCGATGGAAATGCGGAACTTGTCAGCGAGGCCCATGGTTCGACTCCGGCATCGGGAGAGGGAGAGAAAGCTGTGAAGGGCGCCAGCGCTGGCGCTGGAACAGCGGTAGCTAAGCAACAAGGAGAAAGACCCGTTGCAGGGAAGCCGGCTGAGGCGATGCCTGCATTCACTGATAGCGCTGCAAGACAGACGAACGAAGGAGCTGCAGCAGGTGAGGTTACCGCAGTGGCCACCTCGGCCTCTACACAATCTTCGAACAAAACGGAACTAGGAAAGCATCTCTCACTGCACAAGGTCGGTAATGGTGTGCTTGATGATAGTGCTTTGGATGTGCAATTGCCAGACAAGGATAGCTGCTTGATACAATCCACGGATTGTGATACAGGATTGGCGAGTGGTTTGGTAACAGATTCTGATACACAAGCAATGCCTTCGCTATGGGAGAATGAAGTAGATTTAAACATGGAAAGAGAAGGAGCTAAATCAGGTGGTGAATCCTCAGCTTCTGCTTCTAATTCCACTGAATTGCACTTTATGTCTGAGGCAGCCTCAGCGGAGAGGTTTTACTCGGTAGAAGAAGACTCCCAGTCACAATCACTTCCTACTGGAGAGAGCTCTGATGAGTCAACTGGAGGTGATACAGGTAGTAGCTCTCCGGTTCAGAAATTCACTCAAAAAAAGCGCTTAGCCAAAAGAAAACCTTCTTCAGCAAGCAGTACTACAGACCCCACCAAAAAGCTAGCCTGGGATTACTCTACTACCACATTCTCTTTTTTAGAGCAGGATAGCCCGGCTACAATGATTGGAGAGCAGGGATCTTTGCAGTCCACACAACCACCAGTCACTCTGGACTTATTATTCAACACTCTGAAATTGATGCAATCCGAGGCTAGAGGGGAAAGTAGGAGAGCTAGACATGAGGCTAGAAAGGTCCAGAACAAACTGAGGAAGATAAGTCAAAGACAGGACGAGATGGTGGAAAGGGTGGCACACGTGGAGGAAAGAACTGGGAAAGTGGAGGACGATCTGCGAGAGATTAAATCATATAAGGAAGAGCATCAGAAGGTGGCTGAAGATGTAAACTGGAAACTCGAGGATTTTGAGAATAGACAGCGTCGAAATAACATCAGACTGCTAGGAATAGAAGAAGGACTGGAAGGAGGGGACATCAGAATGTTTGTGGTAAATTTGTTTAAAGGGGCTTTCCCAGAACTAACATCATGGCAATGGGAACATGAAATCCAAAGAGCCCACCGCTTTCCGTTTTTCAAAAGAGGGCAGGAAGGAGCCCAAGGGGGTAAACCAAGGGCAATTTTGATTTTTGTTGGGAATTTTCTGCTAAGACAGCTGATCCTAGATAAGGCCAAACCTGAGTCAAGAAAGTCTTTTAATAATGTTTCATTTTTTGCAAGGCCCGATTTTTGCCATGCTACGGTAGAGCGTAGATGGAGATTGAGGCAATTGATTCCGAGTATACAATCTCTGGGCTCAGAAGCCTACCTATTGTATCCAGCAAAGTTGAAAATAGTAACCAAAAGTCAGGTTAAGTTTTTCTTTTCTGAAATCAAAGCAAAGGCCTTTATGATTGAAGTTTTGGGGTACAAGGAGCGTTAACCAGAATAATGAAGCTGTATATTTGACATAGAGGGGGTATGAAGGTGGGGAGGAGTGGCGACTGCTGATTCTCTGGCGATCACACATAGGTCATGCGTGACCTATTTGCCTGTAGGGGAGGGTGGGGGAGGGGTAGTCTGGGGTGGAGAAGGGGGGGAACACAAGGGGGGGGCGGGGAAATGCACACATCATTTGTAGTAGTTTACATACAGAGCTCCTGCAAAAACTTGGTATTGCTTTTAAGTATAAGGTGGAACAAGGAAATAAAGAGAGAAAAAGGAAACTGGGAGAGTAGGATGGATATAATTTTTGATATTTTTTAATGGCGTGTAGAATTATTTCAATGAAGTGTGCGGCCTTAATGACCTCCAGAAGAGATTAAGGGTCTCTGCTTTTTGTAAGGCATTAAATCCAGACCTGATCTGTCTCCAGGAGACCCACGTTGAGGGAGGTAAAGGGTTTTTGTTAGGGCAGTTGGGGTTTGAAGTATTAGCTTATACTAAACAAGCTTCGAAAACACGGGGGGTGGCAATCTTGGGAAGGGGGAGAGAGTGTACGGTGATTAGGAAGAAGGTAGACAAGTGGGGAAGATGGGTCATTGTGGAAGTAGTGTTCAGAGGAGCTAGATTTACTCTGGTATCAGTCTATGGCTCAACATCCGATGAACCAGATATATTTGAATTTTTGGATCAGGAATTGACAATTTGGGTGGAACCTATCGTTTGTTGTGGGGATTTTAATATTAATCGCCCTGCCAGCGTAGAACTTCAAAGGAATCACGGTTATACTGGGCGTAAGAAGAGGGTACATAAGGCGATAGTAGATTTGGCCGCACATAATGCTTTATCAGATGTATGGGCAAATTTGAATCCAATGAGTGACGGGGACACTTTTTTTTCAGCGCCCCACAGAATTACTGTTAGATTAGATTATTTCTTAATTTCTAATGTTTTGTTATCCAATGCAGCTATTACAAAGCTACCACGTATGATGTCAGATCATAACCCATTGTTATTGACATTGAATCTCAATGGTATAATCAGAAAAGCTTATAAATGGACATTTGAAAGAGCGTTGTTAAAAGATGAGAGTTACTGTAAACATATGGTGAAATGGATAACTGAATTCTGGCTTAATAATAAGGGTAGCTCAAGTAGTGGTAACATCTGGGATGCTTTTAAAGCAGGGATAAGAGGCGAGACGATTAGTTTTACAACATTCCGACGGAAGGTTGAAAAAGAGAAGTCCGAACAGCAGATGAATTCACTTTTGGCTGCGGAGGCAGAACTTAGTAGACTGATTATAGCTGGGAGTCCACTGGATCAAAAAATATTAGAAATATTGGTTTTAAAGAACGACATTGCTGAAATGGTTACGAATAAAACAGCCGTAAACTATTTCGCAAAAAAGGAACAGGTGTTTGAATACAGCGAGAAGGTGGGACATATTCTTGCTGTTAGAACGAGGCAGAAAACCAATGCTGGGGATATTAAAAGCATGGTAGATAATTTAGGAAATGCGATATTAGATTCTAATGGTATAAGGAATGAATTTTGGGAATACTATACGAATTTATATGATAGCGACAATAGGATGGGTTTTGAGGAAATAAGTATTGAAATAAGAGACTATCTGGGAAATATACAGCTTGATATGTTGGAAATGGAAGATCAGACTAAGCTAGAGTCCGATATAACATTAGAGGAAGTAACATCAGCATTATTGGAACTCCCATCATCTAAAGCCGCAGGACCAGATCTCATTCCAATTGAATTTTATAAAACATTTTTTTCTTCTATAAGTGCAGAGCTACTAGATACTCTTTTACAAGCACAGAGGGAAGTGTCAGTTCCAGATTCATGGGGGGGCACTGAGATTATTGTCATTCTTAAAAAGGGTAAGCCTCCTACAGCCCCAGGGTCGTATAGACCAATCGCCCTTATGAATGCGGACGTGAAATTATATTCTAAAATTCTGGCAACAAGGCTGTCCACCGTCATTGAAAAACTAGTCACATCAAAGCAACACGGATTTATTCCAGGAAAAGGTACCACTACACATGTTCGAACAGTAATCACTTGCTTTGATGCCATGGAGGTTATTGGCGGTCCCTTGGCAGCCATGTTCCTTGACGCCGAGAAGGCTTTTGATAGGGTCGCATGGTTATACTTATGGGAAATAATGAAAGTATATGGTTTTGGCGATAAATTTATAAGGGCAATTCAGGTTCTATATAAGGCACCTACAGCCAGAATTAAAATAAATCGAGATTTAACTGCACCTGTACAAATTAAAAGAGGCACTAGGCAAGGTTGTCCTAGCTCTCCCCTCCTTTTCGCATTATACATGGATCCATATTTGCGTTATTTAAAATCTAACCCGAATATCCCTCCTCTTATATCAAACGGAGTGGAGGTTAATGTATTAGCGTATGCAGATGACGTTGCCATAATCACCCCAGATCCAGCCAAAGCAATGGAGGAGGTCGAGTTGGAGGCTAGTAAATTTGGAAGAATATCCGGGTACAAATTAAATAGCGCAAAAACACAAATCATTAAAAACGCAATGGTTCAATATAATGATAATCGGGTGGTTCCTGCAGCAACGTATTTATAAGTTGAGATATCACCTAACCTGGACACAGTGGTAGGACGGAACATTTCCCCTTTAATTAAAGACGTAAGTGCAGAGTTGGCCAGAATAGATAAGCTTAAACTTACGCTAGTAGGACGTACAAATGTGATAAAAATGATTGTTCTCCCTAAATTCCTTTATTTCTTTCGCACTATTCCTCTTTTGTTTGAATCAATTTGGTTTAATAAACTAGAATCAATACTAAATAAATGTATATGGTCATATGGGAAAACGAGAAGGGCCTATAAGTTTATGACATTACCAAGGGTTAGTGGAGGGTGGGGGGGTCCCAGACTTTAGGCTATATTATTGGGCATCTGTACTACAATACGCTCAGGGTTTGCTGGGGGCAGGTAATTTAGAGTTGAATGTTAGATCCTTTTCGACAATGGTATATTCAATTGTAATGGGGGCAGATGCCGCAAACGCTTTCCTAAATCACGCTGATTTCCTTTACTATAAACATACACGTTTTAAAACAGTTAAAGCTGCATATAACATCTGGATAGCAGTAGCAAAGAAATGTGGACTAGGAAGATACAATAGATATACTAGAATGTATAGGAATAGAACACTACCCCCCTTGATATTCTCTGATTCTATAATGGCGGAATGGGATATGCAAGGTATTAAAAAAATAGGGGATTTGATGGGATTGGATGGGAATATCTTACAATTTTCAGATTTGATGGGAAAATATGGCATTACAAGAAATAGTTTTTTTAAGTATCTGCAAATCAGGAGTTTCCTGGGTAAGAAAAAGGGGGGAGAAGGTGGATTTCGGAAGAGTAACCTTATGGAATCCCTAGCTCAGGGGGGAGAGTGTTCTATACGATTCTTTTATGCTAGCCTAGCAGGATTAAAAAAAGATGATACTGAGAAATTTGGAGATAAATGGGCAGGGAAACTAGGGGTACAGAGTCAACGTTTTTTGGATTCACTCGAGTTAGGATGTTCTGTGCTGTGTTCTGCTCCTCTTCAATCGCAGCACTTTAAAACTGTATATCAACTCTATCACACGCCGGACCGCATTGCACAATGGGGGGCGACTACAGGGACAACTTGTTTTCGTTGCAATGCTCCAGCAGCAGACAGTATCCATATCTTCGCACTCTGTCCCCAATTAGAGAATTTACGAAAGGGTATTGAAGATTTTATGAGGCATACTCTTGGTGTAAATGAGATCTTAACACCAATTGTTATCATGCTAGGGGTTAGGGGATATAGGGATGATAATACTGAATTTGTATTCCTAGCGATGGCAGTGTACAGACTACTAATTGCTAGAGCATGGCGGGACCCTACCCCCCCCCCACAACACAACAATGGATTGCTTTGCTATTGGGGGTATTTAACCTTGAAAAAGGTATATATGCCAGGAAGGGTAAAAGAGCAAGAAAATTGGGATTAAAAATTTGGAAACCTGTATATTGCTGGAAAGAGAGAGTAAGGGTACCTCTTGGTTAATAATTTATAAGGCTTGTTCAAGTTTTCCACCTGTATGTGTGTTTTGTTTATAATTTTTTATATACAGTAATTATTTGGGTTAAATTTTGCATTGTGATCTCTGTTTATACAAATGACAATTGTTGTATGATGTGTGTCAACAAAATTTTAAATAAATAAAAAAAAAAAAAAAAAATCCACAGAACTTTGGAAACTTTATTAAACCTGTCCACCTGACGATACCATTCCACTGGCTTTTCTCTGAGTCTGGGAAAATGATTTGTAAATAATAATATATCCTGTCTTGTCCATGGAACATGAACATAACCTCCACCAGCTATTTCTCTCATTGGGAATTCACCAAAAACTTCTCCACCGTCTCTCTTTTCTTCTTCTCTTTTCTTTGTCCATTTAACTCTCCATTTACTTAAATCGCCCAATCTCTTCAGGATTACAATTAATTCTTTTATATAAGATATTCTTCCTGTAGTATTCAGATTTTCTATGTCCCTTTCAGAAAAATCTACTCTGTAATGATTTTGCAATTGTTTTTGACGAGTCAAATCTATTTCCAATTCAGTAGCCACCTCTTCAAACTGATCATATTTATTCTTTGTTTTCCACTGAATACTTTTACATATGAAAAGCAATTCATCATCCTGATATTGTTTCAGACAATCAGTACCAATTGTGCCAATGATCAGTTCTTCTAAATCTGCCTTTAATTTAGCAATATCAAGCTGTCTTGATTCAGGAATTTGTGTTAACTCTGTTCTACTTACAGAGCCAGAATCTGATTCTGCAACCGATGGTGTAACATTTGACAAACTTTGATTTAAAGTTAAATTTTGCATTGCTTTATCTTTATGAATCTCTGTTAATTCAGAATAAAAATTTTCAGCCACCTTCTGGATTTCAACATTCAAAGGGTTAACTATTAGCGATTGGCTTGTTTTATTTTCATCAAAAACTGGGACAAAAAAACCAATTGTAACTGGTACTGTTACTGCTTCCATCCCTTTTGTCAATTGTTTAATTAATTCTCCCTTTGCTTTTATGTAATCAGTAATATTTGGAAAATCAGGCAAAGTTTTTTCTATCATTTTTCTGAATATTATTTCTGGAACTAGAATTTTCCATTGGGGACCTTGTTTTGCTCTTCGATCTTTCTCTGTCAGGAAGTCTCATGAATCTGGGTGATTCTTCAACTTCCTCCCTTGGTGCTGAGGGAGAAGTACCTGAAAAGCTTCTCGGAGTAGAATGAGAACAACCTGGTTGTTGATAAGGCGGAGGACTATTTAACATATCCTCTAAAACTGCATCAAATTCTTAATCTAATTTACCTTTCCCTTGAGAATTCTTTTGATCTGATTCTAAAACCATTTCTAATAATGGATATAATCCTTCCTGCATATCTCCTTTCCTCCAACAACGTACTTTTTCCTGATGAGTCTCTTTATATAAACTCCTTGGTGTTCCCCAATTTTCTCGCTCAAGTTCCATCATTTCAATTTCCCATTCAACTAAAGCTTCAAATTGAGTGGGTCTGGGTCTTGGTGAAAGAGCCATCATTTTATCTCTTAAATTTCTTAAAACCTTAACATTAAATACCCATCCTCCGGCCAGGCTAATATTCCATCATCCCTAGTATATTGCATCCAATGTTCAAACCAGAGAACAGTATGATAACCATATTCTCCTTCCATATATGCTGCGGTTGTTTTATACTTATGAAGCAATTTTCCATCACGCGTTATGATTTTCTTGTCAGGAGTAAATAAACTTTTAATTTTCTGAATAAATGAAGGCTTTTTCTCCTCTTTATACCAATAACTCATGATTTAAAATGAGTTTATAAACTTTGAAAAAGATCGTAAATAATTTCCTGTTGCTTCGCTACTCCAACTAATCTGTGCGCGAAACACACCAACAAGCCAATGAGGTTAAGCTACGTCACCACCTTGCTCAACCAATAAGAAACAAGTTTTCAGAAACAACCAATCACCTAACAGCTCAACTTGATCACATGAACGAATCAGTACGCTCGCTGTGACGTATGTCAGCCAATCACAGCGCGGACCCTGTGACGTACACTGCCGCTGCAGAGAAGCTGCGCTTGTTAGTGTCACTCCGTAGATTCACCCCTCCCTTACAAAATATTTTCACAGCGCCATTTTAAACATTTTCTTTCGAAAGATTCAGTTAATAACTACATAATAGCAAACCATTTGTCCGATTCGCTAACAAAGTGATAGTTTTACCAAACATTCAGAAATTTCACTCGCATGAAATAGACGACGCTATTTTCTTTTAAAACAGATTTTCAGCATTTATACAGAAACCTAACCATTTATACATGAATTCTTCAGTCGGACTTTAACCAACCAATGAATTCCTACTTTCGTTAGTAAGAAAAGACTATCTTACCCTTCACACAAGTTTGGAAAAATCCTACTACTCTTTTCACAACGAGTTTTATAACAGGCTCAAAGTCCCTATACTTCAATGTTACGATTTCGTAGTTATTCCTCATTATACATGCGATCTCAATTCGTCCTACCTAAATTCCTAAACTTGTGTTGTACGTCCACAACACTTAGTGATAATTCGTATACCACTATTCTGAAACGGAACAAATGAACTGTGTAACTTCACCTGTCACACTACTCTGCCGGCCGGCTCATAGGTTTTTCACACTACTGGAAAAACCTGATAACAAACATATAACATCTGAACAAAACTTAACATATGTTAAACATGTATCCTATGTAATTATCATGTAACATGTATGTTACCATAGTAACCGAACTCTGCTACCAGAGAATTGATCCAGCGGGTCAAAAGAAATTCTGTGTCATATATGATTTCTACACCAGGATACTTACCATTATTTATAAATCAATTACTAGGCCCATATTTAGCAGATAACTGTATTTGACCAACTGAATCCTATGACCTAATTATTTTAATCTTATACATTCATTAATTAGATCGCATAAAAGGCAATGGATTAACTGATGGTAACACCAAGAAACGATCAAGACAAGCTTGTCATTTCAAAATCTATTTTATTAATTTTATTTCATAAAGAAAGCTCAAACTTTTATTAGCAATTTTATTTTTCAAATCATTAATCATTAGAGGCACAAAAGGTCATGTAAATTCAATGAACCAACATCAGCATGAAAATATCTCAAACAGTTATTTATTTTATTTCTGCATAGCCTATCTCCCTAACTTAGCTAAAGGAGAAACCTGAAAATAAAGCGAAGTTAGAACATCTTACGTGAAAGGGAAATCGGGCAGCGTCTCTGGAGCACAGGATCGATCTAACAGTGCTCTTAGCAAGGGGGCAATTTTTATAGTATTTTCCTATCTAAAACTAACTAAAAGAATACAAATATTCAAGCAGCACAGAATCTTATTGGCTGCTGGGTGTCATACGATGCGGTCATCATCCGTTGCTCACAATGCCAGAGTCACTTTTCAAGAGTAGTATTGTTCAAAAGTATGACACCGGCAGCTTCCGAAGAAAGCAACATTAAGCAAAAGCATAACTTCCCTCGTCCGCTCAAAAGTTCTCTGCTTTTCCGCTGCCGAACGACAAGAACGGCCTTGACCAAGGAACAAAATGAACCAAATGTCTTAGCTTCCACACGGCCTTTGTTTGCAAATCACTCTCCAAGAATAAATGTAGAAATATATATATATTTTTCATTTTCTGCGAAGATGTGCAAGGCTCACTCTGGTCAGGCTTCTGATGTCCTTTTTAGAAGTAGGCCTTAAGCCTTTTCACAAGGAATGCAATGCAATGAGGGTGTCTAGTATGCGAAGAAACACAAGACAATAATTAATGTAAGAAATGATAATTATTCTGTTACCCACCCTTTTCCCACTAAGTTTAACCCATTAGCTAGGTTACCTAATTTTGCATTTCAAACAAATAAACAAACACATAAACGTGAGACGACAATACATAAACAAAAGCACATTTAAAGAATGCACATGCTATTATTTCAAAAACGGCTGCAGTTAATAAATGACAAACAAAAGACAAAGTGAATGTTTTAATAAAAGCAAAACGATAAACATAACAAGAACACAAATGGTTATACCCACATGTTTATGATGGTGCGCTTTAATCTAGGTTGAATAAGTAAACATATATATCATGCAACACACATTAGTAAAAATAAAAATCACGAGAGTTTCATTTGCCACGAACTTTTTAAGAAATAAATCTGAAAGTCCGCTCCATCACAGGTAACAGCGGTGTGGCGGTGGGGTCGCGTTGGGGGGATTTCGAGGGACAATGCAGATGGAAAATGAATCATTTATTTAATTTTCTCTTGAAATACCCCCTAACACAGCCTCACCGCCCCACTGCTGTTACCTGCACGGACCGCGGCTGCTGAATGGGCTTTCCAGAGGCAGATGGGCGTCCATTACCTCCCTTTTATCAATGCAGGGCCGTCCCATTAGTGTATGCAGACTGAGCGGAGTCAGGGGGCCTGAACAGAAGCGGTCTCACTTGTATTAATGTGTGGTTCACCAGTGTGAACTAATCCAGGCATTTTTTTAAAATCTAAGTGAAGTTGAGAAAACATTCCTCTGTCAGAGACCCCGCCCCCTTCTTTTCATAAAACTTTGTTGAAGCAGTGTTTTGCGGAAAGGCAATATGCAAATGTGGGCCACTTTGTTTTTTGCGTGCCCAGGCCGATTTTTAATCCCAATCCAACCAAGTGTGTAAGGCATGTAAACAGCGGGGCCAGCAAAGAGATGGTTGTATAATGTTATGTTATGTTATGTTATGTTATATGTTTGTTAAGCGCGACAGCTGCCCCAGCGACGGGGCGTCCCGGCGCTATGAACCATAGCACAACCTACTGAGGGAAAAGGAGAGAAGGGGAGGCTTACAGAGGAGGGAAGAGGTGAGTTTTTATTGCTTTGCAAAAAGCGGACAGGTTGTCAAGGCGGCGGATGTGGAGGGGAAGGGAGTTCCAGAGCCTAGCTCCCAGTAGTCTGAAGGAGCGACCTCCAATGCGGCAGAACTTCGTGCGGGAACCACTACTAGGTGTTGCCCCGTAGAACGAAGGTTGCGTTGGGGGGTGTAGGGTGTTAGGAGGAGCGAGCGGAGGAGTCCATGTGGTTGACTTTTCTAGACCCTCACGTCTTTCAGAGGCCCTGTCATGTCACAAAATCACAAGTTTCTTTGTGTAAAATGCCCACAATTACCTGTATGACCTCATAATGCCTCCAGACTGTTCAGAGACATTTGCCACTGTAAGCCATAGCACCTCAAAATAAAATTGCTCAAAGTATCTACACACATTGCATGGATTAGTCACCAGCAGATGTTTAGTGGTGACATAGGAAAGAAAAAAAATGAAAAATAGGTAATAACTTTAATCATAAATAAGTGAACTTGAAAAGTTTGATAAAAGTGGTGGCGACTGAACCGGTGACAGCCTGTGAAAACTTTTTGATAAGTTCCATGGAAAGGAAAGTCCTGGTTTTGTCTTTCTTTACATTTCTCACGCTACATGAAAGAAACCGAGATACACAACTCACGGGGAAGGAGTTCAAGGGCCAGATGTACCATCCTTTTTTGCGGCCGCAAACAGGAGAACCTCCCGTTTGCAGACGGAAAAATGGGTAATAGCATATGCAAAAGCTATTTTGCGAGTCACTTCCTAATAGCGAGTCAACATGCTATGTACTTTTGCATTTGCAGCCACAAAACACTCGCAGTTTACCACCTACTTCAAGAAGGTTGTAAACCACTAGCAAAGGGGAAGGGGTCTCCAGGGGACCCCTTCCCCTTTGTGAATATGTTGGGAAATATTTTTTAAGAACAGGCAGTGCTCTTAGGGACCACTGACTGCCCTTATAAAATATGAAACTGAAAGGTTTAATTCTTCTTTTTTAAATGCAGCCCGTTTTCCTTTAAGGAAAACGGGCTGCATTTTTTTTTTAAAAGCTGCTTTATTAAAAAGCAGTCCCAGACATGGTGGTCTGCTGAGCCCACCAGGCCACCATCCCTTGGAGGACTGTCATTCCCAATGGGCTTGCAAATTGCGAGAGGCTCATTAATTTTAATGAGCCTTACAATTTGCGACCCGATTGGGAATCGCAAAGAGTGTGAAATACACTGTTGTACATCGGAAATTGTGCCTGGCAAATTGCGACTCGCAAAAGAGTCGCAATTTGCGATGCACAATTTTCTTGGTCATACATCTGGCTCCAAGTAGTGAAACACAAGAGAGGGAGAGAATATGGAAATATACCGAGAAGAACAGCCACAAAGTCTGTCAAAGGGAAAATATTTGTAAGGTGATGGCAGGATGGTATATGACACCATAAAATTAAGTATAATGTTCCCCAAGCACTGATGTTTTTTTATGTACCTGTGGAGAAGAGGTGGCAATGCTCTAATTGGAAAATCTTTTGTAAAGAGGTGTTGGCAGTGACAGATGAGATCAGGGTTCACCCGATTCCCGATGATTTGAGGCTGGTGAAATTTGAAAAAATTAAACAAAACATCTGGCAGTTGATATACCAAATGATGTTGACTCTGAGGCTGGTTTCGAATCATTGGGGAAAAAAATCTCCGATGCGGGGCAATTATCTTTTTAAAGATATGGGAGGTGGTGGTGGACAGTGTTGTTCACGTAGTATACTGGATAATGTCCACAGATAAATTCCACAAGTTCTGCCCGGTCTGGCTACCAGAGCTTCTCCACATGACCAAGGACTGTAGAAAGGTAAAGTGCCTGCAAAGACGTAGGGCTCAGGCCTTATTTGACTGAGGAGACACTGCTTCCCATCGCAACACTGGGGCATGGGGGAAGAATGGCCAGTGGAACTGATGCCTATATTAGTACTGGTTGTTTCGGGCTGTGGATGTGGACGCTCTAGGTTTCACGGCGGGCAGTCGCCCGGAAGCAAATACTCTGGGCGTGAAGGATTCCCCCTGCCACAAGCCTAAGGGGTGCCTCCACCACT
Source organism: Lissotriton vulgaris (assembly GCF_964263255.1). Classification (NCBI taxonomy): domain Eukaryota; kingdom Metazoa; phylum Chordata; class Amphibia; order Caudata; family Salamandridae; genus Lissotriton; species Lissotriton vulgaris. The sequence goes on along the minus strand of NC_141699.1, from coordinate 411,540,848 downwards.
AACTGATTAATTCCCTGTCTCTCACACCCTGGAGAGGCCATAGAAGACAACACCTATGCAAACTTTTACAGATAAAGTTGTAATAGTTACTTTTGTCCCACACCAATGGTTTAGGCGCCTTAGCGTGCGCCAACCGCGGAGTGAGGACGTTCCTCGGTCCTGATGAATGCTGAGCTGACTACTGCTCATTAGCAGAAACATGTCGACCCTCTTTTTCTTTTGATTTATAGGACTTTATGGTTCAAACTAACATAACAATTCACTAGTCCGCTATTTTCACTGGTTTTAATGGAGTTAGAACTACCCTCTTATTAAAAGGATGTTTCAGTTTGGGGAGTAGTCCACACTCCTTTTAATTCACATTTTTTCATCACACTTTTGTAACTATTCTTTCTATAAGGACCCAATGAAGACAACTGGCTACCGACTTTCAGTTGGTGCCTGAGGGTCCTTTTCTTTTCACTGAGCATGCTTACCTCACCTCCCTACTTACTAGGAACTTGTTTTTGCTGGTTGAAACTAAACTACTCCTTGACTTTTTCTCTTTCTCTTATTAGTTACGCTGTCACTCTTTTGTTGATTGTTATCTATTACTGCTAAGGGGTACAAGAGTGGCCTTTTGACCCTTTCTCTCTTGTTGATTGCATTATATTAGTACACCAACATCCAGTGGTTGACGCAAGAAGGGTGTTTCGGGGCAACCCACTGTCTGTAGATGGGATGTGGGATGTGGACATGGATGTCAACAATCCAGAGTGTGGCATCGGGCCTGAGCTCCTGGTTGGAAGACAGTCCAGTAAAATGGGCTGATGCTAACTATAGGGAGGGACCTGACATGGTGATTTTACACCATTCTTTGAATCCAGAATGCGGCCTTTTTTTTTCTTAGAGTTTTATAGAGCGTGAACTCGACCCGGTGATATCAGGTATTAGAGCGCGTTGTATGACCACCAGTTTCGTTACAGACGGACACATTCATTTTAGTAAAGGCGATGAAATACACTTATTCCTGGGCAAACCAACCTTGTGTATAATATTTAAATACCTCCATAGAAATTGATTATAGTGTTAGACAGCATTCTTTGTGTGCTGTGACAATTGCCATCATCTGAGCTTTCAGCACGAAAATATAAAAATCTAAATTCAATACAGATGTGTACCACTCCCCTAAGGCCAGGACGGCACCCACTGGGTAAGTACTATCACATAGATTCATCATCGGCATGTTTTGCGAGTCTGTAATAGCGATTATTAAAGAATCGCTATTACAGACTCTTTTTTTTTTTGAGAGAGAGAGAAACTTGTTTATTTAGACCATAGTCTTTTAAACAATACAAACAAAATGCAAACAGAATCGGAGAAAGTACGAGCAGACAAAATATTCCTACGTCATCAATAGTTAAAAATCATATTTGTTAAAAAGAAAAAAGAGAAGGTTAAAAGAGGGTAACACCTCCTGATACATAATTTATTAAACCCAAATTTTACCAAAATTTTCACAAATCTGGAAGAATAAAAAGACATTTAAACTTTATAAAAGGCTTAAAAGAACTTAAAATCAGTGCCCATCCTTCGATATCTCCCTTCCAAAATCTTTTACGGCCTTCAGGAATTTGCCCAATGCAATTGCAATTTCTAGCGAATGCATATCTGTTAGTAAGCATATCGCATGGGCACGTGTAAATGTCTTACGTGATAGGAATATAGGATGTAAAAACAATTTCCTTAAATCCTGTACAAATGTGCAATCAAGCAAAATGTGCAACATATCATTTCCTATACCACGCCCACACTTACAATTACCTTCTGGGCCAATCAGTACAGATTTTAATTTCCCGTCTATCTTCCAGGGGTTGATCCCAACCCGGGTCCTTAATATTTCATGTTGTAACCCTTGGTTAGGCAATATTTCCAGATAAGGGAACCAGCCTTCATTTACCCATGAGATCTTTAACCACTGGACCGACTTTTTCTCCTGCATGTAATTCAGGTCCTGTGCCCTTGAGAGCGACTGGCCTTGTTCCCTAAGTGCTTTCTTTGTAAAGTCGCCTATCAGGGCGTTATGGATAGATCTCAATTTAAGACGCCCTGATACTTTCTGGAGAGTCTTTCTCACCTCCTTTGCTAAGCCAAGATTGCTTGTCTGGATTTCCTCTCCACACCATTGTGAGACCTTAGGTGTCACTCCTGGGTCTTGGCGCTTCCAGAATCTTGCTAGGGCCATTTGAGATTGTACACTCCAAGAAATCAGCCCTAGTTCCATTCTAATTGCTTGAACCATTGTCCAATTAGGTAAAGACAGTAACATTTTTAAAATGTTTCCCTCTTCCTGATCCCACGTATGTTTACCGCTCAAGTATATCACTTCTGCCCCATACAATACTTGGGGGGGGATCATTGCTTCCAATGCCTTTATCATTGGTTTATGTGTCATGTCTCCATATTCTTTATTAAACTTTTTTAGCCCACAAGTGGATGAGAATGCTTTTGCCTTTTGGGCCTCCAAATGGGTGCGCCATTTTAGTGCACTGTCAAACCAGAGGCCTAAATATCTATATTCCTTAACTGTCTCTAGTTTGTCATCACCCAAAAACCAATTGAAATTCTTCTTACTCTTCCCAAAACATAAAACCTTAGTTTTTTCCCTATTTACAGACAGTATTTTCCTATCACAATAGTGTTTAAAAGCGGTTAATTTCCTTTGAAGTCCTATTTCAGTTTGATCCATGATCACTAAGTCATCAGCATAAAGAAGGCAAGGAACTTTATGGCCATTCATTTTTGGACTTGCACTTCTTTCTACTTCAAGTGCAGCGGGGAGATCTGCCAAAAAGATTGAAAATAACAGGGGTGCCAAGACGCACCCCTGTCTAAGTCCGTTCCCTACTAGTATCTTGTGAGTTAGTGCCCCCTGCATATCTCTAATTACCTGGGCCCAGTTTCCACTGTGAAGCTCTTTTAGGATCATCAACAAGCCAACCGGTAATCCATACTTTGACATATCTTCCCAAAGTTTATTTCGATCCACAGAGTCAAACGCTGCCCTAAAATCGACAAAACAACAATGTAGCTTCCCATTTTGTTCTATCGATTTCCGGCCCAGGGCCCATAGGGCGAAGCAGTGATCTATTGTAGAGTGGCCTTCTTTAAAACCACCTTGTTCCACTGGGGTAATTGCTCTCTCTTCTGCCCAAATATTTATCCTACCCAATATTATCTTAGCAAAAATTTTGTCTCCAATATCGAGTAGATTAATTAATCTATAGTTCTTTGGTGCATTAAAGTCCAATTTTTTATGGATCGGCCTAATTATCGCACCCTTCCAAGTACTAGGTATTATTCCTGATTTTAGAATTACTGAAAATGTGTTAGAGAAAAATTCCACCCACCATGGCGTTCGTGCCTTAATTATCAGTGCTGGCAAGTTGTCTGGACCAGAGGCTCTTGTTAAGTTAACGGTCTTTATCGTATTCAGTACATTTTCTACTGAGAAGTCAGGTTTTAGATCGTCTACTAGACCTCTCCAGTTCCCCTGCAGTTCCTCTTCAATTTCTCTCCCTGCTGGGTATAGTTCTTTCAGGTAAACCTCCCAAGCACCCTCTTCTACCACACAGATCATTGAAGCGGCTGAGGCCTCTGATACTGAACGGACTAGTTTCCAGAACTGCTGTATGTTCTTGGATTCTATTGCCTCCAGCAGTTTCCCCCAACAGGTATCCTTATGGGCTCTTCTTGTACTATTAAGAAGCATTATATAATCTTTCTTTAATTTGGCGAGGCTTTCTGCTCTAGCCTTATCATAGTTTTTACGCAGACTGCGTTGTTCCCTCCTTATTTCTCTTTTCTTATTTAGACATTCCGTATTAAACCAATTGCCTTTCTTAACCTGTGTGATTTGACTGCTCTTGCTGGCCTTTACATCTGTTCTAAGTTTAACCTTAATGCTTTGTACCACTTGATTTATCTTATCAACATACCAGGCCAAGTCTAAACCAGCTGCACATCCTAGGGGTATCTTTTGTTGGAGCCTGTTTAACTTTTCTATATATGCTTCAGTTAGCCGTGTTGAGATTCGCCTAGGATAATCCATCTGTTGTATAATTACCTACTCTGTGACAGTTTCGTTAGAATAGGCCAGCACCAATTCTAAAGTGTTGTGGCCGCTATCTTCTGTATGGTTGACCCTGAACCCCTTTATTAAATTGAATTTCCATGCTGGCATGAACACATAATCTATGGGGCAATATTGTGACCCTTGTTTAAAAGTTTTCTTAGCCGGGCGGTCTTGTGGGAACCTACAATTCAAACAGAAAAGGCTCTTGGTCGCTAGATAGTTCCCCAAGTTTACATCATTCAAAGAGCATGAACTTTCGGGGAACTTTGCTTCCATTTTATCGTTTGATTCTAAAATTTCTAGATACATGAGATAAAGCCGCTTAGGGTTAAGTTCATGATTAAAATCTCCTACCAACAAAATCAAATCTGAATCGTACTTTTCATACAATAGATCTAAGTCATTCTTAAATTTTCCTATTTCAACTCCATATTCAACCTGGGTACCCCATTACATGTACATATTGAAAAGCAACACATTTTCATACTTGTTACCAGCAGCGAATAGGGTTATTGTACAGCAGAGTAGCCATTTACATGTTACAGTGAGCTTGGACACCTTTTTCACCAGTTTTGTAGATAGTAGCGTCAATAGACCCCCCGCCGGGCGTCCTGAACTAGATTTTACAGCCGGTCGGTAAGCTTGACGGAACCCTTCCACTATGGGGGACTCACCACATAGCCAGGTCTCCTGGATACAAAGGATCATATTATTTTTTGCTAGTTCTTTTAACCGTTCAAGTTTTATCTGATTTCCTAACCCATTTATATTCCAGGAGACTACCTTTAGGCCACATGGCTGCCCAGTTACCTATTCAACATCGCCACGGGGCCCGTACCTATTTGAGTCCTCTAAGTACTGCTTGGAAGATCCTGGGGGGCTAGTGTTAAGGCTCCAATTCTTCCAAGAGTCCTCAGGAGCAGAGTTATTTATTATAATATTAAGGTTTCCCGAGCTTAGCCCTGCACCTCTTTCTAACAATCTTACTTGGCGTTTACCTAGCCCAGCATGGTGCTTTAAAAAAGCTTTGCCTTGCGGTAACTTTTCTTCTGCCCCTATTTCTTTAATCGGTACTAACCGAATCCCTGCTTTTAGTATCTCACTTTCTGCTCTCACAATAGCGTTTTTTACCAAGTCAGAGTAAACTTGAACCTTGAATCAGGCTGGTTTCCGCCCATGTCACTCTACCGAGGCGGTTATTCTCTCGGTGCAGAACACTCTGAGACGGAATGCGGATGAGGGAATACATCAGGCTCTGGTGCTACTGGGCCTCTCGGCTGCATTCGACACGGTCGACTATAACATCTTGGTCGACCGTGTCGAGCAGGCAGGTCTCAGGGGCCTGGCACTGAGCTGGATTCGCTCATTTATCACTGGGCGCACTCAGGCTGTCAGACTGGGACCTTACACCGCCCCCACCATACCTTCTACCTGTGGAGTCCCGCAGGGCTCTTCGCTATCTCCCCTGCTTTTTAATTTATATCTACGTCCCCTTCTGCACTCCCTTAGGAAGGCCAAAGTGACAATTTTCAACTATGCTGACGATTTGCAGCTCATCTTTCCTTTAAACACCAAGGACGCTGTGGTTGAATTTCAAAATACTATGTCCCACATCTTAAACTGGATGAACTGCAGTCCCCTGAAACTTAACCCTGGCAAGACCGAATTGGTCTTGCCGGGGCAGAGTGCTCTTAGTTGGAACCTCAGCTTTTGGCCTTCCAGTATGGGAGCCCCTCCATCCAAGTCCTCCTCAGTCAAGAGTTTGGGAATATACATCAGCGAGGACCTTTCTCTCAAAAAACAAGTAGGAGCAGTTGTTTCAGCTAGTTTTTTCCAGCTGAAGAAAATCAAGAAAATCGCCAGCTTCTTTTCCCCAGCTGCCCTCACTCAGATTGTCATCTCCCTGGTTCTGTCCAGACTAGATTTTTCCAACAGTCTTTATTTTGGCATTCAAGCTGGAGAGCTAAAACGCCTTCAGCTGGTTCAGAATCAGGCTGCTAGACTCCTCCTGAACCTCTCTAAGAGGCAGTCTGTTAGATCTGGCCTGAAACAGCTACACTGGCTGCCCGTGGAGCAGCGTGTGGCTTTTAAAACAGGGTGTATTTTATTCAAATCTCTGCACGACTCTGGCCCCCTGTTCATTAGAGACATGTTTAAGATATACACTCCTTCCCGCAACCTCCGGTCTATCCACAAATCCCTTCTGACTGTCCCACCTTATAAGAGGAAACGACTTGGAGGCAGCTGTTTTGACCACCTTGCAGCTGGTTTCTGGAACTTCCTTCCCCTTCATCTGAAACTGAATGATAACATCCTCAGCTTCAGACACTCCCTGAAAACCTGGCTTTTCACTCAGGCACATTGCTGAGCTGCTCCTCCTCTTCTGTGACCTTTGCGTTCGTTCCTTTCTACAGCGCCATGAAGCCCCCGGGCGTACGAGCGCTTACAAATACCTACTAACATTAACATTAACATTAACATAAACTCTTTTCCATCGGGCGTTGCTTGAAAGCCCACCTGGTGAAGATCTTTTGTGCCGATCCCTTTCAAGTTAGGGCAGTGGGCGAATGAATTAAGAAGAAGTGATCTATTTAAGTAGGAGCTCTTCTTCATCTTTTTCCCGCCCCTTCCCATTTTTACTTGCTCAAAATACAGCCATTGGTTTCCTCTTAGCTCCTTACCTTTTGATTTTGGCCCCCTATGAAGTTGTTGTGCGTTAGTTTTAACTTCAATAGCATTCTCGTTGTTTTGCTTCCCCTTATTATTTTGTTCTCTCTTTCCCATGCCTTTTGTTACTTGCTTCCTTGCCAGGTTCTCTATACTTCCTTTTCTTACTCTACTCGCTCATATTTTTTGGGGGCTTTGATTTTAACACATGTTCCGTTAGGGTTATTGATTCCTCCAACTCTCTTACTTTTCCCACTACTCTGCTTTTACCCTTTCTCTGCCCTCTTTTTCTAATAGGTCTCCTCTGTCTTGATAGAGTATGACTCTTATACTCGCCCCTTTTTTTTACAAGCATAGGCCATTTTGAGATGTAAACTTCATGGTTTACGACTGTGCGTTCTATATTCCCAACCTCCCCCCCCACTCCCCCACTGTAGCTGATGTTTGCTCGAGGTCGGGAACTGATCTTATCATTGAAGGCATTTGTCCCCTAATTCCTTGTAATTCGCCCTGAATTTTTGAAAGGTGCGAGTTCTGAGTTTTTAAGATGTCATGATTTAACATTGTGACTTCCAAAATTCCCTGGAGTGTTTTTTGCAACATTAGAATCAGATCCAGCATTGAGGAGGCCGGGTTTGTTGAAGTTTCTGGGTTAAGCTGTAGCGATTGGTTACAGTCTTTAGTTCCCCTGGACCCTGTTGTGTGCTCCTCATACGACTCAAGACCCTTTGAGTTTCCATTCTGGACTGAGCTGTTATCCTCTTCATGTTCTTGATTTTCTCTATTTGATCCCTTTAAGTCAAGTAGCAAGGACAGTTTTGGTGATGAGGATAGTCGGGGTAGCATTATGGAACCATTATGAACACTTAGGGACTGTAGAGATTGGTTGATTACGTTTTCCGGGTCCCCCAAATGTTCCTCAAATATGACAGAGGTGCCTTCCTTACAAGATTCCTCTCCGGTTGTCTCCACGTCCATCGCAAGGGGCTTAGCTGGTGAGAAGACCTTTTTAAAGTGTTTTCCCACAAAGTCTTTCAGGGAATTTGATGCTATGCCCCCCTTACTTCCTATTTGCGATGACTCCTTGAGGGTTTTCTCCTTTTTCTTTAGAGTGCGTTTGGCCCTTGGTTTTGGTCCCTGGTCACTGGGGCTTCCCTCCAAAGTGTTTTCATCCATTGGGGGGGCTTTAGAAGTCTTAGCCTGTCCCAACTCGCTTTTATTCTTCCTTGGTGCCATCGAGGGGATTAGGGATTAAGTCTGCCCTTAATTCTCTACTGACTCTGCCCCTTAGTCCTTAATACTGTCCTCAGGGCTAGGGGAGTCGGTTTTTAGGGAAAGTAAAGAAGGTATAGAAAGGGGGAGGGAATACAAAACACCCTTCACCCCACTTACCTCTGTTGTGCCATTTGTAGGTACGCCTGCGCCGTGCCCGTGCCCTTTACAGATTACAGCCGGGACCCCCTGCCTCTCCTTACTCCTTCTGGGGCTAGGGGCCCCTGGCGCCTTATTGCTGCGCCTTACACTGTAGTTATGGGCTTATGAAGATGCCCGGCGACTCTCACCGATATCGAGGTACCCCTTCCCTCACTGGGGCTTCCGCAGATCGAGGGGGCTGAGGACCGGATGACGACAATGCCCTTCAATTAGACCGGGCCCCGAGCCTGACTTCTCTCGCTCGGAGCTTCACCTTGCAGCTCCTCTCACTCGCGGCTTCCTCAACCGTCACGTGATAGGGGTCACGGGTCACGGATCGTGGGCGTACGACTCGTAGGCGTGGGCGGAAAATCCGTTCCGCTCGCGGATTTTGCGGATTTTCGGGAAATCCGCAATCCGCGAGATTTGCGAATTTCCCGCAAAATCCGCAAATCCGCGAGCAGCGGATTTTGCTCGCACTGCTCGCACTGTTCGCGTGAGTTCGCGCCCCGCGAATAAGTGCAAAATTGCAGAAATACGATCTTAGCAAAACTGAAAGTAACTACTTACCAGGTTCAAAAGTTCAGGCTCATCATTAGTAGCCATTTCCTGGAGTGCTTCCTGAGGGGCCCCTCCAGAGTTCAGTTGCCAGTTGAAACTAGTATGTGACCCTGCTCTGAACCTCAGAATAGTTACACATATGCCACAAAGGTCCTGAATTACAGCTAAGGGAGACAAGCAGGAGCCAGGCTGGAAGTTAAAATCCATTAATCAGCCCCTAATTCATTATTGTCAGTTGGGGCAGGGCAGGTGTTGTAACTAATTTTGCAACAATGAAAGCACTTAGCAAGTGCAAAAGATCACTAATCAGGGCGCACTAAGGAAGCAGGTGCCAGCTAAAAAAATATTCTGTGACACATGAATCAGCCCCAAATTAATTCAGGTCACTTGAGGCAGGGAAGGTGTGCTTTGCTTTGCCGAAAATAATGTACACTGGACAACCAGAGGGTGTGGTGATGAAACAGAGGGTGGCATGGGTGGGCCAGAGGGTGGCATGAGTAGTCAGAGAGTGGCAGTGGTGACAGAGAGTGGCAGTGATGAAGAAGAGTGTCCCAAACAGGCTGGACACGTAGAAACAACAAGTTCGCGAAACTTGCGACCCGACAGGTAAGTTCGCAATTTGCGAAAGTGTACAAAACCCTCGCGAACTGGCAGAAACACGGGCGAACACAAAAAAAAAAAAATCCGCAAATTCGCGGGAATTCGCGGATTTTGCGGATTGCGAATCCGCAAATCCGCAAAATTCGCGAACGCGAGATCCGCAAAATTCGCTCATGCTTAACGACTCGGCACAACAGAGCAGCTTGCATTACAGATTCTATGAATTACAGACTCGCAAAACGGGATTCATGTAGAAATCGCAATATTCATTGCAATTTCTACAGCTTCCTTATTTGCGATTAGCTAATTGCTAATCGCAAATAAGGAATAACTCCCTATTCATTCCTATGGGCCTGAAGGCCCGTAGGAATGAATGGGAAGACATATCAATGTGCGATTCGCTATTAGCGATTCGCATGTTGAGTTTGCGATTTCCCTGTTGCACCCCTGAAATGATATTGGATGCTGGTGTTACGCACACACATGTCCCAACGACATGTGTGTGTAACATGCAATTTAGAAAAATGTACTTAAGTGCATTTTTCTAAGTTTCCGCTATTTACCACGAGGTTTGACTTCGCGGTAAATAGCGGCCCAAAATTGCGATTTCGCAATTTTTAAATGTTTCATGAATTGCATTTAAGGAATCTCAAATAGAGATTTCTTAAATGCAATTCCTCGCAAATTTGCGAATTCTATAATAGCGATTTTTGCATTTGGGATGATGAATCCCAAATGCAAAAATTGCGCTTGCAAAGGGACAGATTTTCAGAATCTGCCCCTTTGCGAGCCGGTTTTACTTTGATGAATCTAGCTGTATGTGTTTACAGCACAGAGGCACACTGTCACAATGGAGAACCATGTTTCTACGGAATATGTTTATGGGCATAGGTTCGTAGGTGATGTGGATGGGTATAATAAGCAGCTGTATATTGAAAAGGCGCTCCACTTTCCCCGGTGCGTTTTAAAAGTAAAGCTACAGGTGCAGAGCACGGTACTCCTGTTTACGTACAGAGTAATAGGCCATTAGGTGTCCTCAGATACACGTGAGGCGTGAACATATACCGGCTTCAGTCACCAGCAAAGGTCTACACCGAGGGTGCAGACAGACTACGACTGGTAAAATGGACAAAACACTTCTACTGGGATGTTCGCCTACACCCCATGCCCTTTAATACATACAAAGCTACAAAATAGAAAAATACACCCATTGACAAATGGCACCTTTACTATATCAGACCACACACCCATTTACTCACAAAGCACTCACTGCCACAGAACCCACTCACTATCAAATACCAAATCCACTGCCTCGGAAGAGATACACAGCTTCCGAAAACACCTGGTGCTCAAGAACCCACCCAGAGCCACAGCATCCATTCACTACCACACATTCAGAACGTGTCAGTAATTCAGAATGCACTCAGCTGTATAGAACCTGCTGGGAACTCCTGATACACCCGTTGCTTTAGATAGATTACACCCACTGCTTCAAAATACACCCTCCTCGAATGTAGAGCCTACAGCCTCAGAACGCACCCACTGCTTCAGTGTTCCACCCATTGCCTCAGAATGTACCTTGGGCCTCAGAAAAAACACTCTGACCCAGAATACACCCACTGCCTCAGAATGCACTTGTGCCTCAGAATAGACCCTCTGACCCACAATAAATACACCCACTGCTTCAGAAGGTACCTTGTGCCTCAGAATAGACCCTCTGACCCACAATAAATACACCCATTGCCTCAGAAGGTACCTTGTGCCTCAGAATGAACCCTCTGACCCAGAATAAATACACCCGCTGCCTCAGAACATGCCCTCTGGCCTAGATAAACACCATCCCTGGCGCCCGGACGTGGGTCGGTCTCACGCATTGGAGAACCGATTTCGCGGTAACTCCCTTCCGTCATTGTTGCGGTTGTTTTGGATGTCCAGGCTGATGCTCCACGTCATCCCCTTAGAGGTTTGCTAGAAGGACGAACTCTCTTGCACTGTATTCTCGTCCCCCTTCCCGGATTATCCTTGAATCCACGATACAGCAACGGTACACTTTATGATACCCTTCTGACCGTTTCCTCTATTTCAGAGTAGATTAGGTTTCTTTCTTTTCCCCCGTCCTGATGAAATGCCACACATCCATTGGGAGGCGTGAAACATGTCGACCTTTTAACAACTTTCACCCCTCATCACACACATTGAGCTGCAGCAGGTTTAATTCTCCTTGCCAGCCACGACTCTAATAGTCTGTTTTTAGCTGTAGCTATTTTTAACACACTCACTGCACCCACTCTACTCACTACCGGTTTGCCCCTCCACCTCATCACAGAGGGCCTCCCGGCTTACAACACGGAAAACCTCTTGCAAATCGCCCCCCTGCTGGGCCCATGGGGAATGGCAGGTCCGGCCCAAAGAGGAGCTGCCCTATGATGAAGCATGACACCTCTCAGGGTGTGTGGGGGCCCTTGCTCCTTATTGGAGCTCTCCCCCCCTTCTTGTTCCTACGCTTACCTGGTCCGCCACCTCCCTTTGACCCACCCATCCCCTTCCTTAGGAACTGCATACCTCTTTGTTTGACCTAGAATAAATACACTCACTGCCTCAGAATGTACCTTGTGCCTCTGGTGTATTCTGACCCAGAATCCACCCACTGCCTCAGAAGGTACCTTGTGCCTCTGGTGTATTCTGACCCAGAATCCACCCACTGACTCAGAAGGTACCTTGTGCCTCAGGTGTATTCTGACCCAGAACACACCCACTGCCTCAGAATGTACCTTGTGCCTCTGGTGTATTCTGACCCAGAATCCACCCACTGCCTCAGAATGTACCTTGTGCCTCAGGTGTATTCTCACCCAGAATCCACCCACTGCCTCAGAAGGTGCCTTGTGCCTCAGGTGTATTCTGACCCAGAACACACCCACTGCCTCAGAAGGTACCTTGTGCCTCAGGTGTATTCTCACCCAGAATCCACCCACTGCTTCAGAAGGTACCTTGTGCCTCTGGTGTATTCTGACCCAGAATCCACCCACTGCCTCAGAAAGTACTTGTGCCTCAGGTGTATTTTGACCCACAATACACCGACTGTCTCAGAAGGTACCTTGTGACTCTGATGTATTTTGACCCAGAATCCAACCAATGCCTCAGAAGGTACCTTGTGCCTCTGGTGTATTCTGACCTAGAATCCACCCACTGACTCAGAATGTACCTTGTGCCTCAGGTGTATTCTGACCTAGAATCCACCCACTGCCTCAGAATGTACCTTGTGCCTCTGGTGTATTCTGACCCAGAATCCACCCACTGCCTCAGAAGGTACCTTGTGCCTCTGGTGTATTCTGACCCAGAATCCACCCACTGCCTCAGAAGGTACCTTGTGCCTCTGGTTTATTCTGACCTAGAATCCACCCACTGCCTCAGAATGTACCTTGTGCCTCAGGTGTATTCTGACCTAGAATCCACCCACTGCCTCAGAATGTACTTTGTGCCTCTGGTGTATTCTGACCCAGAATGCACCCACTGCCTCAGAAGGTACCTTGTGCCTCTAGTGTATTCTGACCTAGAATCCACCCACTGCCTCAGAATGTACCTTGTGCCTCAGGTGTATTCTAACCTAGAATCCACCCACTGCCTCAGAAGGTACCTTGTGCCTCAGGTGTATTCTGACCCAGAATTCACCCACTGCCTCAGAAGGTACCTTGTGCCTCAGGTGTATTCTGACCCAGAACACACCCACTGCCTCAGAAGGTACCTTGTGCCTCTGGTGTATTCTGACCCAGAACCCACCCACTGCCTCAGAAGGTACCTTGTGCCTCATGTGTATTCTGACCCAGAATCCACCCACTGCCTCAGAAGGTACCTTGTGCCTCAGGTGTATTCTGACCCAGAACACACCCACTGCCTCAGAAGGTACCTTGTGCCTCTGGTGTATTCTGACCCAGAACCCACCCACTGCCTCAGAAGGTACCTTGTGCCTCATGTGTATTCTGACCCAGAACACACCCACTGCCTCAGAAGGTACCTTGTGCCTCAGGTGTATTTTGAACCACAATACACCGACTGCCTCAGAATGCGGCGTTTGTTGTAGTATTTAGCTTAACGACGAGAATGTTCCAATAGTGATAAATGCACCTGTTGCCGCTCAATGTACCCAGTGTCGAGCAGCATGGAATGTTGCCTCTGACGACTACTGTAGCCTCAAACCACTGCAGCGGGACCTACCATCTGTTGCAGAAAAACTGAACGTGAAAATGTTTATTTTCCAGTTTTTTAAAGCGAAACGTTCCACTGACTGCTATGTCAAACACAAGCAAGAGTGCTTCTCTTACCTCACGCATCATTCAGATCTTATTCCAGGGCAGTTACGGCCTCAAGGTGCGAGCCCGCGACCCTCCTCCCCGTGCTGAGGTGCCTATGGGAAACACTAACTAAACTCATACAACAGACGCTGATGAAAATCTGAGGCCTCTGTGTGCGCCTGGTGAGTAAATAAGCCACTAACCACATCATGAACTTTCCCTCTCGTTTAATTCGTAGGCCTGGCCCCAGAGCCCACAGGACGGACCACACCGGAGAGCAGGGAGAGTGCGCGTGGAAATATCCAGGAAAGAAGGCTGTTTATTCAGCTAACCTTTATATTCCAATACATCAGCCTCGAGAACCAGGTGCGAGGGCAGAGGATCATGTCAGTGTTTCATTTTTAAAACTAAGAGCGCTGGGGCCTAAAGCTCTGCTCAGGGGTCCGCGGCGGGTGCAATTAAAGGTCGAGGCACTGAATACTAAGTGTTCTCAAAATGGAGTGCTGGGATGTGAGGCAGTGGGCTCCCACCCTGCATCTGTATGAACGTTCTCCCAGCTGAGGAGCTTGTGTTTATGCAACTTCGCCCTGGGAGTGGTACAGATACCTGAGAAGACTTCGGGCAACGTTTTCAGCACCCCCAAACCGATTGCTTTCTACTGATGAAAGAATTAATCCAGAAACACTGTCTAGAGTTACACAGCACAGACTGCCCCAACAAGGGTAAAAAAAATTCAGACTACTACTGAACTAAGAGTAATCATGCACTGCATTTACCATGATGCATTGGAGCACATTGAGTGCTGGGATGTGAAGCAGTGTGCTCCCACCCTCCTTCTGTAGAGTGGCATAGTGAATAGTGCCGTAGAGTTCAGTGGTAAAGAGTGCATTGGCGTAGAGTGAAGTGCTGCAGAGTGCAGTGGCATAGAGTGGAGTGTTGTGGAGTAGAGTGCATTGCTGTAGATTGCAGTAGTGAAGAGTAGAGTGATGCAGAGTCCAGTGGCATAGAGTGCAGTGTTATAGAGAAAAGTGTCATAGAGTGCAGTGGTGTAGTGTGGTATAGAGTGCATTGGCATAGAGTACAGTGGTGCAGACAGCAGTGGCACCGACTACAGTGGTGCAGAGTAGAGTGCATTGGCATAGTGTGCAGTTGTGTGGAGAACATTAGCCTAGTGTGCAGTGGCGCAGAGTACAGTGGTTTGGAGCAGAGTGGTGTAGAGTGCAGTGGAATAAAGTGGAGTGGTGTATAGCAGAGTAGGGTGGTGTGGAGTGCAGTTGCATACAGTGGAGTGGTGCAGGGTAGAGTGCAGTAGCGTAGAGCAGTGTTGCCTAGAGTGTAATTGCATAGAGTAAAGTGGTGTACAGTGCAGTGGCATAAAGTGCAGGGGTGCAGAGTAGATTGAGGTGGTGCTAGTAGATTGGCATAAAGTGCAGGGGCGCAGAGTGGAGTGGTACAGAGTGCAGTGGTTTGGAGCAGAGTGGTGTAGAGTGCAGTGGAATAAAGTGGAGTGGTGTATAGCAGAGTAGGGTGGTGTGGAGTGCAGTTGCATACAGTGGAGTGGTGCAGGGTAGAGTGCAGTGGCGTAGAGCAGTGTTGCCTAGAGTGTAATTGCATAGAGTAAAGTGGTGTACAGTGCAGTGGCATAAAGTGCAGGGGTGCAGAGTAGATTGGAGTGGTGCTAGTGGATTGGAATAAAGTGCAGGGGCGCAGAGTGGAGTGGTACAGAGTAGAGTGCATTAGAGTAGAGTGTATTGGCACAGAGTGCAGTGGCATGGAGTGCTGTGTTACATGAGGGCATAGAGTAGAGTGGAGTTGTGCAGAGTAGAGTGGCATGGCCTAGACTGGAGTGAATATGAGTGCAGTGGTGTAGAGTGGTGTATAGTACATTGGCACAGAGTAGAGTAGTGCAAAGTAGAGTAGAGAGGCTATGAGCACAGTGGAGTGGTGCACAGTGGAGTAGAGTGCAGTGGCACAGAGTGCAGTGGCGTGGAGTGCTATAATCAATCAATCAATCAATCATCAAAATTTGTATAGCACGCTACACACCCATAAGGGTCTCAAGGCGCTGAGGGGGGAGGGGTCGCTACTGCTCGAACAGCCAGGTCTTGAGTTGTTTCCTGAAGGACAGATGGTCCTGGGTCAGCCGAAGGTGAGTGGGGAGGGAGTTCCATGGCCTGGCTGCCAGGTAGGAGAAGGATCTTCCTCCGATGGTGGATTTCTGAAATCGTGGGACGGAGGCGAGGGCGAGGCTGGCGGATCGGAGTTGGCGGGTGGGTGTGTAGAGTGTGAGGCGGCTGTTGAGGTACTTTGGGCCTGTGTCGTGGAGAGCCTTGTGTGCGTGGGTGAGGAGTCTGAACGTGATCCTCTTGTTGACGGGGAGCCAGTGAAGGTCTCTCAGGTGGGCAGAGACGTGGCTGCGGCGAAGGATGTCCAGGATGAGTCGTGCTGAGGCGTTCTGAATGCGCTGGAGTCTTTTCTGGAGTTTGGCTGTGTTTCCAGCATAGAGGGTGTTCCCGTAGTCCAGACGGCTGGTGAGGAGGACCTGGGTGACCGTCTTCCTGGTTTCGGTGAGGATCCATCGGAAGATCTTTCGAAGCATGCGCAGGGTGTTGAAGCAGGATGATGAGACGGCGTTCACTTGCTTGCTCATAGTGAGGGAGGAGTCCAGGATGTAGCCCAGGTTACGTGCGTGGTCCGTTGGTTTGGGTGCGCTGCCCAGGGTAGGGAGCCACCAGGAGTCGTCCCAGGTGGAGGGATAAGGTCCGAGGATGAGGACTTCCATCTTGTCTGAGTTCAGTTTCAGATGGCTGATCTTCATCCATTCTGCGACATCTCTCATTCCTTGCTGGAGGTTGGTTTGGCGGTGCCGGGGTCGTTGGTGAGGGAGAGGATCAGCTGGGTGTCGTCGACGTAGGAGATGATGTTGAGGTTGTGTTGGCGGGCGATGGCTGCGAGAGGGCTCATGTAGATGTTGAAGAGGGTGGGGCTGAGTGAGGATCCTTGCGGGACGCCGCAGATGACTTTGGTGACCGCGGATCGGAACGGGGGAGGCGGACTCTCTGGGTTCTTCCGGCGAGGAACAAGATGATCCACTCCAGGGCCGTTCCTTGGATTCCGGTGTTGCTGAGGCGTTGTATTAGGGTGCGGTGGCATTCGGTGTCGAAGGCAGCCGAGAGGTCCAGGAGGATGAGAGCAGCAGTTTCCCCGTTGTCGAGCAGGGACCTGATGTCGTCAGTGGCTGCGATGAGGGCGGTCTCAGTGCTGTGGTTTGCTCGGAAGCCGTACTGTGAGGGGTTCAGGGAGCCGCTGGTGTTGAGGAAGGCGGAGAGTTGTCTGTTGACGGTCTTCTCGAAGACTTTGGCTGGAAAGGGGAGGAGCGAGAAGGGGCGGAAGTTCTTGAGGTCCGTGGGGTCCGCGCTGGGTTTCTTCAGGAGGGCGCTCAGCTCAGCATGTTTCCAGCTCTCCAGGAAGGTGGCGGATGCGAAGGAGTTGTTGATGATGCTCCAGAGTTGGGGTGCGATGATGGCGGCGGCTTTGTTGAAGATGTGGTGTGGGCAGGGGTCCATGGGGGAGCCGGAGTGGATGGTGTTCATCATGCAGGTGGTGTCTTCGGTGCTGACAGGGGTCCAGGTGCGGAGGGTGGTGGTGGGGGGCTCTGGTTCGGTGGTTGGGTGCGTGGTCGGCGCGCCGAAGCTGTTGTGTATGTCGGCGATCTTGCGGTGGAAGAACGAAGCGAGAGAGTCGCAGAGGTTTTGCGAGGGGGTGATGTCGGTGTTGCAGGCGCTGGGGTTGGAGAGCTCTTTGACAATGCTGAAAAGCTCCTTGCTGTTGTGGGTGTTGTTGTCCAGTCGTTCTTTGAATGCTGTCTTCTTGGTGGTGCGGATTAGCTGGTGGTGTATGCGGGTGGCGTTCTTGAGGGCGGTCATGCGTTCTGCTGTCTGGTCGTGTGGCGCCAGGCTTTCTCAAGGGTGCGGCAGGTTTTCTTGGAGTTTTTGAAGTCGTTGGTAAACCACGAGGCTTTCTTGCTGCCGGGTCTGCCGGGAGTGTTCTTCAGTGGTACGAGTTCGTCAGCGCATTCGGTGAGCCACTGTGTGAGGTTGCGGGCTGCTTCGTCGGGGTCCGTTGTGTTGGTGGGCGGGTTCTGGCTGAGGGAGGTGGTGAGCTGGTCGGCGGTGATCTTGCTCCAGCTTCTGCGGGGAATCTGTTGCGGGTGGTGGTGGGTCATGGTTCTCCTGAAGGTGAAGTGGATGCAGCTGTGGTCTGTCCAGTGTAGTCCGATGGAGTGGCTGAACGAGATGTGCTTGCTGGAGGAGAAGACGGGGTCAAGCATGTGGCCGGCGTAGTGGGTGGGGGTGTTTACCACTTGCTTGAGTCCGAGGTTGGCGAGGTTGTCCAGCAGGGCGGCGGTGTTGCAGTCCTTGTTGGGCTGGGCACTACTATTGATGGAGCTTGTGCGGCCCTGGATAAACGCATTCAGATGGCTCTAGATCAGACTGCTCCCTGGTCTAGCAACGGCCCAGTGCGTCGCAATAAATCGGCGCTCTGGTTTAATGTCGAACTTAAAGAAGCCAAGGCAGCTTGTAAACGTATGGAAAGAGCCTGGAGAAGGGACTATCTACCCGCTGCTCGGATAGTGTACAAAGACAGCCTCAGGGAATATCATGCCTTGATAAGGAAAACTCGATTGGCTTATTACACCGACCGTATTGACAAAGCTGAGTGTTCAGCCATGGAACTCTTTGTGGTTTATAAAGAGATATCCTCACTGGCTTCAGTAGGCTAACAGGCTGGTTCCTCTATGCAATCTTGTAATCAGATTGCTGAATTTTTCTATAAGAAAGTGCAGGATATTTACAGCACCTTTCCTAGCGAGGCCAGGACTGGCCTCAGTGGCGATACACCACTGGAAGGGTTTTTTTTCGGAGAAGGACAGCATTAGGGCAATCTCAGTTCCGGACGAGGAGACGCTGATCGCTTTAGCTAGGGGAGTAAAATCAGGATCTCCTACAGATCCGGCCCCTGCTAAGATCTTGAGTGGCAGCATGGAACTGTTGGCTTCCTATGTTAAGTACCTGTTAGCCCTGTCGTTTGAGTCTGGCAGGGTGCCGAGCACATGGAAGCGCGCTGCTGTGCTTCCACTTAAGAAAAAGCCACAAATTAGCATAACATAACTTAGCAATTTACGGCCTATCTCTCTCCTCCCCTACTTCTCCAAGGTAGCCGAAAAACTGGTTAATCAACAATTGGCGGCACATATTGAAGCGCATGGGCTTCTTCATCCCTCCCAGTCCTGTTTCCATGCCTGTCACTCCACTGAGTCTGCCCTCCACTTTTCCACAGAGGCTCTGAGGAAACATGTAGATGAGGGTCAGACAGCGGCACTGATTCTTCTCGATCACAGTGCCGCATTCGACATTGTGGCACATCACACCTTGCTGCAGTGTCTGAGGAGAGGCGGAGTGACGGGGAGGGCTTGGTCCTGGTTGGAATCCTTCCTTCACGGACGTAGCTTTTATGTTGAGCAGGGTGCTTATAGGTCAGAGGCTTAGACCTAAAGCAGGGAGTCCCCCAGGGCTCCAGTCTTAGTCCCACCCTGTTCAATCTCTACATGGCGCAGGTGGCCTCGATCACTGAGCAGTATGGGGTAGAGGTGGTAACTTACGCCGACGATACCCAGATGGTTGTGGCCCTGACACAACCGGCTGAGCACACAGCCAGCAATTTCACATCCTGCCTACAAGATCTGGCAGGCTGAATGACCAACAATTGTCTCAGACTGAATGGGGACAAAACGGAGGTGCTTATCGTTGGTAGGTCTCCCTCGGTCTGGACATCTGCCTGGTGGCCTCAGGCACTGGGACCGCTACCCGTTCCGAAGGACCATGAGAAGAATCTAGGCATTTGGATTGATTCCAAAATGTCTTTTGACTATCACACTCGGCGCGTTGCAGGGACATCCTTTGGTATTCTTCGCAGTCTGAGAAAGACACTTGACCTGCTCCCTGTGTCTGCTAGGAGGGCCCTGGTCCATGCCTTGGTCACGTCCAGGCTGGACTATGGAAACGCCCTATACCTGGGAGCAAATGCGAGTTGCCGTCAAAGACTGCGGCATATCCAGAATGCAGCGGCGCGCCTTGTGTTGCTGTTGCCCAGGAGAGCCTCCTCTAAAAAAGCCTTGGAGACATTACATTGGCTTCCTATCAAGGACCGCATCGAGTTTAAAGCTCTCTGTGTGAGTCACAGGATTGTTCATGGGAAGGGCCCTGGCTTCCTGCGCAATTTGCTCCTCCCGTACAAACCTACCCGGCTCCTGCGCTCAATAGGCGCAGGCTTGCTCTCGATCCCTAGGATCAACAGGGCAAGAATGGGCGGGAGATCTTTACGCTCCTTGGCGGTACGTAGATGGAACACTCTCCCACTCAGGCTACTTGTGGAGCCCTCGGAGGCGGTGTTCCGGAGGGAGCTAAAAACCTTTTTGTTTCCCAAGCCTTAATTTTTTCGACGCAGGGCTTTTCCTGTCTGCCCCGGTGCTGCTCAGTCCACTGATAGCGCAGGGACACACTGGCAAGTGTAACCAGGCGCTTTAGAAACTCAGAAATAATAATAATAATAACAATAAAATGACACCACCTAGTGAAGTGATTTGTTTTGATTATTTTAAAGTATTTGTTTCCAACATACTTAAGAAATAACAAACATGTGCTTCATATGTGCTTTCCTAAAACTGATATCTTCTGAAATAGTTGCACAGTTCATTTAAATGTTGTGTGCTAGAAAATAACCCTGTCCTACCCCCAGTATCCAACAAGATTTTCACATAAATCCTCTCACTTTGAAGTCAGAGAAATAAAATGAAGACCATGCTCCTTCGGAAGACACAGCCTGACATTTTACCTCTGCCTTTGAATGTACAGCAAACGTGACAACATAAGAACAAGAGGCATTTTTACAGAAAGGAGCACTCGTCGACAAATACAAGAGAGGGTAGTGTGGCTTTGCTCCTTGGGAGGGATGATCTGAAGATGGATAGCCTAAAACAAAAAAAGCCAGCAAATAGAAATTCAGAAAATGTGAGTTAAAAACCACAAAGTCATAAGTGAGCAATGGGAGGAATGCAATCCTAGGGAAGCTTTCTGAATGTCCCCAAGATGTCTTTAGCAAACTAGACTGCTGAGCTGTCTTGTATGCTTCCAACTAAAAAGCATGTGTAAAGTCAGGACTTTTTTCAAAACCTTTGTGAAGTTTGCGATGCTCTATAGTCAAGTTTATAACATGCTGAGTTTTACTGATTCTACACATTTGTGTACATGTTTTACAGTGTTTTCAATTTACAGTACACAAAGGAAACTTCCAGAGAAAACATATTCTATCTTGCCTGGGTCTGAATTGAGCAAACGTTATTTTGCAATGCAGGGAAAATTATTGCGTAATGTGTTGAACTTGTTTCACAGGGCACAGAAACCCTTTAAAAGGATTGAGGCAAAATCAATCCTGGAAACTGCAAAGTTTGTGAATGTTCAAAATCAAGAAGCTCGCAAAACTTTTCTGGTGTGAAAAAAACTTTGATCATCTCTAATTCTGACTGAAACACAAGGAGGGACAACTCATGCTGCAGACAAAGTCTGTTACAGAGGTGATTATATTTGATCAAAGTATATCCTCACTGGTGACAGCTTTATCCCATAAGGCAGTGAGTTGATTTAATCAGCAGTGAGTTGTTCACCATCTGAACCTAAAGAGACAAAAATACATTGTGAATCAAATATGCAATAAAAGAGCTTGCCAAAAATCATACTGACTTGGATTTTATATATATGTATGTATTAATATATAATAACACACGAGGAACTAAACTGAAGATAATAGGACCATAAAGTACACAGCTTCCTATACATTATAATACATACAAAAACTTCTAATGGCCAATGCTTCAAAAAAGGAAAAGACCAGGGTGAAGAAAGTAGGTGTGTCAGTGGTCAAACCAATTAAATTAAAGGTCTCATCAGCTCAGCACGGCACCTGAAGCACACAGCAATGCTCTATTTCTCCTCCATTGGGATGGTGTCAGGTCACCAGAGGTATGAGTTCAGAAAAGACCTAAAAGACTTTACATGTGTAGAATAGGACAATAGAAATAACAAATAGACAGAACAAATACTTCCCGGTCGGTATAGTTTATTACGCCACACCAGCTGGGTTAGGGTCAGTCATAGTGAAGAACATTTCCTTTTCTTACATTTTTTTAAACATTTTTATTAGAGCAGATTAGTGGAATAATTAATCCTTATAATATATACACATTCCTATATATATGGGATAAAGTACCCCAGCTGTACATTATAAGGATATTGCAAGTCACAGCTGAGTCCCATGACCATGTAGAAGAACAAGGCTGGCAGGGCAAGTTCCTTTGTAGGTTATGGAACTCCGAAGTGGCTTGCAAAATCCTTATCATGAACAGCAGAGGGTAAAGTATTCCTTATGCTTATGACGCATGGTCACACAATCACCTTTCCCATAAACAACTTACATCCTTGGTGTGTAGCTCTTTCGTATTAGAGAGGGAGCATGTTTCCAAATATGAAGATTATAAATCGAACCTCTAGTGCAAGACTAAACACACCAAAAAATGTGTTAGATATTTCTTGCTAAAAGATATTAGAACTATGTTTCATACATCTCAATTTTTTTTAAAAAGGTGCAGTAGCTCGGAATGTGTGGAAACATGCAAAAAGATTCTAATGTTTGTATAATTTCCTACGGAGTGCAACAAATAAACATATTGCCATAAATACCTCTGCTCTGCTTGTCAAAGTAGAGTTAGACAAACAGAGCAGAAGTAGGAAAAGCATAGTTTCCTTTTAACTGCTGCTTGAATTATGTTCTGTGACCTGACCTGCCTATCCATTTGTGACATCAGAACTTAACTATAATAAGTTATTACAGTTGAGTGGCAATGTCATTTCTTTATGATAGGGGGCAGGGTATGTCAGATGTCACCGATTATAAAGAAATTAGAGACATGCTTTTATACATGAATCAAAGAATCCCATATATGTGGATGCGTGTGTTTATATCATATATGTATATATATGTGTATATATATATATATATATATATATATATATATATATATATATGTATGTATATATATATATATACATGTATGCACTTCACAATCCTGTTCCGCTGCCTCAAACCAGGACCAAGATCCAATCTGCCACACCGGATACCACAGGTACAGACCACTCCACAGCGCAAGGGTGAAATTTCAACAAGGTTTATTCACACAAATTCGCCAGCATGACGCGTTTCGGTCACTCCACGGTGACCTTGATCACATGACGAACAAAACCAATGAAAATGTATATAAAGGGTTACCAATCAACAAGTAGGGCGGGAAAAATAATAGAAACTGAAAAATCACTTAATGCATATCATCCAAGAGTAGAAAACAGACCAAAAAATGGACATAAACATGCATGATTATTTACAATCTATAAATTGATCACAATAATCATATGTACAATCTATGTACAATGGATCAATTTACAATCCTATTATGTATTTATTGCTATACACTATATACACGTAAATCCATCAAACTTGCTGTTTCCTGATATTTACAAACCCTAAACAGATTCTACGTTCCGTTTGTTTGCAAAATCAGATGATGATGCGCAATCGTATTCATTATTCAATATGAACTTTACCCGCTCACAAACCCAAGTCGATTGGCGTGTAAGACCCCTAACGTGACCACCTAGTGTTAAGAAAGGGGGAAGGAAAAAATCAAAGTGTAATCTGAACCAACCTGAGATTCAGATAATTAATCAAAAATTGTGATTATTATGTGACTTGATTATAATATAAATAACACACTGGTCAAAATTATAAAAATGGGGAGACAGTCATATATATATTCCAAAAGCTTGGCGAAGTTCGTGCCTGCGCCTCTTAGTTTATGGCGGGCCTCGACGGGGTTTCGCCTCGCCCCGTTAAATCCAAAAGTTTTACCGTCTTTGATCGTTGACAGAGAGTCGAGGCCCAGGTCAGCTATGCTCAAGTGCTTTTATTCGGCAACAACAACACCCAACGCGTTTCGCAGCCTTCGCCGCTTTCTCACGAGTGAATGGTTGTGTTAATTCAATAAAGTTATATACAATAACAAAAACTTAATCATTTGAGTCATTGTGTGAAAGTGAAAACATACTCTCTCAATTATAAATCTCTTTTTGCATTTGTGTACTTGGTCACGAAATACCCATATTTACTTAACATAATCGTAAAACATTTCTAGGTGTTTGTAATACATTTCGGGAAAGGTCGTGTTCGTTCCTGCGCAACGAACTACTACTTCCATAATTCAGTGTCCGTTAGGTCGAATTGCATTTCAGCGATAAATACATATTCTGAATTACCTCATTCAGTAAGTTCTCCTGTTACACAGTTCGCCTAGATATTTTACGCGGTACTTTCGGAGTAGCAACATTAAACATTTAGCGCGGTCATTCACGCATTACTGAATTAAGTCATTCAGCGTATTCTGCATCACGACTGTTTGCAGGCATTTGTACCTCACTGATAAATCACCTCAGTGGGCTAATGTAAACAGTTCAAGATCTTGCATGCCCTTAATATGGTTGGATCTCATACTAGTTTCCTCATACATAGAGCCCCAGTGGGCTTAAACGTGTAAATAAATCCAATGCATTCCTGCTATACCGCTTGATTCATAATCTGCTTAAATCACTCTATGTCTTGCTTGTGACTTTCATTCAATTCACACATTCTGCAGTGAACAACCGTGACCTGCAAAATGAGAGAGCATATCAATTAAAATCATAGCCTCTGTTATCATAAGTTTGATAAAACAATCATATTTCATAGAGTTCTAAGAAGACATCAAGTTTTGATTACACATCAGTTTCAACTAGACGCTTTTATTGTCCAAGGTGAGATGCCAGTCCCTCATCGATATTGTGCCCTGATGGAGACAGTGTTTGGAATCCAATTATAAACCTAGATTCAAGTCTACGTAATTCCTTGACTTTGTCTCCTCCTCTCTCTCTTTTAGGTACACTGTCCAACACCACAAATGATAATAAATTTGTGTTTTGGTTGTGTTCACTAAAAAAGTGACGGGCAATAGGGTATTGTTGGTCATGGTGGTTTATGGCCCTCAGGTGTTCCAGTACTCTTTTTTTCGCTTTATGTACCGTGCTCCCTATGTAAAATAATTCACAGGGGCACTTGAGGGCATACACTGCGTATTCAGTCTCGCACGATAGATGTTTCTGAATTTTGAATGGTTTGGTCTTAGTAGATAACTTAACCGTTTTGCAGTTTTTACTATTTTTACAGGCCTTGCATTTGCCACAGATATAGAATCCCTGTACTGGGTTCATTTTTTTGGGCACTGATTTTGGCAAGTTCGCTGGGCTTACTAGATCACTGATAGATTTTCCTTTTCTGAAGGTGATTTGCGGGTAATCATTTAATGACTTCCCAATATCAAGGTCAGTCTGTAAAATGCTCCAATGTTTTTCAAGACATTTCCTAACCTCATGGGCCTTGTTACTGTACGTAGTCACAAATCTGACCGTCTCATTGCTGGGTGTACTCCCTACTTGTGACTCGCCTGTCAATAAGTCATTTCTAGTTCTTAGTTTTACTTTGGAGCAGGCTGTTGATATATTTTGATCACTGTATCCTCTTTCTTTAAATCTTTTGGTCATTATTTTGCACTCATTTTCGTATCCCTCATCCGTGCTACAGTTGCGTTTAGCACGCAGTAACTCTCCATACGGGATGCTTTCTACGAGGCTTTTGGGGTGACAGCTCCAAGCATGCAACATGCTGTTGCCAGCCGTAGCTTTGCGGTGTAACGTGGTCTCAATTTTGCCATTTTGTACTTCTAACAACACATCCAGAAATTCCATCTGGATTGGGTGCATCTGGTGTGTGAATGATAAGTTTAATTCATTAACATTCACATTTTTCACAAAGTTGTCAGCCTCTTCTTTGGTACCATCCCACACACAGAACACGTCATCGATAAATCTTGCCCATTTTTTGACATGTTTCTTATAAAGGGTGTGGGGTCTGACAATATGTTCCTCCCACCATCCTAAGAAAAGACAGGCAAAACTCGGGGCAAAACAAGTGCCCATCGAAGTCCCCATCAGTTGTCTGTACACCTGATTGTCAAATAAAAAGTAGTTTTCAGTCAAGCATGTGTTTATCATGCTTAACAGAACCTCTGTGTGCATAAGGTAGGAAATAGATCTTTCATTCAAATAGTGTCTGCAGGCTTTCAGCCCTAGGTCATGGGGGATGCTCGTGTACAGACTGGTGACGTCTAGACTTAACATCAAATAGTTGTCCTCCCACACAAATTCATTCATCATTCTTAGGAAATCGCCTGTGTCCTTAATATATGATGGTAACTCTTTCATATATTGCTGCAAGAAATAATCTGCATACCTTGACGTATTCTCAAGGCTAGACCCTCTAGATGACACTATCGGTCTACCAGGTGGATTGTCCTTGTCCTTGTGGACTTTTGGTAACAAATACAGTACCGGAAGTTTCGGATATTTGCAAAATAAGTAGTCATATTCATTCTGCTCTAGCAAGCCCTTCTCTTTCCATTCAAATAATTCATCATAGTATTTTTTGTTGGATTTTTCAAAACATATCTTGGAACTTTTTTCATATTGATTTACATTGCTTAGTTGTCTCAAACCCTCATTTACATATCTGTCCCTTCCCCATACCACTACATTACCCCCCTTGTCGGATTTTTTTATCACAATGGTATGGTCATTCTGTAATGTCTGGATGGCTGAGGTCTGTTCAATGGTAAGGTTTTTCCTTACTTTTGATGTAATGCCACTAATTCTTTTGAGACCATTTTTTACTCCTTTTTCAAACACATCTAGTGCCTCATTAATTATTTGCGGCATGAATATGGATGTGGGTTTAAAATGACTCTTACTGCTGAGGTCTGTTGCAATGTCATCGTTGAGTAAATTTAATATCGGATCGCTATTAAAATTAGCTTGGTCCCCCAATTCATTCAATAAGTGCAATGTCTTAATGTCATTGATACACAGGTTACTAACCTCTTCTCTACTGGTCTTGTCCTTCTCCAGATTCGCCTTTGTGGAAAACCATTTCTTAAGACGCAGTTTCCTTGTAAAATAGAAGAGATCAATTCTTGTTTGGGTGTAGTCATATTCATTTGTAGGGACAAAGGTTAATCCTCTATATAGAACGTCAATTTCAATGTTTGTTAATTCGCGATCCGATAAATTCAACACTGTCTTGGTTTTCATTTCGGTTTGCTCCATTCTTTTGTTCTTTTTTGCCAGTGTGTGCGAGATCCTACCGGACTCCCCATTATTTCTTTTGGCGTATTCTGCAGCCTTTCTACGCCTCTTCCTGCGCGTCCACGACCTTGTCCTCTTTGGTTGCTTGGTTCGACGGTCTCCGGTGCTGTTAGCCTGTCTTGTGCTAACATTGAGAACTCCATTAAAATGTTGTCTTTTACCGACATGTTCAGGTTCTGGGCTGGTTCACTGGTTGTGGCTCTGGATTCAGGTGTTTTGTCCACATAATTAGCTCCATTCGCTTGATCAGCATTTTCCAATGCAGTTTTAACATTCATACCTTGGCCTCTCAGCCGGTCACATTTCTTGGCAAAGGTTAATATCTGTCCTTTCTCGTAGTCCACAAAGTCCTGTAGGAATTTCCTCTGCTTTTTTTCTTTGATGTCCTTTTCAATTCGTTCCAGTTTGGTTTCAAGCTTTGCCATATCCTGGTTGAACTCTTCAGTGTCACAGAGTGCCTTTAACTTAGCTGTTACCTCTTCAATCTTAACACTTAATGTCTCACAATCACGGTTGGCATATTTAACCAGAAGTTTTAACATCACCATTGAACAGTGGTGATTATTCTCAGCCCACTCGCCGATCAAGTCCGGGTCTGGATCACTGAATGTGGGAGTAATGAAGATCCGGAGTCCTCGAGGCACTCTCCCTGCCTCTATGTACTTTTGCAGTGTGGTCGCCTCCCACCATTTGTTCTGCTCCGCTTTCATGTGTTTCCAGAGCAGGTCCCATTGTGCTTTTTTTGACACATTTTCACCCACAGAGGGCGCAGCTGTACTCCCTTCACTTGGCGCCAATGTAGATGTTTCAAACATTTTACTTGCTGCTTCATAGCGTTTCTCATTTCTTGATGTCGCCATACTGATTTAGTGCGTTCAGTATAATTTTCACTTATTTCTGCTTGCCGCTGTTACAATGTTTTCATTGCTTGAGCGGTACTCCACTTGCCTTCTGTTGGTATCGTTTGTTTGGCTCGGACACGTTTACGTGTTTGTGCTGATTTCCAGAAGTTCAACCCTCGCAGCGTTCTTCCGTTTTCAGTGCGATGCGGAAAGGTCGGTTTATTCAGATGCAGATTCCGAGTCAATTACAGGCGGGCGCTGGCTTAGAAACTTAACATTCCAAAAGCTTGGCGAAGTTTGTGCCTGCGCCTCTTAGTTTATGGCGGGCCTTGACGGGGTTTCGCCTCACCCCGTTAAATCCAAAAGTTTTACCGTCTTTGATCGTTGACAGAGAGTCGAGGTCCAGGTCAGCTATGTTCAAGTGCTTTTATTCGGCAACAACAACACCCAACGCATTTCGCAGCCTTCGCCGCTTTCTCACGAGTGAATGGTTGTGTTAATTCAATAAAGTTATATACAATAACAAAAACTTAATCATGTGACTCATTGTGTGAAAGTGAAAACATACTCCCTCAATTATAAATCTCTTTTTGCATTTGTGTACTTGGTCACGAAATACCCATATTTACTTAACATAATCGTAAAACATTTCTAGGTATTTGTAATACATTTCGGGAAAGGTCGTGTTCGTTCCTGCGCAACGAACTACTACTCCCATAATTCAGTGTCCGTTAGGTCGAATTGCATTTCAGCGATAAATACATATTCTGTATAATGTAAACAGTTCAAGATCTTGCATGCCCTTAATATGGTTGGATCTCATACTAGTTTCCTCACTTTCACACAATGAGTGATTAAGTTTTTGTTATTGTATATAACTTTATTGAATTAACACAACCATTCACTCGTGAGAAAGCGGCGAAGGCTGCGAAACGCGTTGGGTGTTGTTGTTGCCGAATAAAAGCACTTGAACATAGCTGACCTGGGCCTCGACTCTCTGTCAACGATCAAAGACGGTAAAACTTTTGGATGTATATATATATATATATATATATATATATATTTTTTTTGTAACAAAGTCCAGTTATTGAGAAATAAACACTCACTGGTGCTGTGGCCTCGATATAAAGCAGACGTTTATTTAATGCAAACGGGTGTCCAACACGTTTCGGAGTTACCTCACTCCTTGTTCACGGGTAAAGTTTTACAAGTGCATTTGGACATTTAAAGGTACAGTGTTCCTATTTACAATAGACATAGAAAATATACTCTGTCATGTGGTTGTGGAAATCCTTCTTATTATAGAAAGTCGCAGTGACATTGCATTGTTCAGCATAATTAAAGCCAAAAATTAATTATCAATAATAGCATTGGCAATCACATTATTCTCCCCAAGTGGGGTAAATTACATGAACATAGTAACCTTTACTATAGTTTTACCAACGGATGCCCGTAATTTATAATCGTCAAACTATAAACATATAACTAAAACAATTAAATACAAGTTATATTGCATCCAAGTGGATTCATATCTAAATTCAAAATATTGTCGTTCATAGTAGGTAATTCTTTGGAATGCAAGTCAAGCTCAAGTGAGCACAATGTCTATCAAGTCAACTGCGGTTTTCAATATATATCTTCTCTTCTGTAACAAAACCAAATATATGAGTTGCTAAAATAATAGGAACTACTGTGTGCAACAACAAAAAAAAGGAGGAGGCAATGAAAATCATCGAATGTTTAAATGACAATGAATTCAATATCCACTTTACTGCTGAAATAAGTCAACAGCAAGTACCCTTTTTAGACACTATGGTATACATACGAGACAATGCTTTGGAAACGAAACTATACCGCAAAAGTACTGCAGGCAATACTACACTGTATGCAGGGAGCACACATCCAAATCACCTCATTATGAGCATCCCGTATGGGGAGATGCTGCGTTTGCGCAGACTGTGTAGCAACGATGAGGATCTAAGGATAGCCCAAGAGGCAAGCGCAATAAGATTCTGGGCAAGGGGCTACAGCCAGAAAACCATTCAAGAGGCAATCAATAAAACTAAGAAACTCGATCGCCAATCCCTACTGAATAAAAGTAACTTATCCACTGATACCATCACTGAGAAAACCTCTACGGACAACATCCCTGCTGTAGGAGGTGATGCCTTCAGGATTATAATTGGTTATAGCTCCAACCATAAAGAGGTTAGAAAAATCATCAATAAAAGCTGGCCCATAGTGTTACAAGACCCTATAATAGGACACAATCTTCCGAAACGGGCAAACATTACTTTCAGCAGGGCTCCCAATATGCGAGACAGACTAGTGGACACTGGACCTGAGGTCATTGCCAAAACAGTATGGTTCCAAAATAAGGGAGGATTCCATAAATGCAAATCGTGCAAAGCATGCACACATGGAATCAATCGTACCAGTTATCGTGATGGGTTCTGTAACAAGGAACATAAGATCACGAAAACCCTTACGTGCAAAACTGATTTTGCTGTATATATTTTGGAGTGTACATGCCCACTACAGTATGTGGGCAGTACAAAGTTACCTGTACACAGACGTATACTCCAACATTTACGTGCTATATCAACTCAGGATAATACTTATCCGGTTGCACGGCATTTTAAGACCCACCACAACAGTGACAATAAAGATCTTAAATACTTTGTGGTAGATTCGGTTTTGGCCAGCAGAAGGGGTGGGAACCGAGAGGCAAAATCGAGAAAACTCGAGACAAGGTATATACTGCAACTAAACAGTAAACATCCAGGAGGTCTTAATGTGACGGAAGACATATACACCTGTTTACATTAAATTACATCACAGTATCTCTGAAACAAATAGTTATAGAGTATAGCCTTGCTTTTGAGTGTATATGATGTATATGATGTTTCATGGTAGAAGCTGGTATTCTCTGTAGATCTAATGAAAACTCCTCTTGTTGTTTTATTCAACAGCTCCTTTTGTGGACACCCTAAATTGTTTTCATCTTTGGGGTTCAACCTCTAGTATGTGATGAGGACTTATCCGTAATATATGATCTTTCAATCGCCTACAGTCAGCTATACAATATGGATAAAACATGTAAGGCAATCGTTTCTGCATTGGCAGAGCACGATTGAAGTCTGTAAAATTGTCTACATAAAACTACCTACATAGAACTTTTGTATTAACGCATGAATATTATGAGGTCTTCTGTATGATGTTTAGTTGACGTAGCCTGCATTGATCATGTGTCCTCCTCCAGTGATAAGTATTGATTAAAATGTATTTAACTGGGCTCAGTTAAATAGGTTAGTGTAACGATATGGTCTGCAAATTTCATCAGCAGTTCTGAATACAAATAGGGAGAAATAGAATGAAAAAAATCTCTGAGAAAAAGACTATATAAAAAAAAAAAATAAGAATTGTTTTTGAGCACAAGTCACTTTTGGTATTAGATGTGGACAGAATAATTAGTATTATGTCAAATTTATCTATTTTTGTAAGGTGGTTAGTGGTAATAAAGGAATATCACTAGTGGATGATAATATTAAACAACACGGAAATGTATTAGGGTTGGACGCAGGACATACATTATAAACTAAATAGATGTACTGTATTTACATAGTCATAGGGACTAATTAATCTTGTCCTATTATCAATATATGAATATGTTGCAAATGGGGTATTTTAATATAAGTATTTTAGCTTGATATTTTATAATTAGGTGCACTCAACAAAAATATCCTTTTGACATTATAGTATGCAATGTTTATATGTGTGCACCTTTACAGGCATGTACAGTATGTATATATTTTATAGGTATTATGTTTATAGATATATCAACACAATAACATATTATAATTAAGTGTTATTCTGCTATGCCCCTGTATTTTACAGTTATTGTCCCCCTTTACAATATGTTTTTCATTTCCATTTGTGTTCTTTTATCCAATCAATATTGAGCACTTGCACTTTAAATAAGTCACTTTCACTCACTTTCGCTGTCATGTGAGCAAGGCACAGGGGTGCCGAAACGTCATGAAATCGACAGGCGAATAAAGATTTGAATGCCGAAAAATTTGGTCCGTGCTTGGTGTATCTGTGTTATGTTATGTTATGTTAATGGGTGTCTTATATAGCGCACGGCTACTCCAAGGAGTGTCCCGGCGCTTTCTGACCCATAGCTGAAATAGGAGATGAGGAAACAGAGACATAACAGTTACTGAATGTAGAGCCATGTTTTCAAAGCCTTTCTAAAGGCAAGCAGATTGGGGATGCGGCGAAGATCAACGGGAAGGGAGTTCCACAGTTTAGGGGCGAGATGTTTAAAAGAACGTCCACCTATCCTGACTTTCCTAATTGGTGGAACCGTTGCCAGGCCAAGACATTCAGATCTGAGAGATCGGGTAGGTTTATAAAGAGAGAGCCGTTTCTGAATGTAAGAGGCCCCTACCAAGTGGAGTGCCTTATGGGCCAGTGTAAGAGCCTTAAATGTAATCCGCTTCTTGACTGGAATCCAATGAAGAGAAAGAAGCAACTCCGATGCCCTGGCATGACGAGGCAGGCGAAAAATAGCTCTTGCCGCGGAGTTCTGGACTACCTGAAGTCTGTGCAGGAGGTAATCCGGCAAACCCAGGTAGAGGACATTGGAATAATCAAGCCTGGAACAGATTAAAGCCTGTACTGTCAGCTTCCTGTGGACTAAAGGGAGCAATGGAAGGAATTTACGCAGATCTGAGTTTTCAGTGAAAGGGCATTATCGATTTTGATCCCAAGGTTTTTAGCAACCAAGGAGGAAGAGGAAGGGGGTGACATGCTCACCGGCCACCATTCCTGCCAAGGCGGGTCTGCCTGATAGCCAAAGAAGAGCACCTCCGATTTATCAGGGTTGCACTTGAGGCTGCTTCGCTGAAACCAGTCGAAGACAGCCCCAAGGCAACCACGGATACTCTCCCCATCGAACTCCATGCCCTTCTTACAGGTGAAGAGAAGCTGGGTGTCGTCAGCATATGATATGATCTGGGCACCCAGGGACTCCGCCAGTACCGCCAGTGGAGTCATGAAGATGTTAAAAAGGGTCAGGCTTAGCACCGATCCTTGTGGGACTCCGACATCCATAGGCGGCACCTCGGCGGAATACGGAGGAGCCCAGACCACCTGTCGACGACCCGCTAGGTAAGATCTCAACCAGCTCAACACCGTCCCTCTGAGACCAATCTCGTGAAGTCTTCTCAAGAGGGCCTCATGAGGGACGGTGTCGAAGGCCGCCGACAGATCAAACATCACCAGCATAGCTCTTCCACCTGAGTCGAGAGTTTCCTTAATGGCTTCATTTACTTCCAATAGAGCGGTCTCAGTGCTCAAATTGGAGCGGAAGCCAGATTGGGTAGAATGGAGTAACCCGTGGTCTTCAAGGAAGGAGGAAAGCACAGAATGGACGTGCTTCTCGACGATCTTATCTAAACTGGGAAGGTGAGATATGGGCCTATAGTTAGCATGTATCTCTGGATCAAGGCCTGGTTTTTTTAAAAGTGGAACAACCATTGCCTTCTTCCAGGCTGGCGGAACAATGCCGCTAGACAAGGATAGGTTCAAAACAGGGTTAATTAAGGAATTTAAAATCTTGGCATTTCTAGCTAGAAAGATCGCTGGACAGGGGTCTAGCGGAGAGCCCGATTTGATCCTGAGTAGGAGATCCAGAGAGATAGATTCCGATAGAAGTGGAAACTCCGATAGAAGGGGGCAGGAATCAGATGGAAAGGACGTCGGATTGCAATCAGTCGGGGATACACTGGGGGCAGATGGTGGGAAGGATTCTTGGATCAGTTTAATTTTTGTATTGAAGAAAATGGCCAGCTCCTTTACCCAAGGTTCGGAAAACTTATGCTGAACTGTACTGGATTTGGGAGATACAAACTCCTTAACGATGGTAAAGATTTCTTTACAGGAGTTTGATGCTGACTCAATTCTGTTGGCAAAATAGTTCTTTTTAGCCTCCAAGATGTCTGCGTGATAGGACTTGATAGATAATTTGTAGGCGGACTTGGCTTCCCTGTCATATTGCTTCCGCCAGAGTCTTTCGGCTAACTTACAGTTATGCCGGGCCAGAGCAAGTGACTTAGAAAACCAAGGGGCCGAATTACGCTTGGTAGATGAACGAGGCGTAGAAAGAGGGGCAAGATCATCAAGCCTCTCGGTCAGCCATTTCTGAAAAACATCAAGGTCCCTCTCCAGATGGCCAGATAGAATACAGGGATGTTCCTGATGCGCTTGAGCAAGACTCTCGGGGGTAATTTTGTGATAGGGTCTACTGGGGTGCCTCAGATGGTCCGAGTTAATACAGGATGTTTTACTTCTGCCCTGAATTAGAAAACTGATCAAAGAGTGGTCAGACCAGAGAACAGGAGTGGAACGGGTCGTAATAAGGGGAATGGTGGAGAAAACTTGGTCCAGAGTGTGACCCTTGTCATGAGTCGCACTTGAAATGTAAGGAATTAGACCAAGAGGAACGGTGATGTCCTTGATTTTAATAGCTTCACTGTCCAAATCAACATCCATATGGATGTTAAAATCCCCTAACACTATACAATGTTCGACCTTCAGGCAGAGGGTAGTCATAGCTGATTGAAGCTCATCAAAGAAGGAACCCCGCAGACCCGGAGGTCTATAAACCAGGAGCCCTGAAAATGATTGGTGAGGGGAAAGAGTGATGGAAAAGGCGAGGGATTCGCAACCAGAAATAGGCAAGGATGGAATAATTGCACAGGCGAAAGATCTTTGAACTACAAGTGCGACACCACCACCTTTACCCAATGCCCTATCCTGTCTGTAAAGTATATAATCTGAAGGAATGGCTGCCGCGATATCAGGGTTAGAAGACTCATTGAGCCAAGTTTCCGTGAGCATAAGACAAAGTGGTTTCTCAGATGTCAATAACTCAAAGATGTCCAATGCGTGCCTATGCAATGAACGGGTGTTTAGTAATAGGCACTTAAAGTTGTTAACAGGGAGTAAATGGGGCCCCTCAGAAGCCCGATATATGTTAGGATACCATCCACAACCTGGACAGCAACATTTACCATTATATCGGCCAGGAAAGACATACCGACAAGTCTCAGTATTAGTCTTATATGATAATAGATCCGCTGCAGAGTAAGTAAGCCTGTGGCCAGAGCCTTCCGCCGCGCCGTCCGCTGCCGTGACGCGGACGGGCGCAGACGGGCAGGACTCTGGCACGACTCCGGCGCAGATCCGGCGCGTCCGCTGATTGCGTCCGCTGCGCGGAGTCATCCCTGTCTGTTTTTATGACGCTGCAAATCGCGTCACGAGCCCAACCCGACCCAAGATGGCCGCCAAAACCGGAGCCCTGTGATTGCTACGCGCGGAATATACTTTGGTTTTGGATATATATATATATATATATATTATATATATATATGCATGTATATATATATATATATATATATACATGCATATATATATATATATATGGGTTGATTTCCGCTACCCAGGCTGTAACCTGCAGAAAAGTACGGACCACCACACGGCTTTCAGAGTGTTCACATCCAAGGTTTATTATCCATTGGCAGTTAAGGTAGGCATCATATATCTATATATATATATATATATATATATTACCTACTGGCGGTCGCCAGTAGGTATATATAGTTAGGATTTTTTCTCTATGGGATTTTTGAAAATTCTATGTCTAATAACTTTGCCGTTTGTGGACGGAATTGGCTGGAATTTTCAGGAAAATGGAACATTTTGTTTCTGAGCAGCCCCTGACAATTTGGGGGGGTTTCATCAAGGGGGGGCCGAGAAAAAAGGGGGGTCCTAAAACGCGTTTTTCCCATGTTAATTTCCATAGGGCGGTTGGCCTCACTTTTAGCTCGAACGGCTGAATGGATTTGCACGAAACTTGGCAAAATTGAAGGGACTGTTAGCCCGATGTGCCTTTGATAGGTCTCAATATATGTGCTCCAGTGGATTTTGAGTAATTTAGGTTCAAAAAAAGATATATATCTGGGCGGAGCCTAACCACACATCTGATCTGATTGGCTGTCAGCACTTCATCCAAGAAGTGTTGGCAGCCATCTTGGGACCAATATACATGATAGCACCTCATTAAAAAGCATTGTAGTTAATAGAGGGTTTTAGGACTTTAGTTATATTATAAATCATTTGTTGATGGTACCATACTCGTTTTAGGAATTGTGGTGGGTTCTAAGGTGATTTTACCATGTGAAAAAACCTTCTGCTGTGATATCATGAATATTGTTTGAAAGAAAACTAATATCTCATGATTTTCCCACAGTGGTTTGGAAGGGGATCTATAAGCTAAACTGAAAGCATATTTTCTGTAAATTCACATTATCTTTCTCAGTCATGTGAAAATGAAGTCTGACATTCTCAGTAAAACATGTACATCCAACAAGGACAGAGACTGTCAGTTGATTCCTTTGTGTTCTACTGCAGCCTCCTAGAGTGTTCTAAAGAACAACTAGAGTGCTAACAGTCCTACTTATTACAAAGGTATGGCACACCTGAAGCCATCTAGATTGGAATAAAGTGGTAACTCTTAAAACATTTAATTTAAAAAGAAACAACATGAGGGGGTATATTTTGCCATAGAAAGTATGATTAGTGCTGCAGAATGAAAAATTAGGGCACATTTTGAGTGACTTCTCAAATCCTTTTCTATTTCATTAAAACATTCTGACATGCAGTCTCCCAAAATGGCCACCAGAGACAAAAGAGCCCAAATATCACCCAGATGTAGCCCAAGTATAGCCCAATGACAGAATGTCCCAGAGTGTTCTAAAGAACAACTAGAGCGCTAACAGTCCTACTTATTACAAAGGTATGGCACACCTGAAGCCATCTTGATTGGAATAAAGTGGTAACTCTTAAAACATTTAATTTAAAAAGAAACAACATGAGGGGGTATATTTTGCCATAGAAAGTATGATTAGTGCTGCAGAATGAAAAATTAGGGCACATTTTGAGTGACTTCTCAAATCCTTTTCAATTTCATTAAAACATTCTGACATGCAGTCTCCCAAAATGGCCACCAGAGACAAAAGAGCCCAAATGTAGCCCAAATATCACCCAGATGTAGCCCAAGTATAGCCCAATGACAGAATGTCCCAGAGTGTTCTAAAGAACAACTAGAGCGCTAATAGTCCTACTTATTACAAAGGTATAGTACACCTGGAGCCATCGTGATGGGAATAAAGTGGTAACTCTTAAAACATTTAATTTAAAAAGGAACAAAATGAGGGGGTATATTATGCAATAGAAGGTATTATTAGTGCTGCAGAAAGAAAAATTAGGGCACATTTTGAGTGACTTTTCAAATCCTCTTCTATTTCATTAAAAAATTCTGACATGCAGTCTCCCAAAATGGCCACCAGAGACAAAAGAGCCCAAATGTAGCCCAAATATCACCCAGATGTAGCCCAAGTATAGCCCAATGACAGAATGTCCCAGAGTGTTCTAAAGAACAACTAGAGCACTAACAGTCCTACTTATTACAAAGGTATGGCACACCTGAAGCCATCTTGATTGGAATAAAGTGGTAACTCTTAAAACATTTAATTTAAAAAGGAACAAAATGAGGGGGTATATTTTGCCATATGAATTATGATTAGTGCTGCAGAAAGAAAAATTAGGGCACATTTTGAGTGACTTCTCAAACCCTCTTCAATTTCATTAAAAAATTCTGACATACAGTCTCCCAAGATGGCCACCAGAGACAAAAGAGCCTAAATGTAGCCCAAATATCACCCAGATGTACCCCAAGTATAGCCCAATGACAGAATGTCCCAGAGTGTTCTAAAGAACAACTAGAGCGCTAACAGTCTTACTTATGACAAAAGTATGGCACACCAGAAGCCATCTTGATTGGAATGAAGTGGTAAGTCTGAAAACACTCAATTTAAAAAGGAACAACATGAGGGGGTTAATTTTGCCATAGAAAGTATGATTAGTGCTTCAGAAAGAAAAATTAGGGATCATTTCGAGTGACTTCTCAAATCCTCTTCTATTTCATTAAAAAAATTCTGACATGCAGACTGAAACATGCACTTTGAATACCAGCAGCAGACGTCCCTGGTGAGCAGTAGCTTTACTACAGTGATCTAATGTGCAACTAGAGTGCTAACATTCAGAATTTATGGCAAATGTGTGACACATCTGAATGCCTTCTTGATGGAACCAAAGTAAACAAGCATTGAAAATGCAACAGATCTCGCCCTCGTTTAAGTTAAAGCCATTCTGTTTGTAATGAGGTGGCTTTTTAGCTTTGCTTTTATTAGTGTTTTTTCAACTTTCATGTAAATAACATGCATCTCTATGCATATAAGTATATGTATGCATGCATTTATGTTTGTATTTATATAGATATACAGATGATATATGTTTATATATGTATGTATATATATATATTCACTGAAAAAACCATAGGCTATAGACCATATATAGTTAGGAATTAGCATTTACAAAACCTTGAAAATTCACTGAAAAAACCATAGGTTATAGACCATATATAGTTAGGAATTAGCATTTACAAAACCTTGAAAATTCACTGAAAAAACCATAGGTTATAGACCATATATAGTTAGGAATTCGCATTTACAAAACCTTATTTTACTCACACAAAACCATTGAAATTCCATATATAGTTAGTTGCACTAACTATATATCGCGCACCCACAATCCACTGCTGATGATGTCACATATTACATCATTCATGACATGGTCAGTGACATCACTGATGACATCACAATTTGTGCATCATTATGTCTGTTGTTCTGTAAACTGTTGCATGTGTTGATAAGTAGCTATATGAGTAACTATATGGGTTATTGATTGGTTGCCCAAGTATTTGTATGGGAGACTGAGTGTGTGTGTGGGTGGCTGGGAGGTGTATGACTCTGTGCATAGATGTGTGAGCAGTTGATTCACTAGATGTATGGTTTCAAAAGTGCATGTGGAAACAGCTGTATGGGCGGTTGACTGTGTGCATGAGTGTATTGGTGAGTGAATGGATATCTCAGTGCTACTTGTCAAAGTAAGTAGATATGTAAAACACAGTACATGTGAGAGTTGACATATATAAATAACTGTGCATAAGAGCCAGTGAATGTGTGAGTGGCTGTATGGATCATTGTGAACTTGTATCAGGGATTGTATAAGAGAGTAAATATGTGTTAGTATATGTTTGAATAAGTAAAGTTTGTATAACTGTATAGTTGAGGAAATGGAGGTGTGATTGATTCTTTGCATGACTGACTAGGTGTGTGAGTAACTCCATGGATGAGTGACAGTCTGTGAGTGTCTGTTTACACTGATTGTATCTAAGGTTATATTAGAGTCTGAAGAGGTTCATCGTATTATCACATGAATGATATCATCAGTGATGTGATCAGTAATGTCAAATGAGATGTCATCAGTGATGTCATCAGTGATGTCATTTGAGATGTCATCAGTGATGTCATTTGAGATGTCATCAGTGATGTCATCAGTGATGTCACTGACCATGTCATGAATGATGTAATATGTGACATCATCAGCAGTGGATTGCGGGTGCGCGATATATAGTTAGTGCAACTAACTATATATGGAATTTCAATGGTTTTGTGTGAGTAAAATAAGGTTTTGTAAATGCGAATTCCTAACTATATATGGTCTATAACCTATGGTTTTTTCAGTGAATATATATATATATAAAGCAGACGATTATTTAATGCAAACGGGTGTCCAACACGTTTCGGAGTTACCTCACTCCTTGTTCACGGGTAAAGTTTTACAAGTGCATTTGGACATTTAAAGGTACAGTGTTCCTATTTACAATAGACATAGAAAATATACTCTGTCATGTGGTTTTGGAAATCCTTCTTATTATAGAAAGTCGCAGTGACATTGCATTGTTCAGCATAATTAAAGCCAAAAATTAATTATCAATAATAGCATTGGCAATCACATTATTCTCCCCAAGTGGGGTAAATTACATGAACATAGTAACCTTTACTATAGTTTTACCAATGGATGCCCGTAATTTATAATCATCAAACTATAAACATATAGCTAAAACAATTAAATACAAGTTATATTACATCCAAGTGGATTCATATCTAAATTCAAAATATTGTCGTTCATAGTAGGTAATTCTTTGGAATGCAAGTCAAGCTCAAGTGAGCACAATGTCTATCAAGTCAACTGCGGTTTTCAATATATATCTTCTCTTCTGTAACAAAACCAAATATATGAGTTGCTAAAATAATAGGAACTACTGTGTGCAACAACAAAAAAGTGAAAAAACGTGGTAAAACATCTTCTTAAAAAAGGGCAACAGCGGATAGATACAGTTCTAGGCTATAGATTTTTATCTTAAATGTATTGACATCTCCTCGTCCAGATTTTAACCAAAGGGGTTCACTATGTTGTACTTAATTATCATTTTTGATTCAAGTTTTCTTAATTCTAGTGTACAGTTTCCACCTCTTTCTCTAAGAGGGATTGAATCCAGTACACAGAATTTCAGAAGATTCTGGTTTTATTTGTGTGATGTACTGAAATGGCAAGCTACAGGGTACTGTTTGTCATTTTGTACTCCCGATATAAAACAAATTGCAGGGGCATTTTAATGGATACACTGCATAATCAGTTACACAAGTGAAATGTTTTGTGATCTTGAATGCTGGTTTATCCTTGCAGAGTTTGAGTGATTTGCAGTTATTACTTTTTCTGCTAGCTTTGCATTTAGTACAGGTGAAAAATCCTTGGGATTGTGTTTTTTGATCTCTTTAATGCTGCTGGTCATTAGGGTATCCTTCAAGGATTTAGTTCTTCTAAATGTCATCAAAGGATAGTTCCCAATGTTGTCCTTTAGGTCATCATCAAGTTTCAGAATTTCCCAAAATTTCATCAGGCTTCTACGCACCTCCCATGCTTGGTTATTATAGGTTGTTATGAAACCTGATTTGGTTATTAGACTCTTTGGGTTCTTTTTTGTCAAAAAGCACTTCTATTTGTACTTTATATACTTTTTCAATTGCTGAATTAATAGTTGCTTTACTATTGCCCCTTTCACTGAATCTTTGAGTCATTGTCTTTTTTTTCTCTTCATAATCTTTTTCTGTGCTGCAGTTCCGTTTGGCCCTCAACAGCTCGCCAAACGGAATGCTGTTAATGAGATTCTTCTGGTGACAACTCTGGGCCTTTAGTAAACTATTACCAGCTGTTGATTTTCGGTGTAATTTACTGCAAATTTTGTTATTTACTATTTGCAGTTTCAGATCTAAAAACTGTATTTCCTCTGTACTCATCTCACTGGTAAATTGTAAATTGAAACAGTTGTCATTTAGGATTTGCACAAATTCATTTGCCTGCATTCGATTTCCAACCCAAATGCAGAAGATGTCATCGATGTACCTGACCCAGAGGACGACGTGGTCATTGTACTGTCTGATGTTCCGGACAACCTGCTCCTCCAACCAGCCCAGGTACAAGCCTGCAAAGCTGGGGGCGAAGCAGGTTCCCATCGCCTTCCCCTAGGTCTGTTTGTATAGGACTTTATTAAATAGGAAAAAATTATTTTTCAAACAGATCGATATCATTTCAAGAATCATTTCTGAATGTAAAAGAAATGATAATGACCTTCCTTTTAGAAAGTGCCTGCATGTATCTACACCTTCATTTTGTGGGATACTGGTATAAAGGCTACATACATACATGCTCATTAGTAAATAACCATTCTTCCACTCAATATCCTTTATTTTCATTAAAAAATCCCTGGTGTCTTTTACATATGCAGGTAGCCCTTGAACAAAGGGCTCTTAGAAATGGTCCAAGTAGGTGGACCATTTCTTACAGCCCCACTGCGGAACTGCAGGTCGCTGGTGCAAAAGACGAAGAGGCACTATGCGAACACCGTGACCCCTCCGTGGAGGATGTTACCAGCGTTCAGCCTCATTCTAGCACATACCCACTGGGGTAAGACTGTTTATTTCTTATGGAGGCCTGCATCGCCCACTGGGGTTTGTATTCAAAAGCGGACTACAGCTACCAGAAGTCCAGTAGCACACGCCCACATGGGCGGGACATTATAATGTGCTCAGGTGGACTGCTTTGACGGTGCTTCCATTGCCAGTGATCAAGGGCGTTGAAGGACTGGGTTCTTTTGGACCCAGCGGTGCCAGGGCACAACACCTGAAACCTTCGTGGGTAACCTGCTCCGGCGTACAAGTCACAGAGACACGGGACACTTCCTTCGGCGTCAAAGATTCAAGGTTTATTTGCTGCAGGGAACACAGAAGTCACAAGAAGTACATCAAGTGTAGTTCGGGGAGACTGCTTCAAATTGGTTCTGTAGATCGCTCCTTTTATACAGTTTTTACCCATAGGATAACATTGAACACAAAAGTTTACAACCCGGTTCCCACAATTAGCCCCCAGAGGGGTCGAGGTTCGGAACATAAGTGCGGAAACATTTGGCGGTTCCCAACTGTAAAAACCATCTTCCCACCATTAGCAAATTCCAATCGGCAATAAAGTAGATCGAAATAGGAACGAAGACAGGTGCAGAGGAAGACGGAGACAGTGGGGAGATCGGAAAGGGTGTAAAAGGGGAGGTAACGGGAAACACGAGATACAGGCATCAAAGAGACGTGCCTAATGAGATGCACGGCTGAGACAATAAGTCCGTGCGGCAAGATGAGCCTCGAGCGGCGCCATCTGCCTTACAGCAGCAACCCCCTCGTCATAAAGACACTTACAAAGAACACGTGTCTTCCGCAAATATCTTGGGAGTCCCAGGGTCGCGAAGCGGACAGCGTCCGTTCGCTGGCTACTTGAGGGCAAGAGACAAAATGGATGCCGTATCTAAGATGGAACCCGTGGGTACAGATGAAAAACCCACATGACAAACGAACGGTTTAAGTTAGCACAGCGAAACTGCGCACACTTACTAAACTCGTCATTTGCGGTTCATAGATACCAGACTCGACCATATTCGTGCGAGTCGAAAACACCACTTACAATTGTCACGGAACCTCAGACGCTCCTTTTGCCCTCATGTAGGCAAGCACTAGTCGGAATCATACTCGATATTCATCAGACCATCGAGATGTTGTTGTAGCATAGCTCTGTCCAACCGAGTCCCCTTGGTAACAGATGGTTGTCTCATACACGTTGTAGCACAGAGGCCACATAAGGCAGGACCACACTGCACACAAAGGAAACACGTGAACAGGAACACTACCACAACTCCGATGATCATCAGAATTTTCCAACCCCAAGTCGACATCAGGCCCCAAAACCATCCAAGTAGCGTCCAATCCCCTACATCCACGTGTATGGATTCGGAGATCTTATGCAACCTCGAGATGGCTTGATAGACAGTGGGAGCATTATCTGGGATAAAAATGCAGCAGCTCGAATGGATCACCTTACATACCCCACCGCGATCTGCTAGGATGACATCTAAAACCATTCGGTTTTGTAACGTCATAAGCCTCTCCGCCTGAAGTTCCGTGGTGATATTACCAAGGGCACTGGCAGTAATATTAGCTGTCGATTCTACCACTCGAGTCAACTGTCTCAGGTTCCTACTATTAACCATAGGTCCCCAAAACGGGAGGAAACCCTTGAAAAAGTCTCCTGCCTCTTGACCGGCAGTGTCTTCTTCGCTAATTACGCCTCGTACAACTCTAGT
The DNA here is from genome assembly GCF_964263255.1 of Lissotriton vulgaris. NCBI lineage: Eukaryota > Metazoa > Chordata > Amphibia > Caudata > Salamandridae > Lissotriton > Lissotriton vulgaris. The sequence goes on along the minus strand of NC_141699.1, from coordinate 411,497,250 downwards.
CTTATGATAATCGGCATCTACAGTGAACGTCGGAGGCAACAAATTTGCAATGAAACATGTGCCCATGAAGTCTGCGGGCAACCATGTGTATGCACGATCATAACAGATAAAGTATGTACCCTTGGCAGCCAGAAACACAGGGGACGAGAACATCGGCAGAATGTAATTTTCGATGCAAGCACTTGCTCCAAGACGGGCTTGCGATCTTCGGCCACGACCCATGATACAAAAATTACCAGTGTGGGGTACGACCCATATTGGAGGCGAGCTTTTAAGCTGCTTTTCACTAGTGAACACACTATATTCACCTCTACTTAGGACCTTATAGGCTTGTACCTCTTCTTCAGGGATAAGCGAATAGTCATGGATCTCACTCTCCATATCCTCTATTGCTATCGATAAAGGCTTCTGATACGAGGTAGGGCCAGAGTAGGGGGAATGTGGTTCTCGAATGGGGTGGAAACCCAGTGCGCTTCGAAACATTGTTTGGAATGCTCGAGCTGACCCTTGGGAACTATACGGTAACACCAGATATGGAATTCCCTTATCCGTAGTATGTGGCATCAACCCACACACCCAACAATTAGTAGTGTTAACCACTAACTGATGCTGATGGAGGAGCTGAATAAAGGAATTGTTGCGGAATTCTACACGTCTAGCCTGCTCGTGTTCCGGTAACATGTGAAAGGAATGAGGAGAAGCAGTAGTGGTAAGATTAGGGTAAGGAGTAGGAGTAGGGATAGCAGGTAAGAAGTAGGACATAGTGTAATACACCCCACCCGCCAATAATGCAGAAGCAGTCAAAAACAATACAAACAATTGGAATATAAAACATTTGGTACGACTGAGTTGCTGCAGCTTGAATCGGTGCGCCTGAGCTCCTTCCAAATCATTCAGCTTCGAGAATGCCATTCCCTATGACCGTCCGCAACGTTTCTTGACGCACTTCGTTCTGTGCAGCAATAGTCAATCCCCAGGAGTTCCTAGGAACCGACGGCCTTTAACCTAGCGTCAAGACCTACTGTCCAGAAGGAAGTACGCGCGCGGCCCTACGGCCTTCAATACACAATATGTATATATATAAGCACAATGTCTCTCAGCTGTGGAAGTAAAAAGATACAAGGAAGAAAACTCAATATATGCATATATATGTACACGAATCACAGTGATACGAATGTTCAAGACTGATCACGGGAAATCGGGGATAATGCAGTTGTCAATTTCAGCAAAGCAAGAAAATTTTATTTGTCCTTAGTGCGAGATCGCAAAGAATATCGATGTTTCCCGGGACGTGTCTGCTCGTCGAACAAAGGATCCGTTGAAGAGGCAGCGTCCTGCTGATCAGTTGGTTGATCTGGTCTTGAGTCTTTTGCTGACAAGTGTTCAACAGTGGCTTTCTGCTGCGCTGAGGGTTCTCCAACAAGCTGTGCGTCGCTAAAAGGTACAAACGCCGGCAATGTTTCTGTTTCTGTTGACGCAATGCCTTTCCTTACCCACGGGTCTGCCGGCAAAGGAATAGGGACTCGCTTACAATGGGTAGCATGTACCCAATTTTTCCGCCCCTCAAGACGAACGGCAGTCCTCGTGGCCAGGAGCACCTGGTAAGGTCCGGTAAATCGGGGGTCCAGATTGTTCTTGCGTGAAAAGTTGCGAGTAACCACCCAGTCTCCGGGCTGGAGCTGGTGGCCTGGACCCTCCGTCTGCGTCGGCAATGCGTCGTAAACCTGTTGGTGAATTAACCTCAGTTTAGCAGTCAAGTCATGTAAATAGTCAATCAACATTGGATACTCAAGATCAGAAAATATTCCTGGCCTAGGAACCCCCCACACATTCGCAGGACGGCCGAACACTATCTCATAGGGGCTAAGCCCTATTCGGGAGTGTACAGTCGCCCTAGTTGACAGTAATGCTAGGGGCAAAGCGTCAGGCCACGAAAGACCAGTCGTAGCCTGAATCTTTGCTAGCTTTAGTTTAAGGGTGCCATTGTACCCCTCAACCAATCCAGCTGACTGGGGATGATTGGCACTGTGGAATTTTTGATTAATTCCAAGGCCCTTACACACACTCTTCATCACACTTCCAACAAACTCACTTCCGTTATCTGACCACACGACTCTAGGCATTCCATACCGAGGAAAATATTCCTTCAGTAGGATTTTCGCAGTAGACAAAGCAGTATTGTCTTTGAGGGGATAGGCCTCGATCCATCGGGAGAATGCGCAAACCACAACCAAAACGTATTTCAGGTTATTGCATCGCTCCATATGGATGAAGTCCAATTGAATCACCTCAAAGGGATATGAAGGAGGAGCAAAACTGCCAGGGGGAGTTGGGGTTCCTTTGCCAGGATTGTACATTATACACACCATACAATTCTTCACCAGACGTTCAGCACATTTCGTAATTCCATCATTCTTCCACACAGCAGCCAGCAACTTGCAAATACCTTTCGCGCTAATATGTGCTAACCCATGTGCCATTGTCACAACGGCCAGCACATACGCATCAGGCAACATCCATCTTTTCTGATCCGACAAATCAATCCAACAACCATTCGCATCCAACTTTCCCGTACTTTCTTTCCACTTCATCTTTTCAGTCTCAGTGGCCTCATTCTGAATTGCTTTCACACTCTCTATGGTATCTTCACACATACTTGATTCTGTAGGCCACCTAACCGAACTCGTCACATACATTCGAGTGCTAAGGTTCCGGGCAGTCTCCTTAGCAGTCTCATCTGCAAACGCATTACCACGACCAACATCATCTGTCACTTTACGATGCGCACTACACTTAACAATCGCAACTTGTGTAGGCAAAGTCAATGCATCCAAAAGATCGTTCACAAGCTGGCCATGCTGTATCTTCGTACCGTGCGACGTCAAGAAACCACGCTCTCGCCACAATCGTCCAAAACTATGTGCTACACCGAAAGCGTACTGGCTATCGGTGTACACATTCACACGTTTCCCTTTTGCTAACACACATGCTCTAGTGAGAGCGATCAGCTCTGCAGCTTGGGCAGAATTCTGATTTAACCTTGCAGTCTCAACAACAGTATTCAATGTTACAACAGCATAAGCGGTAGTCACATCGCCATTCGGTAACTTAAAACATGACCCATCCACATACAGAGTGCCATCCGGATCTTCCAATGGAGTGTTTTTAAGGTCCACTCGACCTTTCGTTTCCTCTTCCGTCCGTAAGTAACAGTCATGTTCTGCTACTTCATCTGACTCTGCACTAATTGGTAACAAAGTTGCCGGATTTAGGACATTACAACGTTTTATCTGAATGTGGCTTGCCAAGAGCGTCAATTCGTACCCAGACAACCTCGCACTCGTCAAGTGCTGAGTTTTCGTTCTATTTAAAAGAGTATCGACTGCATGCGGAACCATCACCGTAAGCATATTATCCATGACCAATCCTGCTGATTGTCGGATGGAGACCGCAGCTGCCGCAGTTGCTCTCAAACAACTCGGCAATGCTCTAGCTACTGGGTCTAAGGTCGAGGAAAAATATGCACATGGACGCTGTTTACCACCAAAAGGTTGCGTTAAGACACTCAAAGCACAACCTTCCCTCTCGTGAACATATAACGTGAACGGCTTGCTGTAATCAGGGGTACCTAACACAGGAGCCGAACACAATGAATCACGCAGTTCAGAAAAACTTTTCTGACATTCTTCCGTCCATGGTAAAGGAGTTGAAACATCCTTGCACGTAAGAGCCACCAATGGTTTCGCTAGCAATGAAAAATTAGGAATCCATTGCCTGCAGTACGACGTGATACCTAGAAAGGCACGCACATCTCTTTGGGTTTGTGGCACAGCCATTCGCGCAATCGCTGCAATTCTCTCTGGGGTCAATCTCCTTCCCTCCTTTGACAATAAGTGACCTAGATAGGTTACTTCTTGACAACAATATTGGAGTTTAGAAGGTGACACCTTATGATTTAACTCACAGAGGTGTTGCAGCAACGACACCGTAGCAATTCTGCAAATGTCCTGAGTATCGGCAGCCACCAATAAGTCATCGACGTATTGGATCAAAGCCGCACCAACCGGCAACCGAAACGCATCCAGTTGACCCTTCAAGGCTTGACTGTAAATCGATGGACTCTCACAGTAGCCCTGAGGAGCGCGTTTGAACCGGAAGCTACGTCCACCGAGAGAGAAACCGAAAAGGTCCCTGCTCTCTTCGGCAATCGGGATGCTGAAAAATGCATTTTTCAAATCAATCACCGAAAACCATGAAGCAGTAGCTGGAATCAGAGTCAGTAGCGCCGTGATGTCAGGCACAACAGGGAATTGAGGAACCACAATTTTGTTTACCTCCCGTAAATCGATAACAAAACGATAAACAGGCGGTTTTGTAGGATCTGTACGTTTAAGAATGGGCAGTACAGGGCTATTGCACACGTTTCCCCGAGTCTCCTCAATAACATCTTTCTCGATCAGATCATAAATGATCGCTAACAAAGCTCGTTCACCATCAAGGGAGATACGATATTGGGGAATACGTGGCAACCGCACATTAGCTTTCAACTGAACAACATAAGGGGAGATATCAAGTAGGCCCACATCATTTGGACCCGTCGCCCACAAAGACGCAGGAAGAGAACTCAATTCCGGTGGAAGCTTATCGAGGGACAAATACATGGGAGAGACTACCCTCTCTCCTAACGTAAGCTTTACACCCGCAGGAGAACAATACAAGGTTGCATACAAACGTTTAAGCAAATCCAGGCCCAAGAGATTTTCACCACAACCCGTGGTTAAAATCAACGGAGCTTGGAGCTCACGAGGCCCAATTTGAAGGGGCAAAGGGCGAGAAACTGGATTGCTAACGGGGGCGCCAGAGAATCCTACGGAAACATTTGTTAAGCCAGACAAAGGTGCGCCAGGGAGTTTTGAATGCATAATAGAACTTTTCGCTGCACCAGTGTCCAACAGAAAAGGCTCAACGACGCCCGATGTAGCAACTGCGACGTAAGGCCCTCTCTGATCAACCGGAACTGATACCACTCCCTCTCCTTGTCTTTGGCTGTCCTAGTAATTACTGTCATCAGTTCCCTGATCGACGTAATAATCGTCTACATTGTACTGCGCAGATCGTCCTTGCAATGATCCACGTTGATCGAAACAGTTATTAGAATTTGATGAAGTGTCAGAGCGATCATTCTGAGCACCACGACCTCTACCACGTGATGCGTGCTGTGAACCACCACGGCCTCCTTTGGACGAATTACCACTATTACGTTCATTTAAGGCAGGGCAATTGAATTTAATGTGTCCTTCCTGTCTACAATAAGCACATTGATTGTACCCTAACGAGGATCTTTGGAAAGAGGAATCATTACGCGGCTGCGATCGATTCGATTGCGACTGTGATCTATTCTGTTGGGGCACATTCTGATTAGAACGTGGTGGATACGCTTGTTGTAACAACACTTTAGTTTTTAGTTCTTTCGTCTTTTTATCAGCACGGTCATTCTCCTCTTTCTCTCTATTCTCGTAATATTGTGCCGTAGCCAATATCTGAGCTGAGGTAGAAACGGCCCATGCACTTTCTGAATTCTTTAATTTATTGCTCAAATCGGGCAACAAGTTCGACACGAATTTATCCACAAACAACCTCTGTCCACCCTCAGTACCCATATCCTGTCCACTATGATCAATGAATGCTTCCTCAAACCTCGTAAAGAAGTCGGAAACACTCTCATCTTTCTTTTGTTTACAAGCGGACAATTTGTCCCAATTTACCCTCATAGCAGGCATAAGCGTTTTCATTAATGTTATTATCCGCTGAGGAAGAGCAGTAATCAATTGATCGGGTTTAGTAGCAGCCACTTGTCCAGCATCTGCCGCTGTAATGGCAGCCCAATCACCACCTAATTCATTTGCGTGATCTTGGTGACGAATCTTAGCCCATACCGGTTGCGGTACGACGTTGCCAAACAACATGTCAATATCGGCAAGATTCATTATCGTAGCATCTACGAGCTGCGATAATTCCTTATAATACCCAGTAGGATTTTTACGAGGATCGGGCAAAGATTGTTTCACCTGAAGCACTTCCGATCGTTTCCATGGGAGGTGTATCCACACCCTCTCAAAATGTGCCACTACCGGTTGTGCAGCATTAGGATCAGCTGGTATCCAAACCGGCGGAACTTCACGCATAGGATATTGGCCAGACTCGTCTTGTTTTTCAATATCCTCAACAAACAGTGCATGAGGAATAGGAGCGGGCCGAAGAGAAAGCAACCGCTCAATAGCCCGTCGGACATTAGTATCCACTATCAGTCCAGTCGCGAACTGAAGTCGAAGCTCGGACAGGGCGGTCAGCACCTCGTCAGGCGCATCGGCCGCTATCTGATCATGTAGGAACTTGCACATTTCGTCAAACACATATCTCTGAGTTGGTATGTTGAATTGACTAAACGTTTCAAGAACAACACGGGGTGGATTTCTCTGAGGATTTACCATCCAACCCATCGCCATATTGTATAGCGCAACGCGTTCTCTGTTACCAGGAAGCTGACTACGTCTCTGAGGACCATCAGAACCAGCAGACCCATGAACAGGTCCGAGCGACTGAAAGAAACTTGTCGCAAGGGGAGAATTACGATTACGAGTAGAGGGAGAAGAGTAAGACACAGGACTAACAAGAGAAGGAGTAGAGACAGTAGCAACAACAGGGGTTAACAACACAGGAGCAGTAGCGGGAGCAGGAGTATGTGGAAGCGGAGGAGCAGTAGGAATAAAAACAGACAAAGGAGCAGGAACAGGCGGAGGAACGGATGCAGGTTGAGGAACAGGCGGAGGAACAATAGGTGGAAGAACAGGTACGGCAGGGACCACAGGAACTGCGGTACCCTGTACGTACGGAGGTGGTGACTTCATAAGATAGGACATTAAAGGATCCTCAACTGCCTCTTCCTTCTTATCCGACTCCGTAGGCAAAGACGGATAACATTTATCTATGGACATACGCTGTAGTCTCTCAAACACTTCCTTATCCTTATCCTCCTTATCACGCTGAAACTGCTCAGCTTTCTTCACTATAGTAGCAACATTATCTCGCTGACTACGTTTATTCTGTCTGATTTCTTTCTGTCGGGCTTCTTTGCGCCACAACCGAAAGGCATCAAACATGGCCGGCCTTGATTTACGTTCGAACAACTTTATTTCCAGATTATCTAAGATCGACGCCTCGAAGCTACCGTGAGGTGGCCAACGAAGGTCGCCGTCTTTCTTTGTATATTTAATCCAATAATCATTAAAAGCAATCGGACCTAGCCCATGTTTGCTATATAAGTCATAAGTAGGAGTTCCAACCGGAGGTATCGGACACGAGTCCTCCAGCAGGGAATCCGCACCACAAGGTCTAAAACAACTGAACAAAGTACTGCGACCAGGCATCTTGCACGCTAGTCGAGTTTCACAAACTTCAAGGGTTACGGGATTTACCAAGTCCCAGCAAAGAACAAAACCCTCGGTTTTTGGCGGCTGCAGTCGTCAAACAATACAACAACAAAGTACGCTAGCAAAGTGTCACCGACAAAAACACTCACACAGCGTTAACAACAAAGACACTCGCTAAAGTGTCAACAACCAAGAACTCTGGGAGCGACCCACAAATACTTAACTCAAAGATCGATGGCGTCACCAGGAAGGCCCGTCAATCGTCTCGCTATACCAAGGTCTACGCCAGGCGCCAAAACAGGTCTACAGTCAGGGCAGCAGTCCGTCGCAGCCGTCAGGAGGCGGGAATCTTCGCGGGAAAAGTCTTCGGGCCACTTATTTCGACAACAGGATCGATGAAGCGGGGTGCACCTTCCCTCGGAGATTTCACACGAAGTTCCTCACGATCGTCGGGCTTGGACCGGTACCACTGATGCAGCCCCACGTTGGGCGCCAACTGAAGGACTGGGTTCTTTTGGACCCAGCGGTGCCAGGGCACAACACCTGAAACCTTCGTGGGTAACCTGCTCCGGCGTACAAGTCACAGAGACACGGGACACTTCCTTCGGCGTCAAAGATTCAAGGTTTATTTGCTGCAGGGAACACAGAAGTCACAAGAAGTACATCAAGTGTAGTTCGGGGAGACTGCTTCAAATTGGTTCTGTAGATCGCTCCTTTTATACAGTTTTTACCCATAGGATAACATTGAACACAAAAGTTTACAACCCGGTTCCCACAATTAGCCCCCAGAGGGGTCGAGGTTCGGAACATAAGTGCGGAAACATTTGGCGGTTCCCAACTGTAAAAACCATCTTCCCACCATTAGCAAATTCCAATCGGCAATAAAGTAGATCGAAATAGGAACGAAGACAGGTGCAGAGGAAGACGGAGACAGTGGGGAGATCGGAAAGGGTGTAAAAGGGGAGGTAACGGGAAACACGAGATACAGGCATCAAAGAGACGTGCCTAATGAGATGCACGGCTGAGACAATAAGTCCGTGCGGCAAGATGAGCCTCGAGCGGCGCCATCTGCCTTACAGCAGCAACCCCCTCGTCATAAAGACACTTACAAAGAACACGTGTCTTCCGCAAATATCTTGGGAGTCCCAGGGTCGCGAAGCGGACAGCGTCCGTTCGCTGGCTACTTGAGGGCAAGAGACAAAATGGATGCCGTATCTAAGATGGAACCCGTGGGTACAGATGAAAAACCCACATGACAAACGAACGGTTTAAGTTAGCACAGCGAAACTGCGCACACTTACTAAACTCGTCATTTGCGGTTCATAGATACCAGACTCGACCATATTCGTGCGAGTCGAAAACACCACTTACAATTGTCACGGAACCTCAGCGTTGTAGCGCCCGAAACGCGTTTGGCTCATTTGTGTGCGGTCTTTGGCTGAATAAATCTAAGGAGTAATGGACTAGCACGGTGTGTTGTGGCTTCATCTTTGGGGGCAACTCTGTGTATGGACGTATAGCTGCTGGCTCGGCCAGGATGAGGCCCCACTGCGGAACTGCAGGTAGCTGGTGCAAAAGACGAAGAGGCACTATGCGAACACTGTGTCCCCTCCGAGGAGGATGTTACCAGCCTTCAGCCTCATTCTAGCACATACCCACTGGGGTAAGACTGTTTATTTCTTAAGGTTGGCCCGCATCGCCCACCGGGGGTTTGTATTCAAAAGCGGACTACAGCTACCAGAATTCCCCCAGCACACGCCCGCATGGGCAGGACATTATAATGTGCTCAGGTGGACTGCTTTGATGGGGCTTTCATTGCCAGTGATCAAGGCCGTCGTAGCGTCCGAAACGCGTTTGGCTCAATTGTGTGCGGTCTTTGGCTGAATAAATCTAAGGAGTAATGGACTAGCATGGTGTGTTGTGGCTTCATCTTTGGGGGAAACTCTGTGTATGGATATATATACATATATATATATATATATATATGTGAACAAGCTCCCTTGTGGAGTGAAACGCGTCATGGACGACACCATGTCTTTTTATTTCACCTTACCTTACTTCTATGGATAATATCGTTGCTGCCTCTTCTTTGATCGACTAAAGGATTATCACGTCAAGAGGTCCTGACCTGATCTATTTTCACCACGGATTGGTGAAACAGGAACATATATATATATATATATATATATATATATATATATATATATATATATATATATATATATATATATATATATATATATATATATATATTACCTACTGGTGCTCGCCAGTAGGTAGTTATAGTTAGGATTTTTTTAAATGCAAAATCTCAAAATTCTATTTGGAATAACTTTGGCGCCGGTTGACGAATCTGCCTGAAAACTTCCTCAAATTTGCCTCGCGGAGCTCCGGTCCTACTTTGAAAGTTTCGGGGGGATTCGTCAAGCGGGGGCCGATATAAAAGGGGGGGTCCCAAAACATGTTTTCCCCATGTTAATTTCCATAGGGCGGTCAAACTCACTTTTAGCCCGAACGGCTGGATGGATTTGCACCAAACTTGGCAAAATTGTAGGGACTGGTAGTCCGATGTGCCTTTGCTATGTCTCAAGATATGTGCTCCAGTGGTTTTTGAGTAATTTAGGTTCAAAAAAATATATATATCTATGGCAGCGCCCTGGTACGCGCTCCGGGGAGCGCTCCGGGCGCGCCACGCGACTTGCGCACAGAAAGCTGATTGGCTCTCGGGTGTCTGTAAACATTCGAAACAGTCCGGAGCGGCCGCCATCTTGTGTCTCGGTAAAATCAAGACATAAGAGGTGGAAAAATCAAAGGGGGAAATGACCATAAGGGGGCAGGGATAGACCCCCCCCCTGACCCCCTAGGTTTGATGTGGGGGCCATAAAAGGGCCCAGCGGGGCAAAAAAGAATTTTTTTTTTTGATTTGCGCGGGGAGCGCACCGGGGAGCGGACCGGGGAGCGTCCCATGGGGAAAAATGAATAATAGAGTTTTTTAAAAATGTAGCCTTTTTTTAGAAATTGGAGGTAGTTCTAAAAAGAACTGTTTTTTTTCTTCTTTTTGTTGTTTTATATTTTTTTATTGTTTTTTGAACATTTTAAACTTTTTTGGGGTTTTCTGAACAGTTTTATATATTTTTTGTATTTTTCATGGGGAGAAACGAAAAACAGGGAATTGAAAATGGCTCAACTGGAGCAAAAAAAAAAAGAAAATAAATAATTAGGGTTTATTGGGGCATTTGTGGTTGTCCCCAGCAAGGACGATGAGCTTTACGCTCTGTTCTCCGTAGGAGATGGTCTTCCCACAATATTTACAGATAATTCAGAAATCTGCAAATCGTGGCTGAATGCAAGGCATTGTCTCACTTTCCTCTAGTGATGACAGAGTGGGTTGTTTCCTTTTTGAGGTGGTGCTTGTGGATTGGGGAGGGTTACTGGCCAGTTCCCTCATCTCTGCAGCAGAATAGTTTATTGGATGCTTGCGCTGCATGTGGCGAATCATTGTGTTGTTTCTAAATGAATATTTTTTATTAGGGTTCCCCCTAGAAAGTTCCATGCCACAGATTAGGCAAGTCATCTTGGCTGCATTTACTTTTTTCTTCCCCTCTGGGATCGAAAAAAACTCCCATATAATGTGTGGTCTTGGCTGATATGGGGTATTTTGTTCTTCAAGCCATCTTCTCCTCCCCTCTTCCTCCTACTCCTACTCCTCCTCTTCCTCCTCTTGTTGACCACCAATGATATCTTGTGGTGGTCCTCTTGGTGGTTGTGGTGGTGGTGCAGATGCACCAGCTGCTGCTGCTACTGAAGCCATTATAAAGATCAAAAAGGTACAGAGAGGTAGAAACAGGTCTTCCTAAGTCAAAGGACAAAGTCAGAATAAGGAAAAAAGGTGGGGTCTTTCATCATTTGGAAAAAAAAACTGTCCTGAACCAATGAAAAGTGATATTTTCAGGTCACATGACCAGGGGCTTCATCATTATGAAACCAAAACTGTTATGAACCAATGAAAAGTGTTATTTTCAGGTCACATGACCCGACGCGCTTACGCTACGCGCCCCGGGGCGCGCCCAGGGGCGCGTCGCCTAAGCGCGTCGGACGCCTACGTTGCGCGATCGTATTCGCTGGGAAACCTCCTCTGTTTCCCAGCGCGCTTCTGGCACACGCGATAGTTAAATACAGGTAACCTTCTCCACAGGCAAGAAGAAGAAGCCACAATAGGGGAAACAGAGGAGGTTCTTTTATTCCCAAATAAAACCAAGATTAAGGCGGATGCATTTCGGCTGTAGTGTAGCCTTCTTCAGCGCCAACTGGTTTCAGAAGGATTCGGGCGATTTCACTGGTATTAATACCTTGTCCCCTCCTGCCAGGTGAGAACGGGCTCCGCCCCCGAACAGCGCAAGTTCATATTCGCTGCGAGTTCGAACATGTTGGAAGCCCGCTGTGTCAGTACTACATGCCCCAGAATGCTGCGCGCTGGTCTGACACAGCAATGGGGGTAGTTGAAGATTTGCGGGCAAATGTCACCTGAATATAGTAAAGCTGGTGCCTCCTCCACTCCCCAGACCGCAGCAACCACGAAGTACCGGCAATCCAAACAGCAGGGGCATGTCCGGAAATCCAGCTCGCCCGGCGTGGGGTACAGTGACTCCACCACTGCCTCTTTGCTTGCCTATTCCAGGGGTGGGCCCCAGCCTTCCCAGTCACCTGGGTACAAACACTTCCAACGGAGCAGATGCCAGCGTGACCAGGGCCAGCTTGTAGTGCGGGGGCCTCTTGCAGCGCGCTTCTGGCGCACGTGCTAATTAAATACAGGTAACCTTCTCCACAGGCAAGAAGAAGAGGCCACAATAGGGGAAACAGAGGAGGTTCCTTTATTGGCAAATAAAACCAAGATTAAGGCGGATGCATTTCGGCTGTAGTGTAGCCTTCTTCAGCGCCAACTGGTTTCAGCAGGATACGGGCGATTTCACTGGTATTTAATACCTTGTCCCCGCCTGCCAGGTGAGAACGGGCTCCGCCCCCGAACAGCGCAATTACGTATTCGCTGAGAGTTCGAACATGTAGGACGACCAATGCGTCAGTACTACATGCCCCAGAATGCTGCGCGTTGGTCTGACACAGCAACAGGGGTAGTTGAAGATTTGCGGGCAAATGTCACCTGAATATAGCAAAGCTGGTACATCCGCCGATTCCCAGACCTCACCAACCACGAAGTCCCGGCAATCCAAACAGCAGGGCCATGTCCGGAAATCCATCTCGCCCGGCGTGGGGTACAGTGACACCAACACTGCCTCTTTGCTGGCCGATTCCAGGGGTGGGCCCCAGCCTTCCTAGTCACCTGGGTACAAACACTTCCACCGGAGCAGATGCCAGCGTGACCAGGGCAAGCTTGTAGTGCGAGGGCCTCTTGCAGCGCGCTTCTGGCACACGCGCTAATTAAATACAGGTAGCCTTCTCCACAGGCAAGAGGCCACAATAGGGGAAACAGAGGAGGTTCCTTTATTGCCATATATATATATATATATTGGTGTGAACAAGAGTACATCGTACTCGAAACGCGTCATTTGAAAGGTCATAAATAAATACAACATCTTGCCTGAAAACGCGGGGTCTGCTTTCTTCTTTCGCCACGCTGCCAGCGTGGAGGTTCGAGGATTTGCTCTGCATATATATATATATATATATATATATATATATATATATATATATATATATATATATATCAAAACAGAGCAAATAGACCAACCTAGACTGTTTGTGGTCGAGTCATACCCAACTTGGGACCCCATCTCTGTTCAAATCATTGTTTGCCTGTTGCTCCATGGCCCCCTGAGAGTGCCAAGTCAATTTCAAAGTAACGTCACATAAGAGCTCACTATTTGTCAACCTCTGTTTTTTTGTGAATTGATCAAATTTAGAGCTATAGAGAGTTTACCTATGATTATACTATGAAAATAAAATGAACATAGCCACTTAGAAAATGTAGATTGATACTGAAAAAGATACTATTCGTTGTGATCGTAATTCCTGAGGAATAGTTGTGATTATTTTTGTGTTGTCATTAAAAAGGGTTTAAGCCAATGACATATAGCGGTGAACATATGTAGGGAGTCAGCTTCATCAGTATGAGGCCTGGGACACCTCAAGTCTGTCTTCCATTTATACAGGTGCATTTTGTATGGTGTATAGACTAGCCTATTGATTATCTTGAAATTCTGCAGTTGTAAGTTATAACCAATCAGTGATCCATAACCTATTTCTATGCTGTCTTCTTCCCAGGTTAGCTGAACATCGAATAGAAAGGGACTGAATGTCATCTGCAGTTTGTTGCAAAATCAACGGATATAGATTTTTTACTCTATGCATTCCTTTGATTGTTATCGTATTGATCAGTTCAATTTCTGTATTCGACATCGTATTTAATGAGGTAGGCACAAATCTGAAAGTATTTTAAAAAACATCTTTTTGGAAGATTGCATTCCCTTTGTAATGTTATGAAGGGTTCAAAAACCCCCTTTTCAAACAGTTATCCTATTCTGATAAAGCCACATATTACATATATCTTTGATGTTGCATCCTTAAAAATTTCTGATCAGATAAATGTGTATCAGTTAGCTGGTTGTAGGTTAAAATCTATACACATTTGTTGCCAGATAGTTCTAGCAGTTTCTAATACCTTAAATGTAACTCACTTCTGACACTTTCTATTATGCAGTTTCAAATAGACCTTGCTGGTTTTATCCCCAACACTCATCTGAAAATGGATTCATATCAATTCTCTGGTGCCTCCATTAATAAACATTTTAACCTCTGAGCCATAGTATCTAGATATTCAACAAAACATAAGATCTGGTACTGCCAAACATCCTCTATCATTGGTTAGTTTCATAAATCACATTGATTTCCTTGCTCGTTAACCCCATATGAAATTGTTTATTACTCTATTTTGGGGGGAAATTAAATGGATAATAATAGTATCATCACTGGAAACAGATATGAAACTTAGGGAGAATATTAATCTTTATCAGATTGCACCTGCCAATCTGCGATAACGGTAGTCTGTGCCATCTTTATGATGCAGTAGCAAATTTTGGTCATCATAATTCATTGACATAATAAGGTCTATGTTCAAAAAGATTTTGACATGTGGCTGCTGTAACCACATTCATTCAGACTACCAAAATGTATGTTTGATATCTGTGTTTGGGTGAGATTGAGTTTATAGCCAGCAACCCAGTAAAAACCAATCAGCTTCCATCTCAGAAGCTATAATAGCTGATGGTTGGCTGAATAGACCACATTATTGTCCACATATGCCAGCAGTCTGCTTGAGATATCACTAAATACCACTGGCAGAATAATATCATCTATTAGCAATACTAATAGAAATGATTCTAAATAGTGCAAATAGCATATGGGATACAGGACATCTTTGACGTGTTCCTCTAGATAGAAGCATCCCCTATGACGCATGACCATTTATTATGATTTTAGTGATGGGAGGCTGATATAATACTGGAACCTGCCAACGAATGGGTTGCTGAACCCAATTGTTTGCATATCTGCCTACAGGAATTGCCATGTGACGTGGTTGAAAACCTTTTCGGCATTCAACATATGCATGCCAGCTGGAACTCAAAACCCCACTGCATCAATCAGAACAATTATCTGACTTATGTGAGTTGTTATATCATGGCCAGGTTATTGTGAATATTATCACTCTTCTCCTCTAGGTATTCTCCTTTTTGAGTTACAAGTGCTATCAGTCAATAGTGAATGTGTATGATTAATATATGATGCACATTTAATTTATGTTTTTTTTTGCATCAGCATAATCAAGTTTGATTGACTATGGTCACATTATTTAATATAAAAAGCTGTCCGTTCTGTTCTGCATAAATTGTATTTATTTTTGAAAATTAACTAGGAGGTTGATAAGTATGTATCTTGTTTATTTCTATTATTCAAAAGAACACAATCTTGCAGAATGAAAATAAGTAAAAGGGCATCAAACCACACTCTAATTGTTTATTGTGACAATGACAAAAAAGTGTTATAAAGGATGATCACAGGGAGTGAAGTACAAGAGAGGAATCTTTATGCCAACTGACAAAGAGACAGGCCATGTAGAACTGCCTAGCTAGCTTTAACAGAAGGCTACTGCGGTGGCATTCAGCCTTCACTTGCTGAGCTTATCAGCCTAGCTGGCCCTGTCTGATGAGAATAGCAGGCTATTATATTGAGCACAAGCTATGTTGTTCAAACAGGTCTGTGGTATTGAATCATCTTAAAATCTCAAAATACTCTTTCTTTTCTCTTTCATGCTAAGATTAGTTCCAGTGAATAGACGCAGAGAAAGGATTGCTATAAGATCTTACATCAAATAAGTTGGGGTATTTCCTGTTATTTACGCTTTCAGCAAACATTGCAGCTGACATTCTATTTGCCTTTATTGTAGCTACAATTCACTTTGTGTGCACTAGGATAAGGTTTTGATTTTAAAAATAATATCCTCCGTTTCCTAGTGTTCTTGATGGTGTTCTTCTTTAATGAAAGAGGGTTTGAAGTTCCACTAATTATCTCTGTAATGTGTCATTGGGATTAAGAATTGGCTGAAACAAATTTCACTCAAATATTGCTCGGTGGGTTGTGACATGGATGCTGTGCAACTGATTTCCTGCCTCAGTTTGGCACATTGACTGAGTCCTTAGTGCCAGGGGGTATAGAAAACTGAAATCTGGGTTCTAGAGAAATCTAAAAAACATAAAAAAACACGTTGTTCTTTGGATACTAAATAAATTGTGTATTCTGCTAAACGCATAGCTAACACCTTTGCATTTATCTCGGAGTCCGCATTGAAAAGTGAAACTGGTCGATAAGATTCACATTAATTTGGTGGCTTCTCCTTTTCCAGAAACACAGCCCAAAAGTGGATTAGAGCCATTTCTCTGGAGATGAATATAAAAAATAAAATAAGGTGATTGAGTCCTGTTGTGGTATTGGAGTGGCTGTCATTGATTACTGGACACAGCACTACATACAAAACGTAGCCCTGAAGAAGCGGCTGACGTTGAAGCCACGAACTGCGTGCTGGCTGCGTTGTGTAATTACTATACTTGACAGATTACTTCATTTTTATGAAAAGCATAACTTTTAGCAGATCATATCGACACATCTGGAGTTGGATTGAAGTGGTAAAATTATTGGATTGGTTGATGCAGTTATATTTATCAATATTCCTAGATGGATTGTCACGTTTTAACGACTAGTGGAGAGGTGTGGTGCAGCGGCCAGGGCAGCTGTCGTCGAAGCACAGGGTTCAATGTTCGATCCCTGGCTCCGGCAGCAGCTCAGCTCAGCACCATGGGACTCTGGGCAATAGCTCACTTAATTTCCACGACTGCCCCCAGTGCCTTGAGACCCGTAGGGTGAGTAGTTTGCGCTTTAGAAGTACGGATTTACATTTACTGATGATTTAACTGTCAATGAATAATATTTTTAATGACTGAATCGATGTCTATTGATTAATAGTTTATTGATGGATAATGCTGCTGTAGTCCAATGAACTCTGTAGAAATAGTACCAATGGAGAATGTTGATATAGTTCAATGAATTCTGTAAAATAAGTACGGTAATACACTAGGAATATGTACAACATACATGAAAGATTGTTATAGAAATATTTACATGACTCTCCACCAAATGTTACAATTATTGCTACAGTGGAAATGTATTTCTGCTACAATGTTGTTTAGATCACCACAGTAGATTCTGCTGCTTCCAGGGACATTGTCTTTCTCTGCCTGGCTGAAATTGCATATCCTGTGTTCTCAAGAGAACTCACTGCTCCTGATTCAGGTGGCACTAACATCTGAATGCTTTCTTTTTCCCCTGGGCTGAGCTGGCTATGGACCGGCAGAGGGCACCAGTCACCTCAACAGTTGTCCTTCATCCTCATGTCCTCCACTGAGTTTCCTCCAACGCCCCTTCCAGCATTGCCAGCAAGCCCGGCAGCACCCACACCACCACCAGCAAGCTCCTTGACCCCTAATTAGTCAGACTGGGAGTCAGCCGACACCAACTATCCCCAGAGTTCGTGAGCAGCAGACCAGCTCGAGGGGCCATCCCACCACCAGATTGCCACTAGCTGTACAACTCAACACCACCGACCATAGCAGTCCATCTCACGTTGCTCTGCACACTCCCACTGGAAGTAGTTTCCACACTGCCACATCAGTGTGCAGTGCCACCAACACATCCACAGCCTGCTGTGGCCACTGTGGCAGTATGTATCTCCGACTTTCGTATCAGATCACCGGGAGAGTAAACAGCAAGTATGATCACAGACTCATCAAAACCCTTTTTGCACGCCTTTCACTACTGCTTGCTTTTGTTATAAGCATCATGCCACATCGTCTGAGCTCAGCTCAAGCAATCTCCTTTCAGTGCGGGTGTTTAGTTGATGTGCAAATTTGGATGGCTCTCTGCAAGCTAGCCACCATCTCTTCCTTTTTGCTGCTCGTGAACAGCTTTCTCAGGTCAATCTAGGCAGAATAATATAAAGTGGTTGTTACAAGTCCTTCACTTTCACTACATTTAGCATAGATCCTCAAACCACCTACTTACTTGAGTGGATGTTTTTTCCTCTCTCACTTTTTTCGCTCTCTCCTCCCAAAAGCCTCTTTTCAGTTTGCAAATTGGTTCATTTCACTTTTCTAAAGTTTTACCCACAAGATGGAGGGACCCTCAACGTGGGAAGGAGGAACTGACCACAACATCCTGCACTTGACAAAATACCCGTCATGACAGATTGACAAGCCAACTAATATGGATTCCGGCGTCAGTCCCCTAAAGCGAATGGCAATTGCAAAGATTCAAGATGAATTAGAAGTCACCAGGCACACGTGCTCCTTTCTTTTGGAGAAAATAATTAGATGGTAAGGATAAATCCTACTGCCACCTCCGAAGGCTTGAAATCCCTGCCCACTATGTTAGCCAATTCCGTGAGTGCCTAGGAAGTCAGAACTAGAAATTCCAGACTGAGTTTCTCCACTTTTCCCTTACTCCAACATTAGTCCCCTCAAGAATGGCACCACCAGACAAATTATCTGGTGATCCGCATGCTTTCCATTTTTTATCGCTCAATGCAATCTATATTTTTTGTCAAAACCACAGCATATGGGGAGAGCGCAGATGGGGTGGCAAGATGGCCGCGACCTGAGGAGGCTCCGCAGAATTGGCACTCCTCTTTCCGGCAAGGAACTGCTAATTGGCTCGGTTCCTGCTTCTGGCTGGAGATTACGATGTCGGAAACTGCCTGGAACATTTTGGCGTGTTCTTCCACTATTGGAGCTTGAAGACAGGTGTGTTCTCTTCACTTTTGCTCCTTCAGCATTTCTCTCGCGGCCGCCATTTTATAGGCTCGAGACAACGCGAATACCAGTTCTCCTCACGAATGGAGTTCAATTAAGCCATGCTCCCCCTATTATAAATGGACAATAGTGTCAATGTTCCTTTTTGACTTTTTTTTATTTTTAAGGCAGCGGACGTGCTATTTCTTTTTAACAAGGCACATTTCTGACTGACTTCGTGCTCATCAGCAGTATCTGTTATGTCGCTGAGCTACTTTGTTCCTTGGTTGGCGCGTAAATGACTTTTCATATATGCAGACTTCTTTGTTCAATGCACCCACAATTTGTAGCACTCTGCTTCTCTTTCAATGCTGTTTCTACACACTATGCTGCAGAGCTTATTTACGCCATGCTGCTCATGTTGTCAATGGAATGAAGTGGCAATGTTTCTTTTGGCTGCAGACGTGTTAATTCTTTTCACAAGATATATTTTTTTACTTTCTTGGAGCTCCTTGGCAGCGTCTATTTTGCAGAGGATACTATTAAACGCAGTGCTACTTTTTCCGTGGATTGTTGCATGACTGTTCTTCCACATATGCGGATCCATCTTTCAATGCGCCCACATTTTGCAGTATAACGCTTCCACTTCACGGCTGCAGGCGCCTATAGAGATTTTTTGTTCTCTCTCTTTCTGTGACTTTAACTATCAATCCTCTATGGATCTCACGCAACCAAATAAATCACATGGTACTTCCGGAGTTGTTCCTGGGGGTCGTAAGGAGCCTCCAATTAATACCGGCAAACATCAGAAAAAAGACCCTTCGTCTGCAACTAAATCTCCTCTTCCTATTACGTTGGAGGATATTATGGACGAACTACGTCTTATCCGTCCATTTATGTCAGATACCACAACCACTTTGCAAAGAATTGAAGAAAAATAGTCTGGCCTGGACATAAGACTATCGGATGTTGAACAAAAAATTAGTAATG
The DNA here is from genome assembly GCF_964263255.1 of Lissotriton vulgaris. NCBI lineage: Eukaryota > Metazoa > Chordata > Amphibia > Caudata > Salamandridae > Lissotriton > Lissotriton vulgaris. The sequence goes on along the minus strand of NC_141699.1, from coordinate 411,477,479 downwards.
CTCAGGATGTCATCGCAAAAGTTGACACTCTCACTAAGGAATTCCACCTTCTGAAAAAATCTACAGAGGATTTGGAAAATCGGAATTGCCTCAATAATTTACGTATTTATGTTATTCCAGAAGGTTCTGAAGGCTTCGACATGATTAACTTCCTGAAAACTCAGGTCCTACAGATTCTTGGCCTCCCAAAGACCGTTGACTTCAAAATCCAGAGAGCCCACAGGCTTGGTCCTCAAAATGCCTCTTCAGCTACCAAACCAAGTGGTATCATAGCCTATTTTTTGTTGTATTCTGATTTAATGACTATTCTCAACACGGCTAAACATAAGCAGATGTTTGGTCCGGACATAAGATTTTTTTCAGTCAAGATGTTTCCAAGCAAACTGCCACCAGGCGCAAGCAATTTTTAGATCTTCGACCAGCTTTGAAGTCAATGAATGCTCGTTATGGCCTCATACACCCCTGCTTATTTAAAGTAACTTACAAGGAAAGAACTTTTTCATTCGACGATCCAGCTCACCTCAGGAAGTTCATCCATACGCATCGGAAGGCGCAGATGGAACTGAGCAAGTATTAATTGTATTTTTCTGTTTCTTGTTCTTGGCTACCTTTTGTTCTCTCCCTTTGGTTAATGCTTTTGCCCTGTATTTCGGTTAATTGGTTTCTGTTTTCTTGTCTGTTTTAGGTTTGATCTTTGTTATGGTCATGGATTCTTGTGTGTACCATTCGTATCTTTGCTTGTTTGACACATTCCGTTGATGTGCACCCCCTTACCCGGGTAAGTTCCCCTCTTATATTATCTTATAGCTCTGCCTGTTTCGCATGTCTTGTTTGGATATTTCCTTCCTTCATATTACCCTACAATTTATTGCCGATTCTGACCATGTTCCCCTCCCAGTGATACGGTTGTCTTGGTCCCTTCTTTCCGCCCCCCCTCCCTTCTCATTGCTTGTTCTTTTTTCTTTGTGTATTATGACTGAAGCTCCTTGGCTTCTTGTCATCTCCTCTGTTTTTACTCTTTTGGGAATCTTTACTCTCAATTCTCTCATTTTATCTCATTCCTATGTCAATTTTACATCCCTCTATTTCTTTTTCCTCTGCAACAGTTTTTCTAATCACCTTTTCTTATTCTCTCTTTTTTCCTGGTATTCTGCATTGTTAACTTCTACCGCTTTCATGTTTCAATTTGGACCTCGCATTTGTGGTGGTCACTAATATTTCTTTTCTACGCTTTTGATATTCTGAGTATTTTTCTCTTTTTAACCGCTTACTCTCACTTTTTTCATTTTCTCTTTCTCTTTCTTAACTGGTCTACGCTTTTTTCCCTATTCCATTTTCATTTTTCATTATGAATGGTCTTTGAATCATTTCATGGACTGATAAGGGTCTTCGAAACACTATTAAAAAGCAACATATTTTGTCTCATTTGGCTTGTTTGAAATGTCAAGTGGCTTTGTTGCAAGAAACACATCTTTCTTCACAGAATACATCTTCACTGCGTAAACAATGGGTTGGAAAAGCCTTTTGCTCCTCTGCTGTTAACAACAAGAATGGTGTTGTCATTTTATTTCATAAATCGTTGTCTGTTCAAATACAAAATGAAATTTCTGACTCTAATGGTAGATGGTTGTTTCTAGATAGTATTGTAAATAATGTTCATCTTTCTTTTTGTAATGTTTATGGTCCCAACGGCGTTGATTTAACCTTCTGGAATGACTTTTCTTCACTTCTCTCCTCTCATGTGAATGAGGATTTAATTGTGGGTGGTGATTGTAACCAACCTATGGATCCCTTTCTGGACCGTAAGTCACAAGCACGATATGTTCCCAATAAAATGCAAAAATCATTTCACAAATCCATTTCCTCCAGAGGCCATATAGACTCATGGAGAATATCTCATCCCGATTCCCTAGAATTTTTTTTTTCTCCAGTGCATGCATCACACTCCCGCATTGACTACATTTTTCTCTCACACCACGCCTTCCAATTCATGACTAACTCTGAAATAGGTTCTATTCTCATTTCGGATCATGCCCCCGTTATCTTAGATATGGATTACCCTTCACCCATTTCTGCCTCCCGTCGCTGGCGTTTCAATCATTCATTACTCCTTGACCTCCTTTTTACTGATCATTTTACGCTTTTTATGGATGAATTTTTTGGTAACAACCTGAACACTGCCTCAGATTTTTACTTTCTTTGGGATGCCTTCAAGGCTGCTGCTGGAGGCTGTGTTATAGATTTTGTATCCCGGAAAAAGAAAAAAGCCCACAGCCACGCATCTCACATTCTTCAACACATTAAGGGCCTTGAGCACCTCTATTTTATCACTAATTCTCCCGACACATTATCTTCACTTTTCAAAGCTAAAATGAAATATAATAAACACTCCTGGGACTCCGCCTCTAACCAACTTCTTAAATTTAATGCCAAAATATATGGTGGACGTAATAAAGCTGGCAAATCACTTGCAAACGATCTCAAAATTAAAAAACAGAAATCCAAGATTGTTGTCATTAAAGATTCTCAGGGGGTTTCGCAGTCGTCGGATGCCAAAATTCTGGATTGTTTTGTTCAATATTATTCTTACCTTTACACACCTGAATCCAACCCTTCTCCTGAGCAAATTGATTCCTTTTTTCAATCTATCCCTAAATCCCCTAATAAACTTGTAGACCTTTCCTCCCTTGATGTTCCTATTTCGAATAAGGAAATTGTTGCTGCGATTTCTCTTCTTCCCAAGGACAAAACTCCTGGTCCAGATGGTTTTACGGTGCACTTTTTTCTTCATTTTAAAACAGTTCTAGTACCATACTTACTTACTTTAATTAATCACTTCTTTGCCACGGGTGAATCCAGAGGTTCCTTTCAACAGGCAATGCTTTGCCTACTCCCTAAAAAGGACAAAGATCCTTCCCTCTGCAAAAATTATTGTCCCATTTCTCTTATAAATACAGATTGTAAAATATATGCAAACATTTTAGCTATTCGTATTAATAAAGTCATCCCTGATTTAGTCAACATATATCAATCTGGTTTTGTTAAAGGTAGATCTATCACTGATAATTCAAGAACCCTTCTTAATATTATACACCTTGCCGCCAAGATGGATTCTCCCGTTGCAGCTATCACACTAGATGCTGAGAAAGCTTTCGATCGAGTCAACTGGGATTTGATGTTCGGAGCGCTTAGATGGCATGGTTTCAGTCCCCATATTGTTAGATATATTCAATTGTTATACTTCGATCCTAAGACTTCTATTTGGGTCAACGGTGCACAATCAACTACTTTTCCCTTCATAGAGGAACCAGGCAAGGATGCCCTCTCTCCCCTCTTCTCTTTATTCTTGCTTTAGAACCTTTCTTGGAAAAAATAGAACTTCTTCCTCCTACTCAGGATTCTTATACAGGGATGTTGAAATTAAATTCACCGCGTATGCGGATGATATTTTACTTTACATTTCAAATCCAACTGTTTCCTTACCTGCACTTTTTTCTCTCCTCCATGACTATTCTTTGGTATCTGGCTATAAACTGAATATTGACAAATCCGAAGTCCTTCCTCTCAACAAGTTTTGTCTTTCCCATATGTTTGAGGGATCTGGCTTTGAATGGAATCCCGGGTTTATTAAATGTTTATTTTATTCGCTAATATCATCAGGGAAACCATAAAAATTAATCATTCGGATACACTTAAAAAAATCTCTTCAGTCATTGCAGGTTGGTCCCCCTTTTTCTTTCTTGGTGGGGCCGAATGGCGACTATTAAAATGATGCTACTTCCTATTGTTAACTTTTACCTTTCTATGCTTCCTATCACCCTTCCCCACTATTTTTTCACAACCATTAATCGCCTCTTAGTGACATTTTTATGGACTAATCGCAAAGCTAGGATTTCCCTTTTTCGTCTCCAGCAACCCAAGAACTTAGGTGGTGTCAAATTTCCTAATATCTCTTGTTTCCACTCTGCTTCACACTTAAACAGATTTGGCCATTCCTTACTGATTCTTCTTCTTCTCCTTTAACAGCCTGGAGCTCTTTAGAACTAGCACAACTTGCTCCCTTCTCATCCCTTATAGGCACTCGCTTATATCAACCTCCGACAAGATTCCTTACTCCTATCTTTCAGCATCCTGAGGCATTAGCTCTTACACCTTTTTGCTCTTTCCTCTCTTCTTCTAACCTTCATGCATTGACTACAATTTGGTACAATAAATTCCTCAAGATCAATAATAGAGCCCTTTTCTGGAAAGAATGGATTGATAAAGGTATTATTACTTATGACCACTTGCTCAGAGATAACTTTTTAAGAACTATCCAGGACCTACGTGACTCCTTTAACTTCTCTCATACACATTCTGCTCATTTTCTCTTGCTTACACATACCCTATCTTCTCTTATTTTTCAGAACATCCCCTCTTCCACTGTTGCACTTTCCCTCGCTTCCCTGCCCGACTTTACTATTCCCTTTGGAGCTTCGGCCATTTACAAGTTACTATCACATTCCGCCGTTGACAGGATCAAATCTAACCTTGAACTTCTATGGGAATCAGATTTAGACCAGGAATTTTCTCTACAGGTTTGGGATTCTATCTGGTCTAAAGTAAACACAGTTTCTCGCTCGGCTAGCACCACACAGACTTTTTATTTCTTTTATAAAAGGCTCTTTTTTACACCTTCTGACTTGCATAAATTTAAATTACTAGACTCAAAAAAGTGTCGGTCATGCTCATGTGATAATAGTGACCTTCTTGATATGTTGTTTCATTGCCCATTGGTCAAATCGCTTTGGTCTCGCATTTGGTTGACACTTAACAATATTCTATCTACTAATGTTTCCTTTGAAATTGTGTATATTTTTTGGGGTGGGTCTTCCCCCATATGGAATGTCCAGTGCAATGTTCGTAAATTTATTGATTTGTTCATAGCGATTTCATTTCAGATAATCACTACCAACTGGAAAGACACTTCAAAGATTGGGTATAACGCTTGGTGGAATTTGCTATGTCATCACCACAGACTTGATCGTGCTTATGCTACAACTGTACCCTTATTAATCAAAAGAGACTTGTTATGGTTACCTTTAACTGATTATCTTTCCAGACATGCTCCTTGATTAGTTTTATTGTTTTCCTTTATTTCTTATTGTAATTTGGTAACTATATGTATTGATTTTGTACTCTAGGTTGCACTTTTTCCCTTCCTTTCCCGCTTTTCTTTTTCCTTTTACTCTTTCCCCCTATGAAAAAATACACACAAAAGCTCTTTTTATCGGTATAGTTCCTTCCCCCTTTTTTTGGGGGGGTTGTAGTTCAAAGGTTTTTATTTATTGGATGCCCTATTTTTCTTTTGTATCATTTACCTCTGTAATGATGTTTTACGTTGTATATTTCTACTCAATAAAGCTTTCTAAACTTAAAAACCACAGCATATTGTGAGGGACCAAGCAAAAGTAACCTTTCCATTATCCTTTCTCAGCAAAGAAACATTAGCATGGGCTATCCCATTGTTGTTGAATCAGAGTCCATGGCTTTCTAATTATATGCCTTCTGCAACAGTTTACCACTATTTTTAGTAGAACCCAACCTCATTTAACAGCCCATTTGAGTTTGAATATGCTCCATTATGTATCTAAAAATTGGATCACGCATCTTAGCAGCTACCAAGAACTGGTTGCTGAAGCAGACTGGACAGATGAATATGCAGCAGCTTCCCTTTGTCATGGCCTCCTGGAAGAATTAAAAGAGGCTTTTTCCTTAGTGATTAATAGACCAACCACCTCTGCAGCCTTAATCAACCTTGCTCTACAGATTGATGCTCAACCAAAACAGAGTTGTCAGAACAGACAAACACTAGCAAAACCATCTATAGAACAAGGTGAAGAGATGAAGAGTTTATAAGAAGAGCAGATGCAGCATGGGAACATCTGAAATTCCTTCAGAACTCAGATAAAAGGGAGAAGACACAGAGCGGAACTATGTCGCTATTGTGGAAAACAGTGACATTATGAGAAGGACTGCCTGTACCTATAGGGAAACTCCAGGACTCGATTGGAGGGGATAAGCCCAGTCAAGTTCTCCTCTACTTCAGAGGCTATTTCAGACTACGAAAGACTTTGGAAATTAACATTTCTAGTTATCAGTACTCCACCTCTATACTGACTTTGGTCTTGGTTGGTTCAGTAGGTTGTCTGAAGAAGGTCAAATAGTGTTTCTTTAAAAATCTTTTTGAAGAAGTTGCTTGGGAAATTGAAGTCCAAGAGAAAGTTATTGTTGGCTTAGATAACAGATGGAGTGCAGATGAAATATGTGATGGGCCTCAACATAGCTACTCGACCCTGCGAACTTCCTCTGCGACCCACACTTTACCAGATGATTACCATTTCTATAGAGTGCAAGACAAACTGATTAGTCGCTTGCAGTGAACAATTTGGAGTTTATAAAACTCAACTCAAAGGTACTCAAGCACATTTCATTGATCTCAGAAGTTGAGGGTGGAGTCAGCCCTAGCCAGTAATGAATAGGTTTGTACAAGGAGAGAGAGAACACTCGCTCCTGTGGGGAGGTGGTTTGAAGACCAGGACTTGCAAGACCAACAATAAAGACATAGCTCTAGGACCAAGTAGAGAGATAGTGACATCTGCCAAAAGAGGGAAAGCACTAGGTAAGTAAGGAAGCATAAGCACGTCAACACATAGAGGAGAGCAGATATTTAATGATTTAGCTTACCTGGTGCTGAGTGCAGGTAGTCCAGGAATCTTGCCCAAGAACCAAAGTTGAATGGTTCCACTTCTGGAGCACCAGGATTTAGAAGTCTTCAAATAGGGACAAGCAGCAAATATACAAGACTATAAGTCCAACGAGGGACTGGGACCGAGAAAGCAAAATAGCAAGGGTGCAGCATTGAAAGACTGTAGTGAAAGAGGAGTTGTCACAACTGCTATTGCCAGGTTACTGTTTATGCATGTGGTAATTCTTCATATTACTCTGCTGACATTGACTTAGAAAGGTTATTTTCTATAGCTAACCCTCCAGTGGCTGGTGTAGCATAGTGAACTATACTGCCCTGGATGTTTTTGTCATGTATGTTTGTAGTTTCCACTGTCCTGTTCTCTATCTACTCTACTATGAAGTCTGTTAGTTCTCTTCTGCACTCATACCTATGGTGGCCTGACAGTTCCCCTCTCCTGTTGGGTTTGAGTTTAGTTGAAAACATCTTGTGAAAAACACAGACTAATTGTGATGTATGAACAAAAGATACCTCCCAGGAATAATTGGATACATCATACACTTTCCAGGCTTCTAAATACAACTATCCCCTATTTCATCTTGAGATTAGGATCTCCTGGACTTCGTCTTCAGTATTACCATTGAGTAAAGTCGATGGTGGTGGTGTGGTGATGGGGGACATAGCCCTTTCAATATACAATATATGGAAAACAGGATTAATTCTTCAATGAATGAAATGGGCCTACATAATTAGGAGAAAAATTGGGATGAATGCCTAAATGGATGTGTAATCTGTAGCAAGTCAGACTTCATCTCCTACATTAAAAACTGGACATGGAATATAATTTCTACCTGTGGAGGGGTGATATCTGAATTTTACCAATCTTAGGTTGGTAAGGACAAAATGTTTAACTTAGTGAATATCTTAGAGAAGCGATTGTAAAGAGACACAGTAAGCGAGAAAACCAGGGTCAAATGTGACAGCGAAATCCTGAAGAATAAAGAAATGGGATCATCCTAAACAAGTGTGGAGGTGTTATCACATGAAACCTCTGCTATGGTAATCCACCTGGCCCACTGCAGTTGAATTATGCATTAGGAAACATGGCAACGCTTGTTCTAGTGTTTAATTGAGCTTTTCAGTCTGTCTCTTTGTCTGGTGATTATGGGCAAATAATAAATCACCCCAAATGGTTTAAATAGGGTTTTCCAAAATCTAGCTACAAAGTGAGTACCTCTGTCTGTGATAATAAGGGATGGTAACCCATGAAGCATACAGTTTGTTTGGGTACGTTTGCTGGTAGAACAAGGACTATAGAAATATTTTTCTTGGGGAATAAAGCGTGCAGTGTTAGTGGGTTAATCTATAGCGATCAAAAGTGCTGGCATCCCTTCTGATGGCGGTAAATTACTGATAAGATCCATAGGCTGGGTTGTAGGCAATGATCTCAACAGTCCTACGGGTTTCATTCAAGGTATATTGGCCTGGGCACACATTGCACAGAGTTGGACATATTTCTCAATATCTTGTCTTGTTAATTATATGCTGTCGCGAATTTCCAGGTGACCTCATGATCTGTCTTTGTAACTCCTTATCATTTTGTAGATAATTCCAAAATACTGCATCTGCTTTCATGACCATCTGATATGCGGACGACACGCAGCTAATCATCCCCATTGGGGAGGATATCATATCCACCCAACTGAGGTTCAGAAGCTGCATGTCCAGCATTGCCACGTGGATGAGGGGGAACTTTTTACAGTTCAACTCCTCAAAAACTGAAAGCTTGCTTTTTTGCGAAGGCGGAGGCTATCTGGTCCCTGGAGTGGTGGCCCACCGAGTTGGGCAATGCCCCTGCACCAAGGAGCTGTGCGAAGAACCTGGGCATCAAGATAGACAATAAGCTATCCATGGAGGAACAGGTCAAGACAGTCTCAGGTACCTGCTTTGGCACCATGAGGATGCTTAGGAAGGTCTTTCCGTGGATCCCTTTGTCAGTGAGGAAGACTCTTATCCAGTCACTCCTGGTGAATCAGCTAGACTATGGAAACTCGCTGCTGGTGGGAGCAAGGGAAGATCTCTTATCTCGACTCCAGGTAGTGCAGAATACGGCGGCTCGCCTTGCCCTTAACAAACCGGCAAGGACACGATCAGCCCCACTGCTGCATCAGCTACACTGGCTCCCGGTGAGGAAAAGAGCTATCTTTAAGATGATCTGTGTAGTTTTTAGATCACTACAGGGAAGGGGTCCGGCCTACCTTAGGAATAAACTCAGGTGGTATCAGCCGGCCCGACAACTGAGATCCAGCAATTCCAACCTTCTGTGCACCCAGAAAATACAGAGGGCACGTAATGGCGGTACAGCTTTCTCCTATTTGGCAGCCAGCCATTGGAACATGCTCCCACAAAATCTCCGGTCCTGTGGTGAATTAACCAACTTTAAGAGACTGTTGAAGGCATGGCTCTTTTAGATATGCATCCTCACTATCTTTCTCTTTGTATAGCTCCAATAGATCCCCCCGGGGAGGATTTGTTGCGCTTTATAAATCCACAAATAAATAAATAAATAAATAAGAGGATAATTCCTGCTATAGGTCATTTTAGTACCAAGAATGAGGTTGATGGGGATGCTTTATGGATGATGAGGACACAATTGGTCTCCCCAGTTCTTACTAAAAATGTCCTGAAATTCTTTGTACTGCTCTGGCATCTCAAGTGGAATAGACTGTTTTGTATTACACAGCAAGCTAAAGGGAGGGCACGATTCAACCTTTCCAGTGGAAGACATTTTTGCTCACAAAAGTTGGAGGAAAAAAAAGGGTCTGCTCTCTCAAGTTAATCATAGGAGTTCCTAATACCACAGCAAAAGAAGAGTCATCGATGAGGACCAAATTGCCTAAATTTACATTTTCCCAAGCTATCACTAGACACAGAGCCTCCCCACAAACGTCTCCAAAGATTAAAGGTTTACCAGTGGAGTAATCGTATGCCATGGGCAACATAATGCGTAGAAAGGCCACATAGTGGCAAAGGAGGGTACTTTATGTTATTACTACTATATGTCATAAATGCCCACAATGTAAGATGGACTATCTTATGTAAGATCATCTGTAATGATGAACGATCACAATAGGGGATGGAGGGCCACTTTATGTCAGGACCACTACAAAGCTTAGAATATTAAAATGACAAGGAGGATTAATGTCCAGTATGCCCACTTCTGGCTCTGTGCGCATCCCTGTCACTGTATCCTCCAACTCTCTCTCATTTCAATACCTCTGTTTCTTAGTTCCCTCGCCTCCATTTTCCAAGCTTGTCTCTGGCGAACCTATGTGTGGGCCTTTGTACTGAAAAGGTAGGGTGGTGCTATAGGTTTGAGGGGCACTGGAGGAGCTGTATGTTGGTTTCTGTACTTGGAAAGAAGGTGCTGTTGCAGGACTGCGGATCATTGGAAAAGCTGTGGCAGCTGGCAGGGAATAGTAGTGGTGGGGCGGGCGGGTTGAAAATATTAAAAAAGAAAATGTACCTTACCTCCCGCCTCTCCATCTCCGCTTCTCTTCTCCAGTCTGGTCAGCTGCAGGAAGCACCCAGGCACACAGGCTCCCCTGAGCCAATCACATTGCTGCAATGTAGCGTTGTGATTGGTCTGAGCGCCAAGCATCGGTGCTCATATCAGGACAGGGAACCTGTGCATATTCCCCACCAGGCTGTCCATTACAGGGGAATATGCAAAGTGTGCATGACTGCTTGGCAGGGCCAAAATGGCTGGTCAAGCATTGATGTGCACTTAGTGTGCACAATCCACTCCTCCTCCCAGAGCCACCAGCCTCGCCCCGCCCCGCCCTAACCCAGCCCAGCAGCAACCAAAAATAAAATGATGAGAACATTCAGTTTTTATCATTTTATTTTGCCCTCTTTAACTGCCCTAAGAGCAGTGGGGCGACACTCCTCCGCCTTAGTGGAGGAGTCGCCACTGATGTTGGACCCCATCGTGGTTTACTAATAGGTGCACAAGCAACGTTTTCTGTGGCTTCTAGATAGTCTAGACGTGTGTGGTGGGGTAGTAAAGTGGCTCTGTATATATTGGACTAAAGTAAGGTTCAGTGTGCACAGAGTCCACAGTCCCCAGAGGTTTAGCAGAGGCTGAAGTTAGATATAACCTTACTCTCTAAAGTGGTAGCTTGGTCGAGCAGTAAGGCAGTATCAGAGGACAGTGTAAAGCATTTGTTGTACACACTCAGTCAGCAAATGGTCTCACACACTCAAGAACTGAACTCTAGGCCAATGTTTTGCATACAAATATACAGTTATTTCATTTTAGAACCAACAAGGTATCAAAATATACGTTCTCAAAATGAGTTACTTTAGGTAAGTACTTTTCAAAATAGGCAATAGACTTTTGAGTACAATAGATACAATAGATACAGTTGTTGCAATAGGCAACACAATTTCAAACAAAATGTTACCTTGAGCTCAATGGGAATTTCTAGTTAAATGCAATTAATTACTTTATGGATTACTTTTCTAACCACAGGACTGGATCCTAGATTCAGTCCTGGGACATCTCCTGTAAACAGTTGAGCAAAAGTGTTTTGATTTCAGTAGTGATTTTTAAGGAATATTATTGTACTTTAAAAGTTGACCCTTAGAAACTTTTTCAAATAGAATCACCAATGTTAACCTATGGGAGGAAATTCACTTAGCAAGTAAGTAGTGTTATTGTTACTTGTTCTTACTCAGTGTTGGATCCTGGATCCAGCACTGGTGCATCTCCTGTAAACAATTGAAAGAATGTGTTTATGTCATTGAGGCGATTTTTAACTAATATTTTTAAGTTTCAAAAATCGGAACTTGGAAACTTTTAGGCAGGCGATGTTATCCTATGGGAGGAAATTCAAGTTACTGGTAAGTACGGTTAGTGGGCACCAAGATCCAGCACTGAGATCTTTCCTGATAACAGGTGAGTACATTGGAATTCGTTGTTCGGCTGATTTTAGATGAATATTTTAAAGTTTCAAAACTCCACACTTAGAAGAATTTCCAAGTGAAACCAGTCAATGTTACCCTACAGAAGAAAAGTGAGTTATCGGCTTTTGAGTAAGTACTCGAATGGCAGAGTTAAGGTTCTGGGCCTAGTCTCAGGGGTCTCCCAGGGTCAGGTAGGTACAGTTGTTACACCCTCAGCGGCACTGGGGCAGCCGAGGGCAGAGGTAGTTAGGCCCAATGTCAGCCTATGGGTAACAGGGGGCCTTTGGTTGGTGGCGGCTGGCAAGCAGGCCACGCTGCTGTGGGAGCTGGGCTCCTGGTCACTTGCTCAGGGCAAATGGGGAAGTAGGTTAGGACAAAGGTTGCACTGCCAGGGGCACTCGGGCGGCTGGGTGCAGGGTGAATGTATGACATGGTTCTACATTCCGTCCATTAACTGTTGTTTTTGCATTTGTCACCCCGAGTGGGACGGGTATGCTCAGACGTGAGTCCTGTGCTCTCCATGCCACTGGAATCAAGCTACCCTGGCTGATGAGGGCTGAAAGCCCGAAACCGGTCCTAGGATGCTTGTTTCCAGTACAGGAAGGACCTGGCTTGGCAGTTCCGGCTGGACTGTTCCCATGGGGAACAGGGTCAAGACTGATTTGCATATGGCTGGGTTCAAACTGGAATGGCACGGTGAGCAAAAAAACAATGGAGTTAGGCCCAGACCTCTGTACTGGGGTGAATGTATGACATTTTTCTGCATTCTGTCCATCAACTGTTGTTTTTGCATTTGTCACCCTGAGTGGGACGGGTATGCTCAGACCTGAGTCCTGTGCTCTCCATGCCACTGGAATCAAGCTACCCTGGCTGATGAGGGCTGAAAGCCCGAAACCGGTCCTAGGATGCTTGTTTCCAGTACAGGAAGGACCAGGCTTGGCAGTTCGGGCTGGACTGTTCCCATGGGGAACAGGGTCAAGACTGATTTGCATATGGCTGGGTTCAAACTGGAATGGCACGGTGAGCAAAAAAACAATGGAGTTAGGCCCAGATCTCTATACTGGGGTGAATGTATGACATTGCTCTGCATTCTGTCCATCAACTGTTGTTTTTGCATTTGTCACCCCGAGTGGGACGGGTATGCTCAGACGTGAGTCCCGTGCTCTCCATGCCACTGGAATCAAGCTATCCTGGCAGATGAGGGCTGAAAGCCCGAAACGGGTCCTAGGATTCTTGTTTCCAGTCCAGGGAGGACCTGGCTTGGCAGTCCGGGCTGGACTGTTCCCATGGGGCACAGGGTCAAGACTGATTTGCATATGGCTGGGTTCAAACTGGAATGGCATGGTGAACAAGAAAATAATGGATTTAGGCCCAGATCTCTGTACTGGGGTGAATGTATGACATTTTTCTGCATTCTGTCCATCAACTGTTGTTTTTGCATTTGTCACCCTGAGTGGGACGGGTATGCTCAGACCTGAGTCCTGTGCTCTCCATGCCACTGGAAACAAGCTATCCTGGCTGATGAGGGCTGAAAGCCCGAAACTGGTCCTAGGATGCTTGTTTCCAGTCCAGGGAGGACCTGGCTTGGCAGTTCGGGCTGGACTGTTCCCATGGGGCACAGGGTCAAGACTGATTTGCATATGGCTGGGTTCAAACTGGAATGGCATCTAGAGCAAAAAACGATGGATTTAGGCACAGATCTCTGTACTGGGGTGAATGTATGACATTGTACTGCATTCTGTCCATCAACTGTTATTTTTGCAGGGTGCTTTTGAGCCTTCAGGCGCTCAATGTTATTCAATGGGAGACTTGAAAGTTGAATATAGTCTGCAGGCTTGGGGACGGAGATTCTTCAGGAGCGGCCAACACTTTGAGGGGTAAGTTGGGATCTTGGAGGATAGGTAGGCACTCAGGAGTTGGGCACACAGGACCTTGGGGCGCCGGGTTCTGGGGTGTCTTTTGACGTCAGGAAATCTTACCCTCTGCTGGTCGCGGTTGGAGGGGACTCTGGTTGTGAGGCTGCAGGCATCTGGGTCGGTCGTCGAGGAGGGTCGTTGGACACTGGATTTTAGGTCACAATCGCCTGGGGGACATCCTCAGGGTCTTTGATATCAAACTTGTCAGTCTTCAGTGTAGCCATTATGGTGCTGTGGAGTTCGTAATGACAATCTCCCAGCACCATATACTCTTAATGGCATCAATGCACTTACAGTGCCCAGTGGTCTTCTCTGGTCACAGTGCACTGGGTACCTAGGGTACCATTTGGTATAGAGACAAAATATCGACTCCAAAATATCGACTGGACATAATATCGAGTTTTTAATATAGACTGGACAAAATATCGACTGGACATAATATCGACTACAAAAATATCGTTTTTCAGGTAAGTGAAGTAATATCGACTGTATAAAATATAGATAGCAAAAATATCGATTTTTTAATAATATATAATATTTTATAGTGTATTTTTATGTAATAATATGTGTGAATAGTGTGTATTAATGTTATAAAATATTTTATTACATGAATTTTGTTTTTATAATAATTGCGTAATGTAATTCTGTAGCGGGTTGTGGGTTTATAGGGGAATAGGGTGGGAAGTAATTTAATAATAATTAATTAATTAATATATGTTTGTTAATATTTTTAATTAATAATTAATTGATAATTAATTAATATTAATTAGTTAATTAATTAATATAATTTTGAACATATTTTGTATTAGTAAATAATTGTTAATTAATTAATTGTAATTAGTTAATTACATTAATTAGAGTACATTTTTAATATATATAATTTTGTGTAATTTTTAAGTAATTAATTTTGAAAAAATAATATTAATTATTAAAATAATTACAGCTAATGTTCTAATATATTTACTTTATTGTTATTGTTAATTAATAATTAATTGCTAATTAAATAATATTGATAAATTTAGGGTAAAGGAGCATTTTTAGGGTTCAGGGTCAGTTTTCAGTTCATGGGTAAAGGGGTATTTTTAGGGTTCAGGGTCAGTTTTCAGTTCATGGGTAAAGGGGTATTTTTAGGGTTCAGGGTCAGTTTTCAGTTCATGGGTAAAGGGGTATTTTTAGGGTTCAGGGTCAGTTTTCAGTTCATGGGTATAGGGGTATTTTTAGGGTTCAGGGTCAGTTTTCAGTTCATGGGTAAAGGGGTATTTTTAGGGTTCAGGGTCAGTTTTCAGTTCATGGGTAAAGGGGCATTTTTAGGGTTCAGGGTCAGTTTTCAGTTTTTGGGTAAAGGGGCATTTTTAGGGTTCAGGGTCAGTTTTCAGTTTTTGGGTAAAGGGGTATTTTTAGGGTTCAGGGTCAGTTTTGGGTTTTTGGGTAAAGGGGTATTTTTAGGGTTCAGGGTCAGTTTGGGGTTTTTGGGTAAAGGGGTATTTTTAGGGTTCAGGGTCAACAAATAAGATTTTAAAAAATTATTTTTATTATTTTCATTTATTATTTAATTATTATAATTTAATTTAAGTCGTTTTAAGTATATTTTAGTAATAAAAATTTAATATTAATTTAATTTAACACTGTTTTTAATAAAGTCGATATTTTTTACATCTATATTTTTGTTAACGATATTTTGTACTCGATATTTTTGTACTTACCTGTTTGTAGATACAAACTCGATATTTTGACTGTCGATATTTTGTCCACGATATTTTGGCAACTCGATATTATGTCCGTCGATATTATTTCAGTGATCCGTACCATTTACCAGGGGCTGACCTGTGGCCAGAGATGCCAATTGGATTATGGTTTCAACACAGTTTTAGGGAAGGGACACAGGCCCTGGGTACCTGGTTGGCAGGAACCCAGGGCACACTCAGTCAAAGTACATCAACCATTAAGCAAAAGGTGGGGGCATACCATGCAAGAAAGATGGCCCTTTCTCACACAACCCCCCTCCCCCCAAACGAAAGGTGATGAGACTAACCTTGCCCTAGGGAGTCTTCATTGTCCAAGTGGAAGAACCTGGAAAGTCCATCTTCATTGGCATGGGCAGTCCCAGGTCTGTGTTCCACTTCCAAGTCCATTCCCTGTAGGGAGATGGACCATCTTAGTAGTTTGGGATTTTCCCCTTTCATCTGCATTAGCCATCTGAGAGGTCTGTGGTCAGTTGGAATCCAGGGCGCACTCAGTCAAAGTACATCAGCCATTCAGCAAAAAGTGGGGGCATACCATGCAAGAAAGATGGCACTTTGTATTTGTATTTGTATTTATTTTATTTGTAAAGCGCTAACATTCATCCTGAAAGGACATCACGGCGCTGAGGAAAAGTTGCAGGTGATTTGACGGCAGCACTAGTTGAGAATTATTGATCTGACCTGGGGAAGAGGAATGTTTTTAGTTGTTTCCTAAATGAGAGGAAGCAGTCAGTTGTTCTGAGTTTGGGGGGTAACTCATTCCACTTTGTTGCGGCAATGTGAGAGAAGGCCCGTTCTCCCATCCTGACAGTCCGAGCTCGGGTGATGGATGCTCTTCCTGACGTCATAGATCGTAGGTTTCTAGAGGGTTTATGAAATCTGATCATGTCATGTAGGATGATGGGGCCTGTATCGTGGAGTACTTTGTGTGAAATACACAACAGTTTAAAAATGGCTCGTTGTCGCATTGGAAGCCAATGAAGCTCACGCATGCAGTTTTTGGCTGAGTCGTATTTTCTTTTATTACAGATGGCTTTGGCAGCGGCATTCTGAACCATCTGTAATTTGGAGAAGAGGTAATCTGCCATTCTCACAAACAGTGAATTACCGTAGTCCAACCTACTCATCAATAGTGATTGGACTAGTGTTTTCCTGCAATCTGTCGGAACCCAAGGGAAGACTCGTCTAAGCATCTTCAGAAGGCCGAAGCCTCTGCCGCAAACTATGGAAACATGGGATTTCATGGATAAGTCCCTATCCAGTGTTATTCCTAGATTTTTGGCTTTTGCAGTAGGATTGGGAGGCAAGCCCAAGTCGCTCGGCCACCAGCTGTTGTCCCAGGCCTGTGTGCCTCTGCCGAACAATAGAATTTCTGATTTGTCAGCATTTAGTCTGAGACAGTGGTCCTGCATCCAAATTGCCAGCTCATTCAAGCAGTTTGTCAATCTAGTTTTAGAGTCATCATTTTCATCAATGGTAACCATCAGCTGGGTGTCATCAGCATAGGAGCACATTTCGACACCCCACTTTTTGCCGATGGTTGCCAATGAGGAGACGAACACGTTGAACAGGGTTGGGCTCAACGACGCCCCCTGGGGAACTCCGTATTTTATAGGTCGCGGAGGGGATGTGTAGTCACCCAAGCGAACTGATTGGGTTTGATCCGCTAGGAACGATTGTAACCATCCTAATGCTTTGTCTTGAATTCCTTTCTCTGCCAGGGTGTTCAATAATTGATCGTGGGGTACGGTATCAAAAGCCGCTGATAAATCAAGGAGTATCAGAGCGACTGTCCTACCTTGATCCACCTTGGTTCTAATACTGTCTGTCACCGCTAATAGTGTAGTTTCGGTGCTATTGTTTGTCCGGAACCCTGTCTGTGAAGCGTCCAGCAAACCGTTGACTTCCAAAAATGTGGAAAGTCGTCTGTTGACCAACTTCTCCAGGACCTTTGATAAATAAGGTAACTGGGATATTGGTCTGTAAGTGGCCGGATTGTTTACGTCTGCCCCAGCCTTCTTTACTAAAGGGGTAACTAGGGCCTGTTTCCATGATTTTGGGAATTCGGCAGAACTAAGGGAGAGATTAAGTGCTCTAGTGACTACTGGACATATTACAGGGGTTAGCTGGGAGAAAATGTGATGTGGGCATGGGTCAAGTGGTGAACCAGACTTGACCTCAAGCATGACTTTTTCTACCTCCTCTTCTGTAAAAGGGCCAAAACTGTGACAGATGGTATGTGCAACGGTTGGTACATATTGTTCGTTTTTTACCGTCCCTGGTTTTGGAAAGGAGGCATAGATGGTATCAATTTTTTCGCAGAAAAAGTCATTGAGCTTGTTACAGTTCTCCTGTGAGGGAGTAAGATGTAAGGAGAGATTGGTTGGGTTGCATAATTCTCTGACAATTTTAAAAAGTTCTTTTGAGGAATTTTTATTCTCGGATACTCTGCGTGTGAAGTAGTCCTTTTTTGCATTTCTGATCGCTCTATGATAGAGTGTTTGTGCTTTCCTGAAGCTGTCTTTGGTCTCATCTGTCTTGGATACTCTCCATTTATGCTCAAGGGAGGTGCAATTTCTTTTTAAGAGTTTAAGCTCAGGTCCGTACCATCTCTCTGATTTTTTGTTGCACTGTTTGTGACGGGATTGGGTGGTCGAACAATGTTCAAGTGCATTTTTAATGTTTTTATGAAGGAGGTCTATTTCCTCAAGGATATTAGTACTTGTACAAGAGGGGTGTGAGAAATGATTTCTGAATTTATCAGATGTGAAAGATTTCCAATTTCTCGTGTTTGCTGTGAATGCACTGTGTTTTTTGGTCTGGGGATGGGGAGATTAATGCGGAAGGTGATCATGTAATGATCGGTCCATAACAATGGTGTTAAAGGGTCAATGTCAATGGATTCGATATTGGAAAATATCCAATCTAATGTATGTCCTGCAATGTGTGTTGGTTGGTGGACTCTCTGAGATAACTGCAGGATAGCCATATCTTCCACTAATAGGTTCGTCAAGGAGCTGCTGCTGTTGTCCAGATGTATATTAAAATCTCCAAGGAGGAGGATGTTCTTGTTCTTTAAACAGACAGGCATGATTTGTGTGAGTAATTGTGTACTAAAATGTAGTGTGCAGCCTGGGGGATTATAGATTAAAATGCCTCCGAATAGCACATTGGTGTTTATGGACACCGTAAATGCCAGAACTTCATAGTTTTCAACCGGCACGATACTCTCTTGCCTGCATGAAAGGTGGTCTCTGAACAGTAGAGCTACACCTCCACCCTTTTTCTTAACTCTATTACCATTCAATATCTTATAGTCTGGGGGAAGGGCTGTGACTATGTCTGGGATATTGTGGTCATCAAGCCATGTTTCAGATAAACACACTAAATCAGGTTGATGTTCATTAAGAAGGTCCCAGATGTACGTGGAATGTTTGGGTAGTGATCTTACGTTCGTATAGATGCATTTAAGAGGAAATGTGGGTAGATGTAATTTCACAGGGTTCAGTTTAAGGGTACTTTCCCATCTACAATTGTAACAGCTAAATGGGCCGAAAGTGTCCATCGGACCCATGTGAGCACAACCGAATGTATTAATGGTCGTCTTACCAATCAAATCCAGCAGTTCGCGGCTTGTATAGGTAATGTTTCCACTCGAATCTGGTGCCTCACTAATAGTTTGGGCAGGGGTCGTGGCCCCTGTCCCCGGTCGGCCACGGACGGGCGCAGACGGGCTTGGCTTAGGCGCGGCTTCGGCGCGCATCCGGCGCGCCCGCTGCGCCAGCCGGCTGCGCCGTCTGGCCACCTTACACATGATATAGGGAGGGAAGAGGGTGGGAGGACGGCGCGACTAGAGCGCTGTCCCCGCCTCACTCAAGATGGCGCCCACCGCCGCCGAGTATCGGCTGAGAAGCGGCTGGGCAAGTGATCGGTAGCTGGTTAGGGTGTCAGAGTGCCTGTCACTTCATTCCCCTTATTTCTAAAAGCCACCCTAGGTAAAATAATACAGTTTTTAAAATTGTTAAAAACGCTCCAAGTGCGAAATCGCTAATTGTCAACACAGATCACAGCATAAAATTCACGTGCAGCTCGCAGCCCCAGTTCCCCTCACCAGGGAGAGCTTCTGAAGGCACCGAGCGCAGAAGAAGACCGGTTAAATAATCCAAGAGGGCGGGAGGACGGCGCGACTAGAGCGCTGTCCCCGCCTCACTCAAGATGGCGCCCACCGCCGCCGAGTATCGGCTGAGAAGCGGCTGGGCAAGTGATCGGTAGCTGGTTAGGGTGTCAGAGTGCCTGTCACTTCATTCCCCTTATTTCTAAAAGCCACCCAAGGTAAAATAATACAGTTTTTAAAATTGTTAAAAACGTTCCAAGTGCAAAATCGCTAATTGTCAACACAGATCACAGCATAAAATTCACGTGCAGCTCGCAGCCCCAGTTCCCTCACCAGGGAGAGCTTCTGAAGGTGGTTCAACTGAAACAAGAATTGTTAGAGAGAGGTAGGTATGTGTGTGTCTGTGTGCGTGTGTGGGGGGGGGGGTGTGGGGGTGGGTGTGCATGTGTGTGTGTGCGAGTGTATGTATGCATGTGTGTGTGTGTTTGTGTGCATGCATGTGCCTAGCGCTCAGTACTGAATATCAATAGGTCTTGGAGGTAGTGCGGGCCTTGAATTGAAGAATTTAACAAGCATTTACAATGCAATGGTCTCGGCATTATTAAAGGTAGAGCTATTGGCATTGCTCATGACATTTTTTGTAAACCATAAATAAATGGCATTCTCATTTATATTGCCAATAGCTTAATCGCTTGCATATGCGAGACCTATTGCATTAGCACCCACACACAAAGTAGTAGAGTAGTAGAGTGTGTAGTTGATAGTGAGTAGGAGAGAGTTAATAGTAAAGAGAGTATTAGAGAACGAGTAGTAAAAAGTGAAAGAGTGAGTATTAAATAATGAGAGAGTGAGTAGTAAAGAGTCCTGGAGCCACACATATTTACATGCACAGCCACACCCTTACATATACAAAGTGTATTTTTTGTTTCAGTAGTAAAGAGTGAGTAGTATAGAGTGACTAATTATGAGTGAGTAATGTTGAGTAGTAGAGAGTGTAGCAGAGTGTGTAGTACAGTATTACGGTAAGTACTATACATTAGATGCTATTTATTAGAGTGAATAGTTGATATTGAGTATTACAGTGAGTAGAGAGTGTTAATGGAGTTGTATAGTAAGTATTCGAGTGAGTATTGATAATATTTGATAGTGAGTAGTATAGAGTGATTATTTGAGTGAGTATTTGTGAGTAGTAGAGAGTGTAGTAAAGGGTGTGTTGCACATTATTTGGCAACAGGTCCCTTCTGATCTACTCAGCAGTTAACCCTCAAACTGTGGGTGTGCATTTTCCTGCAGTTTCGCTTCCCAGCCATGCAGAGTGCTTTGTATGTATTTTACGTGGATAGGGGACAGGCCGGAGGCGGCTACGTGTGCTCCTCTGCACATCTCTGCACACACGCATGGGCTCACCTGAGTGTTTTCACCGATGACTCAACAGGTCAAGACTGAGGCAGTATTTGGAGGAAGCCACTGCGGGCCATCTATCTCGATAATGCACGGCACACCCTGCCCAACAATACACACGCATGGTTTTCTTCTTTAACACTTCTCCTGTCCACCTCTTATTTTTGTATCCGTACCCATGTATATACGAGAGGAGTGTAATGCATAATACAGGGGCCCGAATAGTGTCTATCGTCCCTGGGTATGGAGTCCGCCTATGCCACGACAGTACTCGCATTACACGTCACCGCATTCTCACAATAAAAGTTATATTCCTGATTATGTCAACAATCCAATACAATCCATCTGCAGCCTGCGCTGCCCCTTTTCCTGCCAGTGCTGGCAGGGCCAGCTCTAAGGGGGGGGGGGTCTGGGCTTCAATCGCTCGCAGCTGTGAGCAGAGGATACCAACGAGAGGCGCAGGAAAGGTTTATTTTTATTTTAAAGAAGGGCCCGGCAGCCAGTTCCCTTCAGATGCGCCCGAAAGGTTCGCTGGAGAAGAGGGGTGAGGTTTTATCTCCACAGAGGGTCTTGGTCCGTACCCGTGGATAGCGCACAGACGTTAAGAGGAGCGAACACAACACTCATACCTTGGTAGAAGTTTCTTTGCTGGCACAAGCATAGGGCACTGCATTGACCTGGGGATTCCTTCTACGGCACCGGGAGTTCAGCCACACCGAACATACTGCTGTTTATTCTACCCGTCCCGGCCCTCGAACCTGGAAACACCTTTATCGGGTAGAGGGCCCGGACATACAACACAAGAGGGAGGGTTCCAAGTTGGCGGAGATATGGCTAAACAGACAACAGTTAGGAACCATACCTGGGGGGAAGGCAAGAACGAGGAAGCCAGGGTTTGTGCCTCCAACGCTTGGAGCTCGGAACGGGAGGAGGGAGAGCGCAGGGCGACGTGAAAAAATGGCGCCCGCCAGCTTCTGAATTTTTCGGATTCTGGGGAGTGGTTTTGCTGTTTTGAGTGGCAGACAACGTCACTGTCTAAAGAACAGCAAAACTTACGCCCCCAAATCCGAAAAAGACGGGGCTAAATTGGAGTGACGTATCTCTCCTCCAATGGCTGGCCTCCGTTTAGGAAGCCAGCCAATGGAGGAGAGACAGACCAGGGAGGCGGGTTCCAAAGAGCTACTAAGGGACATTAATTCTCCGACCCCAGACTGCGCAAGCGCAGCCTTTAGGTCCGAGACCTAAAAAAGGGTCTTTTCCAGGTAAATTGAAGCAAATGACAGCTCAGGCATCTGGCGCCATCTAGTGGAATGGCTGTGATGCAGCGCCTTCATTATTATTATACCATGCAGGCATGCTTTGTAAATGTATAAATATTTTTGCAGCAATACATCAGAGCATTTAAAATCACAGGAACTATGGAATTATGCCTCTTCTGCCCTTCGCTTTTCACATCCCTAAATGAGTTTGGGTCACAGTAACTTGATTTCTGCTGGTGCTGTTGTTACTTGTTATTATGGTTGAAACGTAGGGTAAGCCCATTACCATATATTTCTTTCGCAACTTTAACAGCAGTACCCTAACTGCGTATCTAACATTTTATTAAAATCCACAATGTAGGCCAGGGCTGAAGCGCAGTCCTGCCAACCCATACAATTGTGTATCACGTTATCGGCTCCCTTCACCCATTCACCTGGTGAGGAGCCGATATAACATTGTGGCAGGGAAGGCAAGCTTGATACTTGAGGTACTCGAGCCCTTAAAAGTTTGACCCTGGCTCCTGTCAGATGCCTGGCTCTGGCTCAGTTTGAGGTCTTTATTCGCCCTCAAGCCTAACACGATCTAAACCCAGCCCCTTCCCCTGAGTCAAAAAACACAAACACTGACGCATTATCTATTATCATCTTCTACCATAGACAATTAACCCATGTTGGTGTTCTTTAAAGTTGTAACAGAATGTTGGCTTTCACAAGCAGTGAAAAGCAGCAATACGAACACACCTCCGTCTAAAAGACAGTGCTCCCATGTTGATGTTTTTTTAAAGTTGTAACAAAAAGCGTCAGGAGAATGGGGAGTTGCGGCCATAACTGCTGACTTTGCACCTGGGGAACAGGGGGTGGGGCTACATATTTACAAGCCACTAACACCACCAGAGGCTCGCTTTTTTTGACGCTCCGGTGGCGTTGCGCCATTCCCACTTAACGTGGTTTAACGCCACCTTGTAAATATGCCCCTTACCGCCACGGCAAAGGGGCGGGCAATGGGTGTTGCTGTGGGGGTTCTACTGCAACACTCAGACTGCCCCAGATTTACAAGGCTGGGGCAGTGCCAAAAACTAAGGCCAGAAAGTACCTGATCTTTGAATGGCGTTACAAGGAGAAATTGCAAATTGCCATTATTGATTGTTTATGTGTAGGGAGGTGACCCTTCCTGCACATAAGCAATCGCCTCTGCAGAGCAGACATTCTTGCAACAGGGCGGCAGGGTCCCTGCACTGTCGCTAGGCAGCTTTTTGGCACCAGCACTAGGGAAAATGCTGGGGTGCATCGTATTTTTTTAAATATGCTGCATCCATGTGTTTTGAAAAAATCAGAGCGTGGCGTCGCCAAATTTGGCATAACACCACACTCCGACATTTTCTTGTGAATATCCCCCCAGGTTTGAGTCTCAGCGTCGCTCAAACATCCTGTGGTTCTGGCCAAATTGCTTAATCTCCCAGTGCCTAAAAAATGAATGGGACCTCCGGGCCGACCTTGTGTAATGTTACTGCTGCACTACAATAACTTTGGGTCGAGTTCCCGCTGCATAAAACTAAAAAAAATTAACTGTTGGTTTTCACAGGCTGTGGAAAGGAGCATTGAGTAAAACTCTAAAAACATCAACAGAAACGCCCTGATTTTCAGCATTTCTGTTGGTATTTTTAGGTCAAGCCTGAGCAGCGCATGTGCTGCTCTGCAAGGTATGCTGTATTTGAGTATAGACTTGAAGCCCCTCTGTCATTGGCTTGTGTCAATGTCCTTCGTAAATGCTAGCTTCTAATTCGTTATTAGGCTTGTTAGTCCCTCCTTAGTACCGCCTTGTCTTCATTTGCAACCTCCCATGAGGACTGGCCATTTTACTTCTGTTGCTACACAGTATGTCTTATTTAGTCTGTAAACACTATTTTCTTTAATGAGTTTCTCCTACTGCAAGCACAACTGCTTTCCTGCAACATTCACTTTCCAAGCAGCCCGGGACAATGGCGGCCGCTTATTTGAAATGAAATAGCTCTTGCATTTACAAGAATTTTATCTATTGACATTGTAAATGATCAAAACAGATAAATAAAAAGCATTGTCATTTACAATGCCAATAGCTTAAACACTCGCAAATGAAAGACCTATTGCTTTGCAAATGCTTGATTATGAATGTTGGTTTTCACTGACAGTAAAAAGTAGCATTGTGATAAAACTGTGAAAACAACCGCCACAAGGCTGGAAGGTAATGCCTTTTAGCACAACATCACGGACCCCCAGCCCAATGCCCCAGGAGGAGGGCTGTGTTATTTACATTACGGTCAGCCTGCCTGCACTTCCTTTTAGCACACGTACACGGCAAGCACTGCCTTTTAGCACATGAGCAAGGCAACATGGCAGGCAATTTACTGGACTCATTGACCACCAAACCAATGCTTCAAGGGAGGACTGTGTTAAATACTTTATAATCAGCTGCCCTGCTCAATCCTCAGTTTTGGCAGGTCTGGAAGCTGTGAGTTACATTTTCATGGTTCCCATGCTGATTTATTGTTCTCGCCTCTTACTTAGGCTCCTAGAGCCAAACCGGACCCCTGGCTCGGCTCGGCTCTGGCTCAGATCGTATCATTAATTCTTGGGCTCGCCCACCTTTACTTGAAAGCCTTACTGAACGGGTTTCCAGCTCGTCTTTGGAGGCTCTGAGCAGCCAATGTCCAGTAGATGTTTTGAAAACACTGCAGGACACCGGTGGCAGGCTCACAAAGCTTTTGCATTCTTTTGGGAGAGGGAGTGGTTGGTGGGGACAGGGCCAGAAGTGCCTCTCAGACACTCCTAGGCACGAAGACCGCCCACACCTCTCATGGTGATTCTTGTTAAAGCTGGCAGACCTGTTTGAGTCCAAGTACTGGAGTAGTTGGAGTGAATTTAGGGTGACCAACCGTCCGTAAATTTCACGGACAGTCCGTAAATTGGACCTCACATCCGTTGTCCGTGAGAGTCCTTTTAACAGACGCCGTTTGTCCGTAATTCTGGCCTTGCAGGGAGCAGCACTGCTCCCTGCGAGAAGCCTCAGGCCTCCTGATGGGGCGCCTCGAACTCTTCCTCGAGGATAAGAGCAGCCCACCCCGCCCATTGTCATTCTGTCTGAGGCTAATTGCCACATACAGAATGACAATGGGCCAACTAAGCTGTTACACCCTGCTCTCTTTAGCTGTCCTTTTGCCCCCATTGGTCTGCCCTGGTCTTCTTCCTGTGAGTGTCGCGATCACGGTCATTAGGCACATGCTGTGAAGACTGCCCTGGAGCAATCTGTTAAATGCCCTCAGTGTTTCACACCAGTTGACTCAGGCTTGCCAGAGTGGCAGGAGCAGCGCTGATCAAATAATTTGACAAACCTTGCTCCCGTACAATTGGTGCCTGCTGCAGATTCCCCAGGTCACCCACGTCCAGATTTGCCTCCAGCACGCTTTCTCGATCCCAAAACGGCAGATCTTTCCTTTGAAGATTATGCGCTCATGTTTTTAGCTTTAATAACTTTATAATCAACTGAAACCACCTTAAGCCTGATGTGATCTGTGGCATCATGGTTATTTTTTAAGAGATGTTAATTCATACTTCCCTGCCCCTCCAAACTGTTCCGCACTTTCGATCTGTAAACAGTTGACCCCGTGCTCACCAGTTTCAATACACAGATGCTTTATAATTAATGGCTCGTAGTTAATAAACTCTGATGACGGATGCTCGATGTAATGCCCAGCATAAGTCAGCAGTCTAGTGCTGAAGCCTGTATTCACACTGAACACCCACCCACCACTGATGTCACAGGTCATGTGACAAAGTACCAATAAAAGAGGCCGAGCCCACGTGCTCTGGGCCAGTTGCACCAGATCTCCAGTGTGTCCTGCGTCTGTGTGTGAGTGCTTGCCAGCATGAGGGCCTAGGGCCCACCACAGCCCTTTACAATGGCGACGAGGGTAGCTGTGCCCATGCGTGCCAGCTACAAGAAAAATTAATGGAAAAGGGAAGAGAGAGCTGCCTGCTGCACATAAGGCACACCCCCGAAGAAAGCAGCCGGCCGCCGCGAGGCCCACGAGGCATGTGAAAAGCCTCGGGCCTAGAGGGAAAAGGAAGAGGTGATCGGGAGCTCACCCCGCACCTCCCGTGCCCAGCGTGTGTGCCCCCCTGCCTGGAGTGAGAAGAGACCAACGCGGAGCCCACCCGCGTGGCTGAACAGGCCCGTCGGCCGAAGGTGAGCCCTGGCCATGACCAGCAATGAAAGCGGAGCCCACCCGCTATGGACAATAAACATTTACTGTGCCCTCTGAAATGAGAGCAGCGCCAGCTATCGAGTTTAATTAAGCAAGGCTCGCGGAGCCCACCCGCGGCCTGCCTGCAGCGTCTGATGTCCCCCGCCGCGCCGCGTGTGACGAGAGGCGGCTGCGGCGAGGGTGATTGTCATTAAAGTGAAGCAGCGCCAGCGGAGCCCACCCGCGGCCTGCCTGAGGTGTCCCCTGTCCCCCGCCCAGCGTAGCGTGTGAGGAGTGAAGCTGCCGGGAGGGTGAGCGAAAGTAAATCAAGCGGAGCCCACCCGCGATCGCAAGGGGAGAAAAAGTGAAAGTAATTAAGCGGAGCCTACCCGCTGGGATCACCGACCTCGCACTACCTGAGAAAGCGCCAAAGAAAGAAGAGCGCGAAAAGTGAACAGTGTCCAGAATCCCCTCCCCGCCGCACTGCGTGTGTTAAATGTGGCGGCGGGCGGAGAATTTGAAAAGAAATGCACCACCACCTCCTAGGTCCCCAGCAGGGGTGAAGCGCCAGCAGCGGGAACCAAGCTGCTGGGACCGATCCGGACACGTGAAGTAAGCACAGACTCACCACAACGGAGAGGGAAGGCGTGCAATAGCATCTGGCTGCATGCGTGTCTCTGGAAGCAGCAAACGGAGAGGAACTTACCTGCATATGAGGCGGTGCCCCACCCATTCCTGGTGACCAGCGGTGCCTCCAGCCCCTGTGCAGCCCGGGAGAAGAAAACAAAAACGAGCACCGTGGAACCGAGGGACTGCCTCAAAGTCCTGACAGAGCCATCTAGTGGCCATTTTGAGTAACTGCACCCATGAAATGAAGGAACGGTCACAATGATGTACATGGAACAAGGTACAGCCACACTTAATCCATACACCATAAGGTTTGCCCAAACGTGCATTCTCAAGTGCTGCAGCAGATGAAGAAAATAAGCCAACACAAGAACCCCCCCCACAAGTGATACCCACAAACTGATAGAGAACCACCTGCTGGCAGGTGGCTACTCCCAAAGCGAAGGAAACCCAAGAAGGTAACAATACCACAGCACATGGCAGACGGACACCCATCACCAGGAGAAAAGGAAAGAAAGCAACAGCGCGTGCAAGGAAACTGAGCGCGAAGAGTGCGCAAGGACTTCGCTACAACAAAACGCCACCAAGTCATCACACATCCTGAGCAGATAAAAGACTGCGCAGCAGCGCGCCAGAAGCACAAAAGAGCGTGAAGACAACCCCAGGAAAGCGCCAGAAACCCCAGAAGCGCGCCAGGAGTGCAGCGACTCCTCACAAGATATCCAAGAGAACGCGCGACAAGTGCGCCCACAAGAAGAAGTTCACAAGAATCTCAACAAGCAGAAGCAAGACCAGAAGAACGTCAACGGAGTGGTGACGCAACCCTCCAGAAGCATCTACGCCACGCCAGAAGAGGAGACAGCGATGCCTAGTGGCCACAGGCCATCGCTGCAGCAGAATGGCGAAAGTAAGAACACCCCACACGAACCAACAATGGTTCTAGAACCCAGCACCAGGAAGTGCAAAAGCGCATGACGCAAATGCGCAGCAGTGCGGCCAGCACTAGCCCAAAGCAGCAAGTCACAAGAGATCACCCGAAGAGCGCACCTGTTGGACCCGGCCCATTAGGCAGGTTCACCCCTAGACTTTTTGCGTTTTCCTAGCCTATTTATGGAACCTGGTGTTGGTGATTTTAGGCCTCTGCGCACTTTTTCACTGTGGTACAGTGTAAAGTGCATGAGCTCTCTGTATGTGTGGTGAGTGACCTGCCCTCCCATAGGAATGAATGGGGAGTATGTATGCCCATGGTAGTTCCTGATGTGTGGGGAGTGCAGGGGCGAGTTTGGTATGTATCAACTCGTGAGAGTGAATGCTGCAAAATGATGTATGCGACATGGCTGTGTCTAGTCTAGAAGTCCTACTTTTGGAAGTTGGCATATTTGTGTAAGTTGGTGCTAGCGTGTGATTGGCTGGTGAGCCTGGCCCAGAGTGCATGGGCCTGCTTGTGGATTGACTGTCTGGTTTGAGGATGACAGGGGCTGGAGAGCCCAGGAGGTTGTCTGAGTCAGCCCATGGATGAAAGGCAGCATCTGCTGCCAGGGAAGTGGGAGGAGATGGCACCTGATAGTGAAGGGCTGTTCCTGTGTAACTACAAAGCTGGCTCCACCTCCCGCTGGGCGACTGACACCTCTGTCCCTGATACTGAGGGGGACTTCCCTCTAAACCAGTCCGGCTGGTTCTCACACTGCCTGCTTCAAAGGACTTCAAAGTACTTCAAAGGTTTTGCACTGTATAAGAAGGGGTTGTATCCCCTTCCAAAATGTTCTTGTTTTCTAACTCGAATCTGCCAGGGGCATGCTGCTGCTGGGGCTCAGGGGGATCCCTGGGCCCTGCCCAGCTCCTGGACATCTGATGGACTGCTGGGGGACTCTTCCTGGCTGTCCCCCTGCCTGGCTGCACCTTTGAGGACTTTTTGCTGGACTTTGTTTTGGCCCTGGAAGCCTTAACCTGTAATGCCCTGCAGCTGCTGGGACCCTCCTTGCTGTGGGGGTCCTTTCTGGGGCGTTTTGGTGCTTTCTGGGCTCCCCAGCGCCTCGTGGGCGCTTTCTTAACCTGATTGATGGCAGAGCGCTGTGGTTATCCCGTGGGGGGGAAGCGCTCCTGCCCTGTGACTGTCCGAGTGCTTCGTGTGCACTCTTATCTGATTTGCGGGTGCCACCCTGACTATGGCGCCCTTTGCGAGTGCCTACCTCGCTTAACTATTTTTTTATCACTTTTGAGGGTGCCCAGCCCTCGATTTGTCCCCGTAATCACCGCTGCGGCCCGAGCCGCGCCAGAAATGGCCGCACAGGAAGTCAGGCAGCGTTTCGCCTGACCATAGGCGGGACTTCCGGGTTGCAGAGGAAGTCCCGCCCCATTGCCGCGCTGGGATTGGCTGCCGGAGAGGAGAGCGGCCGAGAACGTGGGAGCGGGCCGGCGGGGCTCCGTGGTGGAAGAGGAGCCCCGCGCTGGCCAGAAGAAGGAGCCGCCGCCCGGATGAGCCCCGCAGAGGAGAGCCCGGTGAGTCTGGGCTGGGGCTGGGCAGAATGGAGCAGGGGAGGGGCGCCGGGACACATTGTCGGTGTCCGCCCCCCCCCGCAGTAGCGCGAGTTCGCGCTGCTTGTTGTCTGAAGCCATGAGGGCTTCAAGGGCGGCCCCAGTTGGCAGTGGGTCGCCCCAACGTGTTTTGAGGGCCCCGTAGGGTCCAGTGTTGGTGGTGCAATTAGGGCGGCCCCAGTTGGCAGCGGGTCGCCCCGACGCAGTCCAGAGCCCCGAGAGGCTCCCTGAAGGCATGTTTGGTGCCAGAGCCTGAGGGCTCCCACGACCCCGCCGTCATTTTTAAGAGCCTGCTAGGCTCAGGGGGCATTTTCTGTGGCCAGAGCCTGAGAGCTCCAACGCTGGGGGCACGTGTTGCGACAGAGCCTGTGTGGCTCTAACCCTGGTGCAGTTTGTCTAGGGGCTAGTGAGAGCCCCCAGCCGCAGTGTTGATGATTTCCCCAGCTGTCCAGCAATTAGTGGGCAGCTGCACCGTTTAGGCGCAATTTCAAGAGAGTCCCCCTGTGTGGGACAGAGAGGGCACAGTGGTGCCCGGCCTTCCCAGTTGCCCAGCACTTTGTGGGCAGCTGCCACGTTTAGGCTTTTTGTACTTTGGACTGGCGCTGCATGGCAGCGCGCCCTGACATTGGACACAGGGCATCCTTGCCCCAACAAGGCCAGTTGGCCTAGGGACTGCCACAGGTAGTGGCTTAGGTAGTGTAGGCGCAATGTGATTTCTATGCTTTTTAATAGTAATTGCCTACTGTGTGTTTTTGCGCTATTGATTTATTATGCACCTCTGAATGTTTATGCATTATGTGTCTTCCTTTCCATGCGCTGCACCTCTGAATGTTTAGTCATCATGTGTCTTCTTGCACTGCACCCCTGAATGTGATTTTATTGCATCATGTGCTCTATTCTTAACACCTCTCAATGTTTAGTCATCATGTGTTTCTCCTTATTACTCCTCTGAATGTGTTCATGCATCATGAGTAAGGTATTCTTTCTAAGACCCCTAAATGCTGAGTGATACTTAGGTGGTTGTCTTTTCTACTCCTCTGAATGTAGGTTTATTGCATCATGAGTAATGTCTTCTTTCTTAGACCCCTAAATGCTGTGTGATACTTAGGTGGTTCTTCTTTCTTAGTACAGGTGGTCCTAGTAAGGTCCTGGTTCCTGTTACCAGTGGTTACTGGTGGTTATCTTTGATTATTATTTTATGTTACATTTATTCTTTATTCTAGAAGTGATTTGATATTCTACATTTTATCTAGAAGTGCTATATCTGAATATGACAGTGGCCCTTGTGGCCCTGTCTTGTGTACATAATCCCTGTGAATATTGCCCGTGCCAGTTGGCACCATGTATATGTGTGATTTTATCTGATGTGTTTTTACAATACAAAAGTTATTTTTATAATAACCTTGTGTGGAGTCTCTTCTGTGGTGTGCCTAGTATGTTGTTGCTGTTGTGCGCTGGCGCAAATGCTTTACACATTGCCTCCGAGTTTAGCCTTACTGCTTGTGCCAAGCTACCAAGGGGGTGAGCAGAGGTTATCTTGGCGTGTGACTTCCTTGCCCTGACTAGAATGGTGGTTTCTGCCTGGCTATGGCGTCAGCCTTAGCCTACCAGAAATAGCCAGTTCTAACATTGTTGGTCAGCGGTGCGGATTTGGACATGTGTTTGCGCAGTGCCATAGCGACAACTGGCTACATTACAAAACTCTGCAATTGTTTTTTTCAGATAGTCACATGTTTGGGATTATTGTTTTTGATTTTTTTCCTCAAGAGTGTCCTTGACAGGGCGGGACGCCATTAGAGGGGGAGGTTCCCATAGATTAGGAATTCCTTGCTGGGTCCCGTGTCCAATCCCAAATTCTGTCCCTGTGTGGGTAGATGGAAGAGAGGGAGTGTGAGGAGAAATGACTAGCTCAGGAGGGTGGTTGTTCCCTGAGTGTAGTGGGTGTGTCTGGATTCCCCAGTGTGGTAGGATCCAGTGGTGGCAGCTTTAATGTGTCCAGTGTGTTAATTCCCATTCCCCGCTCCCAGAGTTTGGTACCTGTGTCACGTGTGGTCAGGTTGAGTGATCAGGGGTGGTGGAAACTGCCTTACCAGTCCGAGGGGGGGGAGTGTGCGAACGAATGATGTGCTGAACTGGAGGAGTTGGTGTGAGTTTTCTTTTTGTTAAAGAGCTTGCATGAGAGGTGTACCTCTGGTGGTGTGCAGGAGGTCCTGCAGAGGCACTGGACAAGAAGGTGGATGTCTGGCGGTGTGCTAGATGTCTTGCAGAGGCATTAGGGAGTGGTTCCAAAAGGAGTGGCTTGTGTATCTGATGATCCTGTAAAGGGGAAGAGGTTCATGTGTAACCCAGCTTGGTCCCAGTAGTCTGGAAGGGGTCTAGGGGCTCACGCCCTGTCTCAGTGGAGGCGGAGTGAGTGTGGGACGGTGTGTCCCACGTTGGCCTGAAACCCTATCTCAGGGCCTGGAGGGTTCCTTAAGGGAGCGCCAGGTCAGGGGCCTAAGCTGTACATAGGTCATTTGAGGAGGATCTTCCTGTGTCTAGAGGACGGGGAGTGTCTGTAACCAGAACTCCGGCGGTCCTAGTGTTGGGCAGTACCGCTCCTAGTGGAGGGTGCAGAAGTCCTGGCTCGCTGAGCATTTGACCGTCTAGAGTGCCTGACCATTTGTGGGGCCTCTGGAGGTCGTTCCCCGAGGAGGGGGGAAAGTCGGGTTGGGATTGTGGCCTGACCTGGGAGGAGTACTGGAGGAGAGTGTGTCGCTGATACGCCGCTGGCGTGTGCTCTGTCTAGCCTGAGACATACTGAACTGGAAGGGGGTGCAGAGGGACGGTGTCCTTACTTCTGACCCCGGTGTAACCTGAGGGTTTAGATCTTAGGTTGGGAGATTAGGAAACTTCTAGGTCAAGAGGAATCTCTACCAAAGTGGATCAGCTGAAGATACTGAGGGGGCTGCCCTTGCTTTGGGTTCTGGGGCTCACCTGCAGTTTGTTGTTTCCACCAAGGTAGAGGAAAGGGGGCTTTGCTGTGTGCTGTGTCCCCCCACCTGCTTGAAGAGTAACTGTGCTGTGTGCTTTGTACCTCAGAAGTGAAATAGTTTCCAGGTGGTAGACCAGTGATGGAGTGAGATCCTGATCTGGTAGGAGAATTGTGTTCTGGTGAGTGCTTTTCTGTGAGGGTGCGGAAACCCAGAAGTAGAGGTAGGGTGGGGCATTCTTGCCCGTGACCTCTGGTCAGCCTGAGGGTATGGTCCCTAGGTTGTTGGATCAGTGGTAGTTGTAGCTACACTGAGAGAGAAAGTGGAGAATGGCTATTGTGTGCCAGGGGTTACTACCCCCCACTCTGTGGATTAGTTAGGACCTGTGATTTGGATGGCCTATGGCCTGGTCTTGGCTGTACCAGTGGGGTACCCTAGTTGAGTCAGAGAGTTGTTATTTGGAGGAAACCATGTAGGTTCAGAGTGGCGCAAAACTGGACGGTGTCCCTGCTGTGCGAGGCCGTGTCCGTGGTTTTGTCGCCCAAAGCAGTGAAGCCCATCAGTGGTGTGATTGGTCTACCCTGCGTTTTGGCTGGAAGGGGGTTGTGTTGGACCCGGCCAATTAGGCAGGTTCACCCCTAGACTTTTTGCGTTTTCCTAGCCTATTTATGGAACCTGGTGTTGGTGATTTTAGGCCTCTGCGCACTTTTTCACTGTGGTACAGTGTAAAGTGCATGAGCTCTCTGTATGTGTGGTGAGTGACCTACCCTCCCATAGGAATGAATGGGGAGTATGTATGCCCATGGTAGTTCCTGATGTGTGGGGAGTGCAGGGGCGAGTTTGGTATGTATCAACTCGTGAGAGTGAATGCTGCAAAATGATGTATGCGACATGGCTGTGTCTAGTCTAGAAGTCCTACTTTTGGAAGTTGGCATATTTGTGTAAGTTGGTGCTAGCGTGTGATTGGCTGGTGAGCCTGGCCCAGAGTGCATGGGCCTGCTTGTGGATTGACTGTCTGGTTTGAGGATGACAGGGGCTGGAGAGCCCAGGAGGTTGTCTGAGTCAGCCCATGGATGAAAGGCAGCATCTGCTGCCAGGGAAGTGGGAGGAGATGGCACCTGATAGTGAAGGGCTGTTCCTGTGTAACTACAAAGCTGGCTCCACCTCCCGCTGGGCGACTGACACCTCTGTCCCTGATACTGAGGGGGACTTCCCTCTAAACCAGTCCAGCTGGTTCTCACACTGCCTGCTTCAAAGGACTTCAAAGTACTTCAAAGGTTTTGCACTGTATAAGAAGGGGTTGTATCCCCTTCCAAAATGTTCTTGTTTTCTAACTCGAATCTGCCAGGGGCATGCTGCTGCTGGGGCTCAGGGGGATCCCTGGGCCCTGCCCAGCTCCTGGACATCTGATGGACTGCTGGGGGACTCTTCCTGGCTGTCCCCCTGCCTGGCTGCACCTTTGAGGACTTTTTGCTGGACTTTGTTTTGGCCCTGGAAGCCTTAACCTGTAATGCCCTGCAGCTGCTGGGACCCTCCTTGCTGTGGGGGTCCTTTCTGGGGCGTTTTGGTGCTTTCTGGGCTCCCCAGCGCCTCGTGGGCGCTTTCTTAACCTGATTGATGGCAGAGCGCTGTGGTTATCCCGTGGGGGGGGAAGCGCTCCTGCCCTGTGACTGTCCGAGTGCTTCGTGTGCACTCTTATCTGATTTGCGGGTGCCACCCCGACTATGGCGCCCTTTGCGAGTGCCTACCTCGCTTAACTATTTTTTTATTACTTTTGAGGGTGCCCAGCCCTCGATTTGTCCCCATAATCACCGCCGCGGCCCGAGCCGCGCCAGAAATGGCCGCACAGGAAGTCAGGCAGCGTTTCGCCTGACCATAGGCGGGACTTCCGGGTTGCAGAGGAAGTCCCGCCCCATTGCCGCGCTGGGATTGGCTGCCGGAGAGGAGAGCGGCCGAGAACGTGGGAGCGGGCCGGCGGGGCTCCGTGGTGGAAGAGGAGCCCCGCGCTGGCCAGAAGAAGGAGCCGCCGCCCGGATGAGCCCCGCAGAGGAGAGCCCGGTGAGTCTGGGCTGGGGCTGGGCAGAATGGAGCAGGGGAGGGGCGCCGGGACACATTGTCGGTGTCCGCCCCCCCCCCGCAGTAGCGCGAGTTCGCGCTGCTTGTTGTCTGAAGCCATGAGGGCTTCAAGGGCGGCCCCAGTTGGCAGTGGGTCGCCCCAACGTGTTTTGAGGGCCCCGTAGGGTCCAGTGTTGGTGGTGCAATTAGGGCGGCCCCAGTTGGCAGCGGGTCGCCCCGACGCAGTCCAGAGCCCCGAGAGGCTCCCTGAAGGCATGTTTGGTGCCAGAGCCTGAGGGCTCCCACGACCCCGCCGTCATTTTTAAGAGCCTGCTAGGCTCAGGGGGCATTTTCTGTGGCCAGAGCCTGAGAGCTCCAACGCTGGGGGCACGTGTTGCGACAGAGCCTGTGTGGCTCTAACCCTGGTGCAGTTTGTCTAGGGGCTAGTGAGAGCCCCCAGCCGCAGTGTTGATGATTTCCCCAGCTGTCCAGCAATTAGTGGGCAGCTGCACCGTTTAGGCGCAATTTCAAGAGAGTCCCCCTGTGTGGGACAGAGAGGGCACAGTGGTGCCCGGCCTTCCCAGTTGCCCAGCACTTTGTGGGCAGCTGCCACGTTTAGGCTTTTTGTACTTTGGACTGGCGCTGCATGGCAGCGCGCCCTGACATTGGACACAGGGCATCCTTGCCCCAACAAGGCCAGTTGGCCTAGGGACTGCCACAGGTAGTGGCTTAGGTAGTGTAGGCGCAATGTGATTTCTATGCTTTTTAATAGTAATCGCCTACTGTGTGTTTTTGCGCTATTGATTTATTATGCACCTCTGAATGTTTATGCATTATGTGTCTTCCTTTCCATGCGCTGCACCTCTGAATGTTTAGTCATCATGTGTCTTCTTGCGCTGCACCCCTGAATGTGATTTTATTGCATCATGTGCTCTATTCTTAACACCTCTGAATGTTTAGTCATCATGTGTTTCTCCTTATTACTCCTCTGAATGTGTTCATGCATCATGAGTAAGGTATTCTTTCTAAGACCCCTAAATGCTGAGTGATACTTAGGTGGTTGTCTTTTCTACTCCTCTGAATGTAGGTTTATTGCATCATGAGTAATGTCTTCTTTCTTAGACCCCTAAATGCTGTGTGATACTTAGGTGGTTCTTCTTTCTTAGTACAGGTGGTCCTAGTAAGCTCCTGGTTCCTGTTACCAGTGGTTACTGGTGGTTATCTTTGATTATTATTTTATGTTACATTTATTCTTTATTCTAGAAGTGATTTGATATTCTACATTTTATCTAGAAGTGCTATATCTGAATATGACAGTGGCCCTTGTGGCCCTGTCTTGTGTACATAATCCCTGTGAATATTGCCCGTGCCAGTTGGCACCATGTATATGTGTGATTTTATCTGATGTGTTTTTACAATACAAAAGTTATTTTTATAATAACCTTGTGTGGAGTCTCTTCTGTGGTGTGCCTAGTATGTTGTTGCTGTTGTGCGCTGGCGCAAATGCTTTACACATTGCCTCCGAGTTTAGCCTTACTGCTTACGCCAAGCTACCAAGGGGGTGAGCAGAGGTTATCTTGGTGTGTGACTTCCTTGCCCTGACTAGAATGGTGGTTTCTGCCTGGCTATGGCGTCAGCCTTAGCCTACCAGAAATAGCCAGTTCTAACAGCACCCAGTTGTGCACCAAAGCAATTGAACTGAGATGAAAAGGAAATGGTTGCGCAGACAACCTGCAGAACTGAAGATTCAACACAGAAGCAACCTGACCACTCAGCCTGGTCACAAAGCACGAAGTCGACCAGCCAGATGGTTGCACCAAGAAGCCTACCTGCCGGACATCGGCAGAAGGGACCAGCACGCGGTCCAAGAAGCTCAGCACCACGAATCTTACCTGCCAGACCTCGGCAGAAGGGACCAGCACGAGGTCCAAGAAGCTCAGCACCACGAATCTTACCTGCCAGACCTCGGTAGAAGGGACCAGCACGAGGTGCAAGAAGTTCCGACAAGGCGCGATCCGAGGACCTGGACCCACGAACTTCAACCACACAAACTAACGAAAGCAACAGGAAGAAGAGGTGAAGGTCGTGACGCTAACCCTGGAAGTGAGTGACAAGAAGACAGTGTCCTAGGACTAGGACAAGACCAGGAAGACACGTGCAGAGTGCGCGCGCTGCATGGGGAAGCCTGGCCAGAGAAGATAAAGAAAAGGGGACCAGGGTACGTCGCGAGAAGAAGAAAGATCGGAGTGGCATGCCGCCACCGAAGAAAGGAAGAGAAGAAGAAAGGAGAAAGAACAGAGTGGTCACCGCCACTAAGAAGAAAAGAAGGAAGAAGTAATCAGAGTGGCACGACTGTCAGGGTAAGAAGAAGGAAGAAAGAACAGAGTGGCCGCCGCCACTAAGAAAAGAAGAAGGAAGCCACCCCTGTGGAAAGAAGGAAAGGGACAGGCACTGGAACACCCGAGTGCAATGGAAGACAAGCCTGGCAAGAACACCGGCAGCGCAGACCAAAGACAACCACCTACGAGCCATCCATCCACATGGCGAACGCAGAAGAGAGCAAGATAGACTGTTGGCGACATCTAGCTCTGGGGTATGAGCGGAAGATTGGATGGCGAGACTACTCAGGCCTCCGGAAGTGGAGGACCTGACCTACTTCACACCAGCCCGTGGCAAACCAGTATCAGAAGCCTCAAGGGACTCTGGTGGCAGCAAGTCCCGCACGGGAGACAGATCTACAGAAGCACGTCTGCAGGACCCAAGAGGAGGAAAGCCTCGCGAGCAATGAAGAGAGTAGACAACTCAACCTTCAGGTGGAGCTAGGACACAACGGTGAGGCTCGTGGAGCGCCCTGCTCACGGCCCGAAGGCTATGGTAGAGCAACGCGACCAAAAACACCAGTCCAGTGGAAACCTGGCGAAGAGGTCCTCCCGGACATCTTGTGGCAGAAGAAAACCGGCGAGAGGGGCATCCTAGTGAGAGGGATGTTTGCACCTACTCTATTCACCTGCCAAGAAACACACTGAAGCCTGCCTGGAAACATCACGCAACCAGCATGGAGAAAAGAAGCCGGAAGACAAACAACAACCATGTCATCCATCTCTCTTTAACTATTCGTCACCAAGAGAGCAAAGCAAAATGCAGGGCTGAAAACAGCGGACAGACAGCACAGACAAAGAATGAACCTGCTGAACAACTGCGAATCGTGCCACCAAGAACTGGTAATCCAAAACGCAAGAACTATACTGCCTGCGGCTTGCAAGCAGCCAAAGAGACTCATTTTGAAAGCGCAAGTCCAATGTTATTTTCTGTGTTTTCTTTCCCCCACAGGTTTTTGGACTTTTTCTGTTTGGGTTAATTTTTAACCAATTTGGGGAGGGATGTAATGCCCAGCATAAGTCAGCAGTCTAGTACTGAAGCCTGTATTCACACTGAACACCCACCCGCCACTGATGTCACAGGTCATGTGACACAGTACCAATAAAAGAGGCCGAGCCCACGTGCTCTGGGCCAGTTGCACCAGATCTCCAGTGTGTCCTGCGTCTGTGTGTGAGTGCTTGCCAGCATGAGGGCCTAGGGCCCACCACAGCCCTTTACACTCCCTAACTTTCTTGAAGTGTATTGTCTTAAAGGCAATTGGAAGCTTTGGGGAGAAGTTGGTGCTTCTGCGGGACGCTGTGGTTGGTAAACACCTTTGTTGGACTTGGCTGTCTCTTGCTCGTTAAATGATGCGTTTGTTTTAGGTTTAGCCCAACTCATGCTTTCTCAAAAGTTTATCATAAACAGGAATTTATACATGGTGAGTGAAACCATAGTGGCTCTGTCTCTTCACAGCAAGTGACAAATCATATGTGCACAACAGCCCAAAAAGGGGTGCCCTTTAGTGCCTGGGCTTTGCACCTGGGCTGCTAGGCAACACCTTTATTTTACTTTTTAATGTTTGCTATTTTTTCCATATTGCTTATGCTTGCAGAAGAAATAAATAACATTAGAACATTGGAATGTGGAGCATACATGAGTGAAAGGGAGGTTGGCGAGCTGGAAGAAAGAATGGATGGATGGATGGATGGATGGGTGAAAAGTTGATGGATTAGTAAGTGGAAGGATGGATGGGTGGGTAAAAGGGTAAATGGTTAGATGGATGAGCGAATGGATGGATTGGTGGACAAGTGGATGCATGAGCGGGTGAAAGGGAGAATAGAAAAAAGGATGGATGGATGAGTGAAAGGGTGGATGGATGAGAGAAAGGATGGATGAGTGATAGGGTGGATGGATGAGAGAAAGGATGGATGAGTGATAGGGTCAATGGATTGATTTATGAGTGGGTGGATAGGTGAAGGGAGGATGGAAGGATGACTGGCTAAGTGAAAGGGGAATGGAGCGAGAAAGGGAGGATAGATGGATGGATGAGTTAAAGCATGGATGAATGATTGGCAGAATGGATGGGGGATGGGTGTCTGGATGAGTGAAAGGAAGAATGTAAAGATGTATGTGTGAAAGAATGCATACATGAGTGAAAGGGAGGGTGGAGAACTGGGAGAAAGGATGGATGGACGAGTGTAAAGTTGAATGGGTATATGGATGAGTGACTGGGTGATTGATAAGTAAGTGAAAGGATGGCTGAAAGGGTAAATGGGTGGATGGATGAGTGAGTGGATGGATGGAAGAGTGGAAGGATGAGTGAAAGGTTGGCTTGGATGAAAGGGTAAATGGCTGGATGGATGGGT
This sequence comes from Lissotriton vulgaris, assembly GCF_964263255.1. NCBI lineage: Eukaryota > Metazoa > Chordata > Amphibia > Caudata > Salamandridae > Lissotriton > Lissotriton vulgaris. The sequence continues at coordinate 411,438,216 of NC_141699.1, read as the reverse complement.
GGAAAAGTGAATGGATGAGTGAAAGGATAGATTGGGTGAAAAGGTTGATGGATGGATGAGTGAAAGGGTGGATGGAGGGATGGATGAGTGAAATGATGGATGGAGGGATGGATGAGTGAAATGATGGATGGAAGGATAGATGATGGATAACTTTGCAAATGTTTGAAAATGTTTGGATACGGATGGGCACACAGATGGAAGAACAGAATGAATAGTGAAAGACTGAATTATGGATGAAAGAATTAATAGATGACATAATGTACATTTGAAATGGTGGATATCAGGAGTTAGATGGAAGGATGAATGGCTAGATCCTTGGACAAGAGAGCTCTTCTGGGGAGGGTTGTGATGACTTATTTGGTGCCTTCTTTAAGAAAGCTGCAGGGAAAAGCACATTTGTGACTTCGTCAGCTAATGCAACTCTCTGGAAGCCTACATAAGCAAAGTCAAATTCCATATTTTAATTTCCACTTGCTGAAACACCCATAATGCGTTCCCTATAGCGGGTTCATCACAGCAATCCTCCCTTTAGTTGGCCTATGCGTGCCGCATTACATCTCACAATGGCACTCAGATATGAGATGCTAGTAACAGAGACTATCCAGGCAGATCTTCCTGACCACTTCTCTCACCAAACATGCCTGCTCAGGACCATGAGTTGTAAACAAAATATCGGTCTGGACAACCCAGTGCAGTAACCATATAAATAGATTACTATCATATGAAGTACAACAAAAAAACAGCACAGTTGCTCAAAGCTGCACGCATACCGAAAAACCATAAAGTGCACGATTGTCTCAACCTAATCTAAACTTATTTTGACTTGTACTTAAATGGTTGTCTATTTACTCACTTTTATACTATTGTGCAACTTCCTCTGATGTGTCTGTAAAACTTACCTTTTGTCCCGAAGTTTTGTCCTGAATTTTGACCTTGTGTCTTGAATTTTTGTCCTGAATTTTGACCCTTTGTCCTGAATTTTGACCCTTTGTCCTGAATTTTTACACTTACCGTCCTGAATTTGCACCCATGCCAGTTGGTCACCCTAGGAGTGATGATGTCTAGGGTTGCGATGAATTGGCAGAACTTGAACTGAATTTCAAAGGCACCACACTTTTAAGAATGATTTGTGGTAGCAGAACAGTTTCTGGAACCCTCTACTAGAATTTCAGGGCAGTTAAGCGGAGTGGCTATTGTTGACCGTAAGTACTGCGGGTGAGATCTGAGGCGCATTGGTGTAGGGGGGGGACACTGCCAGATTTGTTTGTAGGCCAGAGACGGTTATTGCATTTTATGAGACGCTGTCCATAAATACTAAGGCGCATCGGTAAAGCTATTTGTGGGTAAACACTAATGAAATACTACAGGCAAGGCTTTAAGTGGGATGAAAAAACTGGGGGGGTCTCTCAAAAGGGCGTGGCCAATGTAATTATGGGCATGGCCTAAAAACACGTAAGCTAAAAGTCTGTGCTATAGTGTGCCGCCTGACTTGCATTTTGCTATTTCTGTCATTGCATCTAGATTATGATATATGATACAACAAGTAACATCATACTGCGGGGAATGAGATTTTAATCTCTTTTATGATTAATCTGATAACTTATCTCATTCGACAAATTTGGATCGTTGATATCTGTCATTGAGTAAAAGACAACCCTCATATAGGTAAAATAAACCCCATATACGGACACCACTCTAAAGAATCACTTACAACTGTTAAAGTTTAAAAGGTTTAATATAGAATTAAGAAAAGTTGCAAATACAATCCTCTCAGGATCAAATTCATCAAATATATCGGAACCAAAAGGAACATGTATTCCCTAAAGAACCTCAGTCTACAAACGAATACAATTAAAGTCAATTCCAAAATCAGCAAATTAAAAAGAATCGATATGAAGTGGTTCTTCTGCGTCATCTGCAGTAAGAGAAAAAAATAATCAAGTTAAATCTGTCCCTACTCTATACTATGTGACATTCCTACTTCGCAAGTTCCTTCCCTAAAAAGGTGTCAGCAGTTTGACTTCCAAAGAAGTTCAAACTCTCTTAACCTCTATAGGAATCCTAAGTTTCAGAAGCAGTGCCCTCTCTGCCTACCCATCCGCTCTCTAAGGGTCCTCGGCCTACTGCTCCCTTGCGCTCTGATCTCTCTCAGCGCATCTGCTCAAGTCATCTGCGCTCTTGCTTGCCCTGAGCTCTTTGCTGTTCTCGCTCTTCGCTATCTTCTCCCCGGGGTGCTGTCCCTAAAATACACAATCACAGTGTGGGTGAAACGCCCCTTGACGCCCACCACGGACTTTCCCCGATGATGTCAGTTTCTGGCTTCTTCCATTGCTTCATCTCTTTGCGTCGTCCGTTAGGTTGACCCTTCTCCTTAGAAGTCATCTTCGTCTTCTTGTTGGCGACTTCAACTGACACTTTCAGATCAAAAGTCAAATGACCTTAAAAAAGACTTTAACTTTACAACTGTGATTTTGACCCTTCTAGGTCCTGTGAATGGTCATTCCAAAACAAGACTCGAATTCCCAGCGTCTCTTCTCACGTTTAAGCAATAAGCCCCGTCCGGCATTGTCACCTTAAATCTAACAAGTGCTAGACTTCTTGGCTCTCACGTCCACATCAAGCTATTCACGACTCCTGTGAGTCCACTAAATTACATACATTGGACTACGCTCCTGCGAACTCTTGGTCAGTCAGGTTATAATCACAAATGACCTAAACTCTTCCAGCATTCCTACAAACTTCTTCTACACAGTATAACCTTTACCACACATTTATATATAATCGCATTTAGTAAATCTTTTCTTCTAAATGAATACAATTTACATAGAATATATATATAATACATAGAGTACGAGGTTATATGCTTGTTCGTTACATCGTCATATGTTTTCTCTGTACATTTCTCCACGTTATATTTCTCCACGTTATATTCCTCCATGTTACTCCATTTAAAGTTACACACGTACATGAATTCTACTTTTACACGTTCTACATTTCGTGAGCATTTCTACACATTTCTACATTAACCCATTATGTATACGGGCCTTCTAAATCTAATGCATGTTTAACAGTAAATACATTTACATTTCCTATACCATGTTGTCACTTCTGTTGACCTTTATGCTATAGGCGTCAACTTCACGTTACGATATACATTTCATTCCTACGTTTATAATATATACGTCTAAATATGACTAGGATATACGTTTTATTCAAATTGCGCTCTCTCAGTTCCCCTCTTTGATGACTTTTAGGAGTCATCACTAAATGCAATTTGAATAGCACTTTTTACACAGAACTAGTTACAACATTTCCTCTTTTTATCGATTCGAGTGCTCTCAGACTTTTATACTGTTGATCTTGTAAAACAGCTAGTCTCCTTTCTTGATTTCTCATCGATCTTTGTAACCGGTTCGACCTATACCATTTATATAGTTTCACTAATCCTAATAATGTAATTATACAAATTAATACTATTAATACAGGTTTTAATATATACCATACTATACTTTTGCCAAGGTTAGCAAACCAACTTCCAACCTTTCCTACTCCATGTCCTACTTTTTCCCAAACATTTATTTTCGACAAATCTTCGATTTCTTGATGAATCTGTGTAATGTTGCTTATGACCTTCTCAAGTGGTTTTGAATTATCAGGAATATAAGTACAACATTCCTGAACCTTCAAAGCCTTACAAACTCCGCCTTCTTTTGCTAATATTACATCTAGAGCAAGTAAGTTCTGAAGAACCATTGCTCTAATCGATTGCATTTCACCTTCTACTAACATTAGTGACCTTGCAGTACTTGCAGACAATCTATCTACAACTGTAGCTAGTCTCCTGATCTTAACATCATTAAGGATTAAACCTAACAATGGAAACATCGCTCCAAATACATCTCCTACTACCTCTGCATCTCCTACTTCCCTTTTCGTTCTCGTCGAAGCTTTTCCTTCTATGATCGCTAAATCCTTTGCATGATATATTTTGGGGAAGACAATTGCCAAGTAACACGAACCATACCAATTGTCAGGCAGTTTTACATAGGCATTTCTTCCACATACAAAATACACATTCGGAATAGCTTGCATCCCTTTCATAAAATCTTTCGTATAATACTCTAACTTAAAAGCATGCTCGCAATTAACTTCACCTACAAATTCACTCTCATAATATGTCTTGCTTCGAGCTAAACATAACTTTCCCTTCTGCGTTCTATCCAATGCTATTGGACCATTGCTACCTTTCTTTTTATGTGCCCTCTCTTCTTCTGTCCAATCTGTTTTCCATTGTCCTGACATTTTTAGAATCTTCTGCCTTCTGTATCGGTCATCTACTTGTCCTATGAACTTTTTCTCTACCTCTGACACTTTGCAAGTCAGATTATTTCTGCGTGCGTATGATGTATCTAATGTATCCCAAGGAAGAAAGAATTTGGCTAATCTATCCTCCTTTTTGTAATAGTCCCACTTATTCATTTGCTTATAATTCGGAACTTCAGGCAGTACCGAATCATAATTTGAAAAGTAGTACTCGAACCCTTCTCTACCATAAAATATACTAAGCAGTAAACTACATGTTATCCCATAAGTCAATGGGAGATGGTGATATCTAATGCCTTCATCTACAGAAGCCGGCAATTGCATACAAACGTAGCAATCTTTGGCCTCCATGGCATCGATATATTCGTACAACAGTTTAGCATATGCGTTTGACCTAAAATTTCCCTGTGACTCGTCTACGTGTAATCTACGAGCTTCATCTGCTAGTAACGCCTTTTCACGTATAATATTGCTCTCCTCCTTCTTTCCAACAAGAGCAGGTTTCAAAGTCGTTACAGTTTTTACTTCCGCTATTTCTTTATCGTTTTCATGTCCTATTATGTAAGATATTGTCACTACTGTAATTATGAGAAATATTACTATTGCTATAAGTGTACCTACTATGCATCTGGCTTTTCTGTTTGGGTTGCCGTTCTCCATGTTATCAAGACAGCGTAGCTCGTTCTCTAGCGAAAATTTTCTTTTCCAGTCTTTGGTTGCTTTGTTTGCTTTCTCAGTCTTTAAAGTGCTCTTTATCAACAAAGTCTCTTTTTCACAACAATGTCTTTTCTCTTTTTAGCAGCAGACAACCCTAGCCCTTTTCCGTCCTCTAAATGTAATCCCTAATTTTATTCTTCTTTCCACTCGGCGCTAGGTTATCTTCTTCTTTATAAGTTATATACAAAAAGTCTTTATGCATCAACAATTATTCTCGTACCTGCAGCTCTTGCAACAAGTTCCAATAACTCAAAACGAATGACTTTTTCTTCTTCCTCTGGTATTTGATGACCAAATGTTGGAAATTGTAATCTGTTTAACACTAAATCTTTGATCCGACTCAAGTATGGGGGTATGGGAAGTGTGAAAGTCAGTAACCCCTCAGTCTCGAGTCCAGGCGTCAACATCCATATCTCCACTGCCACAAATGGATCGAGATCGATTACTTTCACGCTCTTCACTCTCCCAGATTTCTGTCCCCAAGACATCTGCTAGATAGGTCCACTCCGGGGTGGCGTACCTTCTGCAGGGCACACGTACCCTTCTCGATCTTCTTGGACTCTCAGTCCCTGAGTCTGTCGTTTCCTCCTCCTGATCCGATTCTTCAGCAATCGGGACAAGAGTTCTTTCTTGCTTTTCTTTCGAGCTTGGCCTTTTCCTTCTCTCCGGCCAACTGGCTTCGTCACTCCTTGTCCTTCTACTCCTTGTTCTTGTACCTGTCTCTTGATCACTCTCAGTTTGTTCGATATCTGTGTCGGACTCCCAATTGCTTTCTTCTCCTGAGGCGACTTCGGTCCCACTAGTGTCCTGACCTTCGTCGTCCTGTTCCAACACAGTCTCAGCTTCTTCGATCACCTCCACAGCTTGGCTTTCCCCCTCTGTGGCTTCTCCGCTTCCCGCCGGATTCTCATCCGAGAGAGGAGCTGTTTCTTCTAGAGGTGTTGGCACTCTTCGGGTGTGTGAGGCATGTATCCAGTTTGGCAGACCTCCACACTTTACCGCAGTGTTCGTCACAAGTATGACTTGAAATGGTCCTCGCCAACGCACGTCTAAGCAGTTCTTCCTGACATGCTTTTTCACCAGGACCCAGTCCCCCGGACTCAGGTCGTGGCACAAATCTTGTGCTGATGGAACCTCTGCAGCCTGGACCTGGAGGGACACAGAATTAATGGCATCAGATAGTCCCTTGCAGTAGTCCAAGATCAAATCGTCTGTGATGTTCACTAGCGCTGCAGTCGGAACCGATGGCAATCTCATAGCTCTCCCCATTAGCACTTCATGTGGAGAGAGACCTGTTTTCCTATCAGGTGTGCTACGTATGCTCATAAGAACCACTGGAAGTGCGTCTGGCCAACTCAGGGATGTCGATAAACAAACTTTGGCAAGTCTGGACTTGATTGTACTGTTGATTTGCTCTACAATCCCTGAAGCTTCTGGTCGGTAGCTGCAGTGTAACTTCTGATCGATATTCAAAGCTGAACATAGCATCTTCACTACTTCGCTGTTAAAATGAGTTCCTCTGTCCGATTCCAAAGAGGATGGCACCCCAAACCTCGGTATTAACTCTCTAAGTAACAATTTCGCTACTGTAAGTGTATCGCACCTACGTGTAGGGTAAGCCTCAACCCATCTAGAAAATATGCAGACAATCACTAAAACGTATCTGAGTCTGTTGCATGGAGGCATTTCTATAAAATCAAGCTGCATCCTATTGAAAGGCCCCCCAGACCTTCCTATGTGACTCAATGTAACTGGTGTTCTCTTTCCCACGTTTAGTTGCTGACAGATCGCACATCGCTGACACACTGCTTCTGCCGCTACTCTAAACTTGGGATTAAACCATGTCTGTCTGAATACTCTCACCATAGCATCTCTTCCTATGTGTGCTGATCCATGCAATTTCCTTGCCATTGGACTAACAAGTTCATTTGGTAAAACTGCCCTCCCATCGGCAGAGATCCAAAAATTCATCTCGCTTTTCGTACAACCCGCTGTTTCCCAACTCTTTTTCTCATCATCTGGTGCATTTTCCTGTACACATCTCAATTCATCCCACGTATCTACGGTATCTAACAACATTGTCAATTCAGTTCTTTCTTGGACTCCCCCCACTTTTACATCAGTGTGAGAATATCCCTGCTCTGCGCAATAACGCGCTACCTCATCCGCATAGCGGTTGCCTTGTGATACAAAGTCTACGTTTTTTGTATGCGCAGCACATTTAACCACTGCAATAGCTGTTGGACCTTGCAATGCCTCTAACAAAAGTCTCACGAATTCTCCATTCCTAATGGGAGAACCCGAGGAGGTCATGTAACCTCTTTGAGACCATAACTGCCCGTAATCATGAACTACCCCGAAACCGTACTGGCTATCGGTGTATATGGTGACTCGAAGTTTGTCGCCTGCTAAGCAAGCACGAGTCAAAGCAACAATTTCAGCTACCTGTGCGGAGTGTACTCCTTCCAGGCAAGCGGCTTCTATAACTCTGGTAATCGTGCAAACTGCATAAGCTGCTCTCAGCTGACCGATATCGTCTCTTACGCATGAACCATCAACAAAGAAAATTTCATCGGGGTCTGTCAATGGCTCATCTACGATATCAGGTCTTGGTTTGGTACATAGTTCAGTCACATCAAGGCAGTCATGATCTGTACAATTTTCATCATCCACCTCATTCGGAAGTGGCATCAAAGTTGCAGGATTCAAGACGGAGCATCTTTTTAGGGTCACATTCTCGGCAGCCAGTATGACTTGCTCGTAGCGTGTGAGCCTGCTATTCGTCAGATGCTGAGTCTTCGTCCTGGTCATTAACAATTCCACAGAATGCGGCACGTACACCACTAACTGATGTCCCATTACCACGCTTTCAGAACGTTCAATGCTGACACCCGTTGCGGCTACGGATTTGAGACATCCGGGCAACGCTGCGGCTACTGGATCTAATGTAGCCGAAAAATACGCCACTGGCCTGCGCGCATCTCCGTGGATCTGGGCTAAAACCGCTAAAGCGCATCCCTCTCTCTCGCAGCAGTAAAGCAAAAATGGTTTTGTGTAATCAGGCATTCCCAAAGCCGGGGCGCGACATAAGTCCTCCCTCAGCTGCAAAAACGCCATCAAACAATCTTTGTCCCATGGTACCGGATCGCTTACTCCTTTGTGCGTCAGTTGTAATAACGGTTTTGCCTTCAGTGAAAAGTTGGCTATCCACTGTCGACAATAACCGACCATGCCTAGAAACATCCTGACTTCTCTTTGTGTTGTAGGCGCGTTCATCTTCATAATCGCCTCTATTCTGTCTGGAGACACCTTCCGCTTTCCTTTTTCAATCCTATGGCCCAAGTATTGCACTTCAGTCTTACAATATTGCAATTTACTTGGAGACACCTTGTGCCCGTTCTCGGCCAAGTGATTTAACAAGGTTATGGTGTCTTCTCTGCAAGCTTCCTCAGTTTCTGATGCAACTAGGAGGTCGTCTATGTACTGGACCAGAACTGAATTCTTGGGCAGTACTAGACTTTCAAGATTTTTCTTCAATAGCTGGTTAAAAATCGATGGGCTTTCTGTATACCCCTGAGGGATACGACACCATGTTAAAACGCGATCTTCCAGCTTAAAAGTGAAAAGATACTGGCTCTCTTCATCTAAAGGAATCGAAAAGAAAGCCTGGCACAAATCTATCACGGTAAACCATTCAGCTTGGAACGGTATCTGAAATAATATCACTGATGGATTTGGTACCACTGGACAACATGAGACAACAATATTATTAATCTTTCGAAGATCCTGCACTATTCTGTATTTTCCGCTAGGCTTCTGCAAACCCATGATCGGGGAGTTACATGGACTACCCACGATCTCCTTCAGTATTCCCTGTTTAATCATGGATTCGATCACAGGCTTTATTCCTGCAATCGTCTCCGGTGTCAACTTATACTGTGGTGTTCTTGGATACTCAGCATGGGGTCTTACCAGGATCTTTACCGGTTCTACTCCCTTGATCAATCCTATTTCTTCTCCAGTAAAGTCCCATACCTCAGCTGAGACTTTCTCCCTCAAATCCTGTGGAAGCTCCTCCACTGTTAAGGTAGGATATAGTTCCACACATTCCTGCGAGTTCACAACTTTAAAATCAGCATCCTCATCATTGGTCTGCACTTCTACTCCTTCAGGTGTGCAATGTATTGTGCAATTCAGTTTACACAACAGATCTCTTCCTAGCAAACACACAGGACTAGAATCACAGATCACAAACTGATGTTCGTCGCTGTAATTCCCTATCTTTACTGACACTGGTTCGGTCAGAGGATTCGTCATCCTTTTGTTTGCGACTCCTACCACCTGAATCATTTCTCCCGATATTGGCAGACCTGGGACTACCGCTGATCTCAACGTGGATCGAGTGGCCCCTGTATCCACCAAAAAGGTTGTAGGACATCCAGCTACTTCAGCCTCTACGTATGGTCCTCTCTGATCTACTTCCAGGGCTGCTCCTAGAGTACAGTCTTCCTCCCTATTCACTCGTTGCCCTGTAAGAGGATCAACGTAGTAGCATTCTTCTCCCCCTACAAACAATGGCATTTGTCTATAGGTTTTTCCTCCATTTGTAATGCGAGGTGGTTGAGGAAACGGGGCTCGAGGAGTCTGAGTCCCCCCTTTGACAAACTTTCCCTTCGGGACTGTTGCTCCCTTAACCACGTTATTCTGCACCTCTTCCTCCTCCTGTTCTAATTCCCCTGTCTCAACATTGTAAGGACACTCGCGTCTCTAATGTCCCACCTCGTTACACTGATGGCATCTAGTTGTCTTTTTCAGTGTCGCGATATCCATTCTCGGTCTCGGTCTTTCTTCCTCTTCTCTGCTCTGATTATTCTGTTTCTTTGCTTGCGTTCCTGTTCCCTGTTGCCACTGTCCACCCTTTCCAGCTGCTTGCATTTGTACCAGCATTAACTTTTCCTTGAGCTTCTTTGCCTTCGAATCTATCTCATCGCTGCAGTACCTGGCATACCGTAGAATTTCATCTAAAGGTTTGTTCTGCCAACAGATCAAATGCTGTTGGATCATCAGGCTTATGTCTGGTCTCAATCCGAGAACAAACTTCGACACAAACTGTCCTATGTCCTTAGGATCCATTACATCTAACCCACTGTACTGCTTGAATGCTTTCAGCAATCGCTCATAAAACTCATGGACTGTCTCTTTCGGCTCCTGAGTTGTTCGATCTATCTTGACCCAGTCTATGTCTTGCACCGGCACTTTCTCTTTTAGCCATGTTATTACTCTCTCGTATTTTTCCATGACTCTAACTGATGGACCGTTTGTCCGGGTATCTCTCGGAGGCTCACAAGTGGCCATTCAACATTAAGCTTGCATGCCGTCCACAAATCCCCGGGTACTACGATATCGAACAATGTGTTCAAATCGATCCAAAGTACCTTAGAGATCTTCACGAACCTCTCTACCTGCTTGTACCACTCTACGGGATTTTCTCTAAGCTTTGGGAAGGAATTGGTGAATGCCGCCAAATCCCCCCTACTCCAGGGTACGTGAACGTAGTTTCCATTCGCGATTTCCATTCTGCACTGGCTCCCTGTGCGCCAAAGGGTGCAATTCAAAGCGATGTGTACGACACATAAGCTGATCAACGGATCTGGCCCGGCGATCCTCAGCAAAATGATCACCCCCTACACAGCAACCAGATCCCTACGATCCCAGAATGAGAACCTAGCTAGCATTCCTAGATTCGAAAGAACCCACACAGGAGGACGACAATTCTCCGTTCAAGCAGCTACGGGATGGAACGCTCTTCCCCGCTCCCTCAGACTTGAACCTAACTACCTAGCATTCCGCAAGAAACTAAAGACTCATCTGTTTCCTAAATGAAGTCCCCTTGACTGTCTCCCCTCCCTCTCCTCCCCCTCAACAGGATCACAAATCTTATAGCGCGGGGATGCCCTTGGGTCACCAGGCGCTTTAGAAATCGTTATTAAATTAAATTAAATTAATTTCTCGCAAAGGGAAAGCTTCCATTCGCATTAAGTCTGTATCCTGGGACTTCACTAGTGCACTCCGTCTGACAGATCCCCTCTTGGACCATCTTTCCTCCCATCTATCCAGATCTCTCCATACCCTAATACACATTACTAATTCCCTTATGTGTACTCTTAGTCCGATCGTTCTACGCTCATCTAGATCTCGGTCTGTGCAATTTAACCTATGGTTCGGCTGTAGAGTTTTGGTTCGTGATATATCTATCATATACCTTTCTGCCAATTCAGATAACTTCTCATGAGCTGCTCTCGCTTTCCGAGTAACATCTTTGGATAAAAACAGTATTTCATCTGGCGCGTACAGCTCTAGCCTCTCAATTGCCACTGTGCCGTCAATTATTTCATCTAAGTCTGACTTCAGACTCATTACATCAATCCGTCTTGCCTTTATTTCTGCTCTCAGTACGTCAGTCCTAGGTTGTTCTCTCATATCCCTCTCACCTCCACTATGCGCCCTACGCCTAAGCACAGGTGAGTTATGAGGAGTCTTCCTTCCATCTCTTTGTTCCCACCTCTCTAGATCCCAAGCCTTTCCATCTTCCCGTGGGGTATGGTGGAATAATGCTCCATCCCCCAACCCTACATTCCGTCTTTTTGGCTCGGTTTCTCTAGATACGAGATAGGATCCACTGTTCTGTTCTAGACCACTGCAACTTGCTTGCTGTCTGGTGTCGCTTAATAAAATGAAAGGCCCTCGCCGGTCTTCCATGTTCCCGTGATCTCGTTCCTGATCACTGGAAGTATGGCGAGACGTTACGCGACTCCCTAAATTCTCATGACTCCGTCCACTATCACCGGATGCATGTCGAGACGCTTCACGACTCTCCATGTTTCCGTGATTCCAGTGTCGCACATTCTCATCTGGGGCATGGTGTGTGCACCTAAAAGTATTCCGGTACTCCTGCGTCCTTCGTTCTCCTTCACTGAAGGTGACGCGAGGCACTTCGCCACACCCTGCACTCCTGTCGTCGCACATTTGCCTATTGCCGCTAATGGTAGGGCAAGTATCTCTTCTGCTTTCTTGACTCCCTCTCTCCCACTCGGGGCTGCTCTCGCCAGCTCCACAATGAGAGAGAATCCTGTTATCCTGGTCTCTCCACTCAGCTCCTGTTTCTAAACTTCTATTCCGAGCCTCTTCGGCAGTATCCCAATCTTTCAAGTATTCTCTTAATTCCTTAAAGGACTTCGGTTTAGGTCCCCTTAAATCCATTGGCCCTCTTTGACCTCCCTGTTCTATCCTGGGACCCGTTGCGGAATCTAATGGGGTACTCCGACTCATTGGTGCTAGTATCTGCCTTTGAGGATTCATTACGGCATTCCTATTCCCCACTTCTGCTCTTTCCCTGTCCCACCGTGCCTGTTCCTCCTGCTGGACCCCTTCTGGGTTGTAGATTGACACTATAGGGCCTATGGTAACAGGTACTTGTAAAGCGTCTGGCATTTGGTACGACCTTGCACATTGCGTCTCTGGCACCTTCTGGACCACGAATCTTCCCACTACTCTCTGTTCAGAACTAGTTTGGGGTATTTCCTCACTCTTGTTAGCGTCCCACTCCGTTACTGGGATCGATTTATATTCCCCCCACCTAGCTCCGTCCTCTTGCTGTAATATGGGACTTGCAGTTTCACCGCTGTATGGAGGTGGTCTATCTGTTAATAGCCTATCTATCAGATCCTCCTCCGTCTCGCTTTCCTCATCTTCCTCCTCTAAAGGTTTCTTTTCTCCCGTGGCCTCTATCATGGTGAACAGTTTGTCTGCTTCTATCTTTTGTACTCTCCACTTCTTAGCTTCCTCATCCCATTTGGCGTCCTGTACTGCCTTTACTGATCGTCTCACTCGTTCCTGGCGCCTCTTTACGCTCTTTTCGTGTGCTGTTCTAAACCATGCACCAAGGGCTTCGAATTGTGTTGGCCTCGGTAGAGGTCTCGTTGAAAGCATTACCGCTTTCAGTTGGTTCAACACGTCTAGTTTAAACGTTCCGAATCTCGGAAACGTCAGTTCCTTTTCCCCTTCAGTTAGCCTATTCCACTCGGAGATCCATAGTATCGAGTGTAAGCCTACATTTACTGCCATATGATAAGCTGGTGTGCCTTCTGGTGGAGCTTCTTCTCCGGCATATAAATGTCTTCTATTTCTCCTAAAGATTTTTCCTAAACCCTTAAAACACTTCATTTTCGATAATGTACGATATTCCTTATTAATTCTCTTTCTTATTTACGTCCTGATGACAACCACCAATCCCTGTGCGACTCTCGCTAATCAGCCTATCCCAGTGCGGCTCTACGTCAACCGACCAATCTCAGCGCGGCTCTATGCTGACGTCACTCGTCCCTTCTTCAGCAGTTTCCCTCCTTTCTCAACTCGTCTCGCGATCTTGCATGCGTTTCATTCATACACTGAAAAATGACTACTTCCGTCCAAGCGATCACTTTTCTCTGACTGTACGGCCACAGTCTAACTGTAATTGCTACCTCAACTGGCAAAGCGTCTTTCCTCTTACGGTCGGACACTTGCCTCAACTGATAGGTTACTTACACACAGTAAACGTACGACCAGCGTCCGTTACTCATACACTCACTCTTACGCTCCCCCTATCATCGGTCTGTCGGGCAATCAATGGTACCTCATGACTCCCTTTCAATGGTAGACAAATTACTCTGGGTGTTCGATACACCCGAACCACTTAAGTCCTTTCCTGGACCTTAAGATTTCATCCGGTTGCGCGCGCTCACAACCTTCCCTCAATCACACTACAGGCATTCAACTCCGCTTGACATTACAACACAGGAACCACATAAAACACCGCAATCTTACAACGCATGACCCTTATACTCACTCTCGACCGACTCTGCTGCTTTTCTCTCGACGCACCGTCAGCACCGTCTTCGGCTGGGATTCTTCTTCTGGTCGTCGATGACTAGGGACCTTGGGGTAAACTAAACCTGGCCTAGGTCGTCTTCCTCAAGAAGATAACCATCATTACTCTGCTACCAACTGCGGGGAATGAGATTTTAATCTCTTTTATGATTAATCTGATAACTTATCTCATTCGACAAATTTGGATCGTTGATATCTGTCATTGAGTAAAAGACAACCCTCATATAGGTAAAATAAACCCCATATACGGACACCACTCTAAAGAATCACTTACAACTGTTAAAGTTTAAAAGGTTTAATATAGAATTAAGAAAAGTTGCAAATACAATCCTCTCAGGATCAAATTCATCAAATATATCGGAACCAAAAGGAACATGTATTCCCTAAAGAACCTCAGTCTACAAACGAATACAATTAAAGTCAATTCCAAAATCAGCAAATTAAAAAGAATCGATATGAAGTGGTTCTTCTGCGTCATCTGCAGTAAGAGAAAAAAATAATCAAGTTAAATCTGTCCCTACTCTATACTATGTGACATTCCTACTTCGCAAGTTCCTTCCCTAAAAAGGTGTCAGCAGTTTGACTTCCAAAGAAGTTCAAACTCTCTTAACCTCTATAGGAATCCTAAGTTTCAGAAGCAGTGCCCTCTCTGCCTACCCATCCGCTCTCTAAGGGTCCTCGGCCTACTGCTCCCTTGCGCTCTGATCTCTCTCAGCGCATCTGCTCAAGTCATCTGCGCTCTTGCTTGCCCTGAGCTCTTTGCTGTTCTCGCTCTTCGCTATCTTCTCCCCGGGGTGCTGTCCCTAAAATACACAATCACAGTGTGGGTGAAACGCCCCTTGACGCCCACCACGGACTTTCCCCGATGATGTCAGTTTCTGGCTTCTTCCATTGCTTCATCTCTTTGCGTCGTCCGTTAGGTTGACCCTTCTCCTTAGAAGTCATCTTCGTCTTCTTGTTGGCGACTTCAACTGACACTTTCAGATCAAAAGTCAAATGACCTTAAAAAAGACTTTAACTTTACAACTGTGATTTTGACCCTTCTAGGTCCTGTGAATGGTCATTCCAAAACAAGACTCGAATTCCCAGCGTCTCTTCTCACGTTTAAGCAATAAGCCCCGTCCGGCATTGTCACCTTAAATCTAACAAGTGCTAGACTTCTTGGCTCTCACGTCCACATCAAGCTATTCACGACTCCTGTGAGTCCACTAAATTACATACATTGGACTACGCTCCTGCGAACTCTTGGTCAGTCAGGTTATAATCACAAATGACCTAAACTCTTCCAGCATTCCTACAAACTTCTTCTACACAGTATAACCTTTACCACACATTTATATATAATCGCATTTAGTAAATCTTTTCTTCTAAATGAATACAATTTACATAGAATATATATATAATACATAGAGTACGAGGTTATATGCTTGTTCGTTACATCGTCATATGTTTTCTCTGTACATTTCTCCACGTTATATTTCTCCACGTTATATTCCTCCATGTTACTCCATTTAAAGTTACACACGTACATGAATTCTACTTTTACACGTTCTACATTTCGTGAGCATTTCTACACATTTCTACATTAACCCATTATGTATACGGGCCTTCTAAATCTAATGCATGTTTAACAGTAAATACATTTACATTTCCTATACCATGTTGTCACTTCTGTTGACCTTTATGCTATAGGCGTCAACTTCACGTTACGATATACATTTCATTCCTACGTTTATAATATATACGTCTAAATATGACTAGGATATACGTTTTATTCAAATTGCGCTCTCTCAGTTCCCCTCTTTGATGACTTTTAGGAGTCATCACTAAATGCAATTTGAATAGCACTTTTTACACAGAACTAGTTACAACATTTCCTCTTTTTATCGATTCGAGTGCTCTCAGACTTTTATACTGTTGATCTTGTAAAACAGCTAGTCTCCTTTCTTGATTTCTCATCGATCTTTGTAACCGGTTCGACCTATACCATTTATATAGTTTCACTAATCCTAATAATGTAATTATACAAATTAATACTATTAATACAGGTTTTAATATATACCATACTATACTTTTGCCAAGGTTAGCAAACCAACTTCCAACCTTTCCTACTCCATGTCCTACTTTTTCCCAAACATTTATTTTCGACAAATCTTCGATTTCTTGATGAATCTGTGTAATGTTGCTTATGACCTTCTCAAGTGGTTTTGAATTATCAGGAATATAAGTACAACATTCCTGAACCTTCAAAGCCTTACAAACTCCGCCTTCTTTTGCTAATATTACATCTAGAGCAAGTAAGTTCTGAAGAACCATTGCTCTAATCGATTGCATTTCACCTTCTACTAACATTAGTGACCTTGCAGTACTTGCAGACAATCTATCTACAACTGTAGCTAGTCTCCTGATCTTAACATCATTAAGGATTAAACCTAACAATGGAAACATCGCTCCAAATACATCTCCTACTACCTCTGCATCTCCTACTTCCCTTTTCGTTCTCGTCGAAGCTTTTCCTTCTATGATCGCTAAATCCTTTGCATGATATATTTTGGGGAAGACAATTGCCAAGTAACACGAACCATACCAATTGTCAGGCAGTTTTACATAGGCATTTCTTCCACATACAAAATACACATTCGGAATAGCTTGCATCCCTTTCATAAAATCTTTCGTATAATACTCTAACTTAAAAGCATGCTCGCAATTAACTTCACCTACAAATTCACTCTCATAATATGTCTTGCTTCGAGCTAAACATAACTTTCCCTTCTGCGTTCTATCCAATGCTATTGGACCATTGCTACCTTTCTTTTTATGTGCCCTCTCTTCTTCTGTCCAATCTGTTTTCCATTGTCCTGACATTTTTAGAATCTTCTGCCTTCTGTATCGGTCATCTACTTGTCCTATGAACTTTTTCTCTACCTCTGACACTTTGCAAGTCAGATTATTTCTGCGTGCGTATGATGTATCTAATGTATCCCAAGGAAGAAAGAATTTGGCTAATCTATCCTCCTTTTTGTAATAGTCCCACTTATTCATTTGCTTATAATTCGGAACTTCAGGCAGTACCGAATCATAATTTGAAAAGTAGTACTCGAACCCTTCTCTACCATAAAATATACTAAGCAGTAAACTACATGTTATCCCATAAGTCAATGGGAGATGGTGATATCTAATGCCTTCATCTACAGAAGCCGGCAATTGCATACAAACGTAGCAATCTTTGGCCTCCATGGCATCGATATATTCGTACAACAGTTTAGCATATGCGTTTGACCTAAAATTTCCCTGTGACTCGTCTACGTGTAATCTACGAGCTTCATCTGCTAGTAACGCCTTTTCACGTATAATATTGCTCTCCTCCTTCTTTCCAACAAGAGCAGGTTTCAAAGTCGTTACAGTTTTTACTTCCGCTATTTCTTTATCGTTTTCATGTCCTATTATGTAAGATATTGTCACTACTGTAATTATGAGAAATATTACTATTGCTATAAGTGTACCTACTATGCATCTGGCTTTTCTGTTTGGGTTGCCGTTCTCCATGTTATCAAGACAGCGTAGCTCGTTCTCTAGCGAAAATTTTCTTTTCCAGTCTTTGGTTGCTTTGTTTGCTTTCTCAGTCTTTAAAGTGCTCTTTATCAACAAAGTCTCTTTTTCACAACAATGTCTTTTCTCTTTTTAGCAGCAGACAACCCTAGCCCTTTTCCGTCCTCTAAATGTAATCCCTAATTTTATTCTTCTTTCCACTCGGCGCTAGGTTATCTTCTTCTTTATAAGTTATATACAAAAAGTCTTTATGCATCAACAATTATTCTCGTACCTGCAGCTCTTGCAACAAGTTCCAATAACTCAAAACGAATGACTTTTTCTTCTTCCTCTGGTATTTGATGACCAAATGTTGGAAATTGTAATCTGTTTAACACTAAATCTTTGATCCGACTCAAGTATGGGGGTATGGGAAGTGTGAAAGTCAGTAACCCCTCAGTCTCGAGTCCAGGCGTCAACATCCATATCTCCACTGCCACAAATGGATCGAGATCGATTACTTTCACGCTCTTCACTCTCCCAGATTTCTGTCCCCAAGACATCTGCTAGATAGGTCCACTCCGGGGTGGCGTACCTTCTGCAGGGCACACGTACCCTTCTCGATCTTCTTGGACTCTCAGTCCCTGAGTCTGTCGTTTCCTCCTCCTGATCCGATTCTTCAGCAATCGGGACAAGAGTTCTTTCTTGCTTTTCTTTCGAGCTTGGCCTTTTCCTTCTCTCCGGCCAACTGGCTTCGTCACTCCTTGTCCTTCTACTCCTTGTTCTTGTACCTGTCTCTTGATCACTCTCAGTTTGTTCGATATCTGTGTCGGACTCCCAATTGCTTTCTTCTCCTGAGGCGACTTCGGTCCCACTAGTGTCCTGACCTTCGTCGTCCTGTTCCAACACAGTCTCAGCTTCTTCGATCACCTCCACAGCTTGGCTTTCCCCCTCTGTGGCTTCTCCGCTTCCCGCCGGATTCTCATCCGAGAGAGGAGCTGTTTCTTCTAGAGGTGTTGGCACTCTTCGGGTGTGTGAGGCATGTATCCAGTTTGGCAGACCTCCACACTTTACCGCAGTGTTCGTCACAAGTATGACTTGAAATGGTCCTCGCCAACGCACGTCTAAGCAGTTCTTCCTGACATGCTTTTTCACCAGGACCCAGTCCCCCGGACTCAGGTCGTGGCACAAATCTTGTGCTGATGGAACCTCTGCAGCCTGGACCTGGAGGGACACAGAATTAATGGCATCAGATAGTCCCTTGCAGTAGTCCAAGATCAAATCGTCTGTGATGTTCACTAGCGCTGCAGTCGGAACCGATGGCAATCTCATAGCTCTCCCCATTAGCACTTCATGTGGAGAGAGACCTGTTTTCCTATCAGGTGTGCTACGTATGCTCATAAGAACCACTGGAAGTGCGTCTGGCCAACTCAGGGATGTCGATAAACAAACTTTGGCAAGTCTGGACTTGATTGTACTGTTGATTTGCTCTACAATCCCTGAAGCTTCTGGTCGGTAGCTGCAGTGTAACTTCTGATCGATATTCAAAGCTGAACATAGCATCTTCACTACTTCGCTGTTAAAATGAGTTCCTCTGTCCGATTCCAAAGAGGATGGCACCCCAAACCTCGGTATTAACTCTCTAAGTAACAATTTCGCTACTGTAAGTGTATCGCACCTACGTGTAGGGTAAGCCTCAACCCATCTAGAAAATATGCAGACAATCACTAAAACGTATCTGAGTCTGTTGCATGGAGGCATTTCTATAAAATCAAGCTGCATCCTATTGAAAGGCCCCCCAGACCTTCCTATGTGACTCAATGTAACTGGTGTTCTCTTTCCCACGTTTAGTTGCTGACAGATCGCACATCGCTGACACACTGCTTCTGCCGCTACTCTAAACTTGGGATTAAACCATGTCTGTCTGAATACTCTCACCATAGCATCTCTTCCTATGTGTGCTGATCCATGCAATTTCCTTGCCATTGGACTAACAAGTTCATTTGGTAAAACTGCCCTCCCATCGGCAGAGATCCAAAAATTCATCTCGCTTTTCGTACAACCCGCTGTTTCCCAACTCTTTTTCTCATCATCTGGTGCATTTTCCTGTACACATCTCAATTCATCCCACGTATCTACGGTATCTAACAACATTGTCAATTCAGTTCTTTCTTGGACTCCCCCCACTTTTACATCAGTGTGAGAATATCCCTGCTCTGCGCAATAACGCGCTACCTCATCCGCATAGCGGTTGCCTTGTGATACAAAGTCTACGTTTTTTGTATGCGCAGCACATTTAACCACTGCAATAGCTGTTGGACCTTGCAATGCCTCTAACAAAAGTCTCACGAATTCTCCATTCCTAATGGGAGAACCCGAGGAGGTCATGTAACCTCTTTGAGACCATAACTGCCCGTAATCATGAACTACCCCGAAACCGTACTGGCTATCGGTGTATATGGTGACTCGAAGTTTGTCGCCTGCTAAGCAAGCACGAGTCAAAGCAACAATTTCAGCTACCTGTGCGGAGTATACTCCTTCCAGGCAAGCGGCTTCTATAACTCTGGTAATCGTGCAAACTGCATAAGCTGCTCTCAGCTGACCGATATCGTCTCTTACGCATGAACCATCAACAAAGAAAATTTCATCGGGGTCTGTCAATGGCTCATCTACGATATCAGGTCTTGGTTTGGTACATAGTTCAGTCACATCAAGGCAGTCATGATCTGTACAATTTTCATCATCCACCTCATTCGGAAGTGGCATCAAAGTTGCAGGATTCAAGACGGAGCATCTTTTTAGGGTCACATTCTCGGCAGCCAGTATGACTTGCTCGTAGCGTGTGAGCCTGCTATTCGTCAGATGCTGAGTCTTCGTCCTGGTCATTAACAATTCCACAGAATGCGGCACGTACACCACTAACTGATGTCCCATTACCACGCTTTCAGAACGTTCAATGCTGACACCCGTTGCGGCTACGGATTTGAGACATCCGGGCAACGCTGCGGCTACTGGATCTAATGTAGCCGAAAAATACGCCACTGGCCTGCGCGCATCTCCGTGGATCTGGGCTAAAACCGCTAAAGCGCATCCCTCTCTCTCGCAGCAGTAAAGCAAAAATGGTTTTGTGTAATCAGGCATTCCCAAAGCCGGGGCGCGACATAAGTCCTCCCTCAGCTGCAAAAACGCCATCAAACAATCTTTGTCCCATGGTACCGGATCGCTTACTCCTTTGTGCGTCAGTTGTAATAACGGTTTTGCCTTCAGTGAAAAGTTGGCTATCCACTGTCGACAATAACCGACCATGCCTAGAAACATCCTGACTTCTCTTTGTGTTGTAGGCGCGTTCATCTTCATAATCGCCTCTATTCTGTCTGGAGACACCTTCCGCTTTCCTTTTTCAATCCTATGGCCCAAGTATTGCACTTCAGTCTTACAATATTGCAATTTACTTGGAGACACCTTGTGCCCGTTCTCGGCCAAGTGATTTAACAAGGTTATGGTGTCTTCTCTGCAAGCTTCCTCAGTTTCTGATGCAACTAGGAGGTCGTCTATGTACTGGACCAGAACTGAATTCTTGGGCAGTACTAGACTTTCAAGATTTTTCTTCAATAGCTGGTTAAAAATCGATGGGCTTTCTGTATACCCCTGAGGGATACGACACCATGTTAAAACGCGATCTTCCAGCTTAAAAGTGAAAAGATACTGGCTCTCTTCATCTAAAGGAATCGAAAAGAAAGCCTGGCACAAATCTATCACGGTAAACCATTCAGCTTGGAACGGTATCTGAAATAATATCACTGATGGATTTGGTACCACTGGACAACATGAGACAACAATATTATTAATCTTTCGAAGATCCTGCACTATTCTGTATTTTCCGCTAGGCTTCTGCAAACCCATGATCGGGGAGTTACATGGACTACCCACGATCTCCTTCAGTATTCCCTGTTTAATCATGGATTCGATCACAGGCTTTATTCCTGCAATCGTCTCCGGTGTCAACTTATACTGTGGTGTTCTTGGATACTCAGCATGGGGTCTTACCAGGATCTTTACCGGTTCTACTCCCTTGATCAATCCTATTTCTTCTCCAGTAAAGTCCCATACCTCAGCTGAGACTTTCTCCCTCAAATCCTGTGGAAGCTCCTCCACTGTTAAGGTAGGATATAGTTCCACACATTCCTGCGAGTTCACAACTTTAAAATCAGCATCCTCATCATTGGTCTGCACTTCTACTCCTTCAGGTGTGCAATGTATTGTGCAATTCAGTTTACACAACAGATCTCTTCCTAGCAAACACACAGGACTAGAATCACAGATCACAAACTGATGTTCGTCGCTGTAATTCCCTATCTTTACTGACACTGGTTCGGTCAGAGGATTCGTCATCCTTTTGTTTGCGACTCCTACCACCTGAATCATTTCTCCCGATATTGGCAGACCTGGGACTACCGCTGATCTCAACGTGGATCGAGTGGCCCCTGTATCCACCAAAAAGGTTGTAGGACATCCAGCTACTTCAGCCTCTACGTATGGTCCTCTCTGATCTACTTCCAGGGCTGCTCCTAGAGTACAGTCTTCCTCCCTATTCACTCGTTGCCCTGTAAGAGGATCAACGTAGTAGCATTCTTCTCCCCCTACAAACAATGGCATTTGTCTATAGGTTTTTCCTCCATTTGTAATGCGAGGTGGTTGAGGAAACGGGGCTCGAGGAGTCTGAGTCCCCCCTTTGACAAACTTTCCCTTCGGGACTGTTGCTCCCTTAACCACGTTATTCTGCACCTCTTCCTCCTCCTGTTCTAATTCCCCTGTCTCAACATTGTAAGGACACTCGCGTCTCTAATGTCCCACCTCGTTACACTGATGGCATCTAGTTGTCTTTTTCAGTGTCGCGATATCCATTCTCGGTCTCGGTCTTTCTTCCTCTTCTCTGCTCTGATTATTCTGTTTCTTTGCTTGCGTTCCTGTTCCCTGTTGCCACTGTCCACCCTTTCCAGCTGCTTGCATTTGTACCAGCATTAACTTTTCCTTGAGCTTCTTTGCCTTCGAATCTATCTCATCGCTGCAGTACCTGGCATACCGTAGAATTTCATCTAAAGGTTTGTTCTGCCAACAGATCAAATGCTGTTGGATCATCAGGCTTATGTCTGGTCTCAATCCGAGAACAAACTTCGACACAAACTGTCCTATGTCCTTAGGATCCATTACATCTAACCCACTGTACTGCTTGAATGCTTTCAGCAATCGCTCATAAAACTCATGGACTGTCTCTTTCGGCTCCTGAGTTGTTCGATCTATCTTGACCCAGTCTATGTCTTGCACCGGCACTTTCTCTTTTAGCCATGTTATTACTCTCTCGTATTTTTCCATGACTCTAACTGATGGACCGTTTGTCCGGGTATCTCTCGGAGGCTCACAAGTGGCCATTCAACATTAAGCTTGCATGCCGTCCACAAATCCCCGGGTACTACGATATCGAACAATGTGTTCAAATCGATCCAAAGTACCTTAGAGATCTTCACGAACCTCTCTACCTGCTTGTACCACTCTACGGGATTTTCTCTAAGCTTTGGGAAGGAATTGGTGAATGCCGCCAAATCCCCCCTACTCCAGGGTACGTGAACGTAGTTTCCATTCGCGATTTCCATTCTGCACTGGCTCCCTGTGCGCCAAAGGGTGCAATTCAAAGCGATGTGTACGACACATAAGCTGATCAACGGATCTGGCCCGGCGATCCTCAGCAAAATGATCACCCCCTACACAGCAACCAGATCCCTACGATCCCAGAATGAGAACCTAGCTAGCATTCCTAGATTCGAAAGAACCCACACAGGAGGACGACAATTCTCCGTTCAAGCAGCTACGGGATGGAACGCTCTTCCCCGCTCCCTCAGACTTGAACCTAACTACCTAGCATTCCGCAAGAAACTAAAGACTCATCTGTTTCCTAAATGAAGTCCCCTTGACTGTCTCCCCTCCCTCTCCTCCCCCTCAACAGGATCACAAATCTTATAGCGCGGGGATGCCCTTGGGTCACCAGGCGCTTTAGAAATCGTTATTAAATTAAATTAAATTAATTTCTCGCAAAGGGAAAGCTTCCATTCGCATTAAGTCTGTATCCTGGGACTTCACTAGTGCACTCCGTCTGACAGATCCCCTCTTGGACCATCTTTCCTCCCATCTATCCAGATCTCTCCATACCCTAATACACATTACTAATTCCCTTATGTGTACTCTTAGTCCGATCGTTCTACGCTCATCTAGATCTCGGTCTGTGCAATTTAACCTATGGTTCGGCTGTAGAGTTTTGGTTCGTGATATATCTATCATATACCTTTCTGCCAATTCAGATAACTTCTCATGAGCTGCTCTCGCTTTCCGAGTAACATCTTTGGATAAAAACAGTATTTCATCTGGCGCGTACAGCTCTAGCCTCTCAATTGCCACTGTGCCGTCAATTATTTCATCTAAGTCTGACTTCAGACTCATTACATCAATCCGTCTTGCCTTTATTTCTGCTCTCAGTACGTCAGTCCTAGGTTGTTCTCTCATATCCCTCTCACCTCCACTATGCGCCCTACGCCTAAGCACAGGTGAGTTATGAGGAGTCTTCCTTCCATCTCTTTGTTCCCACCTCTCTAGATCCCAAGCCTTTCCATCTTCCCGTGGGGTATGGTGGAATAATGCTCCATCCCCCAACCCTACATTCCGTCTTTTTGGCTCGGTTTCTCTAGATACGAGATAGGATCCACTGTTCTGTTCTAGACCACTGCAACTTGCTTGCTGTCTGGTGTCGCTTAATAAAATGAAAGGCCCTCGCCGGTCTTCCATGTTCCCGTGATCTCGTTCCTGATCACTGGAAGTATGGCGAGACGTTACGCGACTCCCTAAATTCTCATGACTCCGTCCACTATCACCGGATGCATGTCGAGACGCTTCACGACTCTCCATGTTTCCGTGATTCCAGTGTCGCACATTCTCATCTGGGGCATGGTGTGTGCACCTAAAAGTATTCCGGTACTCCTGCGTCCTTCGTTCTCCTTCACTGAAGGTGACGCGAGGCACTTCGCCACACCCTGCACTCCTGTCGTCGCACATTTGCCTATTGCCGCTAATGGTAGGGCAAGTATCTCTTCTGCTTTCTTGACTCCCTCTCTCCCACTCGGGGCTGCTCTCGCCAGCTCCACAATGAGAGAGAATCCTGTTATCCTGGTCTCTCCACTCAGCTCCTGTTTCTAAACTTCTATTCCGAGCCTCTTCGGCAGTATCCCAATCTTTCAAGTATTCTCTTAATTCCTTAAAGGACTTCGGTTTAGGTCCCCTTAAATCCATTGGCCCTCTTTGACCTCCCTGTTCTATCCTGGGACCCGTTGCGGAATCTAATGGGGTACTCCGACTCATTGGTGCTAGTATCTGCCTTTGAGGATTCATTACGGCATTCCTATTCCCCACTTCTGCTCTTTCCCTGTCCCACCGTGCCTGTTCCTCCTGCTGGACCCCTTCTGGGTTGTAGATTGACACTATAGGGCCTATGGTAACAGGTACTTGTAAAGCGTCTGGCATTTGGTACGACCTTGCACATTGCGTCTCTGGCACCTTCTGGACCACGAATCTTCCCACTACTCTCTGTTCAGAACTAGTTTGGGGTATTTCCTCACTCTTGTTAGCGTCCCACTCCGTTACTGGGATCGATTTATATTCCCCCCACCTAGCTCCGTCCTCTTGCTGTAATATGGGACTTGCAGTTTCACCGCTGTATGGAGGTGGTCTATCTGTTAATAGCCTATCTATCAGATCCTCCTCCGTCTCGCTTTCCTCATCTTCCTCCTCTAAAGGTTTCTTTTCTCCCGTGGCCTCTATCATGGTGAACAGTTTGTCTGCTTCTATCTTTTGTACTCTCCACTTCTTAGCTTCCTCATCCCATTTGGCGTCCTGTACTGCCTTTACTGATCGTCTCACTCGTTCCTGGCGCCTCTTTACGCTCTTTTCGTGTGCTGTTCTAAACCATGCACCAAGGGCTTCGAATTGTGTTGGCCTCGGTAGAGGTCTCGTTGAAAGCATTACCGCTTTCAGTTGGTTCAACACGTCTAGTTTAAACGTTCCGAATCTCGGAAACGTCAGTTCCTTTTCCCCTTCAGTTAGCCTATTCCACTCGGAGATCCATAGTATCGAGTGTAAGCCTACATTTACTGCCATATGATAAGCTGGTGTGCCTTCTGGTGGAGCTTCTTCTCCGGCATATAAATGTCTTCTATTTCTCCTAAAGATTTTTCCTAAACCCTTAAAACACTTCATTTTCGATAATGTACGATATTCCTTATTAATTCTCTTTCTTATTTACGTCCTGATGACAACCACCAATCCCTGTGCGACTCTCGCTAATCAGCCTATCCCAGTGCGGCTCTACGTCAACCGACCAATCTCAGCGCGGCTCTATGCTGACGTCACTCGTCCCTTCTTCAGCAGTTTCCCTCCTTTCTCAACTCGTCTCGCGATCTTGCATGCGTTTCATTCATACACTGAAAAATGACTACTTCCGTCCAAGCGATCACTTTTCTCTGACTGTACGGCCACAGTCTAACTGTAATTGCTACCTCAACTGGCAAAGCGTCTTTCCTCTTACGGTCGGACACTTGCCTCAACTGATAGGTTACTTACACACAGTAAACGTACGACCAGCGTCCGTTACTCATACACTCACTCTTACGCTCCCCCTATCATCGGTCTGTCGGGCAATCAATGGTACCTCATGACTCCCTTTCAATGGTAGACAAATTACTCTGGGTGTTCGATACACCCGAACCACTTAAGTCCTTTCCTGGACCTTAAGATTTCATCCGGTTGCGCGCGCTCACAACCTTCCCTCAATCACACTACAGGCATTCAACTCCGCTTGACATTACAACACAGGAACCACATAAAACACCGCAATCTTACAACGCATGACCCTTATACTCACTCTCGACCGACTCTGCTGCTTTTCTCTCGACGCACCGTCAGCACCGTCTTCGGCTGGGATTCTTCTTCTGGTCGTCGATGACTAGGGACCTTGGGGTAAACTAAACCTGGCCTAGGTCGTCTTCCTCAAGAAGATAACCATCATTACTCTGCTACCAACTGCGGGGAATGAGATTTTAATCTCTTTTATGATTAATCTGATAACTTATCTCATTCGACAAATTTGGATCGTTGATATCTGTCATTGAGTAAAAGACAACCCTCATATAGGTAAAATAAACCCCATATACGGACACCACTCTAAATAATCACTTACAACTGTTAAAGTTTAAAAGGTTTAATATAGAATTAAGAAAAGTTGCAAATACAATCCTCTCAGGATCAAATTCATCAAATATATCGGAACCAAAAGGAACATGTATTCCCTAAAGAACCTCAGTCTACAAACGAATACAATTAAAGTCAATTCCAAAATCAGCAAATTAAAAAGAATCGATATGAAGTGGTTCTTCTGCGTCATCTGCAGTAAGAGAAAAAAATAATCAAGTTAAATCTGTCCCTACTCTATACTATGTGACATTCCTACTTCGCAAGTTCCTTCCCTAAAAAGGTGTCAGCAGTTTGACTTCCAAAGAAGTTCAAACTCTCTTAACCTCTATAGGAATCCTAAGTTTCAGAAGCAGTACCCTCTCTGCCTACCCATCCGCTCTCTAAGGGTCCTCGGCCTACTGCTCCCTTGCGCTCTGATCTCTCTCAGCGCATCTGCTCAAGTCATCTGCGCTCTTGCTTGCCCTGAGCTCTTTGCTGTTCTCGCTCTTCGCTATCTTCTCCCCGGGGTGCTGTCCCTAAAATACACAATCACAGTGTGGGTGAAACGCCCCTTGACGCCCACCACGGACTTTCCCCGATGATGTCAGTTTCTGGCTTCTTCCATTGCTTCATCGCTTTGCGTCGTCCGTTAGGTTGACCCTTCTCCTTAGATGTCATCTTCGTCTTCTTGTTGGCGACTTCAACTGACACTTTCAGATCAAAAGTCAAATGACCTTAAACAAGACTTTAACTTTACAACTGTGATTTTGACCCTTCTAGGTCCTGTGAATGGTCATTCCAAAACAAGACTCGAATTCCCAGCGTCTCTTCTCACGTTTAAGCAATAAGCCCCGTCCGGCATTGTCACCTTAAATCTAACAAGTGCTAGACTTCTTGGCTCTCACGTCCACATCAAGCTATTCACGACTCCTGTGAGTCCACTAAATTACATACATTGGACTACGCTCCTGCGAACTCTTGGTCAGTCAGGTTATAATCACAAATGACCTAAACTCTTCCAGCATTCCTGCAAACTTCTTCTACACAGTATAACCTTTACCACACATTTATATATAATCGCATTTAGTAAATCTTTTCTTCTAAATGAATACAATTTACATAGAATATATATATAATACATAGAGTACGAGGTTATATGCTTGTTCGTTACATCGTCATATGTTTTCTCTGTACATTTCTCCACGTTATATTTCTCCACGTTATATTCCTCCATGTTACTCCATTTAAAGTTACACACGTACATGAATTCTACTTTTACACGTTCTACATTTCGTGAGCATTTCTACACATTTCTACATTAACCCATTATGTATACGGGCCTTCTAAATCTAATGCATGTTTAACAGTAAATACATTTACATTTCCTATACCATGTTGTCACTTCTGTTGACCTTTATGCTATAGGCGTCAACTTCACGTTACGATATACATTTCATTCCTACGTTTATAATATATACGTCTAAATATGACTAGGATAT
The DNA here is from genome assembly GCF_964263255.1 of Lissotriton vulgaris. Lineage (NCBI taxonomy): Eukaryota > Metazoa > Chordata > Amphibia > Caudata > Salamandridae > Lissotriton > Lissotriton vulgaris. Next base: position 411,409,951 of record NC_141699.1, on the reverse strand, counting down.
ACGTTTTATTCAAATTGCGCTCTCTCAATACCTACAACAAGTCAGGACATATTGGCTTTGTCAATTGATGTTAGTTGCATAAGATAAATAAGCAGCAACTATGGCTTATTGTATATAATATTGAAAAGGCTTCCACTTAAATCCCTGGTGACACCATGACAATGTTGCTGCTCCCGAGTTTCACAAAGAGAAGGGAAATCCGGAGAGAAAATGATTCTCTTTAAATAATTTCCCTTCCCCTACAATGCTCTTTAAAGGATTTCCCTTCCCCTACAATGTTCACCTGCTATGACGTCATGCCGTAACTTCTCTGCTAGTGAGAAGTGAGCAGTGTAGCAGGGGCACCGGCACATCGATGAGCCTGCTGTCACTGCAGTCCAGAAAAAAACCGAGGCCTGTGCCAGGGCACAAAACAGACCCCGATAGTGACCCGTTTCGAGGCCCCCTTTAAAATACTGCCGGTACTCAGAAACAGTGAGACCCGGCCCACTTAAAGCCCTGACTACATGGTAGGGGTACCGCAGGGCAGTATTGCGGTCCTTTGGCAGAGCCGTGCGTGGGCTCCGCGTACAGGAGAGGGGAGGACGTAGCGCCTTGACACGTTGTGCCCAAGTGCCATCCCTCGCTCGCGCACATAAACAAACATGCTGTCGGTGAGGCGAGCTACTTTTTTCCGGTCCGAGCCGCAATGGCCACTCCCCACTCTGCAGCATAAAAGAGTGATTGACTCATGCATAAAACCCCGCGTGTGTGAGCAGCCGGCCCACTGGAGAGTCATTGTTTGCTCTGAAGTTCCCGAGGCTGAGTAAGAAAGGTGAATGTGAACCCTGTGCCTGGTAGGAAAACACAGAGAGCTTCCATGACAGCCGCGTGGGTGCCAGGGAGGGGTTATTCATGGCCCACAGGCCCTGACTGCTGCCTGAGTGGGCATCCTGTGCGCACGGCTCCGCCCAAGAGAATCCAAAGGTTGTGCTGACTGGAGACAGAAAGAATTTCAAAGATGTGACTGAGTGCCGACTCGAGGCAAGACCTCGGACCGACAGGCTATCCAAGCAGGCAAAGTTCTCACCGGTGCAAACTACGGAGCGCATTTGTTTGCATCATTGTCAGTTTCCAACTCCAGAGGGAACCAGCGGCACAGGACGGCACAAGCTATAATGATAAAGTAGTCCTTAATACAGTTTAATGGAAGCAGAGCACTGGTGTAGAGGCGGTAGGATAAACCCAAACTGCCAATAGAATTAGGTGGAAGATGTACACTCCACTAGGCTGAGATAAAGCAAGGTTGAGATAGTCTCGAGCCAATGGCTGGAAAAGGCCGGTCAAAGAAAGTCAGCGATTGAACTGGACGGACCCAAAACCCATTCTGTGTAAATTTCTAGCAATAGGTCTGTTTAAAAGCTGTTCTGTTAAAACCCACACCTAAAAATGAAGTCAACAGAATTGGTGTTTTGTTTGCTGCTTATGGAGTATAAAGTTGTGCAAACTGGCTTACATTTTTCCCTAGTTCGTGTAAAGCCTTTTTTCCTGGCTCTTTTTATCCAAATTTCTGGGCAGAAAACAGGTAGTGGTGAATATCTGTGGTGGTTGCTGTTGTTACCACCAGTACTCCAGGGTATTTGATGCTAAGCCACTCCAGCTATTGTGTACACTTTGCCCTTGAAAGGAAGGAAAGGTGAGCAGTCAGAGAAGGCTTTCTCCAGGAAGTGGTACTTGGTTTGGAACTCACATGCAGCATGACACAAGTGAATAGGCCTCTTATTTACATAATGCTAAGCAAGGCAGAACTATTTGCCACTTCTGGGACAGAAATCTGGAACCAAACGCAGTTAAAGCGCTGACACCATAAGGTACTATAATGCAAATGATACACAATACTATATAGTTGAGGTTATTATGTGCGGTAAGAATTGGGCATCCTCAGCTAACGTCCAGACTACTTGAGTTTCACGTCTTTTACTATGGAGGGTTCTTCATATCTTAGCTAATCAGGAAAAGGCACCAGACAGAAAGTTACAATATTGCAAGCATGCTTTTATACATCTGCACTTTGCCCCACATTTTTGAAGCTCAGGGTGCAAGAAGAGACAACAAAGTGGTAGGTTTGAGCCAGGTAGTTGAAAATCAGAAAAATAACTCCCAAGAATCAGGTTATCCAAAACCCCATAAACAATATGAAAAGGAGGTCCACCCAAAAATGAATTCTGGGAAGTTGCCAATAAGCTAGGTTCAAAGTCAAAAGAGTATTAGGACTTCATTTAGAGTATGATGGGCAGCATGCCAACCAGCATGGTAGTCGAGGTAATTACTTCCACTATTCTGGCCAGACTACTGTCCACCATATTTTCAAACCTATGCTGGCCCTGCACACATCTCTGTGCCTTCAGATGTTTTTCCATCCTGTGATACAGGAAGTCAGTGAATGTCTGCTGAGCTGCTATCATCATGTTTCAGAAGGCCACTGAGCAAGTTTTTTTAGTGATAAAAAAGAAACTTCCAAAGTTAGAGTTTGTTTTTAAAAAACAAAAGAACTAATGATCACGACAACCTAGGAGTTTCCTCACTGGGTGTGTGGGTCATTTACATTTTTGTGTGTAGGTCTGGACCGCCAGGGTTTCGTTGTCACCTGAAACCATAGTGTGTCCTGGTGTTGGTGGTAGGACAGGTAAGGTACTGCCATTACACGAGTGAGCATACTATGATCACTCAAACCAAATTCAAGAGGAAGAAACATGGAAGCATTAGTATGCAGAATCCACAACTCTAGAATGACCCAAACCCTAAACTAACGACTCTCTTTCCACCTTGAGGATGTTCCAGAAATCATTATAATATACTTGCAAACACCAATACGACTTCTCTGTGTAGAGTATGTAGGCTTGATATCCTAAGCCTGGACTGGGCATGACCCACATGGCCTATAACAAGAAATCCAGTGTAACACCTGGGCGCATGCCTTAGACAGGATCATCAAAAGGCCATTACTTGTGTCAGTAAGTGGCCACATTGATCCAAGGCTAATAAAAGTAAATACTTTATGCAGTAGAGTGAAACAAAAGTGTCACGCTCCCTGTTTGCTCTATTCCCCGTAATACATGCAGCAATAATAGTGCAAGAGATACTTGCCTCTTTTTTTTTGCACCAGTGCAATCTTCACTGAATTTGCCCCCCATGTCAATGGAGCCCTGACCAGTTGAACACGTGTTCAACAATCGAATTAGATGAAATAATGCTTTGATGGCACGATATGGCAAAAGTGGGTAAATCGGTAACAATCTAGCATGCAAGACAATTACAGTAATACATTAAAATGCATCTTACCTAAGATAGCAGCTGCTTTCTGCACTCTCATGGGTCAAAGGGCTGGCTGGGCAGAGCGCCATGTGATTAAAATTCCGTGAAGGCAGCTGCATTCCAGCAACAGAAGGCGGTGGAATGGCCACAGTAGGCAGAAGGAAAAGTCATTCTTTCTTAAAAAAGCCTCAACCGTTCTTATTTTATTTCCATGTGAAGTTCACATCTTTCGTCTCATTGGTTGTTTCTTTACCCTACAGGTGACCCATCAGGGATGGAAATTATCAAAGAACCAAAGACGGTTTTCAGCCTCTTATTAAAAAAAAAACAAGCATTGGCAGAGCCAATAGGTCTCGCCTTTGGGACCTTATACGTTTTTAGCCATGCAACAGTTGTTATTGCACCAATTATCTTGTGCTGCATAACTAAATACTTATAAGGTCCCAAAAGCAAGACCTATTGGCTATGCCAATGCTTGTTTGTCTGGTTCACCTGCCATGTCTACTTTGAAACTAGTTTTCAAGAACGCAGACTAATGCATGTGGTGGGTCATCTTGGGAATACAGCAGTAAACGCCAACATCAAGCACATGCAAGGAAGCGCTTTAAAAATAAATAGACTCAATACTAACGCTGGGGTTCCTCGAAGTAAGCGCCACTTGCCAGAAAAACTGCGTCAGCACCTCGTCAGTCAGGGACTCCCACTAGCTTTAAGCCCTCCTTAAAAGCAGCCACTCTGTTTTCCAACATGGCCAAACATATTGGCAAAGCCAATAGCTCTAGCATAGGTTAGACATACTGGCTTTGCCAAAGCTGGTTTTGCTACTGGAGATCTCAAAGCGCCTCTCTATCCTGTCATACACTACTATCCAAGTAGTTAGACAAGAGCTTGGTCAGTGCAATTCTATCCAGCCATGCACAACTTTGTCAGAAATGAGACCGCCAAAGATGCTTCGGCAAGCACATCATGCATGGCCTTGGTCACTAACTGGTCACCAACTACCAATAAACATCGGCCAATCACCCACAGTGCATATCTGCACTGGCCATCTGTATGGTCTACTCCCTGGACAGCCATAGCACTCTCAGTAGGCACCTCTAACACGACCTTTATAAAAGTGCAGAATAATCTACTACCGTCCTCACAGCGCCTCCGTTTTTATTTTCATCATTTACTGTTACCCCAGTGTCGAAATATCTGTACAAAATGCTTCAAAGAAGCTCTCGCTGAACCTGCAGCATTCGCATTTCCCATATCGGAGAAATCTGCAAGACTCCTACTCTGTGCCTAATTTGTAAAATAATAAGTTCCAGGGTCCTGACCAGGCGGTCACTGCAGCTTGCACCACCCATTGCACCGTCATTGGTGCCAGATAGTGCCAAAACAACTACTAACCAGACCTATCACCTACAAGTGAGACAGTTCAGATTATTCCAGGTCCCCAAAGCTAAAAGAATGGCTGTGAAGGCAGGTATTGGTAATTTTTAATGTATATTGTATTCATAAATAAACGTCATTCTGCTCATCTCTAAATTAGAAGAGCACCGCCACCATGTGGCAGACTGTCATAAGTGCAGTGTTGACAATTAGGTGCAGAGCACCGGAAACCACCGGCTCAAATTAAGCACTGCAACTCTGCCATAGCAAATCAGCAGCGAGTAGTCCACAAGGCTCTCCAAATAGACCTCTATCCGAGCTTGTCCCGTGCACTGCTCCACTGCTACCGAGATACCCAGAGAGCTCTGAGAATGTGCCTCCAATCTGATCCGCGCCACCATCCCTGCACTGAGACAAGCACGAAGCCCTCAATTCTTTTCCGTCACGATATGCAGCATGCAGAGACATGCAGTGCTGCGTGTCCTCTGAGCTCTCACAACGCACCTCTGTCCTGGCTCGCCGTGCCCACCTGTATCTCCAAAAGCGGGTTCTTGTAGGACTAGTAGCACATCTATTTGGTTCACCGTGTTTCAGTGTACATCTTTCTGGTAAGACATCTGTATAACAAGCAGACTCCCGAGTTAATTCTCAGGGTACAGCGCAACATACAATACTCATATTCCCTTATGCTCTGCCCTCCATATCATAGCAAAGCAGTACAGCTGTATAGAATAGGCGTTTAATGCCTCATCTAGAACAGTGGTTCTTAACATATTGGTCCGGGAAGCCTACTAAGGTTACACAATAAAAAATGAAAACAATAAAGTATAAAAGTAAAGAAGCAAACTAAAAAATTTGAAAACTTCTATATTTTAGTGTGCATTAAACAAAATATTTAAATATTTTAGCATTTGGTGTAAAATTGTTTTTATATTTTTGTATATTGTATGGGGGGGCAAATCATAGAAATTGCTTAGGTTGTGGGTCCTAAGCTTCCAATAATGACTCAGTGGGGATGATGGATTCCACTAATGATTCAGTGGAGGTCCAGGTAGGTCAAAAGGTTAAAAAACGCTGATCTAGAAAAGAAACTGCACAGGCTAGGCCAGCTATTGACATCCGACCAAACAGCTCAAGTAATGAAAAACCGCAAAGTTCTTCAACGCACGCATAGGTACAGACAGGGCTTTAAGTGGACCGGGTCTCACCGGTGCTGAGCACTGGCAGTTTTTAAAAGGGGGCCTCAAAACGGGTCTCTATCTGGCTCTGTTTTGTGTCCTGGCCTAGGTGGTCCATTTTTTTCCGGACATCAGGCACATCCATGTGTGCGTGCTCACACTGCTCACTTCTCACTAGAGGAGAAGTTATGGCATGAGGTCAGGCCAGGTGAGCCTTGTAGGGATGTATGACGTTACAACGCATACTTTTACCACGCATGCCTTTACAACGCGGTTTTTACATCGCAAACCTTTACAACGCATAGCGCTTTGGGGTGCTGGATAGTGAAAAGTTTAATTTTCTATTTCAACTCCAGTCCCCGTGGACACTAGGGAAGGTGTTGGATAGAAAATTAAACTTATTCCATATCCTAGAGCGCCCCCCAGCGCAATGCGTTGTAATGGTTTGCGTTGTAATGCCTGCGTTGTAATGGTAGTGTGTTGTAAAAGTTTCGTTGTAAAGGTTGTTCACCCCTTGTAGGGGCAGGGAAATTTTTTAAAGAGAGTCATCTTATATCTCTGGATTTCCCTTCTCTTTTTGAAACTCAGAAGCAGCAACATTGTCGTGGTGTCACCATGGCTATAGTATCTGCTCATTTATCTCACGTAATTAACAACCATTGACAAAGCCAATAGTCCTGACTTTTTGTAGGTATAATGTGACATGTTGAATAATATATCTGGATGCAATGACAGAAACAGCAAAATACAAGTCGGCGCACTATGCTAAGCAAAGATTTTTAGCTTACAGGTTTTTAAGCTACGCCCTTAATTACTTTGGCCACGCCCCTTTGAGAGACACACCCCCCCTTCGGTTTTTTCACCCCACTTAAAGCCCTGGGTACAGAACACATTACTGGAGCCTTGATACAACTCACGCAGCTCTCAATTTACCAAACAGGAACTATGGATAAACAAAATTAAACAAATAACTCTTTACTGATCATACGCAATTAAACCTCACTATACGACTGACTGATGAAAACACAAGAGCCATACAGCAAGGGCAACCAGATCAAGAAAGACTGGGCGCACGATTTAATGATGCCAAGATGAGGACACACTAACATTGTACCTGTATAGTTCAGTCTGTTAGCAAAATGAATACACGAAAACAGTCTGACACAACGGGAGAGATAAGAGCTTCACCAACAAGCACTGACAAAGCCAACAGGTCTGGCATTAATGAGCCAATGCATGTTAACAGCAGCATTCACGAATGCTCATTATGCGTGCTGAATGGACAAATACATATAATATACTGAAATGAAATGTGTCCTATTAATGCTTTGCCAACCATGGGGAAAAGTAGCAAGTGGTGACTGCTATCTGCATATGCACGTCTGAGGAACAGTGAATCTGGCAAACAGTGCGATGATTGAGTGGACTTATCCTGATGAAAAACAGTCCCTCATGCATCCAAAGTAAGCGCTTCATGGAAGGTGGAAGGATACACCAATTAGCCACGAACATGAACAGAGTCGTGCTCCTGCGGGAGTCCAAAGCCCATTCCATGTAGATTTTAAAGAATTGGTAGCGTCTGCAGACAGCTAAGCTTAAAGAGGGGTTTCTGTGCAGCAGCGCATACTACTCAGCCCTGACGGCTCAGCAAGGTAATGTAACCGGCTGCGGGGATCTGGGAGACCCACTCCGCCTTTCATATTCAGTCGATGCAAAGAGTGCCTAGGAGTTGCCTAACAGCACAGATCAGGTTTCTGCCGAAAGCGCCAAGATAACCTAGGGGTGATGCGGGCGCTATAGCCCGTCATGCTACACAACGAAACATCCAATAGAGCGAAAACGGGTGCAAAACCCCCCTCCCCAACCAATCTGCTACCCTGGAAATAGATGGCAAAAGTTGGGGTTCGGGGAGCGAAAACTTCAACTTTCCAGTCAGGAGCCCTTCAATCCCCAGGTGAGGGAGCATTGGGGCAAGCTGCAGCGACAACCGAAGGAGGCGTTGAAAGTCCGTAGAGTAACCGCCTCAGGAACCTCACAGTACCACTCCCGGAGACAGTGTGCCACTGCCTTCTCCCCGGTGACTGCTGAGAGGGGAGAAATTGGCTGTGATGTAATTATAGCCCCGGCAACATTTCCGGTGAGGATCCGATCAGGCAGCTGAAGTTTTCTGCGCCATTTTAAATCAGCAAGCGATGCGCAACCGAAGAATCAACACTTTCTGGGCCACATGCAAATCTCGGAAGAGAACAGCACAAAGCCACTTAAAACAAGCCTTGGCCACAATAAGTGGTGGGGGAGAGTGAGAAGCGGGAGTTGTGTGCTCGTGCGACTAATGCTTGTAAAAACAAGCACGCGCCTCGCGCTACAAGTGGGAGGGGTGGGGGGAGTGCTAAAGCACACACAGCGTTTCCCTTGCGTGAACGAGCCAGGGGCACTATGTGTTTGTAAGCTAATTACAAACATATGCTGTCAAGGTCGCTCCAGCAAGGGAATAGCCAGACGTGCACTCGTTGCCATTGAAGGCAATGAAACGCGTGCATGTTTTTAGGGCAAAAGCTGCATCAATGGCTAAAGGTCTTTTTCCAAGCAGCGCATGCGCCCTGCTAGGCAAGACCTAAAAAAAACTGCATAAAAGAGGTATTTATGAGCACAATATACCTATTACATGTATACGTATTTCTGTGTCTTGTGTTCAACACACAAAACGGTAAAATATTGTCCAATTATCAATAGAAAGGGACTTAAGAGCTGCAAGGTTCAAAATAAGCAAACACCTTTAAATAATATTTCTAATAAAAGAACATAATCAAAGCAGTTAGTTGTGTAAAAGGCAGAACTTGTGAGCTGTAATGCTTTAACAACACCATAACCAGTTCTGCAATATTGCAGACTTTGGATTTAATTGACAAATATGTCTGACAGAGAGGGCAGAGCTTGACCGGCAACCAAGATGGATGAGCAGTCTGGTAGCTCCTCAAGCTGAGGGACCACCAGTGCTGCTGAACAATGGCTGGAGCAGCACAAAGGAGACCACTATATTAGTGAGACATCCGGACCTCGGCAGCGCATCCCAAGTCCCTTTACACCTTTGCAAATGCCCAGCCTGACAAGGTTTGCACTGGGTGCAGCTAGTATCAAAATGGCAGCCCCCAGGCGCCGCATACTAAAGTGAGGATCAGAGTGGTTTAGGGCGGCAGTGCACCCAAATGAAAGGGTGAGCAGGAAGGTCAAGATATTGGGAGCTTGAAGGTCATGGCCGACTCCTCCATTGGAGCATAGGAGCGTTGCTCCACTTAAGTGCCCCCCAAAGCAGCAGAGATGAAACATTATATGTTAATTCATTAGCATTTTATTTTTGACAGCAGGGAGGAGTGGTGGGCAGAGAGCTGCCCTTGCATGGTTTAAAGTGTGAATGTCTCTTTGGCCATCCGTCTTGTGACGGCCAGCCAGACATGCGCACTTTGAATGCTCTCAACCCAGCTGTCTTAAGACAGCTAGGTTGAGAGTAAGTGCAGGCCTCCAGTCTGCTAGGGAGCACCGAGAGAGTTCTCTCTCACCCATCAGGGCATTGCTCACAAGCTGGAGTATCAGCAGGAGAGGTCGGAGTGAGGAGGACATCCTCCGTCACGATCCAGTAAGTGTTTTTCTTTTTTTAAAAATTTTGTTAGCCCATGCGCACAACCACTCACTTGCTCGCCCCCCCCTGCCCCATCAGCAGATGCCAGCCACCACTGCTGGCAGTCCGTTCAATTTTATGAGTACCCCAAGACCCTGGGGACTTTAGTAAGTGGGCAACATTGTAAGGTTTGCAGTGGGCGCCGCTGCTCCTAAAATGGCATCCACTGGGAGACGTATACTATATAGAAGAGCAGATCAGTTGCAGACGGCGGTGCACATGAGTGAAAAGGTGGGCAAAGACTGAGGATTTCAGAAGCCTGGCAGTCCATCCTATTGTATGAGTGAGTTTGCAGTGAGCAACTGGCAAGTGTGGTAAAGCAACCACACTGCAGCTGCGGAGTATAGGCCCTCTAAACTGGATGGACGTACTAGCCAAAATTGGGCCTTATGATATCGGGGGCTCATCTTGAGGCCCGCAGATAACACAAAGCTCTCTATTGTTTCTGAATTGAGTCACTCCTGAAAGGCAATTGATGTTGATCCTAAAGGAAATATAGGTACGTGAGGCATATTGGGAAATGACACTGAGCCTGCTGTTTGACAGTGCAGGGGTCCTGCAGGTCGAAGTAGACTCACTCGGGACAGTGCAGGAGGATTAGACTCCAATCTCTGCTGTACGGCTAATACACATACAAGTAGTGTCAGATTTCTATTCGTGATCACAGTTCAATCCACTGATATACTAAGGGGAATGTACACCAGCGTGAGAGCTACCCAGATCTGAAGGAAAAATGGGACCTTGGCCTAGCACAGTTTTCTGAGGGGGCATGCAACGGGTAATCTAATGCAAAAAGATAGTAGCCTCTACATGACAATAAAAGTGAAACATACCCATTTCTATTGCTCTAACTGACAGTTCTATATGATTTCACTGTGCCCAGCAGGTTTGCTCATGCCCTCTACTAGGGTGTGGCAGGTCTTACTTTAATTGCAATAGAAAACACGGAACCTGTCTGGCAGGGCCCTCGGGGAACGCAGTCCGTTGAATTCGGGATCAGCGGAGTGAAGGATTGGGAAAGAGGGGCATTTTATCCCTGACAAAGATAATCCTAACGTAAGTGAATGCACCAGAACAAAATGGGGAGGTCCACGGACTCCAAGCAGGCCAAACTGCCATTGTAAATTGCCGAACAGAAAAACACTCTGATGCAGAATGCGCCCTCAGCACTACGAGACAGGGTAAGGCAACTGATGCTGATGATGACTAAACATTACTCAAAACTGTGCAGTCCAGTCTCACATCTATAAATGGGGAAAACAATGCACTATTATTTTCTCATTGATAGGATGGCCACAATGATTGACAAGCATGAAGGACATCTCGGTGAAGTTGAGAACAGAGTATTCACCATGGAAGACAAACACAACAGTGCCAGCGTGAAGCTACTGAAGATGGATAAAGTCCTTGAAGTTATTAAAGCTAAAATTGATGGCTTGGAAGCAAGATTGAGGTGAAACAATGTGCACATACTAGGGATACCAGAATCAACAGACACTGGTACAATGGAGATATTAATTGAGGAAATGTTGCTCTCCCTGTTTGGGGCAGACAAATTCTCAAAACTGTTTGTGGTAGAGTATGCACCCATCGTTGGTGGTTTGCCCTCATCAATGGCCACCAGCCAGGAGGCTTATTATTGTCATTCTCCTTTACATTCAACATAGAGACTTAATGCTATGACATGCAAGAGAAAGCACAGATATTCGGTACAAGGGAAGCAGAATCTCATTCTATCTAGATTTCATAATGGCCATGCAGGAGACATGTAATGCATTTGCGAACATGAAATAAAAAAACTACAGAAACTGCAAATTCCAGATGCAATACTCTACCCAACTCTACTGCATGGCACACACAGGGAAACTGAATATTTTCATGGATCCAGAACAGGTCGTGGCTTTTCTCAAGAGTCACCCCGAGGTGTTCGGCATACTAGCAACCAACTCATGCTTCAGTCCCTAGATGAAGAACCAACCTGAAAAGGACCAAATTTACTGCATTTCATTGTGTGATTGTCAGGACCTATAACATGCAGCTATGACCTACTAGGGTTATAATCACTGCTGGAATTAGCAAAATTGACATTGTGATGAGCACCAGCAGCATCAGTCTCATGTCAAGTTACTGTTCCTGAGGTAGCATTAGCTCCCTCAGCTATCAGGGGGTAATATCTGCTTTTAAAGTTTGACGACCATCCTCCCCCGTGCGGTAAAATTGAAGGAATGTTGTTTTCAAGTCTTTATTATTGTGTTGATAACTTTGTAAAAGAAGCTCAGGTTAATTGTGGTTGGGATTATGGGGAGGGTATGAACATTCACCGGTTTAGTTAGGGGACTGGTGTGGGAGGGGATGGATCTTGTTAGTTGCTGACTATAACCAGATTAGTCGAGACAACAACTGCTCAAACCTATCATTGCTATGGCCCCTTTGGGGACCCAAGGGAAATTCAGCCTCAAATATAAAACCTGTCAGTCAAATAAAGTCAGATTGTGGGGGTAATCATGGAGGGAAATCTAAAAAATATAATATTGTAACCTAGAATGTTCGAGGATTAAATAATCCAAGAAAAATAAGACAGGCGCTCTCCTTCCTGTAATGCCATCAAATAGATATAGCAATCCTGCAAAAAACACAGGAGGCTCCCTCAAAAGACAGCAATTATTCAAAAAATTGACAACCCTCGGCGTGACCTCCTCATATTCGTCTCATGCTAGAGGTGGGGCCATTATTATTCAGTGCTTAATTTGTAAAAAAAAAAATAGTAAGTGCCCGGGCCCTTCTCAGGAAGCCACTGCAACTTGCACCACCAAGTACCCTGCCAGTGCTGCCAAAGACAGTATATTTTAGTTACAAAGAAATAACAAGGGAAACCTACTCACAAAGAACCAGGGTAAGTACTGTATGTCAAGAAACAATGGCTCGTGTGGCAAAAATAATGTATAATAATGATAATTACACTGAGCAATGGCATAAATAATGAAGCATAGGAATGTCAGGCTAAGGGGAGGCCGAATACAATGTGATTGAATATTTACAATTTATATCAATTATTCAGACAGTTTTCACATAAATGCAACAGATAGTGCTTACTGTCCCCAGTGTGCATTGGAACCAAAAACAAAGGGCGGACTTGTGACATCAGTGATATTTACAACTTGGTTTCCTTTATACGAGAAGCGACCATTTATAAATAATAACAATTTATCCAGACACTGTATGCAGTAGACAGTGTTGATGTAGTGATTCGTTTCTCTTTTATGTTGACGGCGTTTAGACCCCTCTGCGGGTGCAGGGTCTCTTCAGGACCTAATACTATAGGGACATCTGAAAGTTTAAAGGGAGAGTGGCATCAGCTAACAATCACGGGGAGCGTGTGTAATCTATATATCGAGAATGGTGGGCCAATAAATACCTGAAAGAGTATGGATTAATATGCGCAGCCACGTGCAAGTAGTGAAGAACACCGGTTAAGTGAGAACAATTAGAATGCTCACACCGGCTGGGTGCTACATGAGTGAGGGAAAGGAAAGAAGCAGTTAGAGAAGTAGTTGTGGTAATTAAGGCACTGGTCATGGGGGGATGCGTCACGTTATGCTTACCTCAGTGTGAGGGAGGGGGGAAAGGAGGGGCTGGCAATATGTGGTGAGGCAAGGTGGATGCCAATGCCTGGGCGAAAGAGCTTCTCCGGGAATGCTATTCGAGCTGTACTCCTAATGGGTCAGGGGTGGGAACAAACATGTCTCCCTTTATTGCAAGTCTGTAAAAAGGTAAACAGGTGGCTTTACACAAGCAGTATCGGGCGGGAGAGCACATAGTGAATACGCTAGTGGAACAGTGCCCCTATTTATAAATAATTAATATATAATATCTTTGTTCTTAATTCCTCGTGGTACTATGTAATAACAACAGCCATGTGTGGATCACAACTCCTTGGGCAATATTATTATGTGATCCAAATGTAGTCAGAAATATCTATTATTTAAAAACACAGGGAGGATTGCTCAATAATCATTAGATCGGCGGGAATAAAACTGCCATGAAAGGTTGCTGATATGCGTGAATAATTGGCAAAGACAGTACCAGCACAACAAATGACCATCACACTCCTACAAGTGTGACAATTCAGGTTACTCCAGGCCACCCAAAGCTATGAGAAAGGCCCGGATGGCAAGAAATATTCATTTTAAATATATATTCAATTATTAAACACTGTTGTTTTGCGGTCATCTTAAAATTAGAGAGACAAAGCCACCATTTGGTGGACTGTCATAAGTGCCGTGAAGCACAGTCTCAAATTAAGCACCGATATTATTAGAAAAATATTTCGATTAAAGGTGTTGCGCTCTGAATTTTATGATGGCGAGTAATTCGCAATTCTACAAGGCATTCACCAAGGGAAACATGTCACAATTATTAATATGTACGGTCCAATTGCAGATAAACCACAGTTCTATGACTCATTACTTGTTTAATCTTTTCATGGAACCTCTCACCGAAATTCTACAAGCATCTAACGGGCAATACCACATGTACGCTGACGACACACAACTATACCTTAAGATCCACGCCTTAGAAGACATCAAACTGCTTAGCACAACGCATAGGAATATCCAGATTTGGCTGGCAGAAAACCATCTCAAATTGAATGCCCTAAAAACCGAATTCCTGCTAATAGCTCCACCCACCCAAGTCCCCATAATCCAAGACTGGATAAAACACCTACGGCACTCAACATTCAACCAATCATCGTCGACTCAGCGAAATCACTGGGAATAACTCTTGACAGTAACCTCAATATGCAAAAACACATTAGCAACGCTACTAAGGGAGCTAATTTCCAGATAAACACACTGAGGAAGCTGAAACCCTTCCTGCCAATCAATGACTTCAAGCAGGCAGTACAAGCGCTAGTTATCCCCAGAGTGGAGTACGGCAGTGTCTCTCTTTGCGGCCTACCCAAAGCTACAACTGCACCGCAAAGAGCTTCAATCAATGCTGCAGCGAGACTCAGCACTGGTTTTAAAAGAAATTCCCACATCTCCCCGGACCTAAAATCCTTGAATTGGCTACCTCTGGAATCCAGCATTCATTTGAAAATAGCGTGTATGACGCATAAAGCCATGCATCACAAAGCACCCAGCTATCTAGCACAGAAACGGACGATCTCTGGTGGGATCAGATCTTCAAGAAGTGCGGAAAACCTATTACTGAAACCACAAAGATTCAACAAGAAGAAAACATATAACCGAACCTTCTCAGGGATGGGGCCCAGAATTTGGAATACTTTATTCCCAGAAACAAGACTTAACCCCTCCACTGCTTCCTTCAAAAAGGAAGTAAAATAGATTTTCATGGCCAAATTCACCTTAGTAAGGTCCAAAGATATTTCGAGACCTAATGTACTCTCACTATTAGCCTTACTATGACAAGGGACCATCTAGGCAATTTAGATATTCTATCTTCCTTTCACCTGACGCAAGGGGATAGCTTCTTGTTGTATCTTACCACTTTGCCTTTACAAAATGTTTTGTATACGTGCCTCAACTCGCCTTTTATTGATGTATAAATAACTTTATTTATTGTAAAGCGCTCTGATATTCTCAAGGGTCTTGTTCGCGCTCTATAAAACTTTCAAAATAAATTAATAAACATTATGGAAGCAGATCCAGGGGTTAGAACCCAAAACATTACTTTGTGGCGGAGACTTCAATACACTGGAACCGACAAAAGATAGTTCATCTCCTACCCGCAGGGCTGCAACTGAGGCATTGAGAGGGATTATTGCAGTGGTGGATGTATTGAGGAACATTGGGAACCTATTACTCAGCCGCTCATAACATGTGGTCCAGACTAACCCAGGGACTGTTGACCTGAGATCCATGCTTTTGGACGACAAAAGTGAAACATTATGCCTATATATTATCACCCACCCGCCAGTGGCTTACACCTATCAATTTCTACAACATACAGACAGGATAGAAAAGGGCGAATGTCCCTATAGACACTTTTGGATAAACTAATTAGAAATGAAATAGGGGAAGAGATCAACCACTACTTTGAACTAAACAAGGGCGCTGTAGCTGAGTTAGCTACTGTTTGGGGCACTTTTAATTCAGTTCTCAGAGGGCACTGCATTGCTAAACAACATGGAGTACTTAAATCTCTGAGGTGAAATATGGAGACACTTGAAACCAACATTGAAGAATAAGAGACACACCTGACAGTCCAGGTCAATGGGGCACTCAGGGAGAACATTACATTAAAAATGTAAAATATGCTGAAACAGACGACCGCAAGGCTAGCTACTCAGGGAAATATGTTAGAGCTGGGGGCAAGGGGGGGGGGGAGGGGGGGGGGGTCGGGTCAAGAGAGGCATGGAAAAGCACGAACTAATGAAGTAAAAAAATGATGGAAGCCATCACTGCTACTTCCGTAGCAGACTTTAAAGGACACTTACAGCATGAGAGGACTGACATTGAACAGGCTCTTATACAATTTTACACTCAGTTGTATTCCTCACACACCACCACTGATCCTCCACATATACATCAATATCTGGAAGACACATCAGTGTCAATGCGCCGTAAGACTTTTTGGGGCGCCCCATTATGCTAGAGGAAGTTAAGGCATCCATACAAGAATTAGCAAACGGCAATGCCCCAGGCTTGGGCGGCTTGCCCTTAGAACTGTTCAAGACCTATGATGATAACCTAGCACCAAGACTGTTAGAAGTCTTTAGCGTAGCAATGGAAAAAAGGGATTTTCCCCCCATCTTTAAGTGGAAATACTGCTGTAACCTACTAAATGTGCAGAAGTTTTGATGTCTTTATGCCACTATTGCTAATAAATTGTGATGCCAGAATACTTGCTAGACTGATTGCTAATAGAATATTGTAGTTACTGCTCAAAATGATTCTACCTAGCCGGGAGTGGTTACAGCGGCGGCAAGCATGGCTCGGGGGTGAGGAAGTGGGCGCAGGTGTCCTGAAGGTGGATGCAGGGGGATGTCGCGGGGGGGTCGCGCAGGAGAGGTCACGCGGGAGAGGTTTCGTGGGGGGATAAAAAACATAAGCTTACCTTTAGGCCGGGTCCTGCGACTCTGCTACTGCTCTCTTGTCTCCGAAGCCAGGAACAGGAAGCAGGAAGCCAGCCTACTTCCCCTAAGCCAATCACAACGCTGCAATGCAGCGTGTTGATTGGTCTGAGCGCAGTGACACAGTGCTTAGCCAGGGGCTGGAGGGGTGGGCATGTTCTCCATGCAGCCTGTAATGCAGCCTGCATGGAGAAGGGGGAAAGTGTGCATGACTGGTATGAGCGGCCCGAGAGGACCTACCAAACTGTCATTGCGCACTTAGGAGTGGGAAAACCACTCCTCCCCTCCCCTGCTCCGAGAGCAGAGCAGAGCAGCCCACCCGCAAAGCAATGGGACACGAAGCATAAAATGATAATAACTTAAAGGTATTATCATTTTATGTTCCATCTTCACACTTCTTAACGGCAGTGAGGGGATGCTACTACGCCATAGCGGAGGAGCCGCCTCTGAGTGGTTCGTCCCTGGTAGATAGACAATGCACAACTTGGGCACTCTATTCGCAGTGTTCCTGAATGGCGCAAAGGCAAGTGATTCATTAGCATGGCCTTATTTTGAGGCTATGCTGAGATGTATGGGGATGGCCAAGGCATTTTAGAGACTGATTGGCTGATTGGCTTGCTGCATAATGTCCATGCAGCTAAACTCTGTTTGAATGGTTGCATATCTCCCTGAACACTGTTAAATGGAGAATTCATCAGGGATGCCTTCTGCCCCCCATTTTATTTGCGCTAATGCTAAAGTCCCTGGTGGCAAAACTTCGGCAGAAGCATACACAACATGCCCTTCGATTCCTTAATCGCGTTCTGATCAACTCGATGTATGCTGATGATATAACACTCTACCTGAGGGACCCGCAAAAGAACTTAAACTCCATCTTGAGGGAGTTTACTGAATTTAGCGACATCTCCTGGCTCACCTCAAACTGGAGAGTTAGAGTATCCATTAAAGTTGAAAATCAGAATTATCTGAGGGCTTGTATAAACCGAAATGCATGTGAGATTATGCAGCTAATTTACTGCACTGCAATAAGTACCCTAGAAGACCAGATTGAAAGATGACTCAAGTTGCCACTATTGATGACTGGAAGACTTGGCCTTATCAAAATGGCTATTCCTCCTAATTTTTTAATTAATTCCCCACACAACTCAATCAATGGGACACTCTTAGGCTTCAATATGAATGGGGTAGGTTTGCAGTCCCTGATATGGAACTGTACTCCTTATGTGCACAAGCAAATTTTGCATAGGATTGGTTTAATCCCCTGCACTCTATGGCCCACATTGCAGTAGAGAGAGATATATCCACACCGACACCTCTTCCCAATGTACTATGCACCAGTTCTGCATAAGATAGGATAAAATCCAAAATGCAAACCAGGCTACTGTACACACCTCATACACCCCTAGCAACACACCTGCTTCTCTGCATAAAAGATGAATCTAAAGCAGTCTCCCAAATTCAAAAGTTTAAATTGACTCAATGGGGCAACCTATTTGAAAACAGGCATTTTTTGGGTGAATATTCCTCCAGAAAACGCTCAACACTTCGGCCACTCTACACTTTTTTCTATCACAGGATAAAAGCTAGATGTAGGTAGATGTCCACTCATTTCTCCAAAGAACTAATAATATTTATCCCTTTAGACAAAGTCATCATGGGTAAGGCCAACAAAAATGAATTGGGCTACTGTAAAGAGAAGCACAGGGCTCCACACCATTACGGCTAGATCGGGGTGGGAGGCAGACGTGGGTACCCCTGTCCCGAATGAAATTTGATAATAGTACTAGTGTTTTAAATGGGCCGGTACTCACCAGTACTGAGGGCCACTTCTGAATGTTCTGCCCTTGAGTGAAAGAACTTCTTCTTGACCAAGGAGAGTACTGGTACTCGTGAGGCAAGTGAGGCAAGCTCAGGTGCTGCTCAACAGCTGCTGACGAGTCTGAGAGTGGAGCCTTTATATGGTGTCTTACATGTTTCCCACTTTAATTGTTTCTGTTTTCCTTTTTTTGCATCCTAATTAAATTGTGTTACTATTTCATCAGTGTTGTCATAGAAATTTTTTGATTTCTAGGTTTATTTTTGTATAATACTTTGTTGAAAGGGACCTCCTGTTCCTCTATAAATACCTATACCCATGGTTCCTGACATATTCTCGGGTTCCCTTGTCTATGAAAATATCACTGTGATTGATGGCACAAGGTCCAATCAGGCCCTGTGGAGTCATTCACATTTAGAGGCATAACGTCAGGGGGGATGTTTGGGTGTTACACCGCCCCTATAATTGGATTTTCTGGTGAATACTTGGGCACAGGTACTTTCAGTCGGGTATGGTGAGTTGCCTGTCGGATTTCACCTGGGATTTTTGCATGCACACATTGAGAAAAACACACACACTCTCATCTCTGTTTTGAAACCTCTTAAAAAGTTGATTATTTTAGAAAATATTGTGTATCTCTAAGTTAGTACTCCTACCAATCAACATTCCTCTCCCTTCCCACTGCCTCTTAAGCCCCTCTCATGCACCCTGCTTGTCATATAATGTATTTTACCATTTTATGCCAGCGTGATTGTTGTGAATACTGAAGCTCGCGCTCCTCCAATCTTACTGACCAAGCTACGCCCCTGATCACATTTTGCGTGTGATGCAGGACCTGCTGACTGACATGTCTGGGGACTCACGGGAAATCTGGGCGAAGACAACATGGTGGTATTAGCAAGGTGCTCCAGCACCTGTCTGTAGCCAGGTTGAGGGTGGTGATAGTGGAAGGAGGCACACTGGGAGTGAAGTAAAGCGGAGTGTACATCAGCGGAGGTGAAAACAAATGTATTGAATGCTGTGTGTGCATAAGTGGTTGTATGCCACTGTGCCAGTGCTTGCATGCCTAAGTGTTGTTGTCTGCATTGTCCACCATAGCTGGTAATTATTGCCAGCCTCACAAACCTTGCCTCAGCACAGCTTGCTCAGTCCTTGAAGTGTTCGTACCAGCTTTAGCTTGTAGCAAGCCAGGGTTCCCAGATAGCGCCAAGGCAGATCTGCCTTTTTCTGTGGCGTGGCAGGACTGTGTCATCAAGACTATACTTTGGTTTGAAGAGGCCATTCTGTCTTGGGTTAATGGGGTGGCTCAGGAAGAAGGATCAGAATTAGACCAGGTGAGGAACTTTGAGACAAGAATGTGTCAGCTAGGAGTGGTTGGGTGATTTCTGCTAGGTGGCAATGAGACAGTGGGTTTAACGTCGTTAAGTATTCCCAAAAATGTTAAGGAAAATAACTTGTATTCATTGTAAATGTCATACCATGGAGTTCCCACTTCTATTGTGCAGCTAAATAAGCTCTGAAAATGGAAAACAATTTAATCCAGAATTCCATAAATTGGGGGTCAAGGTGTGACAGGTGAAAGGGGGTGTAGTCAGGAAAAGCGGAATCTGACAGTCAACGTATATATAATTTTTTTTAAACACTGCCACAAAGAAATTAGAAACAAGGACTACATGACAGAAAACCTGTTCTGGTTTACTTAATTGGTCACCAAGGGGCTGCACTTTAAAATATCTTACAAGGTTAAGGCACCTGCTGCAGAGATCTTTGTGTGCTCAGCAACTTTCAAGCGAGGATCTCAGCAATAACATTACTGGTGGCACTTGCTGGAGAGATCAATGTTTTGTCTGATCACAGTTTTGACTCATCATAAAATAATGTAGAAGGTTAATGTGCCTCCTGCAAAGCGCAATGTGTAATATGCATAATACCGATGTGTATTGTATGTAGACAGCGCCTTGATGCTTCCGGGCAAAGTTGCACGTTATAAGTTTTATTTCATTCATTCATTCACATCTCAGTGTGGTACTGCTTTTATCAGAGAGGTCCCTTTGTTACATGCAGTTCATAAGTTACACTCCTTCTAATGTAGCACTATCGGCTATGACCTGCTGCATGCAAACTACAAGGAATAGATTTAGATGTGTATTGTTTTCTTTTACAACCTGTTGTTATTCTAAGGTGGATAAAAAGCGTTCTTTTGAGTAGTAATAAAGTCTTGATTGTAGATACAACCCCAACCACTGCAATGTTTATATGAGTGCTCATATAAAATTGGCTATTTTGTTGTTTAATGTACACTAATCGGCTAAAATTCGAGTTTGTTTAGTGGAGACTTGTTAGACCTGTCAGCCTTAGTGTGGTCTTCCTCCAAATATTTTGCCTTCCTCCT
Organism: Lissotriton vulgaris; assembly: GCF_964263255.1. Taxonomy (NCBI): domain Eukaryota; kingdom Metazoa; phylum Chordata; class Amphibia; order Caudata; family Salamandridae; genus Lissotriton; species Lissotriton vulgaris. The sequence goes on along the minus strand of NC_141699.1, from coordinate 411,389,122 downwards.
CCATTTTTGCTGATCTCGTTTTTGCTGCCCTTAAGAGTCTGTGCACTTTAATACTGCTAACCAGTGTTCAAGTGCTTGTGTTCATTTCTTAAAACATGGTAACATTGGTTTATCCCCAATAGGCATATTTAATTTACTTGTAGGTCGCTAGTACAATGGTACTGCATGTGCCCAGGGCCTGTAAATTAAAAATGCTACTAATGGGCCTATAGGACTGATTGTGCCATCTACTTAAGTAGCCCTTTAAACATGTCTCAGATCTACAATGCAGCCTATGTGTGCAGTTTTAAATGCCTACCTCTTCCACAGAATAACATTGGAGTTACCCTATCACATGAAGCTGTTACCTCCAAATGGGCACAGGTAACCAATTCATGTTTGGTGTCTTTGGAATTGTAATGAAATATCCTCTCTTATGGAAAAGTTGGATTTTAAGATACACTTTTGAAAATGCCACTTTTTGAAAGCTAGCATTTTCCTTCCTTAGCCGTTTAGCGCCTGCAGACTGTCTCTGGGTCACATAACTGGGTGCAACTGACAGTTGGGCTTTGTTTATTACTCCTAGACAGCCACACACAATAGAGAGCTTTAGGTGTGCCTGGATGGGCCATCACTGGCAGGATGGGAGGGCGGAGCTGGGCACAGCCCGACTTCCACTCAAATAGGCTGTGTCCTGCCTCCACACCAAGGGCTACCCCCTGTCGTTATTATGGAGTCAGGACAGGAGAGGCAAGAAACCTGTGAACTTCAAAGGGAAACCTTTAGAAGCTTCTCCCACTTCAAAGGAGGCACCTGGTATAAATGTTGGACCTCAGATACCAACTCTTCAGTACACTTCTGGGTCTGTGGAGCCTTTGCCAGGAAGAAGGACTGCTGTGCTGCTGCTGAAGGACTGCCACTATGCTAGACTACTGCCTTCTTGGACTGCTGCCTTGCTGGATTGCTGCCCTGCTGCCATCCACCGCTAAAACGGTGATAAAGGGCTTAATAATATGCTCTATGGAATTCCAATTGAAGCCCATGTTAGATGTGAAGGACGTCCTACATGGGCTTCAATTGGAATTCTATAGAGCATATTATCAAGCCCATTACCGCAGTTTTAGCGGCAGTTTTCTGCTGCTAAAGCGGCGATCATTTTATCGCCTGTCTTGATAATAGGCCCCCAAGTTCTTACTACAATTCAGGCAATGACTGCTGCCCCTAGCAGATATCCAGTATGGTTGCTTTGTTAGGATGGGTTAAAAAAAGTCCTTATTCTAAACATACATACATTGAGCTAGAATTATTCATGGCGAAAAGAATAGTGACCCGCTTCTAGGGGGTGGAAGGACACCTACTTTTAAATTTTGGATGTCGGATGGCACCTATTGAAATCAACGGCTTGATCTCTATGAGGAACTGCTACCCATGTTATCCGGCCCGAAAGACATTTGGTCTTGGTTAAGACCAGTGCTTCCCAAACTTTTTAGAACCACAACTTAATTTTTAAAATAACAAACTTTTGTGACCCATCCAACTTAAATGAAAATGAGGCGGGTGATTTTTTAATGTAACGAAAGCAGCGCGTGGTAGCACACTGTCATTTACAAACAGCACATTTTCCATTGAAATGGGCACTACATTTGCACAGACATACAGTTTACGATTAAACTGTACTGCACACAAATGACACCGTGTGGAAATTGGGTTTCAACAATATTTATCATTTGTGAATCACCAAGTAAAGTGTCTTGATGTATTTTGATCCTGTTAAAATCTTAGTTTCTATTACACTTCAGAATTACAAAAAAAAGAATGTGCTTCATTTTTCCTTTTCTAACTGCTAAATGTGCACAGCTCATTCAAAGGTATTTATATTTTGTTATGTTATAAAACAACGACATCTTACAGCCTTCCCTTTCAACCCATTGTACCCCACTGAGATCATCACACTTTTCTTGCTATGTCTGCAAAGTGCGACATAAACACTAATTCACATGATAAAAAATAAACAGCAATATGTCAGAAGACGTAGCCTGACATTTGACCTCTGCCTTTGAAGCACAGCAAATGTGACTAGATAAATTCAGAATATAAAGGTATTTTTATTTCTTACTTGGAGTTTCGCAACCCACCAAAAATCGTCTTGCAACCCACCAGTGGTTCGCGACCCACAGTTTAAGAAACACTGGTTTAGACAATATTTGATTTTGGATTCGGGTGAAGAAGTCATCAAGATACGGGTGAAGAAGTTATGGAGATACGGAATGGAAGTGATGAGGAATGGTAGGAGACTGTGGGGCATGTAATTGACAGTGAATGATGTGGTAATATTTATCAGTTGCTAGTTGGCACATGAACAGTGCTTAATTTGTTTTTATCACTTTTTATTTCACTAATGGCACATTTCACGCAGTAGCAATATACTTTTTGTATGATCTTGAAGAAAGCCAAGGATTAATTTAATCCAAGTGGCTTAAACATGTAGACCTGTCTTTGTTCCAATCTCTGACAGTTATTAAGTAAAAACTGTTGCTGCATTGTTTTTACTTTGGGCAGTAGGAGATACCCGTTAAAGTTGTTCTCTCGTTCTGTTTCAATTTAACTTTTTTCACTTTTCAGCACTGCGTCCATCACTCTTTAAGGAAACATCTCTACACATCAAGTGGTCTGATAGAGCGCTCTACTGTGCGATAAGTATTTGTGAAAACATCCGTGAGCTCCCCTTTACATTGAAAGGGTTGTAGCCCTTGGCGCCACTAGCGTGCCGCCAGGAGGAGACCCAGATGATGAAGCATGTCACCTTGGTGAGTGATGGGACTCCGTACGCCTGAAAGGAATATCCAGGTCCGTATACTGGTCATTCTGAATAGGGTCACGTATCTTTAAGCCTAGTGTTGCTCTGAGTTTGATTAGACTCGTGGATACTTTAGTTGTGGTCCGGTGCTTAGCACCAGCACTTATTTATCAGGTCCGGGTCTACACCACCCGTCTGCATGTCTATGACAAGCTAAATATAATTTCCTCACTCACCACAGGCGCACCTGGCGCAGACAGTATTGTTTGCCTCCCAAGTCCCCAGGGAAGAGTGTTGAGAGCCGATAAAAATCCGACCATCTCCATGCGAATTTGCCTTAGGCTGCGTCCCTTAGTTCATTGTTGCTGGTGGGCGGGACGCTGATTGGGCTGGATTTGGTTCTGCGGGGGTAGCGGCTGTGGCAGCGTGCATACATTTTTTTCAAAATGCCATGCCCCGGCACACACACACTGCACAAGTCACCTTGACCAGCAGTTGTTCAGCAGGACGTCAAGAGGGCAGCAGTCGCAGGCCTATTACCAAAGGCAGTGAGTGCCGGTGCTGCCCACCAGTAACCGAGTAAGTAGCAAACCAATGCTGCTCTTTTCTTGAGCATGGTGATGGTCACAGTGGTGGTTGTAATAAACAGACTTGGTATGAATGAAGTGTGAACTGAGGACCAAGCAATCATGCCTCCGGCGCTGGGCACCATGTGCAATTGGAAGTGCAATGCCCCGGGCCAGGAGGTGGCTGGAAGGGCAGGGCCCTGCCCTTGACTTACTTAACTCCTATCTTTCTTATAATCATTGATCATTCACACAACATAAAAATATGCTGTTTTTCCATGTGTTTCCCTTTCATTATCTCTTTTGGTATCCGGATATATTTAGGTATTTATAATACTTGTTCAACTTCTCCCCGGTGTGCGATATGTGGGTATATGCCAGTTATACGTTTATTTCTATCCTAGGTCATCAAGCCTCGTGGTTGTGCTTGCAGATGGTTCAGTACTGAGGCATTCCCTTAGCTCAAGCACAAAATGGTGCTGTCTTGCTCAAGTTTATCAAATACGACCCTTCAACTCTATGATGCAGATCACTTAAACATTGCTGCTCCTACTTCTGACTCCTATGTTTTGCAAGGTATGGTTTAAAGTGAATACCCAATGGAGGCCGCCGGATGTCATTTCATCTTCTAAGTAGAAGTTGGGGCCCATGTTCCTAAATCTCAACCTATACATTTATTTTAAATGCCAAGTCTGGTAAATTGTCGATGTTGAGATAAATATCACTATTAACGGGCTATATAGAATTATTTCATTGTGCATAAAACAAGCATTTGCAATGCAACAGGTTTCACCTTTGCGAGAGTTTTAGCTATTGGCATTGTAAATGACAATGCCTTTTATTTTTGTGTTTTGAAAACCTGCAAGTGGTGTGTAAGGTTGGAAGTAAAGAGGCGCAGTGACTGCCTGCCCTGCTTCTCATAAGCAATGACTACAAGTACAAAGTGAGTGTTTACGCACCGCCTGCAGGTTTTAAAAACACAAAAATAAAAGGCATTGTCATTACAATGCCAATAGCTCAAACACTCGTAAATGCGAGACCTATTGCATTTTCAAATGCTTTTTTTATAAGGGTTGTTCAGTTGTGCATAATGTCTACTTAGTTGTGTATAAAGTAACAAAAATGCTTATAGCATGTTTTTATTATAACTTTCCAACATACTGCACAGCAGCCATGCTGCTCTACAACATAGCTGAAAGACATTGGCATAGCCAATAAATAGCTCTGGCTAAACACTTGTAAGATCCCAAAGGCGAGACCTATTGGCTTTGCCAAAGCTTGTTCTTTTAGACATGGGAAAATTAAGTGATTTGACCAAAGTCACAGAATACTGAGGCGACACAGAGATTAATACCTAGTGCCCAAGTCTGCAGCTTTGGCCTTTTAACCTCAAATCGTGGGTAGAGGGAGGGTGGGAAGGCAGAAGCCACTTGGAGGCTCGGCTTGTTATGGGCCCGAGGTTCCAAGGGGACCGAGCTGAGCCAGAGCCAGGGTTCAGGTTTCAGATTTCAGGGGCTCACCCACCTCTTCCTTTTTCTGATGCACACCCACGCCTGCTGCCGCCTACAGAGACATAGTAGCATGCATGGGTGGGACACTCCCCACCGGTGTCAGGCGGGGATGCAAGACATTTGAATCTCTTCCATGTAAAAGAAAGTGCAATAGCGTGCACAGGGGTGTAACACAAGCCCCTGCAGCCCCTGCGGTGCGGGGGGGGGGCTCGAGCTGCAGGGGGACCCTCCGCACAGTACTCAGGAATTAGAGCTCCGGATTAAATCCGAAGTGGGGTCCCCGCTATGTAACTTGCAGAGGGACCCCCTGAACTTTCGTTACGCCACTGAGCATGCACACCAGATTAAACATGAAAATGCAGAAAAGTGAGACGATTTTTTTCTTATGCAATTATCTGAATACGCAAGCCATGGTAGATGGAAAGTACATTTAATGTAGGTATTTTGTGAAGTTTTTCGTCTACACCTAATTATGGTTCATCGAGACCAAGTGGGTTAGCCTCCTACAATATGGAGAATACATTAAAAAAAATATATAAAGTATGTACTTCTGTGCAAAACAAGGCAGAGGGTGCTTTGAGTACAATAATTTTTGGCCGTTACTGCAGAGGCTTTTAAAGGCATGGGCAAATGCCCTGGGGCCCCACTTTTCAAACCTTAGCCCCCCATCACCCCTTCCCCCGCCGGAAAGTGACATTTATAATTCCAGTGTGTAGATTACTGCATCACAACCTTTCGCATAAAATTCAATATTGTTTGCTATCATGTGACTTGAAGTAGCATAAAACAGGTAATAATAAAAAGTTGATTTGATAAGCCCCCTCTTCCCCCAGCATATTTCTTGTCTAGTGGTAGAAGTGGGCGGGATCGGAAGGGCACAGCGTGCCCCTACTTTAAAAAAATATTTGATTCCGTTCCCCTACTTCTGTCTTTCAAAAAAGCATCCTGGGACGGCAAGAATAGTTCTACTTTAAAACGATAACTTTTTCATTCAGCTTCCTGGGGCGGCTGGACACTTCTCTTGAACTCCAGAGGCTGCAGCAGCCCCTCTGTGAGCTCGCACAGGCTGTGGGCTGAGCCATTGTCATTCCGATTAAGGCTGATTACTCTCTTTCGAATGACAATGCGCCAGCCCTCTGCCTTGAGCATGTCATGTGCCACTGCGATCTAAGTTAGTGATTACAGAGGAGCTTTCCCCAAACAGAGTACTGTGGGGAACTTGCCCCTTTGTGTAATTTCTCAATGTTTTACACAGATTGAACAGGGCAGGAGCAGTGAAGGGACAGAAGAGGCGACAGGAAAGGAGAAATAACGGGCAGGAGAAGTTACGGGGCAGGAGAAGTGACGGGGCAGGATCAGTGACGGGTCAGAAGCAGTGACGGGGCAGAAGAGGCGACAGGAAAGGAGAGGTGATGGTGCTGAAGAGGTGACCGGGCAAGAGAAGTAACAGGAAGGAAATGTGATGGGGCAGGAAAAGTGAGAGGGTCGGAGAGATGACGGGGCAGGAGAGGTGACCGGGCAGGAGCAGTGACGAGACAGGAGAGGCAACAGGAAAGGAGAGGTGATGGGGCAGGAGAACTGATGAGACAGGAGAAGTGATGGGGCAGGAGGGGTGATCCGGCAGGAGTGCTAACAAGACAGGGGCAGTGAACGGGCAGGAGCAGTGAATAGGCAGGAGCGGTGATGGGGCAGGAAAAGTGACTGGGCAGGAAAAGTGATGGGGCAGGAGCGGTGACCAGGCAGGAGAAGTAATGGGCAGGAGAAGTGACGGGGCAGGAGCTGTGACGGGACACGAGAGGCGACAGGAAAGGAGAGGTGACGGGGCAGGAGAAGTGATGGGGCAGGAGAAGTGACGGGGCAGGAGCGGTCACGGGGCAGGAGGGATGATTAGGCATGAGCAGGAGCAGTAACTGGGCAGGTGCAGTGAACGGATAGGGGCAGTGAACGGATAGGAGCAGTGAACAGGGCAGGAGAACTGATGGGACAGGAGAAGTGATGGGGCAGGAGGGGTGATCCGGCAGGAGTGCTAACCAGACAGGGGCAGTGAACGGGCAGGAGCAGTGAATGGGCAGGAGCGGTGATAGGGCAGGAAAAGTGACGGGGCAGGAAAAGTGATGGGACAGGACCAGTGATGGGCAGGAGAGTTAACAGGAAAGGAGAGGTAACTGGGCAGGAGAGGTGACTGGGCAGGAGAGGTGACTGGGCAGGAGTGGTGACCGGGCAAGAGTGGTGATGGGGCAGGAGAAGTGACGGGGCAGGAGAAGTGACGGGGCAGGAGAAGTGATGGGGCAGGAGAGGTGACGGGGCAGAAGCAGTGATTAGGCAGGAGCAGGAGCAGTGACCGGGCAGGACCAGTGGACCGACAGGAGCAGTGAACGGACAGGAGCGGTGAACAGACAGGAGCGGTGAACAATAAAACAATGGATTTAGGGCCAGATCTCTGTAATGGGGTGAATGTATGACATTGTTTTCCATTCAGTTGTTCTTTTTGCTTTTGTTATCCCGAGTTGGACGGGTATGCCCAGACGTGGGTCCTGTGCTCTCCATGCCACTGGAATCAAACTATCCTGGCTGACGAGAGCGGAAAGCCCGAAAGGGGTCCTAGGATGCTTGTTTCCATTGGGTGCAGGATCAAGACTGATTTGCATATGGCTGGGTCCAAACTGGAATGGCATAGTGAGCAAAAAAATAATGGATTTAGGCTCAGATCTCTGTAATGGGGTAAATGTATGGCAGTGTTCTGCATTCTGCCCATCAGTTGTTATTTTTGCTTTTGTTACCCCGAGTGGGACGGGTATGGCCAGGCGTAGGTCCTGTGCTCTCCATGCCACTGAAATCAAGCTATCCTGGCTGATGAGGGCTGAAAGCCCGAAACTGGTCCTAGGATGCTTGGTTCCAGTCCAGGGAGGACCTGGCCTCGCAGTTCGGGCTGAAATGTTCCCATTGGGCGCAGGATCAAGATTGATTTGCATATGGCTGGGTCCAAACTGGAATGACATGGTGAGCAAAAAAAAGATGGATTTAGGGCCACTTCTCTGTACTGGGGTGAATGTATGACATTGTTCTGCATTCTGTCCATCAGTTGTTCTTTTTGCTATATTATGGTTGAGCAGCTAGCTGGCTGACATGAATATGAAGGAGCCTTTGTGGGTTTCCGTGAGTCTAGATTCTCCTGAAGAGTCCCTTTCTCTTCTGACCCCTGCTTAACACATGTGTACAGGAGGAGCCCTGTATTCATGTCCTCAATTTTTGAGACAAAAAATACTCATGGATTTCTGAACAATGAGAGTAAAAGCATTACGGTAACATGTTGTTCCTGCTTATATTTTTCACGCTTTACATAAACCTGTATTCCCTATGATTGCTTTTTTCCGAATTAAACCTCAAATAAACATGTTTATCCATTGTTTGAATTAAATACCGTTATAAGCTGTAACTGGTCAGTGAAATGCTAAACGTACAAAAAATTGGTATGTTTGCTATTTCTAGCCACACCCCTGACTCCGCCCACTGATCCAATACTCAGTAATTCCCACCCCCTGATTCTCCACCCACAGTTCCCCTACTTTTTTTCCCCCACTTCGACCACTGCAAAGGACCCCAAAATCCTTACAATGACACTAATTTAAGAGTTAGGCGAAACTACAAGAGATGCGATGTGCAAACACTACAGTGATAACCAGTGCTTTAAATGGGCTGGTACTCACCGGTACTGAGTACCGGCACTTCCGAATATTTGTGCTGTCAATACCGGCACTTTTTCTGTAGACCAGGAGGGTACCGGTACCATGACGGCAGGCTCAGGTTATGCATCTCCTGCACCTCAGGGCAAGGCCATCTCCTCCAGGGCTTCCGAGCAGCTTGCAAGTAAATGAGACGTGAAGTAGCCGCCCTTTTGCAAAGTTGCTGCTGAAGATTAACAGCGCCCATTTCATTGTTCCCAAACTGCAGGGGTTTGAGTGGGCACTTGTCTCACTGTGATTAACAGGGCCGCGTCTCTAGACAGACCCTGCACTGTTAATCTGGTGTGCAGCGATAAAAGTGCTTTAGCACCCCTACCCCCACCCGGTCTGCGTTCAATGCCATGGCTCCTTGCTTGGGAGGTAGTCTGTCGCAGCTCACTTCTTTGGATGCCCTCTCAGCTCCTTACGTGCTTTAAAGCAGATGAATGAAAACGCCAGGATTTGCATACATATTGAATCGGATTACTGATACGGATCTAAAAGTACCTAAAAGGAGCTTTCCTTTCAGAAAGATAAACATTATATTTATATTAAGGTAATAGTGCGACCAACTAATTACAATGATTATTTACTGAGTTAAAACCCTGTAAATTGTATTTCTTTGGCACAAACAATGGTGAAACGAAAATTAATTTATGTTCCATATTTATTTAATCTCTTTCCGTATTCCTGTCAGGTTAGAGGCTGCAAAGGAAAGAACCTGCTGCCCTAAGGAAACTTGCATGCCGCATTCGTTAACTTTCACAGGCGTAGGTTTCTGGACCATGAATAATTGTAAATCAAAAGAGAAAGAGTTCATTTGGGAACCAGCTTGATTAGTATTCTGCTCAACAGAGTCCCGGCGCTCAGTGGCGTCACTAGGGGGGTGCAGACAGCAGGGGTGACACCATGAGTTACAGTGACGCTGCTGCCCACCCCTCCAGCAAATACCTCAAAACAAGGAAATGTTAACATATCACCGTTTGGCTGTCATTTTGTGTAATGAGGTAATCTGTTTTCTTGACAAACACATTTCTCATGTGTTTTGATATATGCTGCAACTCGTACAGAAGTCATTATGTATGATCATATCTTCCCGTAGCCCCGCCCCTAACCCCGCCCACTTGCCACGCCTCTAGCTCATTTTAATGAGTACCTGCACTTTTTTTTTTGCCATTTAAAGCACTGGTGATAACAGAGCCGGTGTCAGCAACGACGTAATAATATACAGAAAGAAGTTAGCGTCACCCCTTAGCAGTATTGTATGACATGGGCGGTATTTTTACGACTTGGCCTGGATTAAATGAATAGTAAAAAATCAGTAGCAGCCGCTCCCTCAAGAAATATAAACTTAAAAACAGCAAAGAGGGCTTTTTTAAAAGTTCTCTTACCTGAAGGAAAAGAAGGCCGAATTACTTGGAAAAAATCTAGGTTTTTAAAGTAAAAAAAAAGACAAACATCAGTTGGCCTTCCCAAAATTCCAAAACAAAAATATCTTTCTTTTTTTCTCTGACCCAAGTGGCAAAGGGGACGAGTAGCGCATGTGTATAGATGAATGAAGAGGTGAAATTAAACAAACATGCATGCATGCAATATCCTAAGCCTAACCCGTAAGTGGTAACGTCAATAAAAATATTTGCGAGGGGCAACTTTAATTGGACACAGGAACCTACATTTAAAAAAGAAAATAGGTTGCCAAACAAACGCACTCTCCCAGTCAGATACTGGACCCAATAAATCGTTTGTCCTATAAAGTAGAGACTTTAACAGAAAACACCTAGTCGGACAAATAAACTCACACCTTCTATTTAGTAGCAGGAGGACGCAGAGATAAACAGCCCGCAATTCACTGAAGCGTCTAGTGGAATAATATGTTGCGCCTTATGTAAGCCTTGTAGGGGAATGTATGGCGTTACAACGAATTCCGTTGCAACGCATGCCTTTACCACGCATGCGTTACAACGGAATTCGTTTACCACTCATAACATTTTCCTCGATTGGTGGCGTGGTGACGTCATACGTCGTTAAGAGAAAGCGGAAGGTTTTTTCCCGATTTCTCTTAAACGACGTGACTTCAGGTGAGTTTATTTCGGAGGGGAGACCCCCCCAAGCCCCCCTTTTCTTTACTTTTTTCCTTTACCACATATACCTTTACTACAAACCTAGTAGTAAAGGTATGAGTGGTAAAGGCTCTCGTGGTAACCACGCATGCGTTGTACTGCATGCGTGGTTAACGATTTCGTGGAAACGGCTTCGCTGTAATGGCCGTTTCCCCAGTCGCATACCGTTTATCCAGATGTCATGATAGCCCAAATAAAAGAGAAGGAGACCACGTATGAACCAAAGGGAAATACAAACAGGCGCATGTGACCCCACCTCACCCAGTTTATTACTGGGAGTTGGGGCCGCGGCAAGAGTCAATTGAGACGCACTCAGAAGTACCAGCTTGTAGTCCTCGGTTTTTTTAAAATATTGAGAGGTGTGAATATTGCCAGCACGACGTCACTTCTATACAATACTTTTTATGCAATAAATAGTTTAAAAACAACATTATGTTTCAGCTGCAGGCATTGGCTACGTAAAACATTATACTCTTCAGTTTCACTTTCGTTTTACTGTAAAGACCTCGCGGAAGGACCTACTCCCTCACAGCGTTCGCCACAACTTTATTCGCCCCTCCACCACAAAGTACATAAGGAACAAACACAGACCAATATTTATATGATTAAACTTGGCCTTCTCCCCGAAACCTTAGCAGTCGAGAGGTTATACCTTCTATACAAAGAAAACAAGCATTTGCAATGCAGAAGGACTTGCATTCACGCGAGACCTATTGCATTGCAAACAGTATTCAATTTCAATTTAAATTCTTTATTCGGCACTTAAAAAGACACCATAAAAGTACATAAGCAATTACATTTAAGAATATTTAAAAAAAACACATTAAAATAGTTAAAAAAGCTAAAAAGGCGTTGCATTCATTTAAAAGGGTTTCTAAAATAAGTCTCTGGTTATGGGACATTACAATCACTTGCATCTCTTGTGTTCCTTAGCCTCATTGCCACCTTGATAAAACTTATAATGCAGAACAGTGTATGAGCGTCTGGAGCTTCCTGCAGAAACATTAGGGCGGCTTTCGCCTGCCTAAATTTGGCTTCTTTCAAAATCCCTACTAAAAACTTACGTCTGGGGACTGAGTAAAAAGGGCATAGCAGGACAAAGTGAAGGGTATCCTGCGGAGACCTACCGTCGCAGCCGCAGGTACCCTTCAACTCCAATGATAAGGTAAATCCAGAGGGGACAGAAAGTAAATTGTGTAACATATTAAGTCTGAAACGAGTCATGTAAAATCTATCCTGTGCGTTGTACATCACAGCGAGGTATGGTTCCATTCCATGTGTCTTTTTCAATAAGCTGTAGGACAAGACTGTAGGTTTACGTTTTTCGGCAACAGCCGTATTCGTAATTGTCCATTCAGTGAAAAGTTTTTTGACCATTGTCTTGTTCTGGGTATTTAAGGTTTCCGGTGCAGTGAAGAAGTTTTTACAGCCAATTGCCTCCCGGGACTCTTTTACATACTTCATCCAGGGGATATGACCCCCTCTGTCACGGTTCAGGCAGTCTTTGATGATTTGCCTGCTGAGGCCCGCCTCTGGGTTAGTCCAGATTTTAATCCAAGCCAAAAGCGGCCTAATCTTTACTCGGTCTTCGATGTAGGGCTCTCCCAGGTCTTCATGTGTAATATAAGATGGAGTACTCTGTGGCACTTTCAAAATCCTTTCAAAAAACGTGTTTTCCTCCACCTGAATCTGGTGCAAATATTTGTTTGTAATACCCCACACTTCTGATCCATAGGCTGCTTTGGCGCAACAAATTGACCTATACAGGTGGAGCACTTGCTCCGGCGACCATCTGCCCAGTCTTCTCCCATAGCCCATTATGGCCCCTGATGACGCCACCAGTTTAGCTGCATGTTTTTCCATCAGGGATTTGAAGTCTAGTTGTTCATCAAATAACACGCCTAAATAAGAAAAATACTTGACCTGGCCTATTTTATGAGAGCCTATCTTATATACAAATTTCCTTTTTGCTCTTCCTCCAGCTGTCATGACGTAGGATTTTTCCAGGTTAGCTGACAGGTCAAGTGTGGCCATAAAATTAACAAATCCGTCAATCAGCTTCTCGAGCCCCAGCGGTGTTCTAGCTAACAACACCACATCGTCCGCGTAGAGCAGTACGGGCACCGAACGATGTCCTATTTGGGGGGAATCCACACTCAGTTTGGATAGTTCTTTGTCCAGGTTATTAATATATAGGGAAAATAAAAAAGGCGCTAAAATGCAGCCCTGCCGCACTCCACTCGTGCATAGAAATGATTCAGTCTTGCTCCCCTCTTGGTTATATCGGACCGCTGTTGATGTGTTCCAGTGTAGAGCCTTCAGGGTGTCGACTAGCTTTTGTTCCACTCCCAGGCTTATCATCAGTGCCCATAGTTTTTCTCTATTTACGCGGTCGAAGGCCGCAGAGAGGTCCATAAACCCCATGTAAATAGCCCCCTTACTGGCGATAGTGTACTTAGCCGTCAAAAGGTATAAATTCAAACACTGGTCGGTAGTAGATCTACCCTCCCTGAACCGATATTGTATATCTGTGAGGATTTGATTATCCTCTGCCCATTCTTGTAGACGATTTAAAATGGCACGGCCCAGCACCTTAGCTGTCACGTCGATTAGAGATATAGGGCGATAGCATTGAGGGTCATCCCGATTCCCTTTTTTATAGTTTGGAACAATGGTCGCCGGCGACCAAGAGCGGGGCAGTCCTGCCACAACTGCCTCGTTGAAGACCCTCGTCAGAATGGGAGCCCACAACTCTATATTACTCAAGTAAAGGTCAGGGGGTATGCCGTCGAGACCTGGTGCTTTATTTTTAGTTAGCCCTGAGATAGCCAATTCCACTTCTGCCATAGAAAAGTCTAATCGTGCAGTCAATTTTGGCCTCTGGTCTTCATCATGGGTTATTTGCTCTGTGTAGTTGTAAAAACTCTGGAAGTGGGTATACCATTGTTCTGGTAGAATTGTATTCAGTAATTGGGGTCCGCTAGGTTCCTGGAAGCACGGTGTGTTTATAACTTTCCAGAACCCCGACATATCTCCTCTTTCTGCTGCCTCCCTTAAATCATCCCAGGCTTGTGTTTGTAGACTTTCTTTACGAGATTTCAGGGCCTTTTTGTATTTCGATCTACAGTGAGCTGTTTTGGAGTTATCCCTAGGGCGCTGTTTAAGGCTATGTTTGAGATCTTTGTGTGCCTTAATACAATCTTGGTCAAACCAGCGACATGTGGGTACTATTTTGCTTCCTTTGGAGTTCTTAATAGACCATCCACAAGACGTGCTATTTCCTCGAATGCGCTAACCACCATCATTCCCTACACACTTTGATCGAGGCATATATTTATAGCATTTTGCCCTGCTGTTATTAGGCTTCTATAAAATTTGTCTTCGTCTGTCTTAGCCCACTTAAGCCTCCTCCCCTGATCTACCGCCTTTTCTGTTACATCTATTCTACACAGTGGTTTCTTGTAGTTTAGACATTTTAGTTCCACAACCAAAGGGTTGTGATCACTAAAAATGCTGATTTCAATTGCCATGCTACTAGTCCATTTTTTTAGTGTGGGCGAGACCATAATGAAATCTATGTATGAATGGCAGCCTCTGCCCTTAAACGTTGGGTTAGGATCTCCACTACTGTATAACTCTATCAGGTCCATTGTATGGACCAAATTGTGCCTTTATGTTATTTTATCTATTTCCCACCCCTCTGTGGTGTGTGCAAAGTGTGGTCCGTTTGTCACTGTACACCGTGACCAGTCCTTGTTTAGTGGTCTCAAATTCTCACAGAGGTGACAGTTAAAATCCCCTGTAAGTATGATGCGGGGGTACTTGTTGCCTTATTTAATGATAACTGTGCCAGGGGGTGGGGAATTCCTATCTCCCGACGCCCGAGACATCTAGATTTCTTAGGAGGGCAAGAGGTTTTAATTTGCATTTTGTCCAAAGGACAAGTAGACAGTTTAATGGTGGTGGGGCCTGCACTTTAATTTCCCCAGAGCAAAACAACAACGGAGATATAGCAGAGCTCAAAGTTGCAGCCAGCTCCATAAGCTTGTGTGGCCCCCAGGCCCGCCCCTGTTCCTTTTATTTTCTTTGAGCATGAGACAAACATCTGCTTCTGCAGCTCCAGAACACTCACAGCACTGGCATGAAAGAGGCTGCCTTATCTGCCTCTTGGCCCCTTGCTCTGACTTGAACTCTATGACCCCTGTGTTTTAATCTCTGCTTCACTCTTGGGCCTCATACGGCCCCAAGAGCAGTGCTTTCCCTTCTCATGCACCTCGTGCATCCCCTTATCATGCACCTCGTGCATCCCCTTCTTTGCACTTTGCCTTTCCTGTACACTTTGTTTCACCCGGTGCCTAAACCTGCTAACACCGCCCTCTCTGACAGCCCGGACCTGCTCCCCTTGGCCTCTCGTTTTCTTAGTCATTCAGGGCTTACATTAAAGCTCATAAGTTTCTCCAAGAGGCTTTCATGCAGGCCTAAGGCCACCCCCATTTCTGTCCTTGCACTAGGCCTCTCATCTCACTTTGTGCATACACCAGGGGCATTTTGAACACACTTCAATAGCAACTACAGCAGCTGTGAAGTTCTTAATGGGCCTCTTCAGTCTACAGGTCTGCACACAAAGGCCCATAATGGTTTTGAAAGGGATGGGTGGATGAGTGATAGGGTGGTTTAATAGATGCATTGATGAATGAGTGAAAAGGTGGATGGATAGATGCATGTATGAATGAGTGAAAGGTTGGATGGATAGGTGCATGGATGAATGGGTGGAGTGAAAGGGTGGATGGATAGATGCATGAATGAGTGAAATTATGGATGTAAGGAAGGATGCATGAAAGAATGGATGGGCAAGGGTGAAAGGATAGATGGCTGAGTGGATGGATGGGGAAGTGGATGGATGGGGTGAAAGTGGATGGATGAGTGAAAGGATGGATGGCTGAATGAAAGGGGGATTAATGGGTGAGAGATAGAGTAGATGAATGGATGGACGGCTGAGTGGGTGGGTGGATAGTTGAGTGTAAAGGTGGATGGAGGGATTAGTGAAAGGGTGGATGGAGGGATTAGTGAAAGGGTGGATGGATATATGAGCGAAATGGAAGATGGATGGGGTAAAAGGGTGGATGGATGAGCTAAAGCATAAATGGAGGAAGTGAAAGGGTGGAAGGATATACGAGTGAAAAGGAGGATGGATGTATGAGCAAAAGGATGGATGGAGGGATGAGTGAAAGGGTGGATGAATATGAGCGAAAAGGAGGATGTGTGGGATGAAAGGATGGATGGATGAGCAAAAGGATGGATGAGCGAAAGGAAGGCTCGATTGATGAGTTTGCTAGATAGGTTTGGAGATGGAAGGATAGGTATGAACAGGGGCTTCGTGAACACCCCACTTTAGCAGCTACTGTAGAGGTGGAGCTCTTGATGGGCCTCTTCTGTCTGCAGCTCGACAGACAAAGGCTCATAATTAATGTGAAAGGGTGGGTGTGAGTGAAAGGATGGATGAATGTGTGGGTGAAAGGATGAGTGAGTGTAAGTGTTGCTGGCTAAATGCATGGATGAATGAGTGACAGGGATGGTTGAGTGACGGGGATAGTGGATAGACAAAGGATGTTGTAATGAAGGAAAAGGTGAATGGATGGATGGGTTACAGGGTGTATGGATTAGGGAGCGAAAGGATGGATGAGTGGAAAGGATAAATGGATGAGTGGAAAGATGGATTGATGGAGTGGTAGATGGGTGGGTGGGTGGATGAGTGAAAGGGTGGATGGATGAGTGAAAGGATGGATGGATAAGTGAAAGGATGGATGGATAAGTGAAAGGATGGATAGATGGATGGAGGGAATGGGTGGCTGTATGGATGAGCGAAAGGATGGACAGATGGCTGAAATGGTTAGGTTTGGAGATGGATGGGTAGGTTTGGATATTGATGAGCGGATGCACTGACAAATCAACAGATGGACAAACATATTGGTGAAAGGCTAATGGATGAAAGAATGAATGGATGACCATGTAAAGATGAAATGCTAGATATCAGTGGGTGAAAGGATGAATGGATGGATGCTTAGATGGAAGAGACAGAGCAATTCTGGAGAGGACTCCAGTGACTTTTTTCGCTTGCTTGGTGGCATAAGAGCTTTGGATCAAAGTGGGGGGTATTTCAATTTTCTGGTTACTCACTTGGCCTGCCCTATGCTCCTTTCTCTACCTGGGGATTATCCGGTAGGTGTGGTGCTGTTCGCCAGCACGTTCTTACTAGACAGCCAGTATTTGGTCTCATAAAGGCCTCATTGCCATAGAAATTCCTGGTACTGAACAAAACTACTTTGTAAAAGAACAGAATGTTGTCACACACAATGAAGCCAGCCTATAGATAGGATGAGAAAGCATTTAAATAAAAACAAAAAGTCTTGGTTAACTCAGATTGAATTAGGGGCTCAAATGTTAAAGTAAGTCACTAAAGTACACACAGGATATATGTCCTTATATTATTGCAGATTTACTTTTTTCATGAATTCACATGAATTTCCTTAAGTAGGCCAGGAAACCGTAATTCTAGAAAATATTTGTGAATTGCATGAGCAAAGATGAATGTTCCCCAGTGGAAATCTGAGTGTTTACAAGTTCACTTTTCCTCGAACCACATTTTTCCCAGCCCTGGAAGAAACTTTACTTCTGCCGTTGTCAGGGGTAGTAAATTTCCAACCTTTCTCAGTATGGGAAAAGATTAGAGAAAAGCTAGTGAAACCCCCAAAAGTCAAATCCTTTTATAGTATTAGCCTGACATTAACCAGAGAGGCTACTATCAGAGCTCTTCTATATTGAGATGGCTGCCATTATTTTACATAGGATACAATGTCCCACTAGGTATCAATGTCAAAGACAGTTTGAAAATTGCATACAATAAGTATTACAAGGAAGGAAACACAAGGAGTCTCAGTACATTTGTGAGAAGGTTATTAATCACCAATTTGTTGGAAATGGGAAGCACAGTTAAAAAGCAGCACTGTACATGAGACATTCATGAAGCAACCCAAATAACACTTGGTGACAAGGTGATGACAAAGTGAAAGTGACGACGCAAGTGAACGTGGTAAACAGCGTGGTTGGCGCAAAGTGATTAGGAACAATCAGAAATAGGCTTCACATTGAATATACATGATTAAAATGTTCCAATTTGGCACAGTCGGCTCAATAGGTTGAGACCTGGACCCCCTAGCCAAGATCACTGCTTCACCCCTGATCGCCTGGACCTACAATCATTGGTCGACTGACCCCCCCGCACTGTCAGCGCTCATTGACTTCAGCACTCCAAAAATCATCGTCAACCCTGTCGTGAAGAGGATCCCAAATCGCAGAGGATCGAAACGCCGTCGACAAACACAGCGCGATTTTCTTGGCGCACTATCTCTAGGCCCATGACTGTGCCAAATTGGAACATTTTAATAACCTTCTCACAAATGTACCGAGACTCCTTGTGTTTCCTTCCTTGTAATACTTATTGTATGCAATTTTCAAACTGTCTTTGACATTGATACCTAGTGGGACATTGTATCCTATATATCCTCTATACCCAGTCCCAGTTTGGTTTATGGGTTTCACTCCTGTTCTCTTTCACTTTGCCATTATTTTACGGCGCACTATGTGGCACCAAAGGGACAAGTGGATTTTGTTACAGGACAAGTAGATTTATGAAGCTACTTGTCCCTTGGACAAGTAAATATTTCATTAAATTCCACACCCCAGCATCTAAGCGGGAATCCAGTTCTTTTGGTACATTTCCACTGCAATTTGTGCCCACCGCATTATACCAGTTTAGTACTAAGATGTTAGTCCCTTTGGAGCGGTAACCTATAGCCTGCATGTTTTTTTGAGTCCCAGTTGTAATTAGACCATGCCCCTTGTACAAGGAGGTCTACATATATTAGTAGTCCTCCAATCGCTCTCCCCGATGACGATCTTACAGCAGGGACTGAAAAACATTTGTACGCCTCTATACTGTACTGGTTAGGGTCGACCACCCAAGTCTCCTGCAGACATATAATTTGGAAATTAGTTATGTACTGTCTCCATTCCTGGCAATCACATTTGGCCGCCAAACCTGCTATGTTCCAGGATATAATTCTAAGGCCATCCTGGCTGACCAACATATTCGCTCCTTCCCCTTCCCTTAATGCACAGGTTTTCTTGTCCTCCCCCACTATTGTAGTATTAGAGTTTAATGCAAATGTGTTTTCTGCATGCGTCCTTGCCAGTTTGTCTGTCGCCTTTGGTTCTATGTGCTTAATCCCCCCTTGTTGTTCTGGGACGTTCGTCTTGCTGGCTCACCTACTGCCACTTTCTTCTAGAGTGGTGGATGTGGTGTTTCCTATCCCTAAGGGCCCTTCCCCAAATAATCTTGTATCTGGCTATAGTGTACTAATTTCATCATGTACGAGTCAGTCCACCTCGTCCAATACACAGAACCTGTTCCAATGGGCATACTGTGATATAACAGGGTCATATAGGGGTATACCCTGCCAGGGTGCTTGCCATTGTTGAATTTTATTCTGTGGGTCAAAATGATAAACCCTACTCGCATGGGCCCTGTTTATGTGCACGGGTCTCTGGGGTATGATCGGGTAGAAATATGATAGGTGCAGCGGATAAATTTGTGTGTTTGTGCCACTCGGCGGGGCATTACATATGTAATTCACTGCAGAGGTGTCCCTGAAGTTGATTGTTATGATATCCCCTGCTATCGTTTTTACACCTTTCCAGATCCACTCCCCTCTTCTGACAGCAAGTCTTTCGCCGGAGATGTTTGGGGGTAATGGTCTATTCGCCCTTAACCATTGCACACATTTATTTTTTAGCTCGAAATGTGTTTCTCTTTTCCCTTCCTTTAAGGGGGGAACTCCTGTCAGTACTAAAACGAAAGGCAGAGCTTCCGGGGGGAGATTAATTGTATGGAAGCAAGCTGATCCTGTTTTTTTCAGATGCGTCTTTAGGCAGGGTATTTTTGGTTATATTATTACTCTCCTTTGAGTTAGGGCCTGTGGTGCCATTTGCAACTAGAGGATTTCCCTTTCCCTGGTTGATATGTACTTGAGGGGTGGTAGTAGTAGTGGGGTTGGGGAGTATGGGAGCTTTGGTGTTTTTTGGGGTAGTGGTTTGAGTTCCTTTCTTAGATTTATTTATAGAAGGATTAACAACTGGTACTACCTTATCCTTATGTGTGTTGTTAGATGTTCCCCTTTCCTGCCCAGCCTGGACTAGTGTTCCATCTGGGGCCACCGGCCTGGATGTTCCTGCCCCCCTATTGTTTATTATAGATGTTAGTCTATCAATCTTTGACATCAGGGGTTTGATGTGAGTAATAATAGTTTCTTCCAGTCCTGCCTTTAAGTCGGCTACCATGTTTGCCACCCAACAAGGTATACTTGGTGAGGTATTAGTTATTGGTGCCACGAAATTATGATTTGCCGTATGTTTTCTCCCTTTTTTTTGTTATTTACTGGGGTTTCTTTGGCCCTTTTCTGGTCTGTGTTGCTTAATTTTGCCTTTTCTGTAGCGGGCGCGTGATTTGGGGTTGTCAGAATGTTCTCAGTACCTCTGGGAGTCTCTGTGGGTGCCTGTGCACAGGGAAGCTCCGCGTAGGAGGAAGTGAAGCAGGAGCTTGTGTCTTGGACATCTGTTGTAACTACTGAGAGGTCTTCTCCTAGGTCTTGGATGGTTATGGTCAGTGGTAGTGAGAACCTCCTTTCAGTGTTAACAATTGCCGTGGCTACTGCCCCTATAGTTTGTTGCAGCATCTTATCTATCGCTGTTAGTGTAGGTAAGGGCTGTGGTATGTCAGCCTTCTGTCTGGGGTTGGAGCATAGCGTAGGCATCCTAGCAATGTTGGTCACCTTCCTCATGTTTTTAAGATCAGTACTTGTCAGGTTTAAAAGATATTCTCACCACTGAGAAATTTCTCTTCCTGACTTAAAAGAGTAATAGTAGTGGTAATGGTGGGCCAGGCAATATCAGCTAGTATTTAACGGGGTACAATATTCGTGATGTTCTTATTGGTACCTTTCAATGAGTTGGTTATCCTCGCACATGACAGTTGGCAAAATGTTAGGGGGTGGCCCAGCCCAGCCTCTTCTGGCCTCTGAGGGCCGTAGAGGGCCCGCCCTTTGCCCGGGCTTCGCCCGGCGCTCCCGCGACGCGGGGGTGACGTACAATTTATAGCGCCTCCTGGCGCGTCTTCCCCCTCAGCAGGGCCGCAAGGGAGCTTGGGAGATGTAGTTCCCAGCTCCCCTCGGTCCTCCCCCCACAGCGGCCGCGCACTGATCGAAAGGCTGCGGCGGCGAGGAAGGACCGGTAGCGGTGTCGGTGGCCTCGGTCAGCATTGGCGAGTGTGGACCTCCCGCCTCTGGAGTCTCAGCAAGGTTGGTGGCAGCAGCAAAGTAATTGTTTCAAATCCCCCGCTCCACCGGGGGTGACATAAAATTTATAGCGCCTCCTGGCGCGTCTTCCCCCTCAGCAGGGCTGCAAGGGAGCTTGGGAGATGTAGTTCCCAGCTCCCCTCGGTCCTCCCCCCACAGCGGCCGCGCACTGATCGAAAGGCTCCGGCGGCGAGGAAGGACCGGTAGCGGTGTCGGTGGCCTCGGTCAGCGTTGGCGAGTGTGGACCTCCCGCCTCTGGAGTCTCAGCATGGTTGATGGCAGCAGCAAAGTAATTGTTTCAAATCCCCCGTTCCACCGGGGATGACGTACAATTTATAGTGCCTCCTGGCGCGTCTTCCCCCTCAGCAGGGCCGCAAGGGAGCTTGGGAGATGTAGTTCCCAGCTCCCCTCGGTCCTCCCCCCGCAGCGCCCGCGCACTGATCAAAAGGCTGCGGCGGCGAGGAAGGACCGGTAGCGGTGTCGGTGGCCTCGGTCAGCGTTGGCGAGTGTGGACCTCCCGCCTCTGGAGTCTCAGCAAGGTTGGTGGCAGCAGCAAAGTAATTGTTTCAAAATCTAAAAGTATTCATCACAGACAACAGGAGGGAGGGCGGGGAGGAGGCCTGGACAACGGGAGGGAGGGAGGAGTGGAGAAGGCAGTAGGAGATCCTCATTAAAGAAAATAGTGCTCACAGTCTAAATAACACCTACCGTGTAGCACTCGAAGTAAAGGGGCCAGGCGCCATGAGAGGGTCCAAATGATATGGGCGTAATAAGGAGGGAATAACAAGCCTATAAACGAATCCAAAGGCAGCATTTACGAAGGACAAAGACACAGGTCAATGAAAAATATGGGCGGGGAGTGGGCGGGGCTTCCCTCACCTACTGAACTACAGCAGATCTTCACCAGAGCAGCGTTTGTGCGCTGACTTTAGGCTCAACCTAAAAATGTAAGCGTTAGTTGTGTTCAGACGGATGAAAGGCTGAGATATTTTAACTAACGTTTGTGAACACGATCTGCAAAAACATTACCGGATACTTTAATTAAAGTATACAGTTGTACCAGCATAACGTTTGCTGCGCTTTCTTGGGCTTCCTGTAGACAGACTGAATTCTGCTCCAAGATCAGAGATTGTATTGGAAGCATACTTTCCGGACATGCAGAGCAGACATTGCTTTAACCCCCGCTGTGTTCTTCCTTTTTGGAACACATTATTCTGAAATGAGAACACTCTGAACATCCATGAGATCATGGAGGGCCATCCAGGTGGCGGAATTTAGCTAACTTTTCCCGCTGCCGGTCGCGTTTGTCTGTGTTTGTTTGCTGGATGTACCGAGGCCCCAGAGGCCCTGCTCTGTGCAGACTCTCGTTTCACACATCATCACAGTTGCGTTGTTCTTTGTGCCTGATTGTCACATGTTGTTGTGGTGATGCTTTTGTGGCAAACCACTATTGTCTGAAAGGAAAAACAGTAATAATTTAGTGCTAGCCCCAGGAGAGAGCGCAGATTCGCCTCAGAGAGCAGGCTGAGCAATCATACTCGGCATTATGGCCCAGATGTAGGTAAAATAGATTTACCGATTTTTAATTACCGAATTCTACCGATTCGGTAATTAAAAATCGGTAAATCTAAGGGGTGGATATGTAGGAACATCCAGATGTTCCTTTTACCGAATCGGTAAATATCTGTATTTACCGATTCGGTAAATACCGACCGGTAATGCCCCATTCATTCCTATGGGCTTTGAAGCCCAAAGGAATGAATGGGGCATTACCGGTCGGTATTTACCGAATCGGTAAATACCGATTTTGACAAGGGTGCAGGGGGTGTCACTTTGACACCCTCTAGCACCCCCAAAAAAGATTCGGGGGCCATGTGGCAGGCATACCTGCCCTAAGGGCAGGTCTGCCTGTCATATGGCACAGGTGTGCATGCACACATGTGCATGCACACCGGAATCGGTATTTTACCATGAAGTTGGATTTCATGGTAAAATACCGATTCTGTAAGGCTTGTGGGACTCAGAAGAGTCCCACCTACATCTCATTGTTACCGAATCGGTAAAAATACCGAATCGGTATTTTACAGATTCGGTAAATTTACCGATCGGTAAATTTACCGATTCTGTAAAATATGTGGCCCTACATACCATTTTGTGAATCTCGGTCGAAACGGCCGAAAATACCGATTTTCGGCCGTTACCGACCGACCTACATCCGGCCCCTAGTGTTCAGACTGTTAGTTTCAGGTTGTGGTGAAAAATAGTGAAGTCAAAATAAAATAAAAATATCGCCATGGCCATACTGCACACATAATTCACACTCCGACTCTGACAGCAAGATGGTGCGGAAAGAAACAGGACAACCATTAGACAGAAAAAAAGCTGATTTATTAGGAGAGGCATGCAGCTAACTTTCAGAAATATTATAAGAACTATCACCGCCTCACTAATATACTCAATAATCTATGCCCCCATTAAGCACCCCTAAATTATGAACACCCCAAGCCTACAATCACAGCATCCACTACCTTTCTGCTTCCTCTCCTATCATCCACTCTCCTTTCATATCTCACCACTAGAGTAAGTGGGTGGAGCCAGTGGAGTAAGTGGGTGGAGCTAAGGAAAGTTGGCGTGGCCTCCTATAAAAATTTGAGCACCTGGACTTAATTTTTTACAAATTAAGCACTACACATGAGTGATACTGCTAGGTGCGAAGGAGTGGAATTGATTTTGTTTTCTGTATGTATTGTTAGTTTGTAACGTTATTCCAAAAAAACTTTAGAAAAAAAGATGCCGACAGAGTAAACAGCAGGAGATGCAGGACAGTGTGATGTAACCAAGGGGATGGGGGTTGAGTAGTGACCGGCACTAGGAAGAGCAGGGTGCTGGCTTGGGGCATCCTATACATAGACGTCGTTTAGGGGTCGCAGCTGCTACCCCTGGCTTGCCTCCAGCTACGCGTGGACTGTTCTCATGGGGCACAGGGTCAAGACTGATTTGCATATGGCTGGGTTCAAACTGGAATGGCATGGTGAGCAAAAAAACGATGGATTTAGGCCCAGATCTCTGTACTGGGGCAAATGTATGACATTGTTCTGCATTCTGTCCATCACCTGTTGTTTTTTGCATTTGTTTTTGTTTTTTGCATCCAGCTACGCCTGGCCACAGAGCTGGAAAGGGCAGTGTCAAGCCATAGAATTGAAAAAAAGTTAATTTTTTTTGTGTCTTAGCTACATTGTGCATCTCGGTGTCGCCTACAGCTCCTGAGCATGTGATTTGAGTACGAAATATGGGATAATGAAAGGGTGAGGGAGAGGAGACAGACTAAAAGGGCAAAATAATGAAAGGAATAACAGGAAGACAAAGATGTACGTGTTTGTGTGTGAGTGACAGAGAGAGAGAGAGAGAGAGAGAGAAAGAGAGAGAAAGAGAGAGAGAGAGAGAGAAAGAGAGAGAGGGGGGATTAAAGAGGCATTAGAGAGAGGTGACAGGTGTCAGAGGGGAAACAACAGTTACAACGCAACTGTTACAATGGACTACTTTTACAACGCAACTACTAAAACGCAGGTACCTTTACAACGCATGCCTTTACAACGCATGACATTACATAGCAGATGCTATTACAACGCCTGCCATTACAATGTAAGTACAGGTAAGTTTATCTTTTTTAAAACATTTATTTAATTTGGGTTTTGGGGTACAAGGGTATTTTTAGGGTTCAGGGCTAGGTTTGGGTTATGGGGTACATGGGTATTTTTAGGGTTCAGGGCTAGGTTTGGGTTTTGGGGTACAGGGGTATTTTTAGGGTTGAGGGCTAGGTTTGGGTTATGGGGTACAGGGGTATTTTTAGGGTTCAGGGCTAGGTTTGGGTTTTGGGGTACAGGGGTATTTTTAGGGTTCAGGGCTAGGTTTGGGTTATGGGTACAAGGGTATTTTTAGGGTTCAGGGCTAGCTTTGGGTTATGGGGTACAGGGGTATTTTTAGGGTTCAGGGCTAGGTTTGCGTTATGGGGTACAGGGGTATTTTTAGGGTTCAGGGCTAGGTTTGGGTTTTGGGGTACAGGGGTATTTTTAGTGTTCAGGGCTAGGTTTGGGTTTTGGGGTACAGGGGTATTTTTAGGGTTCAGGGCTAGGTTTGGGTTATGGGGTACAGGGGTATTTTTAGGGTTCATGGCTAGGTTTGGGTTTTGGGGTACAGGGGTATTTTTAGGGTTCAGGGCTAGGTTTGGGTTTTGGGATACAGGGGTATTTTTAGGGTTCAGGGCTAGGTTTGGGTTATGGGGTACAGGGGTATTTTTAGGGTTTAGGGCTAGGTCTGGGTTTTGGGGTACAGGGTAGATTTAGGGATTAGGGATAGGTTTTGGGTATAGGGGTACAGGGGTAGCTTTAGGGATTAGGGATAGGTTTTGGGTATAGGAGTACTGGGGTATTTTAAGGGTTCCGTTTTTTAAAAAACAACTTTAAATAAATTAAATTAAATTAATTAAATTAAAATAATTAAATATTTGTTAATTACAATTTTTTAAAAAAAGATATATTTACCTATACTTACGTTGTAATGGCATGCGTTGTAATAGCATCTGCTATGTAATGACATGCGTTGTAAAGGCATGCGTTGTAAAGGATCCTGCGTTGTAAATATCGCGTTGTAATGGTATGCAACGTAAAAGTTTGCGTTTTAACTTCATACATCCGTGTCAGTAAACATCATTTACAACGATGTTTTCACAACGCGGTACCTTTACACCGCGGCTGTGACAACGCAAGTCGTTACCACGACTTGCGCTGGAGGGCGCTCAAGGTCTAAAAATAGTTAATTTACTATCCTAACACCTTCCCTAGGGTCCACGGGGACTGGTGTTAGAATAGTAAATTAAACTATTCGAAATCCGCGCCCCCCCAACGCAAGTCGTGGTAACGACTTGCGTTGTCACGGCCGCGTTGTAAAGTTATGCGTTGTGACGGTACGCGTTGTACCGTCATATATCCATCCGTGTCAGAGATATAGACAGGTGTGAAAGAGTGAGACAAGTAAGAGTGATAGGTGATAGGCACATGACAGGTGACAAAGAGGCAGCCGTGAGGCAGAGAAAGGAGAGGACCCGTGAAAGGGGATGACTGTATGAGAGTTATGATACAAATAGAGAAAACGATTCCGAAGACAGAGAGGGAGAGACAGGTGGTGATAGACAACCAAGAGACAACGGGAAGCAGAGAGAGAGAGCGAGAGAGAGAGAGAGAGAAAATGGTGATTAGACAGGTTAATTTAAAAAAAATGAAATGAAGGGAGATATGGAGGTGATATTGAGATAGCGACAGTGAGAAAGAGATAGACAAGGGAGTAAAAGGGATGGGAGATAAAATAGAGCTGAAAAATAGAGCAAGTGGGAAAATCAGGTGAGAGAGGGGAGGCCCTGAAATATTATAAAGAGAGCAGTGAGGAAACATTTGAGCTAAAGGAGGAGTCAGGAGGGGAGAGAAAACGACAACAGGCGAGAGAGAGAGAGAGAGAGATAATACATTTTTTTTATTTATTATTTATTTATTTATTTTAAACGTTTTAGATAGCGCTGGCTAGACCCGGAGGTATCAGAGCGCTTTACATGAGCATCAGATCATAGTTACAGGTTACATCGTTACAAAGGTTACACAGTTCTTAGAGCATGGCAACATAGTTACTTGTAAGGTCGAGATAAACAATAAGCACAAATACGTAAGGGGAAAAGAAGGCAAGGTGAGAGATTCAGGGGGGGTTGGAGTAGGGGAAATAGACAGATAATGAAGGTGGGAAAGAGGAGGGGAGGGGAGGGTGAGAGTCACAGCATGGGGAGAAGAGGGGAAGGGTGACGGGGACATAAACCGGTAGACGAGTCAAGGCAACGTCCAAAGTCCAGTAAGCTGTGATCCCAGGGTAAGTGGTATCCCTTCCCTATCTCTATTGCGAGAAGCTCCCTTTGCGCAGTGGACTCTCTCAGAGAGGTCTCTGAGACTCCAGGGCCTACAAACTGGATACCATCATAGGAGAAACTGACAGCTATGTTAAAGGTTTTTTGATCGCTTCCTGTGATCTTACTGGGGCAAAATGGCCTATGATGCCACTTCAGCTATCCTTAGCATCTTGGTGGATTGACATCCATGATCCTGTACAATGTTGGAGCCAGGCATTTATGTGAAGTCGGATTTCTTCTTGGAGAATTCCCAGTGGAAGGTCATCATGTTATTTATGCTCCCACATATCTGGGGCAGTCTAATAAAAACAGCATATAATTGTCCACAAGATCCAGGTAGAGTTCCTGACCAATCCAGTCTTGTTCTGCTTCTCAGGTCTATTTGTATCTTAATCTATCTTCATTCGGACATCAGTGGCCTCGTGCATTGTCATGAGCCTTAATTTGGGCTTCGCATCTTTCCTTCTCCAGCCTCTGATGGTGGTGTTGTGCTCGGTCAACATTGAACTCCGCATCACTTCCACATAGCTTTATAATACATATAAACCTTACGCTCCTGCCAGAATCCTGAGATCATCGACTACCTAACAACTCTCCATTCACCCTCCAGGTTTGTGGAACATGGTGACAAACACTTTTTTGTGGCACTAAGCTCTGAACTAACCCTCTCTGCCTTCAAGAGCTTGGATTCCAAGTCTTCAACATATACTCCTCCCTGGGAGTAGTCCCCTCTCATCTCATGCGATTGGCTTTTTGATGTATACTTCCACATCCTTTAGAGTGCTTCGACTGCTATACATGAGGGGCTATATTGCACCTCAAAAGTTCTCTGAATCAATACATTGTAAATTCTGTCTTATATGCATGGTATACAAAAATTATTTTGTTTTGTTTAGCTTTTTTCACTGGAACAAACTTTTCAAATACAAAGCAAGACCTATTGGCTTTGCCAATGCCTGTTTTAGAAAGACAACAAGAACCCTGCATTGTTCACATCTGTGCCATGATTTGCCGTAACCTGCTCTCCTTTACAAATGCCTGGGGTGTGTCTAAAGATGTGCAATAATTAAATCAGACACAGAAACAACTGTGGACCTCAAAGCTAAGGTAGTGATTACCAGGTGCAGAGACAAAAGTCACATACTAAAGATTCAAACAATGTGAAAACTACCTAGTGGTCCCAAATACCCAAAGGGCATCTTTATGGGTGCCATAAGACGTTGAAGTTCATCCTAACAGGTCAAGCTTTCAAGCTGTCTGTACAGATTCTTGATGGCACCAACATGGAGTTTTCATTTTTCCTAGACTTTTGCACCTGTTGGAGATGAATGTTCACATAAATACATGCTAGATCTCCTTTAAAATACCATGTATTGTGCACTGCACCCACAATCGTTCTTGAACTATGTTCCTTCAAAGGAACCACAACTCTACCAGCCAAAATGCAATCTTTCACCAAGACACTGCTCGGGAGAGAGGCTCCCAGGTTAGCAACTAGCACTTTGCAGACTGCTCATTCTCTACATGGGCTGCACAACTCTGAAACTTTCAATCAGTAATAAATCTGCAATATTCACTAAAACGTTGAGGTCCAAAGGACCACCAAGAGCTGGATGAGTTAAACTTTACATTGTGGCTCCTCATGTCACCTGCTCACCATAAATCCACTGACCTCTTTGTGCCTTAAGATTCCCTTCTTAACCATATAGCAAAACCCAATGGCGAAGGTGCACATTAAGGCAGGGGTCTCCAAACTGGTCCTGGAGGGCCGAATCCATGCCAGATTTTTTGGATATCCCCATTGAGATACATGTAGTAATTTTAAAAATCTGGCATGGATCCGGCCCACCAGGACCGGTTTGGAGACCCCTGCAGTAAGGGGTAATGCTCGCACCACACTATCATCCAGTTGGCATGTCATGCTCGTTGCTGATTGATGCACGGCGTATGCCCTCAGGCTTGACTCTTAATTCCAAGCTTAGGCACTGCCCCCACTTAGTTTCCTCACTCCTACATGCCTACGCTGCCGGCAATACCATAATGGTGTCATTATAAATTGCTTAGACTTGCACTGCCATACACATCTTTCGTTCTGACACTGTCACACGTAGACGCTGCATCAAGTCAGCAATATCATCAGATCCAATACACCCACCTTTTTGCACCTAGGCCACACTAACAGATTATTCTTTGCAACCACATACTCATGCCTTTAAATGCTTTCCTCAGGCAGTAGCTCCACGAGGACACAGTAATAGCAGTTTTGTGCTCTGGTAATGGGGTTCCTCTGCAGCTTGGCACTGGAAAGTAGCAAATTGATACATTGAATGAACATAGTGTACAATCTAGATGACTCAGCCCGGTTTATTGCGGCCTTTTGGAAATATCTACAGTACGTGCATTTCTCCTTGGACTATCCTGGATGGTTGAATCTGGCAGTTCTCGCTATATTTCCCCCCCGAGCCCCAGTGACACTTTGATACGTTGGAACTAATTATGATTTTTTGTATATAATTCATGCAGTCGGGCATAGATTGATGTTGTCCTGATGATGATTCTGTATTGATTATGGATCGAAACGTCGTTGACCTTAAAACACTCTGACCCTATGAATGTGTATATGTGGTCTTTGTGCGCGGTAGTGTTCTGTTCTAAGAATGAGTGACCCCTATTGTGTTCATTATTGATGGTCACCTAATCTTCTTTGCCTGTTTTCCTTATGGTTTTAACACTTGTTGAGGATTATCCCAGTGGGGGTGATCTTCTTTCATTTATTGCTATATTTTGAAATAAAAAGATTGTTATGCGGCCAATTGGACAAATCCTGGATATTATTTGTTCTTCCAGAGTATCGGTTCTTATCTGATTACTTAGGGACCCTTGTAACTTAAAATACAAATTAGCTTTGGTCCCAATTGATGTTTTGGTTTCTCTTGTGTTTACTTATACTATTAATGCCAATGACAACACATACAGAGTCCAGAACAGAAGGACTTGGGGCCATATGTATCAAGATACCAATTAGCGATTCTGTAATAGCGATTTTTAAGAAATCGCTATTTCAGAATCGCTAATTGGTATGTATCAAGAAAATCGCAATTTTCTAGCGATTTCTTGATATTCCTTAATTGCGAATTCACAAATTGCGAATTCGCAATTAAGGAATACTTTCCCGTTCATTTCTATGGGTCTCCTGGCCCATAGGAAGGAATGGGAATTTATTCTCAATTTGCGATTCGCAATTTGCTAAATCGCAAATTGATAATAATTTCAAGGGTGCAATGGTGTCCAAAGGACACCCTGTTGCACCCCCGAAATAAGTATGGGTGCACATGTGGTGCACACACATGCCCTAAGGGCATGTATGTGCATCACATGGCACTTTGAAAAATGCTGAAATGTGCATTTTTCAAGAAATCGCAACTTACCACCAACTAGAAGTTGGTGGTAATTTGCGATTCTTTAAGGGCATTTTGGATTTTTTTTTTGCTTAATACATTGCATTTAAGGAATCACAAAATTTGCGATTCCTTAAATGCAATTGCAAAATGAGGTATTGCAAATTTTGCGATTCCTTATTTTGCACCCAAATTCTTTCATACATACCATTTTGCGAAAATGAGTTCGCAAACGCCGAAATTCTGCCAATTTCGGCGTTTGCGAACCCATTTGGTCTTGATACATATGGTCCTTAGTGTTTAAATGCTAGGATTTAAACAGCGGGCCTACAACAGTGGGGACGAAAGGACAATGTGCTCACACTGGCTGCAGAGAAAATACAAGTGTGAGTGTGAATTCATCCCCCGGGTATCATCCAATAGGACTCGTCTGTTTCTGGCCAACTTAGTAATGTTGAACGGATGGCAAATAAATGGGAGGGATCAGAGCGTGGAATTTAGGAACTTGTTGGACTACATAGATCAATAATTCATTAATATAGCCACCACACTTCACTATCACTCAATTCGATGTCCCTCACTGACTCTTTTGCTTTCCTTACATTTGTGTTGCTAGTTTCAGCGGTCGAAAAAATATACATGTAGTAATTCTTCTCATATGATATGATCTTATGGACAAGGTTCTCTAGATATGTTCCTTTCGTTTTTACTTACTGGTTCTACCCACAAAGAGTGTGTAGTAGCCACCTCATTGGTGTGTAATCTAATATTTATCAAACGCATCTTCTCCATTATATGTTCTGGAAAACATTGAGAATTCTTTCTTGTTACATTTGCCTAGGATTCAGAATAAATATTCCTTTAGAAATTGTAATGACAATTATTTATGACTCCGTTTTTTTTTTAAAAAAAGGCTTACAACAACGTGTATTTTTGTATCTTATGTGGGCTCTTATGAGATTTGAACCGTTAATACAAGTTCGGACCTAATTGTAACTGACAAAAGACTTTGCTTCTGAGATTTGTGGCAGGTAAAATCTTTAGCAATCACAGGTGCAAATTATGTGTAATTCCATGTTCACAGTCCCTGAACCGAGTGAAATTGTGAGTTTAATTACAGTACTTCCTCAATCCCGAGGGTGGCAAATTGGAATGGGAAGCAAATTCTGCACCCACTAATTACTACAACTGGTGTGATTAGTAGGTTTTGCATAAGCCATGTGATTACACCCTTAGTGTATCTCTATTATTTTGTTTGTTTTAGAATATGTGCTATGATGGGAATTTGGTCGATATGTCTTGACCCACTAAAATCCGACGCAATATTTCTCTTCATGTTCACAGCACTCAAATAAAAGTTTACTACACTATATTATTGGTTTTAAAAATGACTAGATATTTGATCGATTCTACCCTCTTCTTCTTCCTCGAGGTTTTATTCAAGATGAAATCCTTACAGTTGAAGATGTCATCCGAACTCTCTAATACGGAATGCTTGACAATTTTGAGAATTTTGGAATGTAAAAGAGCAAACAGGAGTAGAGAGACTTCTTTAAATATAGGTGAATTCACATCTAGTAGAGTTGGAAAATATCCGATATTCTATGTAAAAGTACAATTAAAGGTTTTAGTGGGCTGGTTTCCTCTCGAAGAAATCCTTCAGTGGGAGGAGACTTAACCATGTCAATAAGTAATTGTTTATAGCAATATGTCCTCCTTCTCACAACCCAATTAACTTCTTTTCGAGGCCTACCTAGTGTATCAAGAAATTTCCACTGAGGCCAATGCATATCAGCATATGTATATTTTTTACTTTTCTGTATTTATTTAGTTGAGATTACCTTTTGGACAAGATACGCTTTGCATCAAGTTTAGAATGTGGTACAGAAGAGGCAGAACGGCTTGAGGAACATAAACTGCAAAGGTGAGAAGGGGTATAAATGTAAGCCTTGAGAGCCCTATTTGCTTTGACTGTGTCTTACTCAGACCAAAGCGGTTTGGAAGAACTAATGATATGGGGGCACCAGGCCCAGACTGGCCATAGCGGGCACCGGGCAATCCCCCGGTGCGCCGCAAGGGTGGGGGCCGGTTTTGAGCCCCTGGGGGCCGATTTTGTTACAGGGCCGTTTTGCCGCATAGCTGCAAAATCGGCCCTGCAACAAAATTGGCCGAAAACCGGCCCTAGCAAAGCGCTCGGCGGCACCTCCAAATTCCCCACCCCCCACCCCCGAATGAGGAGGGGGGGCGGCCGAGCACTTTGCCAGGACCGGTTTTGGTTCCCAGTCCGGCCCTGGGGGGCACATGTTATAACTATTTTGCATTCGCAAATGGTGCAAATCGCAAAATTCGACTGTTTTTTGCGAATTCAAAATGGCCTTGCAGGAGGCATGAAAAGCATTCGAAGGCCAAACCTTGGTAATCGCTAAAATAGCGTTTCCTTAATTAGCTAACCAAATTGCAAATCGCGAATTCCGATTTACAATTAGGTAATCGTAAAATACATGTATGAACCATTAGCAACTTGCGATTGAGTTTAAATGTGCAATTATGCACTAGCAAAATACCACCAATTCAAATCAGGTGGTAACCAGGTGCAAGCTGTTTAAACAGGCCCAGAGGGCCACAGAATGTTTCACAATCACAGCTTTCTACATCATAGCGAGGAAAATGAGGATTCAAGCAGCAGCACAGAGAAGGAGGAGGGGACAAGAGCGCATTTTTAGAACGTGCGTCACATTGATTGACCAGACAGAGGATGAAATATATGATAAATAAATATCAAATTCAGCTATAATCTTAGACCTAAAAGCTGCACTGCATCCACTACTTCAGCATCCAACTCACAGGACAAATGCCATACCCACACGTGCAGGTCCTATGTTGACTTCACCTCCAAGCGCCAGGGAGCTACCATGAGAAATAGCAGCAGCAGGAGGAGTTTCTCAAAGTGCTCTGTCACGCTTTTTCAATACGTTGCTGGACACTGTGATGCAGAGGATACACCAGTACATCAGGTTTCCCACAACATCACAGGAATTGCAGCAAATGAAATTACATTTTACCAGATAGCTCAATTCCCCCATGTAATTGGGTGCATTGATGGGGCGCATGTAGCTATATGTCCCTCCTCAGGCAATAAGTATGTTTATAGGAACAGGAAATCATATAATTAATTGAACATCCAAGTCATATGCAATGCCTCACACATAATCACAGACCTAGTGGCACGATATCCAGCTGGTACACACGATTCGTTCATCTTTAGACACAGAGGATATACATACACCTCTCCTTGGGGGTGACTTTGGAGAAGGATACCTGCTAGGTAAATGCATGTGACCCAGTCCTGCAAACTCTCTGGATATGGAGACACATTACAGTGAGTAATCTGTTGCCTTTTCCCCCCGTAGGTGACAACGCATATGCTGTGCGCTACTTTATTCTCACCCCATACCTAAATTCCAAATACTGCAAGTGAGCAGTGGTACAATTCTGTGCACAAGACTACACACACTGTGATAGAGAGGACCTTTGGATTACTAAACAGTAGGTTCCGCTGCCTACATAAAGTGGAGGTGCACTGCAGTACAGGCCTGAGATATGCTGTAAAATTATGGCCATGTGTGCCATGTTGCACAATATTGTGACTTCCAAAGACATACCATTGGACCTATCTGATCCAGACACAGATGAGGAGGATGGGCCATGTAGGGCACGGGAAACTGGAAATGGATCAAGGGCAGGAGAGGGCCGACACGTCATGCGGAAATAACACGTCATTATTTTTAGGTTGAGTAATGATGAGACATTACACTTCATGACTTATTTGCTACTGTATTTTATTCACCGTAATCTCAGGTAAACTGTATGCACATAGGGGTGCCGCTCGCAGCAGTTGGGTGATTGCTGTGGACTTACTGTGGGACTTTGGCTATTACAGACCGGGACTGCAAGGACCAGCAGCCATTGAATGCCACACAGCTGGGTCCTCTTCCCGCCCTCCTCACACCGCTTGAAAACTGCTCGCGGCCCCCGCTCCACGGGAGCCGCCTGCAGCAGTTGGGTGATTGCTGTGGACTTATTGTGGGACTTTGGCTATTACGGACCAGGACTGCGAGGATCAGCAGCCCTTGAACGCTACACAGCTGGGTCCTTTTCCCGCCCTCCTCACGCCGCTTGAAAACTGCTCGCGGCCCCAGCTCCGCGGGCACCGCTCACAGCAGTTGGGGGATTGCTGTGGACTTACTGTGGGACTTTGGCTATTACGGACCGGGACTGCGAGGACCCCCAGCCCTTGAACGCCAAACAGCTGGGTCCTCTTCCCGCCCTCCTCACGCCGCTTGAAAACTGCCCGCGGCCCCCGCTCCACGGGAGTCGCTCGCAGCAGTTGGGTGATTGCTGTTGACTTACTGTGGGACTTAGGCTATTACGGACCGGGACTGCGAGGACCAGCAGCCCTTGAATGCCACACAGCTGGGTCCTCTTCCTGCCCTCCTCACGCCGCTTGAAAACTGCTCATGGCCCCCGCTCCGCGGGCGCCGCTCGCAGCAGTTGGGTGATTGCTGTGGGCTTACTGTGAGACTTTGGCCATTACGAACCGGGACTGCGAGGACCAGCAGCCCTTGAACACCACACAGCTGGGTCCTCTTCCCGCCCTCCTCATGCCGCTTTAAAACTGCTCGCGGCCCCCGCTAATCGGGAGCCGCTCGCAGCAGTTGGGTGATTGCTGTGGACTTACTGTGGGACTTTGGCTATTACGGACGGGAAGTACGACGACCATCAGCCCTTGAATGCCACACAGCTGGGTCCTCTTCCCGCCCTTCTCACACCTACAGAATATAACCACGCCTACACCCCGCTCCACTGGAAGCGCTCGGGCGTGCGCCGGGCGAAGCCCGGGTCAAGGGCGGGCCAGTTTAAGCCTGTTGTAGCCCGGAGAAGACCGGACCGGGCCACCCCTCTTTCATCCCGCCCGTCCTACTCCGAGGCGGAGCAGGCTCTCTGCGAGGACCAGCAGCCCTTGAATGCCACACAGCTGGGTCCTCTTCCTGCCCTCCTCACGCCGCTTGAAAACTGCTCATGGCCCCCGCTCCGCGGGCGCCGCTTGCAGCAGTTGGGTGATTGCTGTGGGCTTACTGTGAGACTTTGGCCATTACGGACCGGGACTGCGAGGACCAGCAGCCCTTGAACACCACACAGCTGGGTCCTCTTCCCGCCCTCCTCATGCCGCTTGAAAACTGCTCGCGGCCCCCGCTAATCGGGAGCCGCTCGCAGCAGTTGGGTGATTGCTGTGGACTTACTGTGGGACTTTGGCTATTACGGACGGGAAGTACGACGACCATCAGCCCTTGAATGCCACACAGCTGGGTCCTCTTCCCGCCCTTCTCACACCTACAGAATATAACCACGCCTACACCCCGCTCCACTGGAAGCGCTCGGGCGTGCGCCGGGCGAAGCCCGGGTCAAGGGCGGGCCCGTTTAAGCCTGTTGTAGCCCGGAGAAGACCGGACCGGGCCACCCCTCTTTCATCCCGCCCATCCTACTCCGAGGCGGAGCAGGCTCTCTGTAAGTTGTTATTTGTTACTGGGAAATGTCTGGGCAGGAAAGCAGGAGTAAGGCACTGACCTCGGGTGGCCTTGTAGCAGGGACGTTGGACAATTTTATCATCAGAGCCAACTCATTGTTGGACCACGAAATAATCCTGATGGAGCGTCGGCTCTCTCAAGACATTGCCATAGCAAAGAGATCCTCGCTGGGACACATAGCGAATGCACGCTCACCCGAGCAAAGATTGAAAATGATTGCCGACGAAGCCCCGGAAGCCTTGGAGAATTCACAAAGCTCTGAGACTACACAGTACTTGGGTATATCAGCCTTAACTGGCGAGACACAGCTACCACCAATACCAGAGATAATCTCAGTAACAACTTCGGTAAATATTTTGGTAGTTGACAGTCCAGAAAGACCTAATACCCGGCAGCTGCGGGGGAATCGTGAGGGGGCAGTACCTAAGAGGTAGCGCAGTGCCCAAACGTTTGGTGGGAGAAAGCCAAAGCTTGCCAAACATTCTAACAACTGTGACCCTGCCGGCTCGGGCAAGGCAATGGAGGCTCGTATAATATCGGACATTACCACAGTACCAACTCCACCCACTCCAATCCTATGAGAGGAGAATGTGAGCACCCCTTTACCTACAAGGGAGGACTTATCCACTCCAAAAATGGTTGCTATCTTAAGGTCGTTGCTCCATCCACTGGAAACCAGACTCGCTGAGATAGAGCAAAGGCTATCTAAAATTGAAAAACCAACCAAAGCTACAGCAGATTGCTTAAAAACTAACAAAGTTATGTTGGGCAGTGGGCAGACTAAAAAGGTCCAGGGGGAATCATCGCCACAAAATCCTGTATTACCATCGCCCCCCTCCTCTGTAGTGGTGACCACCTCTAAACAGGACCCACCTGTTGCTCCACCTGATAATGTTCCAACAATGGTCGAAAAGGCCAAGCCCAATGAGCTACATGAATTCCAACAGGGAAGTGCCCCAACTAAGAAGATTAGAATCGACCTACCCCCAGACTCAGGTCCCTATGTAGTGGTCTTATCTGGGGTTCCCGAGATAAATGATCCAACTAGGGAATCCTTTATGTCCCTAAAAAACAAAGTTGCTGATTGGCTTAATAAAAATAGACCGCTCCCAAGCCACATTACTAGTGAGATTTTGATGGTTTGTAGGGTGTCCTGGGTAGGTCATAGGCCAAAAAACATCAATGGTGACTGTGTTTTGGTAAATTTTAGGGACCCATGGACTGTAGCCCACATATGTGACTGGTTGTACGGTGATTCCGGGACAGCTATACAATCACTCCCACTTCTATCCCCCTGTTTCTGCATGCTATAACTCGGGGATGGAAACAGACTGGTTGAGAGTGGAAGCTAGAGGGGCGGGTAGAACAAACGGGGACAGGTTAGTTCAACCCCAAACATTCAACCACACTCTGACTTACAATCGCTATAGCTGTTTGGATATGGTTGATTGACTGCAGCCCAAGCAAGGGGACTTATCGGGGTCCCGGCAAGAAGCTGAAGGCAGCAATTTAGTGATTGCACTTAGAGGGAGTCCTACAAATAAGCAAGAAGACAGGACTGAAGGTAGTAGCTTAGAAATCATACGGTCCCAAGCCCCGCAAGTCCACCTATTATCCCCCATCACAGCCCGACTAATCCGGTTTTAACTTCAAACACGGCAATTGACCCATTAGGTCTTTCAGCTGGAGTAAGACTGGATGAAGGAGGCAATAGGGGGGCAGAGGGCTGCTCCTTTAGAAGTTGGAACTCAGACACACTAACGATACTGTCTTGGAATGTAGCTGGGCTGCCCAATGAAATGGCTTGCCCGGAGTGGGGATCCTTTATAGACAAAAATGATTTCTGTCTCTTCCAAGAGACCTGGGCTCGAGACAAACAATTACATGGGGGATATGCATCATTTAATGTGCCAGCACGTTGGGGGGGAAAGGGAAGACCGCCAGGAGGTCTTACTATCTGGGTGGGCTCCCACTTGGGATGTAGGGCTAAGACACTAACCACTCACTCCGCAGACGTTCAATGTGTAGTTCTTGAATGGCCCAACGCTTTTAAGCTTGCTCTTGTCAATGTATATTCTCAACCAGTTCGTATAGCTAGTGAATCGAGAACCATTGAGGAGTTGTCCCTTTTTTAAAATACCATCACAAGTGACACTCACCTCTTGGTAGGGGGTGATCTGAATTGCCACTACGAGCCTCTAGTTGGCATGAGGGATGGCGCATCCTTGGCAGAGGATGATTACTGGGCGATACCACCAACCCAGGCTCCTTCGCCAAGGTCATGGTCTCCCCTAGCTATTCAGATCACGGCATTAACTCTAAACCACTCAATAAGGGCCTGTAATGGCCGCTTGCCCTCGGACAAGCCACCTAAGTGTACATTCAATAAGCCTGGACAAGAGTCGCGGCTGGACTATATATGGGCTGAAACAAGGTAATGACCTAGGGTCATGGACCTTAGGGTCACCACAAGACCAGAGGGCGATCATAACGCTCTAATCTTGGAACTGAGTTCCCCCAGATCTACTAAGGCCAATATGATAGGCTCTGAGGATCCTGATACTAGGACCATTTTATCTAACGATAGATGCAGAGTCAGGTGGGACAAATTAGCAGCACATCCAGAAGAAGTCTGTAAACTATACTCTCGGATAGTTCCCGTACTTGAAGAGGTTTTTGCTCTAACCACTCAACCTTCCCTCCCGGACTTCCATTTTAAGTTGCAGGCACTCCACACGGATTTAGCAACCACTCTAGCTGAGGTAGTTAATTCTCGGGTGACCAAACAAAACAAAAGGGTTCTCACAAGTTCTTGGTACAATGCAGCCTGTAGAAAGGCCAAAGCAGAGTTAGTACAGGCTTTAAAGTTGAGTAACAATAAAGTACAAATCCAAGCCAGGAGAGCTGACTATAAACGGCTGACCAAGTGTGCAAAGGCAGAGTGGGACCATGACAAGTGGACTAACCTAACTGCCGCCCTTGGTGCTAGAGATTCTAGGAAATTTTGGGCTATTGTAAAGATTGGTTCTGGAGATCCAGTATCGGCTACTGAACCAAACATAGCAGCCAAAGTTTGGGAAGACCACTTTGGTGCTCTGTATTCCTTGGAGGATGGTATGGAAGCCGGGAAAACAGAAATGAAGGTGGTAGTCCCTCCCCGCAGCCTGAGGTGGTTGATTTCACGACGGAGGAGGTTTGTGATGCAATTGCTAAACTCACAGTAGGAAAAGCCCTGGGTTTGGACAAACTCCAGGGAGACCTCTTCAGACATGAACCTAAGATATGGGGCCCATATCTACAAACCCTGTTTAATGCAGTCCTGAGAGGAATGGTGGTACCCTGTACTTGGCTGGGCGCAGAGATAG
Organism: Lissotriton vulgaris; assembly: GCF_964263255.1. Classification (NCBI taxonomy): domain Eukaryota; kingdom Metazoa; phylum Chordata; class Amphibia; order Caudata; family Salamandridae; genus Lissotriton; species Lissotriton vulgaris. Next base: position 411,349,723 of record NC_141699.1, on the reverse strand, counting down.
TCACTATATTTAAGAAGGGTTCTCCTCTGCTCCCAGCCAACTACAGGCCCATCAGCCTCATTGACGTTCCGCAGAAGATCTTTGCGAGGTTAATTCTAGAACGCCTACAGGACTGGATAGAGGACTATTCAATCCTCAGTCCATATCAGGCAGGGTTTAGGAAGAAAACGTCCACCATGGATCAAATTTTCCGTTTTTCCCTATTATTCTGGAAAACTGATAGGCTAGAGGGTGGCAGCCTCTATATGGTGTTCGTGGATCTACGCGCTGCCTTTGACTTGGTCCCACGGGGGAAATTATGGTCTGTGCTCCTTGAGCTGGGCATACCGTCCCAGCTTTTGTATATGTTGATGAGTCTCCACCAGGCAAATTTCGCCCGGGTCAGGTGTGGGAAGAATGGAGAATTGTCATCTAGATTCCCTGTTGACAGGGGGGTAAGGCAGGGGTGTGTTCTGGCACCCACCCTGTTCTGCCTCTATGTCAATAGGGTAATCGCCCACCTGAACGGTGTGCGGAACACCGACGCCCCAAAGCTGGCGGGTAGCAGGGTTCCAACGATTATATTTGCAGACGACACCCTCCTGCTGTCTAAATCCCCAATGGGGATACAGTGCAACTTGGACGGATTTGAGGCATTTTGTAGTGGACGGGGCTTGGAGATAAACGCTCTCCAAACTAAATTCATGATCTTCAACCCCCCCGCCACTACTCGCCCAAACCCCAGTATAAGTACAACTAGGCTGGAAAGGGTCCAGATCTTTGAATATCTGGGTGTCACCATAAACGAGAGTATGACGTTGGGCCCCCAGCAAATCAAGTCCCAACTGAAACTGGCCCAACTTGCAGGGGGTATCCTCAAGCTTTCCAACACGTCGACTATTAAACCTATCGGCCCACCGCTGGAGATCTATAAAACGCAAGCAACGGGGGCGGTGATGTATGGCGCTGAACTTTGGGGTTATGCATGCAGGTTTGACATCAGTAAGACAGAACATAAATTTCTAAGACAACTGTTGGTCCTACCACTTAGCACTCCACTTCTTCCCTTGAGGTTTGACTTGGGTGTGAGACTGATTGATGAGGAATTAGGACTCAAACCCCTAAGGCTCTGGCGCAGGCTGTGGACAACACCCGAGCTGCTAAATTATAGACTGGAACTCAAAGAAATACTAAGCTTACCCAATGCTGGGAAAATTCCCTGACTTATGTATATTAAGAACGAATGTATGAGGCTGGGAGTACCTGCTCTATGGTACGATCCAGAGAGTGGCTGCAATGCAGTTTCACGTAAACTCCTATCGAGATTGTTCTATGATAGTAAACTCAATGCCGCCCTTCATAATCCCCAGGTCGGCTCCCTAACTGATTCTTTTTTAAGGGTTAAAGATTCCTATTATTTTGAGTATTTTATGGATGACATTTACCCTATTTTAGCTAGGAAATTGTATCTACAATGGAGATACGTTACTCTACCAATAAGAGCTTTTACCAGTAGATGGTCTTCCTCTTCTCCAAAAAACTGCCCTGGTTGTAACTGTGACTTAGAAAATGATTTACATGTTCTTTTCTTTTGTCCGGCATACTGTTAAGTCCAGGAGGTATTGGCTCGTACCTCTGTGCAAAAACTTGGGTTTAGTACAGTGTACGCTTGCTCTTAGAATACTTAAAACAGAGACAACCAGACCCATTGTATTTGCTGTATCACAATTTCTGGCAGCCATGTGGCATAAGCGAAGGCTCTTAATCACCACCGCCTAATTTGTGTATAGCAGCTAATTGCAAGAAGTAGTTTTAAATGAAATAATGGATATAGTGCAAGTTTTTATGCTTTTATGCTATAATATTTATTATCTATTTTATAAAACCACTTGTGTCAGCAATGCCACTAAAACTTATCATGTATGTAAAATGAATTGACTCGTCATCCATGTATACTGTATTTTTTATTCTTTGTCTTCTTTTAAGGCTAAAACGCTGAAATAAAGATTTATGATGATAATAACATAGTTCATGTTCCATGTGTGATAATTTGTTCAACAATATAGGATTTTCAATTAAACATCCAGTTTATTTAGCATGCAACAGGTTGCATCACCTATTGGCATGCCTTGCTCAAAGTCCAATCTACTTTTTACGGGCACACACAGCACTGGTACAGTCAGTGTGTACACTGGCCTCCCTTGATGAGGCCTCAGACGCTGTACCTTGCCTCGCACTAAGCCGTCTGGTCTCAGTCACTTGGGTAGTGATGCTGCTGAGGCTGGAGGCCTCCTTATTGTCCCCTGCACCCAGTACACTTGTCCCAGCTATTGTAGCTGTTTGTAATTGTTCAACAGCACTGATGACCTGCACCAATCCCCTGGCAGAACTGCAGTGGGCCATTTCCACCTGCATGGCCACAGCGCGCCTAGACAGGACAGCTGTGGACTTGCTCAGACAGTTGATTGCCCTGGTGTAACCCAGTAGGTGGTGACTTTGTCTGCGTTGGGAGGTATGCTCCCTCTGCATGGTGTTACAGATGTCTCTGATGGCTTCTGTCATGTCCCTGAGGTTTTCAGCATGTCCCCTATGGTCCTTCGCCACTGTGTTGGTCAGCTCTGTGATGCTGTCCTTAATGTCCACCATGTTGTTTTTCAAGGACACCAACTGGTTTTGCATTGACTGCATATGTTTTAATTGCAGACGCTGCACTTTCACCATAATGCCCTCAAGACCCGCAAAGATAGAGGAACCCTCTCCTGCCTCAGAAGCACTGTGTGCTCTTCCTCTGAATCTCCTGTGATAGGTGTTGCGACCCTGCAATTGGGACTGGTCACTTTGGATCTGTGCCTGCTCAACTGGCATTGACTGCAGCTCTTCCTGGGTGGAATCGCCTTCTACCTAAAGCTCCAGTAGTGGGAACACAGTGTACCTACGTGTGTTCGATGAAGGTGTTATTGGTATTGTAGTGATTGTTTCTTCTTCCCCTGCCTGTGCCTGGTTCTCCTCTGGCTCACATGTTGCTATGTCATCAACCTGTAGCGCTGGTGTATCTGTGAATGTAACAGAACTACTTGAGTATGATGTGTGTACAGCTTTGTGACATTCTGTTTTTTAAATAGAAATGGATTTGATTTACCAAAACACGGTGTGTTCATTGGTCACTTGCATAAAATACTCAACTGTACCTATGCTGCTATCATTTGTCTGCTCTTTTTGTATCTTGTGTACCTAACTACATCTCTCATGATACCTTGCTGGGTGGTAGCCATGAAGTGTATTGGAGTGGGATTTCAAAAACATTTTGCTGGCCTTACTAAGAGAGCAATTTGTGACTTATAGGATGCAAGTGTACTTAAGCATGCATCTTACCTTGGCTGGTGGTGGGGGCGACTGAGGTGTCGATGTCCGTGACACCACTGATGGACTAAGGCTGTAGGGTCGACTCCACCAATTCCTCAAAGGGCGTTGACATAGGCTGGGTAGATGGTTCTCCACAGGTCTGCTTGGCATCAGTAAGTCTGCTTAACAGCTTCTCCTTTGCCCTTATCGTTAAGTCATATCAGCGTTTGCAATTTTTTTCCTTGGAACGCTGTGTGACCCTCCACTGCGCTGATTGTTTCTTGGATGTCCAGCCAGGATTTCCTTTTTTCCGACTCTGGTACATGGAGGGAGTTCTTACCAAACAATTTATTTGTGCTCGTTGCCACTTCCTCTATTAGGACCTCCAATTATTTTTCACTGAATTTAAATTTTCTTTTCCGACCTCCAGCCTCCGTTGCATTCTCCTGGGATGCCACGCTGGGTATTTGCGCCTCCCTCTGCACTGTGAATGTGATCTTGAGTGTTGAGCTCATGCTCTCAGCCTCCTACACAGACTCAGACCCTCTGCAGCAGCATGGCTAGCCTCACTTCCTGGTCGTGAGGTCTTCATGCTGCTCCAAAGGGCGACATTCGCAATTAGCCACTACCTAATTGCGATTCGTTAATTTCGAACTTTGTACATAAGTATTGCAAATTTTTGGTAATTGCTATTTTGTAGCTATTTTTTTACATATATCCCATTTAGCAATTACCTATTTTCGATTCAGTTATAATCGCAAATTGGTAATCGCTAAATGTTATTTTCATACATGTGGCCCATGGTATGGTGTTCCTTATCTAGCAACTACAGAGTAGGGAGAGTCAGAGTTTGCTCAACTTTGTAGTACCTGGAGACACCTTTGATGTAAAGCTGCACTGGATTTCACTTCCTTGCAATGACCCATAATGTCAAAATTGTGAAGATTTGTGTTTTGCACTAAAAGGAGGATCTGCACTGAAAATTAAAATGTTATAACTAAAGAGGTGAAAACAGCTTGCAATTATGAAGTGCGACAATTTATGCTATACATTCGTAGGGAAATCTGGGAAGAGGTATTTTTCAAACTTCAGGTCATGGAAGCCTGGAAGCAGTGGCTTATTTTATTAAATTAGAACATCTACTTTCCACGCTTAGGGGAGAGCAACTAAAATGCTTGAATTCTGCTAATAATGCCACCATGGTTAGATGGACTACAAAATAGAAAATGTGTTTTTCTGACTGGGGGTTGCATAAACACAGACAGGTGTCTTCAAGGGTGTAGGAATAGCAAATGTGAAATACTCAACAAGCTACCCTCAATATCATTGTGACAAGGATGGAGCAGCCCATGCTGTATGAAGCCAAAATAATTTGCCTTTTTCCCACACTCAGGCTTTGTGAATAGGCAAATCATCCAGACACACTATGGGAATTGGCCCATCCTCTGCTAATGGTAGAGGCATCACTCGAACATTCATGATAGTCTCAGTCAACCCAAATTTATATCCGACACTGTAAATAAGGCAGCAGTGCACTACCAAAATATTTAATTGGCTCCTTGCTAGTCGATATACACCCAAGAGAGTCATGGCAAGTAACTGAGAAAAGTCTCCTTACATTTTCAACCCACATATCACTACGTCTTCTTTCCTTAACAACTGCTTGTGAAGTTCACAGATTGTCCACACAGTTCACACAACATGCTTGAACTGAGAAAACCTAGGGGCATATTATCAAGGGGGTTTATCTCCGCTTTTTTGGCTTTAAAAGCCAAGAAAGCGGAGATAAAATTATCTCCCTATTACCAAGCTGTCACTAACACCAGTTAGTGACAGCTAAAAGGAGATAGCGACCATCTTGGGCCCCGCTTTGCATGTCAGTGATATTTATCACTAATGACATGCAAAGTGGGCGTGCCAAGATGTTAGCGACTGGAAACAGTCCCTAACATCGCTATCTCCTATTACCAACTTTTGGAGATATTCGCGCTAAGAGTGAATATCTCCAAAAGCTAACACCTGCCCTGAGCAGTTCTTAGCCATGTTATCCAATGGGAGGTGGATAACATGGCTAAGAGCATTTGCTCGATAATGCATGAATATCGCTGACTTTTCAGCGATATTCATGCATTGCGGCCGTTTTTTATCGCATTTGCGATAAACCTTGCTAATAGCAAGGTTTATCTGCGATAAAAATCGCCGATGTGCGGCGATAATTTTTGTCTCTAAACAAGTTAGAGACAAAAATTATCGCTAGTTGTTGGTAATATGCCCCCTACTTTTTTACAAGACAGCTTTCGAATCATTCTTGTGCAGGATATATACAAGAAAAGTGTTGTCATTGTTGCTGCTGCAAATTCCTAAAAAATAAAGAAATCCCTGAAAACATTGCTTTCTGTGTGTTTGTATTAAATATCTGAAGTATTCCCAGCCTCTTTGTGACAATTTTCACTGTATTTTAAAATAGTGTCCTCATTGTTTTGTCAGATTTACAACATTACTTATTTTAAAATGTATCCGGTACTTACCTTTATGTGTAGTCGTTTATTAGCGATATAGAGACTCAGTTCATTGGCAATAAATATGCATTTTTAAACAAGTTTTATAATTAAAATGCATTTAATTATCAATAAACATTATTGTGAAGCCAGTGCACATTCATGCAGGGAGTTGCAACGGCTGACAAGAGGACAGCATTAACAATAAAAATGAAAAGTCCAAACAGCACTTCATTGGGGGGGTCTGACCACACAGAGAATACCAAAAACAAAATGTGGAATCTATCTACAAATAGCTTCCTGCAAATCTACTCCCATGCTTTTCAATGAAAGATTAAAAACAACCTTCTAAGTATTCTGAGATGTTATTGTTTAAAGTTAAGAACGTATTCAACAACAGAGAGGATCAATACTCCTAGGAAACAGAAGTGAAAAAGATGCTGGACTTAGGTAGAGGTCTCACCAATTAACTATTTTTATGCCTTTTAAAATATATCATGCCATAGAAAACGAAAACCCCTACTTCCCCTCACTTTTTTAAAATAGCTGCTTTCATATCTGCATTATATCATTTACTTCAACCTTCTCTATATGAAAGGCTTTAAATGTAACAGCTCCTATTCCAATAACATTTTGTTGAGCTTGTCATGAATTTAGAATGTTAGCGCTCTAGTTGTTCATTAGAACTCTCTGGTGAAGCTGCAGGAGAACACTGGGTTAAAAGTACCTGATTTACTCAGTGTCAGATTTTTTTTCTCACATGAATGAGGAATATATTTTTGAATTAATATCAAATACATTTTAATTTCAGCTTCTGGACCACTAACCATAGTTTCCAGGAGAAACTAATGACAGAAAACCATGCTCCCTGAAATATGGTTAATCCAATTCCAGCGGAAGATCAGCAATTACAATCTGTTATCACGCTTCCTATATGCTCCTTTTATTACCCTCAAAACCAGGCTTGCACAGTAATGCATTTCAAAGGTTTAAAAAATGGCAGCGCCGTTTTACCTAAATAGCAACACGAAAAGCACGTAATTTGACAAACAACATTTTTTAATATCACCCCACATTTTAAGAGTCTGATTTACAATAGCAAAATTATCCAATGAAGGGTGCTCCCAGGTAGCTATTGACGGTGTAAAGGTGGGCCCTTGGCTTCGCTCTGGTCAATAATTACCAGGCAGTACCCTCCCCTTGGATAATATTGATTAATTAGTTTCTAGCAGCCGTTAGCCATTTTTTCTTACCAATTATCTATCTTTTAGGCATATCAAGGGCACGTGATCATAAAGGCAATCTAAGACGCCAAGCAGCAATAATCCATGTGGAGGCTTACAAGATGCCCATGCCTTCCTAGGTGGGTCAATTTTAACCACCATTTCACTCCCTAGTGACAATTCTTTTTCATCATGGATGGCGAAAAACTATGCAAGATCATATCAGAATTCTCTTACAACTCTTCAGAAGGTTTCCTCAGTTAATAACTGCGCCCAACACAGGAACAATACAAGCAGAAGTGAAGATGAGCTACCAAGCATCTCAGATACTGCTCCTTAATACCCATAAGGCTTACCTGTAAAGTCACAAGCACTTATCTCTGAGCACCTACACAGCAGACCGCACGAAACATGGATCCTACCACTGAGTATGCTAGGTCGCAGGGGCGTAACAAACGCCCCCCGCAGCCCCCGCGGTGCGGGGGGGGGCACTCTCTTCAGTTAATGAAGGGGGTCCGGGCCCCTCAGCTCTTCTGAGAGCTGTGAGAGAGGCTTGTGCTTAAGCTAGCCTCTCTCTGTCTGCTGCGTCTGAAGCAGGTGAAGCCTGCTTTAAGCCCCTCGCCCCCTCCCTCTGACCGAAGAGAAACAAAGTATCAACATTGTTTCTCTTCAGTCAGAGCCAGGCCCGGGACAAGGGTGGGGGTGGGGGCCCAAGAGACAGCAGTCTCCACTGCTCCTCTGAGGCAGCACAGAGCCCGGCTCCCACTCTCTCCTCTCCATAATCAAAGCCCACCCCACAGGAGAAGAGAAGAGACAAGGACAAGGATGGGGTGGGGGCCCCAGCCCCAGAGACCAAGAGCAGGAGGCAGCACAGTGCACTGCTCGGGACCCTGTCAAGGGTGGGAGTGGGGGCCCCCAGAGAGAGCATTCTCCTGGGCAAAGCTCATATGAGAAGGGATGAGGCAGCAAAATGGTGCCCTCAGGTAAGCACTCTTATTAGAACGCACCATGTGGGCATCCGTAGGGAGGGCGTAAGGGGGGGGGGGAGAAGGGTGCAAGGTACAGAGGAGAAGGGTGCAAGGCAGAGGGGAGAAGGGTGCAAAGGGGGTGGTGATGAAGTTAAAAATGTGCACCCCTGGAAACATTTTTGCAGGCGCCCATGGTACGCGCACTACTTTGTGAGGGAAAGTGGGAGAGAGTGGAGAGAGAGACAGTGGAGAGAGGGAGAGAGACAGTGGAGAGAGAGAGAGAGAGAGTGGAGAGAGACAGTGGAGAGATAGTAGAGAGAGAGTGGAGAGAGAGTGTAGATAGACAGTGGAGAGAGAGAGTGAGGTTCTGTAATTCTCGAGTCTGACTCCATTTTGTTCTGTGCCACCATTTTGTGTTGCCCTCACGTAGGCCTGTGAAGGTAGCCTGGCGAACAAAGTAGTCTGGCCTTCTTAGTTCATGTATACATTAACTAGGTTTCTTTTTTACTCTGAAATGAACTGTAAGAAACTGGCCTCTTCACCTGAAACTGACCTCGCAAAGCCAATTTCCCTGATCGATCTTTGTCTGAGATTGCCAATCAATGTTCAGGACATCGTTAACTTTTAGTTTCCTTGCACATGCCTTATCTTGTTCAGCATCTGTTACTGTTTCTTTTTTTATGTTTCTTTATTACATGGGTTATGCTTTCAGTTATAGGTTTGTCTGGCTTGTGGAGATTGAATTTGGGACATTCCTTATAATTAACTTTTGGGTTGGGATACTGTAAATTGAGTTTTTGTTATGTGATACTTTGTTTGAAAATGTACCTTATTGGCTCGAATTTTGTGCAGTGGGTGTACATTTATAATGTGAATATTGGGTATAAAAGTAGACGTCTCGCCTTAGTAAAATGAGCAGTCTCCTGAGAATTTACACCGTGATGTATTTCTAGGATCACTTACTAGCTGCAGCTAATAAACTTGGTCTCTGATGCATCCAGAAGTTTTCCATGTCTCTGAATACCAAGACAGGTGAACTCGAAGATCTTAGGCGTGCCCCTGACGCCGCTGGGTTAAACCCCGGTTCTTCAATTGGCGCCCAACGTTGGGCAACTTCAGCGGTACTGGTCCAAGCCCGAAGATTGTGAGGAGCCCCGTGAGGAAATTCTGGAGGACGGCCGCCACTTCATCGACCCCTGCATGTCAACGTGGACCGAAGGTTTTTTCTGCGAGGCTTCCCCTTTCCAACGGCTGCGAAGGACTGCTGCCCTGACTGTCGCCCTGTCTTGGACCCTCTTGTGATGATTTGTAAGGCGAGACGTTAGACGGTCTTCTGGTGGCGTGACAGACATTTTGGTTAAGTATTAGTGGGTCGCTCCCACGACTTTGTTTTGTATCTTGGTTTTGATTCGGCCATTGCAATAGTCGAAGCTGAGGGGTTCATACATTTACGAGTGTATCATTTTTGATAAGCCCTTGAAGTTTGAAGCAAGACTAGTGAGCTAAAAGATGCCTAGTTTTAGCAAATTTCGAAACTGGTTTTGTTGTAGTTGTAATAGGGACTCCCGATTGGAGGACTCGTGTCCGATACCTCCGGTTGCAACTCCAACTTATGAGCTCTATTCAAAGCATGGTGTAGGTCCCATTACCTTTAATGAGGTATGGGTCCGTTATACAAGGAAAGATGGTGTTTTACGATGGCCCCAACATGGTAGTTTTGAATCAGATGTTTTAGATAACCTAGAAGTTGCGCTATTTAAGAAGAAAGCCCGGCCGGCGATGTTTGACTCTTTCCGCCTTTGGCGTAAGGAAGCCAAACAGCGAGAAATTAAGCAAGCTAAGAGAGATAGGAAGGAAAGGAATATATCAGTAATGCAAGCTGCTAGGCAGTTTAAGGAAGATGAAGAAGATTGTGCGATTGAAGTGTCAGATAGACAACATTGCATGACCATTGACAAATGTTACACAGCTTTCCCACCCCCCCTTTCAAATGTGACTGAAGACCCTGAAAAGGATCCTTTGATGTCATATTTACTGAGATTACCACCCCCTTATGTGCAGGGTGCTACTGCACCTCCGTTACCTACAGTTGTTGCACCCCTTGTTGTCGTTCAACCCCCTGTTGTTGTTCAGCCACCTGTTGCTTCACAGGTGGTTCTTCCTCCACCGGCGCAACCCCCTCCAGGGCCGCCAGCCTTGCCACCAGCCTTGCCTCATACTCCTTTGCCTTACAGTCCTTTATCTTCGACCTCTCTTATTTCTGTCCCCACGTCTCTGTTGCCTCAAAACACTTTCTCTCCTGTCCTCATGTCAACTTCTTCTCCATCTGCTCGGCAACGAATGACTGATATTGTCACAAGTCTTTTGTCTATTTTCTTTGGGTCACTGAATATGACCCCGGTTTCTGAACGTAAGCAGAGACGTAGTCAGCTCCCTGGTCCCGAAGAGCGGGCAGTGTTAGATCTCCTTGCTCGTAGATGGGTTTCGAATACCTCCAAGTACAGTCCACAAGTGGTTATGGATATCTTCCTACAGTGGGAGGCACCAAAACAAAGGTATGTTTTTGATGTCATGTGTACCTTCCTTCGTCAGGAGTGGGAAGATAATGAGTTGTGTTCAATTCCACTGGAATTGCTTAATGTTCAGTCTGAATTTGCTAAAGGGACGATAGTGGGTTCCGATGTTGAGGAAGCGGTAGAGACACTACTCACTTTTAGGTCTAGACTTCCACCTCAGTCATTGTTCGAACCTGACCCTTCTGTTAGGAGAAAAGTGAAGCAGTATCCTATGGGAGATGTTCCCCCTGAATGGAGAGAGGCAGTTGTGGCTGATGCCGCTCATGGTATTGCGGCTGCACCGGCTCATTTTCAGCGAGTGTGGGTGCATGTCCCTTGGAAGAGGGCTGAGGTCCTGGCTCTTAAGCAGACCTTGCCTGAGCCCCGTAAAAATCCTGCCGGTTATTACAAGGAGTTGTCTCAGACAGTTGATGCATGTGTTATGAATTTAGCTGACATAGATATGTTGATGGGTAATGTAGTTCCTCAACCCTTGTGGGCGGAGATCCGTCACGAGGATCACACGCCAGAGTTAGGAGATACGTGGGTTAATATTTCTGCTGCAGATGGTCGGCAGGTAGGAGGTGCCAAACCTGAACCCTTAGTTGCAGAACTACCTGGTAGGATTATTAATTTAATGAAAACTATGATGCCTCCTCTGCGGGTGAATTGGGACAAGTTAGCAGCATGCAAACAAAAGAAAGACAAGAGTGTGTTTGATTTCTTCATTAGGTTTGAGGGAACATTCATTGATCATAGTGGTCAGGACATGAGTACAGAAGGTGGTCAGAGGTTGTTTGTAGATAAGTTTGTTTTTAATTTACTTCCTGAACTTTCTAATAAGTTAAAGGACTCTGAGAGTTCATGGGCTGTTTCTTCTTCGGCCCAGATACCGGCTACTGCACAATACTATGAGAATAGAGATAAAGATGAGAAGGATAAAGTAGAGAAGAAGACTAGAGAATTAAAAACGAAATTTCTTCTGCAGCAGGCTTATCCGCCTCGCCCTAATCAGCGTCAGTTTCAGCAACCCCCACAGTTTCAGAAACTGTTGCAGAAGTCTGAGTCTTTTGCTTCGCGACTCCCACCTAATTTGCTTATTGTAAAGAAGAAGGTCACTTCAAGAATAGTTGCCCGATCTTGCTACAGCGTGCGAATGGTATGTCTGGTCTGAGAGGTCGTGGTGGTTTCCAACAAGTACCTAGGGGTAGGGGACGTGGTACGTTTCCCCAGAATGAACGTTCCTTTTCCCCTCAGAATTTTATGAATAATTTTGACCAACAGAATGTTCCGACCGTCCAGTCCGCTCAGTACTACACTGATAATTATTATGTTTGAAGTGAGAGCGCTGGTTTTAATGATAGTTAGGACAGCCATGGACAAAGGGAGGGAGTAGTGTCAGTTCCAGTAGACCAGAGTGGACCTTATGTTGAAGTGATTACATCAGGTGTGGCAGAACCTTTTCTTTTGGATACTGGCACAGCAAAGAGTTCTATCATGCACTCTAAACTCCCTGGCGCACCTTTGTCTGGCTTGACCAATGTTTCAGTAGGATTTTCTGGCGCCCCAGTTCGTAACCCGGTTTCTTGCCCTTTGCCCCTTTCTATTGGTCCCTGTGAATTGGAGGCTCCCCTGAATCTAACGACTGGCTGTGGCGAGAATCTGTTGGGTTTGGACTTGTTGAAAAGATTGCATGCAACATTACATTGTTCTCCTTCGGGAGTACATCTTACGGTGGGTAAGAAAGTGATTTCCCCGATGTATCTGTCTAAGGATCGCCTTCCACTGGAACTGCGTTCTCTCCCTGATACACTTTGGGCTACAGGTCCCAATGATGTTGGTCTCTTGCAGATTCCACCCTACGTTGTTACCCTTAAGTCAAATGCTAAATTACCTCGCATTCCTCAGTACAAAATTTCCAGTGATGGCGAAAGAGCTCTTTTAGCCATTATCTATGATTTGGTTGAGAAAGGTGTGGTTGAAGAAACGAGAGGTAATGTGTGTAACAGTCCTGTTCTGCCTGTCCTTAAGCGTACTGACTCTTCTCAGCCACCTGTGTATCGGTTTGTGATCGACCTTCGAGAGGTCAATAAGATCGTTGTGCCACAGTTTCCTGCTGTCCCGGACATTACTGCTTTATTGACTATGATCCCTGCCTCAGCTGCTTGGTTTTCTGTTATTGATCTGAAGAACGCTTTCTTCAGTATTCCAATTGCTGAGGAAAGTAGGGATATTTTTGGCTTCTCTTTAGGAGGCCGCAGTTTCCGGTTTAAGCGTGCTCCTCAAGGTTATTGTGAGAGTCCCTCCATTTATAGTCAGGCTTTGAAAACTCAGCTTGATACTCTTGCATTGGCATCTGGTGCTACTCTTATCCAGTATGTTGATGATCTGTTGGTTGCTGCTGATGATGAAGAGATTTGTAAAGAAGTTACTCTTTCTTTGTTGCGACACCTGTCTGACCTTCATCATAAAGTGTCACCTTCAAAGTTGCAGTATTGCCGCCAAGAAGTGACCTACTTAGGTCATCTCTTGTCGAAGGAGGGAAGACGATTGACCCCAGAGCGTATTCAAGCGATTGCCCAAATGACTGTGCCATGCACACAGAGAGAGGTGCGTGCCTTCTTAGGTATCACCTCGTATTGTAGACAGGGGATTCCGAATTTTTCTTTGTTAGAGAAACCTTTGTTGGCACTTACTCTTAAGTACACACCACACCCTCTTCCTTGGTCTGACGAATGTCAGAAGAGTTTTTCTGAATTGTGTGATGCATTGTGTTCTGCTCCGGTGTTGGGTACCCCCGACTACAGTAAACCTTTTACACTTTATGTACACGAGAGAGAAGGTTGTGCGTTGTCAGTGTTGACGCAACAATTTGGAGACAAGCAGCGCCCATGTGCGTATTTTTCAGCTACTTTAGATGTGGTAGCTAGGGTATTGCCTAGTTGTTTAAGAGCTACAACGGCAGCGGCTGTTTCTATCCGACAGTCTGCTGGTTTGGTATTGGATAATACATTGATTGTGATGGTCCCACATGCAGTGGATACCCTATTGAATAGAAGGAAGACTCAACATCTTACCAGTGCGCGTTTGTCAGGTTATGAGTTGACGCTTTTGGCTAGCCATGTGCACATCAAGCGGTGCAACACATTGAATCCAGCTACATTGTTGCCGATTTTTGTAGAGATAGATGCTCAGGAACAGTATGACTGTTTTCTCCGGACAGAGGAGGAAACAAAGGGTAGAGTTGATCTGAAAGACACTCTTCTTTCGAATCCTGATTGTACCCTATAGGTAGATGGTTTGTGCTTTAAGCTTCCGAATGGAGAGACGACTGCAGCATATGCTGTCACAACTTTGCACATGATTGTTGAAACAGCACGTATTGCACAGAATTCAGCGCAAGCAGCGGAGTTGATAGCATTGACTAGAGCGTGTGTGTTGTCAAAAGGAAAGAGAGTGAATGTTTATACTGATAGCCAATACGCGTTTGGCGTGGCTCACAGTTTTGGTCGCTTGTGGAAAGAGAGAGGATTTCTTACTTCCCATGGTACGAAAATTCAGCATGGACAATTAGTGAGTGAACTTCTTGAATCACTTACTTTGCCGACCCAAATTGCGATAGTGAAGTGTAGTACGCATAAGAAGGTTACGGATAATGTGGGTCGAGGGAATGCGTTTGCAGATGAAGTAGCGAGAGAAACAGCGAAAGATGTGACGAGTCGGATGTATGTTGCAGGACTGTGTGAAGATACAACAGAAAGTGTGAAGATGATTCAGGCAGAAGCTACTGAGAAAGAATTGAGTATGTGGAGAGAGAGTACGGGAATGTGGATTCAACAGGCTGTTGGGTTGAATTATCAGAGCACCAGCGATGGTTGTTGCCGGATGCATATGTGCTTCCGGTGGTTACTATGGCTCATGGGTTGGCTCACATTAGTTCAAAAGGGATATGTAAGTTGTTGGCTCCGGTATGGCAGAATGGTGGAATTCCTAGGTGTGCTGAGAATTTGGGTAAACACTGCATGATTTGCTTGATGCATAATCCTGGAAAGGGAACCCCAACTCCAGTGAGTCATTTTGCTCCTCCAATGTATCCATTCGAGGTGCTGCAGATAGACTACATTCATATGGAAAGATGCAATAACTTCAAGTATGTCCTTGTGGTTGTTTGTGCCTTTTCCAGATGGGTAGAGGCCTACCCCCTAAAGGATAATGCTGCCTTGTCTACAGCCAAGGTTTTGCTCAAAGAATTCTTTTCCAGATATGGCTTGCCGAGGATGGTATGGAGTTATAATGGAAGTGAATTTGTGGGTCAGATTATGAAGAAAGTATGTGCGGGTCTGGGTTTTAAACAGAAATTTCACGCTGCGAATCACCCCCAGTCAGCAGGCCTGGTCGAGTGCTATAATGGCACTCTGAAGCTGAAGTTGGCCAAGGTGCAAGCGTGCTCTGGTCTTACATGGCCCGATGCCTTAACATTGGTACTTTTGTCCACGAGAACAACAGTACATTCTCGCGTGGGACTTAGCCCATACGAGATTGTTTTCGAACGTCCGGCGAATGTCTGGGGTGTGCCGAGGCCTAAGAAGTACAGTGATATCGAGTACCCTATGTTGGTTGACTACTTACATGATTTGACTGCTAAATTGTGTGTTCTTCACCAACAGGTCCATGACACTTTGCCTTCAGTTTCTGTAGACGCAGGCCACACGATTCAACCTGGCGACTAAATTCTAACCAGGAATTTCCAGAGGTCAAAGAACTTGGAACCAAGATGGACCGGTCCATACCAAGTCCTGTTATCTACTCGGACTGCTATTAAGGTGTTCTGCAAAAAAAACTGGGTACATGGCACCCATTGCAAGAAGATACCTTTGCCCTTACCTTACAATAAGTGGGTCCGGGAAGGTGTTGCCGATTCGGAGAGTGAAAGGGTTCCGAGATTTGTACCTTTTAGCGATGCACATCTGGAATGGACTCAGTCAGAACGTGCGGATGATGAAGTCTTGCAAGAAGCTGTGCTGCCGTGTTTGAGACTTGATACTACGCACCCAGAGACACTCTTTCAGGATCAAACTGTGCCTGTAAAGAATGCTACAACTTAAGGTCTAAAAAGGACAAATAAAATCTGAATTTTTTTGTGAATTACACTCTTTCAGACAAGAGACTATTTTTCTTTTTCTTTTTCGAACCACCATCCAGGTTCAGCTGCAGAATCGCGGTATAAGACTTAAAGCTTGGCCCGCATATTGACGAAAGGTCTGTGGTTCTATCGGCGTCTAGGACGCCTGGACGCACACTTGAGTGAAGAAGGAAAATTGCCGCGAGCAGCACGTTAGAGGATGGAGTCTGTTGTAACTGAAAGAGATGTTGAGAGAATAGATCTTAAGACAAGATTTTGTACATTGATACATAGCAAATCTTTTACAATATTGTGCTTTTTGACGTTTTTTAGTATCACGTTAGCTTGTGTGGGTTGGACTGTCTATGCTACACAACAGACATCTGCACCCACCTCCCAACCTATGCTTTCTTTCACTACTGTTTCTTTGCACCGGTTTTATATGTTGCCTGAACATGAACAGACAAGGAGATCAGACTTTGTCAACAACTCGTTCATACAGTTGTTGCATCAGCATCAATTAGTAGTAAATACCACTAATTGTTGGGTTTGTGGTCTTATGCCTCATACGACAGATAAAGGTATGCCATATTTGGTTTTGCCTTTTTCTTTTAATGGGTCTGTGTGGGCTTTTCAGACCATGTTTATCTATGCAAATGAGGTACACCCCTTACGTTCCCGTAAAGATAACTCAAGCAATAGTACCTTGATAAGGGGAATAGTAGCTATGATACGAGATATTGATGCATATACTGCTATCCCTAAGGATGAGGTGCAGGCTTACATTGGTTGGAACGTGACTGGATATAGTACCAGCTTGACAGAGAAGGAGAGACGAAAAAGGACTCCCCCTATTTGGATTGTACCCAACCAAGGCCATTTTTGTTTGCAAGGTAATGGTCGGAATCCAAAAGCTCAGCTAGGTAAGAGTGTGTGTGCTCAAACCTATGTCTATTCATCTCGGACTTCTCCTCCGTTTGTGCCAGCTAAAGGCACATATTTTGTTTGTCATGACAGAGCCTACACATGGTTGCCATCTGATTTTTCAGGAACGTGTTATGTGGCGTTTCTGCTTCCCCCTACATACACTACTGCTTCAGACTATCATAGAACGAAATATGGTAGAGGTGTATTCAATCAGGAAGATACTGCAGCACACGAAGTAGGAGATTTCTTCAAGGGCTTCCTGCCCTTTGGGGTCCTATGATCAATAGTAGGCATATTCGACAGCTTGTCCGTGTTGTTGAAGCTACTATTAATGAGACAGCAGGTGCTCTTAGTAATGTTACAGCTGAGCTTCAAGCGAACCGCCTTATGACTTTGCAGAACCGTATGGTATTAGACATCATACTTGCAGATCGGGGAGGAGTATTTAAATTGATTGGATCCAGTTGCTGTGTTTACATACCAGATAATGCCCCTACAGTGTACCAAGCCATCTCTAGGTTGTATAAAATCTGTGAGTCTATCCATGTAGACGAAGGAGACTGGTCATTGACGGGATGGTTTTTGGGACTGCTGTCCAAATGGGGATGGAAGACTCTGACATTCCTTGGTATGGTTTTAACCATCCTTTTCTCTTGTTGTCTTTGCATCCAGTGTGGTCCCGCCATTTGTAGTCTTTGTGCTACTATGTGTGTTCGGAGAACTGTCCCGAGAGAAGTAGAGAATAATAAGATGATGCTACAGCAACACCTTGATGACCTAGTGAATATCGATATAGACCTAGATTCAGATTAACATGAGTTTTAGGTTATTGCCTACGTAATGGCAAAAGGAGGGTCTGAGGTTCTGTAATTCTCGAGTCTGACTCCATTTTGTTCTGTGCCACCATTTTGTGTTGCCCTCACGTAGGCCTGTGAAGGTAGCCTGTGAAGGTAGCCTGGTGAACAAAGTGGCCTGGCCTTCTTAGTTCATGTATACATTAACTAGGTTTCTTTTTGACTCTGAAATGAACTGTAAGAAACTGACCTCTTCACCTGAAACTGACCTCGCAAAGCTAATTTCCCTGATCGATCTTTGTCTGAGATTGCCAATCAATGTTCAGGACATCGTTAACTTTTAGTTTCCTTGCACATGCCTTATCTTGTTCAGCATCTGTTACCGTTTCTTTTTTTATGTTTCTTCATTACATGGGTTATGCTTTCAATTATATGTTTGTTCGGCTTGTGGAGATTGAATTTGGGACATTCCTAAAAATTAACTTTTGGGTTGGGATACTGTAAATTGAGTTTTTGTTAGGTGATACTTTGTTTGAAAATGTAGCTTATTGGCTAGAATTTTGTGCAGTGGGTGTACATTTATAATGTGAATATTGGATATAAAAGGAGACGTCTCACCTAAGTAAAATGAGAAGTCTCCTGAGAATTTACACCTTGATGTATTTCTTGGATCACTGTTACTAGCTGCAGCTAATAAACTTGGCCTCTTATGCAATCCAGAAGTATTCCGTGTTTCTGTATACCAAGACAGGTGAACTCGAAGATCTTAGGCGTGCCCCTGACGTCGCTGGGTTAAACGCCAGTTCTTCAAGAGAGTGGAGAGAGAGTGGAGAGAGTGTGGAGAGAGTGAGCGAGAGAGAGTGGAGAGAGAGAGAGAGTGGAGAGAGAGTGAGAGTGGAGAGAGAGTGGAGAAAGAGTGAAGAGATTGGAAAGAGAGTGGAGAGAGAGTAGAGAGAGAGAGTGGAGAGAGTGTGGAGGGAGAGTAGAGAGAGAGTAGAGAGAGGGTGAAGGGAGACAGTGGTGAGAGTGGAGAGAGAGTGGCGAGAGAGAGTGGAGAGAGAGAGAGTGGAGAGAGAGGGAGTGGAGAGAGAGAGAGTGGAAAGAGATTAGAGACAGAGTGGAGAGAGGCAGTGGAGAGAGAGTGAAGAGAGACAGTGGAGAGAGAGTAAAGAGAGAGAAGGCAGAGAGGGTAGAGAGAGAGAGTGGAGAGAGAGTAGCGAGACAGTGGAGGGAGACAGTGGAGGGAGAGAGTGGAGAGAGAGTGGAGACAGAGTGGAGAGAGAGAGAGAGATAGTGAGAGAGTGGAGAGAGTGTAGAGAGAGAGAAAGTGGAGAGAGAGACAGTGGAGAGACAGCGGAGAGAGAGAGACAGTAGAGATAGAGTGGACAGAGTTGAGAGACAGAATGGAGCGAGAGAGAATGGAGAGAGTAGAGACTGACTTACTGACTCAGAGACTGAATACTGACTGACCGAAAGACTGACTGAGAAAGTGACTGAGAGAGAGAGACTGGCTGACTGAGAGAGTGACTGAATCCTCACTTCTACGGCGGAGGCAAGATGGCGGCCGCTTGAGCGGCCGGTGCAGAGAGCTTGCGGCGAGGACTCCAGACAGAATGCCAAAAAGCCGAAATGATTGAAGCTCTGAACGCACGGCACACAGACTAACCTGGAATCCATCCCAATAAGTTATGCGGCAGTTCCTCATTCGGTTTGATTCCATCGGGCCCCTGAGACGGCGTCTGTGGGTTGCGCTACGGGCGCTTGAAGCTGTCATCCCTGGCTGCCTCGAGCTGAGAGGTGGGCGGAGTCAGCGTGTTCGGCGGCGGCTGCGGCGAAGCACAGATCGGCTCAGGCAGAGGCGGGGGAGAGAGAGTGTTACCTGCTGCCTCGAGTGCGGGTCTGTTTCAACTCGGCAGAGACAGCAAAGAGTTCACGAAAGGATAATGGCCCCAAAACAAAACCCCAGCCTAAAATCTGGCAATGCTAAAAATAAAGCCCAGAAGGATGAGGAGGTGGCTGAGAGCACGGAGCAGCAAGGCAAGAAACAGCAGTGTGCTCCTCCTAAAACTCGCGCAGCTACTGCTACTGTTTTGGATTTACGGGTAAAGGTGGGTAAGGAGAAGGGACAGGGGCAGAGGGCGCCTGATGAAAAGCTACAAGATACTTTGGTGGCTGAAAATGCAATATCAGAGAGCCCAGTTATATCCCTTCTGTTGCAAGATTCCGTTGAAGTTTGTGGCCCAAAAGAATCGCAGCCTAGTAGCACTGAAAATGCACCAGTACTATGCGATTTGGAAGGTAAACAGGCCGGAGAGGGAGAAATGGGAGAAACCGCCGGTAAAGTAGTAATGCTGTCAGAGCTCCCAGAGTCTGATCCTGAAGATAAGGCTGACAGGGGAGGAGGCGCAGGTGATAAGGAGAGCGAGTTCAGTGAGGCTTTTTTCTCGGTCTCAGGAGGAGAGTGGTCAGAAGAGGGTGAAGATCAGAGCTCAGGCGGAGAGACGGATACTGACCCTGAGTATGAGAAGGATCTACCAGCGACGGCTTTGAAGGCGAAACAATCTGCTAGGAGACAGGAGCACGAGTTAGAGCAAAAAGAATTAGTCTGGGATCACTCTTCCACGCAGCCTCTAATAGGAAGCCCCTTACTGGAACAGACACAGCTGTCTCTGTTAGAAACTATCCATCAAGAAATATTGGCACACAGGGAGGAGACGCGGTAGGATAGTAGGAAATCACAGGCGGTGATGAGGAAGATGCAGGGAGTGGTACGTAAACTCTCTAAGGCCATTGCCACAACTGGGGAAAGAGTAACCAACCTAGAGGAGCGCGTAGTGGTAGCGGAAACCGAGGCTGCAGGGGCTGTTTCTAAAGTAAATGCACAACGTGTTCAGTTATCGGATATTCAGTGGAAGCTGGAAGCGATGGAGAACAGGCTTAGAAGAAACAATTTGAGGGTCTTGGGCGTCCCGGAGGGGGCCGAAGGCAACGATATAAGAGGTTACATGATTAAATTGTTTCAGCAAGCCTTCCCGGAGCTAGCCAGCTGGGACTGGTCAACAGAGCTGCAAAGAGTTCATCGCTTTCCCTTTAATTTAAGAAGAAACGCAAAAGAGGGAGACAAACCCAGGGCTGTATTGATCTTTTTGGGCAACTTCGTTCTACGACAGGCAATCTCGGATAAGGCGAGACCCGATGCAAAGAGAACTGTAGACGGGGTGTCATTTTTTGTCCGCCCTGACTTTTGTCATGAGACTGTAGAAAGACGCTGGCGTCTTAGAGAGATGATAAAGCCTTTTCAGAATAAAAAACTTCAGGCCTTTCTGATTAATCCTGCACAATTAAAAGTGATTAATGATGGGAAGACGCTATACTTCTCTTCAGAAGGTAAAGCCAAAGAGTATCTGGATAGTTTGATGAAATAGAATCTATAATCTTTTGAATATATCTAAAAGCGTAATAGGTTGATATTGCTGTTGCGATGGATTCCCAGATATATCTTTTGATGGCTGGGAAGGAGCTTCAATGTATCATGCATTTAATGTTTATATTATGGTTTTCTTTTGGCTTTGAAGTTTAAATGGCGGTACACTTTCAATGTCCTCGCCAGAAACTCTGCAATCCATCACATGCACAGACTAGCTCTGTGCGTCTCACAGCTTGGGGGGCGGGGGGTAGAGGGTGTCGGGTTGGGTTGTAGGGGGGTGGGATGGGTGGGCAGGGGTAGGTGGAGGGGTAGGTGTAGCAGGCAAAAAATTGAAAATGGGAATATAAAATGCACTACTATTTTGTTGGTGAGAATGTCCGGAAGAGAAAAGCAGATAACTATAAATATGAAGCGACTGGGCCTACATGGCAGTCCATGCAAAATATATGATGGCAAACTGTAATATTTGTACATTAAATGTGGGAGGTCTAAACAACTGGAGAAAGAGGCAAAGACTGGCCCACTTTGTCAAATTTAATAAGATTGATATACTCTGTCTCCAGGAGACCCATCTCCTTTGGGCGACGAGGAATCTTTTGTTCTTAAACGGTTTCGAGTTGGTTGCATGTTCGTCACAAACTACAATGATTAGGGGGGTTGCTGTATTGGTTAGGAAATCGCTGGGCAAGGCCAAAAGAACGAAGGTCGATAGTCATGGGAGGTGGGTCATCATGGAGCTAGAGATGGGGCTAACATTATGTTCAATTTACGGTTCAAATGGCGATGACCCGGAGATTTTTGACTTCCTGGAGATAGAGTTAGCGGGATGGCCAGGACCGTTAATAGTCTGTGGTGATCGGAAACCTAGAGTGTTTAGAGCGATTAAGGCATTGATGAGTTCATTGGCAATAGTTGATGTTTGGGGCACTAAAAATCCATTAAATTCTGGTTTTACGTACTTTTCGTACCCAGCCCAGAAACACTCTAAATTGGATTATATATTTATCTCCTCATCAGAAATTAATAAAGTCACCATTACTAGATTACCAATGGTGTTGTCTGATCATAATTAGGGCTCCCGGTTTTATGGTATTTATTTTTTTCCCATTTCCGTCTGTATTTATCCATATTTATTTTTTTGTTACTTTACCTGTATTTATCCACATTTATTTTTGACACAAGAAAAAAAGAACACTTAAGCTAGTATTTTCTCACATTTATTTAAGTTGACGTGCACACTTGCACTAGGTTGTTAGGTTGTTATAGCTGTTTTTTTTTTCATTGGAGTCTATGCTAAGTACACTTTACTTATTGGGAGCAAATTTCTTCCTTATCCTCTAAGAAAAGATTTGTGGATGCATGATTCTGATTAGGTCTCATTTGCGCAGCTGTCTTGCAAAATGTCAACGCATTACTATCTCTTTTACACACATTTAATCAGCCATCAGAGAGTGTCTGCTCGAAGAATATCAGATCATTCTTAGAGTGCACTAGAAGACGACCTACCCCACAAGGCATTGTAAATCGCCAAAATATCTAAAGAATCCTGCATCTTCATCTGTACAGAATATTGCTTTGATATGGACACTATGGATAAAATGTAGAGCACAGGTGGTGCAACAGTCATTTCTGTTCTCGTTTTTATTTTTATTTAAGTAGCACTTAAATAAACATTAAATAGAAAAATTAAGTCATGCTAACTGATCCTTACTGCCCAACAGCGTGCATAGTCACTGAGAGATGCAGCCAGGCTTTATGCTAATAGTTGTCGGAGGCATTACTGTCCTCCCTGTGCCCTGCCACATCAACCTCCTTCACCGTCCCATACGACAACAAGCATTTGCAATGCACTAGGTCTCGCATTTATGCGAGTTTAAGATATTGGCATAGTAAATGACAATGCCTTTTATTTCTGTTTTGAAAACTAAAACTAAAATAAAAGGCTGTGTTATTTGCAATGTCACTAGCTCAAACTCGCGTAAATGCAAGACCTATTGCATTGCAAATGCTTGTTTTTCATTACATTTTAACTGGTGCTAATGTAAAGCGTGCCAATACCTTCTGCTCGAGTTCACGCTAAATAAAATTGAAAATAAAGATAAATAAATAAACAAACCACTCCTGACAGATATCATTACTGATAGAAAGGTAAGTATGAAAACTAAAGTTACACTCACTTTAATTATGATATGCACTCCTTTTAGAAACACACACTATCATCATTTAAGAAAGCACTAGCCTCAGCATGCAATGATTTAACACTATATTTTGGCACCTACTGGCATGCTATTGGACCGCCACATTCAGTATTAAATACTAAATACGGTGCATTAATACGAGTTTCGAACCGAGTCAGGAGGGATAGTCCCGATTTTTTGCTGTTGTAAAAAAAGCCCTTTATTTTGGTTATCTCCCGCCTGACATTGCCTCGATTTCAATTGAGTTCAATGGGGAAAATACATTAACCCGAATTTTTTTTTTTTTAATCCCCCACTTTCATCTTGTATCGGTATGTACGCAGGAATTCGGGGCAATGCTCTAACAGACACAAAACATTCTTTGAATACACTGAAGTTCAGTGCACAGAAGCAGCGCTGCTCAGGCCGCTTGTGGGAAGAGTAGGAAATAGACGGTGTTGGTAATTGCTTTGCTGCCATCAGGTTTAGCTGGAGGTGTGGGGGTTTCTATTGTGGACATGCGTTTGCATATGAAAGGGGGCAGTGCGGGCCGAGGATGGAATCTATTGCCTTCTGAAAATCTACGCTCTCTTAGAATTGGAGCTTTCTCAGCGAGGTAATGAACACCCTTGAAAAACACTCCGCCCCCCATGTAACAAGACACACTCCGCCCCCCCATGTAACAAGACGTATTGATAGCAAGCAAACAGGCCTCTGGAGAAATGCCAGCTTTCTCTGTGCTATGTGCATGCAGGCCAAGCAGCTGCTAAGCTTTTCAATGAAGTGCGTCATTAGTACACACATAAGCTGCAAAGCGCTGATGTAATACTTTGAAGCCTCGTTTAATATGGAAGACCCTTTGAAATTGGCTGCTTGAATTGTTATTGCAGAAACTCTGATATCCATGGGCCTGACCTGTCTGTCTAAATTGTGCTTGCGGGCGCGAAAGTGAAAGCATTCACCTAATTTTCATTTTCTTTAAATCCCCCACTTTCATCTTGTATCTATATTTTTAGCATGTACTGAGGAATTCGGCGCACAGCTGTAACAGTCACAAAACATTCTTTGAACACACTGAAGTTCAGTGCACAGAAGCAGCGCTGTTCAGGCCGCTTGAGGGAAGAGTAGGAAATAGACGGTGTTGGTAATTGCCTTGCTGCCATCAGGTTTAGCTGGAGGTGTGGGGGTTTCTATTGTGTACAGGCGCTTGCATATGAAAGGGGGCAGTGCAGGGCTGAGGATGGATATCGTCTGCTTGCACTGCTCCAACAATTACCTTGTGTGAACTACCGCTGTGAGGGGTGCCGGAGTGTCTCTGCAGAAGTTTCAGGGCAGCAGTTCCCATTTGTTTTGGCCGGCGGCGGCTGTGTACCTCTGACTTTGATTTTACAGAGGAGCACAGAGGCAGGAGGAACATTGTTTTTGTTAGTATTTTCCCGTTTTTATATATAAATACAGGCAAAAACCAAAAGGTTTTCCGTCTGTGTTTATATGTAAAAATCTGTTTAAACTGAAAACCGGGAGCCTTAATCATAATCCTCTGATAATTCAGTATAAAATGAATGGGCTCAGAAGAGCAAAGTCCTCTTGGACTTTTGAGAGAAGATTATTGACGGATTCTAGATTTGTAGCCCACTTAAAGCAGTGGTCCAAAGCATTCTTTGATGCCAATAGATTTAGTGCCTCCCGAAATACAGTTTGGGAATCTTTTAAAGCAGCTTTAGGAGGTGAGACCATTAGCTTCTCAGCCAAACTGAAAAAAGAAGATAGAGTAGAAGAATCCAAAATACTTGAGAGATTATCAGAGATCGAAGGGGAACACGTTAAAGTTATAGCTTTTGGTGGTGATGGAAGTCATTGCTATAATACTCTTACTGCTATTAAAGCAGAATTAAAGAAAGTGATCACACAAAAAGCAGCAGGGGAGAATAAAGTAACAAGGGTCAACCGCTATGAGACAGGTGAACATGGAGGTAGAGCCCTTGCTCTCTGTTTAAGACAAGAGAGGTCTAAAAATGCTATTTCATAGATTGTGGATAACGATATTGAATATTCTGAAACCAGGGATATTTTACATGTCTTCAGAGGTTTCTATCAAAAGCTCTATGATGAGGAGAGTAGAGATAGAGAGCAACAAGATGGTATTGAAGACCAAGGCCCACTCCTAGATAAGGTATTACAAGAAGAATTAGATAAAGATATTACTCAATCGGAGGTTATAGCTGCTTTACATGAGCTGGCCTCGGGGAAGGCAGCAGGACCCCACGGCATTCCCTTAGAGGTCTACAAGAGTATTGAATCTGAAATTATCATTTTACTTGTAGATCTCTTTAATGGGATAGTTTGCACGGGTCAAACCCCAGATTCATGGAAAGAGACGAATATTATAATTTTCCATAAGAAAGGAAAGCCTACCGAGAATCCGGGGTCTTATAGACCTATCTCACTGATCAACTCCGATACCAAGCTCTATTCGAAGATATGGGCTAGGAGGTTGGGCAGGGTCATAGGTGGTCTTGTTTCCCCCTGGCAGCATGGGTTTGTTCCGGGACGTGGCACGACGGACCATACCAACAGAGCTATAGCCCTGTTTGATGCTCATGCTGCTACGGGGGGAGATGGCCATGATCCTGCTTGATGCAGAAAAGGCATTTGACCGGGTGGTGTGGAGTTACTTATGGGATATTTTAGCCGGTAGAGGGTTCGGACAGAAAATCATTAAGGCACTAAAGGCGATGTATCTAGATCCAGTCGCCAGTGTGACCATTATGGGGGAGAAATCGACTTTGTTTCCTATAAAGAGGGGAACCCGCCAGGGATGCCCGTGTTCTCCGATCCTTTTCTCCCTATCTATCGATCCGTTAATACAGGCTATATTAGAAAGCCCAATGTTAAGACCAGTAATGTTTAATGGGCATGAAAATAAAGTTCTAGCGTATGCGGACGACATTGCAGTGTTTTCTCCAGTGCCACAGCAGGCAATAGAGGTTTTGTCCGACTTAACGAAAAAGTTTGGCGCTAGGTCAGGATATTTACTAAATGAATCCAAGACCCAGATCATTTGTACGAAAAAGATCATGAAGGCTGATTCCAGATTTGTAGAAGCAGCAGTTTATCTGGGGGTGACAATTAACGCGTCAGTCGAGAAAATCGTGGAGGAAAATTATACCCCACTTATTAAATCAATTAAATCTGAGCTAAAAAGGTGGGACGGGCTACATCTGTCCCTGATCGGGAGGGTAAACGCAGTCAAAATGACAATGTTCCCTAAGATCCTGTATCTATTTCGAGCTATTCCTCTGTTTCTGGAGGAAAAAATTATTACAAATCTGAAGTCAACCTTTATTAAGTTTATTTGGCAATTTGGAAAGATAAGACGATCCACCAACTTGTTGTCTCTCCCCAAAGACAGGGGAGGCTTAGCTCTCCCTAATTTAAGGATCTATCACTGGACGTGTCTGTTGACACAAATGTCAGTGCTTTTTCAGTCAGAGCTTAATGGCAATGACCCAAGGGGAGGAGTAGAACGCTCCCCTCCGTCCATATTTGAATTACTGTTAGGCAGAAAGGCCCAGGGTTTAATGGTATGTGAAACAAATTGTAAATTCTTCAAGAAGACAAGATTTAAGATTGTAGATGGCGCTTGGAGAGTTTGGACGTCTTGCAGAAAACACTGTAATATTCCAAAAAATAACTCATACCTACATATTTATAAGTCCAGCCTTTTTTCTGCAATTGATGCTGATAGAACTCTTGAAGTATGGAGAGAGCTGGGCATTAAAACTTTGCGGCAATTGATGGACGGAGAGGGAGTAGTAAGCTTCGATGACATACAAAGTAGATATGGTATTACAGATACACATTGGTTTGTTTATACACAAATAACTCACATAATGAAGGCCCAGAGACCTAAATTGCTACCTCCAGACGTCTGCCCCTTAATGGAAGCGCTTACCAGAGGGCGCAGCAAGATTAATATTATATATAATCTTCTAATATCAGAGGTTAAAGATGATGTTGATAAGACCGAGGTAGCCTGGGCAAGCAAATTGGGGAATCCTGATGTAGATGTTGCCAAAGCCCTATTTTTGAAGAAGAAAATCTTCAGAGCTACACATTTAAGGGCCCAACACTACAAGACGGTGTTTAATCTTTATTACACACCGGCAAAACTTTTCTCTTGGGGAGTCAGGGCGGATGATACATGTCCAAGATGTGGGAACAGACAAAGCAGACCTATTCCACATGTTCTGTAACTGTAATCTTCTAACACCAGTAAAAAAAGAGATTGAAAAATTCTGGGAGGGGCTGCTAGGACATAAGATCAACCTATCCCCTACCCTAATGATTTTAGGCATGGATTCTGAACTAAAACTTGGGAAAGAGGAGGAAGCTTTGATCTTTATATCCGTGGCCGTGTTTAGACTACTGATCTCAGCCGGCTGGAAGGATAGCGTGGCCCCCTCTTTTCAAATGTGGCTTACTAGACTGCTGGGAATTCATAATATTGAGTCGGCACTCTATGAACTGAAAGGAACTAGAACTCGGGACTTTGGAAGAAGACTTTGGGCCCCAATCACAGATTGGAGGAAATCAAAAATGTAAAAAGCCGAAACGTGAAAATGTCTTTTAGAGCCTGCTTTTAGCTTTTGATTGATCAGTGTAGATGGATGATGAAATAATAACAGGATGTAATTATATTGAAATTGTTTTAGCCATATTGGATAACATGAGTTTATATTTATTGCCACATAATTTATTCATTGTATTGTCTAGTCGCGTTTTGCTTTGTCTGTTAGTGTACTTTGTAAGAACTGCTGCTTTTTCTCCGGATTTTATATGAACAATGTTTCTTTTTTATTAACTGTAACTGCACTTATATTCCCAATAAAAATAAAAAATAAAAAAATAAAAAGAGATAGACTGATTGACTGCGAGAGAGACTGACTTAAGGGAGACTGACTGAGAGAGAGAGACTGACTGACTGAGGTAGACAGAGAATGACTGACTGAGAGACACTGACTGACTGGGAGAGAGAGAGAGACTGACTGGGAGAGAGAGAGACTGACTGACAGAGAGAGAGACTAAGAGAGAGAGAGAGAGAGAGAGACTGACTGACGGAGACTGACAGAGAGAGATTGAGAGACTGACAGATAAAGAGAGACTGACCGACAGAGAGAGAGACTGACTGACAGAGAGAGACTGACTGAGAGAGAGACTCACAGATAGAGATTGACTGACAGAAAGAGTCACTGACAGAGAGAGAGAGACTGGCTGACTGTGAGAGAGAGAGAATGACTGACTGAGAGAGACTTACAGAGGGAGAACGAGACTGTCTGGAAGACTGACTGATTGAGAGAGAGAGACTGAGAGAGAGAGACTGAGAGAGAGAGGCTGAGAGAGAGAGCCTGACAGAGAGACTGGCAGAGAGAGGAACTGACAGGGAGAGGGACTGACTGAGAGAGACTGACAGAGAGAGAGACTGACAGAGAGAGGGACTGACTGAGAGAGAGACTGACTAAGAGAGAGAGACTGACTAAGAGAGAGAGACTGACTGACTAAGAGAGAGACTGACTGAGAGAGACTGACTGAGAGAGAGACTGACTGAGAGGGAGAGACTGACAGAGAGAGAGTCAGACTCTGACAGAGAGAGAGACTGACTGACAGAGAGATAGTCTGACAGAGAGAGACTGACTGACAGAGAGAGACTAACTGATAGAGAGAGACTGGCTGACTGAAAGAGAGACACTGACTGACTGAGAGAAACTGACAGAGAGACTTAAAGAAACTGACAGAGAGAGACTGTGAGAGACTGACTGACGGAAAGGGAGAGACTGACTGACTGACAGAAACAGAGAGACTGACTAAGAGAGAGACTGAATGACTGAGAGAGACTGGCAGAAAGAGAGAGATAGAGAGACTGATAGAGAGAGGGACTGATAGAGAGACTGACAGACAGAGGGACTAACAGACAGAGGGACTGACAGACAGAGGGACTGACAGGGCGAGAGACTGAATGAGAGAGAGAGGCTGATAGAGAGACTAAGAGAGGGACTGACTGAGAGAGACTGACAGAGAGAGAGAGAGACCGACTGACTGACAGAGAGAGAGAGAGAGACTGACTGACTGACAGATTGACTGACTGACAGACTGACTGACTGAGAGAGACTGGCTGAATGACTGAGAGAGACTGAATGACAGAGAGAGATAGACTGACTGACTGAGAGAGAGAGACTAACTGACAGAGAGAGAGAGAGACGGACTGACTGACTGACAGAGAGAGAGAGAGAGACTGACTGACTGACAGACTGACTGACTGAGAGAGATTGCCTGACTGAGAGAGACTAAATGACAGAGAGGGATGGACTGACTGACTGAGAGAGAGACTAGGAGAGAGACAGAGAGAGAGAGACTGACAGAGAGAGAGAGACTGACAGAGAGCGAGAGACTGACTGACTGACTGAAAGAGAGATACTGACTGACAGAGAGAGAGAGAGACTGTGGTGGAATTGGGGTCAAAGTGCGTATGAAGCTAGGCAATGCCTCTTAAGATTGCTATTGTCTACTAATAAAAATGTATTATCAAAATCTGCTTTTGAAATACTTCATTGTCACATTGTCTAATGTTTTAAAACGGAAACGAGAAGGAGCAGTGGATGCACTTTTGTCAAAACTGAACGATGAGTGGGACCGATGTTGTATATCATGACAGGACTCTGCATCAGGAAACCCACCTAAAATTGGGCATATCATGACAGGAGTCTGCATCAGGAAAACCACCTAACATTGGGCAAACTTCCCCGGTCTACCGATGGCAGGGACCCTGTAATAAATGGACCACCACCCAAGATAGCCTGCTGGCAGACTAAGCCCAACCTTTAACTCCACCATCCAGTGTTACATAGCCCCGCATCCCCTGCAGTATGGCGGGTCGCTGGCCTGAGAGCTCTAGAATGGCACGGAGAATTGGGGGGGCCCCCTCATGGCCGGACTGGGAAGCAAAACCGGCCCTGGCAAAGTGCTAGGCAGGCCCCCTCGCCCCAGGGTTGGGGGTGCCGCCGAGCTCTTTGCCGGGCCAGTTTTTGGCCGATTTTGTTACAGGGATGATTTTGCAGCTATGCTGCAAAAACGGCCCTGTAACAAAAACGGCACCCAGGGGATCAAAACCTATAAACATTGTTACTTTCCTTGAGTTCCTTCTTTCACAAAATCTTGCTGCTCTACTAAAAGAGTCCCAAGAGATACTCTCCATATATAATACTCAAATTGTTTACACAGTTGTGACTTGCTGAGACGGAATCCTGATGAAGGCTATGCCGAAACGCGCGTAGTTCAAGTATACACGGTCAGTTCCTCATCATTGCTTCTATTTGCTGTCAATGCATTTTAAAATTAAGATTGTATATTTATTTATTCATTGTTTATGAAACCGTCTTATATGTTCACTAACTGAATGTTTAGTCCCAAAGTTCACTCACTGAATGTTTTCTCCCAAAAGAAGTTTTTTCTTATGTGAAAAATGAAACAAATATATATATATTGATCTATTTATAAAAAATATCACATATGTATGAAGGAAAAATAGTGACTTATATGTTTATCTATCAATAAATATCTGTTTTTGAATATAATTTGAGATGAGTGAAAGTCATTGATTTAGTCGCAGTGTACTTGGGTTGCCTGCGATTTATGTGATAAACCTTGCCACGGTTCTCCTTTTTCCTAAGTGCAGAGTCCATCCACACTAGTTCAATTACAAATCAAAACCCGACTCAAGAAGTGATACCCTCACATCTAGTCTGTGTTACAGAGCCACCCTTCCAACCACTCATGACATCTACATGAAGAAGCCATGCACACTACATACAGCTTGTTGCCAGTTGAATGAAGATAGAGTGCTTTGATAGCACATTAGTGGTAGAGATGCAATATTCAAAAGATAAGTAGCACAACAACTTTGCTACAAAGTATTCAAACTATCGAAAAGTTTCAAAATGAGGCAATGATTGTTCCATTCTCTGCAGGAGAGGTCTCAATCTATCTACATATATAAAAACGAAAGTATGTCTGTTTGCCCTTTATGCATTACTACACCATTCATCCGATCGGCATGAAACTTTGGGAAGTTGCTGAGTACACTCCCACGAAGGTTTCTGGCAAAAAAAATAAAAAATATATAAATTTTGTTAAAAGTTGCTGAATACACTCCGGCGAAGGTTTCTGGCAAAAAAAAAAAAACATTTATAAAATATCGGCCCCCCGGACCCCCAGGGCCCTCATAATCTTTCCAATACTGAACGTTTACAGTTTCCGGTGTGACTCGCTTTTGCAATGACCATCAACAAAGCACAAGGACAATCGCTGCAAGTGTGTGGACTAGATTTGGAGAATCCGTGATTCTCGCATGGACAACTGTATGTGGCCAGCTCACGCGTCGGGAAACCTTCTGATTTATTCGTATACGCACCCGACGGAAAAACCAAAAATACTGTGTATCCACAAGCACTCGAATAAATAAACAGAATTAAAACAACACTTTAAAAATTTTTCCATATTAAAATGAATAAGTTTCAATAAAAATGACACAATGTAAATTAAATGTTATCATAACAAGTTTCCTTAAATTTCCTTTCCTCTGAGATCGCAGCAAGCGCGACGGGTAAGCTAGTCCTACTATAAGATACAATTTCAGGAGAATCTGAATTTGCTTTTCACAATTGACTATTATTTACCAAGAGCAGAATGCAATCTTCAGTTTGGAAGGCGTGATGCCTGACATCTGTAATGTAACAAGTGATTATCATAATAAAGTACAAAAATATATTCATCTTGTCTAATGAATATCTTGCAGATAGTGGTCACACCCAATTACACAGCGACTAACCCACAATACAGCGCCAACATCTGATTCACAATGCTAAGTGCTTTCTACAGTTGTCATTATGTTTGAATTCTGCTAATCTGTTTTGCATTGTTGTACTTTTAAAGTATCTTGTCGCCCTATGAACGGTGCTGTATAAAATATCTGAATAAAAATAAAATAGGGGAATAATCTCCAGTCTTGAGCCCACCCTTCGCCTAGCATGAAGACAATGTTTATTAAGATTTTCTTTGAGTTACCCATGTTTTAATGTAACGCTATCGAAAGACTGAGATGCCAATCTGCTACTTATCATCTGTTACCACTATACTGTCTCACCTAGGCTGGGTGCTAAGATACCACTGCTCACATTTACTTCCGCTCTCCTTATTGTGTTTATGGGTTGATTTGCACATGTGTTGGTTTAAAAGGATGCTATGTTCATAGACCTTCTTTGTGGTAAGGCACTCTGTGGTCGACAAAGATGTGAATCATCTTATATAAAACTTCAAAAATAAATAAACATGAGTGGGGAGTCCAACCGTGCTGCTCAGGCGAAGAGAGCGCCTATCCACTCTGAAAAAGACCACAACCAGCATCCCAACCTTCAGACAGGTGCACAACGCCCATAGGGCTGAAAGGGCTTACCCCTCCCCATCTTGTGTCTCAGCCCGGGCTGCTGCAATTCGAGCTGCTGTGGGCTCAGCTGAGCAGTGTCTGTAGTCTTATCTCCAGCATGCCCAAGTTTTTTAAAGACCGTTTACATGTTTACATACCTTTGTGGACTGTTTAACAAGGCTTAGTTATTTATCTGGTACCGGTTCCCCCTGGGCCCCCACTCTGCCTATTCCTTACATTTGTATTTTAAATTTACTGCCGTATTGTGAGAATGCATTTCATGAAAAGAAATATAAAGTAGGGTTGCCAAAAGAAAAATACCAGCCATTTGTTGTTTAAAAAGCCTTGTCTTGACACTAAATAGGGTTATACATAAAATCATTTGTATTAATTTGGAATGTGACTTTTCTGTCTTTGTTCCCTTTCATTATCAGTCAAGAATCATTCAGGCAGCCACTGAACACAATTAGAAATGCTTTCTATTTATAGTTGTTGTTCCAAGTATGCACAGATAAGTGCTGAAAATAGGCTTTAGGTGACTGCTTATTTTTGTAATGTCTGGGACATCAATATAATGAGCTGACAACCCTAATCATAAGACTGGAAGTTTGTTACAGGATGAGAACATATTTATTTCCTCCGCCCTCGATCACCGAACAGGGCCGGACTTGGAACGCAAACCGGCCTTGGCAATTGAGTCGGACCGGCCGCGGGGGAGTGGGGATGTGCACATGGAAAACACTGCAGCTGCTTTTGGTAGAGGGGGCCGATATTGCAGCACTGCTACAAGACTGTCCCCTTGCCCAAGAGACGGCACCCACCGGTCCAAAAACTGCCCCCACCCTTCTGGCCCATGGAAAAAACACTGGGTGCCCGCTACGGCCAGTCTGGCCCTGTCCCTAATAATGCCATGATAGCAATAGTTTAACTTATATCTGAAACCCTACACCAGCCCTCAATAACATGCTGAGTTACTTCAAGTGTCTGGGAATGCACCCTACATTCAGACAACTCACTCCTCATTCTCGCCCTTCACTTTCACACTCAACCTGCACTTACAGCGATCACAATGCGCTCACATTGATCACCATGCACTTACACCATTCACCCTGCACTCACAATGACCACACAGCCCTTATGCCACTCGCCATGAACTCACACAGTTCTCACTCCACTTACCCTGCGGTCACATGAGCACACTGCTCACTCTGCACTCACAGTGATCACTCTGTACTCACAATGCACTTGCGCTGTTCACACTGAGTCCCATGGTGGCAGCAACAGTGTCCTTGGAACTAGAGAATACTCTCATGATCTTTGGTACCGGAACAAGATAGTCCCTCCCTATCAGAGTGGGGATGACATCCACAAATGGATAACTGCACTAGAGAGGGCCTGTAAGGTACAGAGGGTCCCTCAAGAGCAGTGGGCAGCTATCTTGTGGCTCTCCTTTGCCGACAAAGGTAGAGATAAGCTCCTCACTGTTAGAGAAGAGGATGCTTCTGGAATAAATTGCCAACAGCCATGAGATTTCAGTCAAACTTTCAGGAAAGATCTGAAAACCTGGCTGTTTGCTTCAATATAGGTCTTGTAACATACGCTGCACCACTGCCACGTACACCAGCGCCAAGACGCCACAGCATTTGAGCGCTTTATAACCACATATCCTATCCTATGCTGACAATTACTCCGTCTTGAAGAGTGCTCTCATTGATGGGGTTGGCTTAACCACTGAACAGTACAGGATTAAGTTCAGATACACCCAGAAGGCACAAACTCAGGACTGGGTTGACTTTGTAGATTGTGCTACTACGGCTCTGGAAGGCTGGTTACTTGGCAGTAAGGTGTGTGATTTTAAAGGATTGAACAATTTAATTATGAGGAAGCAGATCCTTAATAATTGCCAAAATCAGTTGTTGCATCAGTACTTGGTTGATTCTGATCCAACCTCTCCTCAAGAACTGGGAAAGAAGGCAGACAAATGGGTCAGAACCAGGGTGAAGCAGAAAACTCAGAATCAAAGTGGTGGCCAAAGGAAGCAAGATGCTAAAACCTCAGATAAGGGTGGGGATAAGCATAAAGACCAGAAGTCTTCACAAGGGCCCCAAAAACCTGCATCTGGGGGGAGTCACAGTCTAGCAAGGGAAAAGGCAAAATACATCTTGGTGTCATATCTGTAGGGAGAAGACACATTGGACAAAGGATGCCAATTTTCCAAGGGCCAAGGAATCTACTCCAGCCACCACTGCCCCGAAGGCAACTGTTCCCTCTAGCTCAGTTCCAAGTGGTGGTGTACAGAACAAGGGTATAGTAGGGTTAAGCTTGGGATCTGAGATGGATTCTGGCCTAGTCAGAATTCCAACTTAGGCTGTTTTAGTCTGTGATGGAGGCATGGATATTGTCTCCTTATTTGTCAGTCCCAGTTATCTGGGCAAATACAGACAGCAGCCTTTGATCAATGGTAAGGAGGCCATGGCATACAGGGACACAGGTGCAAGTGTCACAATGATGACAAAAGATCGTGTGGACCATGAACAGCTCATACTTGGTGAGATGTACTAAGTGACCAATGCAAGCAAAGTCATGTCAGACCATTCCTTGGCAGTTGTGAATTTCACCTGGGGAGGGGTAAATGGCCCTAAGAAAGCTGTGGTTAGCTCAGACCTCCCTGTAGAATGCTTATTGGGCAATGATTTGGAAACTTCAGCTTGGGTGGAAGTGGAACTCAGGACACATGCAGAAATGCTGGGCATCCCTGCAGATGTGTTTGCCATGACTGGGTCACAGGTAGAAATGTCTTCCACTGAACAGGCCCTGGATCCTGAAATGATGGACCAGGTGCCTTCCAAAAGTAGGAGCAGAAGGGGTAAGGCAGTGTCTTCCCCCCTGCCTCAGAGTGAGGATCAGTCTCTTGAGGGAGATGATCTCAGTCCATGTGAAGGAACTGTTTCAGAGGAACTGGAACCTGATCCGGTTGAGTTCTTGGGGACAGGGGGCCCTTCCAGGGCAGATCTGAGCCAGGGGCAGCTGAGCTGCCCCTCTCTTAAACCCCTCAGACAGCAAGCTTCTGCTGAGGCTGCTGGGAGTGCCCGTGGGTCCCACAGGATCCACTGAGATGATAGACTTCTGTTTTCAGAGGGTAGAACCCCCAATCCTGGTACTCCCAGGTATTTGGTTATACCTCTGAAGTTTAGAGGCTTCCTATTAACACTGGCACATGATATCCCATTAACAGGACACTTAGGCCAAGGTAAGACCTGGGACAGGCTTGTCCCTCACTTTCACTGGCCTCACATGTCAGAAGATACAAATCAATCAATCAATCAATCAGTGACACTTATAAAGCGCGCTACATACCCGTGGGGTCTCAAGGCGCTGGGGGGGGGGGAGCCGCTACTGCTCGAACAGCCAGGTCTTCAGCTTCTTCCTGAAGGAGAGGTGGTCTTGGGTCAGGCGCAGGTCGGTCGGGAGGGAGTTCCAGGTCTTGGCGGCCAGGTGGGAGAAGGACCTTCCTCCTGTAGTCGCTCTTCGGATGCGGGGGACGGCGGCGAGGGCGTGGTTGGCTGATCGGAGGTGGCGTTTGGGAGCGTAGAAGTTGACTCGGCTGTTGAGGTAGCTCGGGCCTTGGTCGTGTAGGGCTTTGTGTGCGTGGGTGAGGAGGCGGAAGGTGATTCTTTTGTTGACGGGGAGCCAGTGAAGGTCTCGCAGATGTCCGGAGATGTGGCTGGTTCGTGGGATGTCGAGGATGAGTCTGGCTGAGGCGTTCTGGATCCGCTGGAGTCTCTTCTGGAGCTTGGCGGTGGTCCCGGCGTAGAGGGCGTTGCCGTAGTCCAGTCGGCTGGTGACGAGGGCCTGGGTGACGGTCTTCCTGGTCTCGGTGGGGATCCACCAGAAGATCTTCCGTAGCATGCGTAGGATGTTGAAGCATGCCGAGGAGACGTTGTTGACTTGCCTGGTCATGGAGAGGGAGGAGTCCAGGATGAAGCCCAGGTTGCGTGCATGGTCTGTCGGTTTGGGTGCGGTGCCCAGGGCGGGAGGCCACCAGGAGTCGTCCCAGGCGGAGGGAGAGGAGCCCAGGATGAGGACCTCCGTCTTGTCCGAGTTCAGTTTCAGGCGGCTGGTCGTCATCCACTCGGCTACCTCTTTCATTCCTTCGTGCAGGTTGGCTCTGGCGGCGGCGGGGTCGTTGGTCAGGGAGAGGATCAGCTGGGTGTCGTCGGCGTAGGAGATTATGCTGAGGTTGTGTTTGCGTACGATGGCCGCGAGGGGGCTCATGTAGACGTTGAAGAGGGTGGGGCTCAGAGATGATCCTTGGGGGACGCCGCAGATGACTTCGGTGGCCTCTGACTTGTACGGTGGTAGGCGGACTCTCTGTGTTCTCCCGTCGAGGAAGGAGGTGATCCACTCCAGCGCCTTGTCCTGGATTCCGACGTTGCTGAGGCGCCGTACTAGGGTGCGGTGGCAGACCGTGTCGAATGCCGCGGAGAGGTCTAGGAGGATGAGGGCCGCTGTTTCTCCATTGTCCATCAGGGCTCGGATGTCGTCGGTGGCGGCGATGAGGGCGGTCTCGG
Source organism: Lissotriton vulgaris (assembly GCF_964263255.1). Lineage (NCBI taxonomy): Eukaryota > Metazoa > Chordata > Amphibia > Caudata > Salamandridae > Lissotriton > Lissotriton vulgaris. Next base: position 411,312,662 of record NC_141699.1, on the reverse strand, counting down.
TGCTGTGGTTGGCTCGGAAGCCGGACTGTGAGGGGTCGAGGGATCCGTTCGTCTCGAGGAAAGCGGCCATCTGCTTGTTGACGGTCTTCTCGATGACTTTGGCTGGAAACGGGAGGAGCGAGATGGGGCGGTAATTCTTGAGGTCGGTGGGGTCCGCTGTTGGTTTCTTGAGTAGGGCGCTGAGTTCGGCGTGTTTCCAGCTCTCGGGGAAGATGGTGGTGTCGAGGGATGTGTTGATGATGTCTCGCAGGTGGGGTGCGATGACAGCGTCGGCTTTGTTGAAGACGTGGTGAGGGCAGGGGTCGGTCGGTGATCCGGAGTGGATGGAGTTCATCGTGCGGATGGTGTCTTCGGTGCTGATCGGGGTCCAGGCGTGGAGGGTGGTGGTGGGGGGTGGTTGTTCGGTCATGGTGTGCGTTGGTTGGTTGTTGAAGCTGTTGTGTATGTCCGCGATCTTGTTGTGGAAGTATGAAGCCAGGGAGTTGCAGAGGTCTTGCGATGGGGTGATGTCGTTGTTTCCTGCGCTGGGGTTGGAAAGCTCTTTGACGATGTTGAAGAGTTCCTTGCAGTTGTGTGCGTTGTTGTCCAACCGGTCCTTGAATGCTGTTTTCTTGGCGGCGCGGATCAGCTGGTGGTGTTTCCGGGTGGCAAGTTTGAAGGAGGTCCTGTTGTCCGGTGTCGGTTCCCTTCTCCAGACTTTCTCGAGGGCTCGGCAGTTCTTCTTGGAGCTCTTGAGTTCGTCGGTGAACCATGGGGCTTTCTTGCTGCCGGGTCTGCTGGGCGGGGTCCTCAGTGGGGCGAGTTCGTCCGCGCAGTTGCTGATCCACTTCGTGAGGTTGTCGGCGGCCTGGCTGGGGTTCGCTGAGCTGGCAGGAGGGTGCTGGCTCAGGGAGGTGGCGAGCTGGTCTGCTGTGATCTTGTTCCAGCTTCTGCGGGCGGTCTGTTGCTGGTGGTGGTGGGTCGTTGTTTTCTTGAAGGTGAAGTGGACGCAGCTGTGGTCCGTCCACTGAAGCTCTGTGGTGTGGCTGAAGTTGATGTCCTTGCTGGATGAGAAGACAGCGTCGAGTGTGTGTCCGGCGAGGTGGGTGGGGGTGGACACCAGTTGCTTGAGTCCCAGGTTGGTGAGGTTGTCGAGCAGGGTGCTGGTGTTGCGGTCGTTGTTGTTCTCCAGATGGAAGTTGAGGTCTCCCAGGAGGATGTAGTCAGCGGAGGGGAGGGCATGTGGGCTGACGAAGTCGGCGATGTCCTCGCTGAATTGTGTGCGTGGTCCAGGGGGTCGGTAGATCAGGGTGCCTCTGAGGGTGGTGTTCGGGTTGGTGTGGATCTGGAAATGCAGGTGTTCGGCGGTGGTCAGGGAGTTGTCGGTGCTGGTCGTGAGACGGATGGTGCTCCTGTGGATGATGGCGATGCCTCCTCCCATCTGGTTGGCGTTTCGGTCCCTCCGGACGATCTTGTAGCCCTCTGGGATGGCGATGGCGATGTCGGGAGCTGAAGAGGCGTTCATCCAGGTCTCCGTGAGGAAGGCAACGTCTGGAGCTGTGGTGTCGAGGAGGTTCCAGAGTTCGATGGCATGTCTGTGGATGGAGCGGGTGTTGAGCAGGATGCACTTGAGGTGGGTACTGCTGGTGTTCGGCTTGGTGGGTGCTGGTGCGAGGCAGGTCCGGATGCAGGTGAACTTGCAGGCGTGGCAGCTGAAGGGTCCGTGGGTACGTTGTGGAGAGGCTTGATGGCATTCTGGGAGTCGGCCGGTGTTGAGAGCGGTGAGGGTGGCGGCGGAGTACGTCAGGCGGGTCGGTCGGGGTCTTCGTGGGCCAGGGGTCCTGGCGCTGGTCACGATCCGGTCGCGGACGGGCGTAGACGGGCTTACCTTTGGCGCGCCTTCGGCGCACAATCGGCGCGCCCGCTGCGCGTGACCGCTGCGCGTCCGCACGGTCGCCATTTAAGGCGAAGTGCGCGGGTGGGCGGAGCAGCTGGGAGGCGGGAGCGGGGAGGGAACAGAAGAGAAAAAGGGGCGGGGCCAATGGCGGTGGCGGGAAGCGAGAGCGGAGGGCGGCGAGGTAGGCGGCCAATCAGGAAGGAAACTGGACACGGCACAGGGGATACAAAGAAATGAACAGGCACAAATTTAGGGCAAAACAAATAAAAACGGCAAAATACGCGAGCAGACGGCAGAAACAGACAAGCACAAATTACGGGCAAAACAAATAAAAACAGCAAAATACGCGAGCAGACGGCAGAAACAGACAAGCACAAATTACGGGCAAAACGAGGCAAAACAGCAAAATACGCGAGCAGACGGCAGAAACAGACAAGCACAAATTACGGGCAAAACAAGGAAAAACAGCAAAATACGCGAGCAGACGGCAGAAACAGACAAGCACAAATTTAGGGCAAAACAACTGGGAAACCAGAGGGGAGCGACCACGGCGTCAGCGAGGCCGGCGGTGAGGCACAAGGCAGGCAGAGGGGAACACACGCAGCAGCTGGTGGCCGTGCGGCGCGGGGGTGTCCCACAAGTGGGTCACACTCACCTGCGCTGCACGGTCGCCATTTAAGGCCAAGTGCGCGGGTGGGCGGAGCAGCTGGGAGGCGGGAGCGGGGAGGGAACAGAAGAGAAAAAGGGGCGGGCCAATGGCGGTGGCGGGAAGCGAGAGCGGAGGGCGGCGAGGTAGGCGGCCAATCAGGAAGGAAACTGGACACGGCACAGGGGATACAAAGAAATTAACAGGCACAAATTTAGGGCAAAACAAATAAAAACGGCAAAATACGCGAGCAGACGGCAGAAACAGACAAGCACAAATTACGGGCAAAACAAATAAAAACAGCAAAATACGCGAGCAGACGGCAGAAACAGACAAGCACAAATTACGGGCAAAACGAGGCAAAACAGCAAAATACGCGAGCAGACGGCAGAAACAGACAAGCACAAATTACGGGCAAAACAAGGAAAAACAGCAAAATACGCGAGCAGACGGCAGAAACAGACAAGCACAAATTTAGGGCAAAACAACTGGGAAACCAGAGGGGAGCGACCACGGCGTCAGCGAGGCCGGCGGTGAGGCAGAAGGCAGGCAGAGGGGAACACACGCAGCAGCTGGTGGCCGTGCGGCGCGGGGGTGTCCCACAAGTGGGTCACACTCACCTGCGCTGCACGGTCGCCATTTAAGGCCAAGTGCGCGGGTGGGCGGAGCAGCTGGGAGGCGGGAGCGGGGAGGGAACAGAAGAGAAAAAGGGGCGGGGCCAATGGCGGCGGCGGGAAGCGAGAGCGGAGGGCGGCGAGGTAGGCGGCCAATCAGGAAGGAAACTGGACACGGCACAGGGGATACAAAGAAATTAACAGGCACAAATTTAGGGCAAAACAAATAAAAACGGCAAAATACGCGAGCAGACGGCAGAAACAGACAAGCACAAATTACGGGCAAAACAAATAAAAACAGCAAAATACGCGAGCAGACGGCAGAAACAGACAAGCACAAATTACGGGCAAAACGAGGCAAAACAGCAAAATACGCGAGCAGACGGCAGAAACAGACAAGCACAAATTACGGGCAAAACAAGGAAAAACAGCAAAATACGCGAGCAGACGGCAGAAACAGACAAGCACAAATTTAGGGCAAAACAACTGGGAAACCAGAGGGGAGCGACCACGGCGTCAGCGAGGCCGGCGGTGAGGCACAAGGCAGGCAGAGGGGAACACACGCAGCAGCTGGTGGCCGTGCGGCACGGGGGTGTCCCACAAGTGAGTTGTGTCTCACCTGTATCACTTGCCAAGCAAGTGGTAAGGCAGGTGGTACTACAAAGGTCCCCCCAATACCACTACCTATGGTGGGGGTTCCCTTTGAGAGGGTTGGTATTGACATCTTTGGTCCCATGGATCCTCCAACTGCATCTGGGCATAGATTCATACTAGTGGTGGTGGACCATGCCACTAGGTATACAGAGGCAATTCCCCTTAGGACTACCACAGCTCCTGCTGTGGCTAGAGCTCTCCTGGGAATCTTTTCCAGAGTGGATTTCCCTAAGGAGGTAGTATCAGACAGAGATGCAAACATTATGTCTGGTTATCTGACTGCTATGTGGAAGGAGTGTGGATTGAATTACAAATTCACCACACCCTATCACCCACAATGCAATGGGTTAGCTGAAAGATTCAACAAAAACCTCAAGGGCATGATAAAAGGTCTCTCTGAAAAGCTTAGGCGCAGATAGGACATCCTTTTGCCCTGCCTTCTCCTTGCCTACAGAGAGGTTCCTCAGAAGGGAGTTGGTTACAGCCCTTTTGAACTTCTTTTTGGACATCCAGTTAGGGGTCCCTTATGTTTGGTTAAGGAGGGATGGGAGTTACCTCTCAAACCCCCTAAACAGGACAAGTGGACTGTGAACTTGGTCTCCGCTCCCAGATGGCTGAGTACATGAAGAAGGCATTGAAAAACCTTGATGCTAGCCAGGAATTGCAAAAGGCCTGGCATGACCAAAAGGCTGTTTTGACTGTATACCAGCCAGGACAGAAGGTATGGGTGTTGGAGTCTGTGGCCTCAGCAGCTCTCCAAGACAAGTGAGTGGACCCCTTACCATTTTTTAACAAAAGGGAGAGGTTATCTACCTGGTGGACCTTGGAACTCCCAGGAGCCCCCACAGGGTGCTCCATGTGAACAGGCTCAAGCATTATGTGGACAGGGCAGACATGGGTTTGCTCATGGCTACTGATGAGAGACAGGAGGAAGAGAGTGATCCCCTTCCTGATCTCCTCTCACAGAACCCTGATGGTGATCAGTTGATGGTGTAGCCTTGGCAGGCAGCCTCACTGAACAGCAACAGACTGATTGTAGGAAAGACACATGTTTTCACTGACTCCAAGTCAGACTACCTGGTGTACACAGGAGGTGGACACAGGTGACAGTCTGCCTGTTAAAAATAAGATGTACAGCCAACCTGACCATGTCAGGGACTGTATCAGGACTGAAGCCCAGAAAATGTTGGAACTGGGAGTGATTGCGCCCTCAGATAGCCCTTGGGCTAGTCCAATAGTCTTGGTACCAAAACCTCACACCCAGGGTGGTAAGAGAGAGATGAGGTTCTGTGTTGACTACAGCGGACTCAATGCAGTCACTAGGACTGGTGCTCATCCAATTCCAAGGGCAGATGAACTAATTGATACTTTAGCCTCAGCCAAGTTCTTAAGTACATTTGACCTGACAGCTGATTACTGGCAAATCAGGTTAGCTGAGGATGCAAAACCAAAAACAGCATTTTCAACCCCTAGTGGGCACTACCAATTTGGGGTGATGCCTTTTGGCTTGAAGAATACACCTGCCACATTTCAAAGGCTGGTGAATACAGTTATCACAGGTCTGGAAGGCTATAGTGCAGCCTATCTAGATGATATTGCTGTCTTTAGCTCCACCTCGGAGGATCACCTGGTCCACATGAGAAATGTTTTGGAGGCCCTGCAGAAGGCAGGCTTCACTATCAAGGCCACCAAGTGCCAGATAGGTCAGAGTAAGGTTATATACCTAGTCCACCTTATAGGTGGAGGACAGGTTCAACCATTGCAGAGCAAAATCCAAACCATCATGGATTGGGTTGCTCCAACCACCCAGACTCAGGTCAGAGCTTTCATGGGCCTGACAGGAGGTTTGTCAAAGGTTATGGCTCCATAGTGACCCCTTTGAATTATCTAACTTCCAAAACATTGCCTATGAAAGTTCAGTGGAAAGTTAGCTGTCAAAAGGCATTTGATGACCTGAAGCAGGCAATTTACACTGCTCCCATTGATGCAAAGTCCTGACTATTCGAAACAATTCATTGTTCAAAGCGATGCATCTGAGTTGGGGGTAGGGGCTGTGTTATCACAACTGAATGAAGAGGGTCAGGATCAGCCCCCCCCCCAAAAGAGAGAAATGTTGGTCAACTATTGAGAGGGACGCCTTTGCTGTGGTTTGAGCTCTGAAGAAGTTAAGGCCATACTTGTTTGGCACTCACTTAATTGTTCAGAAGATAAGCCCCTCTTATGGCTAAAACAGATAAAGGGTGACAACCCCAAACTTTTGAGGTGGTCCAGTTCCCTACAGGGGATGTACTATACAGTGGAACATAGACCTGGAAGTAACCATGCCAATGCAGATGGACTCTCCAGATATTTCCACTTAGAACATGAAGACTCAACTGGTCAAGGTTAGTTCAATGTCCTTACGTTTGTGTAGGAAAGTATTATCTGCTTCTTATGGTTACCACCACTTTTTGCTGATGTCACACTGTTTTTGGGCCTAGTCTGACTGGAATCCTGCTATCCAGGACCCCGGTCTATCTGCTTTCTCACTTAAATTGATATGCATGTACTTTACATACACTCCAAATTGGATTCTGTGGTAGCCTTATCAGTCCCTAGTATATGGTACCCCATGTACCAAGGGCATAGGTACCCCAGAGGCCTCCCATGGGCTGCAACATGTATTATGCCACCCCTGAGAGGCCATCCATATTGACATGACCAGCATGCTACAGCAAACTGTGTAAGCTGGTGCTTCACCACTTACTTAAGATATAGGTCCACTATATCTGTTTACATCACTACACTTAAATACCTATAAGTCACCCCTATGGCAGGCCATAACAATCCTGAAGGCAGGGTGCTAGATGTTATGTGTGAGGGTGTCCCTGCATGAGCAGAGCCCCTCTGCAGCCTTCGGAGACCATTCTCCAAGGTTGTCTGTGATGCATTTGTAGTTGCATATGCTTAGTGATAATTCTTGAATCTGTGCATTTGACTCAGTGAAGTCCTGACCTGAGCAGTATTTGCATGGAAGATTTCCGGCATCCACTCTGCGAGTGTCCTGTGGGCTGGTACTTTGCAAACTTGCTTGAGGTCTCCTCGCGATCCCTGGTCCGTTGGTCTTTGGGTACCGGCGAGTGTCACCTTGTTAATTCTTGGGCTTACCTGGTTACTCCAGACGTGCCCTGACTCTCCATTGCTTGGAGAGTCCCCTGGACCTTGGTGGTTCACACCGTAACCTGTTTCCTCTGACCGCGTGGGTTGCACTTGCCAAGGCTTGTTGGTGTTCCAGCGGGAAACCGGTCCTAGGGAGAACCTGGCCTGGCAGGTCGGGCTGGAATGTTCCCATTGGGCACGGGATCAAGACTGATTTGCATATGGGTGGGTCCAAACTGGAATGGAATGGTGAGCAAAAAAACGATGAATTTAGGCCCAGATCTCTGAAATGGGGTGAATGTATGACATTGTTCTGCATTCTGTCCATCAATTGTTCTTTTTGTGTTTGTCACCCCGAATGGGACGGATATGCCCAGACGTGGGTCCTGTGCTCTCCATGCCACTGGAGTCAAGCTATCCTGGCTGATGAGGTCTGAAAGCCCGAAACCAGTCCTAGAATGCTTGTTTCCAGTCCATGGAGGACCTGACCTGGCAGTTCGGGCTGGTCTGTTCCCATTGGGTGCAGGGTCAAGACTGATTTGCATATGACTGGGTCCCAACTGGAATGGCATGGTGAGCAAAGAAAACTATGGATTTAGGCCCAGATCTCTGTACTGGGGTGAATGTATGAAATTGTTCTGCATTCTGTCCATCAATTGTATATTTAGCGATCAACCCCTCAGCACTCAACATCCTTCGTGGGACAGATCACCTCCGGATCCTGGTCATCCTCGATGTCTCCTGGTCCTCTTGGCTGAAGAGTCAAGCAATCCTTCTTCACACCTGAAGCACCCGACATCGGTGGGCATTCGACTACTGATCCCCTGGTCACCTGAAGTGACCAAGACTCTGTTCCCTCTGTTTTCAGGTTCTTCTCACCTCGAATCTAGGCTTGGATTAACCTGGACATTCTTTGCCCTCCTGGCAGCAGGACTTCTTTGCAGCTTTCCATTGAAAACGACGAAGGTTTTGGATACCACTTGACCCCTATGCACCCAGCTCCTCTGGGATAGGTAACACAGGTACTTCGGTACTCACTGGTGGGTTGGACTTAGAACCTCCTAAGTTCCAAAGGGTTTGCTCGAAGTCCTCTTAGAAGTGTCCTTAACTTGTAAATTTCCAACCACGACTTTCCCATAGAGTTGTACGGAGCACCCGTCTGTGTTTCCTCACCGTACCCGTCCTCCGTGGGCTCCCTGTGTCACTCATCTGGGTGGCTCCATGGGGTCCCAGCAATTCTACGTGCTCTAGGAACTGTGTCTAGTCAAACCGGTATTGTTATACCATTTTCTTTTTATATGGTTCAGTCTCCCCCGGAGCCCGCTGTGTATTGTGCTATTTACGAATGCTCTATTGCTTCAGTATTGTGTGCTATGTGCCCTAGTTGTCAGGGTTGGCTTCGCAGAATCCAGATGCGACAAGAATATGGTCCACCTCCTGATATCACCAACTCCCCAGGATAATACACGGGGTGTTCGAGGGATCAGGCTAGGGAAAAAAGGTGAGGGAAGGGGGCAGCTGGGAAAAGGACCTGAAACGAGAAAAGACAAAATGTATAAACAGTGCATACAGTCAGCTACACTCCAAGGATCTTGCTAGGAATAGTTGCATATATATATGTACCTTATGCAACATGTGTTGTTTCTCTGAAGAACAGGCTATCTTCCAATTACATGGTACTCCGAATGTAGCATCTAAAACACAGATCCCACACTGATTAATGCTCTGTACTGCAGACACAAACGATCCAACATGGTTATCATACTCTCACACATACCCAGTTTGGAAGTAGTCAACCAAGGTAATAACTATCGCTCCCTGGGGTTTTGGTAGGGTGAGATTCAATAAGGTTCCTTCCTTCCCTTACCAGAAAAAAGATGAGTTCAACAAAATCATAACCCTTTGAACTCATTATTTCCATAAGATCAATACGGGTAGTTGTAGAGGATAGTATATTCAAATTCATATACAAAGTCTTGAACTAGTAGTTGTCCACTGATTTCAGTTATGTGCAAGGTTTTCATAAACGGCAACGTGTGGCGTCCTGATACCACTATGTTCCGCTAAGCCATAAACAAAGGAGTGATATACACGGTAACCTGTGGCGAATAGATACCACCAGGCTCCGCTGTATTACTGTGTGCACACAGAACATACACGGTAACGTGCGGTCCCTTGTTACCACCACGCTCCGCTATGTGAAGAGAAAACCAAGAAGAAGAGAAATATACGGCAGCGTGTAGCTCCTTGTTACCACCACGTACCGCTATTAGAAGAAACACAAAAGAAAGATTCTGCACGGTGACGCGTGGTAATCCCGACTACTGCGTTCCGCGCAACTAGATTCCACAAGGCTCGTAGGATTCCAGAGCAAAGAACTCAGTCAGATCTCTAAGGGCAAAGAGTCCCGGTGCGAACAATAATCCCACAATTCCTGATTAATGTACGATATAAGGCCAGGTCAACGCGACAGCCGTCACGGTACTCACGGAACCGTAGGAGAACGCTGAGTGAGAAAGCAGCAGGTCCCCACTCCACCCGCCGGAACATCCTCACTCCTTCAGCCAAACCGTGGCGAAAACAACAAACAGAATTACGCACGCCAACGCCTGTTCCGTGGCGTCTGAAGTACTTCCTCCGCCCCATTGCATGACGGGAGTTGTAGTTTGTCTACAAGGTAGGCGCCGTCACGGGACAATCCTGACACTAGTCTCGTATTGAGACTCGTAGAGAGTGTTATATTAATAAATACATATTTTTATATCAACAATGTGTGGTTCTCCTTTCATTTAGTCATTTAGGAGGTGATATTCTGGTAAAACAAGCTGCTTTACATTCCTTCAAGATTAAGCCTGAAGGCTGCTCTCCATAGCTACCACTAGGATAGATTTCAATAAGGTTATCTTTGACCTCATACACCAAAGGGGTTATGTGGACTGGTACAAGGTGTCCACTTGAATTAGTGGACAGCATAAACCAGGCCACCTTCTCACAGTCACTTCACTAAACCTGCAGTCACTCCTCTCACCCTACTCTCACACTGTCGCATCGCTCACCATGCACTCACATGGGCACTCTTGTCACCCATACAGCGCAAAGGGTTAATGTGCCTGCTACAAAGAACGTGTACCATGGAGATCACCAAAATGAGCATGAATAAACTACGAGTAGCCCTATAAAAAAAATGAAATGTTTGTCAGAAAGGGGCTTTAGAGAGCTGAGGTGCATTGTTGGCGAGTGGTATTGAGGGAATTCGTGGAGAAGGAGGATATGGGGGAGGGGAGCCAAAAAAGACTGTTGGACTGGGACTGTGCATAGCCAGTGCTAGGGCCAGCCCTAGCTGGGCGTCTTAGCACCAACTCCCCCTCTGAAGTTCGGGTCTAGTTGCGCCCTTGCCTCTAGGCCAGAGGTCTTCAAACTATGGGGCGCACCCCCGTGGGGGCGTGGATGGGTTCCCAGGGGGGCGCAAATGCCTCTGCAAAGACATGTAAATGAAGATGGGCTGGAAGTACAGAGTGAATTTGCTACATTTCCAGGCTGTCTTCATTTACTCAGTGCCCTTGATGTCAAAACTGTGACCGGAATGCCTTGGGGTCAGAGGTCACTAAGTGTGCTGGCAGGGTTAAAGATGTTGCTAAAAACAAAGTCTTCGTTTTGAGTATTCACAGTAATTTAAGTGCATTATGTTATAGGTGGGTATTAAACTGGTACTTATGATGGGAAATATGCCAGGACAGTGTTTCACAAGTGTAAAAATGGCAAAATACACTAATGCAATCACAAAATGTTCAGCATTATTTAGCATAAGTCGCCTTTGCATGCTGCAAAATGTTGTTAACCCTGCTGCATAATTTGGCCTTCTCCTGCCACATAATTCCAGTGTTCCTGTTTATAGTGCTATGACGTCCAAGTCTGTGGCAGAAAGCTCTGTAAATATGTAAGTCATTATTTTAAAATAGTATTTCACATAGCCTAAGCTAGGCTGCTGCAAATTGATGCAGTGTTTGAGATAAAACACGTTTTACAATATATAGTTTTTAGTAATAAGTAATCAGACTGTATCTAATGTAGACATTTTTATGTGTCTCAATTATTCCAGAGCTCCGCTGATTACACCCCAACATTACACCTCAAACAGAATAAATAATTGCCACCATGAAGCTTTAAGCAGAGCTACTGGAATTATTCAGCAGGAGAGGACCACATTATGCAGCATGGTTGAATAAATTATTTAGCAAGAAAAGATAAATTATGCGGCACAATGCCGCACATTTTGTGGATAGCATTACGTCATTATTTTGATATTTTCACTAATGGTTATGCTAGGAATAATATTTCACCTCAGTACCAGTTCAACACCCAAATACAGCAATAAGCAGCTAGAAGATTAACAGTCAATCTTTGCAAATGGCCTTGCACTGCTCCGGAACACTTTGTCACGTTTTAAGTAACTTTTGTTCCATTTGAGCTGGAATCAATTTTTTGGGGGCTTAATTTTGCAGATTATGCAGCAGATGATGGATTATGTATCAAATGCAGTAAACTCATAATTAGGTAGAAAAAAGCTGCTGCTGCAGAAACTCATAATTCCAGTAGCACTGGCTTTAAGTGACTCAATCAATTAAGGCTGGCTTCTTCTTTAACTTTCTGCACTACCACCACACCCCTCACTTTCAGGCAGAGGCACCTCAAAGTCAGCATTAACTGTTCAGAAACAGTTTTTATTGTGATAGCTAAATCCATGGGTGGAAGGGGGCAGGTCGAAGGTCAGCAGGGCTCCATTCAGATGCAGAGCCCTAATCCTCTCGATCCCTGGGGCCTCACAGTAATGGTCAAGGAGACCGAGGAAAGGAGTGAGATTCATGGGTGTTGTCAAATAGAATGCACAGAATAGAGAGCACTGTATGGGGATTAATGTTTATATTTACAGATGGCCAGAGACAGCTTCTTTAGAGTGATACCCCAAAGAAAGGGGCAATATGTGTCCTTTTCTTTTTTTTTAAAGGGCCATTCATTAGTGCAGCAGATACTGCTGCCAGGTGTGTAAGTGGCTACTCTTGGTTATCATTAATGTAGCAGATGCAGAAAAGCTGTGGCCCAGGGGTTTGAGAGGCCCACTGCTTCACAATTATGACTGTCTACCTTTAAGAAAGGGGCATGGGAGATTATTTTCCGTTCTAGCATTATGACCGAGCCCCCCCTTGCAGAAGAAAGGGATACAACATGGGAGATTTTTTTTTTCCGAACGGGACAGAGAGTCTGTTTCAAGATTGGAGTGATGGTCAGGCATGATGGGGAAGAGGTGAAAGATGCAGAGGAGATAGCCTGCTACTCAGGATTGCAGTTATCATTGGTACAATAGGTTTAGTTGCATTGGGGTCCAAGGGTGTGAGGGACTCACAAACAAACCCAATTCAGGGAAGCAGTTTTTGGGACAATACATGTTTTCATTTGATGCATTTGCTATTTTATAAGTCTCATAGTCAAGGTGGTTTATAAACTATAGAAAAAGTACTGCTGAAATCATCTCATTAGCCATGCCTCCTGCACGCAGCCATGTCCATCCTGCTCTCCCAATCTGTGCCATAAAGTTTTGAAGGGGAGCCTGACCTCAAAACATTTTGCTTAGGGGGGGCTCGGAGCAAAAAAGTTTGAAGACCTCTGCTCTAGGCACTAGATGCATAGTTTCAAGCTGCATGGGCGTCCGCAGGGTGGGGCAAGGAGGGACTCTTGCCCCCCCCTGGAGCACCCCTCCTTGCCCCCCCTGCGGATGCCCATGAAAACCGTGACTTCAAGATGGGGTACTCACTCTCTTTCCTCTCCTTTATTTTATTTGCTTCCCTGTGAAATGGATCCAAAAAGAAACGCTTTTGCTGGAAATGTCGTATTTTTCTGACATTTTAATTCCAAAGTGCAGCATTGGGAATAAAAGGCTAAAAATATGAAAAATAGATAAATAACTAAATAAAGTAAGACAGAGTGGTAGCAAACTACCCAAACTGATTTTATTCACACACTGAAACACATTAGCGCCACTTTTACAGAGTTTGCCAGTGAAGCGCTATTTTTGTTTTCTTGTCTTTGTTTTCCCTGGACTTGGAACTAGTGCACCAATCCTGGAGGTACTGCAGTGTGTGGATTGAAAAACAAAATGTGTGCTGCGGCTCTGCGTCCAGGGATGTGGTCTTTTTACCATACTGCTTATGTTTTGTAAGGATATAAGCAATGGACTTTGAAATGGGTCCATTCAGGGCCCTGAAGTCATGTCCTTAACTTTTCAGGCAAAAGCACTCACTGATTTTTGTATAGTGAGTGTAAAAGCATTAAGGTAACCATGTTGTTCCTGCTTACATTTCCCATGGTTTGCTAAATGTTGCATTCCCTATAAGTGTTTGCTTTTTCCAGGATGTTGTTACTTTTTTTTTTGTAGACCGCATATTGCTCTTGTCTAGTGCGTAATTTAAATTGAGCCGCATCCAGGTGTTTATAGCAGGCAACAATTGGGTTGTAGTTGAAGACAGTGGGAGTTTTTCTCAGTGGGACAGTACGGTGTGCAGTGGGGGAGAGGATGTGGCACTATGGTCAGAGCTGCTGAATTTTGAACTGGGAACCAGGTACAGCCTTAATAACCAGTCCACCAGACCACTCTCCTGCGAGAGCACAATCACATGCTAGACCTTAGAAGGCTTCGCAACACCTTAGAAGCCCTGCTGTCTTCGCACCAGCAGGTGGACCCTAGCATGACAAGTGTAGATTAACCTTCAAGGCTTGTCCACCACTATCCATACTGAAGCTCACCTCCAGTCTTGCGAGCAGAACTTTGTAGCAGCACGCCCTAGAACAATAGTGACTCTGTCACTGATGTCACAGAACCCTTGAGAAGGGCCAGCTCTAGGGCGGTGCAACCAGTGTGACTGCACCAGGTGCTGACTTTAGGTGGTGGCATCATGTTTGCAAGTATATTATGGTTTTAAAAACGCTTGCTGCCTCCTTCCTGGCCTCCAGCAATTTTCAGCAACAATAAAAATGTCATGATGACTCTGGTGATTAATGTTCTTCCTAGAGAGAGATCAGAATTTTGTCTAGTGGAAGTTTTGACTCATGGGAATTTAGCTCAGAGCGTTAATGTACCGCTGCAAAGAACATGTGCCATGAAGATCACAAAGTGCACATAATGTAAATAGGTCAGTGGGTACTGCTTTTGTCAGAGAGATCCTTTTGTTACTTGCAGTTTATAAGTTAAAATCCTAACTTAGAACAGTGAGCTATTAACTGTTAGCCAAGAGCTGCATACAAACTTCAAGGTATAAATGAGAGCGTAAGCTCTTGTGGAAGACACGTGTTCCTTTGAGGGTGTCTTTATGATGAGGGGGGGTGACACTTAAAGGCAGATGGCTCCGCTCGAGGCTCATCTAGCCGTGCTGGTCTATTGTTTCAGTCGTGCATGCATTAGGCACGAATCCTTTGATCCTGCAATCATGTTTCCGATACTGCCTCCCCCTACACTATTTCTCAATCTGTTGTCTATCTTCGTCTTCCTTGCACCTGTTTCTGTCTCTTTTCTTAACTCATTTACAGCCAGAATGGAATGTACTTAATGGTGAGATAACGTACTTTTACAGCTGGGAACCAGTTGGGAACCGGCGATGCTACTGTAATTATGTTCCGGGCTCTTGAATACATGAAAGCAACCCTTTTGAAGTTTACTGTGGGAACTGAGTTGTTACCTTTTGTTCGCCATGTTGTGCTATGACTAAAATATGTATAAAAAGAGCGATCCACTGTTGCAATTCGAAGCAGTCTCTCAGAACCTACACGTAGTGTACTTCTTGCGACTTCTGTATCCCTGCAGTAAATAAACCTTGATCTTTGATGCCGAAGGAAGTGTCCCGTGTCTCTGTCATTTGTACGCCGGAACAGGTAACCCACGAAGGTTTCAGGTGTTGTTCCCTGGCACCGCTGGGTCTTAGAATAACCCAGTCCTTCAGTTGGCGCCCAACGTGGGGCGACATCAGCGGTACCGGTCCAAAGCCCGACGATCGTGAGGAACTTCGTGCGAAATCTCCGAGGGAAGGTGCACCCCGCTTCATCGATCCTGTTGTCGAAATAAGTGGCCCGAAGACTTTTCCCGCGAAGATTCCCGCCTCCTGGCGGCTGCGACGGACTGATGCCCTGACTGTCGACCTGTTTTGGCGCCTGGCGTAGTCCTTTGTACGGCGAGACGATAGACGGGCCTTCCTGGTGACGCCATTGCTCTTTCAGTTAAGTATTTGTGGGTCGCTCCCAGAGTCCTTGGTTGTTGTTGAAACTTGGTTGTTTGCATGGTTCCATTGCATTTGTGGTTCTTAGTTGTTGGTTCTTAGTTGTTGGGTTTTATTTGACGATTGCAATTGCCAAAAACCAAGGGTCTTGCATTTTTGCGAGGACATCGTAATTCGATAAACCCTTGAAGTTTGTAAACTCGGTTAGTGTGCACGATGCCTGGCCATAGTATTTTGTTTGGTTTCCTAAAATGTTGCGGTACGGATTCCCGGTTGGAGGACTCATGTCCGATACCTCCAGTTGGAACTCCAATTTATGAGCTCTATAGTCGCCACGGAGTGGGTCCTATCGTATATAATGATTATTGGATCCACTATACTAAAAATGATGGTGTCCTTAGTTGGCCACCCCATGGTAGTTTCGAAACTGCAATTTTGGACAATCTCGAGGCAAAATAGTTTAAAAAGAAATCTAGGCCGGCCATGTTTGATTCCTTTCGGTTATGGCGAAAAGAGGCCAAGCAGAAAAACAAGAGAGAAGGTATCATTACGGTGATGCGTAATGCAGAGCAGTTTCAGCGAGATAAAGAAGAGAAGGAAAAGGAAGTTTTTGCTAGACTGCAACATATGGCGGTGGATAAGTGTTATCCTGTTTTATCGTCAAGTTCTGATAAGAAGGGAGAAGAAGCGGTAGAGGACCCTTTTTTGTCCTATCTACTGAAATCGCCACCTCCATACGCACAGGATACTACAGCTCCTGTGGTTCCTCCTGTACCTCAACCTGTTGTTCCGGCAGCTGCTGGTCAGCCTGCCGTTATTCCTGTCTTCCCGAATCCTCTTGTTCCTCAAGTTGTCCCTGCTCCTATACCTCCCCTTCTTCCTACTGCTCCACTGCCTATAACTTCTCAGTCTATTGTTCCCGCTACTTCTGCTCTTTTGACTACTCCTACTGCTCCTACGTTTAGCCCTCATGTTGGTGCTCCTGTACTTCTCTCCTCTTCTCCTTCTGTCCGTAGTCGCATACCTAATGCTGTTGCTAATCTTTACTCTCCGTTTGGACCGATCCTTGGGCCCGATGTTTCCGATGTCTCTCAGAGACGAAGTCAAATTCCTGGTGGTAGGGAGAGTGAGACGTTTGTGAAAATGACGCGTAAATGGATTAGGCATCCTGCTAAATACACCTCGCGCGTAGTTTTCGAGACGTTCTCTCAATTTAATGAGCCCACACAAAGATTTGTGTTTGAGGAAATGTGTAAATCCTTACGAGAGGAGTGGGATAATGATGAGGTAGACAATGTACCGCCCGAAATGACTGAACTTCAGAATCAGTTTTCGAATGGTATGATTGTGGGTAGTAATGTTCGACGTGCTTTGGAGCGTCTCTTATCATTTCGATCTACGGTACAACCTCGAGTGTTGTTTAATGACGACACTGAGGAGTGGATGGCACAACCTGGTCAGTATCCCATGCGAGAAGTTCCTCCAGTGTGGATGCCAGGTAATCCCGGTGCTAATCCTCCTATTTTGCCACACTTCCAGAGAGTTTGGATACACCTCCCATGGAAACAATCGGAAGTTTTGCAGGTGAAACAAACATTGCCTGACCCCCGCAAAAATCCGGCAGGTTATTATAAGGAGTTATCCCAATTAGTGGATGCTACTATTATGAACCTCGCCGATATCGATATGTTGTTCGGTAACGTAGTACCTCAACCGATTTGGGCAAAAATCCGTCAAGAGAATCACGCAGCTGAGTTAGGTGGTGATTGGGCTGCTCTTGCGGTGGCTGATGGACGACAAGTGGGTGGGGCTATGCCTGAACAGCTCATTACGGATCTGCCCCAGAGGATTATTACACTTATGAAGACACTTATGCCAGCAATGAGAGTTAACTGGGATAAATTGTCTGCCTGCAAGCAAAAGAAAGACGAGAGTGTCTCTGACTTCTTTACCAGATTTGAGGAGGCATTCATCGATCATAGTGGTCAGGATATGAGCACTGAGGGAGGTCAGCGACTGTTTGTCGATAAATTTGTATCGAATTTGTTACCTGAGCTAAGCAACAAATTGAAAAATTCCGAAAGTTCGTGGGCTGTTTCGACTACTGCTCAAATATTGGCCACGGCTCAATATTACGAAAATAGAGAAAAAGAAGAAAGTGATCGTGTAGATAAGAAAACAAAGGATCTTAAGACTAAGGTTTTGTTACAGCAAGCGTATCCTCCGCGCTCGAATCAAAATGACTCACAACAGCAAAATAGATCGCAATTACAGTCTTCTAGGACTCAGTCGCGTACTGACTCCTCTACACCGAGATCTATGCTTGGGTATAATCATTGCGCATATTGTAGAGGTGAAGGCCATTTGAAGTTTAATTGTCCGGCTTTACGTGACCGAAATAATGGCGTTTCGGCTCGAGGAGGTCGTAGTGGTCCTCAACAGACATCTCGTGGTAGAGGTCGTGGTGTCTCTCAAAATCAGAATGAGCGTTCTACCACTTCGTCAGACTCGAACAATTGCTTTGATCGACGCGATTCGTCATCAGGTAGATCTGCACAATATCATGTGGACGACTATTACGTCGAGCATGATATTAACGCTGACGGTACTTACTAGGACAGCCACAGACAAAGAGAGAGAGTAGTATCAGTTCTGGTTGATCAGAGAGGGACTTACGTCGCAGTTGCCACATCGGGCGTAGTTGAGCCTTTTCTGTTGGACACTGGTGCAGCGAAAAGTTCCATCATGCATTCGAAACTCCCTGGCGCACCTTTGTGTGGCTTGACAAATGTTTCCGTTGGATTCTCTGGCGCCCCCGTTAGCAATCCAATTTCTAGCCCCTTGCCCCTTACAATTGGGCCGCGTGAGCTAGAGGCTCCTTTGATTTTCACTACTGGTTGTGGTGAGAATCTTTTGGGCCTGGATTTGTTGAAGCGGTTATATGCGACTCTGTATTGCTCTCCTGCGGGAGTGGAGCTTACATTGGGTCAGAGAGTGATCTCTCCTATGTACTTGTCGACTGACAAGTTTCCGCCAGAATTGAGTTCTCTTCCTGAATCTTTGTGGGCAACAGGCCCCAATGACGTGGGCCTGCTGGACATATCACCTTATGTTGAACAATTGAAGTCAAATGCACGATTGCCGCGAATTCCCCAGTATCGTATCTCTCTTGATGGTGAGCGAGCGCTATTAGCGATCATCTATGACTTGATTAAGAAGGATGTTATTGAGGAAACCTGGGGAAATGTGTGTAATAGTCCTGTGTTACCTATTCTGAAAAGAACTGATCCAAACAAACCTCCTGTGTATCGTTTTGTCATTGATTTACAGGAGGTAAATAAAATTGTGATTCCACAATTTCCTGTGGTGCCTGACATTACGGCTTTACTGACTCTGATTCCAGCCTCTGCCTCCTGGTTCTCGGTAATTGATCTGAAGAATGCTTTCTTTAGCATTCCGATTGCTGAGGAAAGCAGAGATCTATTCGGCTTCTCATTAGGTGGTTGCAGCTTCAGGTTTAAACGCGCACCTCAGGGCTACTGTGAGAATCCATCGATCTACAGCCAAGCTCTTAAGAGTCAACTTGACGCATTTGTGTTACCAGCTGGTGCGGCCTTGATTCAGTACGTCAATGATTTGCTGGTGGCTGCTGACACAAAGCAGATTTGCAAAACTGCTACAGTATCGCTGCTACAGCATCTATGTGACTTACATCACAAGGTGTCTCCTTCTAAGCTACAATATTGTTGTCAAGAAGTAACCTATCTAGGTCACTTATTGTCAAAGGAGGGAAGAAGGTTGACCCCAGAAAGAATTGCAGCGATCGCTCGAATGACTGTGCCAACGACTCAGAGAGATGTGCGTGCCTTTCTAGGTATCACGTTATACTGCAGGCAATGGATTCCAAATTTTTCATTGCTAGCGAAGCCATTGTTAGCTCTCACATGCAAGGAGGTTCCGACTCCTCTGCCATGGACTGAAGAATGTCAGAAAAGTTTTTCTGAATTACGTGATGCGTTGTGTTCGGCCCCTGTGTTAGGTACTCCTGACTACAGTAAGCCGTTTACACTATATGTTCACGAGAGAGAGGGTTGTGCGTTGAGTGTCTTGACGCAACAATTTGGCGGTAAGCAGCGTCCATGTACATATTTTTCCTCGACTTTGGATCCAGTAGCTAGAGCATTGCCGAGTTGTCTAAGAGCGACAGCGGCTGCTGCGGTGTCCATCCGACAATCCGCAGGATTGGTCATGGATAATATGCTTACGGTGATTGTTCCGCATGCAGTTGACACTCTCTTAAATCGAACGAAAACTCAACACTTGACGAGCGCAAGGTTGTCTGGTTATGAGTTGACGCTTTTGGCAAGTCATATACAAATAAAGCGTTGTAATGTGCTGAACCCGGCGACATTGTTGCCGATTAATATGGAATCAGATGATGTACCACCACATGATTGTTATCTAAGAACTGAAGAAGAAACGAAGGGTCGTGTTGACCTGAAAAACACTCCATTGGTAGATCCCGATGGTACTTTGTATGTTGATGGTTCGTGTTTCAAGTTGCCGAATGATGATGTGACGACTGCATATGCTGTGGTAACGTTGAGTACGGTTGTGGAAACTGCGAGATTGAGCCAGAATTCAGCGCAAGCGGCAGAGTTGATTGCGTTGACGAGAGCGTGTGTTTTGTCTAAGGGAAAGCGAGTGAATGTGTTTACAGATAGTCAATATGCGTTTGGCGTTTCACATAGCTTTGGTCGATTGTGGAGAGAAAGAGGATTTATGACATCGCATGGCACGAAGATCCAACACGGACAGCTCGTGAACGATCTTTTAGATGCACTTACATTGCCCAAGCAGGTGGCAATTATTAAATGCAGCGCGCACCGAAAGGTTACGGATGATGTTGGTCGTGGTAACGCGTTTGCGGATGAGATTGCTAAGGAAACAGCTAAAAATCTTGCAACCCGAATGTACGTTACGAGTTCAGTAAGGTGGCCGGCGGAGACTGGTATGTGTGAGGATACTGTTGAGAGCGTGAAAGCGATTCAGAATGAGGCCACCGAAACTGAAAAGACTAAGTGGAAAGAAAGTACGGGAAAGTTAGATGCTCATGGATGTTGGGTTGATTTGTCGGAATGTCAGAGGTGGATGTTACCGGATGCATATGTGCTAGCCGTTGTGACTATGGCTCACGGCTTGTCACATATTAGCGCGAAAGGTATATGTAAGTTGTTATCTCCTGTATGGAAGAATGATGGTATTGCTAAGTGTGCTGAGAGAGTGGTAAAGAATTGTATGATATGTATGATGTATAATCCTGGCAAGGGCACCCCCACTCCACCTGGATATTTTGCTCCTCCTACATGTCCCTTTGAGGTTATCCAACTGGACTTCATCCATATGGAGAGATGTAATAACCTGAAGTACGTTTTAGTTGTGGTTTGCGCGTTCTCCAGATGGATTGAGGCCTATCCTCTTAAAGATAATACTGCCCTGTCCACAGCGAAAGTCCTACTGAAGGAATACTTTCCTCGGTATGGAATGCCACGGATTGTATGGTCGGATAACGGAAGTGAGTTTGTGGGGAGTGTGATGAAGAGTGTGTGCAAGGGCCTTGGAATTCGACAAAAATTCCATAGCGCCAATCATCCCCAGTCAGCAGGTTTAGTTGAAGGGTATAATGGCACTCTGAAACTAAAGCTTGCTAAGATTCAAGCGACGACTGGTCTGTCATGGCCTGATGCCTTGCCTCTGGCTCTCTTGTCGACTAGGACGACTGTGTACTCTCGAGTAGGGCTTAGCCCATATGAGATTGTGTTCGGCCGTCCTGCGAACATTTGGGGGGTCCCGAGGCCTAAGGCGTTTGATAGTCTCGAATACCCAATGTTGATTGATTATCTTTATGATCTGACTGCTAAACTGAGGTTAATTCATCAACAGGTTTATGAAGCTCTACCGGCACAGAGGGTCCTGGACATCGGCTCCAACCGGGTGACTGGGTAGTCACCCGCAACTTTGGCAGAAAGCGCAACTTGGAGCCGAGATTTGTGGGCCCATTCCAAGTCCTGCTGGCTACAAGGACTGCGGTTCGGTTGGAAGGCAGAAAGAATTGGGTGCACGCCACCCACACCAAGAAAATCCCGATCCCTTTGCCAGCAGATTCTTGGGTTCGAACTGGAATTGCCGCAACGGAAACGGAGACCCCCAGACATTTTGTGCCGTTTAGTGATGCTCAACCTGTAGGAGACACTTCATTGCAGCCAGATACATCTGTTGAATCGTCAGAATTGGATAATTCGAGGCTTGAATTGCTACCTGATCAATTGAACACTGGTTCGCAACCTGACCAATTATTTGAGGAACAGACTCGACCAGGAAGAAGCAGATATTTCCTCCGTTCTCATAACAAAGACTAATAAAACCTTTTTGTTTTTCTTTTTGAATTCATTTTACCCCCTTACTGGTGCCACGAACATTATGAACACTTACATCTTCTATTGATTTCTGAATTCTTTTTCACGTGTGTTCCTTTTTCCTCCACAGCTAGGAGATTTGTATTAAATTTGAATGTTTTGATTAAGAAAACCTTTCATCCGGGTTGACCGTAGGGCCGTGCGGGTACTTCCTTCTGTTTAGCAGGTTCCTGACACTTAGGGCCCGATGTAGGTAGGGCTTTACCGATCGGTATTGGCCGAAAATACCGATTTTTGGCCCTTACCGATCGGTAAACAGCCATCGAGATGTAGGGAACCAAAAACAGAACGAATCGGATAGAAAACCGATTCGGAATGAGTACCGAATGGGAAAGAATCCGATACGTACATACCGAAAATCGGATATGTAACGAATCGGAAAAACACCGAATCGGTTACAAAGACCGATTCGGTCCTTGTACCGATTCGTTAGTGACACCGAATCGGAAAATCACCGATTCGGTCCAAGAACCGAATCGTTAGTGACACCGAATCGGAAAATCACCGATTCGGTCCAAGAACCGAATCGTTAGTGACACCGAATCGGAAAATCACCGATTCGGTCCATGTACCGAATCGGAAAAAATACCGAATCGGACATGAGCCGAATCGGAAAACATGCCGATTCGTATGAATCTCCGATCGGGAAATTCCCCGATTCCGACAGTTGGGGAGATGTAGGGAGGCACAGAAACACCGAAATCGGCTCAAAATCGGTAGAATTCACTCGGTATTTACCATGGATTGCAATCAGGTGGTAACCAACTCCAACCCATATAAACAGTCCCAAAATGCATTGCAACTTGCAGGATGGCAGCTTTCTATGTCATTGCGAGGCGGCTACGGCTACAGCAGGAAGGACAGAGGGAATGGCTAAGAAATGAACAGGTCTACAGACAGAGGATAACCCTGTTCATGCTCACTGAGGCTGAGATCCTACAGAGATACAGGCTGGACTCTGACACCATACTTGAGCTCATCAGGGACCTTAAGCCATACTTGGACCACCACACCCCAAGGGCACACGCCATCCCTGCGCACGTCCAGGTGCTATGCAGCCTACACCTGGTAGCGTCTGGCAGCTATCAAAGTGGAGTAGCAGCAGCAGGAGGGGTGAGCCAGAGCAGCCTGTCAAGGTTCTTCCACATATTCCTTGACGCCATGATAGACAGGATGGACCAATACATCTCATTCCCTGGAACCCACACAGAACTGCTACAAACCAAAGCTGACTTCTTCCAGATGGCACAATTTCCCCAAATCATCGGTTGCATAGATGGCACGCATATTCCGATTTGCCCACCAGCGGACACCGAATACATATACCGCAATCGGAAATCTACACACACCATCAACGTGCAGGTGATCTGCAATGCCAAGTGCACCATCACAGACCTGGTAGCAAAATTTCCAGGAAGTACCCATGACTCCTATATATTCCAACAGAGCGGCATATATGCACGGCTGATGGCTGGCGATTTTGGAGAAGGATACCTCCTAGGTGAGCCACATCATCAGACCCCCATAACACATAGTAGGTAGGTGTAATACATGTATGCATGTGTCTAATGTGACCCCTTTCTCTTCCAGGCGACAGTGCATATGCCCTCCGCTCATTCATACTCACCCCCTACCTCAACCCCTCCACACCCAGCCAAAGGAGGTATAACCGGGCCCACATACGCACCAGGAATGTTGTAGAACGGACCTTTGGCATCTGGAAAAGTAGATTCAGATGCCTGCACAAGAGTGGAGGTGCAAGGCAGTATACCCCCATCACCTGCTGCAAGATCATAGCTGTATGTGCAATGTTACACAACCTTGCGGTCAAGAAGGGCACTGAGGTGGAGTTGTCTGACTACGAGGACTATGACGACGACGAAGCTGTGCCACTGACACAGCCAGCTGGGGTGTGTACGCCAAGTGATGGCAGATACAGACGTGAGGAGATCACTGAGAACTATTTCTGACTGAGTACAGATGCAAAGACAGCTAAATGTTGCTTGGAAAATAAAAATTTTAATAGTGATGCACCACAGTTACAGCACTGATGTGCATCAAAAAATGGAGAATGTAAAGTCAAATAAAGTCCAGGGTTCTGGTTTGCTCATCCCCCCTTGCCAGGCTATTTTTTGGGCCGCTTTCCAGACCCACTGGGGTGTCCCTCGGCCCCCTCCGAATGCCCAGCAGCATCAGCGGATCGCCTGGTGCTCCTCCTTGGCTCTGATGCAGCGCTGGCCGGGCTGCTGCGGCTGCTGCTGTCTCCAGCATCACCCAGGTCCAGGGCAGGATTGGAGGCGGCGTTTGATATTAACATGGCCTCCATGGCCGTGGTGATCCTGGCCATCCCCCTGGTGAGCTCAGCCGTATGCTGACTGAGCACAGACTCTTGATTTGAGCTGCGATGGCACAGCTGTGCGGTCGCCGCTGCAAGGCGGGCCATGGCCCGGTTGAGCACCCGGGCATCCCTCCTGCGCGCAACCTCATGCTCCTCCTGCCTGGCTGATGAGTGGGTGATGGCAGTGGTCAGCCTGCCCAACCCTGCTGCCACCTCCTTGTTGCTGTCCACAACCACCTGGAAACCCTTCACCAACTCCCCCATCTGCATGTTGTGCTGCAGGAGCTGGCGTTGGCAGGCCATGGTGGATCTGGCCTGTTGGCGCTGGATTTTAACCATCTGGCCCTCCAGGCCCAGGAACACACTGCCCTCCCGTGCTGGTGCAGCAGTGGTGGTGGTGGTGGCACGGCGTCTGGCACTGCTGCCTCCGGCCTGCTGAGTGGGCTGGGGTGCCACTGGTGGGGGTGTGGTGCTGGCCGGTCCTGGAGCCCCTGCTCCCAGGACAGGTTGGACGGGTGGCAAGGCCACGGTTGTGGCAGGAGCTGGTGTCGGCGGAATGGTCTGCCTTGTAGGGGAGTTATCTGGTGAAAATTGCAAGGGGGGTGTGCTGGCCAGTACTGGGGAGTGCACTGCTTGAAAATCAATCACCAGGACTCCCTCCATTCCAAGCCCTGGGGTGTCTCCTTCCTCATCCTCATCCTCCTCCTCCTGGCCAGCCTGGCTGGTGCTCGGCCCTGCGACTGCAGTATTTGATGTTGAAGCTCCCTCTGCTGCCACAGTGGTGCCGCCTGATGGTGCCCCTAGGTACAAAGAAGCATTTGTAAACTGAGTGCCGATGTATTACAGTCAGTACAATTATGGCATTCCACATGTCCTTGCATCTCTTTACACCGTGTCACACTGTTTCCTGTCTTGTGATTCTGCACTGACATATTTGGCTAACTTCTGCTGACTACATGTACCATGATGCTTGTCTCTTGTATGTTGGTGACAGTACAGTGCTGGTGTTTGCCTATGCATTGTGTCTAATGGGGAGGTGTCTGGTAGGGTGTGTCATGATGCGCATGCTTCTTACCTGTAGCTGTGGCTCTCGCAGTGCTGTCCAGGGTCCCGATCCCTACGATGCTCTCCCTCTCGATGGTGCTGGAGACAATTTCCTCCAGCTCGGTGAGGGGTGGCGCCGGGTTCTTGCCTCCTCCGGTGTGTCCAGCCTGCCTTTGAAGGTCAGCCAGCTTCCTCTTCGTGAGGCTGCGGAGGTCGTAAAACCTTTTCTTCAGTTCCTCAATGGACCTGGGGGTGACACCAGCAGCATTGACCTTCTGGGCGATGTCGGCCCACAATCTCCTCTTGGTGCTGTCTGGCACGTTGAGGGACAGCTTGCCAAAGAGCTGGCGGTGCACCCTCACCACCTCCTCAACCAGCACCTGAAGTTCGGTGGTGGTGAACTTGGGCTTCCTCTTTTGGGAGGACTTCTGGCTTCCTTCCTGATCTGCCATTTTCTCCTGCTCAGTTTGCAACCTCCTTCTCCCACTGCTGCTAACTGTGTGTGTTGGGCTCAGGCAGGCTTTCCAGAAACTTCTAGAAACTTCTTAATTAGCTGCACCTGCCAGGGTTGCCACTCCCTGTTTGGGTGGGGGAGGGGGAGCCACCTCATTGGCTGAATCGCCTATTGCCGAATCGGCTTTTACCGATTCGGTAATATCCGAATCGGTAAAATCCGATTCGGTATTATCCGATTCGGTAAAAGCCGAATCGGGTCATTCAATGCATTCCTATGGGCTTTTTCGCCATGGGTCTATGATTGCCGATTCGGTTTTTACCGATTCGGCTTTTACCGATTCGGTATTCGCCGAATCGGAAATATCCGATTCGGTGGCAGCCGATTCGGTGATTTCCGATTCGTTGTTGGCCGATTCGGTAATTTCCGATTCGGACCGAGCAGAATCGGAACGTACCGAATCTCATTACCGATGCCGACCGAATCGGTATTCATTCGGTATTTTTTTCCTACATCTCGTTTTCCGATTTCAGAATACCGATTCGGCCCGCCTCGGTATTTTGAAATCGGAAAATCGCGTTTACCTACATCGGGCCCTTGGTCGGTTACTTTTGTCGGTTTCTGGGAACTCCTGGGAATTGATAATCGCTACTCAGAACGAAGTGCGTCAAGAACGTTACGGACGGTTTTTAGAGGATGGATTTCTCTAAGCTGTTGGAAGTAGAGAGGATGTCAGCTCAAAGATCCAAATTACATAAGGTTGTACGAACAAAATGCTTTCTGTTTCAGGTATTCCTGCTGTTTCTCACTGTTTCTATGCTATTAGTGGGTGGAGTGTATTTTGGAATACAGTTATTATTGCCTTCCGCTTCACCTACTTCTTCTCCTTCTGAACTGAATTATATTTCCACTGTTTCTCCACATTCCTTTCATCCTCTGCCCCAACATGAACAAGTTAGACGTGCGGAATTCATGAACAACTCCTTTGTCCAGCTCCTACATCAGCATCAGTTAGTGATGAATACTACTAACTGTTGGGTGTGTGGGTTAATGCCACATACCATGGATAGGGGTATTCCGTATTTGGTTCTTCCTTATAGCTCCCAGGGATCAGCTCGAGCATTCCAAACTATGTTCCGTAGTGCACTAGATTCCTACCCCCATCGAGAGCCACGCTCTGCAGATCCTGGTCCCGGCCCGTACCACAAGCCTTTGGCAAGAGCGATCGTTGACTTAGATAGAGATATTTTTGATGCATCGCTTATTCCAGAGGAAGAGGTGCGAGTATACAGGGATCTGAGTGAGGCTGAGTATAGCATGTCAGTGGGTGATAGACAGCTTAAAAGCTCGTCTCCGATCTGGATCGTACCCCATCTCGGTAATTTTTGCTTGCAAGGTCTTGGTCGAAATCCGCGAGCTCAGTTTGGGAAGACTGCTTGCACTGAAACGTATGTTTTACCAATGCTCTCTTCCCCTGTTTTCCTGACTGCCAAGGGTACATACTTTGTATGTTATGATCGCGCATATACATGATTGCCCCGTGACTTCTCGGGCACCTGTTAATATAGCGAATCTTTTGCCACCGACTTTCACAGTCGCCTCGGACTATCACAAGACTAGAGTTGTGAGAGGCGTTATTAGCAAAGAGGACACTGCCGGTCAAGAAGCAGGAGACTTCTTTAAGGGTTTCCTGCCGTTTTGGGGACCTATGATTAATAGTAGGAACCTGAGACAATTGACTCGTGTGGTAGAATCAACTGCTAACATAACTGCAAGTGCTCTTGGTAATCTGACAGCAGAGCTTCAGGCGGATAGGCTTATGACGTTGCAGAACCGTATGGTTCTAGACGTTGTTCTTGCAGATAGAGGTGGTGTGTGTAAGGTGATCCATTCGAGTTGCTGTATTTTCATTCCTGATAACGCTCCAACTGTTTATCAAGCCATCTCGAAGTTGCATAAGATCTCCGAGTCCATACACGTGGACGTAGGTGATTGGACGCTACTAGGATGGTTTTGGGGGCCTGATGTCGACGTGGGGTTGGAAGATTCTGATGATCATCGGAGTTGTTGTAGCGTTTCTGTTCACGTGTTGTCTTTGCGTGCAGTGTGGTCCTGCCTTATGTGGCCTCTGTGCTACAACGTGTATAAGACGGCCATCTGTTACCAAAGAAGCATTGATGGATAGAATAATGTTGCAGCAACATCTGAACGATTTGATGAATATCGAGATCGATTCTGATATCGACTAGTGCTTGCCTACATGAGGGCAAAAGGAGCGTCTGAGGTTCCGTGACAATCATAATGGTGTTTTTGACTCGTTCGAATATGGACGAGTTTGGTATCTATGAACCGCAAATGACGAGTTTAGTGGGTGTACGCGTTTTCGCTATTCTACGTTACACCATTCGTCTTATTCGTGGGCTTCTTCATCTGAACCCACGGGTTCCATTTTAGATACGGCATCCATTTTGTTTCTTGCCCTCAAGTAGCCAGCGAACAGACAGTGTCCGCTTCGCGACCCTGGGATTCCCAAGCTCTTGCGGAAGACACGTGTTCCTTTGAGGGTGTCTTTATGATGAGGGGGGGTGACACTTAAAGGCAGATGGCTCCGCTCGAGGCTCATCTAGCCGTGCCGGTCTATTGTTTCAGTCGTGCATACATTAGGCACGAATCCTTTGATCCTGCAATCATGTTTCCGATACTGCCTCCCCCTACACTATTTCTCAATCTGTAGTCTATCTTCGTCTTCCTTGCACCTGTTTCTGTCTCTTTTCTTAACTCATTTACAGCCAGAATGGAATGTACTTAATGGTGAGATAACGTACTTTTACAGCTGGGAACCAGTTGGGAACCGGCGATGCTACTGTAATTATGTTCCGGGCTCTTGAATACATGAAAGCAACCCTTTTGAAGTTTACTGTGGGAACTGAGTTGTTACCTTTTGTTCGCCATGTTGTGCTATGACTAAAATATGTATAAAAAGAGCGATCGACTGTTGCAATTCGAAGCAGTCTCTCAGAACCTACACGTAGTGTACTTCTTGTGACTTCTGTATCCCTGCAGTAAATAAACCTTGATCTTTGACGCCGAAGGAAGTGTCCCGTGTCTCTGTCATTTGTACGCCGGAAGAGGTAACCCACGAAGGTTTCAGGTGTTGTTCCCTGGCACCGCTGGGTCTTAGAATAACCCAGTCCTTCAGGTTTTAGGTTGTTATAGTGATAAGGTGGAAAAGATGCTGATCCTCATAAGGGAGCTGGCCATTATATTATCCCTAAACATATGCACGTTGTCAGTTTGACATTGACTACACATAGAGGGACTCTAGGTTTCTTTTAAAAAATATAGCTAACATTTGGACCTATACATTTTATTTTGTATAAATTAATTAAATGTGTGTAAAATTTTGCAATGCCCGGGGAATTCTAGTAAAGGGAGCACTCCTTGGCGAATCACTAGCGTGGGTGATTGCTGTATTATTTATTACTGACTTTGACGTGGTGCTTTAACTTTGGATAACATTTATGATGAATTCTAGCGCCAAGAAGCCAATATTGGTAAATATGTGCACTACAAATAATCCCTAACATACACTGTGCATACTGTATATTTAATCTGGTGCTTTAATCATAGGCTGTTTTAAAGTATTCAGTGCTGAAGACAGCCTTGATTGGTGTTGGATCGAGGACCCGGAAGTCTGCACACCTGGCAGACAGAGATAAAGCAGCTTGTCAGAAAGTTTAGCAGTTTCCCTACAGGCGGTGTTTGTTGGCCTGTGGCAGGGTCAGTCACATGTCCTGGATTCCTGTCATTTAATTGAGTCTATCCCAGTTGTGCGCCCCAGTGTTTCTTGTGTCCCACCTGGCACACATCATGTCGGAGGATAGTGGTGACTACCCCCCCACCCCCCCCCCCCCCTGGAAAAAAGTCTGCGGACGCCCATGTCAAGCTGTACAATTTTGAAGTGCTCCAGAAAGTGTAATGTGTTCCTTTGTAAAGCCTTCCACCCAGACGGGCTTTTTTGGAGGAGGACAGAACAGGGGACTTCCGAAGAGAGGGCCACCACCGTGAGAAACCAAAGTGGTGTCGCGCCTGGCGAGCAAGAGATTAAACAAAGAAAAGAAAAACAAGGTAATCATCATTTGAAGCCATCTATTCCTTATTTTTGACAACCTGTAAAAGAGTAAATTGGAAGTCTTCGAAATATAACAGCGCAGCGTGACTCACACCGCTAAACACGAGCCTCTCTCCCATAAAGTCTGTCCTACCCATGGATGACTCTGCCACTGCGCAGGGTAACCTCACCCGTTGATTGCAGGGGTCGCTCCCCACCCTCCCACCCACCGTCCGTCTGCGAGCGGGTGACTCAGCCTCCCTCCGAAACCAGTCGGAGGTTTGTCACGGTCCGTCTGCGGGCCTCCCGCGGGCTGCCCTCGGCGAGGAGCAGACACCGAGCAGCGCTCTCACTCCCAGTGCTTTCACAGCACCGCGAACGGCGAAACAGATCGCTATCTGGAAGCAAGTTTCACTGGCTTGGGGGCGTACCATGTCTCGGTTGTCGAGGGGTGCTTACAGGAGCACACACGTTTTAAAATGAGAAGGTTCTGAGCTGGCAATGCTGTGGCCGAGACTGGTGAGAGATGAGTAATTAGACAACTGGACTAAATTATGTAAGAGCCTGCCACCGAATGCGTGGCAGTCACAGTTTCTGTATGTACCATCCAATTCCATATGTTCAAAAAAGGACATGCTTACAGAACTCCTGTAAAAATTCTCTGATTTTATAGTGAAAAGCAGTTTTTGTTTCCTGCTCCAACAGCAGCAAGAAATCGGCACCACAGCTGTCGGACAATGTAATGAGACCGGCTTTTCTGAATCAAATTTGGCAACATTCCATCACCTGCGCTTTGTTTGCTATCAGAGCACAGCTGAGTCAAGTAGTGTTTATTTCTCCCCAGTGAGATGTTTGCACTTTCCCTTTGAGGGATTAGTTCTCAGGTTTTCATTCATTGTGGCTGACTTATCCTCATTTCCTGTTGGTTTGCTTCGGCGTGTTGGACCTCAGGCGGAGGTGTGGGGCTGTTTTGCAGTTCTTCTTCCTAGAGTTATGTAGTTGGGTCTCGTACTATCTTGGGTACGATGACATGTTTAATTCTTTTTAGCCCGCATGTTCATCACTAGGCCATGTTTGCATTCCATGTTGTATGCTACAGCCACCATAACCACTCAGCACCTCGGCGAACATTGCCTATGTTTATATGTAACGTGCACCTAGAAGGTTCGATGACACTAAACAGGCAAGGGCGTAGCTGTTAATAATACAGAGGGTGCAGTTGCACCGGGCCCAAGGGTGTTAAAGGTCCAGAGAACCCCAAATCACACCAAATATGGATCTTTTACTACTTATCAGATTTATAGGGGCACTATTTTCAGAAGGAGAGGCAGTAGGGTGTTGCGGCATGCCTTGGGTTGCCAGCGCCTAGGGCAAGGCAAGTATTTTGTGGCGCTATTTGAGCCCCCAGTTTTGCTCCCCTAAATATTTTTCACACAGGACAACCGCCCCTGTGTCACTACCCATTCTACGCCACTGCCCGGACACCACTCTTTGAGGGCAAGCCTGGGGGCAGGAGGCTAGTCATGGACATGCTTCATAACATCAGTGAGTGTAATCTTAGCGGACACAATGAAACATGACACAGAAATGATGTTAAAATCAGAAAATCCATGCTCACTGAGGACTGGGTGTGGGCACGCATGCGCCATGCTCTGCGTGCCCAACACCCAAGATTCTCCCTCCTCACTAGCAGTGTCAATAGGCCAGTGGCAGTGGTGACGGATCCCACAATGCTCAGTGGCCTCAACTGCATTCCATCCAGTGTCAGGTTCCTGCCCACAAAAGAAAGACCACAGAGGCTGAGGAGTCAAGCGACCCTGCTCTCTGCTCAGCCTGGACCTCCCACCTTGCATGAAGTGCTTAATTTGAGCCGGTGGTTTCCGGTGCTCAGCACCTGCACTTCATCATCAACACCAGCACTTTTGAGGAGCACCAGTTCAGGACACAGTCATTTTTGGGGAGATTAAGTGATTTGTCCAGAATCACAGGATGTTGAGCGGACGCCGAGACTCGAACCTGGTCCCCCACCTCCAAAGTAAGCAGCTCTTGCCATTACGCCACATCCTCTCCGCACTTTTAAGGTTAGTAGTTGGTTCTGTTTTAGGCAGTGCTAACAGGAGGAATGGGCTGGTGCAATTTGCCTCCGGGCGAGAGCCCCTGCACTAATGTTTTTTACAAATTAACCACTACCTGCGAGTGACAATGACTGCCGATAAGTTTGATTTACAAATTTTTTAATTAAAAAAGTATCCCCCAGATTCATCAAGAACACATTTTGCGATTCTTTAATAGCGAAAAATACCGATTCTCTATTAAGGAATAGCAAAATGCTATTCATCAAGAAATCA
The DNA here is from genome assembly GCF_964263255.1 of Lissotriton vulgaris. Lineage (NCBI taxonomy): Eukaryota > Metazoa > Chordata > Amphibia > Caudata > Salamandridae > Lissotriton > Lissotriton vulgaris. The sequence continues at coordinate 411,280,702 of NC_141699.1, read as the reverse complement.
CTTAAAAAATAGCGATTTCTAATAACTCCTTAATTGCGACTCGCAAATTGCGAGTCGCAATTAAGGAATATCTCCCCATTCATTCCTATGGGCCTAGAGGCCCATAGGAATGAATGGGAAGACCATCTCAATTTGCTAATCGCAATTAGGGATTTGCAAATTGAGATTGCGATTTCAAGGGTGCAGGGGTGTCCAAAGGACACCCTGTTGCACCCCTGAAATTGATATGTGCACATATGTTGCGCACACACATGCCCTTAGGGCATGTGTGTGCGCAACATGAAACTTTGAAAAATGCACTTTAGTGCATTTTTCATCGTTTTTGCTATTTACCACGTAGTTAGACTTCACGGTAAATAGCGGCCCCAGATTGAGAATTCGCAATTTAAAAATGGTTCCTGAATTGCATTTAAGGAATCTCAAATTGAGATTCCTTAAATGCAATTTATCGCAATTTAGCGATTTCTAGAATTGCGATTTTTGCATTTGGGATGATGAATTCCAAATGCAAAAATAGCGCTCGCAAAGGGCCAGATTCTCAGAATCTGGCCCTTTGTGAGCCGATTTTAGTTTGATGAATCTGGCTGTTAATTCTTTAACATTTTAGGTTGTTCACTTTTGCACATCAGATGATATCACTGTTCCGAGTGGCCTTTATCATAACTGATAGTGAACCTCTCCTGTGACAGTGTTTGTATTAGTGAGTAAAGAGGAAAATCAGTTGTGTTGATCCTCCTATGTAAGCCTTTACTTTTGTTTTAGATGGAGCAACATTATGGTCTATTAAAGCGAGGCATTTGTACAGTATGCATACTTAGCTGAATTGTTTCAGGGTGCTCTCTTATGGGAAGATCATGAAAAAGGAAGCTCAGTGAAGAAAAGTAATTGCCCAGGGTTACACAGTTTGGCACAGTGAAGAATAGTAATTGTCGGGGGTCACACAATTTTGTCAAACTCTGAGACTGTAACAAGTTTTCCTAAATCCACATTGTGTATTTCATTCCCTGGATGAGTATCTCCTTCTTTTCCCTTTCTGTCCTGACAAAGATTTTCATAATGGCCACAGAGGCAAGTTATTAGTCTTTTGCCTCTTATACAAGTCGGTTGTTGTAGTTATAGATGCAGCATGATTATGGTCCACTAAACAAGGTACAAGATAGGTTTCTGTACAGTGTGCACCCTGAATCGATTTATTTGAAGTCAGCAGCAGCTCCTCCGCTACGGGGAAGGAGTTTTGCCCCCCTGCCAGCAGCCTTAAAACGTGAAAAATAAAATGTGTTTATTATCATTTTATTTTTCCTTCCTGAGCTGAGTCTTAGAGAGGGGGGCCATCGGGGTAATGGTGACGAGGGGGAGTGGCGGGCACTGTTATCAATGCGCATGTCGGTTTGGCCAGAAAGTCTTAGGGCGGCCAAACCGACATGCGCACTTAAGCTGTCTCCAACCCGAGCTGTGTTGTCGGGTTGGAGACAGCAGGCACAGGCTCCCGGTGTCTCTGGGAGTGCAAATCGAGGGCGCTCAGGCCAATCCTGATGCCACTCTCATGCATGAGACCAGCTTCAGGATTGGCCGCAGGTGAGTCTGCCTGCAGTGGAGAGGAGCAGAAGAAAGCGATGCGCCGTGCAGCAGGTAATTTCTTTTTTATTGTTTGTGAAGAAAAATCGTCCATCACCACCCCATAACCCGGGCCCCTCCCTGACCCCCACCCCCACCCACCCAGCCACTCTTCTCTGAAACCAGTCGCCCCTGTTTTAAGTTGCTCTCAAATGTGGTGATCACAGAAAAAGAGACATATTGAAGAAATGTAATTGCCCAGGGTCACACAAGCTAGGAAGCTGAGAATAAACCATAGTTCATTGGGTTGGGGCCCAGCAATTGCAAATGTTGGACAATTCATGGCAAAGCCAATATAACCCTCAACGAAGACAACTATAATATTTGTGATTAAGCACAGTTTATCCTGCAGGAACAGAATGACTGTCAGAGAGAAGACGCCCCAGAGTGGCCTATGAATTGGCCGGGGACAAATGTTAGTACCTCAACGACCCTGCTGGCACTGCCTCCCTCCCTGTTGGCCATGAGTGGGAAATGAAATGGGGAACTTGTCGTTGACGTTTACCAGCTAAAAAAAGTGAGTAAGAAATGCACACATCTGTGAGGTACTTCACAGGTGTAATAGGCACCAAATGTCTTGAGGAATGATGTGTGAGGTCTGTAAGAACAGATGTGTCTAGTATGACATAAAAAGAGCTGCCTCCCACCCATTCCTCAGAGAAAGCATTAGTGGAGGATAAAGCAAGGCAAGTTACCAGAATATCGTTGCCTTAATATTCTCTGGCAAAAAATATTGTGCTATAAACATTGATTACAAAACTATCACCCCATTGAGGTGAATAGAAAATCTATACCTAATGGAGCATATTTTTGTAAAATTCTATTAAAAGCTGAACTTGGTGATTGTCAGCTCACCCCGCTCTAGAAGAAGAACCGAGTGATCTCCACCCATCCAGCACTAAAAGAAGAAGCTGGGTGGCTGTGCATCCAGTTCTTAGAGCCACCCAGAGAGAGAAGCACACACTTTTCTTACAAGGCCATGAATTAGTTGCTCCTGAGGAGAAACTGGCTCTGGATATTGTGCCAGACCCTGAAGCATTACAATATTTGATGAGTTTCTCTTCAGAACTGCCTGTAAAACCTATGTCATTTAGCCAACATTTGTGGTAAACTGGTGCAGCCGCGGCACGTGCAGGTAAGAGCAGTAGGACGGTGCGGCCGGAGGCGGGTTTCGACAGACGTCGACGAGGAAAATTAATTATTTATTTCATTTCCCCTCGTAGTCGTCTGTCGAATACCCCCTCCCCCCCAACCCAGCCCCATCGCTCTTACCTGCATGGGCGCAGCTGCACTGTGGTGCAAAACTAATCGTTGAGTATATCTTTAACACCTTCCATTCTGATGACGGCCCCTGGCCGTCATGCATCACGGTGGGCGTATGCTGATGACTGCTGGGGGCCATCATGAACCCGCCCACTCTCTAAATCGCCCGCACAGGCACAGAATCGCGGCTGCGCCCAAGGGGTTAAAAAATCTTTTTGGTGGAGCACCATCTCGTCCCCACCTTTAAATTTCCCTACTGAACATCAGGCTCATTGCGTTTGGCGGAATCTGAAGCTGCTTACGAAAAGATTTCCCAGTGTATCCTTTAGCTCCCCGCTCAGCTCTACACTGATCTCACAGGGAGCTTTGTATCTTCTCGCTGTAGATAGCTCACTACAGACGTATTAAAACAAATTCTGCCCTTTTTCCATCTCATGCTTGGCAGGGTGCTGAGATCTACCTGGCAGATAAAGCACATTTTTTGCATACCACGGCAGGGTTGCTAAGGGACCTGCTTTGTTGTATGTTTCGAAGGCAAGTCGTGGCCAAAGGTGAATGGAAAGTCCATGTGCGGCTGCCAGCTGGGATCCTGAATGACTTTTGTAGCAACAACCACCTAAGATCTAACGATTCAGTTGTTTACTCATTCATGCCAATCCTTAACGTGGGTCTTTGACGAAGTCGCTGCAGACCGAGAGTCCTTCCTTCTATATTTAACGCAGGGATGTGCATTGGTGGTCTGGAGGCATGCTAGAATGGAGGACGTCATGCATTAGTATGTTATTAATCTAAATTGGAATAATTTACAGTACATAATTATCTAGTAAATATGGTATGTAGGGCTCTCGTAGAGCAGTGTTGGGCACTCCTGCATTAATACCCTTTGTGTAGGCCCAGAAAACTATGGGGCATATATACAAGCCCCTATCGCCACCACGTCACTTTTTTTTACGTTGTGGTGGAATCGGGCTTCACCTTATTTACAAGGCGATGTTAAGCCACCTTATGTGGCTTAATGCTGCATTGTAAAGACTGCACCCTTTCACACTATACTTAGCGTGAAAGGGGTGGGCAATGGGTGTTGCAGTGGGCGTTCTGCCACAAAACCCATTGATTTTGGCGCTGCCCCATATTTACAAGGGTGGCAGAAATATTGGACAGTGCCAAAATTAACACCAGGGAAATCCTGGCCTTAACAGGGTGCAACGAGGTGAAATGCTTTATTTCTGCTTGTTTTTGCGGTTTTATTTGTGCTGCATTGTGCAGCACACACAGAAACAGCAAAACACCATGTATGATTGTTTATGTGCAGGAAGGTGTCCCTCCTGCACATAAACAATCATTAAAAAAAAAGTTTTGAAAGTTCTACATGTGCTGCACAAAGCAGCACACATAGAAGTTACAAATCGCCATTTCAGATTGTTTATGTGCAGGAAGGAATCCCTTCCTGCACATAAACACTCCTTCTCCACAACACAGGCATCCTTGCACTGCAGGGTGCCTGCGTTGGCACTAGGCAGCTAAATTTAACACCAGCATAGGAGGAAACGCAGGGCTGCACCATATTGATATAAATATGATGCAGTCCTGCATTTCAGAAGTGGTGGTGCGATGTGTTAAGCCAAGGAGGCTAATGCCGCGCTCCGTCACTTCTTTGTAAATATGCCCCTTTGTGCGGATGTGGAAAAATGGCTGATTTTCACCTTTTGAAACTGACTGGAAATGAAAGATTGCAACAGCCCAGGTCATGCCCTGTTTACCAAGAGAACAACAAGTGTCTCAATGCCCACTGTGGTAAAAGCTGCTGACAAATCGGGGGGGGCAAACATGGCAGGTTGACTGGTTTCAGGCTCTTCCAGAAGGCCCTGCATAATACCTGTGCAGTGAGTGGTTCTCTCTGAAGCCTGGTTGACAATTGTCGTGTAAGTGCCCTATCTTACCCCCTTCCAGAGATCTTTCACAGTCAGCTTCTCCATAACCCTCGTGCTCCTTTCAGGCTGGTGAAGGAGTGTCACAGGCTTTCACATATGCAGGGACAGAACAGGGTGTATACAGAGCATGACATAGTAAACTTCTCAAGTCCTGGAAAATACATCCTTCTGGCTCAAGGAGGTCAACATCTATCAAATACCTTGGGCCTTTATGGAGGCTATTAAGTTGGGGAGCTAGATTAAAACATTATAACCCCACCCAGCCTATGTAGAGAGGCTATTTATTGACCTTGTTCCTGGGGTTTACAAAACAGGGTGAGGGCAGCCTCCAAGGCTCAAATGTAGGAGACATAGTAGATTCCCTGAGTTCAGTCTCAACATTTTCCAGACAGTCCTCATCACTGCACAAGAGGGTAGGTGCACAGAGCCACAGGACGTGGAGTGGGACACACACACATCAGAGGCGCTGGAAGGAGGTATAATTAGCACTACTGGATTTTTACCATTTTGTACCTGTGGCGTTTTTAGGCCATTGGCCATAACATTTGCCATCTAACGCATAATCTGCAGATTTCGACAAACACATTTGTTTCTAATACATATGGATCAAAAGTTATTAAAGGCATGGCAATATGTGTTGCCGCACAGTGGAAGGCCCTTCGCAAAGACTGACAGGTCATCTTTTTCTTGCTCTTTTCTGTATTTGGGATTCAAAGTGGTACTAATGAGGTGAAACCTTTGCCCAGATAGAGTTAACATGTGTAGGCGTTCCAAAACAATGAGGTAATACTAAAACTAAATGTATAGCATTAAATTGCCTAATTTGTATTTTGTTGCTGCATACTTTAGTCAACCCCTGCTGCATAATTTGGTGCTGCCCCAGCTGCATAATTGTAGAAGAATAGAGTATGATCCATCTCAAAACAGAACTGGAGGCAGTAATAACCAGACATTCAAGCCAGTTCATGTCAGCCTTTTGAGGTCTGGCAGGGCTCTGGATGAAAATATATTGCAACCAGAAAAGAAATTAGTGTGAAAATGATAACCAGTTCCTTGAGAGGCATCCCTAGGGTGGGCTCAAAGGACAATGAAACAAGTAAGTCCTTAGCATATGCTGATAACCACACTTGTGCTGAATGCAATATGCCCTCGCTCTGGAGACGATTCATACTGCACACTTTCTTCTCGCATGGTACAACAACTCACCATGCACACTTATGGGGAAAATAATTAATGTAATAATGGAGTTAAGAGCTAGAAACTCATGAGGTTTGACTTCCAAAAAAGGTCTTATTGTGTCACTAAAATCAAAGCCACCACCAACTTCAACAATAATTAATAACCACTGGATTAATTGCTAACATTGGGTTACAGAGTAGCATGCTACCCACCATTAGGGGCTTCAGTGCCTCGTCAGGGGTAGCAAGCGCTATATAAATGTAATTACAATGCAATAAAATACAATTACCAATCTCCCATAGCTTGATGAAGGGCCCTAGCCACTAGGCAGTGGTGCACATATGTCGTAGGTTCCTCTTGAGTCCAACATAGCTATGTGCTCTGCTGGCATATTATTACATTATATTTATTTTATAAAGTGCTTCTTCAGTGAGCATCTTGGAGTTGGTTAACACAACAAAAGACTCCACAAAGAAGACCGGAAGTGACACAGTCTCAATGAAAAGAGGTTTAAATAGTTTCCCGATTAGGAAGGTGGGTCTTCAATAACTTTTTTAAATTGCATAAAATTAGATAGCAAGTTAGGAGCACAAAAAGCACATGGAACATCTCATGTGTACTCCCTGATTCAGCTGGGGAAAAGCACAGGTCAGTTGAAAATGCGAGTAAAAGGGCAGGATGGATTATTGTCTGAAAAGTGAGTGGACCTCCATCCCTGGGAACTGCTAAAGCCGTCTAATCCTCAAGGGCCAGCTTTAGTGTTGGTAGCACCAGGTGCAACAATCTTTATGGCGCCCTCCTATGACCTCCTTCACAGATTCTCCAATCGTACCCCTCACCTCTCCTTAGACCCTCTCGCACAATTATTTTTGTAGCACTACTTATCCCAATGCAGACTGTCTGAGCACTTTACACCACAAACATATTATTCAGAGACAATGAGTTATATAAGTTTGTAAATTAATGTATTGGAAATGTGACTGCAGACAATGATGACTACAAAGTGGAGAAGTCACATGTCATCCACACTGGTAGGCATTATGTTAAGAGTGCTGGTTCTGGAGGAATTAAGGGGCATATTAAATATGTTTTTATGATGCACAGTAACTAAAGTCGCTGTGCTTTGTTGCAAGAAAAATGGAGAACACAATGGCACCATATTGACTAAGATATGGAGATGTGGCTCTTTCCTCTAGTTCTGGCTTACCATAAGCTACTTTACACCAATGCCCACAACCTTTCACCATAGTGCAAGGGTGTTTGTGTGACATCAAGCTTAGGTTTTACGCTGGGAGCATACCCTTACAATACAACAACTCTTAACACTTTATTACTTTGTATGTGTAGGATAGCTTTGGAAAAAATAAATCTTTCCCCTACTTTATGTCAAGGAGGCAAACTATTTTGATGCCAATACCTATCTACCAAAGATAGCAAAATGGGATGAGTGTCAACATCCATGTGTAACTGCATGGGAATATCCATGTACAACCCATGGTATGCATTCTTGATGTAAAGTAGAGCATAGTGTTACTTTAAGTTACTTTAGGGCTACTGTCCAACACCATTCATGATTTGGCCTGAAAAAGTATGCCTAAAACACTTTGCAAATACAAAAAAGCTGAAAGCCCGAAACCGGTCCTAGGATGCTTGTTTCCAGTCCAGGGAGGACCTGGCCTGGCAGTTAGGGCTGGACTGTTCCCATTGGGTGCAGGGTCAAGACTGATTTCCAAACTGAGACGGCATGGTGAGCATGAGCATAAAAATGATGGATTTAGGCCCAGATCTCTGTACTGGGGTGAATGTATGACATTGTTCTGGATTCTGTCCATCAATTGTTCTTTTTTTGCATAAAAACACTTTGCACCTGGTTTGCATCACATACTAATATAATTGTATTGCTATCGAAAGAAATACCTTTTTATCAACCTTCGAATAATGGAAAATTGAGTGGAAAAACAATAAGGTTCTACATCTATGCCTTTCAAATTGTATATAGTGCTTTAATGCCAGTTCATAGTTCAATGTGCTATACTGAAAGTATTGTTACTTATGAGTGCCAGGTAACCAAATGATCTCTGTGACAAAAGCAATGGACCACTGTGCTATCCACATAAAAAAACTAATCTGTGACCTGCATGTCAAAGGTTGTATTTTGCAGAAGGACATTTAACCCTCTATGCTGCTATATGTTGAGTCGAAACTCAACGGTGGCTAGTTGCATTTGAAAGTGGTGTGACGTATGGGCAGATGGCAAACAATTTTGACTGATTGATTAGTTTGCCTATGAGATTTTCAGCAGTAGCCAAACTGCCAAAGAGGACAATTGCCAAGATTTAATGCAAGTGAAGACATAACTCTGCAACGTAAAAATGCATGTGTTGATATTCAGAAGTTACTGCATTGGAATCCCAATTCAGTAAAATGTAAAATGAATAGATTTCTTACACAAAGGATTTACAGAGCGGTGCACATATTACAGCCATGTCGGGTTGTGGAATGCTCCCCGTTCCACTGATGGCAGCTTGGTCGCTGTGTGTGTGCTGAGCAGCAGTAGCAGATGGGAGTCAGTAGATGGTTCAGCTGTAGAAAGGTGTACTGATCCATCCACTACGAGGCTAATAGAACTGGGAAGGCACCTCAATGGATGCAGCTTTTATCTGAAGGACATTTAAAAAGTTAATTGGAGAGCAAAGCGAAGCACCGTCTTTCTCTGGCGCTGAACCTTCCGTTTTGTGTGTTAACAGTTCAGTTTGCTTGTTTTCTACCTAAGAAACATTGGGGCATATTACCAAGCAATAGCGCTAATTATCGCTATTGCTTGGTTAGAGACAAAAATTTACCGCTGAGCTGCGGCGATTTTTACCGCAAATAAACCTTGGTATTACCAAGGTTTATCGCAAATGCAATAAAAATCGCCGCAATGCATGAATATCGCTGAAAAGTCAGCGATATTCATGCATTACCTAGCTAATGCTCTTAGCCATGTTATCCACCTCCCATTGGATAACATGGCTAAGAACTGCTCAGGGCAGGTGTTAGCTTTTGGAGATATTCGCGCTTAGCGCGAATATCTCCAAAAGTTGGTAATAGGAGATAGCGATGTTAGCGACTGTTTTCAGTCGCTAACATCTTGGCACGCCCACTTTGCATGTCATTAGTGATAAATATCACTGACATGCAAAGTGGGGCCCAAGATGGTTGCTATCTCCTACTAGCTGTCGCTAACTGGTGTTAGCGACAGCTAGGTAATAGGGAGATAATTTTATCTCCGCTTTCTTGGCTTTTAAAGCCCAAAAAGTGGAGATAAACCCCCTTGATAATATGCCCCATTACGACTAAAAACACACAGATTTCACCGACTCACCTCAATTAGGACGTCTGGGTGTCATCCCGGTAAGGCTCCTGTGAACCAGGCCTAAAACATGCACATTCATTCTTAATTAGTTGGTTATTTTGTTCTATGTGCTGCAGCAGGCAGCCTCTAATCTGTGGAACCTGCAAATCAGCAGACACGGCGTGGAAATTTACCTGAGCAAGCTTTGAGCGTAGTAAGAAAGAGGTGAAGATTTGAAGAGGGGAAAGGTAGCCTCTTACTTGCAGTCACTGCCTTGAGTCTCAGTTCCAGAGCTCATCACGGCATAAACACTGTGCCCAGATAAAATTACGGATGGAGTAGCGATGAATGAGATGCCAAAAAAACGACAGATACTGCCAGCAGCAAAGAGCTAGATCACTTTGAGTCGACTTACCTTAGAAAAGCCAACAAACCCAACCAATCCTGGAGCTGCTCTCATGCTGTTTTCAGTATGAGAGAAACACCAGGAATGGTTGGAGCTGGCTAACCCAGCGCTCCTTCTCAGACTAGGGACCTGTGTCTAAAATCCAACAGGCTGTAAAACAGCTCGGACTGGTGCGGTCTGAAGTGTGCATGTCGGGCTGGTTGTTGCAAGAGAGCCAGTCAATCCGACTTGGCACTCCGCACTTTAGCTTTAGTCAACATCCCTGCTGCCAATCTTCAGGAATCATCCCCTCCCCCACCCTGGAGCTCGAGCTAGAGCAGTGCACGCACAGTACTTTATAATGAAATGGTAATGACCTTTTCTGTCCTGTCCAGTATCACGCATCAGGTGTGACTCTAACGCATTTCAGTGCGGTGATCCGCATCACTGCACTGAAATGCATTGTCACGCATTTATAGCGCCTCCTCTCCATGACAGAGCCTGCTAAATGAGCACCACATGGAGAGTAAAGCTCTTAACTGGCAGCGCGTATATGCACTGCTTGCAGCAGGGTTGGTTGGGGGCTGGCTCGCTCAGCGCGGTCTGGACCTGCTACGGATGTAACTTTCACATCATCTCGGAGCGGCAAGCCGAGATTCACTGATTTTTGCATGCTGATCATTTGCAGTCAAATAAACTATGTTAGGGCTTAGTTGTAGATTTTGCTCGGATATAAATGTACACTGTAGCGGCATATTTTTAATCTAATTTTATTTTGTATGTGTACTCTGCTGATTGTAATGCTTTTAAGTAATCAACAAATAAATATTCACCTAACCGTACCTTACTACTGATTGACGACATCAAGAGTCAGTAAACTCGAGCACTAATTTGTCCAATCGCAGCGTGAGGGCGGGGCCAAGTTTAAAAATTTAGCAGCCTAAGCAACTGTGCAGCTGCCGCTCACCTGCCGCTCGCACCACGTTGTGTCATGCCGGCCCAACACGGGGCCTAGCTGGCGTAATGCCCGGTTACTCACCGGTAATATCCATTACTCCGAGTCCTGGTCTCCCCGTCCCATTCCTTACATGTGAGCAGCTAGTCTGCTCCACAGAAACCCCTAGCCTAGCTGAGCTGTTCGCACTTCCCCCTGATGACGTCACCATCACGTGACGATAAAGGGGGAAGTGCAGAAACCAAACATCCTGAGAATACCAAAGAAACCAGAACGAAAAAACATACAATCACCCAAAGGAAACCCAATCCAGGGAGGGAGGGAAGGGCTCAGGAATGGGACGGGGAGACCAGGACTCGGAGTAATGGATATTACCGGTGAGTAACCGGGCATTACCTCCTCGTCCTGTCTCCCCGTCCCATTCCTTACATGTGAGCCCATACCCAAGCACACAGTGATTGTAAGAAAAAAACAGACCAAACAGTTTCGAGAAAAAAAACAGGTCCATACTAATCCACAGAAAACAGTACATTTCACAAATCATGCACCGCAGAAAGGACACGAGCGCCAAAATCAGCAGAGGCCTCCATCCCCAAATGAAGCCGGTAATGGGCAACAAAAGTATGGGGAGAAGCCCATGCGGTAGCATTGCAAATGTCCCTCAACGAGGCCCCCTTGAACACGGCCCAGGAGGACGACACGCTCCGAGTCGACCGACCCTGAACAGAAGAAGGCAGAGGACAGTGGGCAGAACCATAAGCAGAAACCACAGCGCCCCGACCCAACGAGACAAGGTGGACAAAGAAGGCCGAAGCCCCAGCCCTGAGAGGCCATAAGTGACAAATAGAGAAACAACTCTACGGAAACCAGCCGTACGCTCCAAGTAGATGCGGAGAGCCCCAGCACATCCAACGAAAGGAGGAGCACCTCCTCAGGAGAGGCAGGAGCCGGAAAAAACACAGGGAGAACAATATCCTCCTGACAGTGAAAAGAAGACACCACCTTAGGAAGAAAGAACGGACTCGGACGGAGAATTACCTTATCGCAAAAGCGCAAGAAGGGGGGGGAAGCCATCAGCGCCCCAATCATACCAACCCTCCGCCCAGAAGAAATGGCCACCAGGAAAATAACTTTAGCAGAAAGGAATTTCAGGGCCACGGAGTCAAAAGGCACGAAAGGAGGACCCGTCAAAGCTCGGAGAACCAAGGAAAGATCCCAAGGAGGCACAGGAGAACGAGAGACAGGACGCTGAAGCAAGAAACTCTGCAAAAGGCGGGTCACCAACGGGGAGACAGAGGAAACAGAGAAACCCAGATAAGCAAGAACGGCAGCCCACTGGGCCCGCAGGGAAGAAACCACAAGCCCCAAGACGAAACCATCCTGTAAGAAGTCCAAAACCATCACGGCCTCACAGAAGGCAGAAGAGAGATCCCTCACAAGACACCAGCAGGAGAAATTCTTCCAGTGACAGTCATACGACTCCAAGGCGGAAGGACGACGAGAAAGCTGGAGACATCGGGCAACCTCAACGAGCAACCCAGACCCAACAAACTCAACCTCTCAAGCGCCAAACCCCCAGCCGGAGGCGACGCAGGGAGGCAACCCCGAGAAGAGGAGCCCTCAGCAGGGAGGGAGACAGGGAAACCTCCAATGAGGGCAAACAGAAAAGGTCAGCAGAAGGGGGAACCAAGACTGCCGAGACCATTCCGGAACCACCAGGAGAACCTCCGCCCAAACCAAACGAATCTTCCGGAGGACCCTCGGAATTAAGGCAAACAGCAGACCCCCCGACCAAGGAATCGAGAAAGCATCGGGCGCCCACGCCAACGGAGAAGGAACAATGCTGCAAAACCGAGGAAGAAGGCCGGCGCCTCCGAGGCGAAAAGATCCAGCCAAGGAAGGCAGAACCGGAGGACAATCAGATCGAACAGATCCAGGGACAGACAGAGGGACACCGAGGAAGGGAACACCCTGCTCAAAGAATCCACAGGCCCATACCCCTTCCCCGGAAGATAGACCGCCGTCAGAGACAGGAGACACGACTCGGCCCAAAGGCCGACCTCCCGGGACAGGAGAAACAGAGCACGACACATGCCTCCCTGGTGATTCACATATGAACGAACCACCTGATAGTCCATCTGCACAGAGACCGCCCGACCCCGAAGGAGAGGGACAAACCAAAGAAGAGCCAACCAAACCGCCCTCAACACCTTCCAGTTCGAGGACCGGTGGGATTCGAAACTGGACCACCGACCCAGAGCCTTGGATGCACCCAGAACGGCACCCCACCCCAAAGCACTGGCATCCGTGGACAACACGACCACAGACCGAGGAGGAAGGAGATCGAACCCCTGGGAAAGAGAGAGAGGGGACAACCACCACTGGAGAACCGCCCGAATCCCCGGAGCGACAGGGACCAGAGTTCCGTAGTCCAAGGAAGTGGACGCCATCTCCCCCAGACTCCGCAACCAGAGACGGGCAGACACCCGGGACCGGGAAAGAAGCCAGGAAAGGAGACGAAACAAAGACAACTGGGGCTCCTGGGAGAGGAACACCATGCCCAGGTCCATCCGGAAGAGAGCCCCCAGGAACTTCAGGGACTGAGAGGGCACCAGGGAGGACTTCCGGTGGCTGATAAGGAACCCAAAGGAGCCCAGCAGAAGACACACCTGGTCCACATCCGTCAGAGCCAGAGGGGCCAGGAGCATGGTGAACACCCAGGGCGCTGATGACAGGCCGAAAGGCAGCACACGGAACTGAAAGTGAAGGGTCCCCACAGCAAAACGCAGAAAACGCTGGTCGTCCGGATGGACAGGAACGTGCAGACACGCATCCATCAGATCCAGGGACGTCAGAAAGCCACCCGGAAGGACCAGAGGCAGGATGGACTGGAGGGCCACCACCTTGAATGGACTACGGAGGACGAAGCGATCGACCCGCATCAGATCCAGAACAGGATGAAGAATCGAAGCGACCTTCCTGGAAACCAAAAAGAGGATTGAGTAGCAACCAAGCCCCTCTCCAGCGGAGGAACCTCCACAATAGCCCTCTTCACCAACAGGAGTCGCACACCTGCCAACAAAGCATCTCTTCGCAGAGGAAGACGGGCAGGGGAGTCCGTACAAAACCCGGAGGAGGAGGAGAGGAAAACACTATCCGGCAACCCTCCGAAACAGTCTGAACCGCCCAGACATCCGGAACCGACAACCACCGGGCGCGGAAGGACTGGAGGCGACCACCAACCAGCAAAGGCAGACAGTCATCAAGAAGAGGAGGAAGCGGGGGTGGCAACACTGGTAGCGGACTGCGGCTTGGCACTGCCAGGGGCCCCCCGGCCAGGACCCCCGCCACGAAAGGGCTGAGAAGTGCCACGAGCAGGAGTCCCAAAAACACAACGGTAACCAAACCCATGACTCCGAGAAGGAGGGCGGACCGGAGCCACCAGCTTGCGGTTCTCAGCAGACTGCTTGACCATACCCTCCAGCTGAGGACCGAACACCTAGGAGCCTTCAAAGGGCAACACAAGAAAGACCGACTTCCGGGAAGAGTCCGCCTTCCAGGAACGCATCCAAATATGACGACGGGCAGCAATGGAAGCGCCAGAAGCAGCCGCCGCCCCCCCAAATTGGCAAAGGAAAGATCCGATAGGTAACGCACCTGCAACTCCATCAGAGACAAAAGAGGCGTGGCATCATTGCCGTCGTTCAGCAAAACCGACAGGGACTGGAAATCCCTAAGGAGCGACTGAACCATATAGCAAGAATAGGTATACGCCCGGACAGAAAAAGTAGAAGCAGCATAGGACCGCTTCACTGCCCCCACAACACGCTTATCCACAGCGTCCGCAGGAAGGGCGTCCTCAGAAACGACCAAACCCCGAGAGGAAAAGGCCAGCCATCAAATCATCAACCTTCACAGCCTGAGGGAACTCAGTAGCAAAACCCTCAAGAGGGTAACGCCGGGACAGGAATGAGGAAAATAAGACTTGTCCACCTCCTTCCACACGTGAGACAGCACATTGCGAACCGCCCCGTGCAAAGGAAAAGAGTCAGGAGCAGGCAGGACATACTGTGCAAAAAAGTCATTCACCAAGACAGCATCCGCCGGAGGAGAAAAGCCCAAATTGGACCGCACATGGGTGAACAGTTCAGGGAGCTCAGCACCCAGAACAAAACGACCACGTACACCCTCATCAACATCAGGACCACTGACATCCTCAGCAGCAGCCTGCGGATCCAAAGAGACACGAGGCCCCTTGGGAGGAGGTCCAACCGCGTCCCTAGCCAGGAAAGCAGCAGCCACAGCCTCATTAATAAGGAGGCGCAGGGCAACAAGAGGGGTAGCAGAGGAAGAAGCCCCTGAATCCATGACAGCAACCAGCCCAGACTCAAACACCAAAATCAGGCAGAAGCAAGGACCAAAATGCAGCCAGGAAGGACCCCATTTAAAGGACACACACGAGAGCAGGAAAAAGGAGGCCGGAATAAAAAACCCAGCCAAACGCCAAACTCGCCCCCCAAAAGCACAGGAAATCTAGTGCCCCTCAACCTCCATAAGCAGAAACCCCCGCCCGCTAAAGCAGGGCACATCGGGGACTGCCAACACCAAAGAATCAGCCGCTGAAGCAGGCCCAGCCAACAAGGTGAGCGAGGACAGGCAGATACGGCCGCTAACGCGAGCCGCGCATAAAAGCACAGACCGCCGGCAATGAAAACCAGGCAGCGCGGGGGGGGGGGGGGGGGGGAGAAATAGCATAATAGACACAAAGGGCGGCTGCTAAAGCAGTCCGCCGAAATACAACATAAAAGCAAAAAAGGAACTTGCCCATAAGTAGGCAAACCTCCAGCACAGCCAGGCAACAGGCAACTGCGTTTGCAGAAAAAAAGAACAGGATGTTTGGTTTCTGCACTTCCCCCTTTATCGTCATGTGATGGTGACATCATCAGGGGGAAGTGCGAACAGCTCAGCTAGGCTAGGGGTTTCTGTGGAGCAGACTAGCTGCTCACATGTAACGAATGGGACGGGGAGACAGGACGAGGAGGTAATGGGGGCCTCACCCTCAGGTACCTGAGCACTGCTTGCACCGCGTTGTGCTGCGGTATCATTGAACCTGCCGCAACCGGAGCCGACCCATCTTTCCAATCCACGCCCCTTGTGCAGCCAGGCCTCCTGAGCCTCGGACTTCTGCTGGCCGGCGTTTGCCTCGGTCGGGAGTCGTTGCGGCTCTAACGATGAGGCGGCCTGAAATTGCTGCTTAACAAGTAGAGAACAAATGGCAGTCAGCGCGGCTGCACATACATCATCAGAGAGGCAGCACTAGGTCTGTAACAGCCTTCTGGTGTGTTCGCTGGTGTCACTGTCTGCGAGTGCGGGGCTGGGCAGATGAACATTATTTTCAAGCAGGGAATAAATACACTGATGTGCAAGCAGAAGGTCTGCACTTTCTCACTGACAAAGGATTTGGCTTTCCAAAGCTGTGTGTCTTGTGCAGGCTTGCAGCATTCACCACACAGAAGCACAAGCCTCAAAAACGTACAACTGCAAAAAAATAGTTCCCGAGCTACAGTTCAGAGCATTTATTTAATATGTTGCTAAGGAGGTTTGTGATATTTGTACAATTTTAATTATATTTACTTAGGCATGAGTATCATAAATGGAAACCATTTAATCATTATTTTTTACTGCTGTAGCTGAAATGGGTGTAATTTCTGATATTTACGTTTCCCCATTCTTCATAGCGTGATTTTGAGCGCAAGATTGTGTCACTCATAGTCATTAAATGTCACTTATAATTTCTTTGAAATTATGAAACTGTCACACATAGCAATCTGAAACCTTGGCAGCTATGCCTTTTCATTAATTTACTTTTGCTGCTGCATGCTGCTCGCAGCAGGTGGGGCGACACTCCTCTGCCCTAAAGGAGGAACTGCCTAAACAAATAGCAGATCTCCTTCAAGCAGATTAACCACAATAGATATAATTCCATTGTAATTCTCGCCTGAAAACTGCAATTCGCACAAAGATCTCTGTAGGCAACTCTTATCTTGGTTCACCCTGTCATGCAAAAGGCACAATCTTGACCTTGGCGCCATCGCTGGTTGCACTGCCCTAAAGCAGGCACTGCATCCCTTCAAGCAAAATGTACCTGTTCCTATAATGTGAGCAAACGGCTTGCTTGAATTTGTTTCCTGCTTGAAAAAGTCTTACAGGAGATAGCAAAGATGGTGCACTACTGCCATCTAGCTGCTGCAATAAGCACTATTTAGTGCTACATTAAACAGTCATTCCCACCAAGTGCCCTTGTGATTGTTCCATTAGGCCTGAATCTTACTGTGCTCCTAAGCTAAATAATTGGGATGCAGTAAGCACCTTATGTTCAAGGTGAAACTCCTCTATATGTCCAATCAATCAGTCAATCGATCGGGGTTCTTATAGAGCGCGACTACTCACCCGTGAGGGTCTCAAGGCCCAGAGCGTGGGGGGGATGAGGGGGGGGGGGGTGATTGGGGGTGGATCTGCTGTTCAGCCTAAGATCCAGGTCTTGAAGTCCTTCCTTAATTGCAGCAGCAATGGTGATTGGTGAGATGCAGAGGCAGGAAGTTCCAGGCCTTTGCAGCAAACAGAACAGCACTTCAGACACATACCGACACACTGTCAAAATACACACAAGCCCTTTTACACATACAGCTGACGACAACAACCTCCAGACAAACACAAGCATGTATGTCCCCTCACACTGGCAAACATATAAGCCCCTCTTTACTGGTATACCCCAATCCCACATTTCCACTCATTGTCCACACAGCGCTAATCCTTCTACATGCATGGAACTCCATTTTTAGGTTTCACCTATAGACAGCTTTAGATTCAGTTGTCAAAGACCAGTAACTCGAAAACATTCACATACATACATACATACAGTGGGGTTTTTGGCCAGGCTTGTGCTAATTTGTTTGCTCTGTCTCTTTACAGTTTCTGGACCATCACTTATTTACTATCTTCTCATTGGATGAAATGTGTCCATCCACCTTTTGTATTCAGGGAACTACTTTTTTCCTTGCTGTCTTCTCTTTCTCTTGTGTGTTGCATTTCACTTTACACACCGCCTCTTCCACTTTCTCTGTTGCTCTCCCAGGTCCCTAAGCTTGTAGATTGCTTCCCCCACCCTTTCCCATCTGCTCACGTCTTCAAAAATTAAATCCCACCCTCTGTTATACCCACACACCTCCTTCATCATCACCGTTGCTATTTAAATGGTTTAATATTATTTTTTTCAGATGGTGAACATCAAAGGGAAAAGCGGTTGGCAAATCCAATAGGTCTGCATTGTAAAAGCCAAAAGGCAAGACCATTTTTTTTCCATGCTTGTTAACTTCCGAGATTGCTACATTAACAGTAGTCAGGAAATATTCTTCTATAGCAGCAACTAGAAAACAGTAAAAAAAATCTTGCACAAAGCCATTGGTTAGTAAAGTGGAGAGATGTCCCTAATTGAGATGTCGAACTAGGACATAATTTCTATTCTAAAACCATTAGCACTTGGGGTTGTTGGTTGAGGGTAGAGAGGTACGATCAATTTTTCCATCTTGAATATTAGTGTGAGGGAAATTTGCAAGCTGCTATTAAAAGTAAGATATGTTTTTCAAAGCCTCTATTTTGAGCGGTATGTCACTTTCTGCCCCCACAAAGGTGTTTATGAGCCCGATTGAGAAAGATTTTTCCCTGAGTTTTTATGAATTTTTTTTTTTTTATTCCTGCCTTAGATGTCACCTACTCTTGAACTTTCAGGATTAAGACACATTTAATCTTGGTGAAAGTCTTTGGTACTCAGGCATTATTTTCATTTACTGTTAGAAATGGGGTCTCAAGCTGGCAGGCTTGCACCTTGTACAAGTAGGGATCTTTCTTTCTAGTCCTTCTAAAGGCGAGGCGATGAGAAGTGTGGTGTCCACATGTCAGGTGCAAGCAGCGGCTCATGACAGCATCTGGCGGCAACATTGGTGAGGCCAGGGTTGCAATGCAAAGTGGGGCGATGCTCTGTGCTGTGCCTTCAGGTCATGGAGCCAACAGTGGCATCAGTGACTGCGTCAAAGTGGTTTTTCTTCTTTTGCAGCACAAAACACAGAGTTCTTCGTGCTGTTAGCAGATGATCTTGAAGTCTTTGCTGTCCCTGAGTCTTCTTGATCAGGCAACAAGCTCTACTTCAAGCCCTTTGGAAATGCATGAAAATAGGTTACAGAAAGTCTAGTCTAGTCCTTTTACTGCCTGGGACAGAAGCAGCCACTGTAGGCCAACACAGAAAAGCTCACAGCAAAGTGGTCGTTCCTCCTCAAAGGGTTCTACAGCTCTTCTTCTTGGCAGGGTCCTTTGTCCAAACAAGTTCTAAAGTTCTGGAGTAAAGTCCCCAATAATTATACTCCTTTTCACTTAGAGATTTTAGGCAGCAAAAGACTCAGAGCTCAGTAAAAACCAGTTCTGTCCTCCCTGGTCTAGCTTCACTACAGGAGGTGGACAGCATTGTGCAGAGCAGAAACAGCGTATTCAAAAGCCTGGCTATGAGTCATCCAGGAAAGGCAGGACACACCTCAACCCCCCTTGTGACTGTCTAGTGTGAATGCCCACCCTCAGCTTCTGTCACTCCAAAACCAAACAGTGAAAACACAAGCAGAGGCACCCAGGATGGTTAAACGAGAAAATGCATACTTTCTAAAAGTGGCATTTTCAAACACACAATTTAAAAACCACCTTTACTCAAAGATGTGTCATTAAATTCTGAGCTCAGGGGGCCTAAACTTCATTTCACTATATTTTCCAGATATAACGTTACACTTGTAAAATGTTACCAGGTAGCTCCAATGATCAAATATGGGAAAGACAGCCTTTCAATAGTGAAAAACGAAATTAGTTATATTTCACTATCAGGACATGTACAACACACCAGCACATGTCCTATCGTTCAGATACACTGCACCATGCCCACAGAGGTACCTTGGGCCTACCTAAGGGGTGCCTTACATGTAGTAAGAGGTAGGGCCGGACTGGCCGTAGCAGGCACTGGGCGTTTCTCCGGTGGGCCGCCAGGGTGGGGGCTGGTTTTGGGTCCGCTGTACACTCCAGGACGACCCTTCGATCAGGGGCGGCCTTAGGCATGTGCAAGCTATGCACCTGCACAGGGCCACCAAACCCCAGGGGCCACCATGCAAATATATATCCTTAATATAATAATTCCTCTGAGGATAGATACATATTAGCGTGGCGGCCCCTGGCAGGGATTTGGCGGGCTCTGGCTCTGTTCCACTTCCAAACACCCTGACCCCACTAGCCTCCGCGCTCCACCCCGCTCGGACCCCTCGGCCCCCCCAGGCCCCTCGGCCTCCTACCTACGCTCCCTGCACAGAGCCACCATGAGGCTAGAGCCGCCCCTGCTTCGATGGCCAGTTGTATAATGCCCATGAAGCTCTTCTCGTGCCTACAGGCCACTCTCAGGCATACCTAGGTCAATTCTCAGATCATATTCCATCACTGCATAATGCCCATACCTGTGCTACATTGGGTGGACTCCAAAGAAAACTATAAATGGGGTGTCTGATTTCCATTAAAAAACTACTATAACCAATAAAACACAAATGAGGGGAATATTTACTTAGTAGAATCTGGAAAACACAAGATTTTGCTCCATGGTTACTGCTTTTGTGCCCCCAGTTGTAATAGCAGTACAAGTGCAGCCACAAATTCGAAGTATTTTTCTATCATGGATGCTCCTGCTATTACCAACTCTGGCCATGGAGAACTACTTAATACAAACTTGTGATCATCTGCATGGTCCCTGGACCTCCAGGACCTATTTCCAGTCTAGACTTGAGCGCATGACTCTCCTCCTCCTCCGCTCATTGCTATGTTGTGGTCATCAGAGTCGCAGCTAAGCATCCAAGCTCCTCTTTCTAGCAGTCTAGTCCAACCCCATATGAACACCCATATATTTCTCGTTCTAGGTAGAATATATTCATTCAGCTAATCTTTGCCATTTGTCTGACGAACTGAGGTGCAGGAAAGTATGTTAAATGCCCACCATTAACCTATTATCTGCTGAAATCAAATCTTGATGCGGGGCAGAGATATTTCCATCTCCACACGTTCTTCACATGGAATGGGACTGGATTGCTAGAAAGAGGAGCCTGAGTGCTTGGGAATGAGACAGGCATGAGGCGAGAAAATGAAGCCTTACTTGAGAGAGCAGAAAATGTACAAATAAGGAAGTTAGGAGCAAGATAAAAGGAACGAGGAATTGACAACAGCAATGACAGAGGTAAGGAAGGAAAAGCAAACAAAATTCCTTGTCAGCACTTGAAGAAAACCAGCCCCAGCTTTAGCAAACACCGAAAAAGCTTACAGGAAATACTACCAAATGGAAACGGAAAACAGGAAAGTCTATGCATACTCTTGCCCCTTCAAAGTCAGTATCCTCACATAAATGTAAATGTGTTGTACTTGTATAGTGCACAGCTACCCCGGACCGGGGTCTCCCGGCGCTTGTACTCATACTGCTCAGGAACCCTTCCTGGCTTTCCTTGTGAAGTGTCCACTCCTGGGCACCTCCATGGTGAAACCAGGCATCCCTCGCGCTGTTGGGGCCTTTGTGGAGATTAAGCAAGCTATTGCCCAGAGTTGCAGCGTAGGACCCATGATTAGAATAGGCACCGAGGCGAGAATATCCGGTCAGAGGAATTTATGAGCCCGAGACCCGCGGAGGCGGGAATCAAACCCTGGTCCCTGGCAAGAACTCTGCTTCAAGGTCTGCCGCTCTAACCATTGAGTAAAACAACGAGAGGGGGTGGGCCCAAAGGACCGGGACCAGGAAGGACCCATTTAAACTAACAACAACAATAATAACCTAGGTTCCTGTGTCACTTAGATTCCATTCATTTTAAGGAGGGAAACCACACTATTTTCTGTTGGTGGTTGGGTTATTTATTTTACCCACATTTTTAATTAATTCATATATAGTAAAAGGGGCAACTGTTCTCCACAGATTTACACACAAAATTTACCAACAAACATTTAGAAATACATACACTACTTCATACATTTAACAATATTCAATGGAACAAATAAATTCACAAATTTTTACACACAATATTCACAATTACTGTCAAAAATACAATGTGGACCAAAAGAATGTTTTTCGCAAGACAAATCAATTGCACTGCAAGTCTGCGTAAGTTTAGACAATAAAATAATCTCATATCAATACAACTCAGCGGTATTTTCGCTGTGCCTCAGCGGTACTCTCGCTGTGCCTAACACAACTCAGCGGTATTCTCGCTATGCCGACACGTTTCGAGACACACTTCTGCCTTAGTGTGCTCTCATCAGGGCATCCTACTTATCCACATTTGGGTGTATCTGCTAATGTGGTAAAGCGTTATTTAACTGAGGTTTCTAGACCGCTGTGTCCAGTTCAAATAAGCAATGAGTCTTTCTTTTAATTATACCAGACTCAAATCCAACTCCTTTGATCTTGCTCCTCGTTGTTTCCTTATGGCGTGTGTTTTTCCCCTTCTGCCTATTAAAGTGGGACTCGGGAAATTGTACAGCTTCTTTTTCGATTTCCCGTAGACGTGTCTCAACCTCCTTCTATCATTATTTCGGCCGCGTAGCATGAATCAGCCTGGCATAATTAAAAATTAGGGTAAAATAAATAACCCAACCACCAACAGAAAATAGTGTGGTTTCCCTCCTTAAAATGAATGGAATCTAAGTGACACAGGAACCTAGGTTATTATTGTTGTTGTTAGCTCTAACCATTGAGCCACACTCCTCCATACTTGAGCCACACTCCTCCACACAGGCATCACCTGGGCACCAGAGTCACCAGGCATAAACTGTGTGTAGCAGATCTCTCAACAGAAGGTAAGGATCTGCGTGCATGACTATGTCCCTTCTGACACTTTCTCAGACACCCATGTATAGGTGCAGCAACATGCTTTGGACAACATAGTCTGAGAAGTCTGATATCACATAAGCACATCATCAAAACACCTCCCACGTCGGCCTCAATGGACTCACACACGTCCTATTCATCCGAACACTAACAATTAATTCTTAAGAATCCTAGCCTTCATTCCTTTTCACTTCAAATTCATGCTTAGTTGAAGCATGAGTGTTGCTGTGGGCGTTCAACCTCAGCACCCATTGCTTTTTGACGCTGCCCCAGATTTACAAGGATCTGTAAATCTGAGTCAGTTTATTTCTCCTTGTTTTTGCTATTTCTATGTGTCCTGCATTCTGCAGCACACATAGAAGGAGCAAATCACCTTTAATGATTGTTTATGTGCAGGAAGGTGTCCCTTCCTGCACATAATCATTCCTGCAACACATACAACCTTGCACCATGGTGCAAGTGCAAGGATGTCTATGTTGGCTCTAGGGAGCTTTTTGAGAGCTAGCGCAAGGGAAAACACAGAGGTGCACCATATTCTTGTGAAACTGTGCATCCCAGCATTTTTAAATTGCTTACAGTGCCATGCTGTGCCATTTCTTTGTGAATATGCCCCCTATCTTTAGTAATTACACAGACTGTCCTGCACCCCACTTGCGGCACTCATCCTCGAATCTTAACTTCGCTCAGTATTTTTTTCCTACATCCCAACTATAGCCGCAGTGTAGTGCGGCTCACCCTACAGGTCTGATCCACTGACTAAAGGATGTCAGATGACATGTGGGGAATTCGCACTGGCTATGAGGACGAGTCACAAAGGCCATGTGGCTTCTCAGTCATTGAGAGCCACTAAGCTGTCAAAACGTATTTCAATTTGCCAGTAGGCCAGTCTCACCTTTGTAGGGAAATACATTGCCCCTAATACTACTGCTGCATTTTAGAGATACCTTGCACTACCTGTCCAATGATAGACACTAATGCCTATAAGCTTCTTGATCGATTGGAATCAACCGAGCAATTTTAAATACCCACTTTTCTGCATCAACAATTGCCTTTGCTTTTTTGGGATATGAAACCCCAATTGAACTGTAATGAACACACCTCAGAGTGTTTTTATTTTTAATGTAATCGTTTTTATTAATCAGACAATTAATACATTTTACTTATTTTCATCGCCCCTATGGGGCTGGCTGTGCGAGCCATTTCCTTTATTGTCTGTTGTCTCCTGAGTCGCTCCACCGTGAACGTGAATGTAGCTTTGAACGGAGCCCGTGGTTTATGGTTGTTTTTATCCGCTGTGGTTGGTTGCTTCACAGGCTTTTGCCCCAAGTCCACTTTTTGATAGCCTTGGTGTCATCTTATCTATCAGACTGGATCAGACCAGTGTGGAACACACTGGGCTTGCCAGTTTGCCCGACGCTGAGGCTGCAGAGAGTTCATAACCCAGCAGGGAGAATGCGATTAATGTTCTTTCAGAGCTAGGATGCCTTCAGCACCAGGGAGAAAACAAACCAACCTCAAAGTTTCATGTTTGGTTTACAAACTCGGAATACTTTTCTGCCTACATCAAAAAGCCGAAGCAGTGCCTACAAATTCACTGACTTCTGTGGTGGAAGGGGAGTCTCTATGCAAGATGCTGTCTATGCAGGGCGCTCGCAATTGTTGTATAACATTGTGTTGGGCACTGGTATGGTGTATTACTACTACTGGTGTAGCTCTGATCTGCTGTGCAATTCTTTATTGCAAGTGGAAACTTTACATACATGACAGGCAGTGTATGATTTCTATATTTCTTGCGTGGGAACGGTTAGGTATGGTGCATGTGTACTTAGCATTGCATGTAGGCATGCTTCAATAATAGGTTGCTAGGGCCAACTTTATTAACACTTTGTACGAATGCAAAGACACCAAATGTAAAACAAACAGGCACCAAGTGTTGATTTGGGATTTACTACAAAGTGCAAAACGAAAAGTGCTGGAAAGTATCCCTGAAGGATTGCGAAGTATCTCTTTGCACTACTTTGCATTACTTTGCGTCAATGGCAGAGTACCAAGGGTGGTACATGGGATTTCCCATGAAACCAGACATGGTTTTTGACACATAGCTCTATCTGCTAACCTTTGTAGACAGGGCTTCGTGCTAAAAATTTACATCACCTCAAAGCAGGCGCAAACCTAGGGAAAGATTTTCTTTTTTCCAAACGTTTATAACTTTGCCTGTGTCCTATACTGTGAAGCACACACACACGCAAAGAGGAAAAAGTTTTGAACTATGTCTTAGCGTAGTGTTTTGTACTGGGTGGGTATACTTTCTCGTAAAAAGATAACGATCGACATCAATCAATAATTATATATATTTAATTGACTTACCATTTTACTGTTGGTAATGTAGTTTTCAACATCCGTTTGATTTTACACAAAATGTCGGGTTCTACTATCATAGAAATATTGTACGCAAAGGGATATATTGCATTAACAGAAAGAGACAACAAAAAAATAGGGGAAAAAAGGCATTAGGACACCAAGCTTTTTTATTTACAAAATTAAATCAATATTCATATACAAACAGCTGTAAACCAAGCATATCCCACCCATTCTGTCGTCCCTCAATTGGTTACCGCCCTGGAAGCAAGGAGCATTTTCGAACAAGCCTGAATCATGCTTCAGGCATTATACGAGACCAGCCCTTTATACCTAAACCAGGAACTACAAATTTGCAGTGGCCAATGTCAAACAAGAAGCGGGGACACATTACTACTAGAATCCCATACCCTAACCAAATCAAGATTGATCATATAGTTCTTCTCAGGGTTCACATCCGGAACATTTTACCTCCCAACATAAGAACGATCCCTTTGTACGAAACTTTCAAAGAGGAACTTAAAAGTGCTACTACTCCAACGACATCTCCAGAACCTCTGAAGTTCCTACCACTGCAGGAGAGGACTGAATTACTAACTGATCTTCTCTAAAGTATATTTCTTTTTACCAAGGTACTGGATTCCATATCTTGTGTGAGTGGGCTTACTTTAGCATCCTCTGTTCTCAACATCTATCCTCCTTTCTCTCCTTCACTCGACAACTTGTAATATCATTGTTTCTTACGTAATGCACTCTGATATCCTCTGGGCTGCTCTACACAATACAAACACTGCAAAAAATGAAATAAGAAAATAAGCAACAAGCTACAGAGGCAATGAAATAAGCACCAGGCTACAGAGACAATGAAATAAGCAACACGCTACAGAGGCAATGAAATAAGCAAAACGCTACAGAGGCAATGCAATAAGCAACGAGCTACAGAGGCAATGCAATAAGCAACACGCTACAGAGGCAATGAAATAAGCAACACGCTACAGAGGCAATGCAATAAGCAACAAGCTACAGAGGCAATTAAATAAGCAACACGCTACAGAGGCAATGCAATAAGCAACAAGCTACAGAGGCAATTAAATAAGCAACACGCTACAGAGGCAATGAAATAAGCAACACGCTACAGAGGCAATGCAATAAGCAACAAGCTACAGAGGCAATGCAATAAGCAACAAGCTACAGAGGCAATGCAATAAGCAACAAGCTACAGAGGCAATGAAATAAGCAACACGCTACAGAGGCAATGAAATAAGCAACACGCTACAGAGGCAATGCAATAAGCAACACGCTACAGAGGCAATGCAATAAGCAACAAGCTACAGAGGCAATGAAATAAGCAACAAGCTACAGAAGCAATTAAATAAGCAACAAGCTAGTGAGGCAATCATTCCATCTTGTGGTCGGAAAGGAGAGTGGTAACCCCTATTTGGTGGAGAAAAAAAAGAGACCAGTCCATAATTTCCAGTGTTTTTTAGAGTATTTTATTCTCGATTTTTAATTGGTTTTCTCCTTGCTTATTAATGTGTTAAACATAGTTTGGTTTCCCACCCAGTCTGTACTAAATCTTTCATTAGGTAGGTAGACCTCTTCTCCTGCCCCAATCACCAGGATACAACCCTATCCTGTTATGTTCTGTGTCTAACAGGGAGCCCTATTGGCTTACCTTTCATCCCTTCCATATTACTGCTTTGACAAAACCAAAAACAAAGCCGGAAGTTGCTTGGCCCGCGTGCCGCCATGATGGGCTTTGCACACTTGCCCTCTCCTAGGGACCGAACAGACTATGTATAAGCAAGTTCCTGGAGCTTCAGGGGAATGAGGGCAGGGCCTGTGTAGTGTACTTGCCTTGTGGCTGCAGACCTGGAGTACCTTTTCGTGGGTCTAATGTATTTTTAAATGTGTTCCGAAAATTTCCATTTCAATCAATCAATCAATCAATAACTTTATTCGATTTGAAAACAGATCATAAAAGCATAGATAAAACCAAACATACATAAAATATCACTCTCCGATACAATTCAGTACATTAGAGCAGGCATCGGGAGGTTGTCACATGATTACTACAGCCCTGTTAGATCAGACTTTTCATGCCAAAAACCCAGGAACCCTTCCTCTCTTCTTTAGTTGCCCCTAGTTTTCCTTAATTTAACAGCGACTCAAGAAATTAGCCACACAAAAAAAGGGTGTGTACATAAGAGGAAAGTTTTAAAAACAACAAGGCTACTCGCGTCTGGCCAAAACCAGCTCGATTTAATAAATCCTTTAAAAACGTATTCCTGGGATTAGTATAGTACGGGCAAAGAAGAACCTGGTGAAGGGTATCATCTGGAGACGTATTGTCGCGGCCACAGGGCCCTCTGTCTTTGATATTGTTAACAAAACCTGCCGGTACTGCTAGTAAGTGATGGAAATAATCTAACCTAAAACGGGTGATTAAAAATCTATTGTGTGGGTTCGTCATTAACTTTAAATAAGGTTCAATTCCCAGGGTTGTCTTTACTAGTGTATGGGCTCTCACTATGAGTTTAGCAAGTTCAATAGCCTCTCGATGTGGCATGGTGAACCTTAGATGCAGGGCTTTAATCTCAACCCTGTCCTTTAATCCTATTGATTCTAGTGTATTAAACAAGACTGCCCGACCTAACTTGATGAAAGACTCCTGTACATATTTTATTCAGGGAATTGGCATCGAATGGTCCAAGGATAAACTATCCTGGAGTACCATCCTTGTGAAGCCTGCCTTTATGTTTGTCCAGCATTTGAGCCAACATAAGAGTGGCTTGACTGCTATCAGGTCAGATATATATATAACCCCCAATTCTTCACGTAGTGAAAATACCGGGATACTTTGAGAGACCTTCAGTAAACCCCTTAAGTGGTTGTTTTCTTCTCTTTGTAAGTCATTAGTCATAATAAAACCCCGGACCTCGCTTCCATATAACACCTGGGCACAGCAGACTGAACTGTAGATCTTAAGAATCATATCCGGAGTCCAACATCCTAACCTGTGTGCAAAGTTTGTTATAGAGTCTGTAGACTTTTTCAGGGCCAAACACCTCTCCTTTAATAAATGTTGAAAATTCAAGTGGCCATCTAAGAGCATTCCCAGGTATGCGAAGGCTGGAACTTTGCCCAGAATGTGTGAATCTATGACATATTTGTATGAGTTTTTTGCCTTTTTCCCCGTCTCCATAACATATGATTTTGTTAGGTTAAGGGACATATCCGAATTTTCCATAAACTCTACAAAGCCATCAATTAAAAGCTGCAGACCATGTGGGGTTCGAGCAAGGAGCACCGCATCATCTGTTGTAAAACAGAACCGGGAGTGCTTTTTCCCCTATTCTGGGTGAATCTGCCCTGATTTCACATAGTGACTTATCTAGGCCATTAATAAATAGGGTGAAAAGAAATGGCGCTAGTATACAGCCTTGTCTTACCCCACTCAGGCAATTAAAGTACCCCGTCACCTTTCCCTCCTGCGTATATCGTACTGCTGCTGTGGTATTACTATGGAGCACTTGCAGGATATTTATTAATCCCAGGTCTACCCCAAGCTCACCCAATATTGCCCACAGCTTACTACGATTCACGCGGTCGAACGCCGCTGTGAGGTCCATAAAGGCTAAGTATAGTGCCCCCTCCTTAGCTAGTGTATATTTGGCAGTAATGAGGTATAGGTTAAGGCATTGATCTACAGTAGATTTGCCCGGACGAAACCCATATTGTACATCTGTGATAATTTGTTTATCCTCCGCCCATTCCATCAGCCTGTTTAAAATAGCCCGACCCAACACCTTCGCTGAAACGTCTATCAAATAGACGGGTCTATAACAATGTGGACTATCCCGATCCCCTTTCTTGAATATGGGCACAAGTATTGCGGATGACGAGGAAGCTGGCATAGCTGAGCTTATCGAGGCATTTAGAACCCTAGATAATAAGGGCGCCCAAAGGTCCGGGTTACTAAGAAAAAGATCTGGGGGATCCCATCTGGCCCCAGTGCCTTATTCCTCGTTAGGTCCTCAATTCCTGTGTTTACTTCGTCCACCGAGAAGGTAACAGGGATAAGGCTTGGTACTACTTGTACTAACTGCGGTTCCCTCTGACTACAATGAAAGTTATACAGTCCATGAAAATGCTGCTTCCATGTTACTGGTAAGATATTACTCAGCCCTGGCTTATCTGGGTCTGCGAAGCAGGGTTTGTTAATTACTCCCCAGAATCGGGCGGAGTCCTTCTGCTCCGCTGCTTCCGTGAGCTCCTCCCATGCCTCACGTTGTAATTGGCCCTTTCGCCCTTTAAGTGCTATTTTGTAACTTACACGACATTCCGCCACACGCTTCCTTTCCCTTGGAATTTGTTTCAGTGCCATTTTGAGCCTTCTCAAGGCCTGTGAGCATTGTCTGTTGAACCACTTTGGGTCCTCCCCCTTCGAGCTTTGGGAGTAGACCTTAACAGACTCTCCACCAGGTTGGCGACCTTATTAAAGGCTTTTAGTAGATCCACCCCCTCCACTCCCAGATCTAGACATTTCATTATCTTCTGATACCCCTTGTGGAATAAAGAGGCATTAAAAGCATCTATATCCACCTGGCACCATCTGAGCCTCCTAGCTTGATCTATTGCCACAACTGACCCACCACCATCTTGACTATTTACAACTGATAAAAGGGGGTGGGCCTCAGGCTCAAGTGTCAGGGGGTTGTGGTCACTGAATGCACTATGATTTATATTAAACTGGGATGCACGACTCTTAACCAAAAAGGAAACAAAAATGAAGTCAATGTAGGAGTAGCATCTCGTCCTTTAAAGGTGGTAGGAACCACCCTACCACTAGCGATCATATCTATTGTATGTATTAACCCATAGACGCCTAGAAGACCAGTCAACTCAGTTCCCAACTGCATGTGCTCCAGATGGGGGCCATTCCTTAAAGGGCAAGATGCCCGATCGCCCTGGGCCACCCTAAGGTGTGGGCACAAATGACAATTGGATTCGCCGACCAGTATCAGTTGTAATTGAGCCAGCCCTTTACCGCGAGTATATTCCAGGCACCTATTTAATTCATTAGAACTGCCTACGCTCTGCTCATTTGGCATTGCATTGTAGAAATTCATTATAATAAGCCTAAAAGATTTGTTTGTGAGCTTCAGTCCTTGGACAACACTTGACTCCCATGCAAAGGATTCCCACCTGCCCTGGATTCTTAAGTCTATAAATATAGTCAAGCCCCCCTTTGCTCTACCCGAGCTCGATCTTACTGCCGTACATGCAAAGGTTTTATATCCTTCAATAAAACAAGTTTTTTCTGTCTCCCATGTTTCCTAATGATAGATTACATTAAACTGTCTCACGTAGGTAAGCCATTGGGTATATCCCAGTTTATTAGATAATACCGCTACATTCCAGGAGATAATTTTCAGGTCTCCACCGTGTCTTGTGCCCGTATACATTACGGGTTTAATACTGACCCTTCTGGTGCTTGATTTGCCTGGGTGGTTTACATTCTGCGAGTCGGAGTCCGTGGTTCGCAGTAGGGGTATTACAGGTGTTCTCCCATGTGACTCCACCCTCCTTTCTACCATCTCTGTGCTAACTGAGAGAATATCGCTAAGACTACCACCCTCCTCCCTGGGGATTAGTCAGTCAATATCATTCAGGTCTCTAAGTGGCGCAAAAACAATAGTAGCTGCCACTGCACTGTCACGCCTCTCTTCCCCCCAGCCAAGGTTACTCTGTATTAAGTCAGTGCTGAGCCCTGGTCTATAGGAGAAGACCAATGGTTTAATACAAGATTCTAGGGTAAATAAACCATTGGCATGGTGTCTAAGTGTAACGATAATATAGTCTCCTGGGAATACTTTCCTCGACTTACCAAGCCAGGACACCCTCCTGCCCATCAAAATGTGTTGGTGATTTTTAATATTAAATATAAAATATTTGGACAACCAATGAGCCACTTTATTAATTAGCTGAGTGACCGTCTCCTCCTACTCATGAATGTGTCCTGGTACTCCTGTCAAGACCACTGTATAGGGGCAACTTTCTGGTGTCAGATCTATTACTGGTGGCTCACCAGGGTTGAGATGTGGTGCTAGGATTACTTTTCCTTTGAGTTGGGCATGGTCGATACCTCCCCTAGGTAGGCTTTGTCGGCCACCCCTCTGTGCCTTATCTAGCCCCTACACCCACCTTCGGTCAACCCCTTCATCCAAGTTCCTCTCATTTATCCTAGGGCGTGTTACTGCATTAGGATGGGAAACATTGTTTACTTGGTTCGCGGTTCTGCTCACATTTTCGACCTGCTTATGGTGACTAGTTCCACAATCTGTACGAGCTACCTTTGGCATCTTGTTCGCACGATCAACCCTCTCAGCCCCCCCCCTTAGTTACTGGTGGGTCCCCCAAAGGTTGCACAGACTGAATACATTGACACCTCCCCGTAACCAGCAGGTTGGATGGTATACTTTCAGGCATTTCCATCGATAAAAGTTTCTCCACAATTTACTTAGTAAAGGGGCCAGCATAACAGACACCAGTGTTTCCAGTCTTTTCCACTGGTCTTCATTTCCAACATCTATGGGCAGGATGGCATTTGGGCATTTTGTTTGAAGTCCTCTGGTGGCCCTTGGAGTTCCGTCTCCACCGCAAGATCTTGATTTGGCATTTGGCAGCGAGGGGCTTAACTCTAGGCTTCTGCTTAGTTTTTTAATAAGCCTCCTAGCACGCTTAACCCAGGGTTCCTTTACATTATTTACTGGTGGAAATGTCTTCCCGCTTTCCCCGGGCTTTCCCTTAGGTGTTTTTTAGATCTCGTGGCTATTTCTCTTGACCTAGTTTCTGAATGACTGATGTGACTAGTTGCCAAGAACGGTGAGGAAGACGGCAAAGAGACTGCAGTCCGACTGTCCTTTCCACTTAAGACCTCTCCCGGCATCCTTGCAGTTGTCTGGGCCATGCTTGTGCCTGTGTCTGAGCCATTTACGGGGCTCAAAAGGTGTACCACTGGGGGTGATGGTGAAAATTCCCCTGACCACTAGAACAGATCGTGGAGCCCAGGTTCACATGCACAGACAAAGCATCAGTATCTGTGCGATCGTTTACTGGCGACTTTGTCCGCCTAATGAAGATCTTTTGTTCGATACATTGCCCAAAGAGAGTCTTTTCTCCGTAATCTGAATCTCATGTGTGAGTACCGACTCCACCCGTGTCAGAAAGGCGTCCAGGGTTCCTTCCACCCCTCTCCTCCCTGAAATGGTCCTGCTTTTAGGTGTTAGACGGTTGGCCATTGTGCACTCAGTCCCCGTACCCGATAGAAAGAAATAGAGCAGTACCTTAATGGGCACAGGCTCCCCCTCCTGTGGTAGATGACAGGAAATGGGCCAAGCCCAGCCTCGGGCGGTCTCGGACGGGCACAGACGGGCCTGCCCTTGATCCGGGCTTCATCCTGTAGTCCTGTCCCGCTCAATCCTTAAAGACCCGGCGGTGATAGCAGTAGGAAAGTGCGGGCATTCAATGGCCAAATATTACCGGTAGAGCCAAGGGGGGCTTGGGGGGGGCAGCCGACCGAAGGGAGGTCCCCCCCCCGGGCGATTTGGGAGGGGCTGTGGGGGGGGTCTACAGGCAGGAACACCGGCAATTTTAGTTTTTGGGCTTTTTCTAGTAGGTAGCCCAATTGGAGCCCAAGCATAAATGCTTTGGGCTCCTGTTCCCAGCCACCATTTTAGGTTTGGTGACCTGGTGGCTGGGAGCTTAGGCAGGATTTTTTTTCTAGTCAGTTTAGGTAATTGCATTTAGCGCTAGTTTATTTAGCTTTTAGCTTTTGATATTTAGTTGTCGACTTACTGTTGTAATGGAGGATCATAGGGTTTTGGAGGCGCTTCGTCTTCTCTCTGAAGCGGGGAGAATGGACCTGGTGATTGTCGGGGGGCCGGCGCGCCCTCCGCGCCAGGCCTTTGCTGGCGTCGCTGCTGCGGTGGCAGCGTGTACTACCCCGAAACAGCACCGGGCTTCACCTGTAAGTGAAAGGGGCCGGTCTCGCACTAGGAGACCGTCCCTGTCGTTTATGGGGCATGTAGGAGGCGGGGGCGCTGCTGGTGTGTTGCGCAGCTTCGCTGGAGGTGAGGCTGAGTCTGAGGCATCATCGGCGCGCCCGTTAGCGATGTCATGCGCTGGTGAGGCAGCCCGGCCCCGTGAACAAGGAGAGGCAGCGGGTGCCTCTTCTTTAATTAATAAAAAGGTGCGCGGGCCGGCGGGGGAGTAGGAAGCGCTCTGCTTCACTCTCAGCCGCCCCGCGTGTGTGTGACTCAGCAGTTGGCTTTGTGCAAGGAAGCGCTCGGCGAGATTTCATTGCAGGGAAGGGGGGGCTGACTGAACGGGAGGCTGGAGGGGAACAGGTCTTGCCTTGTCGGCCTATTTCGTTGGGGGACTCCGAGGCTGTTTTTCTAGAGCACACTGCAGGCAGGCATGATAGCAGGCTGGGCAGTATGTTACAGGATGTGTCTTCACACACTTTGACGGTTGGGGAGTGTGTGCCTCGTGAGACGGAGGACTTTGGCATTGATTTGGAAGATGAGGGGAATGTGGGCAGCCCCTTGTTATTTACTCCCCCGGCATCTGTAAGAGGGGATGTATTGTCTGTTGGGAGAAGCTCATGGGGCGATGGTGAATGGGCACAAGTGGGGGATGAGAGTGGGGGCAGGTTGAAAAGATTACGACATTTAGAACCACACCTTCTGGGGCGTGGGCCGTGACACCAGGAGTGAGTGCTGGTGATGTTGTTCCCAGTTCATTTTTACAGGTGCGGAAGGATTTGGAGCCAGCAGGTAGTTTTCATGCATGGGAGGGTTCAGATACCTTTGCCTCTTGGTCAGAAGGTTTGCGGGCCGTGGGTCAGTTTAATTGTCTTCTCGTCTGGTGCGAGCGGGGAGCTTGAAGGCTACCAGGGGTGCAGTAGAAAGGCATCAGGTAGAGAAGGGAGTTGCAGAGAGTGATGTTTCCCAAAAGGGTAGGAGTTTGGGTCAGGCTTCAGCAGCGGCAAAGGCCAATTTGGTTTGGAGTGATGGTGATGAAAAGGGGTCATATTTCTCTGTGGTGAGTATGGGCAGGACTGGGCAGTCAGGGCGTGTAAGAAGGCGGTCGGCGGGTCCGGTGGTGTCTAGTTGGCAGGGGCCAGAGTCAGTTTTTTTAGGTCGAAGGCCTAAAAGGCTGCGCTTGCGCAGACTTAGGTCTGAGATTTAATGACTCTCAGTAGCGCAGAAGGTCCCGTCTCCTTGCCTTGTCTCTCCTTCATTGGCTGGCTTCCTAAACGGAGGCCAGCCATTGGAGGAGAGATCAGTCACTCCGATGTAGCCCCGTCCTTTTCGGATTTGGGGGCGTCATTTTTGATGTTCTTTAGACAGTGACGTTGTCCGTCACTCAGAACATCAAAACCACGCCCCCAATTCCGAAAAATTTCAGAAGCGCCGGCCGCCATTAAGCTGTTTGTTGTGCCCTTGGTCGTAACAGACACAGTTTGTGGAGAAGGCGCCACGCCAGCCCCACTTTACATTAATTCTTAAGCCATGCTATTTGCTTCTCATCCCTGATGACCACCTCCACGCATTTCAATTCCGCACACCTTAAAGTTTTCTTCATCAACATGCTACTCTTTATCATGACTGCTCTTTTAAATGGATTTGAGGCATGTGCAATTTGTGATTTATTCCTACATCCAAACAGCCCCTTGGCATTTGTCAATTGAGGGATCCTTAGGTTTGCGCACACAACCTGTAATTGTAACTAACATATAAAATCACTGAAATCTCTGAAACACCTAGTTGCCTAAAGCCTGCACCTCGTTTCAGCTCTAACAAAAAGTGGCAGGCGTGAGAAACAAACAAAACCAAGGTGGCAACTATACATCATCCAAACTGATTCCCTCATTGACACTTGTGCCACTGTGTATTTGATGTTGTGGATGGACTGTAGGACTCCTGGTCTCCCCCCCCCGCTCGAGTCTCTCTCCCCCCCGCTCGAGTCTCTCCCCCCCTCCCCCCGAGTCTCTCTCCCCCCTCTCCCCCCGCGAGTCTCTCCCCCCTCCCCCCCGCAAGTCACTCTCCCCCCTCCCCCCCGCAAGTCTCCCCCCCCCAGCAAGTCTCCCCCCCGCGCGAGTCTCTCCCGTCTCTCCCCCTCCCCCGCGAGTCTCTCCCGTCTCCCCCCCCCCCGCGCGAGTCTCTCCCCCCAAACCTATCCGAAAAGGAAGCAGAGTGGTGTAAGTAGCTGACGTTATTCTGGAGATGTTTCCCAGACTTTCTGATATTAAGTGAGTCAGTCCCATGTGCCTCGGGAAATTTTCACAAGTGAAAGTGGAGTTGTATTTGACCACTTCTACCCTTAATGCTGTGCATGGGGAAAAAAGCAAAAGGTGGTAACAGACACAGTTTGTGGTGAAGGCGCTACGCCAGCCCCACTTTACATTAATTCTTAAGCCATGCTATTTGCTTCTCATCCCTGATGACCACCTCCACGCATTTCAATTCCGCACACCTTAAAGTTTTCTTTATCAACATGCTACTCTTTATCATGACTGCTCTTTTAAATGGATTTGAGGCATGTGCAATTTGTGATTTATTCCTACATCCAAACAGCCCCTTGGCATTTGTCAATTGAGGGATCCTTAGGTTTGCGCACACAACCTGTAATTGTAACTAACATATAAAATCACTGTTAGACGGGGACCTGGAGAGTCGGCCGAGGACAAGGGCAGAGGCCTCCGGGGAGGACCGTCTCCAGCGATCGTACAGACAAGTAACTTCCCCCCCACCGATGGACACCACACAAGGATAAGGTTAACGCTTTTTATATGCAGTTCTTGAAGCAAAGTATCACGGTACAGTGAGATCGGGACACGAGGGTCCTCTCAATTCTAGTCTCTGGAAGGGAAAGGGGGTAGCGGGACAGTCTTGGTACCGATCTGGTATTGAGGTGGGGTGATGGTGGCCATCAGTAGGCTGAGCTCCGAGCGTACGAAGTGTGGTTTGAGTCTGTTGGCGTGAAGGACCCGGATGGGGTTCCGGGGGGACTCCATGTCGATTAGATAGGTGACAGGGCCCTTGCGCTCGACCACCTTGAAGGGTCCTGTCCATTTGTCCTGCAAGGCACAAGGCTTGATGGGAGACATCACCCATACTTGTTGACCAGGCTCGAACTCGATGGAGGAGGCATGTTGATCGTACCATTTCTTCATGTCCTCCTGACTGGCCTCGAGATTGGCTTTAGCGAGTTCCCTGAATCGCCGGGTCTGGTTGCGGAGGGTCAGGAGGTACTTATACACGTCCGGAGGGGTCTTCTGGGGGGCCATTTCCCATTCTTCTTTAACCAGGCTGAGGGGCCCCCGGACAGGGTGTCCGTACAGGAGCTCGAAGGGGCTGAAACCGAGGGATTTCTGGGGGACTTCTCGGTAGGCGAAGAGGAGGCACGGGAGCAGCACGTCCCACTGGCGACGTAGGGGTTCCTCCAGCCCCATGATCATCCCCTTGAGGGTGCGGTTAAACCGTTCGACCAGTCCGTTTCCTTGCGGGTGATAAGGGGTCGTGAACCGGTACGTAACTCCGCACTGCTGCCAGAGAGATTTCATATATTTGGAGATAAAGTTTGTGCCCCTGTCGCTGACGACTTCCCGGGGGAAGCCCACTCGAGAGAAGATCCCCATTAAGGCTCGGCCTACCACTGGTGCTGTTACGGTCCGAAGAGGGATGGCCTCGGGATAGCGGGTGGCGTGGTCCACCAGGACCAGGATGAATCGATGCCCTTGTGCTGTTCGGGGTAAGCATGGGCGAATTTTGCAAATCTCGCGTTCGCGAATTTTGCGGATTTGCGAACTCGCAATCCGCAAAATCCGCGAATTCCCGCGAATTTGCGGATTTTTTTTTGTGTTCGCCCGTGTTTCTGCCAGTTCGCGAGGGTTTTTACAATTTCGCAATTTGCGAACTTACCTGTCGGGTCGCAAGTTTTGCGAACTTGTTGTTTCTACGTGTCCAGCCTGTTTGGGACACTCTTCTTCATCACTGCCACTCTCTGTCACCACTGCCACTCTCTGACTACTCATGCCACCCTCTGGCCCACCCATGCCACCCTCTGTTTCATCACCACACCCTCTGTTTCATCACCACACCCTCTGGTTGTCCAGTGTACATTATTTTCGGCAAAGCAAAGCACACCTTCCCTGCCTCAAGTGACCTGAATTAATTTGGGGCTGATTAATGTGTCACAGAATATTTTTTTAGCGGGCACCTGCTTCCTTAGTGCGCCCTGATTAGTGATCTTTTGCACTTGCTAAGTGCTTTCATTGTTGCAAAATTAGTTACAACACCTGCCCTGCCCCAACTGACAATAATGAATTAGGGGCTGATTAATGGATTTTAACTTCCAGCCTGGCTCCTGCTTGTCTCCCTTAGCTGTAATTCAGGACCTTTGTGGCATATGTGTAACTATTCTGAGGTTCAGAGCAGGGTCACATAATAGTTGCAACTGGCAACTGAACTCTGGAGGGGCCCCTCAGGAAGCACTACAGGAAATGGCTACTAATGATGAGCCTGAACTTTTGAACCTGGTAAGTAGTTTCAGTTTTGCTAAGATCGTATTTCTGCAATTTAGCACTTATTCGCGGGGCGCGAAGTTGTACTGGGAAGCCGCGAACTCACGCGAACAGTGCGAGCAGTGCGAGCAAAATCCGCTGCTCGCGGATTTGCGGATTTTGCGGGAGATTCTCGAATCTCGCGGATTGCGAATTTCCCGAAAATCTGCAAAATCCGCGAGCGAAACGGATTTTCCGCCCATGCTTAGTTCGGGGGTCCAGGGGCCCCACAATGTCTATTCCCACCCGTTCGAACGGGGTGGTGACGATGGGGAATGGTTGCAAGGGTGCTTTGATTTTTCGGCCGCTCTTCCCGCTGGCCTGGCAGGTGGGGCAAGCCCGGCAGTGGTTGAAGACGTCATTTCGCATTTTGGGCCAGTAAAAGTGGGTTACCAGGCGGTTATACGTTTTATCTTGCCCCAAGTGCCCAGCAAGGGGGACATCGTGTGCCAAGTTCAAAAGGAAGTCTCTGAAGGGGAGGGGCACCACCAGCACCCGACTGGCTCCCAACTCTGCGATTCTTTGCTCGCTGTATAGTAGGTCATTGTCCCAATAGATCCAGTGGGCCCCTGCGGTGTCTCCCGCGCTCTGGGCGAGTGCTTGCTGTCGGAGTCCCTCGAGGGAGGGACAGGTCTTCTGCTCCTGCCGGAATTGTTCCTGGGGGGGTCCCCCCTCTTGACGCCACTGAGCCAGTTCTGGAAGGTCTTGGAGCTGAGTGGGCCCTTCTTGGGTTTGCTCTGGGGGATCAGTACAGAGGGTGTCTTCCTCTGGGGTGATCGGGGGAGGAGGTGCTGGCCATTCGGGTTCTTCAGGTCTGGGGATGGCGCGGGCGGCCATGGACCGGGTTGTTACACACGCCCAGTCCGGGAGGCCCAACATCCCCAGGTGCTCTCTTCTTTCAACGGCCGCCCACGGGGAACTCTCGAGGTCGTTTCCCAGGAGGCAGTCCACTGGGGCATCTTCGCGGACAGTCACTTTTAGCATACCGGACACTCCTCACCATTCGAAAGGGACGCAGGCCATCCGACACAGGCTCTCTGAATTGTCGGCCGATCGGACGGGGCAAAGAACGTTTGGCAGGATTTGTTCCGGGGTCACCAGGTGACAGCGGACTGCCGTCACACTGGCCCCGGTGTCGCGCAGGGCTTCGGCCTTGCGCCCATTTATGTTCACCCACTGGCTGTATTTTCTGGTGTTGGCGGGTAGGGGAGCCCGCGGGATCATGTCTCTTTCCCCCAGGCAAGCCAGGATCATGGCGGCAGGTTCCCACTCGGGCTGTTCCTGCTCGTACTCTTCATACTCTTCGGAGGATTGCTCCTCTCCTAGGGCGGCGGCAGCGACCTGGCAGGGCACGGGAGCCTGGTTCTTCGGGCAGTTCGGGTCGCTGGCATAGTTGCCGATTCGCTGGCACCGGTGGCAAGTAACGTTGGCTCGGAACCCTGCGCGCATCGGGGGGTTTCCCCGACCGGCCGGGGGTGGGGTGTTGCTGGCGGGAGCTGCCGGGACGGCATCTCTGCCCCGGCCCTGGCCTCCTCCTCCTCCTCGGGGGCGATGGGGACCTTGGTTGGTTCTGTTTTGTTCACTTGGCCCACTCCGGGCCACTCGAGTGCTTTCCCATCGGTCAGCTTCAGCGGCGAGCTGCCGAGGTTCAGTCAATTTACTGTCGAGGAGGTGCTGCCTGAGCTCGACGAAGCAATTGTTGGAAAGGTGCTCCCACACAATGAGGTTAAAGAGTTGCTCGTAGGTGGTTACGCGGCTGCCCTTGATCCACCCCTCGAAGGCTCGGCTGAAATAGTTCACATACTCCACCCAAGTTGTACCCGGGATCCGTTTACAGTCGCGGAACCTCTGGCGGTACATCTCGGGCGTGAGTCCATATCGAGTGAGGAGGGCGGCCTTCATGTGGTCATAGGATGTCATCTGATGGTCCGGGAGCTGTAGCAGGGCATCGCGGCCTTCATTGACGAACCTCCCCCATAGCCCGGCTCCCCAGTCACTTCGATCAATCCGGTGGGAGGTCATGGCGATCTCGTAGGCCTTGAACCACTGCTGTATGTCGTTGTTCCGATAATATTCTCTGACGACATCCTTGGGGATGTGGACCTTTGGTTCGGTAGTGCCCGGGGTGTGCGGCGCTCGGGCACCCCTAGATCTTTGTTCTGTTTCCGTATTTCTATTTCTGCTAGCTTGCACTCGTGTTCGTATGCCAGTTTTTTCTCTTCGAGTTCTCTCTGCCTTTGTTTCTCTTCCCGCTCCTCTCGGAGCCGTAAGTGTTCTAAGTTTATCTTTTGTTCCGCCAGTTTCAGCTCTCCGTCCAACCGGAGCTGTGCCAACTCTAATTCATGGAGTCTGCTTTTCTCTCGTTCTTGGATCTCTTCCAGGGAGAGACCCGCTCTCCTTTCTTCGGTCGGAGTGGTGTTTGTTTCTGGTGCCTCGAGGTTTTGGTTCCGGGGTACGGCTGCACCTGTTTCTGCCCAAGATTCTAGGGCGTGTTTGAAGTCCTCTTTCGTGCTCAGCCCGGTGGTAGCAATGCCTAGTTCCATGCAAAATTGCTTTAGCTCTCGATGGTTGTACTCTTCTAGTTTCTCCATCTGGAATTTCTCTGTGGATCCGCTCTCTTTTGTTGTCATTGTGGTTGAGTCGTGGGGTGAGTTACTCTCTGTACGATTACGCGTCGGTTCGGATCGCGCCGCTGGCCACCAATGTTAGACGGGGACCTGGAGGGTCGGCCGAGGACAAGGGGAGAGGCTCCAGCGATCGTACAGACAAGTAACTTCCCCCCCACAGATGGACACCACACAAGGATAAGGTTAACGCTTTTTATATGCAGTTCTTGAAGCAAAGTATCACGGTACAGTGAGATCGGGACACGAGGGTCCTCTCAATTCTAGTCTCTGGAAGGGAAAGGGGGTAGCGGGACAGTCTTGGTACCGATCTGGTATTGAGGTGGGGTGATGGGTAGCTCACAATCCTCGAGCTCGGAGTTCTGGAAGGTCGGGCCGCGGCAGCGCCAGCAGGTCCCGATGAGGCTGTAGGTTGCAGAGGGCCGCGGCAGCGCCAGCAGGTCCCGATGAGGCCGTAGGTTGCAAGGGGCCGCGGCAGCGCCAGCAGGTCCCGACAAAGATGTAGGTTGCAAAGGGCCGCGGCAGCGCCAGCAGGTCCCGACGAGGATGAAGGTTGCAAAGGGCCACGGCAGCGCCAGCAGGTCCCAACGAGGATGTAGGTTGCAGAAAGCCGCGGCAGCGCCAGCAGGCAGGACGATGATTCACCAGACAGGGCTGCGGCAGCGCCAGCAGTCCGTCAAGGATGAGTTCTTCAAGGTGTCTCTCGACTCCAGGATACAACTGCCTTCCTGCTCTGGAGCTGCCCCAGTTATAGGTCTGGCGCCCTTTGATGTCCGGACCCTCGCACTTGGAGGTCGGGAGGTCCGGGATGAGGGAGTCCAGACACCCAGCAAGGGGTGGAGCCAGCGCCCGGGGAGGCTGGGGGCGATCGGCACCTGGCGGGGGAGAGCCATCGACACTCCTCTCTCCCATTGACCTGCCAAGTGGTCCGTTCACCTCCTGGGTGGATGGTGGTGCCGTGAGGTTGCATTTGATAATGAGGGGCTTCAGGGGGTGGAGCCGAGTTTGCTTGATTATGATGAAGACAGCCCGAGGAAGGGGAATTGCAGGATTTGGGGGGGAGGGCCCTCTCACGCTTCTCATAGTGTTTTACAGGTTTCAGGGTGGCACAGCAGCCAAGGAACAGACAAGAGTGCGGCCCTTGGTGAGGGCTCCTCCGACAAGGGAAAGAGTGGAATTATCAGCACGGCGGTCCGAGTCTGCTAGACCAGCCTCTTTAGAGCCAGGTGAGAAAGGTCATACACAGGCCAAACCAAACATGGTGTCTGTGGGGACTGGGGAGGAGGGGGTGGGGGGGAATTGGAGGGTAGACTGCTCAAAGGTAAATATGGCAAGGACACAGGAGTGGGCACTGAGGATGGAAATGGGGCCTTGGACGATGAGGTGGATAGCGGGACTAATACGGATAAAGCAAAGGGGGTTAAAGAGCCACTTGATAGTAAAGAATTGAAAATTAAGAAGCTGCCTTACATGGGGGTAACTAAGCCTTTGGGCTCTCATTTAATGTTGACAACAAAAGAGCGCATTTGGAAGGGAGAGTATGTTGAGGTATTGAAACTCCTTCACAGGGATGTCAGGTCAAAAGAAGGTTCTAAGGAGGAAGAGTATGAATTGGCTAAGCGCCGTATAGTGCCATTGACTATTGAGAACTGGACAGCAGCGTTTCTAATATATGAAAGCGTATATTGTGAGAAATTCCTGGAGCGCAGCGTGTCTATCTTTAAATATATGGATGTGATTCGGAAAGCCCAGCTTACAGGGGTAGGTTATGCATGGGCTCAATACGATTAGGAGTTTCGGGCTCGGATGGCATGGGATCCAGAAGCAAAGTGGGGGGAGTTAGATACAGATTAATAGCAGCATACCATGGGGGCGGCTGCAGGCGGCAAAACTATTTTTACAGCTAGTGGTTTGCCGTTAATTTATCTGCCCTTTCAGGGGAAGCCCACCCGGGGTGGGGTGGGAAGTGGATCGGCTACACAGGCTGGAACTGGAGCATGCTGGGACTTCAACAAAGGGCTATGCACTAGGGAGTATTGCAAGTACAGACACGAATGCTCCAACTGTGGTAAGCGCCATCCGCTTGTTAAATGTTGGGGGCCAAAACCACCAGGTAGTTGGCAAG
Organism: Lissotriton vulgaris; assembly: GCF_964263255.1. NCBI lineage: Eukaryota > Metazoa > Chordata > Amphibia > Caudata > Salamandridae > Lissotriton > Lissotriton vulgaris. The sequence continues at coordinate 411,238,359 of NC_141699.1, read as the reverse complement.
GGAATCAGTAAGGGTCAGGTACATCTGGCACCACACAGCAGTTTCAAGGGGGTCGGGGAGGTAGAGGGGCACAGGGCTCTGGGACAAAGGGCTCCTACGCCAGTTAGGCTATCAAAGCTAGAACAGGCACTTCAGGGGTATGAGGATGTAGGAGTGAAACAGAAGCTTTTGGAAGGTTTTCAATATGCTTTTCATTTGGGATATCTGGGACCAAGGCAGAGAAGGTGGGCTGATAACTTGAAGTCAGCGTCTGACCATAGCGGGGTGGTGCGAGAAAAACTGAGCAAAGAAGTGCATGAAGGAAGGATGGCAGGCCCTTTTGATGACTGGCCGATCCAGAACTTGATAATATCACCTATTGGAGTGGTGCCCAAAAAAGAGCAAGGGCAATACAGGCTAATTCAGCACTTGTTGTGGCCTGAGGGGTCTTCGGTGAATGATTTCAATGATGAGGAGGCTGCCTCGGTTTCATATTCCTCAGTTGACGTGGCCATGTCACTTGTAGTGACAGCGGACGCAACTGCAGAGATGGCAAAATGTGATATTAAGTCTGCATTTCGGTTGCTTCCAGTCCATCCAGATTATTATTATTATTATTTTAATTGCATTTATTGAGCGCACAGCTACCCAGAGGTTTCCCGGCGCTAAAGCAAACAGAAGGTGAGCTAAGTTTAAGAGGAAATGAGCACGCATGTTAAGTATTAAAAAGCCAGGTCTTAATTCCTTTACGGAATGTCAGGTAACAGATTTCAGATCGCAAGAATTGAGGCATTGAGTTCCATAAGGAGGGCGCCAGTAAAGCGAACGACCGACCGCCCATTTTGGCTCTGTTGACGCGGGGGATCTGAAACTTGTTTTGTGTGGAAGATCTCAGCGTACGGGAGGGGACATAGTGCTGTACCAGTGAGGACAGATATTTCGGAGCTTTACCCATTTTGATGTGGTGCATTATGCAGAGAGCTTTAAATTTTACTCAGCTCTCAATTCGCAGCCAATGCAGCTTGCGCAGATGGATGGCGGCCGAGGACCTGGCAGGCAAGTTACAGATAAGGCGAACTGCCATGTTCTGTACCACCTGGAATTTCTTTATTACCTCCTTACAGGCACCCAGGAGTAGAATGTTCCAGTAGTCCATTCGTGAGGTGACAAGGGCCTGGACCACAGTCCTCAGGGTGTCAGCTGGAAGCATCCACGTGATTTTTCTCAGCCACCTTATGATGGTGGTGCAGGTGACAGAGATTTTTACAACATGTTGCTTCAGTGACAGCTGGTTGTCAAGAAGGACCCCGAGGTTGCGGGGATGATTGGGATCTTCTGGGTATCCATTTTGAGGGTATATGGTACGTGGACAAAGCATTTCATGTGCTCTATTTGAATGTTTCGGCACCTTTTTGCAGTGGCATTTCACGCACCACTCAGGTCATATGTTGGTAACACACTATTTGTATGATTTTTTCTTTGTTAGTTCCCCGGGCTCCCCGGAGTGCCAGACAGCTCTGGACACTTTCCATGAGCTCATGGAGGATATGGGTGTGCCTTTGGCTCCTGAAAAAACAATGGGACCTACTACAGTTTTATCCTTTTTGGGTATTGAGATTGATTCAGTATCACTGCGGTCTCGCTTGCCGGATGACAAAAAGTTGAAAATGCTAGAATTGCTGGCCACCATGCTGTCAAAACAAAAGGTGAAGGTGAAGGAGATTCAGATCTTGCTGGGACATCTTAACTTCGCTTGCAGGGTGGTTAGGGCAGGGAGAACTTTTTGTAGGAGATTGTGCAGAGCCTTGGCTGGTCAGCATTTGCCTCACCATCGTGTACGCTGGTCAGCTGGAGTGAAGGAAGATTTGCGGATGTGGTCCTTTTTTCTCAATTCATTTAAGGGTGTGCCACTGGTCAGAGAGGAGGATCTGCAGTGGGATGTGCAAATGTTTTTGGATGCAGCGGGCAGTGATGGTTTTGGCCTATATTGGAGAGGCAGGTGGTGTGCAGAAAAGTGGCCACATGAATGGAGGGATGGAGGGAGGAGCATAACATTTCTGGAGCTTTTTCCATTGTTAGTGGCACTGTCCCTTTGGGGGGAGGAACTGGCACACACGAAGGTACTTTTTTGTGTGGACAACATGGCAGTGGTTGAGATCGTCAATAGGCAATCAACCAGAGATTAACAGATTTTGAAGTTAATGAGGGTTTTTGTGCTAGGCTGCCTGAAGCATGACATTACATTTCGTGCGTTGCACATTCCTGGTGTGGACAATGACATAGCTGATGCTTTGTCTCGTTCGCAGTGGGGGAGATTCCGTGGGCTGGCCAAGGACGCGGACAGGACACCGACCCCAGTGCCGGAACATCTGTGGTATGTAAGCAACGTAGGGTATTACAACTGGTGGTAGGTTCTTTGTCTGTGTCCATGCGAACAGTATATTCCCTGGCATGGAACGAATTTTTGGCTTCTGGGGCTTGTAGACGTGAGGAAGCTTGGCATCGTTCTGAAGATGTAGTACAGTTCATTTTGGATCTTATAGAGAGAGGCCTTTCTCAGGTGACCATAGTAGGGAAGTTGGCAGGTATTTCTTTTATGGGGAAACTCTTTTGGGGTTATTCTCCTTCGGCGGGCGAGGTCGGGAAGAGAATGCTTGAAGGTTTGGCTGGAGAGCGGGGAGGTGTTCAGTTGTCCCGTGCTCCCCTATAGTGGCAGAATTTGGCTCGTTTGTTGGAAATTTTACCTTTAGTTTGCAGGGATGACTTTGAAGCTTGTTTGTTTGCTGTTTTGATGGCATTCATGTGTTTTGGGGCTTTTTGAGTTTTTGGGTTCCAAATCAAGAAAGGGAATTTCTTGGCAAGAGGTGTTTTTCTCTGAGGAAGGTATGCATGTTTGGCTTTCTAGTTCTAAAACAGATCAGAGGAAGAGGGGTAAAGGGGTTTGGTTGGAAGCGAAGATTCCTAAGGTAACTTGTCCATTGCGTTTGGCCCGCCGCTGGAACACATTGTCAGGGGGGGTCAGACTGCAAGCTCGTTTTTCAGCACATGAATGGGGCGCCAGTAACAGCATATCAACTGCGCATGGTTTTGCGTAAAGCTTTGCGGAAGATTGGATTGGATGGGGAGTAATATGGAACGCACTCTTTTAGGATTGGAGCAGCGACTGAAGCACATAATAGGGGATGGTCTCAGGGTGAAATTATGCAGTTAGGGCGCTGGTCGTCAAATTATTTTCAGCGGTATGTGAGGGGCAACGCATGCGTCATCCTCCTTGCTTTGAGATTCATTGTATTTTTCTCTTTACAGGTTCTGTGGCTGAGCCCTAATACAAAGAATTGACGGTTTGGATAGTGGGGCATTCGTTCATCAAAAGGGCCCAGGTTCAGGCGGCCCAGAGTTATTTTGGAAAAATGTTGGGTTTTAATGACCAAATGTTCAATATTGTGTGGAAGGGTAAATGGGGTATGCTTTAGAGGGAACTCATTCCATGTTTGAATAATGCGATGGTGAGGGGGGTATGTCCGGATACACTTGGGAGAGACCGATCTTTGTGGGGTAAAAGAGTGGTCTTGCTGCGGGCTATGAAGAAAGATTTATCTTTAATTAGAGAGAGGTGGTCCGGTCGCCATGTGTTAAGGACAGAGTTGGTTCCACGAAGGATATGGAGAGGGGCGGTAAACCCTAGAGCCATTGATAGGGCCAGGAAGAAGGTGAATTCAGAGATTTCTAGGTTTTGTCGCCAATTGGGTTTTGGGAGAGTGTCTCACAGAGATATCCGCTTTGAGTCAGTTGAGTTCTTTCGTGATGATGGAGTTCATTTATCCAGGTTGGGAATGGATCTTTATTTGCTGGAGATCAGAGGTCTTGTCTAGATGTTTGACTGTTTCAAAGTAAGGATTTTAGAATGTGTCCTACTGGGGGGGCAGAAAGGGGGGTAGGGTCCCTCCCCCGCCTTTCTGGGTGGCGGGGTCTATTTGTTTTTGGGCAGTTTTGGCAGAGGTTTGTTAATTACTGGGTAAGTTGTGTTATCGAGAGGAATAGGATAGGTTGGTCGTTTTTAGTTAGGTTATACGTTTTGGGGGATTGACAGATGTCACGGGGCAGGCATGGGAGTTGGTTAACGGAGGGCTTGTATTTATAGGTTTTAATGGTTGATATGGTGATGTAATGTTTTTGTAATGTTTATAATGTTGTATTGTATGGGTGGGGCGGGGTCATGAAAATTTAGGGGAGGGGGCGGGGTTAGGGATGTTACGTATTTAGTGAGCCTTAGTTTTGGAAGGCTTTTTGCCAAGGTTGATTTATTATGAGATGCGCACCTGTTCCAACAAAAGCGGCCTTTTCTACATATTCCTTGTCGTGGTCTGCTTCACCCCCCCCCCTCTAAACCCATCCCTCCCAAGGGGGGCTTTGGGGGGGGGCAGCCGACCGAAGGGAGGTCCCCGCCCGGGCGATTTGGAAGGGGCTGTGGGGCGGGGTCTACAGGCAGGAACACCGGCCATTTTAGTTTTTGGGCTTTTTCTAGTAGGTAGCCCAATAGGAGCCCAAGCATAAATGCTTTAGGCTCCTGCTCCCAGCCACCATTTTAGGTTTGGTGACCTGGTGGCTGGGAGCTTAGGCAGGAATTTTTTGCCTCCCACCCTCCCATTTTCCTACATTTAGTGTTTTACTTCCTTTTAGCCAATTAGGTATTTTTTCTTAAATGTTTCTAATTTTTCATTAATGTTCATTTGGTTTGCTTCTTTGGAACAGGGGAGCAGGTGTTTTTAGCTGTATTCTGTTGCTTGGAGCAGGTGCTGTGCGGGGTCTATTTGTTTTGGGCAGTTTTGGCAGAGGTTTGTTGATTAATGGGTAAGTTGTGTTATCGACAGGAATAGGATAGGTTGGTCGTTTTTAGTTAGGTTACACGTTTTTGGGGGATTGACAGATGTCACGGGGGAGGCATGGGAGTTGGTTAACGGAGGGCTTGAATTTATAGGTTTTAATGTTTGATATGCTGATGTAATGTTTTTGTAATGTTTATAATGTTGTATTGTATGGGTGGGGCGTGGACATGAAAATTTAGGGGAGTGGGTGGGATTAGGGATGTTACATCTTTAGTGAGGCTTAGTTTTGGAAGGCTTTTTGCCAAGGTTGATTTAATATGTGATGCGCACCTGTTCCAATAAAAGCAGCCTTTTCCACATATTCCTTGTTGTGGTCTGCTTCACCCCCCTCACCCCTCCCTCCCAAGCACAAGAGGTGACCAGAATAACTTTCTTTTCTGCACTGACTCCTTGCCAACAGACCTTCTCCGCGCTAAAGAATGAATTCACTGCAAAGTCCAGGCAATATCATTTTTGGAGCAAAACCAAAGACATCGCTACCAAGTGCGGATTTCAAAAAAATGTTCAGAGCAGGAAGGAAGCGTCCTCGCACACAACAGGAGAATGAGCGGAGCACAGAGCCAGGCGTCCTCGCGCTGATGGTCAGTAATTTCGGCAAGCAGCAGCACTCACCTGTGCCGCGGCGGGAAGGTACCATTTCATTTGTGCGGGCCGCCCCATGGCGTGAGGGCTCCCCTCCGTCCGCTTCAGTTTCCTTGCTCCCCGGCGATGCTTCGACAGCCTCGGGAAAGCACCTCCACCCTCAGGCTAAGGTTCAAGGGCCATGATCGACATGGTCCTATAATGGCCACACTCCTTTTTTGCTGCGGGCTCTACTAAGTTCCAAATATCTTGGGGGTAGTCCTGTCTTGTCTCCTCCTGGCGCTGAGGTAGCCCACGAGCGTTCTTAAGGGTGCCTCGAGGCGGGGGAGAACAACGTCGTGGCAGGGTCCACAGTGGATCCTGGGACAGGTGGTCCTAGTCCCCTCTCCCTCTGGCAGCGACAGCAGCAAATAACGGGCTTCCCATTGCATTTATTTCTAACTTCATCAAGTGGTAACTAGTGTAAATAACGAACACCCAAACACCTTCCTCTCAGACATTTTTTAACTAGGGACACGCAAATATGTTTGTGGGTTTTTATTGTGAATTGTGAAGTGGTTTGAAAATTTGGAAAAGACTTGCTATCACAACCCTGCAATTTGGAAGTTGTTTTGTCTCAATTTAGATTTGCCTATCCTAGGTGTTTTGAATGTAGTTTTTGTCGAATTGCCAATTTATTTTAAAGAATCGATTCATTTTTTTGATTTCCGTTTTTGACTAAATCGATTTGTTGTGCCATTATTACAGTGTGCTTTTGGGCTTACAAAAGGAGGATATGAGATTCGCTCCAAACTAAATTTGGGACACAACTCGCCCAATTTAGGTTTGAATAGTTAACTTGCCCCAGCCCAGCTCATACTTATTTTATTCTTTGCAATTAGTAAAATGAAGTTTTGAAACGCAGTGTTTCGGTCCAATTCTCAATTCTTGCATGGAAGAAAGAATCTGTCTTTTTTCAGACATTCCTCTGACATCAATCAACTTTTTTCCAATGTACGTGGCAGTATATACATTTAAAACATTCCCCTAAAATTTCTGTTAATAATGTATTGTTGGATAAAACACCTATGTCCTCTACATAACAACTCACTAGAAGACATTTTAGCATGGCCGGAAAGCTGATGAAGATTTGCGCACTGTTACCCAATGTTTGCTGTGTGCATCATTTGAGGGCATGTTACTTGAGATTTCAGCTGTCTCAGCATTGCAGACAGATGTTGTCATACAAAGAGAACAAGGTTAGTGTATGTATATATTGATCTTTTTATAGCGCAAACCTAGAGTGAGAAAAACGCAGTGCTAAACACAGCCATAAGGTGAATTAAGAACCAGGTCAGGGGGTCGAAGGGCTGATTAAGGGCTGTGTACAGTAAAAAAGTGTATGTATCCGTGCCAGTAACTGTGTATTTAGAAGAGTCCCTATCAATGGTTGATCCGTGGAGATGGCCCCTCATGAGGATGAGTCAGTTCTTTTTCGTCATTTGTGTAACAGTAAAAATAGCAAAAGTAATAATAAAGCTGGAGGGGTAAGGCATGATTTTAATATGTACAAACATTAGCCTTCGGTTGCTGAATTGATTTGCAAAGTGCCAACCTCTCCCCCCTGCTAGGTCTGGGACTTTTGGGGCCCGCGCAGAAAAGGAATGTGCGCGGCCAATCTAATTTGCACACAAATGACAACAAAGGAAATGAGACAGAACCTTACATGATAGGAAGGGCCATCGACTGACTATTAATTCTCCTGATGCGGATAGAAGTAGAACAATACAAGCCTACATAGGAACCCTTTCTGTGTGTGTCCCTCCCCAGGACCCTGGACTCATTACTTTTGTCTTTCCATTGCCTATGTGTTATTCTTTTATTTGGGTTTAAGCACTCTAGCAGAGTACATCTTTTTGAACAGGCACTGTTGTGGACTTCTCCCCCTCTGTGTTCCTTCCTCCCTTATCTTTGTTGCTTGTCCCATTCTTTGATGTCCATGCTGTTGATTGTCCTTGCCCACCCTCCCTCTCTCTATTGATGTTTATGTGGTCACATCGCTTTTTCCCCCTCCCTGTGCTATCTCCCTTCTTTCTTTGATGTCCATGTTGCTGCTTGTCCCCAGCCCATTATCCTCAACTTCCGAAATATGTGTGCTTGCTCCCAGACTCTCCCTCCCACCATTTGCTGTCTGTGTTTGCCCCAATCCCTCCCTCCCACCCTTATTGTCCATGTTGCTCCTCAACTCGCCCTCCCTCCCTCTTTGTTGCCCGCCGACCTGCACACCCTTTGTAATGAACACAAACAGTTTCATAACGCTTTTTCCACGCCCTCCATTGTCACTGTTGCTCCCACCCACATTTGCCTTCCCTCTGTGTTGCTCCTGCCCCAACAATAAAAACAAGCATTTGCAATGCAATAGGCCGCACATTTTTGAGAGTTAAAGCTATTGCAATTGTAAATGACAATGTCTTTACCCATGTGTTTTGGTTTGGAGTGTAGAGAATGTATGAACAGAGACACAGCTGCAGCACTGCCTAGAGGATTTAGAATGAGGAATTACCACTGGGACCTGAGCAGCAGCTGTACCACTACCTAGAAAACTTAGAATAATGAATTACAGATGAGACTAAAGACGCAGCTGCAGCACTACCTAGAGAGCTTGGAATGAGGAATTATTGATGAGACCAGAGAAGCAGCCAGCAGCAGTGTCTAGAGGACTTCAAATGAGAAATTTCCTATGGGATGAGAGTAGCAGCTAGCTGCACCATCTTCAAGACTTAGAATAAGGAATTGCCTCTGGGAACAGAGACACAGCTGCAGCACTGCCTAGAAGATTTAGAATGGGGGAGTTACTGACGGACCAGAGAACCCGCAGCAGCACTGTCTACAGGACTATGAATGATGAATTACCAATGAGACCAGAGTTGCAGCACTGTCTAGAGGACTTAGAATGAGGAATTACCGATGAGACCAGAGGAGCAGCTAGCAGAACTGTCTAGAAGACTTAGAATGACGCATTACTGATGGTGCCAGAGAAGTTTAGACATACTAAGAACTGAGCGGCCAAGTGATCCTGGTAAAGAATGGCAGTTTAAAACACACACTAATTTGGCAGCAGCACAACTCTAAACTTAACAAGGGTCATCGTTGCAGCTCAGGCAGAACCCTCGACTTTCCAATTACTGAGATCACGTCACATTATGGGGCATGGTCGGCGCTTGGTGCGCTGGCTTTATAGATGATTGAGAGAACATTTGCAAGTCCCACTGCTACACGTTAGGCAGAAATGGGACTTGATCTTAGGAAGGGAATTAGACGATAGGAAGTGGGCCCAAATGCTGGAGCATTCCCGGCGAGTCTCTCAGAATTGCTGTTTGAAAACGATTCAATTATTTGTATTACACAAAGCATACCTTGCCCCTCAGTGGAAGGCCAAGCATTTAATGGCACGGTCACTTATGCTGGCTCTCTTACCTCCCACCCATTAGGGCTGCACAAATCCCAGTGCCCCTGGCACCTGATGTGCAAAACACTAACAAGACGACCCAGCATGGAGGCCCGGCAGGGGGCGGCTGAGGACGAGAGCTTCGGGAGCAGAGGCCCACTTGCCCCAGAGGCAGGCCGTTCAGCTGAATGTTACAGACAGACGTGAAAACGGCCAACATGCTTCCAAATAAACGGGCCACCGCTGGTCCTCAGGCATCGGCCCAGTGCCCACCAGATGAATCCGAGTACCTGTACACTCCTTGGCACTGGAGAAGTGCCGGTACTCAGCTGGGTAAAAACAAGAAGTGCCGGTACTCAGTACCTGTGAGTACCGGCCCATTTAAAGCACTGCTTCTGGGGCTTCTCAGGCCTAACACACGCCGGACGTAGGAACGTTGAGCTGGTGTGTAGTCAACGTAGCGGTACCTTAGCTACCTGTTTTCGTTGGGGTATTGGGGTGGGAGGGTTTTGTTGGGGTGGGGGGTTGTAATGGGTACTGCACCGGATGTCATTTCTTAGTGTCCTATCTTATCGGTCCGAATGTATAGTTTTAAGCACTCATGCTGTAAGAGATTCAGCAATACCTGTAAGTTCCTTGTACTACTTGTCTGCCTGGCTTCAGAATGTCCATTATAGATAATGGGGTAGCCCATAAAGTCAAGGCGGACCTGGGCGCAATACGGGAATGAGATACTGGTCCGTGACCAATTGGTTAAAGGTAGTGCTTTTTGTGTTGTGCAGCACACTACAACACTGTTATTAAATAACTCATCAAGGAATTTTATGCATGCACACAATTACAATTTATGCATATATATCTGATAATAGACCACACATGAAACATGCGCCAAACTGTATAGTTGATTCCAAGAATATCAACATTTATTTTAGAATTAATCCGGAATACTTTTTCAATACACATAGGTTGCACGCGAAAAGAGTGAAAGGGTAGCAGGGTAGTGGTGATGGGTAGTGAAAGTGCAAATCAAGAAAATAAGAATTAGAGCCAATTAGATATTTTGACAATCACTGGTAACTAAGACCAGACAATGCAAGCCTGTCCATATTTCATTTACACGTATTCTGTAAATTACAATGTGCATTCAATGCCATTTCCAATAATATAGCTAAGTAGGATGTAGGTACAGGTCTTGATCAGAAGAGGAGCGTCGACGTTTCGACACGACTATGCAATGAGGGAATTCAAGCCTTTGCTGCGAGTCTCCATCAGGACTATGTGTTGCAACCTAAACCTGGAGCCAGTCCTGGCTACTCAGGTGAGATTCCATAGATGAGCCCAGGGCCAGATGTCGCCAAGGGCACAATTGTTCAGGTGTGCTAAGATTACATCACCATGTTCATTAATTTCAGAATTTTGACCCCTTTCCTCACTCGAAGGGGCCTCCGGATGCAGTTTGCCGCTCCCAAGAGATGCTGGCAAGTTCTAACTTTTGGACTCCTAAATGCCTTCTGTGAATACCGAAAGTCTTAAAGTTAGGATTTTTCTCAGTTTAGGAGTCCTAAAGTTAGGAGTCCTAACTTTACTACTCCTAAACTGAGAAAAATCCTAACTTTAAGACTTTCGGTATTCACAGAGGGCATTTAGGAGTCCTAAAGTTAGGAGTCCTAACTTTACTACTCCTAAACTGAGAAAAATCCTAACCTTAAGACTTTTGGTATTTACAGAAGGCATTTAGGAGACCTAAAGTTAGGACTCCTAACGTCTGTGAATACCGAAATGAGTAAGTGCCTTCTGTGAATACCAAAATGAGTAAGTGCCTTCTGTGAATACCGAAATGAGTAAGTGCCTTCTGTGAATACCAAAATGAGTAAGTGCCTTCTGTGAATACCAAAATAGTAGTAAGTTTAGGATTTTGTCTTAAGTTAGTTCTGTGAATCGGGCCCCAGTTGTGCAAATATCGCATTTACCTAGACAGGCGCAATTAGGGCCTTGCCGTTCCTTGAATCCAACAAAGCAGGAAATGCAGACCCTTCCTGTGACACTTGCAGAACTGGTAAATAAATCATTTCTTGAGAGGAGTCCAGCTCGGTATCAGTACAGCCACCCATGCAAAAGAAATTTAAAAAACTGCATCAGTATCAGAGCTTCTCATAAAGTTAACGTTTGTCGAGTTGAGGGCAGTCAGATCAGAGCTTTGGTGAAATAGATGCCATGAGACCGAAGTCGGTCAGCTAGTAATGGACCATGATATGAATGTACATGAACTTACCTGGAGAGTCAACAGGGTTCTGTATAGCGCCTTGCAGCTCAAGTGCCCAGCCTGAAGGAAAAAATGGATGTATTAGAGTTTCTCAGAGAGAACTAGTCCTACTTTTAAGTAGGATAACTAGCTTAGCCTAAAGTTACATCGCAAAAGGTCAGCTATGTACTTGTTAAAAACATAATTGCTAGATAGTTTAAAGGCACTTTAAACTACAGAGGGATTAATTACAACAGTCTAGACCCACACCTCAAATTGCTTGCAGCTGAACATACCTGGATGAAGCTGTTTGGACATTCGATGAGAGGGGAAAAAACATAATGTTAGATGTGCTGCAAGCACGTAAACACCCCCTCCTCGCACCTGCTTTATTTAGGCTGCACTGCTCAGGATATGGGAAAAGAAGTCTCCACTAATAGTCGGAAAGAGAGAGTTCGGGTATAATTGTCGCAGCACTGCTTGGCCCCACCCCCCTCCAAGAACCAATGCAAAACTACGCAAATATTGTGCGCTTGCGGTGAACCAGGAGTACTGTTATCCGCGACAAACTGGCTTCAAGACTAGTTTACCTTTCTAACAAGTGACCCAAGGTAGTTTGTCAAATTTATGCCTTTGACCATTAGTGGCGGTTCCGTCAAGTGATGACAAATCGCGGGAAGAGGCCCTCCCTCTAAGGCACACTGATGTCCGCTCTATTATGAGTGAACAACAATGTGAAAACTCTACTTAATGATTTTGAGGGTGGGGGAATAGGTGTGGAGTTATGAGCCATAGTGACAATTACTACTCAGTTAAGCTCCTGAATCGGCGGCCACCACCAACACTCCTTAGAATTTACATACCCTAGGAAACGGGATTTCTTTATTGGATGCTTAGGGCCACTGTAAGGACAACAGAAAGTTTCTTAAAGTTGAGCTTTGAAAACTTGCTATTAGAAAGCAATTTGCATTTTATGAATTGGCCACCTCAAGAACAAGTATTTTTAAGGCTGAATGATGCTACAAATTAAACCATAAATCAAATTAACATTTTGCCTGCAGTTTAGGTGGCAAAATAGAAGGCTACCTTAAGTTCCCTTAGATACTAATTTCCTAAAACGTACTCAACCGACTGTCAGTAAGGCGCACAGTCAGAAAATTAGACAAGGAAACCCTAAGAGTCAAAAAGGGACCAGGGGTAGTAGTTAGTTTTAAGAGACAACGGTCCCTTTACGGAGAAAAGCAATCTAATTTAGCCAAAATATCCCAATCAAGATTGCCTCTGTTTGTATCTTAATTGACACTATCGAGAAATGTATTCACAAATAATGAAAACACAACAATACATGAAAAGGTGAATGAGCTGGACTTGACAGGGTAATGGGAAATCAGCCGATTTCCTTACCACAGGCAAGTCACTTAAAAGTGGCTTTTAGGTAGAAAACGTAAATTAGCAGAAGTCACAATCAAAAATACATCTTATACTCCACATATATAAATAATTACAGTTTAGTGTCGACAACGTTTCAATCCCCAACAGGTTCATGAGATCATCATCAGGACTAAGCAATAAAGCAAATGCCTGGGAAGTAGCCCTGTAGTGATCAGACAATAGCATCTAATTGGTCGTACTGACTGGTGCTTTCTGGCAAATCATGCTGCACCATTATTTTTCAAAGTATTCAGCATAATTCGTATATAATGAAGACATGTTATTTTGGTGGAGAGATTAAATTACTCTTCTGTGCTGGGAAACGACAGGCTCCTTGAACATTGTTGAGAAGAAACAGAGAGGCATATTAGCAAGAATCTCGTTAAAATTTTTGCTGTTTTAGCGGCAAGAAACTGCCACTAAAACGGCGATAACGGGCTTGCTAATTTGCGTTATAGAATTCCAATAGAAGCCCAGGTTAGATGTGCAGGACATCTAACCTGGGCTTCTATTGGTATTCGATAACACATATTAGCAAGTCCATTATCACCGTTTTAGCGGCAGTTTCCTGCCGCTAAAACTGTAATCATTTTAACGGGATTCTTGCTAATATGCCCCAGAGTTGTATATCAACAGAGGTGGGTGAGCCACTGAAAGCTTGCGCCAGATCCCTGGCTCTGACTCAGCTCGAAGTCCTTATGAACTTCACACTTGAAGAACCTCATGAACCTCACAATACTCAACATTAAAAATGGAACGAGAAAGGAGTGAACTAGAAAAAGAGCTGTGGGAGCTTAAGAAAGCAAAACACAGTGACTTCTGGACAAAGCGTATTTGCTCCAGTAAGAATATGGACTCAGCGAGATTTTGGAGGATGATCAATATGAAAGGGCTTGGACAGAGGAAATCCGATGACGTAAACATCAGCGAAGAGACCTGGGCAAGTCATTTAACAAACCATTTTTCGGCAATCAGGGATAAAACAAGTAATGTACACCATATAAAATGCGAACTTACATGTGGGCAGTCGGGAAGAGAACTTTACCCTCATGTACAAAACCATTCAAAACAAAACCAAAGCTGATGTAACGGTTTTTGGATGTCGAACAATTCAAAATCTAACTATGCCTAATAGCAGTATGGATGCCTGGATGGGAGGCAGTTGGACAATGGCCCATTAATTGTCTCTAGTGAAGATATCCAGAAAATGATCACAAAATCACACACTGATTATGCGATAAGCCCAAATGGGTTACCCCAGGCATGATTTAAATAAGACCCCAAGCTCTGGGCTGCCAGGCTCATCGTGTTTTATAGATTTCTTTTAAAGGCACAAGACATTTCTGAGTATTGGAGGTGTTCGATAAACCAGATAATATATAAAGGGACACACATGACAAAACGTAACAATTATTGACTGATTGCACTGATAGATGCAGAAGCGAAATACTTTGCAAACATGTTGCTAACTGACCTAAAAAACTGGGCAAATGGACAAAGAATTCTTCTTCTGAATCAAACAGGATTCCAAATGAATCAGGGCTGTCTATCAAACCTACTGGCTCTTATGGTGTTCAAGAGGACCTGTGCACAAACTCATCCATTTTACAAATTCATGTTTAAATTGACACCTTTATAGATGGTGACTTTTTACATGCTTTGCACGTACATGATAACATACTCAGAAAGTGTTCTGCTTGCAAACACATTTCTTCATAAGCATTTTATCACAACACTTGTACATTATGTTCAAGGCTAGAAGCACACCGAGTATACTGCCTATGTGTTTTGTTGTCCGGTTGGAGACGGCTCTATATCAGAAAGACAAACAATCACATCAGTTTTCTACCTCTGACACAGTGCGACCAGAACCGGGCTTTTATTATATAAACTGTCTCTGAGCCAAGTTCCTCAGAGGAGCACTTACATGGATTATCCTGGAACATTTGCCTGTGAGTGAGATCCAGCCCTGCTGACTACAATCCCTATCCTGTAAAGGACATTGGTCAGTTCTGAACCAGACTGGCTTCCTGATACATCACACACAGATATGGGGAGTTGAGGTTACTCAAACCCGATCTGGCAGAACACATTCTCACAATGCTCTCCATAGGAAAGGTAGTATTAGGTAGGAGCATCAGTATGATATATATTCATATAGATTAATATAATCACTGCAAAGTTACAATGGTTGAACTATTAATCTTTTTTACCATTCTTGTAAGGCTGGTAACAATGCTATGTCTCTTTCTACTAATAATTCCAGCTTATGTCTTTTGCATAAGAATCCAAATGTTTCAATAAATGTCCAGAAGCACAGTCTTACTTAATTAGTAGGAACCATATTACATGCCACATTAATGGCCCATTCAGTCCAGATGCACTCTCTTTTGTATGCGTCTTTTGTCGATTTCAAGGCGGCATGTGATAGAATTTCAAGAAAGCACCTCTGGGGAAAGTTACGAACCTGGGGCTCTACGTTGAATCTTCTACGAGCAACAGACCTACTGTATTCTGAAACTTTGCTGCGTATGAAAATAGGAGATGGCATCCATCTCTCAAAAAGATATTGACTACGGAAAGCCTTAAGCAAGGATGTGTCATGGCCTCCCTGATTTTTAATCTGTTCATCTCTGATTTTACAGAAGAGCTTGACACAGTTAATTCACACTCGCCAAAACTTGGGGAAAAAATGCCTGTCTAACCTACTTTACTTAGATGACCTAGTGCTGTTAGGTTGCAAAAGGGTGGGTTTACAGAGGCTTATGAGTGTCCTCTTTGAATATGAAAAGTTAGATAAGCTGAAGGTGAATCGAGAAAATACTCAAATTCTCATCTTTGGGAGAAGAATAAAAAAAACAGGCTAATGGCATATGGGAGGAGCATGCTTGTTTCCAACCCTAGTCACCCAGGCACATTGGCACTTTGTAGACAACAGTGCATATTGGCCAAGTTTTAATATGAAATGATAATGCTTTTTCTTTATTCAGCCTTTATTTTTTATACCGTTTTATATATTGGCATTACGCCCAGGTCCCTCCGTCCTCGACACCTTCATAATAAACAAGTGGAGATGTCCATCTCCCGACAGAAAAAAACAACAAGAGGCATGCTGGAACACTAATACTGCCCCTCCCCCCGGGAGTACATAAGCAGTACTTACCCAGCAGACCTCCTGTTCTTTTTTTCTGTCTGTCGACAGAGTTGATGGTGTGCTGGTGCTGCTCCTGCTGGGCTTGAGTGGCGGTGCTTCTTTTCTCCCCCCCGCCCTGCTGCCTGGCTGTGTGGGCGTGGGGTTCCCTGGACTGCCTCCTGGCCTGCCGGGCTTGCTGGGAGTCGGTCTGTTTTGGAGCCGGTGTTCTGCTGTGCACTTCGTGCACCTGCCGGTCCTTTGCGGCTGGGGCTGGAGTTCCCGGGAAGATACTTCCGGGTCACGGACTCGTCTCCCCGAGCTTGGCCGGGGAGACGTGCCTCCCTCGATGGGCTCCTGCTGTTCCTGGCTGTGGAGATGGTGGAGTGGGGGCCTTGTTCCTGGGGTTGGCCCCCGCTCTGGGTGAGTCCCGCTTGCGGGGTTTTCTTTCATTCTGGCATGTGTCTGCCGCCTTTGCTTGCGGTGCAGTGTTCATGTCTCGGCGATGGCGCTGGGCGTGCTGTGTTTCTGGGCGGATCACTTTCTCCCAGTGCTTTGCATGTGCTTTCTGTTTTATGTAGCGCTATGTGCCGCGTACAGTTCTTGCAAGTGAGCTCCAGTGGCGCAATCGGTTAGCGCGCGGTACTTATACAGCAGTACTTGCACTGAGCCATGCCGAGGTTGTGAGTTTGGGCCTCACCTGGTGCAGCTGATTAGTTTTCATAAACCATTTCACTAAAAGTAAAGATTAGACTCAGAATAAAGGCGGCTCTTGCTAGATCGTCTTTACTTCTTTTAAAACTTTTCACCAACCCTCGCACTCGTGCTCTTTCTGCTGCTGCACTGCGAGTTTACATGCTTGCTTCGGTATGCCAATCTCCTGTTAGGGTTCGAGTCCCCGAGTTGCCACGTTCCTGATCCTTTTCCAGTCGCCGGCCCGGCTCTGTGCCTCTGCGACCCCCGCCCTGCTCCCGGGCTGCCTCGAGAACGGGGCTGGCGCTGCCCCTCGGCTGTGGCTGCTTCTGCTGGGTGTCCGCTGGGCTCCGGTTTTCCCCTCTGTTTGTGGCACGCCAGGAGCTTTGGTGGCTTTCCTTCTGTGGATGGGATGTCCCGTTCTTGCTGGAAACCGGGCTTCAGACTCGGTGGCTGTGGGTATTTTCGGGTTCCTGCGGGTCCTCTCTGCCTCTTCTCCTTCTCGGTTCATTCTTGTGTTTACCACTGGTACCGATGCGTTGTCTCTTCTGGACACACACGTGGCAGTTCTTTCTTTCTTCGTGGAGATGTGTGGCTCAATGGTTGGTTCGGCGGACCATGTTGCAGAGGTCTAGCCAGGGACCGGGATTCAATTCCCCGCCTCGGCCGGTCTTGGGCTCCATCTTCAACGAACCTGATACTTTCGCCTCGGTGCCTATTCCTGTGATAGAGTCCCACTCTGCAACTCTGAGCAGTAGCTTGCTTATTCTCCGCAACGCTAGGGATGCCTGGTTGGGGTCCCTGTGTGACTCGTCCGTTTGCCCCTGGCCTTTCCGTGCTTGGCCGGTTGGGTTTCGAGGGTTGGCGTCCCTGGGTTGCTTTCTTTTTGCGTGCTGCTGGATGGACTTATGGCTGGTGGTCTCGGGCGCTGAGGTGCTGTGTTGCTTTCCCTGTCCCTCGCCTGTCGGTGTTCGGGGATATCGATGGCTGCTTGTGCTGGGCTTTGGCTTTGCCTGCGCCCTTCTCTGGGTCTGTGATGTTTTTCCCTGTGCGGATGCCGGCCTTGTGCTTTTGGCCCCCGCTCTGGCTGTTTCGCCCCCTTTTCTTCTTCTGTGAGTCTCGTGGGCTGGTCCTGGATGTGGTGGCTGGCTGTCCTTCTGGATGTGCCATATTCCGGCGTCATTCTCGCCTGGTGGTGCCGTGGTTTGTGCCAGGGCCTCCTGCTTGGGGGGCTTGCGTTTGGCGCTGTGCTTCGTCCCCTCTTCTTCTTTGGGTTGTCGTGCTGCTGCAACCGGTGCCCGCGCTGCTTGCTTCCTGTGTGAAATCAGTGGCTGGTGCTTATGTGTGCTTGTGTAGCTCAGACGCACTGGTGTTCTCTGGTGCTCCCCCCCCCTCCTCCCGCGGTGCATGGGTGTCTGGTGGGTGCTGGTCGGTCGGGCGCTGTGGTTCCTTTGCTCCTCTTTTTGTCTGCGGGGTCACGTTTCTGTTCCTGGCCTGCTGCCTTGCCGCCTGCCCTCCCCGGCTCTAGTCTTTTCTCAGGGGCGGGCGTGTCACGGGGCTTCTCGTTTGGGGGTGCCCGTGCTCTTGGCCGCTGTACGCTTGGGGGTTTTCCCCTCCGGGGTTGGCGTGGGTTCCTGTCGCCTCTGTGGGGGCTGGATCCTTTTGCTTGCTCTGCCTTTTTTCGCTTGCTCCTGGGGTTTTCTCTGTTATTGGGTTCTCCCTACCTGCTTGCTTGTGCCTTGCCCTCTACTGCTCGTCTGTTTTGGGTGCTTTGTCCCCTCTACCTGTGCTTGGTTGGCTTGTGCTGCCTTGGGTTCGGCTGTTCTGTTCTGTTCCGCCTTGCCTGCGCCTGTCCTCCTCTGTTCCCTGCTGTTTTGCTGGGTCTGGCCTGGTTGATGGCTGCTTGGGCGCCCGTCTGGGTCTTCCTGGTGCTCTGGGCTTCCCTTTGCTCCGGCCTGGGGCTTTGGGTGTTTGTCCTGGGGCCTTCTGTGTGCCTGGTCTGGTTGCTTCTGCTCTGGCTCTCCCCGTGCTTACCTTTGGTTTGCTTCTGGTGTTTCCTGGCCGCCCCTCCTGTTTCGGACGTTGGCGCCTGCCTGGTTTGTTCCTGGCTGCTGCCGTGTCCTGTCGTGTCACCTGTTCTCCAGTGTGGTGTGCTGTCCCCATGCTCCGCTGTCTGCTCGGTGGGTGTGCCTGGTCGGGCCGGGTTGGTACCTGCATGGCCTCCTGGGGCTGCTGGGTACTGTTGGCTTCTTGGTCCTTCTGCTCGTGGGGGTGTTTGCTCCCTGGATTTTTCTATTCTCGTCTGGTCCCCTTGGTGGGTGCCTGGATGTGGTTTTTGGCTGGGGCGTTCCGCTCCGGCCTGTTGGGCTCCTTTTTGGGCTCTGCCTCCTTGCTGGTCTCCCTTTGGGTCCTGGCGGGGTGTTCTGCGTTGGGGCCGCTTCCTTGGGGTTCCTTCTGGGCCTTCTCCTGCTGTTGGTTCTCTTCCCGGGTTTGTTTTCCCGGTGTTGTGGGCCTGTGTGGGGTTCTGTGGCTCCGGTTCTGCCGGCTTCTTGCTGGTTGTGTGTGGCCTCTGGCTGTGCCTCCTGGGTTTCTGGATGTGCTGTCCCTTTTCGGCCTGCTCGGGGGTTTTTTTGCCGACCTTTTCCGGGTTGTTTCCTGGTTCTGTGGTCCTGGCTCGCTTCTTCCTCCCATGTTTCACAGGCTTTGTTCCCGGTATGGGTCTGTTTGGGTGCCCCTCCCTCCTTGGTTGGGGTGCGGTTCTGTGGTGCTCGTGCCTCTGCGAGTCCCTCCCTCCTGGCTGCGGGTTGTCTGTGGTTTCCTGCTGCTTGGTCCTCTGCTCTCCTTCGGGGGTTTGCTTGGGCCTGCTGTTCCTCCTGCGTGGTCGGGTGGCTTGACTCTGGTCCTGGCTTCCCGGTTCTGTTGGCGTTTGTTGTCCTCAATTTTTGCGGTTTGCTTGGCTCCTCTCCGGCGTTGCTGGGTTGGGGCCTTGTGGTGTTGGTCTGGGTGCTGTGCTCCCTGGGCTTTCTTTTTCCCGCTGATCCTGCCCTTGCTGCTGGCCTGGGTGTGGGGTTCCTGGTCGGTCCTTTGTCTTTTGGGCGCCTTCTTTGTGCTGCCCTCTGTGCCTCGTTGGACGGCTGCTGGGGTTTCCCGGTTGCTCTGTGCTCCCCTCCTGCCTTGTGTTCCATCCCTTTGGGGTTGGGGTTTTCAGGGCTTGTGGTCGGTTTCTCTGTTCCCGACCTGGTTGTGCTGGTTTCCGGTCTTGTTGGCCTCTCTTTGTTTGGTGGGCTTTCGGCTGGGTTCTGGGGTTCCGTCCTGTCCCTGTCTTTTGGGTCGGGTTTTCGGTCCTGTTCGGCTCCTGGGTGCTTGTTGCCTCCTGGGCCTTCTCGGGGGGGGGTTTCCTCCTCGAATCTCTTGGGCTCGTGTCCTTTCTTTTGCGAGTTTGGCCGTGTTTCTGGCCTGTGATTCTCCTTCCTTTTTGGGCTGGGTGTTTGTGCCTGCGCTCTGTTGGTCGTTCCTTCTTTGGCTTCTTCCGGGTTGTCTCGTCTTCCTGGTGGCTCTGCCTGGCCCTGTGTGTCCTTCCTGCTGGTTCTGGCCTGGGCGGTCTTCTCCGGTGGGTTGTTTTGCTGGTCTTGGTGTCCTGGTCCTGGTCCCGGTACCGGTTGCCTGTTTTTCGGGTTGACGGCCTCCTTTCTTGGAGCCCTGGCCTTGTTTCTTTCTCCCCGGTCCTTGTCCCTGCTGTCTTGTTCGGGGTTGCGGGCCGGATGTTGCCTGCGGTCTTCCTTTCCTCCTTCTCGGTGCTCCCTTGGGTGACTGCTTTGTTGTGGTTTCCTGGGTGTGCTTCTGCGTGCGGAAGGCCGGGTTTCTGCTTTGGTATTCTCCACTTGTTTATTATGAAGGTGTCGAGGACGGAGGGACCTGGGGGTAATGTCCTATTACATATGGTAATCTTCATTACTCCGGGTCCCGTAGTCCTCGACACCTTCATACGCCCCTCCCTCCCTCCCGGGCGGCCGGCCTTCCTGTCTGGGCTTGTTAGTACAGGAGGTCTGCTGGGTAAGTACTGCTTATGTACTCCCGGGGGGAGGGGCAGTATTAGTGTCCCAGCATGCCTCTTGTTGTTTTTTTCTGTCGGGAGATGGACATCTCCACTTGTTTATTATGAAGGTGTCGAGGACTACGGGACCCGGAGTAATGAAGATTACCATATGTAATAGGACATTTAGACACTACATAGGATTTTAGTATGAGTCTGTTTTTTCACTTAAATCAGGTATCACGTCATTTGTTTTATATTTGTTTGATTGATTGGAAAGGGTTTTCTTAATCATGCAATAAACTCTTTGGATATTTTCTTTGGAACGTTGAGCCCAAAACGAGCCCATTTTTCCCAGAGGGAACTGGGTTTTGAATCCCAGCCTTGGCTCGGCGTTGTATGAATCCCAGTAGTTCTCCCTGAGCTAATAAAAAGTAACATAGTCTTTGTCTATTGTGAAGTGCTTTTATGTCCTTTGGGAAGGTTTGTACTATGAAAAACTGCATAATGTAAAAGGTGCATTCTGCCCATTACTCGTCAAATCTCATCCTCCAAGATTTAAGAACAATGCATTAATCTTTAATGCCAGAATGAGATATCTATCTCAAAGCTATATTTCACAGTATGAAACTAGAAATTCTGGGATCAATCCCAGATTGCCTTCTTGACCAAATTGTGTGATTTTATGCAAATACTTTTTTTCATGGAGCTTCCTTTATGTTCATAAGCACATATGAGGCCACCTTCAAATATTTGAGTTCTGGATGTGCATTGTACAAAAAACGTGTGATTTGCTTTAAATGTCTATAATGTTGCTCATCTGTAATAAGAATATAGGCCACATATAGGGTATACGTGACAATTCATTTTTAAAAACTTTGACTTTTAATAAATACTCTCAAGGCAGTGATATAATCTGACGTACTAAGGTGAAATGTGTCAGTGTGGTAAAGAAATACGGGGCATATTAACAATGGCCAGCGATAATTATCGCTGGCCGTGCTTAGCGATAATTATATTATCACAAGTTATCTCTGGAATTGATCGCCCTGGTAGCCTGTTATTAACAACGCGTTACTCCAGGGCGATACAAATTCCAGAGATAGCGAGGTTATCGCCCTTTTGCAGGGAACACCGCTGGTTTTCCAGCGATGTTCCCTGCAAAACGGTGATAACCTTGCTGATACGACCCACAGGGTCGTATCAGTATAATGCACCCCAATGTTGGGGATAGGTAAGTCTGCATTTTAGCAGGTTCGTTTTTGGAGAAAACAGCTGTTTTCTCCAAAAACTAAAGTAAGCTAAAATGCTGGGGCAGCCTTGTAAATAATGCGATGTGAACATCAGCGATATTTGCAAGGTTGTCCATCCGGGGAACACCCAGTGACGCCCACTTTGCATCTCATTAGAGAAGCAAAGGGAGGCATTGGGAAAAAGGGTGCTAACATGCGATTATGTATGTTAGCACCATCTTGTAAATACGGTGATAGTTTTATCTCCCCTTTTTTTGGCTTTTTACGCCAAAAAAAAGCAGAGATAAAGCCCTTGTAAATATGCCCCTTCATTTCTTTTTTTCATTTTGAACACACCTTATATTATAGCATGATGTTTGTTACATGATTAACATGCCATATATATTCAAGGTTCAACTTGTGCACAGGCTCTTAAAGGCAAGCCAGAACATCAGCTTTCTCTGTTACTCTGTTGGCTCGCCCTCCTCTTTATTTCAAATCTTTCCCTTTTCCATGGCCTTAGCCAGATCCTCCAGGGTCATTTGAATGCCCAGAGCAAAACCTCACTCATTCACTCAAAAAGCATGTTAGTTTGGCCCAAGGATTAACAGACCTAGCTATGTATAAGGACATCTGGCACGCTTTGTGCCCCTGCCACATTCCCAAAAGTATCACAGCCTCGGTCCCTTTCTCTGTGCATTCAGGCTGCCTACATTATAAGGGGACTGGCACAGCTCCCTGCACCTCTAGGCCCAGATTCTTGAAGCTGTCATGCAACACAACGCAGCACCCAAAGAGGCTGTGCTGTGTGACAGGGATAGAGCAGGAGAGTGCCATATTCACAGAGCTATGGCACTCTACCCCCTCTCCCTAGTGCCAGCGCTGATTTCAGCTGTTGAGCGCCAGGCACACACCTTAGTGCCATCGTGCTAGGGTGCACGCTACCTGAGTCTGCCATAGGTTCCTGTACAAAATACTATGCTTAGGCACACATTAGAAATTGTCCCACATTGTATGTGTGCTGGACAGTGCAGCATGCATGCACAGTCGGAAAAGCAAAGAGAAATGACAACATTTCTCCTTTTAATGCCTTCTTTGCAGAGGCGTTAATTTTGGGTGAGCACTTTGCCAGGGCCGGTTGTGGTTCCCAGTCTGGCCCTGGTACCACCCTCAAATGCACCCTTGAAGTAAAGTAATGCAAAGCAGCGTTTTGCGCTGCTTTTAATTAGTTTTCCATACAAACCATTAGCGTTGGGTTTGCATAAAAAAAGTAACATTAACCCGACGCCTAACCTTTGAGAATCTGGGTCTTAGTCTGTTGGAGGTCAAACAAGTTAGCAAACTGTCCTTGCAGGTTAGGCAGCTGTTGCTCAACATCCAGAGTACAGCTACAATGTGCTCCAGGGTCTAATTAGTTTGTACTCACAATTGCAATGTACAACATTTGTTTTATTGCATCACCAACTCCAGTATATTTATCTCCTCTCCTCCTCCTTCGATTTTTGCGCTGGAGGTATTTTACCTCTATTATTCCCTTGAACAGGGGCGTAACACAGGCCCACGCAGCCCCCGCAGTGCGGGGGGGCCTCGGGCCCCCAAGCTCCAGGGGGGCCCCTTAGCAGAGTACCCCGGACGGAGAGCCAGGGCCGTATCCAGGACACAGGCAGCTTGTGCAGAATAATTACAACGCTTTAAATTAAAATGTGCACAATGTAAAAAAAAAATATTCAACCTTTGAAATGCAGCCTTACTACAGAAAAATAACCTCTGCGGGGGGGGGCGTGGCCGAGCGCGAAGCGAGATGGCCGCTTAGTTTGCGAGCTCCGCTCGCCACGGCATCAATCCTGCTACTATCCTGCCTTCCCCCGCTTGCACAAGCTCGGGCCGACTTGCTGCGGCGCCGGAAGACCAGGGGATCCGTTTGCAGCGACTCCCAAGTCTGGATGGGTCCGGTAACCCTCCTTCCCGACCCGTTTTGCCCAGACCGAGACTGAGCCCGTCTGCTGCCCGAGGGGACGGAAGTTGTTGCCGGGTGCCGGGATCACTCGAGTGGGCGGCTCTGCAGGCCGTGACCACCGTCGTTCATCTTCGCGGGAGGCAGCATTACCGCCGCACAGGTTGCTTTCATCGACCCGGGCTGCCGAGGAAACGGCCGCATTGAGGGACTTTGTGTCATTGATCGGTGAGACTTTTCCTTTGTTCTCGGCTGCTTGTTTGTGCCGGCTGGAAGGACGGAGGGGCGCCATTTTGGGTCGGTTAAGACGCTGCATACGCTGGAGCAGATCTGTGTTTTCTTTGTGGACCCCGGTGCCAGGCTTCTTGGAATACTGGTATGCGGCTGGCGGAATTGCCCGTGGTGCTGTGATCCCGCACAGCCCAGTGTGTCTGCTGAATACGCTTCCTACCAGGTGCCCATGGACAAACTGACGCGAGTGCGGCAATTGTGATACAGTGGATCACCAGCGTTTATAAAGTGTGGCGGACACCCGTATGCTACCTTTACCGCCAGCTCCCTGCCCGATTGCGTGAGCTGCTGCCACCGGCTGGGTCGGGCGCTATATTAAGTGTTAGTGGATCTGTGCTGGCCCTGCACGATGGAACCCACGGTTCGGGACATTGTTGCTGCCCTGGGGTCTCTTCGCCTTGCCTTGATGAGGGAAGGCAGGGAGCTCGGGCGTAAACTGGACGACATTCATGCTCCACTGACTACCGAGGACTTTGACGGTCCAAGGGAGAGTGCTGCTATTTATGATCTCCCACT
The DNA here is from genome assembly GCF_964263255.1 of Lissotriton vulgaris. Lineage (NCBI taxonomy): Eukaryota > Metazoa > Chordata > Amphibia > Caudata > Salamandridae > Lissotriton > Lissotriton vulgaris. The sequence goes on along the minus strand of NC_141699.1, from coordinate 411,213,963 downwards.
GCCACTGGATGTCCCTGACGAATGCTTACAGATGGCTCCGCGGGGGGCCCTGCTTAGTGTCGAAGACGTGCTAGGACCGACTGCTTGTGTATATGAGACTTTGGAGCCCGACACTGGTGAGCAGAAGGACTGTCCTCTTCGTGCTGCTTCTTTGCCCGTTCACTCCACGCTGCTTGTACTGTGCCGTGCCTTGGGAGCTGGGCTCGATTTCTTCCTGCAGTGCCTCCGTGTTTGGAATGGTGGTCTTCTCGGGCCCAGGATTGTGGTGTTTCGCAGGACATCGGCTCTGCTTTGTTTGCCTAACTATCCTGACTGTCTGGTGCTGGACTGCGTTGTTGACTGTTTGGGGCTGCGCATTGATGGCAGAGTCAAGGTGGGCCAGGGGTGAATTTAACTTTCCTTCCTTGGATTGCCTGATGGATACCCGGTCTGATATTGAACTAAGGACGCTTCCCTGGTCTGTGATGTGTCGCATTTACTATTTGGTGAACTATGGGTCTTTTTGCGTTTCGGGCCTGAGCTACTTTGTGTAAGGGGGGGGAGGGTGGGCAATTGATATTTATGATTTCCCCCCGGTTTTTTTCCCCTTTCATTGGGGCTCTTTGGGGGGATAGGCACGTTAATAGGTGGGGGGGGCGTAGCCTCTAAGAACGTGCAGGGTGGGGGGTCGGTGAGATGGGGCTTCTGGGCTTTATCTTGATCTATGGCTTTATCTTGTTTATGTCTTCCTTCTACATTTCGGGTTCGTTTTGAGGGCGACAGGCACGCTGCTAGGGGGGGATAGGCCGTAGCCTCTGCAGGGGTGCAGGGTGGGGGGTTGGGGGTTGGGGTTCTTGTTTTGTTTTTCCTTAGATACTATGGACCTTTTCTCTTCCTTTCTCTCTTTTGTGTCTTCTCTCTTTGTCTTTTCTTTCTTGTTTCCTTGGATCGAAGTGCTGGGTTAGTGGGACTCTCTCGCTGTTCTCCGCTTCAGGCGGTCCTGTGGGAAGTACCGGGGTTGCCTATGGTGCCGGGATGGGCGAGGGCTGGTGTATTGCTTGTATAGTATTTTGCCTACCTAATGATTGCTTTTAGACCAATAACATGAAAACGCTTGCTATCCGGTTGCTTTGTTGTATGCCTTGCCCGCTCGGTACCCTTGCTAGACTGTTTGGCTTTTGATCCTTCACATTTTATACATTGTAAAATTAACCTTCATTCCTCCTGTCACTCAATAGACGCTCTGGTAATGGTGTAACTTATTATGCTTGCTGATTAGATCAATGTGCTATTGAGTGGGCGTAAATTTGCTAATGTTTTTCTAAGTCATAGCCGAGGCCGGCCAGGTGGTTGTAGGCCCGTAACTGTTTGCTGAAACTGTGAAATAAAGGTTTTCAAAAAAAAAAAAAATAACCTCTGCAATGAGGCCCCTTCGAAAACACAGCAGTTGTTGTGTTGCTGATAGCAGGCTGCGGACAGGCAGGTGGCTTGTCCAGGGTATGACCTCTGAGAGAGGCGGAGGCAGATAGATCACGTGCATGAAAAGTTTAGTTAACTACCCTCAGCATTGTCTCTGCATGCATGCTGGGAGTCTGACCTGACTAGAGAAAAAGAGCGGGCAATTCCAAAGAGGGACGGAAAGTCTCTCTCTTTACCTGTAGCCTAAATCTTTCCGACACACAGGAAATGGAACGGAATCTTTCCCCAGACTTGACATCCTCTTTAAAACTGTGGTGTGGGTAAGTTTTGCATTTCTTTCACATATGCACTCTCTGGCAGAAAGGGAACCACTGGACAACTTTCCTGATATATTGCAATGAGCAGTAAATACATCAAAAGTAATGTTTGAAATGCATAGTTAGTCCTGCAGGCGCATGCCAGAAATCCTTCCATGTTATAGTTTTGAGCGCTAATGTACATTTTAAATAACAACAATCGACTTCACTGTCTGGATGATAACTGCAATTGGTGTTTTAATGTATTCCAAAACATCAGGTATTACTTTCACACTTCAGAATTGATGCTTGCACACTTATAAATGGTGCCAGTGGGCCCTATTATGTGTAACACAATCAACCCCTCAAACTTTTAATCCAATCGCACTTTGAATTTCTGTTTTACCACAAAAATCATGCCTGTGAACATCAGTTCATGTAAGATAGTTACAGGAAATCAAGGACAGCTCTAAAGCCTGCTACATGACCTAATGCTCCTTGGTAGATTTGCACACCTGTCCCTTCTAGCAGTATGTACATGTTTTGTGAAGGAGTCTTGAAATGATGATTGCTTCCTGTCTCTCTATTTTGTAAATGTTAGTGAGGTTTGCACAGTTGTCATCTAGGGTATTTATTTTGTAAAGTGAGTTTCAGCACCTGAAAAACCTGGGGTAGTGCGCTCTACAGATATGCATGATATAACATTTACTTCCAGTGAAGTGTGGCTCAATGCTTAGAGCGGCAGACCTTGATGCAGAACGCTGGCCAGGGACCAGGGTTCGATTCCCGCCTCGGCGGGTTTCGGGCTTAAATTCCTCTGACCGGATATTCTCGCCTCAGTGCCGATTCTAAGCATGGGTCCCACGCTGCAACTCTGGGCAATAGCTTGCTTAGTCTCCACAAAGGCCCCCTGATACACAAGGGATGCCTGGTTTCACCATGGGATGCCCAGGAATGGACACCCCACAAGGAAAAGCCAGGAGGGGTTCCCTTGTGGTAGGAGTACAAGCGCCGGGATGCCTCCGGGTCACTGTTCGCGCTATACAAATACGCCACATATACAAATACGCCACATTTACCTGTTTCAAGACCTGCTGCCCATGCTGCTCATGTTTTGTGCAAGTTTTTCACTCATCTCCTACCATTCTCTACCTATATTGTGAGGGAGCATTCTCCTGCTACTTCATATAACTATGTGAAGGACACTTGCACAACTCCTTTCTGTGATGCACCATGTTGTGGAAGAGATGCCTGCCCAACTAATTTCCATGGATCAGCTGCTTTTCCTAGGAGTAATTTTTAGGGTCCAGCCTGCGAGAGCATGCACTTCGCTTACAAGACACTCTTGTCTAGAGAAAAGGGCTTGGAGCCTGCCAGTTTCTTACCATTTGGCTTGTGTGGCACTCTTCCTTACAGCCTAGAAATTCATCACTACATGCCTAACATAATTTCTGTTCATCTCTGTGGAGCAGGGACCAAGCTCTGATTGATTCAACTTAATCAGTGTCTGTTGCTGCTCCTAACCTGATTGAGGTACTGTTATTTTCTTTTTAACTTTTAGTGCCCTGCAAACAGACGGCGTATGACTGGCAAAAAAATACCCAGCAGGACAAATAAAATTGCAAAAGTTTAATTTGTATAGTTAACTTTATTTTATTTTGGCAAGTCTTCTTTTCTCACTTTGCACTCATGTTTTATATTATTTTTGATCATGGGCGCTATTCTCAAATAATTGGGATTATGTTATTGCAAAGCGACATTCTTTCTTATGTGAAATTTCTGAAATGATGCTTTAACACATAACCGTGCAGGACACCCAAAACCACCCCACTCAAATCCGCCCCACTCAATTCAATCCACACCAGACCAGACCAATCCAATCCAATCACTCACCCCAATCCAAACCACTCACCCCAATCAAATCCACTCCATACCTCCACACTCCAATCCTCCCAACCAGTCCCACTCTAGTCTGCCCCACTCCAATCCAAAACAATCTGCCCACTGCAATCTGCCCTATTCCAGTCCCAAACAATCTGCCCCACTGCAATCTGCCCTATTCCAGCCCCAAACAATCTGCCCCACTTCAATCCAAAACAATCTGCCCCACTCCAACTCCCCAACTCCAGTCCAAACCACCTCATCCCAATCCACCCACTCCAAACCAATTCACCCCACTTTAATCTGAAACAATATTTCCCACTCCAATCTGCCCCAATCCAAAACAATCTGACCCTCTCCAATTTGCTCACTCTAAACTGCCCCACTCCGATCCAAAACAGTCTCCTTCATTCCAATGTTCCCCACTCCAATCCAAAACAATCTGCCCTACTACAATCCAAAACAATCTGCCCCACTCCAATCCAAAACAATCTGTCCCACTCTACCCCAATACAATCCAACCCACTCCAAAACAATCAAACGCACTCCAATCCAACCTACTCCAATCTACCCTATCCCAATCTGCCCCACTCCAATCCAAATCAATCCGCCCCAATCCAAAACAATCTGCCCCACTCAATCCAAAACAATCTGTCCTAACTAAATTCAAAACAATTTGTCCCACTCCAATCCAAAACAATCTGCCCCACTCCAATCCATAACAATCTGCCCTCTCCAATCCAAAACAATCTGTCCTACTTCAATCCAAACAATCTGCCCCATTCCAATCCAAAGCAATCTGCCCAACTTCAATACAAACAGTCTGCCCCACCTCAATCCAAACAGTCTGCCCCACCTCAATCCAAACAGTCTGCCCCACTTCAATCCAAAACAATTTACCCCACTCCAGTCCATAACAATTTGCCCCACTCCAATCCAAAACAATCTGTCCCAGTCCAATCCGCCCACTACAATCCAAAACAATATTCCCTACTCCAATTGTCCCTACTCCATTCTGCCCCACACCAGTCTGCCCCACTCCAGTCTGCCCCACTCCAGTCTGCCCCACTCCAGTCTGCCCCACTCCAGTCTGCCCCAATCCAGTCTACCCTACTCCAGTCTGCCCCACTCCAGTATGCCTCACTCCAGTCTGCCCCACTCCAGTCTGCCCCACTCCAGTCTGCCTCACTCCAGTCTGCCCCACTCCAATTCAAAATAGACAGCCCCACTTTAAACCACCCAACTCAAAACTAAAACAATTTGCCCACTATAGTCCGCCCACTCCAATCTTCCCTACTCTAATTTGCCCCACTCCAATCCAATCCACCTCACCCCAATCCACCCACTCCATCCCAATTCACCACACTCTAATCCACCCAATCCCCACACTCCAATCCACTCCACACCAATCCAGCCTAGTCAAATCTACTCCAATCCAATTCACCTTATCCCCATCCAAGCCACCCCACTCTAATTCAGTCCGCTCCGATTCACTCCACTCCAAAACAATTTGCCCCAGTCCAATCCATCCCACTCTTGTCCAAAACAATTTACCCTACTCCAATCTGCTCCACTCCATTCCGCCCCAATCCCAAACAGATTGCCCCACCAGTCTGCCCCACTCCAATCCAAAACAATCAGCCTACTCCAATCTGCCCCAATCCAAAACAATCCGCCCCACTCTATTCTGCCCCACTCCAATCCAAAACAGTCTCCTTCATTCCAATCTTCCCCACTCCAATCCAAAACAATTGGTCCCACTCAATCCAAAACAATTTGCCCCACTTCAAAACAATCTTTCCCACTCCAATCCATTCCACACAAATCCCAAACAATCTACCCTATTCCAATCTACCCCACTCCAATCTAAAACAATCTGTCCCAATCCTAAACAGTTTTTCCCACCAGTCTTCCCCACTCCAATCCAAAACAATGTGCCCCACTCCAATCCAAAACAATGTGCCCCACTTCACTCCAAACAATCTGCACCACTCCAATCCAAAACAATCTGCCCCACCCTAATCAGCCCCACTCAATTCCAAACAATATGCCCCACTCCAATCAGCCCCACTCCAATGGGCCCTACTCCAATCCAAAACAATCTGCCCCACTCCAAATTCTAAACATTCCACCAAACTGCAATCCAACCACTTTACCCTAATACAATCCACCCCAATCCAATCTAATCCATCCCACCCAAATCCAATTTACCCCACTCCAATGTAATCTACCCCACTCCATTTCAATCCACCTCAATCCAATCCACCCCAATCTGTTCACCCCACCCAATCCAATCCACCTCAATTTAATCCACCCCTCTGCAATCCAATCTAATGCACTCCAATCCACCCCATGCCAATCTAGTCCACCCACTCCAATCCACCCCACCCCACTCCACTTAATCCAACCCACTCTATCCCAATCCAATCCACCCCAATCTACTCCAGTCCATTCCACCCTACTACCTCAGTCCACTCTACCCTATTCCACCACACTCCACTCCACACCACTCTACGGTAGTGCACTCTGACACTGCACTCTACAACACTCTCTGCCACTGAACCAGTGAACTCTACTCCCCTCTACTCAACTATATGACACTCTACTTCCCCTACTCCACTCTACTCCAACAAATCCAGTGTACGGGACACTACTCTCCCACTTCACTCTAGGACACTCTGTGCCACTAACTTGTTGCCAACCTGGACAGCAGCCACACTGGCGTACAACATGGCAAAACCACATTGCCAAAGCCAACAGCTCTTGTATAGGCAAGACCTATTGGACTTGCCAGTGCTTGTTATAGTTGCTGTCTATATTGTGCCTTTTTTGTCCTAGTCTAAGGAAAGCTTTCACTACATCTGCCAATGTTTCTATGTTTGAAGAAAACTTGCAAAGATACTTTTGTGTTTTACCTCTACTCCTTGTGTGAGCGAAGCTTCTAGTCCTGCTGTCTAAGGTATACCTCTTCTATGTGTGATGAAATCTCACCTTCTAGCCTGTGTTCTATCTGGTTTGTGTTGCCAAGAAGCCTACAATGCTGCTATTTGTGCAGTACGATTACTGCATTTGAGTTAAGTTTAAAATGCTGCTGCTTCTGTCCCCTGCTCCCAATGAGAGAAAACTTATTTGTTGCTGCTTTCACATTCTGTTGCAAATATTTCAGTGACTTCTTTGCCCCCACATCATTGAGCTATATACACTCAAACACAGTGTTCTACGTAATCTGGGTGAGAAACTGACTTGACTGGGCTGAAGGACCACAGTGATGGACTGCAGAGAACAAGTTGAGAGAGAAGAATAAACACAATGCCGTCAAGGAAGAGGCAGGACAACAGGCATAGATGGGAGGAAATAAATGAAAGTGGGAGAGGAAAGGAAAATGAAGTGACCCCTTAATATGATAGACCTTTGCAACTACTACACTATTTCTCTCTTTCCCATTTCAAAATAAGCTTTAGATTGGGCATCTTGGTCTCAAATCCGTATCGCATAGCACAGCATGGCCTCCCCTGTCATGTATATGCAGACGTTCTTCTACACCATAGAATGGGGCTGATAGTGCTGTTGAATCTGGGTAACATGAGAGGAGAGGTGTATGCTCGCTGTCAGTGTCCTCATTCTTTTCGATCTGGTTGCATCATTCACAATTAACATCTGTCATAATGGATTTTACAGAGGTGGGTATTCAAGGCAGTCTAAACCAACATTGCTAAGACAGTGCCTTGAATACCTATCCATGCTTGAATTTAACAAAATCTCAGCAGCCGCGGTTTCCCAGTTTTGCTTGCTGTAAGAACTTGGAGTATTGGTTGAGAGAGTGAAAACCCACCTCAAATAATAATCACAAGCATTATCAACATAAACCACTAGAGTCACTAACTAAACCTATGCTTAACTCTCTGGTAGCTTGCCACACAACAGTCAGTCTTACCTTTGAGGTAATGTGTAAATTATTTATGCAGTACTCAAACAGTAATAAAGTGAAAACACAACAAAACAAAAATCCCAAGCCAATTTAGGAAAATGTAGAACATTTTAATGAACAAGACTATACCAAAGCGATAAAAATCCAATAAGTAGAACAGGAGATACCAATAAGCGCCAATCGTGGCCATCTGATCGTGTTAGACCAGTTCAAAATCAAAAGTTAAGGATGACGGTGATGGAGCGAGGGTCGGATGCAGGGACTAGGTTCCTGCCAGTGGAAGGTTTACCTTCTGACTTAGAAAGTTTTATGGGGAAAATGTGGTCTCTGAAGAGGCAAGCTGGATTTGAAGTGGTGTTTGATGACGGTGGGTTGCTTATGAGCGGAATCACGGTGTTGTTGTTGACGAAGGCGGGAAAGCGAGTGGGTGAAGTTTGAAGTCCATGCCTCGGATGGCCTCAAGGTTGATCGGATGCTGTTTGACATGGATCCTAATGTGGCCCTCTCTACGTTCAGCATCTTGGCACGACTGGCGATTTGACATCAATGACAGGAGCTCTGAGTCCCACTTCTTGCAGTTTAGGGACAGGAGAAGTTGACTTTAACACCAGCCAAGGCTCTGTGTATAATTAAATTGATTTACTATTGCATGATCACCATTTGTGAATGCTTTGCACTTGAAAATGAAGCCATTTACCTATGTACGAGTACCAGTCTGGCTTCAGATCATGCTGTAGCTAGGAGACTACTACCTTACACGTCGTAAACAATGCCCTCCAGATGAATGTTACCACTGCCTCCTGATATTTCAGGACCTCTCTCCTTCCTTTAACACACCGATGATACACTGCTTTACTTGAAAGTCTCCTCCACTTCTAACATCCAGTGCCTCAAACACTGCCTGCATACCATGCAAACCTGGATGCCCAGCCCCTAGCAGAAGCTCAACCCCACCAAGATAGAATTTCTGTTGTTTGAAAAAGCGCCCACACACAGTGTGCAATTTCAAATCTTGCATACTGTACATTTCCCCTACAAATACTACTTTGGAAAGAATATACGTATTGTGCATAGCTGAGGGACAGCCCCCCCTAAAAATACCATTCTGGCTACGGGCCTGCGGAGAGCTCCTGATTTTGTCCAGAAGGGCCCCCTTCCACGTACCTTGCAGGGGGGCCCCCTCAAGTTTCGTTACGCCACTGCCCTTGAAATTGCTGGGCACCCAATCATTTCTGCAGCAGTTGTCTTAACGCTGTTAGATATTTTAAAATGCAATCTCTTTGTGACCAATTAAGTCATCTTGTACAGATTTCCGGTCACATTTTTAAATGTTCACCTACAACCCGTCCTCCTTCCCCATTCATCCTCTCTGGTACAGAGCTCATCAAAGCCCAAACCGGAAGTTCTGCCTCCAACGAGAAAGCAAGTATGTATTGGGCTGTGCCAACAGCAAGCCAGTGTAGACCACAAAAAGAGAAGAGGGAGTAGGAGGAAAACATAAGGGACAGAGAGTGAGGCAGCTTCTTTCACGGCTTCGCCTCTTTTCCCGGTGGAAAACCTGGTGTTTTTCCAGTCTTGCATACATAGTGAGCAGGGCTGGATAATGGTGACCACAATTACATCGCAGTGTTTTATTTTGTGTTGCAACTCACTAGTCTAGACTACGGACTAATTTTAACTAGGGTGACCAACCGTCCGTAAATTTCACGGACAGTCCGTAATTTCGGCCGTCTGTCCGTTGTCCGTGAAGGATTCTTTAACGGACGCCATTTGTCCGTAAATGTTAACCCCAGGCACCGGTCGCACTACCCTACAGCTGGCACAGCTTCAACCCACCTCCCTTCTTGACTCTGTTCCAAAGCTCAGAAACCAGCATTATTGAGAGGCACAGCGGGATGGCAACCCTCACACCTCCAGCCCTTGATGAGCTGTTAAGCGGTGCTTGAAGGTGGCTGAGAGGGAGGGGCTGCAGCTTCAGGAGCAGGGGCATCTATTCAGATGCAAACAGCCCTGAATGCACCATGTCTCTGCGATTTAGGAGGGCTTCACACATTTCCTTTCAGCCCAGAACCGGCCCTTATTACACGACGTCGCAGCACTGGTTCTCTTCACAGAGCTTAAATATTGTCACTACATTGTGAACAAACCTCGGTTCTTCAAACATGCAGTCTAAATTTAATAAAATTAAGAAATGGCACAGTCGCACCCACACAGATTAACAAAGTATGGAGGACAATCAGTCTCCTGGAGTATCTCCTGTAAGTGCTGTACATCACAGTGGGGGGAGGGGGGCAAAACTAACATTTTGGAAAGAGCCTGATTTCTCGTTGTCTTGACGAGGAGGCAGTGAGGAGCCCTACCCACCCTGGAAGAGACCAAGATTATACTTGAATACTGCATGCCCACCCCTGTGCCCACCCTGGTGGATCCTGTTCCCCCTCCTGTGATGGCTCCTTCCCCGCCCCAGTGATGGCTCTCCCCCTCCCCCCCACCCTCCCCCCGCCGCCTGTGATGGCCCCTGTCCCCCCCCAGTGGTGGATGCTGTCTCTGCCCTGGGTGGCTTCTGTCCCAGTCCTAGAATGGTTCATACAGCGCCGGTGAAGTTCTTGATGGGCCTCTTGTCAAAAAGGCTCAGCTCAAAATTAATATGAAAAGGTGGGCGAGTGAGTAAGTGAAGGGATGGGTGGATGGCTGGATGAATTAGTGAAAGGGTGAATGGATGAATGAAAGATTGAATAGATGGATAATTAGAGAGGATGGATGGATTGATGAGTGAGTGGAAGGATGGAAGAGAGAAAAGGGAAATAGCTGGATGTATAGGTGGAAGGGTAGCTGGATGGGTAAAAGGGTGGATGGGTGAGTGAAAGCATGGATGAGTGAAAAGGTGGATGATGAGTAAGTGAGTGGGTGGATGGATGAGTGACATGATGGATGGGTTGATGAATTGATAAATGCAAGGGTGAATGAATGGACGAATGAGTGAAAGGGTGGATGCAAGGATGGATGAGTGAGTGAAAGGGAGGGTGGATGGACAAAATGATAAATAGATGAGTGAAGGAGTGAAAGGATAAATGGATGAGAGAAAGGATGGATGAGTGATAGGGTCAATGGATGGATTCATGAGTGGATTAGTAGATGGATGAGTGGGTGGATGGATGGAAGGAAGGATGGCTAAGTGAAAGGGTTGATGGAGAGAGAAAGGGAGGATGGATGGATGACTAAAAGGGTGAATGGGTGAAGGGTGAGTGGATGGATGAGTAAGTGAAAGGATGGCTGGATGGGTGAAAGGGTAAATGGCTGGATGGATGAGTGAATGGATGGATGTGTGGAAGAGTGGATGGATGAGTGTACAGATGGATAGGGTGAAAGCGTGGATGGATGGATAATAGATGGATGAGTGAAAGGGTGGATGGAGGGATGGATGAGTGAAATGATAGATGGAAGGATGCATGGTGGATAGATTTGCAAATTGTTGAATATGTTTGGATATGGCTGGGCTTACTTATATACTATTGCGCGACCTCTGATGTGTCTGTAAAACATATCCAATTGTCCTGAAGTTTTGTCCTGAATTTTGACCTCCTGTCCTGAATTTGTGTCCTGAATTTCGACCCTTTGTCCTGAATTTTTACACTCACCGTCCTGAATTTGCACCAATGCCAGTTGGTCACCCTAATTTTAACCTGTATACGTGCTTGTTGTCTTTGAGTCCCATGTTACACAACTATGACATATGCGTTTGTTATGTCATTGGTCTTAAAAAAAATGTGTATTACTTAATATTTTCCATGTTCTTTCTCCATGCCGTGCTTCCTTGTGACCGTGGGAATCACCCAGTGTTTCCTGCTTCGTTCTATTATTGTTCTGGAACTTAAAAACAGAGTTCATGGACTGCCACACCCAAGTTACATTTGTACTACATATGAAACAACCAGGTTAAAACGATACGCACTGGCTTCCCAGGCAACATTGCCATCTAGTGGTTAGCTGGAGAACAGCCATTGTTTCGTGTGAGCAAGCAGTTTATTTGGGCCCTCACTATTATTACTTTTGTATACATTTGGGAGTCTGCAATCCCTGTATAAATGCACATCTCTAATTTCTAGTAACCAGTCGTTGAGAATGAAGAAAAGACATCAGAACTCGCCTGTAATAAGTTATTGCAGCCGAGTTCTGACCTCATAACGCCTGCTGCCAGACCAATGTTTAAAGGCAGGTCAGGTCACGGAGCAGTTGTTAAAACAATGGAAATGAAACATTGTTTTTCTTTTTTCTGCTCTATTTTTCTAGCTTACAGTGACTAGCTGAAAGATCATGATCACTTTTTGCCTTCCTTAGATAATTATAGAAAAGTTAGAATATTTGTGCATGTTTCTACACATTGTGAGTTACTGCAGCTTTTTTTTTAAAACTGACTTGTATTGAACTGTTGCTAATATCTTTTTGCAAGAAATATCTAACAGTTTTTTGATTAATTTAATTTTAAACTTGAGGTTCCATTTTTTTCATCATGTTTGAAAACATGCACTCTCTTCCGAAAGAGCTACGCACCAAGGGGCCGATTTACAACCCCCTTGCGTCACTTTTGCGTCACTTTTTCCATTTTAAAAATGATCCAAAAGTGGAGCAAGGGGCTTGTAAATCTGCCCCAAAGGGTTTAAGTGATTTGTGGGAAAGGTGATGGTGTGACCACGTACAATATGTGATAAAATACAGCATACCATACATGATAAGAATATTTCAAGTCACCTCAGAGTTTCATAACTATATAAAGGAACTTAGGCCTCGTCCCTCTATATATCTATGGAAATCCTTGGTGACTGCAATATCCTTATAATGTACAGCAGTGGGTACTTTACCCCTTATACAATTGTGGGGCACCTGAAATCCCTTTCTATAAGCCTGTATCTAATTTCCTTATTGCAGGTGACATATGGCATTTCTTGTGACCTGTAATAAAGATATTATGTGGCTGTTCAGCTGTAATAAGTTATTCCAGTAGAGATCTGATGTCAAAATGTGTGCTATGCTGCCAGAATCTGCAGCTGGAGTGAAAGGCAGGTCATCAAACACAATTACAGCCGCAGTTTAAACAAGGAAAACGCAAAATGCCTTTTCCTTCTTCTCATCTATGTTTCTAAAAAGAAAAAGTGATCAGCTGAGAGGAGATATTCATGGCAACATGATTATTGTTTCCACTCTACAGGGTATTGCACTGATATATCTTTTTTTGCAAAAATGACTGACTGCTTTTTGGTACGTTTAATTTCACAGTACAAATCCTGCTTTTATTAATCTTGTCTGCAATGAACAAGAAAGAGCAAGATACCAAGTATTTTAGTGGTTTGCAGGAAGGGTGATGGTATGACTGCAATATAAGGAATAACATACACCTGCTGTACATTATGCTAGGCCTTCAGTCTCATTCTTCTATGTTCATGGGACTCCTCTGTGACTTGCAGGGTCCTTCTGATAAATAGCTAGGGTATTTTATATCCTATATATTTAGTTCTAATGTTTTTATTAAGGATCAACCAGGCCAATAATGAGTTTCAAAGACTATAAAACACTTTGGGGGACAAATTCATGAGTCAGTAACTGGGAACAAGATTTCAAAACTCCGACATGCTGATAGCCAGGAAGCATTTACATGGGACAACATCAGATGAGCTCACCGACCTGTGAACAAACACAAAGCCATGTGCTCCAGGACCTTCGGCCACACTGTTTCTAAAACCATTGTTTCTAAATGTCATAACCCACTGCTATGAGATAGCAACAGTTGATAACAAAACTGGTTACCCACTGTTGTGATGTCATAAAGGCATTCCAGGCCAGGCTGATAGGGTTCTCCGAAAGCCTGTCAGCACAACACTGTCTACTTTGAATAAAAGAAAAAATTACAGCTGCAGGAGGGTAAAGGAAGTCAGGGAAAGTGGTGGGGGCTGGTCAAGGATGGCAGGTAATTTTTTTATGTTTTATTATTTAGGACATTGAGGAGAGGATCTTCCATTACTCCTCCGCCCCTGCGTAGCAGCTGAAAGCAGGGGAAGATGATTTTGGGGCCATACATAACATGATGTTTAAAAAAGTGAATTACGGGCTTCTGTGTGACATCATGGACAACTAGATCTTTATTCTTGTTGTCTATTTGATGTCACTCAGACCCCTAGGTAAACAAATATCCATTTAATTCACTATTACCCATCTATAAAGCTATACATCTTCTCCAATTGCAATGCAATGATAGAAGCTGATGAAGTCAGTCCATCTTGCAACCAAAAGGAAGACCCAGTTGAAGTCTGTTCAGAACTGGGCTTCAAAAATAATCAGGTCTTGCAATGAAGTTAGTTGACATTTTGGAAAGTTCAAAAGAACTCCGTGATGAACCAAACATGCACAGGCTGCTTTCATCCGCTGCACCTGTGTTTTTGAGGGATCATGCAGTCAACAGTCATTGAGATATGGATAGAACGGACGTCCCTGCCAACGAAGAAAGGCTACATCTAAAGCCCCAACCTTCACAAAGACTTGAGAAGTTGAACCCCTCCCTGGCGGCGTGCTCACCGGGCCGTGTATCCTTCTGGGGGCAACACTGATCTTTGCTCCTTCTTTACCGAGTGTCATCGATCTATAGATCCTATTTGGGTCCGGGCTTACTGCGGTCACTTAAGCTGGCCTCGTGGGAGACTCGGCTGGGTCCGTGTTCTATGCCAGTTACCCCCCCTCTAAGCTAAAGTTTAATTTTATTGTACCGTTGCGCCCTGTCTCTTGCACATGGTGGCATGTTTGTGGGAGTGGGGGAGGGATGAATTTGTCGGGGCCTGGTGGCTTTGGGATGTGTGGGGCCTGGCATGAGGGGAAATGGCACCCCCGCACAGCGCTCATCTTCCCAGTTTACGGCGGTGGGGAAATGGCGCCTAGCGCCGCGGCCATGCCCTTCCGTCCCCACCCCCCGGTGGCCATCTTGTGCAACGGGGTCGTGTCCCCCAACTCTTCTGCCGGGCGGGCACCCTTTAATTATATTTTTCTAGCTTGCAGTTATTTTTGCGTGAACTGTATCGGAAGGGGTCTGTACGTTTCACTATGGATTCTCCTGCTATATGTTGCGATCGCTTCGCATGCTTAGTTGCGGCGGCTTTGTTGTGCCTGACCCCGAGTGCTCGATTCAGGGGAGTCCTGCTTTCTAGCGGTCGCGTGTGGTTCATAGGGGATGGTGTGCCCGGGTGCAGTTGGTAGTTCCCTTGGTTTTCTACGGTGCCAGCAGCTACTCAGTAGCCTTGCTGCTTCCCATGCAACTGGGATTTTTATATTTCCCGACACCCGGTGAGGACCTTAAGTGGAGCTGTGTGCCCACAGGTCTGAGGCCCGCCGCATCTTATTTATATTGGCGCCCAATTCTAGCGTATGCCCGCAACTCTTCCCGGGCGTGTTCCAGGCACCGTTGTTACAACCATCGGTATTGTTTCATAGACTACTGGAGAGGTTATTTTCTGCTGGAGAGTTTGTGGTCTGGCAGCCAGCGCTGCAGACTTTAGAGCTCGAGAAGCCGGTTCGATCCTTGGTCTGGCTTCAACATCCGGTTCGATCCGTGGTCTGGCTTCAACATCCTGTGATCACAAAAAATAAATAAAAATTACGTCCTTTTCTTCTCTCTCCTTTTGTTACTATTCAGCATTCACCAGCTGATGGGGTGGCACCTTCCGTAGCGCGCCCGACGACGTGTTCTGCATCGCGTGGGTCTCAGGTCGCGGTTGCGGGCCTCCGCGGTCGTTTGTTCACCGCATCGTTCAGTTTTCCCGTGACCTCGTGTATGGCAGAGTCGGCTGTGGGCGTCCGCTGTAGTTTTCTCCTGGTGTCCCCATTTTCAATAGGACGCCCCCCCCCCCCCCTCCCCCCCCCCCTTGTTGCTCTGGGGCCACCTAGAGATTCACTAGTCAGGAAAGTGCCGGGACACAATTGACGAGTTGTCACTCCGGCGCCAGTTGGGAGTGTGGAGGACACGCGGAGACTAGGCCAGGCTCAGCTTGGTTTCCAGTCGGGCGGTTTGTGTGAAGCATTGGGGAGCAATAGTTCGTTGTGATTGCGACTTGCGCGTGTGCAGTTTGCTTACCTCGTAGGTTCTTGGTACTCAGGTAGCGCGACCACCTCCCCGCATTTCAAGTACAACTAGTGGCGAAGGATTACATCTCGGGGCAGTCACAATATCGCAGAACAATCGTTATGCTGGCCTGACTGGCGATTGTACAACCAGCAAAAGAAACACTAGGTAATAGGTGGCAATTAGTGTGTTCCTAGTAGTGACAGGTGTGGGTTGTAATAGAGTGCCTAACTTAGCGAAAAGAGGCTACGGTATAATAGGGCTGCATCTCTCACTGTACTCTCTGGATAGACACTTCTATTGTCTAGGAGCATAGAAGTTTCGAAATGTAAAGGTCTTCCTTAACTATCAGTGGGAGATATTAGAGAGTTCATCAGCTTGGGTTCTCTATGTAGTTCGCCTTTAGATAGCGTGGACTTTTCTAAAGGTGTAGTAGCGCCTCTCAATAAGCACTATGCAGTTACTGGAGGGCACTAGAAGGAACAGTTTCTAGCAATGGCTACGTTTCTTGTAGCAATGTGACGAACTTGAACAATCTCTAATAATTGGCATACGGGGCATTACAGGAGGAAAAGTGTCAGGTGGGCAAGTTGCATAAAGCGTGTAGGTACAAGTAGAGGTGACATACCGCAGTTCTACAGACAGTCTATCAGATAAACATACGCTACGTAGGCAATTTGACACTTGTGCAAGTACTGGAAGGAAACTCAATGTAAGGGGTAGCCATCTGTCTGTTACAAGAGTAAAGTTTTGGATGTATATTACAATAGAGCCCTATCACAGGTAGATGGGTTATACCGCGATATTTGGCAGACTATCTAGCAACTAGAACGCACTGGGAAGACACAATCTTAGTTGAGGAGATTGGAACGTTCGCTTATACTGGTCTTCCTTCAGATCATAGAGAGGGCGTGAATTGAATTTAGATGTGTCATTGTAGGAGGAGAATTTAGAGGTCAGTTGGAAGGCTGGTGAGGAGGAGGTGTTTGTAGATCGAATGGTATAGGACGTGTTAAGATGTGGTTCTATATCACCCACACCAAAGTGCATTGGTCATTCCTGACTGCATAGGTACAATGACTTAGTTACAGTCATGACTCTACTGCACCAGGTTCTGGAGATACGAGGATGTATTGTGGACATTTTGTCCTAGTACATGTCAAACAGGCTTGGCCGTTGAATTGTGGTGGTCATTGGTAGCCCCTGTCTCATAGATGAAATTACAGATTGGTATATGAGGGGGGCATGGCTTCTAATGGATGTTTTATGTCTCAATTGCAGGAACCGCGTGGAGACCCGCCCTACTCACAGGGGGGGCCGCATGAAGGATCAACAGGTATATGGGTCAGTGCACACAGGGAGTGTGCTTAGGTCTGGGGACACCCATATGGACAAGCGAGCGATTGCAACGGACAAACAGGCCAGGCTTTAGTGGCCGGGGTACATGGCCTATACCGGCCTCATTGCAGGGAATATATAATTGTATTGTGGGGGGGCAGGACTTCTAACGGATTTTTTATGTCTCTAATGCAGGAATTGCATGGAGACCCGCCCTACTCACAAGGGGGACAACCTGAAGGATCTACAGGTATATGGGTTAGAGCACACTGGGAGTGTGCTCAGGTCTGGTACACCCATTTGGACAAGCTATTGCTTGCAACTGTTAAACAGGCCTGGCCTTGGTAGCAGGGGGGGGGGGGGGGGGCATGGCCTTTCCCATGCCTCTTGGCAGGAAATATATATTCGTTTTGTGTGAGGGCAGGACTGCTAATGGATGTTTTAACTGTCTCATACAGGAACAGCGCTGGATAACCGCCCGAATCACATGAGGGGCCGCCTAACCTATCGACATGTATAAGGGTCATGCACACTGGGGGAGGGGGGGGGGGCGTGAGCTATGGTCTGGGACACCCTTATCTTTGACTGGAGTCTTTTATGACCCTGTTAGGACGCACAGGTTACGCCCCTTGGAAGTAAGCTAGGTAGTCAACTGGTATAGTTGAGGAGGAAAGGTACTTCTTGTGCAATTATGGGATATTTTCGTTTAATCAACTTCCACTGCGTTTCTTCTATCCAAGGTGCGGCTGAACTTATCATGCATCCCAAGTGCAATATTTTAATGTGTCCTTTTGTACAGCAACTGGTGCGCAAGAAGGGGCCACGGTCCTGGTGATCGAGTTAGCAATAGGCTTACCGGTTTACGTGGTCAGGGACGGTTTTCATGAACTTGGCCTCTCTTCCAGAAACGCATGGGTTTTGTTCTTCATGGGTCAGACCGCGCCTAGCAGGCCTGCTTGCTGGGCTTGGAGCAGGGACAGGGGGAGAAACACAAGGGGGCCAGTGTGCAGGGTTCCTGGGTCAGCACGTCCAGGATTGGAGTTTAACCTCTTGTCCAATTTCTGGACAATCGGTGCATGTACTCAAGCATCTCTCTTAGTAATACCATGACAGCCTTACTCTTCGGCTCAGTTATGCTAATTTACCTGTTTCAGCCGCTGGCCTTCCTCTTACATGACATAAGGGTTAACCACATGAGTACATTGGCGGAAGACCGGTGTGGCAATTCAGGGGGGGTGCCGAGAGGTCTTTGCCAGAATTTATCTGTAGTTTGGTACGTGTGGCACACTAGAGGGTTCGCACACAGCAGGGGAGAGTGCGTGGTCAAGGGGTCACGGGCTACGGTACTGTCTATGGCCAGACTTCCTTAGTGGGACACTTTTGCCCATGCTGAGACATTTTCATAGTTACTTCACAGCTTCATCAGTTTCTTATACTCCGGCCCATTGGCACTTGGTTATACGGGATCTAATTGCAATGTTTTATGTGCCTGTTTTAGCCACACATAGTCCTCCTGGCTGCCTTCACTAGGACCTTTTAGGCTGGCTCCACCCTGGGTCTGGCTGATACTTTAGACTCTAACTTGCTTACTTTCCGGAAACTGGTTGGTGCGTTGGACATGTGGCATTTAGTTCCTTTTTCCACTTGAAGGGTCCGGTTCTGGGCAGGCAGATTCGAACAGTCTAGAAGTTAAACATCCTGGGTTCACTCGCAGTGGCAGGGTGGGGGGGCTGGCTAATTCCACTGGCAAGCTGTCACCTAAGACAGTATTTTAGGTTGATTATGCAGGTATCCAAGTAGGTTTCGCCTTGCAGTGTCACTCGCCAGGAAGCACGAGTGGTGAAGTAATCGTTCCCCCAGTTGCACAACATGTACATACAGTTGTATAGGTTGCTTGACGAAGCTTCGTAGGGGCCAACTAGTGCCAGGCTAAGGGCCATATATAATACAAGTATGAAACACGAGGAGAGACTGTCTCAGTGTTTAAAGGGACGTGCCAAAGCTAACGCATTCTGTCCTTTTCCTCATGTTTGAGATGTTAGCAAGCAAACTGTGGCCGGTCCAACTTTGTTTTGTGTATAGTTGCATGCATGCACCATGAGTTGATCCCCAAGTTCTTCCCAGGCCGGACTATCTGTCCCGTTCTTTAGCCAGACCTTGGCTGTTGCGGACAGCTAATTTGCTTGAGACAGACTAATAGTTTCGCGTCACAGAGTACTCGTAGGGATATTGCCTAATTAGGTCCCTACTAGCCTTATAAGCATTAGAGACAATTGGTGACATGCTGAAAGGTAAACCTTGGGTTGGAGGGACATGATCCCAAAGTAGGTCGATTGGTCAGCCTACACAGGCAGGAGAGTTCCGCAGATGCTTAGTAAAGCTTGCGGCGAGGCAGGGGCCTGCACACCCTAGGTGATTACGATTTGGGCAAGCACGCACCTATCGTGTGATGCTCAAGTCCTTTTGAGGCAGTCTTTATTACCTGCTCTAGAGGCAGGGAGCTTTTGGGAGCTGCCAGTTAATTAGTGGGTTGCAGTGCTTTACCCTGAGGAGAACGTGGGGTCAACATATTTGTGTACACCCGTTTTTACTCCTTTTCCCAGGGCAGGTCATTTCTTAAGGGGGATTTGGCCTTTGTTATGCCTCGCCAGAACAGGGAGTGCCTCATCACAAAGTCAGTGGGGGGTATCCGGCTGTAGGTGTCTTTGAGAGACAGGCTAAGGCATCTTAGGGCTGAAGTGGGCGACACAGCATTGACAGGGACACTGTCGGTCACAGCAATTCCACCAATTAGGATGATTACTTACTATGACACACTGTCTGGCAGTTAGTCTTCATTACTGGTAGAAGTATCAATCAATCAATCAATCAATCATCGCATTTATATAGCGCACTACTCACCCGGAGGGTCTCAAGGCGCTTTGGGAGGGGGGGTCCGCTACTGCTCGAACAGCCAGGTCTTGAGCTGCATCCTGAAGGCGAAGTGGTCTTGGGTCAGGCGGTGGTTACAAGGTCCAGTCACCTGTAGTTTGGCACTGCACTACTCAATGCAGGGTCTAACGTTGGACTCCACGCACTTTTGCCCTCTTACCTGAGTGACACCACTGCTATGGGCACCAGGGACTATTTGAAGTCGACGTCTCAGTTGCCTGGCTCATGAGGGAAGAAGACCACTATGACCACACAGGGCAAATTAGCAACCAGTGAGGGACAGGTAAATGTCAGTGGTTGGATATCTCCCATGGCTCCTGTGGCAGGGAACCTGACAGGGGAGGCATTGGAGCCTGCACACAGGAATGTCTGCGCCATACAGTACTATCTGGAGCATGTAGAGGAGATAAAGGTTAGCAACTCAGACTGGGGAGTCTGGGTCAAGAATCCCCTCGCTAGAGCTATGGGGGGCATCAGGCTGGATGGGGTCTTTGTGGGACGGGCAAGGGCAGTATAGGGCTGCGCACGTGACACAACCTTTGAGAACGCAGATGGGTCCCAGTGGATACACCAAAAAGACTGAAGCGAAGCATGTGGCACACAATTTTGCAGTTCGGCACCGTCCTTGGTGTAGGTAACAGGGTCGCAGGTGGATTCATCATTTTAAGCATGACCCGATTCTTGCTGACTATGGGAGTGGCCCTAGAATTAGCAGGATGTAGTAGGAATGCCGGCCTTGGTGGGGGCCCTGGCTGCGACGGTCGCCACACCCAGGGCTGTGGCGGAGTTACAGGGCGATCCAGAGGCGGAAAGGTACTCAGAGGTACCCTCTTCAGGAGCACAAAGGATGCTGAAGCCTAATATCCCCAGGAAGTCTGTGCAGTGGACCCTGGGGTGCGACGGCACCCCATTATCCTACGGCGGTTGGAAACCTGTACAACCGGGGGTTGCTTGAAAGGTCTGCCCCTCGTAGGGGGGGGGGCGTGAGCAAGAGGGTGGACCGATGGTTCACCGGAAGTGGGAGTGGCTACCCACTCACCACAACCGCTAAGCAACGATTGGCTAAGGCCACGATGCAAGTTTGGCCCATCAGGTGGTAGGCCGCTAGGGGCGGCTTGCCTTTGGATCGCCTGTAAGATAACCCACCTTGTTGGCATATTGTTATGCTAATAAACCTGCAGCAAATTATTCCCAACAAAAAAGTTGTCTTGTCTGCTTATTTTATGCTGCGTGTATGTTGCTGCGGGAGGGATGGTCAGTGGGCCGATATTGGCACTATGCGGGCGGACTGACTCGTCCACGAAGGGGACCCTCATAAGAGGGCGGCCCCCTTAGTGCCACAAGATGGCACACCGAGCAGCCTAGTGTCTCCGGACCCCAGTGGGTCCCGATCGTCACTTCTGGCCTGAGCGTGGGCAGGGAAGGGGATATATGTCCACCCACGCCCCTCTGACGGCCTCTTTGCCCCCTCACCCTGACACCGTTTCCCTCCCTTCCGCTTCCCCGGCGTCTTCAGTGTGGGGGGGGACTTGTTCTAATCCTTTTTTTTTTGTGTTGCAGGCGGAGTTACAGGGCGATCCAGAGCGGAAAGGTACTCACGGGTACCCTCTTCAGGAGCACAAAGGATGCTGAGGCCTAATATCCCCGGGAAGTCTGTGCGGTGGACCCTGGGGTGCGACGGCGCCCAGTTATCCTACGGGCGGTTGGAAACCTGTACAACCGGGGGTCACTTGAACGCTCCGCCCCTCGTAGGGGGGGGCGTGAGCATGAGGGTGGACCAATGGTTCACCAGAAGTGGGAGGGGCTACCCACTCACCACAACCCCTAAGCACCGATTGGCTAAGGCCACGATGCAAGTTTGGCCCATCAGGTGGTAGGCCGCGAGGGGCGGCTTGCCTTTGGATCGCCTGTAAGATAACCCACCTTGTTGGCATATTGTTATGCTAATAAACCTGCAGCAAATTATTCCCAACAAAAAAGTTGTCTTGTCTGCTTATTTTATGCTACGTGTATGTTGCTGCGGGAGGGATGGTCAGTGGGCCGATATTGGCACTATGAGAAGTGCATGCCCTCCCCGCCTGCAGCTGGCCTCGTTTAGTAAAGGTGTGCGTTATATATTTTTAAAGCATTTCGATTTGTTTTATAAATTACTTAATTACATCCGAAAAGGGCAAGGTAGCGTGTGTGTGCGTGTTTCAAAGCATCCCCCCACCGTCTTCTTCCGGCTTATGCTTGTTTTTGGTAGCCAAAGTGATTACAACTTTGTACACAAATAAGTGATGGTGAGCTCAAGCTCAGACTTGACCCTGCTTCTCGCAAACTCTGAATCCGGGTTCATTTCTTTTATGCTACATATTTGGCCTTAAGAACGAAAGCGTTTTGACTATTTGTAGAGTAATCGTTTAATTATTTCTCCCCTATTTGTATAGGCTCAACTATTGGCAAAGCCAATAGTCATGGTTGAATTTAAGTATGCTTTTATTCCTGTTATATATATGGCTGCGGTTGACTGTTACCAGTCGAGTTTAGGTTTCTAGGTTTGTTTTTCACCAAAAAATGGAAAAAGAAGCCTCAATTGCTTTTTGCTTGTATGCAGTGTGCTTCCACCCTGTAGCTATACCATACGTAATACCTGACTTTACCACCTTTCTATCGTGGCCGGCCCAGTGGGTTGTAGGCGGCATGCTGTGTTTAAGTACTACTGTTGTGCCCTTTCTTAATTATGAGCCTACCCTGGACTCTATTCTGTGTAACTGCCGGCCTGCAGTTGTAGGCGTGAAGCTGTGTACTGCCTATCGCTCTTGTCACCAATAAAGGTTTCAAAATATATATATATATATATATATATATATAGCTGCGGTGACCGGAGTAGAAACATGCAACTTTGGCGGCATAGTATGCTAATATCGACAATTTGCCTTATTGGTTTTTTGAAAGGGTTTGCTTTATTTGTGTATGTTTTGTATGTACTTAATTATTATTAGCACTACAGTTTTATTTAGGGTTTGAAGTGGACCGGATGTATGCAGGTATGCAATTGGTGCTAATTGTGCTCTCCCTTTTCACTGGCATATGTGTAGAATAAATATATGTTACCTTTGCTGCATTTTATGTTTTTATTTTATTATTTGTATTTGGCCCATAGTATCTAGCGCTAACTTAGCCCTACACGTTTGCACTGTTTTACACCCCCACTAGTTACATTATACAAAGTAAATGTGAACTATTTTTCCTAAAAGCCAGGCTATGACTTAAATCTGCTTCTGTGCACTAATAGAAGTAGCAAAATGCTAGGTAGGGGTATACTATAGTGAACATTGCATTGTAGCTTAAACGTTGTAATTAGTGTTGTTTTTATGCCATGTGCCTCCGACATGTTTAAACCGTAGTGTTTTATTTTGGTGCATACAGGGGCTGTTGCTAGCAAGATATCTGGCAATAAGGCTCGCTATGTATATTTAACAGTCTACTTCATCACAAGCTGGTGGTGCTGGGGGCGGTGGTGATTTTAAGCATTGAATGATATTGTGCTGCTTAATTTGTGCTAAAGAGATACTGGTTTTTTAACATTAAAAATATTTACCCAGTAAGTTAGGATGAAATGTATAACTAAATTTGGCTAAAGAGTTATTGTGATTAATAGCATTTGCGAGCTGTACATCAGATTAGTTTATTTTAAATAGTTGTTGGCGTGCCTCGGTGTGAACACAACTTTAGCAGCTTGCTGTGCTTGATTTGCATCCCACAGATGCTGCCTACGAATAGATTTCAATCTGTCTTCCTTTGCTTGTTAGCGCTTCATTAGCCTGCCCTTGTTTCCTTTCTAAAGTGTAGATTTTCACTCCAAAACATCACACCATCGCAGACTTTCGGTCTGCTTTAGGCCACCCAAAACCACGTTCGATTTTGAGTTTACGTGTAGCGCTGTGACTAAAACGAGCTTCTGCAAACTTTAAATCTGGAAACTTTCGCCTAATGCTACAAATTTGCCCATAATGACTAGACCGTTTTCAATCGTAACACAGTAACGCTTTATTTTGCAGTGAAATATTTATGTGAGAACAGCTACTATTATGTACCTATGCTTTCTAGATGCTTAATTGTTATTAACATTACACTTTTCTACAGCTTTAAGTGGGCCGGGTCCAAGCAGGTACAGCAACAGGGGCCAATGGGCCTGCGCATTTATTACCTTTGTCATTGGTGGCCATATTACGTGACTCGGCTGTCATATGAGCTGCAGCGATGCAGAGCCACTGAAAGGCTTTCTGTATTTTTAAATTATCTTGGCATTGGTGTTTTGAGCACGCTGGCTCTGAAATGTAATGTTTGCCCCGGCATTTTTGGGGGATTACAGCACTGTCGCAGAGGACTTTTTACAGCGTAATTATTGCTTTCTTTTGATCACAGTGGCTCTGAACGGTACACTATGTTAAAGACTGATTTCGAGTTTACGTGTAGCGATGTGACTAGAACTAGCTTTCTGTAAACTTTAAAGTCGGAAACGTTTGCCCTATGCTAGAAATGTGCCCCTAATCAGTAGCCCCTTATTATTATTAATTTTAGTAACACTTTATTTTGCTGTTAATTATTTATGTGGAAACAGCTACTATTATTTGCGTATACTTTCTATATGCTTAATTGTTGTTAGCATTACACTCTACTTACTGCTTTAAGTGGGCCCGGTCCAAGCAAGTACTGAACAGGGGCCGATGGGCCTGCGCATTTGTTAAATTTTTCTTAGGTGGCTATATTACGTAACTCAGCTGTCATATGAGCAACCACACACACACAACCACACACACACAACCACACACAACCACACACACATAAACACACACATAAACACACACAACCACAGACGCAATCACACCCACAACCACACACAACCACACACACAACCACACACAACCACAGACAAACACACACAACCGCACACACACAACTACATACACACACAACCACATCTACACACACAACGACACTCACACACAACCACACACACAACCCCACACACAACCCCACAGTTAGTGCACACTTTCACCGGCCACAAACACCACCACCGTCAATGCACGCTGCCAACGGGCACAAACACCACTAGCCATCAGTGCACGCTTCCATCAGGCACACACACACACACACCACCAGCCATCAGTGCACACTTTCACCAGGCACACACACACCACTAGCAGTCAGTGCATGCTTTCACCAGGCATACACACACCACCAGCACAGTGGCTCTGAACGGTACACTATGTTAAAGACTGATTTCGAGCTTACCTGTAGCGCTGTGACTAGAACTAGCTTTTTGTAAACTTTAAAGTCGCAAACGTTTGCCCTATGCTAGAAATGTGCCCCTAATCAGTAGCCCGTTATTATTATTAATTTTAGTAACACTTAATTTTGCTGTTAATTATTTATGTGGAAACAGCTACTATTATTTGCGTATGCTTTCTATATGCTTAATTGTTGTTAGCATTACACTCTACTTACTGCTTTAAGTGGGCCGGGTCCAAGCAGGTATTGCAACAGGGGTCAATGGGCCTGTGCATTTATTAAATTTTTCATAGGTGGCTATATTACATAACTCAGCTGTCATATCAGCAACCACACGCACAACCACACACACACACAACCACACACCCAACCACACACACAACAGCACACAACCACACATACATAAACACACACATAAACACACACAACCACAGACACAACCACAGACACAATCACACACACAACCACAGACAACACCACACACACAACCACACACACAACCACAACCACACACACAACACACACACACAACCAGATACACACACAACCACATCTACACACACAACCACACTCACACACAACCACACTCACACACAACCACACACACAACCCCACACAAAACCCCACAGTTAGTGCACACTTTCACTGGCCACAAACACCACCACTGTCAGTGCACGCTTCCAACGGGCACAAACACCACCAGCCATCAGTGCACGCTTCCACCAGGCACACACACACACCACCAGCCATCAGTGCACGCTTTCACCAGGCACACACACACCACTAGCAGTCAGTGCATGCTTTCACCAGCCACACACACACCACCAGCCATCAGTGCACGCTTTCAACAGGCACACACACACCATCAGCCGTCAGTGCACTCTTTCACCGGACACACACACCACCAGCCGGCAGCGCACACTTCCACCAGGCACACACACAACCAGCCATCAGGGCACAATTTCTACACACACACACCACCAGCCATCAGTGCACACATCAATTGTTAACGCATCCACAATTAACTATTGTAGCAATCGCAGTATGACGCACTTTTACTTTTAAACATATTCATCTAAAGCGCAGCATGCCACCATTGCTACAAAAATAAATACACTTTTTTTTGGCCTACAATTTATAGACTTTTGTTGCAATTGGTGTTGCAAAATTTTGCAATGCCAATAGCTCAAACTTAATTAATGCGAGACCTATTGCATTGCAAATGCTTGTTGGTCGTTCTTATGATATAGAAAAGTCTAGGGTCGCACTCTGACTCCACCCACCAGCGGGTGACTGTTGTGTGGCGGCCTTCTCTTCCACCCCTAACGATCTTTCTCTACTGATGAGGGAAGTCATCCCGAAACCCGAGACATGTCTTGGGCGATATCCTAAAACCCGGGACATGTATCGGGTCTAGAGATTCATCAGTCCTACAAGTACCGACTTGCACCCACCTGGGTGATCCACTGAAGAACTGCAAGTACCAGAGTCCCGAGGGGCGATCCGGAGGAGGGGCTAGCGGTGTGCGCTCCATTTATGACTAAACACAATACGGCTCCCTTGAGCTTTGGGCCGACGGGCTCTCAGAAGACGCACCTGCGTGCCGGTTCTGGCATCGAGGCCTTTGACTGTTGTGTGGCGTCCTTCTCTTCCACCCCTAACGATCTTTCTCTACTGATGAGGGAAGTCATCCCGAAACCCGAGACATGTCTCGGGCGATATCCTAAAACCCGGGACATGTATCGGGTCTAGAGATTCATCAGTCCTACAAGTACCGACTTGCACCCACCTGGGTGATCCACTGAAGAACTGCAAGTACCAGAGTCCCGAGGAGCGATCCGGAGGAGGGGCTAGCGGTGTGCGCTCCATTTATGACTAAACACAATACGACTCCCTTGAGCTTTGGGCTGACCTGCGTGCCGGTTCTGGCATCGAGGCCTTTGACTGTTGTGTGGCGGCCTTCTCTTCCACCCCTAACGATCTTTCTCTACTGATGAGGGAAGTCATCCCGAAACCCGAGACATGTCTCGGGCGATATCCTAAAACCCGGGACATGTATCGGGTCTAGAGATTCATCAGTCCTACAAGTACCGACTTGCACCCACCTGGGTGATCCACTGAAGAACTGCAAGTACCAGAGTCCCGAGGGGCGATCCGGAGGAGGGGCTAGCGGTGTGCGCTCCATTTATGACTAAACACAATACGGCTCCCTTGAGCTTTAGGCCGACGGGCTCTTGGAAGACGCACCTGCGTGCCGGTTCTGGCATCGAGGCCTTTGACTGTTGTGTGGCGGCCTTCTCTTCCACCCCTAACGATCTTTCTCTACTGATGAGGGAAGTCATCCCGAAACCAGAGACATGTCTCGGGCGATTTCCTAAAACCCGGGACATGTATCGGGTCTAGAGATTCATCAGTCCTACAAGTACTGACTTGCACCCACCTGGGTGATCCACTGAACAAATGCAAGTACCAGAGTCCCGAGGGGCGATCCGGAGGAGGGGCTAGCGGTGTGCGCTCCATTTATGACTAAACACATTATGGCTCCCTTGAGCTTTGGGCCGACGGGCTCTTGGAAGACGCACCTGCGTGCCGGTTCTGGCATCGAGGCCTTTGACTGTTGTGTGGCGGCCTCCTCTTCCACCCCTAACGATCTTTCTCTACTACTGAGGGAAGTCATCCCGAAACCCGAGACATGTCTCGGGCGATATCCTAAAACCCGGGACATGTATCGGGTCTAGAGATTCATCAGTCCTACAAGTACCGACTTGCACCCACCTGGGTGATCCACTGAAGAACTGAAGGTACCAGAGTCCCGAGGGGAGATCCTGGGGGGGGGGGCTAGTGGTGTGCGCTCCATTTATGACTAAACACAATACGGCTCCCTTGTGCTTTGGGCCGACGGGCTCTTGGAAGACGCACCTGCCGGTTCTGGCATCGAGGCCTTTGACTGTTGTGTGGCGGCCTTCTCTTCCACCCCTAACGATCTTTCTCTACTGATGAGGGAAGTCATCCCGATACCCGAGACATGTCTTGGGCGATATCCTAAAACCCGAAACATGTATCGGGTCTAGAGATTCATCAGTCCTACAAGTACCGACTTGCACCCACCTGGGTGATCCACTGAAGAACTGCAAGTACCAGAGTCCCGAGGGGCGATCCGGAGGGGTGTGCTCCATTTATGACTAAATGTTCTTATGATATAGTCTGCTTAGCTGGTTACTGCACTGGGTTGTCAAATCAAAACTTTTGTGTATAGTTGGTTGCGCACCTGAGCTGGCATGGTTGGAGGAAGAGAACTGGAGAGATCTGCTGGGATGTGCATTGTGGTATTATCATCATACACCTGAGTGCCATTCTGAGATGTGAAGAAGCAGCCATAGTGTATAGATATTTGGGAACTGCAGTTGTGGACTATATTAAAGTCCTCTGATTGATCAGCAATGTGTGACAGATCTCTTCAGTTAACCCATGCCTGCTTATTTAGATATGGCTGGTTTATTGGCTGCTCAGTACTGGTGATGTACAACCCTTTTAGTGTATATGCCTTAATTGATTGCAAGAGGTGTAAGTTACAGTAGGCCAAGCACGGAGTGTTATGGTTTTAGTCGTAGTGTAGATCAAAAATGCTATATCTGAAATTCATAACTATATAATAACCCAGCAAACCACAGGTTGTTCCCAATCTGAGGATGTAAGCTGAAGATTGTGCTTGAAAGTGCAGCTGTCTTTCTAGGCTCTGTTGCCAGGTTGTTGGGTGCAGTAGTTGTCTTGTAAATAGCCATATTTAAGTGTTTATAGATCGAAGGGATTCATCCAGTTTTAAATTGTAAAAGTCTTCTAGGCCATCCATTTTTAAAGTGATTTAGGCGTATCTGCATAGTTGTAACAGGTGGGATTGAATTATTTAATCAGGTTTATTAAGAGGTTATAGGTAAATGTTGAATAAAAGAGGGGATAAGCTCCTGATGCAACCACATTGTTGTATTTGAGGAGCTCAGGTGAAAGCTAGTACCAACACTAGTTTGCAGTCACAACTGGGAGTACAATAATTCAATAGGCATTAGCTGAACTCCCTGCTCATCTTTCATAAATGATATATCAAACAAGAAGTTGGTATGTGAAAAGATTGCACAATTGTGCAGAACATTGAGTCACATTGCCTTAAGACAGCAACGTTCATCACTTTTCCTATTGCTGACACAGAAGCGGTTGTCACTAAGTTAACCTATCAGCTATTCAGCAGCAAGGTCCAATAAGGAAATGTCCAGAATCCAGTATGGCATAGTGCTTTAATAAGCTTATTGGGCTGTGGCAAATTCATCACAAGTCAGGTACGACTTACATTTAACTGACATTTCTCCAGCCTACATTGACCTGTTGTGAAATATAGCCTGATAAGATATTGAATCTGTTCTGGAGATCTTTATTTTGTTTGCAGAAGCCAGGTAGTTTCTTACGTTAAGGTGCGTATTTGATCCCTACCGCAGTATGCAGGGAAATACATTTATATACTGTTTCAGAACAGACACAGGTGACGAAGAAGAGTACCAGAAGTTGTAGCATCACTTGAAGCACATTTTATTTTACAAATCAACTCACACTGCATGGAAAGCTCATTAGCAAAAAGAAAATCGCACCATCTAACTTGACCGAAAAACAGAACTTGCTGCCATCTATAGTGGTGGCAACCATGCTGGACTGTCCTGGCTTTTGGCATGAGCAAGCATGGCCTACACCTGGGGCTGTGACATTCTGCGGGGTGCACAGAGGTCCGTGACAGTGCCCCAAAGCATATGGGAGTTTTTTGTGAAATCAGTTAAGGGGTCACCAAATTCGATTTTAACCCAGGACGCTCTCTGATCAAAGACTGGCTTTGCGACTAGAGCAAGGAAGTGAGGGTGCAAATAATTCAAGTCTTCCCAAACCCATCTGACACTCCAAACCTGTTTGACTCTTAACTGTCACATGCTCAAACCAAACTCCTCATTAAATATTGACTCTTGCTTATATGACAATCGCAAAAGAACTGAAAGAAGATCCTTTTACAAATGCAGGGTGACTCAATCCAATTCAAGGGCTATCGCACAGGCACGATCAAAGAGGTGGACAAAACAGCCATCCCATGAAGTTATGCACACAGTGTGGACATGAGACCCATGCCCATGACATGTCTGGTATGTGGAAAGGATGCTCCCTGTATGGTAAGCATAACCAATTCATGCACAAAAGCCACACCGCACGCCCCAACAACATGGCAGTGGTTCTATTGATGAACCCATGTAAAAGGGATTAGAACTAAACAATATAGTAAAATAAGGGGAAAAAAGAATAAGAAAGTTAGAAAAAAAGTGGTATGACAGGGCCAATTCTGACCACGTCATAGAATTTTGTTTGCCAGGACAGGAGGGGTAACAACACAGGAGAGGGATGAGGCAAACAACCTGTTGGAGGGGTGACAGGGCACGCCACTGGTGTAACAAAACTTGAGGGGGCCTCCCTGCAAGTTCGTGGAGGGGCCTCCTCCGGGCCCCTCCACAAGAGTTGTGTGCTGAGGGGGCCCCCTGCAGCTTGGGGGCAACCCGCACCACGAGGGGTGTGGGGGACTGTGTTAGGCCCCTGGGGCAAGCAACAACACAGGAGGTGTGGTGAGACTGGGCAAGCAACAAAGTGGAGAGGTTGGGCTTGGTGTGGCAAGCAATAAAGTAGAAGGGGCGGAAGGGACAGGGGCAAGCACCAAGGAGGGAGGGTGGTATAATGGACAGGGCGAGCAACAAAACGGGACGGAGTGGGAGGGGCAGGGGCAAGTAACAAAGCAAAAAGGGGTTGGAGGGATGGAGCAAGCAACCATGCCAGGGGTGAGGGGGGTGGTACCAACAGGGCAAGCAAAAATGCAGGTAGGATGGGGCAAGCAACGCAGGGTGGGGGCTGGAGGGATGAGGCAGGCAAGAACACAGGATAGAGTGGGTAAGGGCAAGCAAAGAATGGGTCAAGAAACAATGTGGAGGGGCGGGTGCAAGTAAAATACAACATTAGATCTGAAAGTGCGGCCAGAGGAAGGACACATCCTGGGTAAGGAAGCAGTACTTCAACCATCCTCCAGGGGATGGACAAACATAAGAGGGGAAAGTGATGTCGGCACGTGCTGACCAGAAAAAAGCAAGGAAATTAGAGTGACGACTTAGCCAACCAAGTGTACTCAATGTATGAGCTCTAGGCCTCCTGTAAATAAACACATTGTCTCACAAGGGACAGCACATGTACTGTCTCAGACTAGACCCAAAGACAAAAGGCTTTATCTGTTACTTTTTAATGCAGTTAACTTAGCAGCACTACTGTTGTGTCATTCCCCAGAGTACTTGTCTTCTTAATTCCTAGCTGCTCCATTGATCAGATGGCAAGGCAAGGACCACAAAAATGTTCGCCCAACCCCACGAAAGCTTCTGATATGCCTTATAACAGAACCCCTTCTCTGCACTGCTCTCCTTAGCAATGACCCACTGCTATTAGACCGTTCCCTCTTGAAGTATGGATTTGTACTTTCTGTTATTACAAACACCAATGGCGGAACACAGGCCCCTCCGGCCCTCGCGGTGCAGGGAGGCCCCCAAGCTCCAGGAGCCCCCTCCACGTACCTTGCAGGGCGGCCCCCTCAACGGTGTAGGTTTGGGGGGTGGGTGAGGCAATAAGCTCCACCCCCAGATTTTTTCAGGTGGGTGATACTGTGCAGCCACTGCAATGGAGGAATTGGTAAAGGGGTTGAAATAGTGAGATAGTTTAGGTTCTTAGGACAGTATACAGAGTCTCTTTCTTCTGAATAAGGGGGCTGCACGTTATCTAGTTGTTAAAGGCGTCCTTTCTACCAACTCCCTTAGTAGGGATATCAATAGGAAGGAGTCAGGAAAAGTAATGCAATTTAGTTGAAAGTTTCTAGTTGATGATGCAGGTACCTGTTATTTTTTTTTAAAGATGTAAAAATGAGCAGGTGCAGATGGGCAGATGGCAGTTTTCGGTTTATGTTTAGGGCACAATGATGACTGATTGCAGTGCTGGTTGGGCGAATCACCTCGAGGGAGGGAAGGGGCTAGGTGTTCAAGTAACTAGTTTAGATTTCGTTCTTGCCAATGAAAGCAGAAGTTGTTTGAAAGGATGTTGGCCACGGAGCAGAGTTATCAGGGAAGCTGGGTGAAGGTCTTGGGGAATTACTGTTACGAAAGGTATTAATGGAGTTGGTTGTTTATGATTGGGCGTATAGTGTGTTAGGTATTGAGGTTGGACAGACAGGCAATATTAGTCAGGAAGGCAAGTGCCAGGGCGTTGATTAAGCATACGATACACACATCATTTAAGGGTCGCCAGGGGTCGCAGTTGCAACCCCTGGCTTGCTTCTTGCGACCCCTGGTTTTGCCTTTGTGACCCCTGGCATCAGAAGTGGTAGAATCACTGTCAGAAACGCTGTGGCAGTCCGTCCTTATGGATGTCGATAGGGCTCCCCTCTCTTTGTTTTCTCGCATTTGTTTATTACACTACAAATGACTAATGTTACAGTATTCACTATTAGTGTAATTTAAAATGGAATACAGTCAGCTGCAATATGACCTTCCCTAGCAACTGACATAAGTAATAAAAAAATGCTTTTAAATATATGTTGTGTCTTTGCTTGCGATTTGGTGTATGTTTATTTGCGGCAGTGTGTGTAAATGTGAATGTGTGTGTGTATGTGTAAGCGTGTGAGTGAGTGAAAGTGAAGGTCAAATAGCGTGTGATGTCACGTCCGCTCCCAATGGCATTTTCGTGAAGTAACATTCATGGATCTGCACCTGTCTCATAAAAATGCCCTTTTCACGTTTATAATTGGTTGCAGTTCCGAATTTCCACTGCTAGAGCGCGCAGTTTTCCCCAGGTCACCCGGGTTACCAATTCTTTAACACGCACTGGGCCCTTGGCGTGAAGAACACACTAATTTTGTTTGGGTGAAACTGGGTGAGGATTTCTCCTCCTGCACGCTGCTAAGAGTAATCAGGTTTGGTTTTACCTCTGCTTACCATGCACCCGACTTACCACAGGCGCAACTTCTTGTCGGACCTGGAGCTATTTAAGGAAAAAGTAGACAGGCCTAACATTCAATATACTTAAAACCAGTAAAATACTTTCCACAGTTTTGTGTAATGACCACAGACACCTGAATAAATTCGAAATTTTATATAAGAATTCAAAGTGAAGAAGCCAAGATAATAAGCGATACACAGAGTAATATATCAAACATCAAAATCAGTACCAATAGGTAACTTTGCACAAAAAATATGACCATTTAGAATATATGGGAAACTACAGGGAGAAGTTTTACCACATACTATTCGCTGCAACTTTATACTAGAACATAGGATTGGGATGGGACCTAGAACATGTACTTGACCTAAGTGATTAAGCTATTCTTGCTACTTTCACTGCAATCCACTAAAGGGAAAGGAAAAACGGGAACATACTAATGAAATATGACAGTTGGCAATCTTCTAAAGGTGGGGAGAGAAGTGGAACAATCTAATAAACAATTTCATATCTCTCTCTTTCAAGGTGATAGAGCAATATCACGGGCAAGAGTGCTTTATTAAGGAAAGGAAAAGAGAGAGAGAGAGAGAGACGTAAACCCACAATCTATATTTACCTAGATCAGATTGAAGACCAACCCTGGCCACGGGTCAGTGGGAAGACGGGGACAGGGACCCTCAGAAAAGGAATGCCAGAATGCGAGCAGGTACAGCTCACGGACAGTATGGACAGGATACCCCTCAGGTTCAGGTCAAGGACTGGGCCTCCCAGGGTACGACCAACACCCACAGCTTCGGACAGCAACGCCTGCGTTACCCCTTCCTGCAAGTAATCCGCCAGAAACCCCGATTGGATTTTTCGATTTCCCCAGCAAAGTGCTTCGCCAGCACTTAGGATTTTCCACCCCTTAGGGAATTGTGGAAAGTATGGACAAGGTGCTCCGCAGCACTTTCAGAATGAGCACCTATTGAGATCGTAGGGTCAGTGACAGGTCTGCTACTCGGACAAGTCGGACAATTTTCCTAAGCTAAACTAGGGTAATTATACAGTTTTGGGGACCCTTAGACCACCCATTAATGTTGCAAGTGACAGTTTCCCACATTGTGATTGGTCAGGAGAGGTGGTGCGGTCTTTACCACCTCCTAGAATTCAGTTTTCACATGTTTAATATTCAAATTTGGATTGAAAAAAACAAGGACCCCCTGGACACTGATAGCAGTGAGATTCCTAGGGCAGGGACAACAATATGTGAATAAACACCCTAGGCAATCAGTAATAATGGCAAACAAGTAACAACAATTGACAGTAAAAACTCAAGGTGCACAAAAAAGTTATTTTATATTAAAAATGGTCAAGATTTTAATGCAAATAGTTAAAAACAATACACATATATAACATTTTCATAAATTTACAATAAGTACAAACTGAACCTAACAATAATAAGCATACATTTCATAACTGACAATACATTCAATTGAATGTATTGTCAGTTATGAAATGTATGCTTATTATTGTTAGGTTCAGTTTGTACTTATTGTAAATTTATGAAAATGTTATATATGTGTATTGTTTTTAACTATTTGCATTAAAATCTTGACCATTTTTAATATAAAATAACTTTTTTGTGCACCTTGAGTTTTTACTGTCAATTGTTGTTACTTGTTTGCCATTATTACTGATTGCCTAGGGTGTTTATTCACATAATATTCAAATTTGAACACCCGCCCCCCAGGTTCACGTTCCCATGCATAGAATACAGCAGTACAGGATAGTTCACAATATGTAGCAACAGTATTGCTTTTTCCAAGGTAAGACTCCGTATTCCCAGCGAGGTTCCCAGGCGCATTGTGCTTCAGGAGCCAGCTGGCTAGGTTTAGCTTCTGCGCAGTTGGAACTTTCTCCGGTCATGTGACGGTGCCCAGCAGAGCTTCAAGTATGGCTCCGCTCATGATTACCCCAGCCCACAAAGACGCGGTACATGAAAAGTAAGCGAAAACAAATTAAAATCATACATAAAAATGATCGCACTGTATACCATGATAAGAGGTAACCAACCCTTACTTTTATAATAACTATAGCATTAAGGATTAGTGCGTAAGAATAGATAGGCTAAAAGCTGCTGCAGTAAGCAGAGAGCGTGGTGAGAGACAAGCGGCCATATTTAGCATCAATGCGCATGAGCACAGAATCCCTCCAGAATGCGAGTGCGTCACATCACATGGGTATGACCGACGCATGCGCAGACTGAATTGCGGCAAAGCAGCCATTTTCAGTGCAAGCTTCGTTAGTACGTGAAAAGACAAACAAGCAAGCATCCTAGGGACACCCGCGTGTAGGGGAAAACACTTTACAAATGACGAACAATGGTGTTAATATTATTATGCAATTTAGACAAGGGTTTTGCATACGAGCAAGGCGCTATACGTGCGAATCCTTGCTCCATCAATCCCCTCTTTGATGATATTTACTATCATCACTACATGAAGGAAACAGATGCCAACTTTTCTCATTCATTCATATCGTCCATTTCGATTTCAATAAACTTATTGTTTAGTTTTCTTTCAGCTTCCCTATGAGAGTGGTGATTTTTCGCCTTTTTATAAATTGCACTCTTCAGCTCCTCTAATTCTAATTCATCAATGTTTCTTTTCACCCCCCTCGGATTGACTGTATATTTCTTTTTACACTTTTGACATTTGCAGCAGATAAAAATGATCAATACAATCACACCTATTATGACTATTGGCATCAGTATTTTCCACAAAATATTTCTACCTAGATTAGTAAACCAACTACCTATAGAGGAGAGACCTCCAGTCAGTCTCGTCCAGGCACTGTCAACCTCCAATGGTTTGAGTTCCTTTTCCAAATTAGTTATGTTCCTCACATATTGTTTTAATTCGATGCTCTTATCAGGAATGTAGGTGCAACAATGTTGCGCTCTCAGCATTCTACAGACTCCGCCCTCTTTTGCTAATAGGGTGTCAAGGGCAAGACGGTTTTGTAAAACCATTGATCTGATCGCAACCATTTCAGTATTGACCAGCAGGAAACCAGCAGCAGTGTCCGTTGATAACCGGTCCACTACTGTAGACAATTTGCAGATTCTATGGGTGTTCAGAACTACCCCCATTCCAGGTATCAGTGCACTAAAAATATCACCTACAATTTCGCCTACACTTTCGCGTCTACTACGCACTAAGCCATTAGTTTCATCATCGCTTCCAGCTGCATTGTTCACATGGTATATTTTCGGGAAAACAATGCCAAAGTAGCAGCTTCCATACCAGTGATCCGGCAATTTGAAATAAGCCTTGTTCCCACATATATAATATATTCCGGGAAACACAGGTTCTGACCCATTTTTGAAACCCCAACCTCCAATTACCTTATAATTATGTTCACACTCGCTGGAACCGATGAATACATTGTTATAGTACTCTGTCCTTTCCCTATGGATACAAAGTTTCCCCTTTCCTTCAAAATCCAGCAACAAGGCAGGACTGGCTTCGCCTTCTGAGGTGTTATCCATGTGCTCAGCCCACCTAGGAACTCTTTCCTTCTCGTCATTTGCCTTCTTCTGAAACTTTTCTCTCCTTCTGTCTGCCATCTTTATAAACATCTTTTCCTGCTCTTGCAGTGAACAGGTCAGATTGTCTTCTTTTGCTTGATCTAAGTCTATGTTACCTATAGTCAGGAAATATTCTCCCATATAGCGGGTCACGTCACTTGTAGTATGTACACGGTTCAAATGTCTTCTAACAGGAAGTTCAGAAAATACTACGTCATTATTTGAATAATAGTACTGCAAGGTGCTTCTATAGAACAAGCTAGCCAATATACTACAGGATATTCCATATGTCAAAGGTAGATGGTGGTATGTCACGCCTTCAGCCACTGAGGTTGGTAGCTTCATGCAGACATAACAGTCCTCTATTTCCATAGCCTCTACGTAATGCACTAACAAGTTAGCAAAAACATTTAAATGCGTCCTGTTCTTCATTTTGTGAAAATGTAGTCCATCCTCATCTGGTGCTTCTAAATCAGGTCGTGTGTGTGTCAGTCCTACTCTTTTGTCGCGTCTTTCTAGTCTTCGTGGTGTTTCTGCAGTCGGTACAACCCCTACATCTACTGCTTCGGGTTCAGTAGGGGACAAGTTAGGATTCTTACTTATCATAAAAGGTAGAAAAACTGTTAGTCCTATCCACATTACTATTAGCATAGCTACACTACACAAGCATATCTTACAACAGGTTTTGAGACACCCACAGCGGGATCTCCCAGAGACACTCGGATCAGACATTTTTAGCTTACAGGTGGCTTTTGCTACCCCTCTTCATTTCTTTGCACCAAAGGCCCACTTCAGGGCTCGCTTAAGGAGGGTCTTCGTCCGAACTCCGATCAGCAATGGACTCGTTGTCACTGTTGCCACTGTGGTGAGGCTCGTCAATCTCTTCCAACACAAAGTACGTCCACTCAGGGCTCCGATACAGTCGGTTCTGTTTCTTTATTCTGTCGCTCTTTCTCAGCGATTTGCCTTGGGCTGCATTCCTTTCACTTAAAGCCCTTTTTCGGTCTTTATCGTTTTCTTCGACTGTCTTTAGTCTGAGCCTTAGTCTCTTGACGTATCGAGGTGTACTTCTTCCTCCGTGCCTCCCAGTGGTTGAGGAGACTTCTCCTTCTTCGTGCACTCTTTTCACTTTTTGTTGTGGCACTTCTGATTCCCTGCCTGTCTGACTAGTTCCAGGTCTTTCGTCTATCTCTTCTGCCTGGTCGCTAATCTGTCCCTGCTCAGATTCAAATCGCACTTTCTTTTTACTTCTTGTTACTGTTGTTTCCGTTGTCTGAGCACTTTGATCTAGTTCTATCTGTTCCTGTTCATGCTCTTCGACCTCTTCGCTTTCTTCTGCATGAACGTCAGCCCTAATTTCTAACTGTCCCTCTCCACTCTCGGGAGTTTCAGGAGGAGTGTCGATGTCCTGATCTGACCCTACTTGGCCTATTTCCTGATCAGGTATGTTACGGCTTTCATTGACCTGACCTTCTTCTTCTACTCCTGACTCACCTGGACTATCCCACTCACTGTCTAAGTAGGAATATTTCCTTGTTCGTATTGGATCATGAACTGGTTCGTCGGCGGGATACCATTCAACGTCTCGACTTGTGCTCGGCAGTTCGATGTCAGCTAGCTCCGGACTCTCTTCCTCGGAGGTCTCTTCAGCTGTGCTGCCTTCAGCTCCAGTCGCGTTTTCTCCAGATACCCGCTTTGTGTGGCTGGCGTGGATCCACTTCGGTACACCAGCGCACTTCACAGCAGTGGTAGTGACGAGGATCACTTGTCGTCGCTTTCCCCACCTTGGCTTCAAGCAGCTGCTCCGGGTGTGTTTCTTTAACACCACCCAGTCTCCTGGCTGCAGGTTGTGTGCTGGAGTCTTTGGCCACTCGTCTTCAGTCTCTCCAATCTGCTGAGAGAGAGAACGCACTTGGTCACCCAGCTGCTTGCAGTATTCTAGCACCATATCATCAGAAATGCTTAGCAGTTTGTTTCCGGGTACCCATGCCTGGGGCATCACTCTTCCCATCAACACTTCATGGGGACTCAGGCCAGTCTTTCGATTCGGGATACTTCTCAAACTCATCAGCACCAGGGGTAAAGCTTCTATCCAGTTCATTTTTGTGGAATCACACAATTTTCCCAGTCTGGACTTCAGAGTGCCATTTATTTGTTCCACTACCCCAGAAGCCTCTGGGTGGTAGGCGCAGTGCAATCTTTGCTTCATTTTGAACGCTCTACAGAGTTCCAATAGGACATCGTTGGCAAAATGCCCACCTTGGTCCGTTTCGATTGTCTCTGGGATCCCATACCTAGGTATCAACTCCCTAAGCAATAGTTTGGCTGTGGTAATAGCGTCATTTTTCTTAGCTGGATATGCTTCCACCCACCTAGAGAATAGACAAACTATGACTAAAACATATCTATATCCGTTGCATCTGGGCATGGTTATGAAGTCTGCCTGGATTCTTACGAAGGGACCTACTGCCTTTCCAATAGTACTCTGTTTCACTACAGTCTTCTTTCCTGCATTGAATTGCTGACACACTAGGCACCTCTGGCAAAGCCTGTCCGCCTGGTCCCTGAACTTTGAATTGCAGAACACTTGTTCAAACACCCGACACATCGCATCTCTTCCCATATGTGTTGGCTCGTGTATCATTCTGACCATGGGGTCGATCAAGCTATCAGGCAGTACAGGCACCCCATCCGGATTTACCACCACACCATCTTCTCGCAACTCGCATTCCTTTGCGGCCCACCTGCCTTTTTCTTGCCTGTCTGTGGCTTGTTGTATCTCTCTTAATTCTTCCCACGTTGACACATTATCAAACAACATAAGTTGGCAGCTGGTTCCATCCCACCGGGCAATTTGTAGGGACATCTGGTGTCGGGCACAAAACTGTGCAATTTGGTCAGCGTACCTATTACCGGCAGTCACATCATCATTTCCAGATCTGTGAGCCGCACACTTGACCACAGCCAATTCTTTGGGTAATTGGATGGCTTCCAGTAAGTTATGCACTACTTTCCCATTTCGGATAGGTGTGCCAGAGGAAGTCATGAATTCTCTTTGCAACCACAATTGGCCGAAGTCATGAACAACCCCGAAACAGTACTGACTGTCTGTGTAAACAGTAATTCTTTTGTTTTTTCCCCTCTTGCATGCTCGAGTTAACGCTATAAGCTCCGCCACTTGTGCAGATTTCACCTCGCGCATGTAAGATGCCTCGACGACTCCTGTCAGAGTAACCACAGCATAGGCAGCACTCAGACTCCCACTCTCATGTCTCAAACACGAGCCATCCACAAACATTGTTTTATCCCCTTCCCGTAGTGCTATTTCACGAATGTCAGGACGGGGCTTGGTGCTATATTCAGTCAGATCGATGCAATTATGTTCCCCACCCTCATCCGATTCTGCATCCAGAGGGACAGGTAACAGTGTCGCAGGATTTAGGACATTGCACCGGGAGATAGTTACATTTTCAGCACCAATCAAAATTCTCTCATACTTAGTCAGCCGACTAGGTGTGAGGTACTGGGTCTTAGTTCTAGTCAGTAGGATGACAACAGAGTGAGGAACATAGACAGTGACGGGATGTCCCATGACAATGCTCTCACTCTGTTCTAGACTGACGCAAGTAGCAGCAACGGCTTTTAAGCAGCCAGGCAGTCCAGCCGCCACTGGATCTAGGGTGGCCGAAAAGTAGGCGACTGGTCTTCTGACTGATCCGTGCTCCTGGGTCAGGACTGAAAGAGCACAATTTTCCCTGGTGTCACAGAACAGTTCAAAGGGTTTATTGTACTCAGGCATACCCAATGCAGGTGCGGTACATAGACAGTTTCTCAGAGTTACCCAAGCATTCATGCTCTCACTGTCCCAGTGGACGGGATCTTCCACTCCTTTCTTTGTCATATTTATCAGGGGTCGGGCTAGAGCCGCAAATCCTGCAATCCATTGCCTGCAGTAACCCACAACTCCCAAGAACATTCTCACCTCTTTCTGGGTTGTGGGCAGTTCCATTGCTTTAATTATTTTGATCCTTTCGGTAGTGACCTTCCTGATTCCCTTTTCTATCTGGTGCCCCAGATATTTTACTGAGTTTTTACAGAATTGTAATTTGTCAGGCGACACTTTATGTCCTCCTTTTCCTAGGTGATTCAGCAAGGCAATCGTGTCAGTGACACAGTCAGACTGGGTTTTAGATGCCACTAACAGGTCATCTATGTACTGCACCAAAACAGACTCTCTCGGCAGCACTAGGGATTCAAGGCACTTTTTCAGTATCTGGTTGAAAATCGATGTACTTTCGGTGTACCCTTGAGGGACACGATTCCAGACATAGATATGGCTGTCGAATTCAAAACTGAAAAGGAATTTGCTTTCTGGGTGCAATGGGATGGAAAAGAATGCGTGGCACAGATCGATGACAGTGAACCATTCTGCATTCCAAGGAATCTGGTAGAGTATTACTGCAGGGTTGGGTACAATAGGACAGCAAGGCACAACAATTTGGTTTACCTTGCGCAAATCTTGCACCACCCGGTACTTCCCGCTAGGCTTTTTGATCCCAATGATAGGCGAATTACAAGGGCTGCTCAACACTTCTTCTATTATTTCTGCTTCTAGCAGCCTCGTGATTTCAGTCGCTACTCCTGCCTTCACTTCTGCACTCATTTTGTACTGTCTGGTTTTGGGGTATACAGCATTTGTTTTTATTGCTATTTTAACCGGGTCCACATTTGCCATCAGGCCTACATCTTTTCCCGTGAAATCCCACACTTCAGGTACTACTCTTAGCTGGAGTTCCTCAGGTAAATCCTCAATTGTCAAAGGCTTGATATCAGCATCTTGTCTGACTAACATCAGTTTGTACAGGCCATCTTCATCGGGGGTCTGAATTTCAACGCCATTTGGTGTGCAGAAAATGGTACAACGCATCTTGCACAACAAATCACGTCCCAGTAGGTTTACAGGACTGGAATCACAGACCACAAATCTGTGCATTTCCTTGAAATTTCCTATGGAAATCTCCATTGGTTCAGTTACAGGGGTACTTATTATCTGATTTGAGACTCCCACTACTTGGATTGCTTCTCCCGAGAGGGGTAGGTTAGGAACATCCACTGTTCTTACAGTAGAACATTATTATCAGAAGTCAATTTACTTAACTGTTTTTCTTGCTGTTCGGCTAATTTTACCTGTGCCCACATCACTTTCTCCTTGAGGGCTTTCTTTTTATTTTCAATTTCATCTTCGCAGTATTTCGCATATTTCAGGACATCATCTATGGGCTTTCCCTGCCAACTAATTTTGTTATCTCGAATCCATTGTGATATTTCAGGCCTTAATCCTAGCACAAATCTGTAACTGAAATGGGTCATGTCTTTCATGTCCACATTATCAATACCACTGTAAGTTTTGAATACCTGTAGTAACCTTTCGTAAAATGAATGCACTGTCTCATCACGTTCTTGGGTTGTTCTATCTATTCGGGTCCAATCTGTCTCTTTGGCTGGCACCTTTTTCTTAAGATACTGTATGACCTGGTCATATTTCCTCATTACATCCGGTGAAGGGGCTCCCGTTCTCTCATCTCTGGGATATTCATCATTAGGCCAATCAATCTCTATTTTACATTCCGTCCACAGATCTACAGGGACCACAATATCGAAAAACCCATCCAGGTCTTTCAGCAGGCATTTCTGAACTTTTATGAAACGCTCTACCTGTCGGTACCAGTCAACTGGTTTCTCGCGTAATTTCGGGAAGTCATTTGTAAATGACACAATGTCTTGCCTGGACCAAGGGACATGGACGTACTTTCCTCCCGGGACCTCTCTCATGGGACACAATTTTTCTGTTGGGGTTACTTCCTTTAATACGAATTCTGAAGTTATCGACCCAGCCCTACTGCCTTCCTTTTTCTTTGCCCACCTAGTTCTCCATTTCCCCACTTCGCCCCATTTCTGCAGGAGTTTCAACAATTCCTTTACTTGGATCTGTTTCCCCATCACATTCAGACTTTCTAAATCCTTGTCTGAAAAGTCCACTCTGTAGGGTTTCTGAAGAATTTTGGAGCGACTAACATCAACTCCCATTTCTGCGGCGGCATCCATTATCTTTTCGTGGAGCACCCTAGCATTCCGGGTAAGATTTTTACTGATGAATAGTAACTCTTCCTCATTATACGAGCTCAGGCGCTCAACTCCCACGTTCCCAGCCATCATTTCTTCTATTTCTATTCTTAATTTATATATTTCCAATGTTTTAGGTTGAGAAGTGGTCTCCTTCTCTATCTCCTTTGTCCATCTGTCTAATTCTTCAGGGGAAACTAAAGAGGCGTTCCTAATTCCAGATGCACTTTCAATCACCACTTCCTTTTGTCTAGTCTGACTTCTTGCCCCCACTATACTGGCCCTCGACTCCCTTATGGGCAAATCCATTAAACTTCCAGATTCACACTCACTTTCCTGATCCTCATCTACGAATACTTCTTTCCTCGGGGTCTGGAAGCTAGGAGTAGGCAGTATTGGGGTGATGACAGGAGGAAGGGGACTAATTAAGTCATTTTTATACATTGGGATAGCAGGACCAATAGTTACCGGAATGGTCAAGGCCTCAGGATGGGGATGCATCTGTGCAATGGTTCTGGCTAAGTCCTCTCGCTGTCTAGTCAGAACTTCTCTCTCTTTTTCCTGCAACCCTCTTTCAGCAGAATTGCCATGCAATACCTGGGGTACTAAGGATGGATAAATACTCGGGGCAGTCGGGGCAACCAATCGAGGGGGACTTTCCCCGAATGGTTGATAATTCGGGACTGTGGACTTAGGTCTGCAAAACTCATCCCTTCCACTATGTTTACTGCTTGTAGCTGTCCTGTCTGTATCACTTTCCCTCCTCCTCCGGGGGTAATTGGTAACAGAACTTTGAGAATGCACCGAATCTGATTCCGCTACATAGGGAGGTGGATCCTTCATTAACAAGTCTTCCAGGTGTTCATCTTCTACATCCCCCATAGGTGCTAGGTGATGGGTTTTTGCTTTACATTTTCCTCCTTTCTCCTCTAATACTCCCATCATGGGGAATAGCCCTTCAGTTAACATAGACTGCCTCCACTGTTTCAATTTCTGCTCTTTGGTTGGTGTTGGAAGTCTGGGATACCACTTACTCACTCC
The DNA here is from genome assembly GCF_964263255.1 of Lissotriton vulgaris. NCBI lineage: Eukaryota > Metazoa > Chordata > Amphibia > Caudata > Salamandridae > Lissotriton > Lissotriton vulgaris. Next base: position 411,170,032 of record NC_141699.1, on the reverse strand, counting down.
TTTATCCATTCGGGGTTTATCTCGCTCTGCAGCCTCAATCTCCCACTCCTCCAAAGCTTCGTACTGGGTCAGCCTAGGTCTCGGGTGTAATTCATTCATGCGGGTCCTTAAGTTAAACAGGATCCGACCATTAAATGTACCTTCAACAGGGAATGCCAGGACTCCGTCATCTACAGTATACTTTGCCCAATTTTCTAGCCAGATACAAGTGTGATACCCTTTATCAAACATCATAAAAGAGGCAGGGGTATTTGGCGGGGGAATGAGTACGCCTTCTCTCGTTCTAATGGGCTTGTCAGTTTTGAAAAAGTTCTTCACTTTATCCGAGAATGACAATTTTCTCTTTATTCCATACATCATGTGCGGTCTACCTCGTATAAGCTGATCCTTATGAAATCCTAGGTACTTTGGATTCGGTATGAAGTCTGGATACCACATACAACTCTCCAGACTCGCTTCTAACTCGGCTTGATTAATTTTGTTTACTTTCGTGCTTCCAATGCTAGCGCGACTTTTATTTCGCGCCACCCAATCAGGTCAGAGAATACAACTACGGTCAACCAATGGGTGCGCGGCCTTTTCGCAAGACAGAGTCTCCCGTTTCGGCACTCACCCCTCCTTCACAAATTCAGCTCCGCTACACGCCCGCTGTCCTGACCAATACCAGCGCGGCACGGAGTGACGTCAGAGCAGCTCTCCGACTGACTCCCGCCTTCACAAGGTAACGGAAACTTTTTACTCTCTCTAAAGTGCGAGTGCAAGTTTTAGTTAACAACACACAACGTTTGCCACTATGTCTGAGTGTTCTAAAGAGAGAAAAGACTTTTCTTTCGCTACTAGTAAACCACTTCTGTCTACTTTTCATTCACTCTGGATAGACTTCTTTGCCTGTCCCTACACACTAGTAACATAGAACCCGTTATTCTTCTGACTCATCCACCTTGATCGGGGATATGTACTGAGCCAGGATTTCACCAGCGAACTATTTTACTTACCAGACAAGCCTCGGAGACCCTATTACTCCTTCCGTATGCGACCCTTACTAGGTGATATCGCAATGAAAGTTTTATAATGGACTCGTAGCTATCATTCACTCCAGAAACAAAGGTCCTTATTAGTGCTTCCAGTTATCCTTAACCCTGCACTAATACCTCAAACCTAGTGACTTCAACAGCTAACCGGATTCTACTCACCGTTAGCTAAAATACTTCCCCGGGGATTCAGACTACACTGAACATTTACAAACAATTCTGGGTTAATTCAACATGCAGTATTTATAACAGCAATGCAAATTCATGAACATTTACATATAAAAACACATTTTAAAAATATTGTAAAAATATAATAACAATCAGCAGCACGTTTTTGTATTCACGGCTTGTTTATGACTATCCTGTCTACCTAATCTAACTAGTCCAAACCATCCTCTGCTACCAGAAATTACTGCTAGAGCGCGCAGTTTTCCCCAGGTCACCCGGGTTACCAATTCTTTAACACGCACTGGGCCCTTGGCGTGAAGAACACACTAATTTTGTTTGGGTGAAACTGGGTGAGGATTTCTCCTCCTGCACGCTGCTAAGAGTAATCAGGTTTGGTTTTACCTCTGCTTACCATGCACCCGACTTACCACAGGCGCAACTTCTTGACGGACCTGGAGCTATTTAAGGAAAAAGTAGACAGGCCTAACATTCAATATACTTAAAACCAGTAAAATACTTTCCACAGTTTTGTGTAATGACCACAGACACCTGAATAAATTCGAAATTTTATATAAGAATTCAAAGTGAAGAAGCCAAGATAATAAGCGATACACAGAGTAATATATCAAACATCAAAATCAGTACCAATAGGTAACTTTGCACAAAAAATATGACCATTTAGAATATATGGGAAACTACAGGGAGAAGTTTTACCACATACTATTCGCTGCAACTTTATACTAGAACATAGGATTGGGATGGGACCTAGAACATGTACTTGACCTAAGTGATTAAGCTATTCTTGCTACTTTCACTGCAATCCACTAAAGGGAAAGGAAAAACGGGAACATACTAATGAAATATGACAGTTGGCAATCTTCTAAAGGTGGGGAGAGAAGTGGAACAATCTAATAAACAATTTCATATCTCTCGCTTTCAAGGTGATAGAGCAATATCACGGGCAAGAGTGCTTTATTAAGGAAAGGAAAAGAGAGAGAGAGAGAGAGAGAGAGAGAGAGACGTAAACCCACAATCTATATTTACCTAGATCAGATTGAAGACCAACCCTGGCCACGGGTCAGTGGGAAGACGGGGACAGGGACCCTCAGAAAAGGAATGCCAGAATGCGAGCAGGTACAGCTCACGGACAGTATGGACAGGATACCCCTCAGGTTCAGGTCAAGGACTGGGCCTCCCAGGGTACGACCAACACCCACAGCTTCGGACAGCAACGCCTGCGTTACCCCTTCCTGCAAGTAATCCGCCAGAAACCCCGATTGGATTTTTCGATTTCCCCAGCAAAGTGCTTCGCCAGCACTTAGGATTTTCCACCCCTTAGGGAATTGTGGAAAGTATGGACAAGGTGCTCCGCAGCACTTTCAGAATGAGCACCTATTGAGATCGTAGGGTCAGTGACAGGTCTGCTACTCGGACAAGTCGGACAATTTTCCTAAGCTAAACTAGGGTAATTATACAGTTTTGGGGACCCTTAGACCACCCATTAATGTTGCAAGTGACAGTTTCCCACATTGTGATTGGTCAGGAGAGGTGGTGCGGTCTTTACCACCTCCTAGAATTCAGTTTTCACATGTTTAATATTCAAATTTGAACACCCGCCCCCCAGGTTCACGTTCCCATGCATAGAATACAGCAGTACAGGATAGTTCACAATATGTAGCAACAGTATTGCTTTTTCCAAGGTAAGACTCCGTATTCCCAGCGAGGTTCCCAGGCGCATTGTGCTTCAGGAGCCAGCTGGCTAGGTTTAGCTTCTGCGCAGTTGGAACTTTCTCCGGTCATGTGACGGTGCCCAGCAGAGCTTCAAGTATGGCTCCGCTCATGATTACCCCAGCCCACAAAGACGCGGTACATGAAAAGTAAGCGAAAACAAATTAAAATCATACATAAAAATGATCGCACTGTATACCATGATAAGAGGTAACCAACCCTTACTTTTATAATAACTATAGCATTAAGGATTAGTGCGTAAGAATAGATAGGCTAAAAGCTGCTGCAGTAAGCAGAGAGCGTGGTGAGAGACAAGCGGCCATATTTAGCATCAATGCGCATGAGCACAGAATCCCTCCAGAATGCGAGTGCGTCACATCACATGGGTATGACCGACGCATGCGCAGACTGAATTGCGGCAAAGCAGCCATTTTCAGTGCAAGCTTCGTTAGTACGTGAAAAGACAAACAAGCAAGCATCCTAGGGACACCCGCGTGTAGGGGAAAACACTTTACAAATGACGAACAATGGTGTTAATATTATTATGCAATTTAGACAAGGGTTTTGCATACGAGCAAGGCGCTATACGTGCGAATCCTTGCTCCATCACCACCGTCCTGCCCGATGAGTAGCTGGTAAACTCTTTCATAACATAAAGAGAGATTTTCTCTTTATGTTTTTCCCTTTCTTTGCCCTCATGTGCAAATCTGACTGTTGAAATCACAGATACTCAGGGAGCTTCTCAGAGACGTTCTTTAGCCTGTTGCGTCATAGGGCGGGGTTGCCAGCACATAAATCTCTTCTGGCCAATAATGCCAATCAGTTTAGTAAGCAAAGCGTCCTGTCAGAAGTTCTGCCAACTTTGTCTAACAGTTCAAGGCCCTGTAAAACAAGCACGGAATCCAGGAACTAATGTGCCCAATAATAATATTGGGTAGTGGTTTGGCTGCTGTAACAAACAGCAATTCCACGAAATACCACAATTCTAGCAAAGGCAAAGGTGTTTGGCTGCTACGTAACTGCTAATAAAACTGCTACAAAATAACAAACCAAACATAACACAAAGCAATCGCTTTGAGATATTCAGTATCTGTTTAGAGTTTTCTAAAATAAACAAGTTGGTTGAGAATGCCCAAGAAAATAAAATGCAGCCACATTTCTTCCCCAAAATAAACAATGCAGGAAAGCAAGGGAACTAAATGCTTAGCTGTTTCTGAACACTGGGAGGCGACGTTGCTCGTAAAAACCAGAAACAGATCAAAAGCCACTGGACTGAAGAATGTCTTGTGATGCAAACACTCAATGAGAAGTGCTACTGCAAAAAAAACAAAAAAAACGGTATTTTTAAAGGCACATTTGGATGGTGCATCTTCTTCACAGGGGTATTCAGACTAAATATCCAGTTTAAAATATCGTGACATGGAAATAGCAGCAAGAATATCGATGTCAAAAATATCGATTTGAAGGTAATATCGAATTGTTTAAATATCAACATTATTAATATCGTTTGCAAAAATATCGTTTTTTTAAATACAGTTTTTTAATTGTTATGTACTTAGTATATTCTTTAAATGTATATGATGTTACTTTTTTGTATAATTATTGCTTAGGATATTTGATATGTTTGTTAATATTTTAGTAGTTAATACATTTTATTTAATCAAATTTTCTGATTTTTAGTTCTGTATCGGGTTGTGAGTTTATTGGGGTACAGAGTGGGAAGTAATTTAATTATAATAAATTAATGAATATTTTTTATTTTATAATATTTATTTGATTGATATATATTTATGTTAATTGTGCTAGAAAAAAATTAAGCAGCATTTGAGTGCAGGTTGTGGGGTTTATAGGGTAAAGGGTGGGAAATAATTTTTTTAAAATTAATTAATAATTAGTTAATTAACATCAATTAATTAAATATTAATTACATTAATTGTGGAATTTGTTTCAGGCTCGGCTTGTGTGGTTATGGGGTAAAGGGTGGGAAGCAATTTATTGTTAATTAATTATTAATTAGTTAATTAACAGTAAGGAATTAATGAATAATTATGATAAATGTGTAAAAAAATAGGTATGGGTTGTGGGGTTATTAGGGTAACGGGTGGGAACTCTGCTTAACATACCTAAGAGGACCAGCATTAGGCAACACTTACATAATTTGCACTGGCTGCGGTGAGAGGGTGATGTTCCAATCCCGGGTTATGGAACGCACAGCTCTCTATAAGCTGGGCCTTGTATACCTGAGAAAACTGTTTAGGTTCTATGTCCCTTCCAGGCAGCTCCGTTCTGCCATGCTGCTCTTGGCTCTCACTCTAAGGTTCTGCCTTAAAACGATAGGTGGCAGCTCCCTTGCCTACAGGGCGCCTGTGGCCTGGAACCAACTCTCAAGGGATTAACGTGGCATTCAGGACCCTAAAATCTTTAGGAAGAGGCTGAAGACCTTCCTCTTTGTCTAGTCTGCTAATTTTTTTCTTCTGCTCCCTTTCCCACACTGGGCTCACTCTGGGACACTCTTTTGAGTAGCTCTGCATGTTGCAAATCCCATAAACATAAAACATAAAGATTAATTTTTTTATTCATTTATAATTAGTTTTTACCTACTATTAATTAATTAATTGATAATTATGTGAATATTCTAATTACGTGTTTTATGTGCAGGATTGTGAGGTTTATATGGGTAAAGGTTGGGAAGTAATTTATTTTTAAATAATTGACAATTGTTAATTAGTATCAATTAAATAATTGATAATTATGTTAATTGGTACATTTGAAATTTTTAGGTATGGGTTGTGGGATTTATATGGGTTATGGGTGAGGAGTAAATTAATTGTAACTAATTAAAAATCATTTTTTAATTAATATTACTTATTAATTTGATAACCAATTATGTTAATGTGTACATACTTGTCTGTAAACTGTTATGTGTGTGTTGCGTGTTATTGGGGGTACATTGTGGAAAGAACAATGATTGTAATGAATTAATAATTAATATTTAATATATTAGAATTAGTTTGTTGATAAATATTTATATTAATAGTGTGAATCATTTTTTTTAAAGTTACATTGTGTGTGCAGGTTGTGAGTTTTGTGAGGTTATAGGGTGGGAAGTTACTAAATTGTAATTATGTAACACATTTGTTTGGGTGAATGAATAACTAAAAAAAATATTCATATGAAAATTATTTCATTTATGAAAACATATTGAATATATTTGTTTTTTTTCACAACATATTTATATTTTTCATTATTTACTTTGTTTTATAAATAATTTTGTTTTGTTCAAGATATTTTGTTTTTTTAATGTTGCATGGACTAGAGTGGGAATAGTAAATTTTACTTCTCCACAATCCAACGCTTTCTCTACAGTTGTATTTACTGTAGTGGGAATAGTACATTTTACCCCTCCGTAATCCAACACTTTAACTGCTGTTTAACAACTGGAGTGGGAATAGTAAATCTTACCCCTCCGCTGTCCAACACTTTCCGTAATGTTGAACTTCTTGGAGTAGGAATAGTACATTTTACCCCTCTAATATCCAACATTTTCCCTCCTGTTGTAGTGACTGGAATGGGAATAGAAATTGTACCCCTCCGCAATCCAACACTTTTCCTACAATTGCACTGATTGGAATGGGAATAGTAAATTTAACCACTCCACAATCCAACACTTTTCCAAATGTCATACTGACTGGTATGGGAATAGTAAATGTTACACCTCCGCTGGCCAACATTTTCCCTACTGTTGTACTGATTGGAGTGGGAATAGTAAAGTTTCCCCTCTGCACTCCAATAGTTTGTTTACTGTTTTACTGGCTGGAATGGGTAAAGTAAATACTATCTATCCACAATCCAACATTTTCATTACTGTTGTATTTACTGGAGGTGGATTTGTAAGTTTTAGTTAGTATTATTATTTTTGAATTTATATTTACTATAATAATTTGTGTAGTGTTGTGTGAATTGTAATCATAATAGTGTTTGTATTCAGTATAATATTTAATAATTTATTTTAAAGTGCAAAACTGTATATTGTTATGTTTTTGTTAATTTAAAATTATAATATTTTTAATTAATTATGTTTTAATATGTAAAATTGTTACAAAATTTTAAGATTTATAAGTGGTTTACTCTTTTAATTTAATTAGAATGGTTTGTTTTTTAAAGATTTAGGGGTCTATTAGAATGTCGGGTGGTTAGCCACCGCCCGCATGGCGGTGGCGATCTGCCCGACATTCTCCTCTGCCTCATTCCATTTTACCCCCGCCACGTTAGTATGGCGGATGGGACCCCGGCAGACGGGAAGACTGTCCGTCGGTTTTCCGCCGGTCGACCAGTCGACCGGGTGGAAAAGGGCCTGTATATGGTGGTGGTGTCTACAAGACACCACCGTCCATATTACGATACATACGGTGATGTGCCTTTCCATGGCAGCATGGAAAGGCATGCAGTTTCTGCATGCGGGGTCCATAGCGGGCCCCCAGGGGATTGAGGAGTTGGGGGGTGCACAAGGGGGTTATCTATGGTATCCCCAGCATTTGCATGCACAAGGTGGCAGGCACCACAAGGTGCCTGCCACATTGTGCCTGCAAATGCACACAGTGCAGCCACAGCATTGTGGCGAGCGGTGCTATGGCACCTCCCACCACAATGTTGTAGGTGGGGGATGCCACCGTCGCGGTGGCATCATAACTGACGGTGCGGCACCGCCACACGACTGGTTGCCGGTCCCAGCACCAATAGGGTGGTGGGCGGACTAAAGTACGCCCACCATCCTAATAGGCCCCTATATGTTATTGGTATATGAGTATATATATTTATGTTATATTTCTATATAATGTCAAAAAAAAGATATAAATTAAAATTATTAGTTTAATTTTCTTTTTAAGTAGATATATGTAAATATATTTAATAATTATTATATATTTGTGTGTAACTTTTTCTTAAATTAAGTTAATTTATTATATTCATTGTTAAAATATATATTACATATATATATTTTTAATTAGTTACTATTTAATATATTTATTATTTATGATGTTATTGTATATATATGTATATATATATATATTTTTTTTTTCCAACACACAGTTCAATCCGTGAACTGCTTCACAAATAAGGACACTCCAGCCCGATTTATCGGTCTCTGCTTTTGATTTATTTTCTGCGCGTACACTCAGTCAACAAACAAACGCGTTTCGGCGTTGCCGCCTTCGTCAGTGCTGGCTAACAGAGACATTTTTTGCATTTAAATAAAGTTAACATTCAAAACATCACGTGTTAAATTATCATGGGGAGGGAGGAGCAGCATGCAGTATCATAATATCACAAAGTCATAACAAAAAACAATCATAAAGGGGTAATCAATACGGGGGATTCTTTCAGTTTACTACTTAATTGTACCCGTTCCTATAGGTGTACCCACATTTCCTCTTCGTTATTCAGGCCTATCGGGTTCTTGGTCTGCAACATAATAATGTAACGGGACTCAAGCGTTCTTAACTTCTTTACCCAGTCCCCTCCTCTTTCTGTTCTCACCAGTTGATCCAATATGAAAAAGGATAACAAATTGTTGTTGCTTTGATGTTCTTTTTCATAATGAGGTAGGCCTGGTCTTTCAAATTGATGGCCCTCATATGTTCGAGTATTCTTAACTTTGTCTGTTTTATGGTGCTGCCCACATACTTCTTTCCACATGGGCATACCAAACAATAGACAGTGAACTCTGAGTTGCAGTTTAGTAGTTTTGAAATTTGTTTTTTTTACCCCTTCCCGGTACCTCATACTCCTTAACCTTGTGGGAATTTCTACAGGCTTTGCATTTCATGCATGGGTAGAAGCCCAATGCTGGGGCTTTCCTCTTTTTCTTACTCTCATGGTGGCTATTCACTAGATGGTCTTTCAGTGAGTGACTTCTACGATATGTTACAAGTGGGTGGTCAGATAGTAGTTTTCCCACTGTGCCATCAGATTTGAGTATGTTCCAGTTCCTACGTAGGATTTGGAACATCTCTGATGACTTGTCATTGAAATTGGTTATCAGTCTCAATGACGTGTCTACTTTCTTGGCTTTGTCTATTAGTAGTTCTTCCCTTGGTCGTGCGTCACTCCTTCTCTCTGCCTCATCTAGGACCCCTCTGAAATAGCCTCTTCTCTCAAATCTCTTTCTAGACTCTCTTTTGGCCTTTACATATTCCTTTTCTGTGGAGCAATTCCGCTTGATACGCAGAAACTCCCCCAGCGGGATGTTGTTCACTACAGACCGAGGGTGGCAGCTGCTAGCATGTAGGATCGTATTGCCGGCGGTCGTCTTCCTATAGAGAGATGTTTGTATCTTGCTGTCCTGTATATAGACCCTCAAATCTAGATAGAAAACCTCCTCTTTGCTTATGTTGCTAGTGAATCTCAAATTGAGATTATTCTCATTGAGGTTTCTGATGTATTCTTCCGCCTCATCCTGCGATCCCCGCCACATAATGAAAAGATCATCAATGTAGCGGGTCCACAGGGAGATTTTTTCCACCCACTTCTCATTGGGCCCCGCCCAGGCTACGTGCTCCTCCCACCAGCCCACAAATAGATTTGCGTAGCAGGGGGCGAAGCACGTGCCCATCGCAGTCCCCTGTAGTTGTAAGTATAATTGGCCTGAGAACAGAAAGATATTGTTTTTCAAACAGAATTCTGTCAATGCAACAATCATATGGTTATGTGTCCTGTATTTCAATTCCCTCCTTTGCAAGAAAAAGTTCATTGCTTCTGAACCATCCTCGTGTCTTATTGGTGTGTAGAGGCTTGTAATGTCTAATGTGATTAGTAATAAGTCCTCTTCCAACATCACACCTTGTATGGTTCTCAAAAAGTCCTGTGTGTCCCTCAAATAGGAACTCAAATCCTTTACCAATGGCGCTATAAAGGTGTCTATATATATGGAAGTTTTCTCCAGCAAGCTGTCTATTGCCGATACTATTGGTCTACCGGGCGGCCAGATCTTGCTCTTATGCACTTTTGGCAAGTGATAGAATGTGGCCAATTGTGGATGCTCATTCTTCAGGTTTGACCAATCCAATATCCAATATTGTTGCTAAATAAACAACAATATGAGGATGAGGCCTACTGTCAACTGAGGAAACCTGAACATTATGCTCCAATAAAAAGAGAACAATATGTTGAGAGCATAACAAGATTTCATATCTTAATTGCTGATTGGAAAGATAAGGGTATCCTAGATACAAAGGATTGGTCAAACCTGAAGAATGAGCATCCACAATTGGCCACATTCTATCACTTGCCAAAAGTGCATAAGAGCAAGATCTGGCCGCCCGGTAGACCAATAGTATCGGCAATAGACAGCATGATGTGATGATATTTATAACCACATTTTTCCTTCTAGGGATTCATAGGAAGCTCGAAATACTTTTCTGAATTCATACGCTCTGCAGTTATTAAATGCTTATCACCATTACAATCCTTTGCTATTTAAGTGATCTGATAGATTTAGATATAGGAGGAAAGAAGGGAGTGGTAGGGGGAAAGGAAGAAAAAGCAAGGTAATTTTTACCAGTTACTATCTCTACTTCCCTTTTTGGAGCCAAGTGGGCTGACATTAATTATTCATGACATCAAAATTCTTATTTTTTTACATGTCCTGGATTGGTGTATGATCCTGTTTATTCACGTAATTATATCTATTTCTTTCAGGCCCACAGGTGGGTTTACTTTATCTTATATATGGGATACAATGTTGTAATATATATATATATATATATATAAAGATACAGTTAATGTAAGGAACACAAGAGAGCCAACTACGTACCAAGAAACCAATGTAAAACATGTAGTTAATGTCAAAAAAGAGAGCGAAAAGAGTGCCAGAAAAATGTTCAATAGCACTTGAACTTGGCAGGAGGCAGTTTCGAGGCGTGCGGCTCCCATACTTTCCTTTCAAGGTCTTGTCATACCAGATTAATTCAGATGTCAGATGACCATTGGATAATGTATTCACAGTTTTAAATACCGGTGAGGACTTCACAAGTTGGTCCTCACGAGTGGAATTCAGCTCACTCCTTTGTGCCCAGGTCTGGTGACGATCATTGGGTTACCCCATTATTCTGTAATGAGCAGACCCACTAGTAGCATTTAATTTGGAGGCCCTGGGGACAGTTAGTATCATGTTGATATAGTTTTAAAAGTAAGTTAGATATGCTAATTGAGTATAAGCATGTTTAAGGAGAAAAACAAGAACTTTGGTACTGGTAAAGTATGTAGAGTCCTAAAGTCAGCAAAAACGAAGTCAGCAAAAAAAAGGAGACCTGAAAGCAAAACGTAAAGGGGAAAACTATGCCAAGGATGCCAGGTCTAACGACAGTCATTCCTCAAGAGGTCTGCCATAAATGTATTCTGCATAATCAGCTCTACTCATTGTGACTACCAGTCTTTTTATAGTCAGAATTAAAACTTCTCACTAGGGCTGTCACACAAACTGGGCAATACCAATACTGCCAATTGTTTTGCAATATTCTTTGGAAACCGGGGCTACACTTCCCTCTAGGGCACCTGTACTTTTTATGGGTGGTAGAAACACTGCTCAGCAGGTCCATCATACTTTGCAAGATCAGTGCCCACAATTCCCAGCACAGTGTTCACACTGGCATTGGATAACACCAGCAGTTACCAACAGAGATGACGCAATGTTAATGCATTGAAAAATCAGTTGATCAATGCCTTCAATGCATTCATCTGATTTGGCCACAGGATCAGGGGTTATAGGTCAGAAAATCCACTCAGTCCAATCAGCATTTCATCCTCCTGAATTTGATACAACGAGCACCAATGAGTTGTGTAGCAATGCAATCTTGCCAAATGATGCCTCAAAGGTGACAATTATCTTTATAAAAGCACATTATGTAACATTACCGTAGCACAACAGTACATTTGCATTAGGCTCATGCCAAAGGCTCTGTGAGCTGCAACCTGGCCTCGTATCAGGAGGGCCACCTTGAATTCTGGGACTTCTCCTTTTCCCATCAGTAGCATCAGTGGTAAAAGTCCACACCTTTGGATGGCTGAAGTTAACCCAGGTGACATAAGGGCAGTTGGCAGTGGTGGGTGGTTACCCCCGTATTAGTAAGCCACATTATTGCCTACTCAGCAGCAGGATCCATGTTGGCCTCCTGACTGACCTGAGCACAATATTCAACAGGTACTATCCTACAGGGTTGAGCATTTAACAGTGGTGAATATATTTGGCAGTGGTAGTTTTCTGAGTGTTATGAGTGTGCTGGAAGCCCCTTATCTACATCATCCTCAACAATGACAAATGACTTTGCATCGCAGCCCGCAGCTTCTTCGAAACCTCCGCTGTGCGACTCATCCTTGATGCTGAATCTCCCAATGCTCCACAAACCAGTATTTAAAGTACTTTGTTCAGCAGGCCTAACTTGGTGTCCGTATCCGGTCCACACTCCATCGCAGGCAGCTGGAACTTATAACTTTGTCCCAGTCCAGCACAACCAGATACCACAGTTGGTGTGTTGTACTTTTAAGCACCATTTTTACTTACAACTTTGAAATTGCTTATCTACAGCTCTACTGATCGGATTTTTGTTGTTTTGGTCTTAAATTATTTATTACATTTTACTCTATTTTTCTAAATTGGTGTGGGAGTTTTCTTGTGTTGTGTTGCATAAATACTTTACACATTGACTCTAGCCTAAGCCTGACTGCTTTGTGTAAAGTAACCAGAGGGTTAAGCACAGGTTAATTTCGGGTTTGCTTGTGTTTCTCCCTGAATTGTGGTTACTGCTTCAGTAGGATTTCACACCCCCTCAACCAGTAACCCAATTTCCTACACCTATTTTGAAACTACAGACAATAGAAACTCTCTCCTAACCACACACTACCAGAAACCTACGAAAAGAACACTATCAAAAGATGGTTCCTGTAGTCTAATCATGGCGTTCACAGAATCGCCCCAAAGGGCGCCCAGATAGAGAATACACTGTGATGCTGTAACAATAGTTGGAAGTGCTATTTAAATGTGAAAAACATAAAATTATACATTTTCTCTCAGCCAGGAAGTAAAAGAAATCCCAATAATTAAGGTGAAGAATTTCAGTTTTCAACCTGATTGCATATGGATTGATCTGACTGAAGACAGAGGCTTCAATAAAGTTTCAATAAAAATACTAGATCTTAGTGGACAACATGAGGTCAATAAACATTCACAGCTCTGGAATATAAACCGTGAACATAATTACAGGTGCATGGCCTCGCTGCTGGGGGCAGTAGAAACAGACGAACATGCATATCTACTCCATGGCAAAGTGGCAGAATGGAATACTGGTCAGGAACAGCAGCAAACACAGTCGATACAGTAAAACCAACCATTACAGAACGCTTGAACCTTCTTTCAATGGCCATCCTCGCTGCACAAGAGCATTCTGAAGAGGAACATGTCTAGAGCTCTTTCAGGGGTCTACACTATATTAGCCTTGAGTGAGCCCCACTGCAGAGTCTGCATTGTGGAAGAATAGCCCACGAGTCTTAAAGGCGAAGAAGACACTGACGACTAACAATGAATGAAACTAAATATCTAGATATCATTCCTCTTAGTTATGCAATGTTTTTTGCTGTTTTCTATGATTGTCAATGGCAGTGCCTGTGAGGAACTATTGATAAGTTTATTGAATAGAATTCGATCGCTGTGTGTTGAGAGTTAAAAGAATATGCAAGTTTGCACTATACAAAACTCGATAAATAAAATAAATGGCCAACCATTTCTCTCTGCCTTAATATTCGCAACAGTGTGTCAAATGTTTCTGGGTGAAGATGCTTGCTTGGCTCACTTGCCTTGTTTTGACTGGATTGACATGGGGGCATGTATCACGTTTTACTGCCTTCAGGTACTAGACAGGTAACTTTTTTACTACTTTTCATGAAGTATGAAATACCAAAATGAGTCAAATAGGCAACGCCTTGGCCGAAAAAGCAGTCCAGTTGGCCCGATAATTATAAATTAGTCATGGAGGCAAGGCCAACTCTTACGGGACCCCACATCTCAAGGACTTCGGTGGAGCCATCCTGTTTAGTAGGAAGGATTAGAAACACTCTGTGGCTAGGGCAGAATCCCTTACCCACTCTTTGTTAGCATCCAACAGCAATGGTAGTGTGGTGTAAAATAATGCAATGAGTCCAGCACATGCACACAGCAGATGAAAATGCATCACTGACGTCCTATGGGAGATTAACTAACAGAGCAGTGTCAGTTCAGTCTCCTACTACGACAGAGTGTAAGTTTAACAAGCATTTGCAATGCAGTATGTCTCGCATTTATGAGAGTTTGAGATATTGGCATTGTAAATGACAATGCCTTTTATTTATGTGTTGTTTTTAAAACATATAAATAAAAGGCATCTTCATTTACAATGCCAATAGCTTAAACTCTTATAAATGCGAGACCTATTGCATTGCAAATGCGTGCTATGAAAATAAAAAATTAAACAATAATACACCTTCAGAAAGAGTGATGTGTATAGTTTTTGCTATTTATTTGGGCTTGCTTACAGCCATAATGAAACTGGAGCTGCTCTAGGTTCCCATATGGCATTGATTTATATATACTGTGTATCATGTATACTTTCCTGTATCTGACTTGCTTCTTCTGCATTCTGAGATAGAGTCCAATATAGTCAATTAGCCGTAACTCATTGCAACACTTGGTCTATACCAATTTTTTTTTGATAACTAACTTTATTTCATTTTGAAAGAGCGAGTATCATCCATACAGTACAATTGTTAGAGCAAATGCAGAAAAATGAGTGTGGCAAATCAAATTAGCAACAACAAGTTTGACAATCCATGCAAACCCCACTCGCCCACAAGGAGAGACATTGATAGTCCCCCCACTTTCCTCACACCTTCTTGTGTTTTTGAGGGCAACCAAAGGCCTCATATATGGGTTTTTCTTGTTGTGCACACCTGACAACTCCAGCGAGCCATGTCGATAACAAGGAGGGCGCCGAATGCCTCCAGAGAGGGTCTATGTCATTCTTGGCCACTAAGCAAGCTATACCCAGGAAAAGGCGCTCAGCACGGGGACCTCCCAGCTCTTCCACCAGTCCGGTCTACGCCAAATTTACATTTGGATGGAAAGAGATATTTCATTTATGCATCTTAAATATTTGCTTGACATTATGTTTTTGCACCAGTGATGTTTCCTGTGAAGAAATGTGTTAAGGCTTGCACTCGAAGTTTCTTGTACTCCATTTTCATAAATTGCAAGGCATTAACATTTTCAACACAATTATTCTTCTGGTAATAGTACTGACATTTTCAGGAGTTGTCTTTGGCCTTGTTTAGGTTTGGGGTAGGCCAATTGTTAGAATTGTAAGTCTGCTTTTACTCGCCTCTTCCTTTGCGAGGAAAGATATTGATAATGTGTCCAGGATTTCATGATAAATAGAGAAGATGACGTGTTGGAACGAGCTTGGTGATAGAGCTTTGAATTTAGCAATAGAGTCTTGCTTGAGTTTCTTCACCTGTCTACATTTCTTTTTTTGCTCAAATATCTTTTTATTATTTTTCCATAGTGGTAATTACTTATACGTTCATCAGAATGTTTCACTTTTTCAAAACATAAAAGAACAAAGAGAAAATACATAAAACAAGATAGTCCCTTCCTCGCCACCCTGTCCTACGTCACACCTATGATTAACAAATTTACTCCAATCAGTTCAGAAGAACATACAAAGTTACTGAATTTCCCTGCTGATGTCTGCTAAGTATGCAAATTGCCATCCCCATTCATGTAATGCCAGTCGAACATCTATAAGGCATTCAAACTGATTTGAGAGAAAAATATGTGTTCAATTATGGGTAGCTACATTGTCAGTGGGGCCCGTACTTTTTGTATTTTACTTAGTTTTTACTTTGGCATTTACTTTTTCATATATGGTGTTAGAAGTGAGGGTCTCTAGTTGGCAACGGTTTGCGCCTTTGTCCAAATGTTCCTTCTAGTCAGGATAAGGGGGATACACTCCTAAAATAACCCCTGCTCACCCCCTTGGTAGCTTGGCACCAGCAGTCAGGCTTATTTCAGAGGCAGTGTGTAAAGCATTTGCACATAACAGACAGTAATACAGTCAAAACACTACAAAAGAACACCACATCTGTTTAGAAAAATATCCAATACTTTATATATTCAAAACAAGACCAAAATTATAAAAATCCACCATACAGTATATGTCACACACACTAGTGCATGTCCTACCTTTAACATACACAGCACCCTGCCCTAAGGGGTACCTTGGGCTTACCTTAGGGGTAACTTATATGTAACAAAAGGGAAGATAAGGGCCTGGCAAGTGGGTACACTTGCCAGGTCGACATGGCAGTTGCAAACGGTGCACAGACACTGCAGTGGCAGGTCCAAGTTACATTTAGAGGCTGCTCATGTGGGTTGCACAATCAGTGCTGCAGACCCACAAGCAGCATGTGATTTACAGAAACTGGGCACACACAGTGCACTATAATAGGGACTTACCGGTAAATTAAATGTGCCAATATTGGAATCACCAATCCATAAGGGGGGCTTGAGGGCAGCCGAGTGCAGGTTGGTCTGCCCCAGGGCAGATTGGGAGGGGCTAAGCTGGCCAGGCCAACCATTTTGTAGTTTTGGGCTGGGTTTGGAATTTGGGCTGTTTTTGTGCTGGTGCCCAATTATATAAAGGACTTTTTCACGCTCTCTCAGCCACCATTTAAGGTTCTGGTGACTTGGTGGCTGGGAGCAGGGTAGGGTAGAAGAAAATGTTGTCCCGCCCTCCCATCCTTCTTTTTAAAATAATTTTCTGGGGTGGTTCCCCCTTTTTTGCTTTTTCCCTGGGGGCGCTTTTATTTAGACAGGGGCATAGGGGCAATTTTTGTAAGCTGTCGTTTGGAACAGGGGCTGGCGGGTTATGGAAAAGTTGGCCATGGTTGGCAGAGGTTTTTGGTTAAGTGTTGGATTTTTGGGAGCAGGGGCAGGCTAAGGGTAGGCAGCCAGTCTAACTTTCAGGGTAGACGTTTTTTAGTTAAAGTTGCAGAAAGGCAGGTAGGGCATTTGGGTTCCTATTGTTGCGCATAATTTTTAACTGCAATACTGTGTAATGTGGTAGTGTATGTAAATGGCAGGGTGGGGTAAACTTTGAGGGGATCGTAGGGGCGGGGTGGATCAGGGGGCAGTTATTCAACATATAGCGAGGTTTTAGTTTTGTAAGGCAGTTGCCATGTTTGGAATTTGTTATATGCACCTGTTTCAATAAAGCAGCCTTTTTCACACACAAATTGGTTTCGGCTTGGCTTGCCCCCTCCCTCCCAAATACAATTTACAGGTAGAGCATATACATTTTAGCACTGAATACCAGTGGTAAAGTGCCCAGAGTCCAAGATCCAACAAAAACACAGTCAAAAACAGGAGGCCAGAGGAGAATCTATGCGCCGGTCCAATGTGGCCGCGTGAGAGCTCGGCTCTGCCGGACCTGTCCCCCAGCCCCACTATCCTGATCATTATCCTGAGCACTGACTCCGCCGCGGGTCTGCCGAAGGTGCGCGTTGTGCCCTGAAGTGACTCCGACCCCTCTGTGCCATCGGGGGCCGGAGCTACGCCTTCCGTCTTTTGCGGCCTGGCCGTCGCCCTGAGCCTGGGACTTGATTGGAGAGGCGAGCCGGCACTAAGCACAGCAGCACCGGGGCCGGACATTGGAGTGGCCGATCGGCCCCGACACGGAAGCACTGGCGATAGGTGGCCGCAAGGGAGCGGAGCTCGGAGAGGTGTGCCCGGCCCTGTGAAGAAGATCGGGGGAAGGAGGTGTCGGCCGCTCTGGTGGCGGTAGCGGGCGGCTGCTGAGGCCCGCTCGCACCGCCGTAAATTGGGGAGAGATGGTTTCTGAGTGCCCCCCCCTCATCGTTGCTGAAGATCCTTCCGCCGCGGTTGACATCGTGGCAGAGGTACTGACTTTGTTTTCGATTGGGGGGGGGGCTGCTGACATTGGGACCAGCTCCTCCTTATTGCCGTCTGTTGGTGGCTGGACCCCTGCGGGCCTGCACCTGCGTTGGACTGCTGCAGCGGGCATGGCCGGGCATCTGTGGGCTGAAGGCTTGAGTTGTAGCTGTGCTGGATGCAGGGGGCGTGGAAGGGTGAGGGGGCCTCCGCGCCTGCTAGTGAGCCTCACTTCCGATGGCGTCCAAATCATATGCAGATAAACATCAGTCCAAATCTGCCAAGGGGTCTAAGCAGATCCAAACCAACAAGCTGGACAGCTACATGATGCCCAGAGGTTCTCCTCCAGACTCGAGGTGGATTCAGTCGGTAGGGGGGGATTCTTCTGCCCCGCCCGCCGAGCCGACGCTGCTTGACGTGATGGTGGCGATTGACAGTGTCAAGTCGTCACTGGGTAAAAAGATGGAGTCACTGAACAACAAACTGGATACAGTCACCATTGAGGTCAATCTCATTCAGGGACAGAGACGCTATCCTGCATGCTTCCCGCTCGGGTGTCCCCTGCAATATGAGAACGCTACCCTTTCCTTTTTCCCTGACTTCAAGCAAACGATCCAGAAACAGCGCCAGAGTTTCCTCGCAGTGACGAAAAAATTCGTAGACAGAGGTTTGAATTATGCAATGAAGTTGCCTGGTTGAGGGTGGAGTTCGAGGGGAGGGCATGTTTTTTTTATAATCCGGAGGTGGCGTCGGACTGGTTGGATAGTCATCTCCCGAGCGGGCTGGAGGGACAAGATCGAGACGGAGGAGGCGGCCTACTGGAGCAGGATTGATGGAGACTGCAGAATTTGTGGGACTTTTGAGACCTGTCAGGTAGTGGCGTTGACCCAAGTGTATTTCATTTGGTTTGAACCCATGAACAACGGGCTGTTACAGATGCGGGGATGGGTCATTCTTCGTGGGGCTGGGGGGGAGATGGGGCACCGGCATTCCTCCTCATTTCTACCTTTAGTTAGTCAGTAGTTAGTATATGGGGCGACAGGCACACTGCAGGGAGGGGGTGTGGGGGTTGGGCTTGGCTGGGTTCTGGGTTCTTGGGACCTTGCAGTGTGTTGGTATGTTCGGTTTTTGTTTCATGTTTGTGACATCAGGAGATAATGTAGGGACGCTTCCATGCCAGCTTAATGTCCAATGGTAAGAGGGGATCGGGGATCCAAATGCTCAGCTGGAATGTAAACGGGTTGGGCGACAAAATTAAAAGGGGGATGGTTAGCCAATGTATTAGACATCACTCTCCGGATGTGGTGCTGTTGCAGGAGACGCACCTTATCGGGAATAGATGTATGGCCCTCCACAGGGGAGGCTATAAGCTGTTGGCACATGCGGGGTTCACGTCTGGGTCGAAGTGGTCGCCATTTTGCTAAACAACTCCTTTCCCCTAACTATTCAAGCTACTTGGTCTGATCAGCGGGGTAGATATGTTGGCATATCGGGTCAATGGGAAGGGAAAATTGCCACTTTTGTTTCCATTTATGTCTCACCAGGTTTACAGGCGGATACATTCCGAGATTTGGGCGCCATTATTTTTAACATTGCCGCTGGGTACCCTGGTCTTGGGCGGCGATTTTAATGCCATGGTCGATGGCAAAAAGGATAGACACCCAGCCAGAATGCTGCGGCCGGCGCACAGGTGGCTCCCTGATTCCCTGGATACAACAGGATTGGTGGATAGTTGGAGGCAGTATAACTTAGGCGGATTGCAGTATAGGCATGTGTCGGCCGCACACCACAGTATGTCCAGTGTAGACTATATTTTAGTCCCGGCCGCCCAGGTGTGTGCGGTTCGAGAGGTGCAGCACCTGGGAGGGGCATCTCAGACCATTCACCGTTATGGTTCCAGCTGGATTTTGACCAGGTCACTGCCGGCAACCCTTGGCATTTCAGAGACCCAGCTGTTAAGAAAGATATAGTTCAGGCCATGGATAGGTATTTCCAGGACAACCAGGGCATGGTGGACTCGGCACAGACCCTGTGGGAGGCGTTCAAAACTGTGGTCAGGGGAGAGGTCCTATCCCTGATAGTGCAGAAAAAGAGGGAGCGGCAGGTAGAATTGGTGAAAGCGGAGGAGGCGGTACTAACTCTAGACAAGGAAATATCCCAGGTAGTCACTCCTGAAGGTCTCCATCGTCTTAGGTCACGGCAGGACCAGTTCGGGAGCTTCACAAAGGAGAGGGCCAAGGCGCAGTAGGGTGAGACCCAGAGTAGGATATATGAGCTTGGAGATAAGGCTGGAAAGTTAATTGCGTGGCTGGAGAGGAGAGAATAGGCGTCGCAGTTGATACCTGAATTGCAGGGAGATGACTCTGATATGATCACTGACCCACAGGCCATTGCCAATAGGTTTGCGGACTATTAAGAGGGAGGTATATCGTTCAGAGGAAGACAACAGGGGAATGATTAGGGACATTCAACTGCCCACGCTCTCTGTCGACGACTGTAAATAACTGGATTCCCCGCTCACGAATAGCGAGGTAGTGCAGGCTATCACAGGAGTACGCTCAGGCAAGGCCTCGGGACCGAATGGTATTCCCGTTGAGCTCTACAAATTGAGCTCCAACAGACTCGCTCCGTTCCTTCACTCTATGTTTAATGAAAGTTGAGAAAAGGGGCAGCTTGCGTATGACCAGCGTATTGCCAACATAGTGGTCATCCACAAGGAGGGTAAACCCAGAGCGTGCTGTTCGTCGTATAGGCCTATCTCACTTTTAAACGTCAAACCTAAGATCCTGGCGAAGCTGCTGGCTACGAGATTGACCAAGATTATTACCACCTTGGTGCACCAGGACCAGTCGGGCTTTATACCGCGTCGGAATATTGGCCGCTCTTAAACCTACAAACTGTATTTGAAACAAGCTAACGGATCCCAACATCTCCCCGAATCTTAGGATGCTTAAACAAAACTGCAGTAGGCAAGAGAAGATATAGGGCCATATGTATCAAGCCTTTTGCGATTCGTTAAGGCCGAAATTCGCAGAATTTCGGCCTTAGCGAATCGCAAACGGCCTTTTTTAACGATTTTGGAATGTATTAAAAATTAGCAAAATAAGGAATCGCAAAAAATTGCAATTCCTTATTTTGCTTAAGCATTTAAGGAATCGCAATTTTGCGATTCCTTAAATGCTATGTATGAAGCTTTTTAGAATTGCGATTTCAGGTTTAGAAATCGCAAATTACCACCAACTTGTAGTTGGTGGTAATTTGCGATTTCTTGTAAATATGCACAATTGTGCATTTGTGAGTGTGGCATATGACGCACATACATGCCCATTGGGCATGTATGTGCGCCATATGCACACACATGTAATTTACAGGGGTGCAGCAGGGTGTCCTTGAGAGCCCCCTGCACCCTTGAAATAATTCTCAAATTGCGATTAGCAAATTGCGAATTCGCAAATTGAGAATTATTTCACAGTCATTGCTATAGGCCTCCTGGGAAATTATTCCTTATTTGCGAATTCGCAAATAGCGAATTCGCAAATAAGGAATAATTGGAAATCGCTAAAAAATACCTATTTTGTACATACATACCATTTAGCGATTTCTAAATAGTGATTCCTTAAAATTCGCTATTTAGATATCGCAAATGGTGATGATGATACATATGGCCCATAGGACCATATGTATCAAGCAAATTAGCATTCGCAAAGGCCGAAATTCGCAGAATTTCGGCCTTTGTGAATGCTAATTTGCTAAATGGTATGTATGACACATTTTGGCAGCAAAATAAGGAATCGCACAATTTGCTATTCCTTATTTTGCGATTGCACTTAAGGAATCGCAAATTGCGCGATTCCTTAAAAGCAATGTATCAACGGAAAATTAATGCAAAAATGCCCATAAGGATTCGCAAATTACCACCAACTTCTAGTTGGTGGTAAATTGCGAATTCTTTTAATAACGCAATTTATTTAAAATCCAAAGGTGCCATATGACGCTCATACATGCCCTTAGGGCATGTATGGGCGCCATGTGCCAACACATGTCATTTTCAGGGGTGCAGCAGGGTGTTCTTGTGACACCCCTGCACCCTTGAAAATATTCCTAAATTGCGATTAGCTAATTGCTAATCTCAAATTACCCCTTCATTCCTATGGGCCTCCTGGCCCATAGAAATGAATGGGAAATTTGCAATTTGGAATGTTAAGGAATCGCTAAAAAAAAGCGATTTCCTACATACATACCATTTTGCGATTTCTAAATAGTGATTCCTTAAAAATCGCTATTTAGAAATCGCAAATGGTCAGGATGATACATATGGCCACTAGGGAACTAATTATAATTGAACCGAAAGAAGTAAATATAAACAATTTATCCAAGATTATAAAAATGAAATGAAATGAAAAGTGAGTCTTACATAGCGCGACTGTCACTCCTAACGGAGTCTCCTGGTGCTGATAAAAATGTAATCATCACAGAGAAAACTCAGTATTTTAATGATAAAATTAAACTAGGCAAAAATTCCAGAAGAGAACTTTTTAAAACAGTCAGTATGCTTTCCAGCCCCAATCCAATCGAATAGATATGCCGAGCCAGTTGCTATAAGGCAATCCAGCTCGTTCTTTCACCAACAAGGTTGAGGCTGTGTAGGAAGATTTTGTTTGAGACTCAATGCTAACCTTTGTGCTTCTAGCGAGGAATCAACAGGACCTAGCAAACAGGAGTTCAGGGAGTTTTCCCCCTTACCAAAGAAAGAGTGCTTGAACTTATCGCTCACACTAAATCAGGAGCTCCCTCAGACCCCTGCCCTCCTAAAATTCCACAGGATACAGCTGAAACAGTAGTGGCTCCTCTGACTACATTAATGAACAGACATCAGGACAGTTCCCTGCTGAATGGAAAAAGGCTTCCATACTTCCTCTGTTAAAAAAAACCTCTCTCAACTTAAACAAGGAAAAAAATGATCGCCCGATTTCTCGCATGCCAATGCTGGTGAAAATTCTTAAAAAGCACCTTAAAATCGCTGTTTCAGAATTTTTGAACAAAAACGAGATCCTGATGGAGCTCAAAATGGTTTTAGATCAAACCATAGTACTGAAAAGGCTTTAATTTAGCCACAGAGGAGATAAGATCAATGATGGACATTGGTGGGAAGGCTGCAGTGAACCATTTGGATCTGTCCGCAGTCCAGGGCTGGACTGGCCGTAGCGGGCACCGGGCGTTTCCCCGTGGGCCGCTAGGGTGGGGGCCGATTTTGGGCCTCTGGGGGCCGTTTTTGTTACTGGGCCAAAACGGCCCTGTGACAAAATCGGCCGAAACCGGCCCTGGCAAACAGCTCGGCCGCTTCCAGGGGCAGTTTTGGTTCCCAGTCCGGTCCTGCCGCAGTCTTCAACACCGTGAGCCACAATGTCCTCATAAATCTCTTAGCTAATATTGGATATTTGTGAAAGGGCTCTGGATCTCCTTCGATCCTTTTTCACCGACAGAGAGCAGTTGGTCTCCCTCTGAGAGTTTAAATCAAAATCCTACTCTCTGCCGTGTGGCGTCCCTCAGGGGTCATCACTGAGCCCTAAGCTCTTTAATATCTACCAGGCTCCCCTAGTCAGGCTGATTCAATCCTTTGGCTTTTCCAGAATGCCATATAAGCATTTTTAAGGAGGTTTCTCACCATTTCAACAGTTATATATTTGGGGTTGTCAGCTGGGAAGTCAGGAACCTGGGGGTGATCTTCAAAGCCAATCTTACGTTCGAAGATCAGATCAATTAACTCACTTCTTTCTGCTTTTTCATTTTAAGAACAATAAGGGAAATTCTTCCTTTTATGCCGTATAATCTTCAGAAGTCAGTGGTCATTATGCTGATACTGTTCAGGTTGGACTATTGCAATATCCTTTATCAGGGCATTCATCACCCCTCCTTAAAAAAACTCCAGCTTTTGCAGAATGCAGCAGCCCGGCTCAGAAAAGAAAAATACCTAAATTTCAATCAGTGTCCCAAGTTTTAATGGAGCTCCACTGGTTTAGAAACGAGTCGCCTGTAAGGCACTCTGTACGGCGCATAAATCTCTCCATGGGACAGGCCCAGAATATTTCAGGAAGAAATATACATGGTACGTACCAAGGAGAGTTTTGCATTCAGATGCATCCAAAACAGTCACACTCACCAAATGCACAAAGTATCTTGGGGTTGTAGGAGCTTTGTTTACACCACCTCTTCTTTTCTTTCGAAGTTTTATATAGCGCACTCTTGACCCAAAGGTATCTGGTATCAGAGCGCTTTACATGAGCACCAGTTGCTTACACAAGGACACATTAATTCTTTTGGTAGGCACAGGGGGATTAAGTGATTTGCCCAAAATCACAGGATGTTGAGCGTCATTGCCCGAGACTCAAACCCAGTCCCCCAGATTTTAGATCAATCGCCCTAACCGTTAGGCTACATCCTCTCCCCAAAAGTGACTGGCAACTTGTTCCAAAGCTGGGCTCCTTAACCGTAAAGTCTTGTCTGCCTTATCTAATCTTACGGAATCTTGTTGCACAGAGGAAGTTTGCTGATGCTGAATGGAGACATCTCCCAGGGGTGTATCTCTTTAATCTCCATTGCAGTGACACAGTGCTCATCCCCTGGAGTGCCTTGAAGACAACACACATAGATTTGAAGGCTATCCTCTGTTTCAGAGAAAGCCAATGAAGTACCTTCATCGTGTTGGATGCGGAAGATCTTCCAGGTTTGTTTAATGCCAATATGTCATCTGACGCTTGGATTCTACAAAATCTAATAATCATACTTGAGGCCCTTATCCCATAAACCGTGGTAATTCTCGTGTGAGTGCCAAACAGAGTTTGTGCCAGAACTGTAAGTACAAGGTATGAGCCTGGTTTGCATATACCCACAGTTCCCCATACAAATTTTTGCTGGAAAACCTGGCAAATTATAAACAGGGAATGCAGTTGATTAGACACTGCAGTCCGAGTACAGACTTTTAAATAGCACTAAAGGACCAAGGGGGTGATATATTGTAATTACCTTTTAACCCTAGCCACTTTGTGAGCTAAGAATTTAAGAGCCCAGGCATCCCAATGTAGTCATTTGCTGAAGACACTTGAAGAACTTGCCATTGGGTTAGCCCGTTTTTGTGTGGGAGAAGCCTCCTACGACTACATTGACTATTTGAAAGTGAAGATAGGCATCCCTCAAGAAGTTGTGCACACTGAACAATTAATCCTTGCGCTTTTATCTATGACCCTGTGTAATTTAAAGCAAATACTCTAGCAACTGTGAAACCATGTTTGCTGTCCTGAGAACAATCTGGAGGAAGCTGTATGAAACTCAGTACGCTAAGCTACTGATGATGCACACACTGTGTTAACAGGCCAACCTGAGAAAAGAAGTAGAAGCTGGCGGCACACAAAAAACACCAGTGAAACGTGACCTATTCTGAAGCATGACCCTTCGCTCAAGATTCAGAATATGGTGTTGTTGAGAGTACTCCTATCAGAGCTCTATTGGACCTGGAGGGCTGAGAGGTCCTCTCCCCCAATTAAAATGCTCTGGAGGATGGAGGCACTCTGACCCAACTAGACTTCATGTTGTTGGTGACCTGTCTTGCCGCTATGGAGGACTAACTGAGTGGTATCTCTAGATCAGGGCTAGCTGGTGATAGGCTAGTTAGTAGGTTCTGAGATCAGGAACACCTCCCTTCGCCTTCACTTGCCTGGCTGCTGGTTCTTCTTCAATTTTACTGGTGCCTCTCTGTTGCCAGGTGGTATGTTCAATGGTCTACCTAACTCTGCCTCCATTTCTGGAAAAACCATGGCTCTGGCCCTGGGCCTGGTCTTTCTGCTTTAATGATGGTGCTTGAGGTTCCGTGACAATCGTAAGTGGTGTTTTCGACTCGTTCGAATATGGACGAGTTTGGTATCTATGAACCACAAATGACGAGTTTAGTGGGTGTGCGCGTTTTCGCTATGCTGACCTAAACCGTTCGTCTGTTTCGTAGGTTTCTCCATCTGAACCCACGGGTTCCATTTTAGATACAGCATCCATTTTGTCTCTTGCCCTCAAGTAGCCAGCGAACGGACACTGTCCGCTTCGTGACCCTGGGATTCCCAAACTCTTGCGGAAGACACGTGTTCCTTTGAGGGTGTCTTTATGACGAGGGGGATGATACTGCAAAGGCAGATGGCCCTGCTCGAGGCTCATCTTGCCGTGCCAGTCTATTGTTTCAGCCGTGCATTCATTAGGCATGTCTCCTTTGATCCTGCAATCGTGTTTCCGATATCACCCCCTTACACTCTTTTCAATCTGTTGACTATCTTTGTCTTTCCCTGCACCTGTTTCTGACTCTTCCTTAACTCGTTTACAGTCGGAATGGAATGCACTAATGGTGGGAAGATGTACTTTTACAGTTGGGAACCGGCAATGCTACTGTAATTATGTTCCGGGACTCTGAATACATGAAAGCGACCCCCTATGAAATTTACTGTGGGAACTGGGTTGTAACCTTTTGTTTGCCATGTTGCTCTATGAGGAAAAACTGTATAAAAGGAGCGATCCACAGATGCAATTTGAAGCAGTCTCCTAGAACCTACACATGTTGTACTTCTTGTGACTTCTGTGTTCCCTGCAGTAAATAAACCTCGATCTTTGACGCCGGAGGAAGTGTCCCGTGTCTCTGTCATTTGTACGCCGGAACAGGTAACCCACGAAGGTTTCAGGTGTTGTCCCCTGGCACCGCTGGGTCTTAGAAAAACCCAGTCCTTCAGTTGGCGCCCACGTGGGGCGACATCAGCGGTACCGGTCCAAAGCCTGACGATCGTGAGGAACTTCGTGTGAAATCTCCGAGGGAAGGTGCACCCCGCTTCATCGATCCTGTTGTCGAAACAAGTGGCCCGAAGACTTTTCCCGCGAAGATCCCCACCTCCTGACGGCTGCGACGGACTGATGCCCTGACTGTCGACCTGTTTTGGCGCCTGTCGTAGTCCTTGGTACAGCGAGACGATTGACGGGCCTTCCTGGTGACGCCATTGTTCTTTCAGTTAAGTATTTGTGGGTCGCTCCCAGAATCCTTAGTTGTTGTTGGTGCTTAGTTCTTGCATGGTTCCATTGCATTTGTGGTGCGGCGTATTTTTTTTCTTAGTTGTTCTATTTGACGATTGCAGTCGCCAAAAACCCAGGGTTTTGCATTTTTGTGGGGACATCGTAATCCCATAACCCTTGACGTTTGTGAAACTCGGTTAGTGTGCACGATGCCTGGCCGTAGTACTTTGTTTAGCTGCTTTAGAGGTTGTGGTGCGGATTCCCGATTGGAGGACTCATGTCCGATACCTCCAGTTGGAACTCCAGTGTATGAATTATATAGTCGCCATGGTGTGGGTCCTATCACATTTAATGATTGCTGGGTCCGCTACACTAAAGATGACGGTGCCCTTAGTTGGCCACCTCATGGTAGTTTCGAGACCCGAATTTTGGATAATCTTGAAGCTAAATTGTAAATCGATTCCTTTCGGTTATGGCGTAAGGAAGCCAAGCAGAAAGAAATCAAACAGCTTAAACGTAATAAGAGAGAAGGTATAGTTACGACAATGAGAAATGCAGAGCAGTTTCAGCGAGACAAAGACGAGAAGGAAAAGGAAGTTTTCGATAGATTACAACGTATGACAGTGGATAAGTGTTATCCCGCTTTACCGACGGGTACTGATAAGAAAGGAGAGGAAGCAGTAGAGGATCCTTTGTTGTCCTATCTACTGAAGTCGCCACCTCTATATGCGCAGGATACCACAGCTCCCGTGGTTCCCCCTGTTCCTCAACCTGCTGTTCCGGCAGCTGCTGGTCAGCCTGTTGCTGGTCCTGTCTTTGCGAATCCTCCTGTTCCTATTCCTCTACCTGTTACTGTCCCTACTGCTCCACTGCCTATACCTTCTCAAACTGTTGTTCCAGCTACTTCTGCTCTTGTGGCTACTCCTACCGCTCCTGCTGCTTCTGTGTTTAGCTCTCATTTTGTCGCTCCTGCCTTTTCTCCTCTTCTCCGTCTGTTCGAAGACGCATTCCTAATGCTGTTGCTAATCTTTACCCTCCTTTTGGACCGCTTCTTGGGTCTGATGTTTCTGATGTTCCCCAACGACGAAGTCAGCTCCCTGGTGGTAGAGAACGCGATACGTTAGTTAAAATGGCGCGTAATTGGATTTGGTACCCTCTTAAAAAAAACGCGCATAATTTTTGAAACTTTCTATCAATTTAATGAGCCCACACAGAGATTTGTGTTTGATGAAATGTGCAAATTTCTACGTGAAGCGATATCAAATGATGAGGTAAACGAAGTACCGGTCGACGTAACTGAACTTCAGCTTCAGTTTTCGAGTGGTATGATTGTGGGTAGTAATGTTCGACGTGCTGTAGAACATCTTCTATCTTTTCGTCCCACTGTAATACCTCGAGCATTGTTTAAAGATGAAACTGAGGAGTGGATGGCAACGCCTGGTCAGTATCCCATGCGTGAAGTTCCACCAGTGTGGATGCCAGGTGATGCGCAGGCTAATCCTATCATTCCGCCACACTTCCAGAGAGTTTGGATACACCTCCCATGGAAGCGATCGGAAGTTTTGCAGGTGAACCAATCTTTGCCCGACCCCCGCAAAAATCCTGCAGGGTACTATAAAGAGTTGTCCCAATTAGTGGATGCTACGATTATGAATCTTGCCGATATCGACATGTTGTTCGGCAATGTCGTACCTCAACCGGTTTGGGCTAAAATAGGTCACGAAGATCATGCAGCTGAGTTAGGTGGTGATTGGGCGGCGCTTACAGCGGCTGACGGGTTGCAGGTTGGTGGGGCTAAGCCTGAGCAGTTAATTACGGCTTTGCCTCAAAGAATTATTACCCTTATGAAGACACTTATGCCAGCAATGAAAGTTAACTGGGATAAACTGTCTGCCTGTAAGCAAAAGAAGGACGAGAGTGTCTCCGATTTCTTTACGAGATTTGAGGAGGCATTCATCGATCACAGTGGTCAAGATATGAGCACTGAGGGAGGTCAGAGGTTGTTTGTGGATAAATTCGTATCAAACTTGTTGCCTGAACTTAGCAACAAATTGAAAAATTCAGAGAGTTCGTGGGCTGTTTCTACCTCTGCTCAGATATTGGCCACGGCTCAATATTATGAGAATAGAGAGAAGGAGGAAAATGATTGTGCGTATAAAAAGACGAAAGATCTCAAAACGAAGGTTCTGTTACAGCAAGCGTATCCTCCGCGCTCAAATCAAAATGATTCTCAACAGCGGAATAGATCACAATCGCAACCCGCCAGGTCACAGTCGCGGAATGACTCTTCTTCGCAGAGATTTATGCTCGGATACAATCAATGCGCCTACTGTAGAGGCGAGGGTCATTTGAAGTTTGATTGTCCGGTTTTGCGCAACAGAAATAATGGTGGTTCATCTAGAGGAGGTCGTAGTGGTCCTCAACAGGCTTCTCGAGGTAGAGGTCGTGGTGTTACTCAGAATCAAAATGAGCGTTCTAACAATTCATCTGATTCTAATAATTGTTTTGATCAGCGTGGTTCATCGTCAGGTAGATCTGCACAGTACCATGTGGACGATTTTTATGTCGAGCAGGGTACTGATGACGGTAATTACTAGGACAGCCGCAGACAAAGAGAGGGAGTAGTATCAGTTCCGGTTGATCAGAGAGGGCCTTACGTCGCAGTTGCCACATCGGGCGTAGTTGAGCCTTTTCTGTTGGACACTGGTGCAGCGAAAAGTTCCATCATGCATTCGAAACTCCCTGGCGCACCTTTGTCTGGCTTAACTAATGTTTCCGTTGGATTCTCTGGCGCCCCTGTTAGCAATCCGGTTTCTAGCCCTTTGCCCCTTACAATTGGGCCTCGTGAGCTAGAAGCTCCTTTGATTTTGACTACTGGTTGTGGTGAAAATCTTTTAGGCCTGGATTTGCTGAAACGATTATATGCGACTTTGTATTGTTCTCCTGCGGGAGTGGAGCTTACGTTGGGTCAGAGAGTAATATCTCCCATGTACTTGTCATCTGATAAGCTCCCGCCGGAATTGAGTTCTCTTCCTGCATCTTTGTGGGCAACAGGTCCCAATGACGTGGGCCTGCTTGACATCTCCCCTTATGTTGTTCAATTGAAATCGAATGTGCGATTGCCACGTATTCCCCAGTATCGTATCTCCCTGGATGGAGAACGAGCGTTGTTAGCGATCATCTATGATTTGATCGAGAAAGATGTTATCGAGGAGACTCGGGGAAACGTGTGTAATAGTCCTGTGTTACGTATCTTGAAACGCACTGATCCATCCAAGCCTCCTGTTTACCGTTTTGTTATTGATTTACGGGAGGTGAACAAAATTGTTATTCCTCAGTTTTCTGTGGTGCCTGACATTACGGCTTTACTGACTCTGATTCCAGCATCTGCCTCCTGGTTCTCAGTGATCGATCTGAAGAATGCTTTCTTTAGCATTCCGATTGCTGAGGAGAGCAGAGACCTATTCGGTTTCTCTTTAGGTGGTCGCAGCTTTAGGTTTAAACGCGCTCCTCAGGGCTACTGTGAGAGTCCATCGATATACAGCCAAGCCCTGAAGAGTCAACTTGATGCGTTTGTGTTACCGGTTGGTGCGGCCTTGATCCAATATGTTGATGACTTGTTGGTGGCTGCTGACTCAAAAGAGATCTGCAAGACTGCTACGGTGTCTCTGTTACAACATCTCTGTGACTTACATCACAAGGTGTCACCTTCTAAACTGCAATATTGTTGCCAAGAAGTAACCTACTTAGGTCACTTATTGTCAAAGGAGGGAAGAAGGTTGACCCCAGAGAGAATTGCAGCAATCGCTCGAATGACTGTGCCAACGACTCAGAGAGATGTGCGTGCCTTTCTAGGTATTACGTCATACTGCAGGCAATGGATTCCGAATTTTTCATTGCTAGCTAAACCATTGGTAGCCCTCACGTGCAAGGATGTTCCAACTCCTTTGCCATGGATGGAAGAGTGTCAGAAAAGTTTTTCTGAATTGCGTGATGCGTTGTTTTTGGCTCCTGTGTTAGGTACTCCTGACTACAGCAAGCCGTTTACACTATACGTTCACAAGAGAGAGGGTTGTGCGTTGAGTGTCTTGACGCAGCAATTTGGAGGTAAGCAGCGTCCATGTGCATATTTTTCCTCGACTTTGGACCCAGTAGCTAGAGCATTGCCGAGTTGTCTAAGAGCGACAGCGGCGGCTGCTGTGTCCATCCGACAATCTGCAGGATTGGTCATGGATAATATGCTTACGGTGATGGTTCCGCATGCAGTTGACACTCTCTTGAATCGTACAAAAACCCAACACTTGACGAGCGCAAGGTTGTCCGGTTATGAGTTGACACTTTTGGCAAGTCACATTCAAATAAAGCGCTGCACTGTCCTAAACCCGGCGACGTTGTTGCCAACCAATATGGAATCAGACGATGTACCACCACACGATTGTTATTTGCGAACTGAGGAAGAAACGAAGGGTCGTGTTGACCTAAAAAACACTCCATTGGCAGATCCCGATGGTACTTTGTATGTGGATGGTTCGTGTTTTAAGTTGCCGAATGGTGATGTGACGACTGCGTATGCTGTGGTAACGTTGAGCACAGTTGTGGAAACTGCGAGATTGAATCAGAATTCTGCGCAGGCAGCAGAGTTAATTGCATTGACGAGAGCATGTGTTTTGTCGAAGGGAAAGCGAGTGAATGTGTTTACCGATAGCCAATATGCTTTTGGCGTTGCACATAGCTTTGGTCAATTGTGGCGAGAGAGAGGCTTTATGACATCGCATGGCACGAAGATCCAACACGGACAGCTCGTGAACGATCTTTTAGACGCACTTACATTGCCCAAGCAGGTGGCGATTATTAAATGCAGTGCGCACCGTAAGGTGACGGATGATGTTGGTCGTGGTAATGCGTTTGCGGATGAGATTGCTAAAGAGACAGCTAGAAACCTTGCAACTAGAATGTATGTGACAAGTTCGGTAAGGTGGCCTGTAGAAACTGGTATATGTGAGGATACTGTTGAGAGCGTGAAGGTGATTCAGAATGAGGCCACCGAAACTGAAAAGACTAAGTGGAAGGAGAACACGGGAAAGTTCGATGCGAAGGGATGTTGGATTGATTTGTCGGAGAATCAGAGGTGGATGTTGCCGGATGCCTATGTGCTAGCTGTTGTGACTATGGCACACGGCTTGTCACATATTAGCGCGAAAGGCATTTGCAAGTTGCTGTCCCCTGTATGGAAGAATGATGGTATCGCTAAGTGTGCTGAGAGAGTGGTTAAGAATTCTATGGTATGTATGATGTACAATCCTGGCAAGGGCACTCCTACACCACCTGGCCACTTTGCTCCTCCCACATGTCACTTTGAGGTTATCCAGCTGGACTTCATCCATATGGAGAGATGTAATAACCTGAAGTACGTTTTAGTTGTGGTTTGTGCATTCTCCCGATGGATCGAAGCTTACCCTCTCAAAGACAATACTGCCCTGACCACAGCAAAAGTCCTACTGAAGGAGTACTTTCCTCGGTATGGAATGCCACGGATTGTATGGTCTGATAACGGAAGTAAGTTTGTGGGGAGTGTGATGAAGAGTGTGTGTAAGGGCCTTGGAATTACACAAAAATTCCACAGCGCCAATCATCCCCAGTCAGCAGGTTTGGTTGAAGGGTACAATGGTACTCTAAAATTGAAACTCGCAAAGACTCAGGCTACGACTGGTCTGTCGTGGCCTGATGCCTTGCCTCTGGCTCTTTTGTCGACCAGGGCGACTGTACACTCTCGAGTAGGGCTCAGCCCATATGAGATTGTGTTCGGCCGTCCTGCAAACATTTGGGGGGTCCCTAGACCCAGGTCTTCGACAGTCTTGAGTATCCAATGTTAATTGATTATCTTCATGATCTGACTGCTAAACTGAGGTTAATTCATCAACAGGTCTTTGAAGCACTGCCGGCACAGACGGAGGGTCCTGGACATCGGCTCCAACCGGGTGATTGGGTCCTCACCAGAAACTTTGGCCGGAAGCGGAACCTGGAGCCGAGATTTGTGGGACCTTATCAGGTTCTACTCGCCACGAGAACTGCAGTTCGTTTGGAGGGCCGCAAACATTGGGTGCACGCCACCCATACGAAGAAGGTGCCTATACCTTTGCCAGTGGATTCGTGGGTGAGGACCGGCATCGCCGCATCAGAAACAGAAACTCCGGTGAACTTTGTGCCGTTCAGTGAAGCTCAGCCTGTGGGAGACACTTCAGTGCAATCAGATAACTTTGTTGAACCTTTGTCATTGGTAAACTCAAGACTTGACCTATCATCTGACCGACAGGACTCTGTTCCGCAACCTAAACAATTATTTGAAGAACAGACTCGTCCTGGAAGAAGCAGATATTTTCTTTGTTCCCATACCAAAGACTAATAAAAATCTTTTTGCTTTTCCCCTTTTTGAAAATTCCCATTGCCCCCCTATTGTCATTTTGGATAATATGAACAATTGCAAGACTCATTAATTTTGAGTTCTTTTCCACGTGTGTTTTTCCACAGCTAGGAGATTTTGAATTATATTGTTTGATTAAAGAACCTTACATCCGGGTCGACCGTAGGGCCGTGCGGGTACTTCCTTCTGTTTAGCAGGTTCCTGACACTAGGTCGGTACTTTTGTCAATCCCTAGGAACTCTTGGGAATTGATCATTGCTACTCAGAACGAAGGGCGTCAAGAACGTTGCGGACGGTTTTTAGAGGATGGAATTCTCAAAGTTGTCGGAAGTGGAGAAGACTTTAGCGCAAAGATCAGTGCTGCACAGGGTTGTGCGAACTAAATGCTTTCTGTTTCAGGTGTTCTTGCTGTTCTTGACTGTTTCCATGTTATTGGTGGGTGGAGTATATTATGGGATACAATCGTTATTACCTTCTGCTTCACCTACTTCTTCTTCTGAACCAAAACTTACTCCCACTGTTTCTCCTCATTCCTTTCACCCTTTACCCCAACACGAGCAGGTTAGACGTGCGGAATTTATGAATAACTCCTTTGTCCAGCTTCTTCATCAACATCAGTTGGTGATGAATACTACCAACTGTTGGGTGTGTGGTTTAATGCCACATACCATGGATAGGGGAATTTCGTACTTGGTCCTTCCTTATAGTTCCCAGGGGTCAGCTCGAGCATTCCAAACTATGTTTCGTAGCACACTAGATTCCTACCCCCATCGAGAGCCACGCACTGCAGATCATGGTCCTGGCCCGTACCACAAGCCTTTGGCAAGAGCGATTGCCGATTTAGATAGGGATATCTTCGACACATCGCTTATCCCAGAGGAAGAGGTGCGAGCATACAGAGATCTGAGTGAGGCTGAGTATAGCATGTCAGTGGGTGACCGGCAGCTTAAAAGCTCGTCTCCGATCTGGATCGTACCCCATCTCGGAAATTTCTGTTTGAAAGGTCTTGGCCGAAGTCTGCGAGCTCAGCTCGGGAGGAGTGCCTGTACTAAAACGTATGTTTTACCAACGGCCTCTTCCCCTGTTCTTTTGACTGCCCAGGGTACATACTTTGTATGTTACGGCCGCGCATATACATGGTTGCCTCGTGATTTCTCAGGCACCTGTTATATTGCGAATCTGTTGCCGCTGACCTTTACTGTTGGGTCGGATTATCACAAGACCAGAGTTGTGAGAGCCGTGATTAGCGAAGAAGACACTGCCGATCAAGAAGCAGGAGACTTCTTTAAGGGTTTCTTGCCGTTTTGGGGACCTATGATCAATAGTAGGAACCTGAGACAGTTGACTCGAGTGGTGGAATCGACTGCTAATATCACTGCAAGTGCCCTTGGTAATCTTACAGCAGAGCTTCAGGCTGACAGACTTATGACGTTACAAAACTGTATGGTTTTAGACGTTGTTCTTGCAGATAGAGGTGGAGTATGTAAGGTGATCCATTCGAGTTGCTGCATTTTCATTCCTGATAACGCTCCAACTGTCTATCAAGCCATCTCGAAGTTGCATAAGATCTCCGAGTCCATACACGTGGACGTAGGTGATTGGACGCTACTAGGATGGTTTTGGGGCCTGATGTCGACGTGGGGTTGGAAGATTCTGATGATCATCGGGGTTGTTGTAGCATTTCTATTCACGTGTTGTCTTTGTGTGCAGTGTGGTCCTGCCTTATGTGGCCTCTGTGCTACGACGTGTATAAGACGGCCACCTGTTACCAAGGAAACATTGATGGATAGAATGATGTTGCAGCAACATCTGGATGGTCTGATGAATATCGAGATCGATTTTGATATCGACTAGTGCTTGCCTACATGAGGGCAAAAGGAGCGTCTGAGGTTCCGTGACAATCGTAAGTGGTGTTTTCGACTCGTTCGAATATGGACGAGTTTGGTATCTATGAACCGCAAATGACGAGTTTAGTGGGTGTGCGCGTTTTCGCTATGCTGACCTAAACCATTCGTCTGTTTCGTGGGTTTCTCCATCTGAACCCATGGGTTCCATTTTAGATACGGCATCCATTTTGTCTCTTGCCCTCAAGTAGCCAGAGAACGGACACTGTCCGCTTCGTGACCCTGGGATTCCCAAACTCTTGCGGAAGACACGTGTTCCTTTGAGGGTGTCTTTATGACGAGGGGGATGATACTGCAAAGGCAGATGGCCCCGCTCGAGGCTCATCTTGCCGTGCCAGTCTATTGTTTCAGCCGTGCAATCATTAGGCATGTCTCCTTTGATCCTGCAATCGTGTTTCCGATATCACCCCCTTACACTCTTTTCAATCTGTTGACTATCTTTGTCTTTCCCTGCACCTGTTTCTGACTCTTCCTTAACTCGTTTACAGTCGGAATGGAATGCACTAATGGTGGGAAGATGTACTTTTACAGTTGGGAACCGGCGATGCTACAGTAATTATGTTCCGGGACTCTGAATACATGAAAGCAACCCCCTATGAAATTTACTGTGGGAACTGGGTTGTAACCTTTTGTTTGCCATGTTGCTCTATGAAGAAAAACTGTATAAAAGGAGCGATCCACAGATGCAATTTGAAGCAGTCTCCTAGAACCTATACATGTTGTACTTCTTGTGACTTCTGTGTTCCCTGCAGTAAATAAACCTCGATCTTTGACGCCGAAGGAAGTGTCCCGTGTCTCTGTCATTTGTACGCCGGAACAGGTAACCCACGAAGGTTTCAGGTGTTGTCCCCTGGCACCGCTGGGTCTTAGAAAAACCCAGTCCTTCATGCTGTGAACCCTGGAAGCATAGGAGGCACGAGTCTGATGGGTATGTCCTAGATTATGCTGACCTGTTCTTCAGTGCACACTGCAGCCTTTGAGCAGATACTCCACTAACATGTTGGGCTTCTTTGTCTTCTCCGTGAAGGGACTGCTCCCGTTCCTTCTCAGCTGGTGTTGAAACATAGTTTGTATACACAGTGGTGGTAAAGCAAGTAAGGAGTTGTCATCACTTTTTTGATGATAAGGTTAAAGGCTTGGCGACACTGAACAGTGCATCTGAACCTGAAAGGGTCACATATTTTATAGTAGGGGGTTTTAGGCTTCTGATCTGCCTTCAAGTGTTTTCAGGATGGTGGGTACCCCTCATTTAGTTCAGTGATGGGTTTATAGATCTTGGTGAATACTCTGTATAAATCAGATTTTACATCTTTGTCCATGGAATAACCCATGTCGCCTTATTAAACTCTGCTCTTTTTATGTTTATATGCTGCCTGTGGCACATTATGTTTGCTATCGATAGAAATGGGAGTCTCTAGTTGGCAGATTTGTACCCTGTCCAAGTAGGGACCCTTCCTGTAAGTCAGGGTAAGGGGATTTATGCTTCTAAAATAACGCCCGTTGACCCCCTTGGTAGCTTGGCATGAGCAGTCTGGCTTATCTGAGACAATGTGTGATACATTTGCACATAATACACAGTAATACAGTGAAAACAATACAAAAGGAAGACACACAGGTTTTAAAAACTAGTCAATATTTAGCTGTGTAAAATAAGACCAAACAATAAAAATCCAAAATACAGTAATAAGGATATGAATATTGCAAGAATCAACTTAATGTACAGTTCTTTGAAGTTGAGAGCTCCGTCTGGGGCTATCACAACATCGTAAACAAACAAATCCATCAGTTCAGGTTGACGCGAGGTTGCGGGCTAGCTAGGGTGTACCTTAGAAATGCAGGGTGTCATGGACCTTGAGGGGAGCTCCGAAGAGGCAGCATCATCGGAGTCAGCAGGTATCAGTTCCGGAGGTCAGTGCTGTAGTCGTAGGGACCCTTAAAGTCACACACATTGCAGATCAAACTCCGTGAGGTTGAAGCCAGGAGCGCTAGCCTCGACAGTCATCAAGGCTGCGGTGTGAAGTGGATAGGTGCGGCGTGCAGTGCCCTCAGGTCACGGTACAAAGCGATACCAATGGGGGTGCTGGACAGAGCGTTTGAGTAAATCAAACCGTCACCCCCAGTCAACAGATCTGGGTTCAATCCATCATCCTTCTTTAGCTCACTTCCACCACCCCAGTTCAGACATGGCCATATGTAAATCAGTCTGACCCTGTGCCTCATGGGAAATGTCCAGCCCCAACTGCCAAGCCATGTCTACCCTGGACCGGAAACAAGCATCCTGGGACCTGTTTCTGGCTAATCAGCCGTCATCAGCCGGGCTAGCTTGAATCTAGTGGCAAAGTGAGTAAGAGACCCACGTCTGGGCATACCCTGCCAACTCAGAGCGAACAAAGCGATACCAAAGGGTGTGATGGACGGAGCGTTTCAGTAAATCAAACACTCACCCCCAGTCAACAGATCTGGGTTTAATCTATCATCATTGTTTAGCTCACTCCACCACCCCAGTTCAGACATGGCCATATGTAAATCAGTCTGACCCTGTGCCTCATGGGAACAGTTCAGCCCGAACTGCCAGGCTATGTCTTCCCTGGACCGGAAACAAGCATCCTGGGACCGGTTTCTGGCTAATCAGCCCGTCATCAGCAAGGCTAGCTTGAATCCAGTGGCAAAGTGAGCAAGGGACCCACGTCTGGGCATACCCT
Source organism: Lissotriton vulgaris (assembly GCF_964263255.1). Classification (NCBI taxonomy): domain Eukaryota; kingdom Metazoa; phylum Chordata; class Amphibia; order Caudata; family Salamandridae; genus Lissotriton; species Lissotriton vulgaris. Next base: position 411,132,071 of record NC_141699.1, on the reverse strand, counting down.
GCTAACTTAGGGCGAACAAAGCGATACCAAAGGGGATGATGACGGAGCGTTTGAGTAAATCAAACACTTACCCCAGTCAACAGATCTGAGTTTAATCCATCATCATTCTTTTGCTCACTTCACCACCCCAGTTCAGACATGGCCATATGCAAATCAGTCTGACCCTGTGCCTCATGGGAACAGTCCAGCCCAAACTGCCAAGCCATGTCTTCCCTGGACCGGAATAAAGCATCCTAGGACCGTTTTTTAGCTATCAGCCGTCATCAGCCAGGCTACCTTGAATCCAGTGGCAAAGTGAGCAAGGGACCTAAGGTGAGATATAACTAGCGTGGGGGACGCGTAGTGGAAATGTGTGCGAGCACGAGGCAAGTAACTCGGGGAGTCAGCCATCAAGGTTGTGGGGTTAGTTAGAAAGGCGCTAGGATGGAGGCAGGGTGAGTGGGAGGGAAAGACGCACATGTGGTGTGAGAGTGGGATGTGTGAAGGAAAGGCGCGTAGTGTAAAGGGGAGAGGTGCCGTGCATATAGTGTGAGAAGGGGACGCCGTTCTGTGAAAAGCTCCGCAACGCAACACCTGTAAAAAGGAATGTTAGACCTGGCACCTTGGCGTGAATCTCCCTCCCACTTTTTGCTGATGTGCCTCAGATGTTTTGCTGGTGTTCGATGCTCAGGGCACTGCGCCACGGCCAATCCGTGCCGCAGTGCAAGTGCTCCCAATGTAAAGTGTATGTACAATTGATTTCCACCATTGGATTATTTGGTTTACTATCAGTCCCCAGTAAAGTGTACGAGGTGTGCCGGGGCTTGTAGATACAAATGCCGCTAGTGGGCCTGCAGCGCTGGTTGTGCCACCCACAGAAGCGGCCTCGTAAGTTATGTCTCGGGTCCGCCATTGCTGACCCCGCGTGCAGTCCCGCACTGTCACGCTGACTGTGCAAGTGCCCACACTTGCCAGTCCCAGAACCTTCCCTCACCTTCATATAGTCACCCCTATGGTAGGCTTACAGGCAGGGTGCATTGTAAGCGTAAGGTAGGACATGCCTAGAGTGTGGCATGTCCTAGTAGTGAATTACCGCCTCTCTCGTTCTTCACTATTGAAGGACTACCGGTTCTCTTAGGCCAGATGAGCTGTCGGAGCTATTACACGCTATAGTCCCGGCAGGCTCAGGGAACACGGTAGCAGGTCGAGTTTAGTATGCCTGAACTCAGAATAATACAATACTTCCTTTAGTAGGGTTTATTTTAATATCCTGTGTTTGCAAATGCTACTTTTAGAAGGTTAGCCTTTGCTCACCTAACTGTTCAGCCCGCCTCTGCCAGGATGTGTATCTGCTGTCTGGGTTTGTGTGAGCGACAGGGCTGGGAGATTCCTGGGGGATAGTCGGGTGCTCAGGAGGGTGAGTGAGATGCTTACACCAGGATGGGTGGGCGGAGTATTCCTTGACTCTGAATAGGGTTGTGCTCCACCACCACAATGCTGGCTCCACCTCCTGCGGAGCGTCTGATGTCTCTGCCCTGCACCCTGAAAGAAGACGGCAGCGTCCTGTCAACAAAGTACTTCAGAACCGGGTTGAACCAGGCTCAGGCCCCCTGGCCTGCAAAGACAAAAGAAATGCAGTATAAATATAGGAGCTCCGCTCCTTACAAATCAGATCCAGTTTTGACCACGACGAACCTCTGCCTGACTAGAAGGACCAAGAGAAGCTGAAGGACGGAAACCAGTCTGTATCCTGTAAGACTGGCCTGCAGTGGTGCCTTGCTGAGAACGGAGAGGAAAGGACCAGATAGGACTTTGTAGACTTGTGCCTGAAACGATCTCCAAGGGCTTGATCGAGAGCTTGCCCCCTGAACGGAACCCCAGGACCATTGGGTTCTATCTGCTTGTGCCCGTTTGCTGTGGGGCCTCAGTTCTTATTCCCTCGCCAGAGTTGTGACTCGGGTGCCTTCGCCCTCTCCCAGGTCGTGACAGCTCGGAGCTTGGTCGCCCCGCCGTAGAGAGTCCCTCTCATTCCTGAGCCGCTCTCCGCTTCAGTGCCGGGCCGCCTGCTCTCCTGTCAACTCGCCGCTTACGGAGCGAGCTTCGCACCTCTCATCTTCTACAGCCGGAATCTGCACGGAGAGCATCTCATAGCCTCGGACGGTCCGTACGTCGTAACGTACCCGACTGTCTCGCTTTGCGCTCCTGCATACCAAGGCTCGTGCCGCACCTCAAGAAAGGGCTCCCTGTACTGTGGTACCGGAAGCCTGGGGCTGCACCTGTCTGCCCGAGAACTTGATGGCCCTCACAGATCCACGAGTCAGACCCTGCGTGCTAAGAAGTAGTACGCCCCGCAGGCCTGAACGGCGCCTCGCCCCGTGAGCTGTACCGATCCCGGATCGCCGCAACCCTCCACAGTCTAGCTCCTCCACCTTGCTCCTCGAGGGGGATTGAGCTGGAGAGATCCTCTGGAGAACCGTCGGCCTCGTTCGGGGTCCGCCCTTACAAGTAGCCGCGCCTGAAACGCCTCGGACTTCCACCAGCAAGGTACACTTGAACTCCGTCTCGAGTTCATATCGGATCCAGGGTCCGCAACATTCTTATTTCCCTGTCCTCGTACCTTGCTAACAATCGAACATTGATAGACTAAGTTTGCCTATTGTAATCTGGTGACCTCGATTTACTAAACGTTATTCTGGTCTTGTGATATTCCTGCTTGAATCTATCTTTTATATAAAGTATACGTATTTTTTAATACAACCATACGACTGGTGTCCATTTGTGGTGGGTCAGTGGGTTTACTGTGTGTGATCATGAATGCTTAACTTACTATCGCCCTGAGGATTAGCCTTGTCTGCTCGCGCCACACTACCTAGAGGGTGAGCAGGGGTTATTCAAAGGAGTAGTTCACTTGCCCTGACGTGGAGCTGAGGGTCCTTGCTTGTCACAAGTGCATACCTGTGCCAACCAGAGACCTCCGGTTCTAACATTGGTACCAGCGGTGAGGATTTCGGATTCGCATTCATAATTCATATACAGTGAATTACTGATCACCACGTAGTGAGAGCAGACCAATAACGCGACCAGATTACAGTCTTGCCGAGAAATCTCCAATCTCGTAAACCATGCCTGGTTCACTTCCCTCAGGAGCACTCTCTGTTATCTCTGAAATCGACGATGTTGACTGGGACGGGCTGAAAAAGTGCAAAGCCGAGCACTTGAGAGTCCTGTGCGAAAAGTTCCGAGTTTCGCAAGCCAACTGCAGCACACGAACCCAGCGCATCACGGCAATGAGAGCCTGGAAAGAGTCCAGAGAGCCCGAAAATCAGGTGGTGATCAATCCGCCCGATAGCCTCATCGGAGGCCTGGGAGGCCCGTTGGCCGACGAGCTGGCAGACAGGGCCGCGACCAGAGCGCATGAAGTGGAGATGGCCAGATTGAAAGGTCAGATGGTCATGGAGGATAAAAGGCTCCAGCTGGAGCACGAGATACGCCTAAAAGAATTGGAGCTGAAAGCAAAGTGCTTGGACGCAGCTCCTGGTGGCATCACAATGCCAGCCCAGGTAGAGTCAAGGGTCTACGTACCGAAGGATGTGGTGAAGGAGTATTTCAAAGGAGATGACATAGGCAGTGGTTCCGAGCCTACGAGGTAGCCATGTCTTCCCACCGGGTCCCTGAGAAGGATTGGGGAGCGGGGTTGTGGGGACGGTTCCTGACCGAGGGGCGGGATACCCTGTTAGATCTTCCTCCTGAAGAGTCAGTCTCCTACCCACACATGAAAGATGCCCTGATGAATCGGTTTGGGTTAACGCCTGAAATGTACCGGCAACAGTTTAGAAAGTGTGTAAAGATTCAAGGGGGTACGTATGTGGAGTATGTGACCTTTTTCTGCAGAGCGCTGGATGGTTGGGTGAAGGGCAGTAAGGTAAATGATTTTCAAGGGCTGTTTGATTTAATCGCTTGGGAGCACTTGTCGGATAATTGTTTTCCTGAGTTATGCCAGCACCTGATCGATAGCAAGCTATCCAACCCGAGGAAGCTTGCTGAGGAAGCGGACCGCTGGGTCAGCACCAGGGTCCACAAAGGTCCAGTGGGAGACTCAGCCAAAGGTGGGCAGGGTCCCCAGCAGAAGAGTGGGGGTGACAAGGGAAAACAGAAAGGGTTCCACAAAGGCCCCCAAAGTAATTCCCAAGGGAACCAAGGGAAAGGTTCTCAGCCTCCTCCACCCCCGAAATCAACCGGGGCCCGACAGGTAAATCTGTTCCAAAGGGGCCCATCACCTGCTTGAGGTGTGGCGACCTGGGTCATGTTGCCTCTGATCCTAAGTGTTGCTTGTTTGTGAAACCCGCACCCACTGGTGTTCCACCCCGGCAACTATCTAATGTTAACTTTGGGGAGGAAGTATCCTTCCCAATGGGTGGGGATCCCGTCCAGATGACCCTAGTCTCGCTAGGAGACAGCGAGATGGTCCCAGAGAACTACCTACCCAGTAACACAAAGAAATATGGGCAGGTAGTGACCATCAATGGTAAGAAAGCGGAGGCTCTTCGAGATACAGGAGCCAGCGTGACTGCAGTGAGGCAGCACCTGGTGTCTCAAGAGCAGGTAGTACCGCACGCCTACTGCAAAGTTGTTAATGCTGACAATTCTGAGAGCCAGTGTCCGATGGCTCAGGTTCCCTTTGAGTGGGGGTGGGGGGCCTCAGGTACTCTTCAAGTTATTGTGAGGACCTCCATGCCTGTAGATTGTCTGCTAGGGAACGATTTGGAGAACTCCCCTTGGGAAAAGGTGGAGAAAATGACCCATCTGCGGATGGTGGGTCTACCCGACTGGGCGTGCGTGACCACAAGGTCCATGGCAGCCAGTAGGGGTGTAGAAGAGGTCCTGGAGCCTGAGGGAGAGGCCCTGGAACCGGCCTTAGAGAGGAGGCACAGGGGGGCGCGGACAGCCGGTCCCCGAAGTTCCCACGGCCCAGGAGGAGGCAGACCTCGAGGGGGATGCCCTGGAGCCTACCGGGGAACAGATCGCCGAACTGGGAGACTTGCCTGAGCTGACCCATTGGCAGCAAGAAGGGGGTCCCTCCAGGGAGGAATTCTGTGAGGAGCAGAAAACGTGCCCTTCTCTCGCAGGTATGCGGCAGCAGCCTGCAGACCAGGTCAATGGCGTTCGGCCCTGAAAACACTTGGTCTACTGGGAGAACGATCTCCTGTATTCAGAGCCTAAGGCTGCTGAACCTGGGTCAGCCCGTGTGCTGGTGGTACCCAGAAGTTCAGGGCCTTCCTACTGGGCTTGGCTCACAATGTGCCTTTAGCAGGACATCTGGGGATGGACAAGACCTATGACAGGCTTGTCACCCACTTTTACTGGCCCCAGATGCACCGGAGCTCAGATGCTCACTGCAGAACTTGCCAGACTTGCCAGGCAAGTGGTAAGTGTGGAGGGAAGAACAAGGCTCACCTCCAACCATTCCCCGTCATCAGCACCCCATTCCAGCGAGTGGGAATTGACATTGGGGGGCCTCTGGACCCCAAGACAGCCATGGGCAACAGGTTTATCCTGGTCTTGGTGGACCATGCCACCCGGTACCCTGAAGCCATCCCTCTGAGGACAGTGACGGTCCCCGTGGTGGGACGAGCACTGATGGGAATTTTCTCTTGAGTAGCATTCCCTCTAGAGGTGGTGTCTGACAGGGGCACCAACTTCATATCAAAATATATGAAGTCCGTTTGGCAAGAGTGTGGTGTAACGTACAAGTTCACCACCCCTTACCACCCCCAAGGAAACGGGTTGGTTGAGAGATTCAACCGAACCCTGACAGGCATGATTATGGGCCTAGAAGGACCAATGAGGCGTAAGTGGGACGTCCTCTTACCATGTCTACTGTTTGCGTACCGAGAGGTGCCACAGAAGTCGCTCGGGTTCAGTCCCTTCGAGCTTCTGTACGGTCACCCGGTGCGAGGACCTCTGAGTCTGGTTAGGGAAGGCTGGGAGCAATCTCCCAGGAAACCTCCCCAGAATGTATATAGCTACATGCTGGCCTTCCGAAACCAGACCAGGCGATTCAGGCAACTTGCTGAGGCAAACCTGGAAGCCAGCCAGGAGGAGATAAAGCGGTGGTACGACCAGAATGCCACTCTGGTAGAGCTTCAACCTGGACAAAAGGTGTGGGTCTTGGTCCCAGTGGAGCCCTGTGCACTTCAGGATAAGTGGACGGGTCCATTTGAGGTTGTGGAGTGCAAGAGTCCTGTCACCTACCTGGTGAACTTGCAAACTCCCAGGAACCCTTTGAGGGTCCTACATGTTAACCGCCTCAAGCCCCACTTGGAGAGGTCCGAAGTGGGCATGCTGTTGGCAACGGATGATGGAATGGAGGAGGAGACCGAGCCTCTGCCGGACCTCTTGGTGGCCTCCGAGCGAGATGGGTCAGTGGATGGAGTTAACCTCTCACCCTCCCTGACCCCTGAGCAGCAGAGTGATTGCCGCCAGCTGCTGGGGCAATTCTCTGACTTGTTCTCCCTGGTTCCTGGTGTCACAGATTGGTGCGTCCATGATGTGGACACGGGAGACAGCTTACTGGTGAAGCACAAGGCTTACCGCGTGACTGACAGGGTACGAGCTTGAATCAAGGAGGAAGTCTCAAAGATGTTTGCTCTTGGGGTGATTGAGTCCTCCAGCAGTCCTTGGGCCAGCCCAGTGGTCTTGGTCCCGAAGGCTGCGACGCCGGGAGCCACACCCGAACTCCGGTTCTGTGTGGACTATCGAGGGCTCAATTCGGTCACGAAGACTGACGCGCACCCCATCCCCAGAGCTGATGAGCTCATCGATCGGTTGGGAGCTGCTCGGTGCCTCAGTACGTTAGATTTAACGTCTGGGTACTGGCAGATTGCCTTAACCGAAGGGGCCAAAGAGAGGTCAGCGTTTTCAACCCCAGATGGGCACTACCAATTCCGGGTCATGCCCTTCGGGATGAAAAACGCCCCTGCCACCTTCCAAAGACTGGTCAACCAGGTGTTGGCCGGACTGGACGTGTTCAGTGCCGCCTACCTGGACGACATCGCAGTGTTCAGTGGAACGTGGAAGGAACACTTGCGGCACCTTTGGGAAGTGTTGGCGGCTCTGCGCAAGGCAGGCCTCACGATCAAGGCAAGCAAGTGCCAGATCGGGCAGGGTTCAGTGGTGTATTTGGGACACCAAGTTGGGAGCGGCCAGGTGGCGCCCCTTCAGCCCAAAGTTCAGACCATCCTGGCTTGGGAAGCCCCCAAGACCCAAACGGAGGTGAGGGCCTTTCTCGGACTCACCGGGTATTACAGGAGGTTCGTCAAGGGATACGGCACCATTGTTGCCCCCTTTACGGAGCTGACTTCGAAGAAGCAGCCTCGGAAAGTGATCTGGACCGACGCCTGTCAGGAAGCATTCGACACCCTGAAGAAGGCCATGTGCGCGGCGCCCATGCTCCTGGCTCCTGATTTCTCCAAAGAGTTCTTAGTGCAGACAGACGCTTCAGAGCATGGGATAGGGGCTGTCCTTTCACAGACGACTGAGGAGGGCTGGGATCACCCTGTGGCCTTCATCAGTCGATGGTTACTTCCAAGGGAACAGAAGTGGAGTGCGATTGAGCGAGAAGCTTTTGCTGTGGTCTAGGCCCTGAAGAAGCTAAGACCCTACTTGTTTGGGTCTCACTTCCAAGTTCAGATGGACCACAGGCCCCTCAGATGGTTGATGCAAATGAGGGGTGAAAACCCGAAACTGTTGAGGTGGTCCATTTCTCTACAGAGTATGGACTTTACGGTGGAGCACCGCCCTGGCATAGACCACGCCAACGCTGACGGTCTGTCAAGGTTTTTCCACCTTAGTGATGAGGAACTCCCTGGGGTAGGGTAGTTCTCCTCACCTTTCAGCTGAAGGGGACACGTGTTAGACCTGGCACCTTGGCGTGAGTCTCCCTCCCAATTTTTTCTGATGTGCCTCAGATGTTTTGCTGGTGTTCGATGCTCAGGGCACTGCGCCACAGCCAATCCGTGCCGCAGTGCAAGTGCTCCCAATGTAAAGTGTATGTACAATTGATTTCCATGATTGGATTATTTGGTTTACTATCAGTCCCCAGTAAAGTGTACGAGGCGTGCCGGGGCTTGTAGATACAAATGCCGCTAGTTGGCCTGCAGCGCTGGTTGCGCCACCCACAGAAGCGGCCTCGTAAGATATGTCTTGGGTCCGCCATTGCTGACTCCGCGTGCAGTCCCGCACTGTCACGCTGACTGTGCAAGTGCCCACACTTGCCAGTCCCAGAACCTTCCCTCACCTTCATATCAGTCACCCCTATGGTAGGCCTACGGGCAGGGTGCATTGTAAGCGTAAGGTAGGACAGGCCTAGAGTGTGGCATGTCCTAGTAGTGAATTACCGCCTCTCTCGTTCTTCACTATTGAAGGGCTAGCGGTTCTCTTAGGCCAGATGAGCTGTCGGAGCTATTACACGCTATAGTCCCGGCAGGCTCAGGGAACACTGTAGCAGGTCGAGTTTAGTATGCCTGAACTCAGAATAATAAAATACTTCCTTTAGTAAGGTTTATTTTAATATCCTGTGTTTGCAAATGCTACTTTTAGAAGGTTAGCCTTTGCTCGCCTAACTGTTCAGCCCGCCTCTGCCAGGATGTGTATCTGCTGTCTGGGTTTGTGTGGGCTGGGAGATTCCTGGGGGATAGTCGGGTGCTCAGGAGGGTGAATGAGATGCTTACACCAGGATGGGCGGGCGGAGTATTCCTTGATTCTGAATAGGGTTGTGCTCCACCACCACAATGCTGGCTCCACCTCCTGCGGAGCGTCTGATGTCTCTGCCCTGCACCCTGAAAGTAGACGGCAGCGTCCTGTCAACAAAGTACATCAGAACCGGGTTGAACCAGGCTCAGGCCCCCTGGCCTGCAAAGACAAAAGAAATGCAGTATAAATATAGGAGCTCCGCTCCTTACAAATCAGATCCAGTTTTGACCTCGACAAACCTCTGCCTGACTAGAAGGACCAAGAGAAGCTGAAGGACGGAAACCAATCTGTATCCTGTAAGACTGGCCTGCAGTGGTGCCTTGCTGAGAATGGAGAGGAAAGGACCAGATAGGACTTTGTAGACTTTGTAGACTTGTGCCTGAAACAATCTCCAAGGGCTTGATCAAGAGCTTGCCCCCTGAACGGAACCCCAGGACCATTGGGTTCTATCTGCTTGTGCCCGTTTGCTGTTGGGCCTCAGTTCTTATTCCCTCACCAGAGTTGTGACTTGGGTGCCTTCGCCCTCTCCCAGGTCGTGACAGCTCGGAGCTTGGTCACCCCGCCGTAGAGAGTCCCGCTCATTCCTGAGCCGCTCTCCGCTTCAGTGCCGGGCCACCTGCTCTCCTGTCACCTCGCCGCTTACGGAGCGAGCTTCGCACCTCTCATCTTCTCCGGCAGGAATCTGCACGGAGAGCATCTCAGAGCCTCGGATGGTCCGTACGTCGTAACGTACCCGACTATCTCGCTTTGCGCTCCTGCATACCAAGGCTTGTGCCGCACCTCAAGAAAGGCCTCCCCGTACCGTGGTACCGGAAGCCTGGTGCTGCATCCGTCTGCCCGAGAACTTGACGCCCCTCACAGATCCACGAGTCAGACCCTGTGTGCTAAGAAGTAGTACGCCCCACAGGCCTGAACGGCGCCTCGCCCTGTGAGCTGTACCAATCCCGGATCGCCACAACCCTCCACAGTCTAGCTCCTCCACCTCGCTCCACGAGGGGGATTGAGCCGGAGAGATCCTCTGGAGAACCGTGGGCCACGTTCGGGGTCCGCCCTCACAAGTAGCCGCCCCTGAAACGCCTCGGAACTCCACCAGCAAGGTACACTTGAACTCCGTCTCGAGTTCATATCGGATCCAGGGTCCGCAACGTTCTTATTTCCCTGTCCTCGTACCTTGCTAACCATCGAACATTGATAGACTAAGTTTGCCTATTGTAATCTGGTGACCTCGATTTACTAAACGTTATTCTGGTCTTGTGATATTCCTGCTTGAATCTATCTTTTATATAAAGTATACGTATTTTTTTATACAACCATACGACTGGTGTCCATTTGTGGTGGGTCAGTGGGTTTACTGTGTGTGATCATGAATGCTTAACTTACTATCGCCCTGAGGATTAGCCTTGTCTGCTTGCGCCACACTACCTAGAGGGTGAGAAGGGTTATTCAAAGGAGTAGTTCCCTTGCCCTGACGTGGAGCTGAGGGTCCTTGCTTGTCACAAGTGCATACCTGTGCCAACCAGAGACCTCCGGTTCTAACAAGGAAATAAAGTAAATACATGTGCTGTGAGGAACGGGGCATGTGGTTTGAGGAGGGGACATGCTGTATGGAAGAGGGACACACAGAACAGTGTGTGTGAGGAGAAAGGGTGGTCAAGGGGCCGGCTACCTCTCTTGCACTTGGCCCCCGCCCCTGTATAAGCCATCCCTGGGCACACAGCATTGGGTCGCCAGTCCGATCAACACCAGTCAGGGCTATGGTTTATTAGATGTCTATGGGACTTTGTACACCTATATTGGCCACCTGTCCCCATCACTTCTGGGGCACTTCATGTGTGTGCAGACACTTGGTGCGTGGCTCAACGGATGTTTGTCGATGAACAGAGGGGCTCATTTTTGGAGATTTATTCTACCACTCTTCTGCAAACCAGGCCCTTTAAGAGCTGCATCTCCCCGTGAGACAGAGTTTGTCCGGGTGAGTGACTATTGTTCATACTTACGTGAGTTGTAGTCTCTTTACCACCTCCTAGGGTAACCCTAGACTGCTGCTAGGGCGACGTTTGAGAGATAAGTTAAAACAAGAAAACCAAGCGCTCGACATTCTCGCTGTTTATTTTTGCATCGCTTTTTCACTTTAAAGTGAAAGCGCGACGCAAAAATAAACACACGGCGCCCTGTCTCCTTTTGGGACGGCCCATCTGGACTGGATCGCAGGGCTTGTTTATATAGCACGCCTCCTACAATGCCTCCTTGCGATAAGAAACTGCTTCATGACAGCCGTGAAGCAGGCGATCCAGTCTGGATGGGCCAGACCAAAAGGCGAAAGGAAGGCAACGCAAACAGCTCATTTCCAATGGCAGGCCCCCGTTTAGCATAAACCGTGCCGTCAGTCAATGGAAAAGAGGAGCAGGGCTTAAAGCCCTTTTCTGAATTCCCTCTCTCACAAAAATTTTTGCCAGCGAGTAGCGTGTGCGCTGAAACGCAGGCAAGACCTAAAAATACTGCTTTAGGCAGTGCAAGGCTGCAGGCCAGGCTAAACGCTGCAGAAACTGCCATCTGCGGTAAAGATGTAATATCTCACGCAACCGCCACCAGCCGAGCACAGCTACCCAGTGAGGATCATGAGAATAATCAGTAAGTGCCTGGGAGAGCAGGTAATGTATTAACGGTAGTGATCAATTACATCTTTTGAAAAACACTTCTCCGTAACTGCATATATAAATTTCAGTTACAGTACTGAGCTAATTGACTAGGTCATTGAAGAGTAATAGTGCGCTAACATTTGCAGTGCTTTCCGATGTTTATTTCCTCCCTCAGCCTCTGCCCCAGTCCGGGCCCCTGGTAACTGTAGTTGTCTCCTGACAACATTCGAACTCCTCATGAACACTGCTGAGTCCGGGAGAGGCTGAGCAGGTGGTGTTTCGGGGAGACACGCCTCTCATGCATGCCTAGCAGAGAACTGCAAATCTAATTAAAACAATTTTAACAGAAACTATGCAGGTGTGAAGCCTCAGTAATTCAGAGAAAAAGTTCCCTTGAATGCGCAAAATACAAATAGGCATCTCAGTGACCAATTTTGCACCCAGAAGTCCTCAACAGCATCGTGACTGGGGACAGACTGACTTTGCTACTGTACAGCAGCTGAGCGTGTCTATACAGCCGGCTGAGCCAGTGAAGGTAACACACACAGAGACACTTCACAAGGACATGGCAGCTCTATTATGTTTCCCCACCTGGGTGCAGCACCTGGGTGACTTTACTATAGACAAGGTATAATTTAATTAACACTAACATGGTGATATCAAACAGAGAAGGGTTAAATATCCCTGTTGAAAGCACTGGACAATACCAATGATACATTGCATATTCCAACAAGCATTGGCATAGCCAATAGTTCTCGCTTTTGGGACCTTCTATTTAGTTATGCAGCACAATATCCTTGGTGCAACAACATCAACTGTTGCGTGGCTAAACACTTATAAGGTCCCAAAGGCGAGACCTATTGGCTATACCAATGCTTGTGTGGGTGTGTAATTTGTAACTGGGTTTTGTATCGCGCCAACTCACCGACAGGTCTCAAAGCGCTACTGTCCAAGTACAGCAACAAGAAACAGGATGAGAGAATAGAAGTGTCTGAAGCTAGTAACCGACTACTGAGATGTAAATGCGTCTTTGAAAAGTAAAGTCTTCAGGGACTTCCTAAAGTGGAGAAGGTTGGATTCTCTGCGAAGCGCCTCCGGTAGCTCTTTCCAGATGATAGGAGCCTGAACTGAAAAGGATCTGCCTCCTTTTGTTGCCAGCTTAAAGCGTGGGCAGGATAGCAAAAAAGAACCGGACGATCGCAGGGCGCGCTTGGGTTCATATATTTCAAGCCTATCTTTTATATAGGTTGGCGCCTGTCCGTGGATTGCTTTGTGGCAGATGCACAAACTCTTGAATTCGACTCTTTGTACTATTGGCAGCCAATGTAGCCTATGGAGCAAAGGGGAGGCATGAGTCCGCCTCGGCACTCCAAATATCAAGCGTGCTGCGTCGTTCTGAATGACCTGAAGACGATTAGCTGAGTTTTTTGGGAGGCCAAGGTATAATACATTGCCGTAGTCGATTCTGGACACTATTGTGGCTGAGACAATGGTTCGAAGCATATTCCTTGAGAGTAGGGGGACGAGCTTACGCAGTTGCCTGATCAAATTGGTACAAGAACCAACTACAGCGGACACTTGGTTAGTCATCGAGAGTTCCTGATCGATTTTCATACCGAGGCTCTTAACACAAGGGCACGGTTTTGGGGTAGGTCCAAGTTCTTGTGGCCAAAACAAATCATTCCAGGGGGAAGTGGAGGTTGAAACTACGAGAACTTCCGTTTTATCTGGATTGATTTTCAATAAATTGGACGACATCCAGTTTACTGTAAAACGTAATATGTCTTGGGCCGTGGACTGAGCCGATGGTGTGTTGTCGATACTCAGCAGCAGCTGAGTATCATCGGCGTAGTTAAAAACTTTACAGTTCATGTTTGCCAGGGACTCTATCAATGGTTGTAAATAAAGATTAAATAGGAGTGGAGAAAGCGCAGAACCCTGCGGGACTCCACAGGCTAAGGTGCCCACATCGGAGACCTGATCTGCTAGCTGGATCCTCTGCGTCCTCCCTGATAAGAAGGCTGTTAACCATTTGAGGGCTTGCTCTCCTATCCCAAACCTAGCCAATCTGCCCAGGAGCAGTGCATGGCTGACAGTATCAAACGCCGCTGAAAGATCTAGTAATATCAGGGCGCTTGGCTTTTTACTGTCAGCCATGCATCTGAGCTCATCTAGTACGGACAGCATTACTAGTTCTGTGCTATGGTGGGCACGAAAACCAGCTTGCCGCTCCTGGAGAAGATGGTGAGATTCCAGGAGAGATGACAGAGATTTTAGCACGTGCTGTTCTAGTACTTTTGACAGAAATGGCAGTTGGGAGATTGGCCTGTAGTTCTTCAGGCTAGTTGGATCTGCCCCAGGCTTTTTTATCAGGGGTCTGACGCGTGCCTCTTTAAAGGAAGTTGGTAATGATCCAGTAGCTAGTGAGGTGTTTAAAAGGTCTAAGATCTGATCCTCTAGAATCGGAATTGCTAGTCGGAGGATATCGGGTGGACAAAGATCAGCGGGGGAGCCAGACTTGGTAGATGTTGCAAGTTGTCTCAGGGTGGTAGGGTCGATTTCGGGGAATCTGGTAAAGATAGGGGTAGAAGGAGGGTTTAAAGGAGGCAATTGTTCGGTGTGTGAGACTGGATTATCCTTCTTGATATCAGACAAGATGGTCCCTACTTTTTCAAGGAAATATCCTTGGAAGGTATCACAGTCGATCAATATGTCTGCCTTTTCCTCCTTCTTACTTAGCTCTTTCAGGATTTGGAAGGTTTCTCTCTGGATGTTTGTAGCGTTATTTATGCGTGTCTCGTAGTAATCCTTCTTAGCTGAAACAATAAGCTGTGTGGGTGTGTGTGTGTGTGTGTGTGTGGTTGTGTGTGTTTATGTGTGTGGTTGTGTGCGTGTGTGTGGTTGTATGGGTGGTTGTGTGTGTGGTTGTGTGTGTAGTTGTGTGTGGTTGTGTGTGTGTTATTATGTGTGGTTGTGTGTGTGTGGTTGTGTGTGTGTGGTTGTGTGTGTGGTTGTGTTTGTGTGTGTGGTTGTGTGTGGTTGGGTCTTTGGGTGTGGTTGTGTGCGTGTGTGTGTGGTTGTGTGTATGGTTGGGTCTGTGTTGTTGTGTTTGTGGTTGTGTGTGTGGTTGTGTGTGTGTGTGTGTGTGTGGTTGTGTGTGTGGTTGTGCTGTTGGGTGTGTGTGTGGTTGAGTGTGTTTGTGTGTGTGTGTGGTTGTATGTGTGGTTGTGTGTGTGGTTGTGTGAGTGTGTGGTTGTGTGTGTGGGTGTGTGTGTGGTTGTGTGTGGTTGTGTGTGTGGTTGTGTGTGTGGTTGCATGTGGGGTTGTGTGTGTGGTTGTGTGTGTGGATGTATATGTGGTTGTGTGTGGTTGTGGTTGTGGATTTAGTTGTGTGTGTTGTTGTGTGTGTGTGGTTGTGTGGTTGTGTGTGTGGTTGTGGTTGTGTGTGTGGTTGTGTGATTGTGTGGTGGTGGTTGTGTGAGTGTCAGTAATACTAAAAGCACCTCAAAATAAAGGAACACAAACATCGAGTTTGGAGAAGGAGAAAGCACGTTGTAAGTCAAACGGGCGCAGCAAAGCATTGACACAACAACAAAACAAGATCACTTAGCGAAGACTGAGTGCTGATAATGGATACAACCAGCCCATCATCTTAAGAGTTCGATTGCAACCAATGTGCACTCAATCCTGCCCCCTCCTTGTGAGTTGCACCCCATATTTCATGAGTTATAACTGCTGCACCCATCATAGCGCTTTGAGATCTAATGCGCGACAAAGGTCTAATCGACTAACCAGTCGCCAACATGCTGTGCTTTTAAAGAGAATTTGCCAAAAGTTTCCAACTTCCTCATCATGTCCTCATGAAAGCGCCAACAAAAGGACTCCCTGAATGGTGCAACGGACATGAAACAGCCGCTGCGATCAGAAATAAACACTGTGAACGTTGTCCAGTTTCACGGTAACATTTCCTTAATGTTCCTTAAGTCACAAAACAGTAATACTAAAAGCATCTCAAAATAAAGGAACACAAACATCGAGTTTGTGGGAAGAGAAAGCACGTTGTAAGTCAAAGGGGCGCAGCAAAGCATTAACACAACAACAAAACAAGATCACTTAGCAGAAGCGCTCATTCTACATATAACAAGCCCGTGAGTGGGAAATTTAAAAAAAACATGTGAGTGGTGCGCGCGAAAGTGGCGGCCGCGAGACACACTCTGTGGTGAGGGAAGAGGAGGGGCGAGAAAGACAGAGAGGCAAAAACAGACGGAGAAAAAGACAGATGGTGGCTGTGCGCGTTTACGCGTACATGCACACAGGCTTGAGGCCAGTGGCTGGCAGCACTTTGAAAATCCCCTTACTAAAAGTCAAGCAACAGCACATGCGCTGTTCTAGGCTCTACCTAAAAACTACGATCAGTTTACAAGGGCACTTCTATTTCTGTAATTTCCAACAGTTTTAAGATTTTCTTAGTTTCGTGTTGCTCAAATGGGTGTCATTTCTGATATTTTTATATGTTTTCCTCGTCTTTACTGCTTGATTTTGCTCGCGAGAAAGTGTCACTCTTGATGGTTGAAATGTCACTCATAATTACACTGAAATTATAACTATGTCACACATACCAATCGGAAACCTTGACAGCTATGATGATTGTCAGTACGAGATATGTGAAGGTTCCGTTATTCTAATTCCCCACAGACATTACTTTATCTCTCTTAGCAGTAAGCACTGAGCTGAATATTTCATATACTTTAAAGAGTTGCTGTAAAATATATTTTCCGGTTTGACATTCCGAACGATCGGCTGTAGATGACCCTTATTGGTTTCCACGTTCGCTTCTGCTGTGATGTAAAAAAATGTATTCAACATTCCACTTAAATAGAGACGCCTATAGTCCAATATAAAATAAAAAAATCAGCACGGTTTGATATTTGTTATTGATCTAACTGAAAACAGAATACATTGTTGCACATGGTAATTTGTATTGGGTTTCTAAAGCTTTTGCTCTGTACCATTACGTTCAGGTATTCCAATAAAAATAAGTAATTCGTTTAACAGTCAGATATCGAAGCATGCCAGTCCTCTTTCAGTGCCAAAAAACAAACTGGATTGTAGTTACTTGCCAGTATCCGCCATCTTGGAATATGCATATTTCCAATTCAATGCAAAGAGATTTAGAAAAAAAATCATATATAATTATTTGACGGGCAGATGCCCTGAATATTTCATTTCCAGACTAAACGTATTATTTGTTTTCTGTTTCATTGACGTAGTCATGTTTGATGAAATTGTCCAAATAATTGTAAAATCATCTTCTCACGAGACCTTACAGCACCTCAGAGATTTATCTTTTTTGTTGGTTATTTACGTCAAAGTCTTAACTTGCATATTTCCTGGTGAGTTCCTTGAGGGACAAGCTCCGTTCCAATATGGCGCCTACAGATATCTCATTGGTGTCTTTTCTGGTCTGCCGCTGTCCTTGGAAAGAGAATATGTTGCAGTACCTTGAGCGTGGGGCACTGAGAGAGCATGGCCGGTGTGGAGGAGCAGCAGCTTCGGCTGCAGAAGGCGGTGGATGCCATGGTGGAGGGGCTGGAGAGAGAGAACATTCGGGTTATGCAGGTAAGGGACGTGAGAGCAACACTAGTACGCAGCCTTGCTGTACCACCCCCTCGCCCTTTGAACATTATGTGCCAGTTACTAAACAGAATACTTCTTCACATAGACAGCAATCTGCGTTATTGCCCCCCCCCCCCCCCCAAATATACGTCTGTTTTCGTTTATGTCTCCAAAGCGCAGTGCTTACCCTATCGAAGAGTGTTACGTGTAGCATATTCTTTATTTCATTGTCTAAGACTTTTTAATCAAAAGATGGCAACGACTAGTTAGTTAATCCGACGTGAACGCTATCTTGCAGGAAGGGATGGAGAGGAGTGAGGGGTGGGGGACGGGAGGGGAGGTTTGAGGGGGGGGGAAACAGAGTGATACATTTGCCAGGACCGGGGCATTCTTCCTCCAGAATGGAGTGACAAACCCCAAACAAACGGGAAATGTAAGCAATCAACCTACTGATTTCATGTATAGTTATGTTTTTGAGACCTAACATTCGCAGGGCTTCTCCCACAGAGAATCCACTAGGGTTTATTACTCTGCCACCGAGACAGTCACCAGCCTGAAGGGGCAAGGTATGCTACTTTTCTCTATGTGGAGTTATAACTTTCATATAGAGCTGCTACTAACAGTTTACATTTGTGTTGGGAGTGGTTGCACGATGCGATTCATTAACAGACCTACAGTTGGGAAATCCCCAATTAGCTGTCATCACTCTGATGAGGTTGCAAAAAATAGGTTGGTAACTGGAAGCTAATTGCTCTGCCAGAACCGTCTAGTATAACTTCAAGGTCACCCACACCGGTCGTGGCTTCATTCATCACAGAGGCCTGAGACCTCTCAGTTAAAGGTCCCTGAACTTGACGCCGTTATGGCGCAATGGACGTTTGCCGCTGTTGGCGGCCATGCCTGTCTTCCAAGATTGGGATGCAATCGAGGTCTCCACCCTGGGGGTGTTATGAGGGGGCCTGCCCTGAAATCTTTTCAGGGCTTGCAGAAGGACTTTCAAATGCAGCGTACTCAATTTTTTAAATATTTGCTCTTTCGGCATGCTCTCTCCCCTAGCCTGGTGGGCTTGGAGGAGTTAGCTGAATTTAGTCCGGTAGAGGCGAAAGTTTTCATGGGGACCTGCATGACCATAAAATCTCTAGGATCTACCAGTCCCTGGTTACACACTGCTCTTCTTCGTTGCAGCGTCTCCGCGAAACATGGGAGGAGAATGTGGGCCCACTCGAGGAGGACTGGACGGAGGCCCTGGCATCCCCGCGCGGGGCTGTTTTCGCTATGAGCCTTCGACTCATTCAGTATAAATATCTCCATAGGATCTATTTTACCAGAGTCAGACTGCACAGGCCTGTTTAAGTGGCATCCCTGGAATGTCTCTGCTGCCTGCATGAAGAGGGTACGCTGCTGCATACTATATGGCAGTGGTTCCCAAACTGTGCTCCGTGGCACCCTGGTGTGCCGTAATGAGGTGCCAGGGGCGCCGCGCTCACGATGTGGGAAATTGCATGCTAGCGAGTAATGGGCAGTGAGTGGGTATCAGAGGCGCAACTAGAGCCAAATTTCGGAGGAGGGCTAATCAAATATTTCGGGGGGTGGTGAATCTTAAGCAATAGGCAGTGGAGCTGCAGGGGCTCTTAGGGGGTGTGAAACAACAGCAAGGCCTCATTAACATGCAAATGGTCTTTTTAAAGACCCATGAAGTGTGTTCTTCATGGCAATGTGTATGAAAGGTGCGCTGTTGCCATTGTATTGCTCCACCTCCCGTCACATGTCTAATACCGTTTACGGGGCTACCGGGTGAATGGAGAAAATCTACCCTTCAAGGCAGAAACTATATGAAAATGCCTCCAGTCTCTGCGAAGCCCGCGTGACTGGATGTGACACCTTTTAAGAACAACAGCAAGTTGTCCTTGCAACCGGAAACTGCATGCATTCTGCCACTCAAGGAGATAGCCCATGTTTACCCCCTCCGACAAGACGGATAGAAATGGTTTTAAAGGCAAGTGTGAAATGCCAAGGGGAGAGCAAGCAGCCCTCCTTCGCACCCTACCCAACATGTTTTTGTCCGAGATCTGATGTCTGACCCGACGGGCGCTTGGAGGGTAATTAAATATGCTTATCGTATGCGCACACAACTGTCACAGCAGCGCCAGACGCGGGGGCATTCAGGTAAGAGAGGTGACCGAGTGGGGGTTGGAGGATACGTTCCTCTACTTTGCCAGGTACATTAACTCCTTTACGTCCTCCTGTTTCTACCATCTTAGACTCTTCTGGTTATAAAAAGTCCTCCCTCACCTTCCGGGATCTGTTCCAAAAACAGTGGTCTGTGCTCTCATTGTGTCATGCATCGGCAATATGCTTTTTCTTAGCCTGCCTTAAAATGGCTTTTCAACTAATCCCACAGATTAAAATTCCCCTCCGCTGTCATATTCCACCTTACCCAAGAGAGCCCCACTGGTTTCCAGGTCGCAAACGTGTGCAGTTTGAAGAACCCGTGCTTCTCACACCACATGTTCTATGAAGAACCTCAATTGTGTATCCATCCTAAGCTTACCTCTTACCCTTCGACTTGCTATTGCATCACTCATGGGGGGGTTGGGGGTGGGGCGGCGGGCGGAAGCCCTTTCAGTCCAATGGGTGTTGCGCGCCTGCTACGGAGGGGGGGTTAGCACCGCACACCTTGAGGGAGTGCGTTGTGAAAAAAAAAGTAAGGAGGCTGGTGGGTATAAATTTGTGGGAAAGGTGCAGGTCGATGCCACTTAAATGAAGCACTGCAATTATAGGGGAGTGTTGTAAGTGCAGTAAAAATCATGTTACCCTCCTGTAATGATTACTGTTATTTTCGTTTTATGTTTTTCTGTATTCATAATTGTTTTGTTCTTTTTTGTATAGTGCTCAGAAGCCTTGGGTACTTCACATAAAAACGAATTAAACAAAGAAAGATTGGAAACCTGAAAATAAAACGGAATACATTCAGACCAAGAGCAGGGGCGTAACTTGGTCAGTAAGATTGGGAAGGGGTGAGCATCAGATTTTCCAACTATCATGCTGGCAAATAAAGTTAAAATATATTGTTTTATTTTTTAGCTGCTGACTCTTAGCCAGTGGGGCGATGCTCCTACTCCATTGTGGAGGAGCCGCCCCTTAAATAGATTATATGACAAGCAGGATGCATGATGTAGCCTTACGTCTAGAGCAGTCGACTTCGGAACTGGGGTACCGGTTTCGAGTATCGGCAACGATGCTCAACATCCTGTGATTCTGGGCAAATCACTTAATCTCTCCGTGCCTAAAACTGAAATGTGTCCATCTGTAACGAAACTGGTGCTCATGAAAAGCGCTATGATACCCCATTTCTTGAGTCTAGTTTGCGCTATATAAAATTCTAAAAAAAAAATAAAAAATGTTTTAAATGAGAGGGACTGGGGGAGTGGCCAGGATGGCGAGCTGGGTGGTCGCACTCGAAGTGAGCTCCGCCGTCCCTGGGCCCTAAACCTGCCGTGAATGCGCTGATTCTCCCCCCGGGACGCTGCAATTCACGGAGCAGGGGAGTGGAGCTGCGGAGTAGCGGCTGCGAGACCGCTGCCACCTCTCGAGACGCTTGATCGATCCCGGACACGGCGCCATTGCGGGGAGCGGGTAGGGCCTAGTGCACGGCTTGGAGGAGAGGCGGGCTCTGCCCGGGCTCAGACGTCGGCCCGAGTGGCCAGAGCGGACCGCTGACCTTGCTCGCCGGCCCCGGACATTGCCGCCTGCCCTTGCAGCACGTACCGGGGACCTGAGCCGCCCGACCCAAAGGCAGAGAGATTCCGGCGCCGGGCCTGGTGCCGGACTTCACGTGAGGCCGCGGCTTCGGCCTGGGTCCCGGGCCTCTATTGCTTTGGCGGCCACTTGGGAGGTCTGGAGGAGCTGTGGACCCTGCCTGCCAGACCCGGGCGTCCCTGCCTTGCCCTGCGACGCTTCTCTGAGGCGTGGACCGGCTGCAGCAGTGGTGCGGCGAGGGAGGTGCCGGTCTTGGGGCCCTCCACTACGCGAGGCCGTGGCTTTGGCCTACATCCTGGACCTCGGCGACGCTGCACGGCGGAGGCCTCACAGCCCACCGGCTGGGATTGCGGTACACGGTGCTGCCTTCTGGGTCTGCTGAGGGCCCCGCGGTGAGTCGGAGGGCCGAGGGACGCCGGAGAGGGGGGCTGCGGCCGATACCCCTTGGAGCCTCGAGTGACTGGGGGCCGGATTACTGCTTTGCTGCCCGCGGTGGGCCTGTCCACCGGCGAGGACCTGGGACGGACCCTTCCTTCGGGGTGGCCCCTGGCGGCGCTTTGGACTGGCCGGCCCCGGGGCGGCCGGGGTGCTCCCTCCTGCACTGCCTGCGAGAGGACGTGGAGGCTAACCGGACATTGTCACGACCCCCGCACGGGCCCTGGGGGCCTGCCGGGGCCTGGCTCGGAGGGGGATCCCCCGGTGGCACTGGTGACGCTCAGCTCGAGGCCGCGGAGCCTATGGAGTGGGGGAAGAGAGCAGAGCTGGGCTGATCGGATCTGAGGGCCTTGGAGGGCCGCCAGTTGCTGACGGAGTGGTCGGTGGGTCCCGCGGCAGTACCTGCTCTATCGGTGGGGCGGTTCGGCCCTGTAGATCATCCGTGGGACGCCGTGAGAGGCCACCAGCTCGGTCCCTGGGCTGCACCGGGGGCTGGTCTATTGGATTCCCAGGAAGAACACCTCGGTGGCCATCATGACGCAGAACAGAGGGTCACGGAAGGGAGACCGCACATTGCCGGAGATACTGAACAGGAGCAATATGAGACAGGATCGGGGACAGCCCTCCCCCTCTCACCCGAGTGGTTCCCAAGGAGCAAGTGGAGGGGAGCCGCCGGTTACGAGGTCCTTCCTGGAATCCCTCTTTAGTTCGCTGAGGGATGACTTCCAAACGCTCAAGCAGGAGGTAGCAGGTGAGGTCCGGGAGATACGGCTGGAAGTGGACGGCCTGGGTGACAGAGTATCCACGGTGGAAGAGGCGGGCCATGCAAGGGACGAAGAAATCACTCAACTGCAGCAGGAGGTCATCTGACTCCAGGAACAGCACCTTGACCTGCAGTCGCACACGGAGGATCTTGAAAATCGCTCCAGGAGAAACAACATCTGTGTCCGGGGAATTCCGTCCCGAGAGGAGGGGGGACGATGTGGCGGCGTACCTTGGGGAACTGTTCAGAGAAGTCCTGGGGGAATCGGCTGATTTTCCTATCCGGATTGATAGGGCGCACCGAGTGGGTCTGCAGCGCCGGACTTCAGCGCCCCCTCCTAACATCTTGGCCTTCTTACCGGACTATCCCCTGAAGGAGCGGATATTGCGGGAAGCTCGGAGGAGACCCTCCCTGGAATTCCGGGGCCATCGGGTGGCTCTTTATCAGGACCTGGCCGCGTCCACCCTGCAGAAACGCAAATCTTTTAAAATTGCGACTGACTTTCTTAGGGAGCATGGCACTCAATACTCTTGGGGGACACCCTTTCCGGCTCATTTTTCGGTGGAATGGAACCTTGCACCAGTTGCGTTCCCTTCAGGATACATGTGGGGTGCTGGGGATCACAGCTCCTGAGGACGGAGCTCACACGCCCCGCAGGGGCCGTGTTACCAGAGATGGATGGCAGACAATTCCCCGGCCGACAGTCATCTGCTTCCTCGACGCGGCCGGATTCTCCTGCGGTCCAGGCGGAGTCGGACGCCGCGGTGCAGGACGGGACCGATGCTCCCACGGCGGCTGTGGTGGCGCTGACAGCTTAAGTGAACTCCGGGGGGAGATCGACATCGCTACTGTGGATCTGCAGGTTTGGGGGTCTAGGAGGGCGGGGGGAACGGAGGAGTGCGTGGTGGCTGGACGTCCACTTGTTTGACTTTCCGCAGGCTTGTCCGATAAGGGCCGGACTGGGACACTGAGTTTGCGGGGTTTCTGTGGGGTACGAGGGGGGTTGTTTGAGGTCGTTGAACCAGTCCCAGTTGCGGGAGGGGACTGGGGAAGGGAGGGTTGTTGGGGAAGACGGGGGTCAGTTGGGGGGGTCCAGGGGGGTAGGGGACGGGGTTGGATGGGGGGATCCGGGAGTTGGAGGTGGGGAGGGGGGGTCGTCCAGTGCACATGGGGGTTTCTAGTCATCCTGGCATTGCTTGTGTTTTTTGGTTTGCTTCCACTTGGCTATAACATTTGTAGTCTGGCTTGTCCCTTTGATTGGCATGAGAATTGGAGAGGTGAGGGGAAGTGCGTACGAAGCATTTTGCGGGCTGTGGGTTCTGGGATGGTTTGTCTGCTCCTTGGTTTGCGCAGCATTGTTTGCTTTTTATGTCCCTGCTCTTTGCTCTGTGCTCTGCTACACCCCATGCCGAGTAACGCTTTTGTCCTCCCAGCCTTGCTGATGTGGGGCCTTGCTGCTTTCTGCTACACCGCTACTCATGCCCCCTACCACGTGTAAGGTCGTGACCCTGAATGTCCGGGGTTTGAATAATCCCGTTAAGAGGCGGGCTGTCCTTTCGCTCTTGGAGAATACCCAGGCAGATATCTGTCTCCTCCAGGAGACGCACTTATTATCACAGGGCACACACAGGCTCCGGTCGCATAAGTTCCCCTCACAATTCTTTTCCTCTTGCACCACTAAAACGGCAGGGGTGGCGATTCTGGTGGCACGGCACTTCCGGGGGGAGATTCTCCACAAATTCACTGAACAAAAGGGTAGATTATTGGCTTATCGGTTTAGGATAGGGGGTCTTCTATTTACGATCGGGTCCCTATACAGTCCCAATGAACGGCAGGACCGCTTTCTGCAGGCGGCGATCAAAGAGGTCACCTCTACTCAGGATAGGCACATCATACTCGGGGGGGGGGGGGGGGGACTTCAATATTGTCTTTGACTCCGCACTGGATAGGTCGGCACAACGCTCCCCTCAAGTCGGAGAACTCTCCACGGACCGTAGAGCCCAGCTGGAAGAGGTGGACCTCCTTGATCTGTGGAGACATCTACACCCGACAGATAGGGACTACTCGTACTATTCCCATGCACACAAGACGTACGCGCGGTTAGATCACCTTTTGGTTACATCTCCGGTGAAGGCGCTGGCCTCGGGGTCGGAGATGGGAGTGATCTCCCTTTCGGACCATGCCCCGGTTGAGGTCCTGTTGAGCGTACCTCCGACGGCCCCCCGCCCCCGGGCGTGGCGCCTCCGTGACACGCTGCTGCACAGGAAGGAGGTAGTGGCTCGCATTGAGAAGGTGATTCGAGACTTTCAATCCCATAACGATAATATGGACACTAGCCGGGCCACGCAATGGGCAGCCATGAAGGCTGTTATCAGAGGGGAATTCATAGCGATTTCCTCAGCGGATAATAAAGTGCGGCAGGCCAAGAGAGATGAACTTACGGATCGGGTTAGGGAGCTTGAACAGATCCATCGCAGGACGGGGGCTCCCCGAATTTGGTGGCAGCTCAAAGAGGCCAGGAAGCTTCTAGCGGCCCTGGACCTTGACCGGGCGGAGTATGCGGCGTTGCGGTTGCGTCACACCTTCAACACTGGGGGGGACCGCTGTGGCAGGTTGTTGGCGAATAGGCTCCGAGTAGCGAGGCAGTCCCAGTTAGTTAAGGAGATTTCTGACCCGATGGGGCGACTGGAGACTGAGGACGCTCGAATAGCAGCCGTCTTCCGCGGTTTTTACGAGGATCTTTATACGGGGGATCCCCCGGATGAGGTGGCCGTGGACGCTTATTTGGACTCGGTTGCATTGCCCTCTCTAGAGCCTTTTCAGGCAGATCATTTGGACAGAGACATTCGGATTGAAGAAGTGGTTTCTGCTATTGCCAGACTTAAACATGGCAAGGCGCCGGGTCCGGATGGCTACATTGAGCTTTATTATAAAACATTCTGCACGACGCTAGCCCCCATCCTGACGCGCCTTTTCAATTCTTTCGCGGAACCCGGGGCCATTCCGCCCGACCCGCTCCGGGCCACCATCTCGGTTATCCCTAAGCCCGGTAAAGATCCGAAGCAATGCGGGTCGTATAGGCCGATCTCTCTTCTAAATATTGACCTGAAACTGTATACGGGGATCCTGGCTGCTAGATTGGCTCTCCACTTGCCAGGTCTCGTTGATCCTGACCAGGCGGGTTTTGTCCCCGGACGGCAGACGGTGGACAATACGAAACGAATTGTCCATCTACTGGAGAAGGCCTCTCGGATTCCGGGAGAACGAATGATGCTGGCGGTGGATGCGGAGAAGGCATTTGACCGGGTCCATTGGCCTTATTTGGAGCGGGTGCTTATGAAGGCGGGTATAGGAGGGAAATTCCGCTCCATGATTCTTAATTGTTACAGTCGTCCGTCGGCGGTGGTCCGTGTCAACGGGCTCGCTTCTGACTCTTTTGGCATTGAACGTGGCACCAGGCAGGGTTGCCCGCTCTCGCCCCTGCTTTTTGCGCTCTACATGGAGCCGTTTGCCCAGCGGATGCGCGATAACCCGATGGTGACCGGCATCCGGATGGGAGGCTTCACGCATGCTATCAGCCTCTACGCTGACGATGTTATTTTAACCATTGACAGGCCCCACATGGCTCTACCGGCGTGCATGGAGGAACTGACCTCTTTTGGCGCGGTGTCGGGGTTTAAGATGAACGTGGGGAAGTCGGTGGCGCTGGATGTCTCCCTCGACCCGGACACTAGAACCTGTCTGCAACAGCGGTTCCCCATGCTCTGGTCTTCAGGTACGGTGCCATATTTGGGGATCCAACTTGCTCCTACCTTGCCGGCTATGGTGTCGGCGAACTATCGGGCCCTGGGTGCCAAGATTAGGGAGGAACTGGGCCGGTGGAACCGAGGCATCTTCTCTTGGCTCGGCAGGATAGCTGCTGTCAAAATGACGGTCTTGCCCCAGGTATTGTACCTCTTTCGGGCCCTGCCACTCCAACCGCCGGTGGGATGGATTGCGCAACTGCAGGCTGACGTTTCTCGGTTTGTCTGGCAGGGTAAGAAGCCTAGAATGCGTAGGGCTCTCTCGCTGCTGGCCCCGGAGGCTGGTGGGTTGGGTGTCCCTGATTTCCGCAAGTACTTTCAGGCTGCTCAGTTGCGTTATCTTGTGGAGTGGAGTAAGTGGGAGTCTGATAAGCATTGGCTCTTTCAGGACCAAGCGGTGGCAGGGAGACCCCTGCAGGAGATCCCTTTCCTGCGTCGCCCTCATCGGCCCAAAAACCTCTATGCCTCCTTTGTCACGAGGGTGCCCCTGCGAGTGTGGGACGCTACCAGCGTTTTGCGTGGCCTCACTACGTTTCCGTCACCGCTTACTCCGCTGGTGGACAACCCGGACTTTACTCCGGGGATGGAGAGGGGGGCGTTTACGAGATGGCGTCAGGCGGGGTGTAGGGCCTTATGTCACCTTTATGGCCCGGAGGGGGTTGTCCCTTTTCCCCAACTCCGTCAGGAGTTCTCACTCCCGGAGACTGAGCGACTTCATTATATGCAGGCTCGCCACTGGGCCCTCCAGCCACAAGTGAGAGGGACAGCCGATCGGCCTTTTCACCCCTATGAACGTTGGCCATGACGCGGACTTCAGACTCCAAGCTGATTACCGACTTGTACAAGCTACTGCAGCCACCGGCGACACACATTTATCACCCTGGGAGAGAGCGCTGGGAAAGGGAGTTGGGGAGGACACTGAGCCCTAGAGAGTGGGAACACATATCCTATAGAGCGCGGCACTCAGCTTACCACATGGGGCTCACAGATACGCTGACTAAGGTCTCTACCTACTGGTATTATACACCTGAACGAGTGCGTGAGTTTGATCGTAGTAAAGATGACACATGCTGGAGGGGATGTGGGCACCGGGGTACTCTCACACACATTCTATGGGACTGCCCACTCCTGGAACCTTACTGGAAGGAGGTGCTGGATGAAATTGACTCTCACTTCGAAATTGAACTGCCACGCTTCCCTGCCTATACCCTATTGGGGCTCCCAAATGATCTAATGTATCCTCTCCGTTCTCGCAGGGGCAGGCAGATAGCAATAGCTCTAGGTTCAGCTGTCCAGAACATCTTAATTCATTGGCACACGGCTACAATACCATCTATCACTGGCTGACTTCACAGGTTGTGGCATGTGTTGGGTATGGAGAAAATGTCCCTCACAGTGGCGGGTGATGTGGACCAGTTTAGGGAGCTCTGGCAACCCTTTCACTCCCTGTTGCTTTCTGAATTTAGGGAACTTACCTGCCCCAAGTATCTCCGCCTTCTGCGGCTTCCGATCCCGGAGGAGTCTGCCCCGTGATCTCCCTTAGGACTTCTCCTCTATGGTGCTGTGGCTCTGATGTGTGCCGCGGTTAGGGATTGTGCACTGGACGTGGGGTGGGGGGGGGGGGGGGGGGGGGGGGGGGAGAATGTTGGGTGGGGGGGGGGGGGGAATGTTGGGTGGGGGGGTTCCTCGGGAAATGTCATAACATGTTGAGGCGACATGGGCCTTCTGTTACTGAGCGGGCGGGATCTGTGGAATGACAACTGTTGATAGCGCTCTTGGACACTGGCTTTTTCCACCCTGCTATATCCTCTTGGGATGTTTGTTTGTCCTTACGTGTTGTGATGAATAAAATACTTTAAACCTAAATGAGAGGGGCTTAAAAGGCAGTGGAAAGTGAGAGGAATACAGATTAATAGGAGTAACTAAATGAAGGGCAGGAGAAAGGGCACATTGCCTCAGCTCCTCGAAATAAAGCCAGAAATACAGAGAACCTGGAAGGTGAATTAACTCAATAAACAAAAGTCAGAAATGAGAACTGATGTGCACATTCAACATTGTCCTGCGACATGGTGATAGTGGCAGCACATTATAAAGCGCGGAGGGCTGGGGTTACCACGGACACCAGAGACCTCTTCGTACGAATGGAGGGGTTTAACCAGTGTTTTAAGTGGGATCCAGAGGGTGGCTGTGGGCGTGGGGGGAGTCTCTTAAAGGTGCGTGGTAAAAAAAATGGTGGGAGCCAGGGCCAACTGCTGATTAGGTCTAGGGAGCCGCAGGTCAAAAAAGTTTGGGAACCACTGCTATATGGGATTGATCTGCACTTGCTAGGTTTTGGAGGGGTGTACTGGCATGCCTTTCAGAGGTCCTGGCTTGGGATCTCCCCCGTCCCCCTAAATTGGTACTCCTGCATGTTATGGATGATATAGGGGGTAACATCTACAAGCGCCTCCTGATGCTCCTGGGTTTCTCCCTTGCCAAGTGCAACATTGCTAAGGCCTGGAAGGCTACTGCCGCACCATCCGTTCCGGTATGGGAGGCGGGACTGGATTTCTGTATGGGCCTCGAGGCCCCCATTTTTTTTAGCACGCCGATGCCTGTGTAAACATTATAAAATCTGGAAGCGTTGAGCGAACTACAGGGTCTTGGAATTGGGCCCATTCCAGAGCAGGGATTTTGTGGGTTGTAGTTTTTTCCTCCCTTGTCTTGGGGGGGGGGGGGGGGGGCTGCATTATATGTGTATTGGTCAGTGGGGTGTCTCTTGGACATGTTTCATAGCAATTGTAGAACTGGTGCTCCGATCATACCTGCTAATTTTGCTGGGTTGACTGTGCGATTGGGTGTGGGGTGTTATTTGTTTTGTTGTTTAATTTAGTTGTAATTCATATGCACGTCTCTTCATTATTTTGGTATTATATGAGAAAACTGTCATAGTCAAGATATTGTCTATTGATGCTTTGGAAGACTCTGGGACACAGAGCTCAGCTGTATGTGCATTTGACAACTAACATTTTTTTAAAAAAATAAAGTCCCTGATCTCATTTTAATGGAGGGGACCTAGCCATGCTGGTTTTGCTTGACCTCTGTGCAATATTCGATATGATGACGCCATGGGCCTCTACCAGAAAGACCGAGGACCAAATGCTGTGACTAACATTTTCTACAGAATTGGTAAAACCCTGAATGCATCAGGCTCTTAGTTCTGTAGTCATTTAAGCGGAACAACCCTCAATTGAGTGTTTCCTCGAACCATGCTCTACTACAGTCAAGATGGGATTATGCTTTCCCACCACACTGCTTAATGTGATTTACCACAAGGATAACTTCTTTCCTCTGTAGACTCTATGTATATTTTCCATGGTTGGTGCAAAACTTGGAAGGCAACCCCTCCTTGTCTTTCATTTAAACCTCCTCTACCCAAGAACACACCTGGCCATTGGCATATAATCCAGTATTTCTTTCACAGTTTTATTACTGGTGCATCCTATACAAGTTCTTTCCAAGTTGTCAGAGGGTGTCTTCCAGTACTGCAGGGCCACTACACGTGCCTCACA
The DNA here is from genome assembly GCF_964263255.1 of Lissotriton vulgaris. Taxonomy (NCBI): domain Eukaryota; kingdom Metazoa; phylum Chordata; class Amphibia; order Caudata; family Salamandridae; genus Lissotriton; species Lissotriton vulgaris. The sequence goes on along the minus strand of NC_141699.1, from coordinate 411,102,775 downwards.
CAAACTTCAAACCAGCATGCCACTAACTCAGTAAAAGGCATTGTCATTTACAATGCCAACAGCTCAAACTCGAGCAATTGCGCAATCAATTTGCATTGCAAATGCTTGTTATAAATTGGTGTTGGAGTTCTTTGGTGTCATTTATATTTCTTCAATTGTTTTGATGTTGTTTAAATGCTTAACACTTGCTTCTGTGCCTTGCGGCTCAGAGCCACAGCTACCCAGGGTTGAGCTGAAAGTTTGCAAGGTTTGTCTTTGCTAGTTACACCTGCATGTACAATGTAGCACCTATTTGAAAAAGCAAAAACTATATCCTCCCTCTATCACAGCGTCGCACTAAATAAACCTCTTTTGTGCCACCAGCTGTTCTGTGAAGCACTGAGGGAGTGCAGAAAGGGAGAACAGGATCTACTGTTGTGCAGATTATCTACAGAATAAAAAACTCAAGGCACCCTGGTTGCCTTTTCTAATCCACTTAGTTTCTGGTTCATTGCAGGCAATTGCATGTACAGAACTCAGAGAATTGCAGATGTAGAGACGTGCTTTCATAAATGTTAGAATTATTTAATAACACAGATTCAGCTACGGTGTATTTTCTCTTGTCTGCTAGTTGCATGAACAATGCTTTCTGCATTTCCTATAAAGGTGAGTGTAAGAGAACCCCTTTCTAATTCATCTATAAGTTTTAAAGGTTGCATCCAGCGACGAAAGAAAATTAGTTCTCGTTTTCCAGTCCTGTGTTTCAAACAATCACCAGTAATAAGAATTCTAAAATGTTGCATTGTTTCGAGATTTCATCAAGGGTTTTGAGATGTATGTTGACATTAGCCCTTTTAAGTACGTTTTTAGGTCTTGCCTGGGCAGTGCTTGCGCTGTCTCTTAGAACCTTGCTGTATTCAGGATATTAGCATGATGCTCTGCCCACCTTTTTAATTGACTCCTGTCACTGTCCTTTGTAAATGGTGGCTTTTCATTGGTCAATAGGCTTAGTAGCCCCTCCTAAGTACAGCCTTTTCTCTTGTAACCTTCGATGAGGACACCCCTTGTTACATGTGTTGCTACTTAGTGCTTTTTAGGTTGGAGGCCTAAAAGGCTGCGCTTGCGCAGACTTAGGCTGGAGATTTAATGACTCTTAGAGTGCTGTAGGTCCCGCCTCCCTGCCCTCTCTCTCCTTCATTGGCTGGCTTCCTAAACGGAGGCCAGCCATTGGAGGATAGATGCATCACTTCAAACAAGCCCCGTCTTTTTCGGATTTGGGGGCGTGATTTTTTGCATTCTTTAGCCCTGTGACGTTGCCCGTCACTCAAGACAGCAAAACCACGCCCCCAAATCCTCAAAATCCGGAAGCTTGTGTCCGCCATTTTCTATCCTTCGCAGTGAAGGTAAGCCCGTGCTCTCCGTGTATTTTCGCTGTTTGTGTGTGTGTGTGTGCCTTCTTCCCCCTGTCTGTTTCCCGCCCCCCTCCCGTTTCCCGCCCCCCCCTCCTGCTCTCCGTGTATTTTCGCCGTTTGTGTGTGTTTGTGCCTTCTTCCCCCTGTCTGTTTCCCGCTCTCCGTGCATTTGAGCGCCTCGCTGCTCCTCCTTATTTGTAAGATTGCATCTTAATAATACGCAGACCTCCTGGATATCGGCAGGCAGTCCCAGTTTTGGGAGGAGTGATCCGGTGTCCAGACTCTTTTCCAATTTTTCAAGAAACGTCCCGGGTTTTAGGAATAAGATAAAGCCTTCCTATAAAGCAGAAATGGAAGTTTTCCTTTCAAGACGCCTCGAAAGATATTTAATTTATTATCTGCCTCTTTCAGGTGACACAGGAGGCGGTCATCTCATCTGCCTGCTCCCAGCAGAGGAAAGACGGAGTAGGGGAGAGGGTGGGGGTCTCGGGTTGGAGTTTCTAATATTTACACACGCGCGCTCGTATTTACATTTACATGGGTATGCAGAGCAAACTCCGTGACAGGCCCGACATAAAAGTAACATGAAATACTTTAGTCCTACCTTTATGTCTAACCTGTCCCGGTTTTTGCTTCTCAATATCTGGTCACCCTAGGTATGGGAGACTCGGGCGTCACAATTTGCAGGGGGGTTGGGGAGGGGCATCGTTTTGAGCTGTGCCTCCGAATCAGCAGAATTACATATCCACCGAATTCGCAGACTCTTTCGCTGCCAGACTCACTTAAACAAGTATTTTACAACACTCAATTACTGTCTGTCAAGCAGCCCATTAATAAAGCTCTCAGGAGAGACGGGGATAATGACGGTAAATATGTGCCACCAGGAGACTCCAGAGGGAGCGGGAGAGCGGTGGCTGAGCGGAGCAGTGATGAGGGTGAGTGCTGCAGTCTGTCCACTCACAGGGGGGTCGGAGGTGCTCTGCTCCAGAATGGCCAGAACGAAACGGGCCCGAGGCCCCCTGATCCCAGAGAAGACGCGGCCCGAAGATTACCTGCGGGTGGGAACTGACCCTCTCCACACGTGTCTGCATAGCTGCCCTGACCTTCCTACACATGGGTGCAATGCTACCCTGGTCTCCCTGCAGGTGGGAATAGACCTATTTTGGCCTTCATACGCCATGGTGCAGAGCTTCCCCCCATCGAAAAGTGCGGCACTGATGAGGACTGCTTAGTTAAATAAATGCAGTATTCGATCCCACGCTGCCGTCCCCGTCGCACTGTTTTTGTCGGCGTTTCACATCCGTTGTTTCTAATCCTTTGGAAGACATTTGAGAGTGTGCTGGGATCTACAGGTGGCCGACCCCGTGCCTGCCTGTGCAGACCTCCCTGCCATCTCTGCACGGATACAGGCTCTTTCTCTCCGTGTCCGCCGAGAAAACAATGCAGCATTGACTTGGTGACCACTCTTCACAATGGCCCCGATGGCTCTTAAGAGCAGCGGTAGAGTGACCACCCAGGTGCGGCTCTTGTGTTTGCCAAGCAGAGGAATGCCTGAGAAGGCCGCAGTTCTCTTAGCCACATAATTAAAGTTAATTAGTGACTTTTTCTCTTGGATTCCCACAGTTTGGTGCCGGTGTACAGGGCAACACGTGTGTATGTGATGGACGACTGTGACCTGCACAGATGTTCACTCGAGGGCAGTTCAGGCAAGGATGATATTTTGTTGCATGTGTGCCTCACTATAAAAGGAGTCGGCTGGAAGCATGATAAAAACCAAATCCCTCCGCGAAAAATAATGTCTCTGCTGTATTTCAAATAAACGTGAAAAACCAAGGGACATACTTGTAGAGAACGTCTGTGCCAAAGTGCGTGCCTGCAGGATACCAACGTCTCCCTCAAATGTTATTTGAATACTTTGGAAAAACATAACTTTTTGTACTGTGCTTTTGTAGTCTCACAATAAATATGTTTCAGATACTGTTTCGTAAGCGTACTATCCGAAAATGGTGTCTCTTTGAAGAATAATGTCCATTACTTTTTCTAGCTCTGGATTGTGTGCCTTTTGTATGAGCCGAACTTGTGTTTTATTAGCCACTGGTGTAGTATTTCTTTCAAGCTTTCCTTAGTCCTTGGCTTGTCAGTTTCCATTTTAAGAGGTGCCCAAACACAGCACAACCAACCTCTTGCGCTATTTGCTCCAGCGCATTCGTGTTGCTGCTGGAGCTTTGATGCAACTTTAACCAAATTGAAAAGTTGCTAAACACCATAATTCCCATTGTTTATTTGTAAACAGAAGCATGTCTGTCTGTCTGTCTATTCAGAACACGTGAGTCCTACATTAGTCAAGGAAGCAGAAAGCAACAATAATTGTATATTAGCCACAATACGGACTCAAGAGACCCACTGCTCCAGCCCCACATCTGGGAGAAGGCCACTTTTCCTGCATGAGACTGATGAATGTACCAAAAGTGGTACAGAGATTATTGTGAGGGAGAGGGTGGCAGGGAATTAGCTATGATTTATACACTAGGTACTGTTCCTCCGGGGCCTTGGTGTGTGAGGGGCACCACAGTTATGGGTTCTACCCAACTGGGTTTGCTCTTGCTCTGCACTCTTGCCTAACACCTGGATAAGGTGTTAGGCAAGAGTGCAGGTGTTCTTTAAATCCGTACCCATTGTTCAAGGTATTCTGCACTTTTAGTGGCTGAACAGAGTAAATAGATTATCCTTTTTGTATTGCCATGACAACGTCAATAGACGGGTACTCGCTGAATGGCGACAGGAACCCTCCAAATGATATTTGCTTTAATTAGTAAAATCTGCAAACTAAACTTGTGTTTGGTTAAATTGGAGTCAGATCTGTGGTTTTCAAGAACACGGTCCTAGGGTCTCTATGAACTCAGGAAAGACAGGACACAAAATACAATGATGGGTGATCCAACCCTTAAAGATAACTCACCCATGAAACCGAGGACTATTTAGAGGCCGATGCCACTGACGCGCAGCGGATGCCTGTAAGTCTTGCTCTAGGTAGCTCCACTTACGCGCTTGCATGCTCCAAACCTGGTCCACCACAGCTGTTGCTGTTTGTGTGGAGGGTGGACCTGCATAGCGCAACACACCCCCTGCTTCATCACACGCATGGCGGCAGGCGGGGACTATTTAGAGGCCGATGCCACGGACGAGCAGCTGACGCGCCGCTGGCGCGCCTAAGTCAAGCCCGTCTGTGCCTGGCCCAGGCCTAGGGCCAGAATCCCTGGTCCTCTCCCCATTTGCCATCAGCACAACTCTAAAGAGGATCTGCTTAACCTTAACCGAAAGGGAGCTGACCCTCATTGTGTCCGTTAAGCGGCTTTTGGAAATAGCCTAGCCTGCCCATGCGGTTTTAAAATGCCATTTGCACAGGATTCCAGGGCACCTTACCACATACAAGAAGTCAGGAATATAGAATCTCAGCTTAAAGATAGAAATCAGGAGGCTATGACCCCAGGCTCAAATAGAGCTTCTAGACTTCAATACTCCTCAAGCCAATTAAGGGCTTATTGCAATCATTTGCTCCCAAGTGGGTGCACTAAACATCCAACCTGAAAATGCAATCGCCCTTTGGCATAAGTCATATGCTGTGCTTCTATAAGAAAATTAACGCTAACAAACGTGTACCAAGCCACTGTTTACTCTTGGGTATTTTGTGCCCTCTCTATATGGTAGTATTCTTGTATCCTGAGTCAGTTGCCAGCGCTAATAATCCTGGCATTTGTGGGCTGTGCTCTAGAATGGTTGCACAGCAGACGCCACCCTCCCAATAGTACACTTCCATGCTATGTCTCTTTATGAAGGAAGGCACTTCACATGCTGACAGGTCCTGCATCAGGCCCACAGTGTTGGTAGTGCAAGTCTGAGCACACTGCTTTCAGCGTAAGAAGGAAGAGATGTTAGAATTGACATAAGAGAAGCTAGTGAAAACTATTTTCTTTTTAGAAGGTGACTGGCAGAAAAAAAAATATGGCTATACCACGCCCATAAATAACACCGATAAGAGGCCGCTGTTCTATGTGTGTTTTTTTCTGTTCATGTTTTGCCTTTTGTGGCATTGTTTGAATTGTTGGCTTGATAGCACTTACCACTTAATATTTTATGCCATTTTAAAAGGGTTTTGGTTTTTCGATTTCCAAGAATTGCTCGCCAGCCTGCGTCCAGGAGGGTTGTGCATAATTTATAATGTCTGTGTTCCTGTTATATCTGAGGTAGTGGTGGATGTTACAGCTAGAATAAGGCATCTCCATGGCAATAAAGCCCTCGAAGGGAGGAGGAGAGAGGGCTCTCAAATTCACTACAACACTCTCTCACTACCTCACACTCTCTCTATATACTACCTCACTCTATTTCTATCTCACTATCTCTCTCACTATATCACGACACACTCTCTCTAAAGTTCACTACATCACTCTCTCACTACCCCTCAACTTCACTCTCTCTCTAACTCACTACTTCACTCTCTCTATCTCACTACTGCACTCTCTCTCTCTCAAATACACTAACTCACTTTCACTCTCTCATACACTACCTCACTCTCTGTCTAGCTCACTACTTCACAACATCGCTCTGTTTCTATCTCAATACAACACAACAACTCTCACCCTCACCTCATTCTTTCACTACCTTACTCTCTCTCTCTCACTACCTCACTCTATATCTACTTCACTCTCCCACAAAACAAAAATAACTACATCACTACTTGAATTATATCTATAAAACTATCTCTCTCTCACTAACTCTCTCCATAACATCACTCTATTTCGATATCACTCTCACTACCTAACTATAACACAAGTCACTCACTCAAAAAATAACTACAACACTCTCTTGCTGACTCACTCTCTAGCTCACTAGCTCACAAGTTCACTCTCTCCAACTCACTACGTCACTCTCTATCTCACTAAGTCACTTTCACTCTCTCTTACACTACCTCAATCCTTCTCTATCTCACTACGTCACAACATCACTCATTGTTTCTATCTCCCTACCACCAAAAATCACTCCATCACTAACTCACTCTTTCACTACCTCACTCTCTCTTTTTCTATCTCACTAAGTCACTTTCACTCTTTCACTACCTCACTCTATCTCACTACCTCACAAACTCACTGTTTCTATCTCACTACCTCAGAACATCCCTCTACCTCACTCTTTCACTACCTCACTCTCTATCTACCCATCTCTCACTACATAATTCTCTACCTCACTATTCCACTATATCTCACTATCTCACAACTTCTCTCTCTCAAAACATCACTACCTCGCTCTCTCACTACCTCACTCTCTAGCTCACAACCTCACAACGTCACTTTCTTTCTCTAACTCACTACCTCAATCACTCTATCTCACTACCTCACTCTTTCTATCTCACTAACTCACTTTCACTCTCTTTCACTACCTCTTTCTCTATCTCACTACATCACAACATCACTCTATGCTTAACTCACTACCTAACAACATCCCTCTACCTCACTCTTTACTACCTCACTCTCTATCTACCTCACTCTCTCTCACTACCTCACTCTCTCTATTTCAATACCTCACTCGCTCTCTGCTAATGCAATAGGTATCACATATGCAAAATACAAAGCTAATGCCAATACAAATGACAAGGCGATTTATTTAGGGATACAAAAAAGATAAAAAAAATAATGAGCAATTCCAATAGCTCTACCTATAATATTGCCGAGACCATTGCATTGTAAATGCTTGTTAAATATTGTCTTGAGCACATTTTTCTTAAATGCCTTTCTCTCTGAAATAACAGCTCTCCTGCAGCGCTCTTAAAAAATGAAAATGGAAGCAGCACGGCACGCCTCAACATTAATAATGGCGGCCGCGCTATTCTTCTTTTTATTTTTGTGTGTTAGTTGCGTTTGCGAAGTGGCTGCAAGCCTTTTTTTCATGTTTATTAACTTTTCATACAATGATGGCACCCACACTTTAGCTTTAAATTACTTAAGCTAAAGCACGGGTGCAGCGATTGCTTCAAATGTAAAGAAATAGAAAACAAATGTGTACGAGTGCCGCTATTGTATCAAAGGTAAAGAAATAGAAAAGGAAGCGTGCAGCTGCCATATTTATATCTGTTTACTTTTGTTACAATCGTGGCACTTGTGCTTTAGCTTTCAACATCTTAAGCTAATACACGGGTGCCTCGCTTACTTCAAAAGAATAGAAATAGATATTTTTTTTCTATTTCTTTACTTTTGAAGCAATCGTGGCACCCGCGCTTTAGCTTACGATGTTTAAGGCTAGATCGTGAGTGCCGCGATCCATTTGGACTGCAATAGGTCTTACATTACTGAAAGTTTGAGCTATTGGCGTTGCATTATTATTAGCAAATGCTTGTTAGTAGATGTTGATAAGGAAGTAATTTCTGTTGTATAAATCACCTCAATCTGGATTTAACTAAATTCATCCTATTTACTGTGATGCATTGTTGTCCTGTGTACTCTTTGTATTCCCCTCCCTTCCACCACAATTGGTTGTGTAGTTTATTTGACTGCCACTGCCTTTAGGTGAAAAAAGGCAAAACGTCAGTCATTGCTTCCCTTGTGGTCAGTTAATTGACCCTGAGGTCATCATCTTCTGCTCAATTAATAAACTCTGCTTGCTGACATTTAGGAATATTTACCTTTCATTTTATTATTGTCCTTCTCTATAAATCTGTAAAGCCATACTTGCCCATCCAGTGGAAAACTGAACATACCCACAACTTGTGATGGCAAGTCTAAACTTAAGGAGCCCTCTTTGTATTAAAATGTCACTTTACTCTGAGAGTCCTGTTTTGTGAGTTTGTCAAATTTCAATTAATGAGAATTACATTATTTAATTGTTTATCACAGGGGAAGATGTTCCGTTGCAGCGCTGAATGCTGTGAGATTCAAGGGGCATCTATGCAGCAGGTTCATCAGTGTATTGAACGATGTCATACACCAATGGGCTATGCACAATCTACAGTCACCGGCGAATTGGAAAGATTTCAGGTGTGTTTTAAAAAAGTGTTCACCGAGATGGTACTGGATAAGTATAACGACCCAGAGAATTGCTTCTTCACCAATAGGTTGCTTGTTTTTGGCACTCAGCAATTATAGCATGCTCACAGAACTGACACTCTGCTCACTGCCCTCCACCAATTCCATTCTGACTCTGGGATGTATAACAGGGGTTATAGGGCACTACTTAGTGCCAGACCTGGTAGAGGATTTGTAGCAGAAAAGCGTGCCAGAGACCTACAGCTGGAGCTATGAATTACTTGGAGCCAGACAGCAGAGAGAGCTGAGACATCCAGAGTTGCAGGCAATGGTAGGGCATTTTGGCGGGGCAGAATTTCTGACACCAGCAGTAGGACTCCGCATGACTGGGAGAAGACCTTTGGTGCCAGACACTGGCAGGTAAAGTAGGTTGGGCGACAGTGACAAACACCAGCAGATAAAATAAATCCACAGGGGTGACTTAGAAGGGCATTGCGTCAAACACAGATTTGCTTTTCTGCCATAGTTTAAACTTACCTTGCCCCTTGCTTACCTTGTGTCACTATTGCTGTTCTCACATGTAGTCCACCATTCTGTCGCACTTCTTTTTTGCCCATAGAGTAAGACTCGTGGAGGGGGCGGGGGGGGGGGGGGGAGAGGGGAAGAGGATGTGGTGTAGCGTGGCACAATCGCAGCAGCGTCCAGATAGAATCAGGTATGAAGTACATAGTGTAACTGTAATTTTGAGTTTGCTGTAATGTTGCCATCTGAGAGGAATGCTACAATAACATCCGTAAACCAACTTCCAAAACTTCACCACTAGTAGTCTGTCACTAGATTTATTTATCAGGAAATGGCCAGTTCCTGCAAATGCTTTCTTTTTTTTTTTTATTACCGGGAAAAGTCTGTTTTTAAATTCTCAGGATTCTCTTCATTAGTTATCGTATATGCTGAGAGAGTTTGGTTTGAACAAGATCACACAATCTCACTGCGTGGAAATGCTGGAATTAGAGCTCTAGTCTGTTGATTTCACTGTTTGCAATTTATCTACACATACCAGGTCTCTATGATACGGTGCTTTTAGGTATATGACTAAAATTATCAAAATAATTTACAAAATTATTTACAAACGCATTATAATAAAAACTCCTTGTGAGAAAATGCCTTTTTTTTTTTGCATGGTCATCCCCATTTTCTTGCTAATTGCGTTGCTGGTTTTCAGGCTTTGCGCACAGGGGGCACTGTAGTGCAGTGCCCAATGTATGTGCTGTGACCCCTAAAACATGTAGAAATTGGTTAATCCCTGATTGGTGTATTAAACTTTCCTATACGACTATATTATATGGTGTAGCTACTGAACCAGTGCCAGGGAAATTTAAATATTACCCGTGAACTGCAGCAATTATTGGCCTTCCACTAATGTGACAAGGAAGACATGGCTTTAGACCTAACATAACATGTGTATTTGTAAAGCGCACGTTCACCACTACGGGTATCTTGGCGCTGAATAACAGATGTTTGTTGTTACCCAACTCAATGGTACTCATGTTATCGACCTCAGATGGATGAAAGGCTGAGTGGACCCGCCGGGATTTGAACCTGTGACCATGAGGTCGAACACATGCCCCTGCAGTAGACGCATTAGTCCACTGAGCCACCAGACCCGGCTAACCATGATATACTGACTTCTGTAGTTTAAAACTGCAGTGCAACCTGTTAAAATTACCATTTCTGATAGGTAAAAAACTCCCCTTTAAATATTAGCAAGTCACTCCTATGTAGGCCTCGCAGACTATTAGATGAGGTGCATGGTATTTAAAAGTGGAACATGTAGGAAATTAATGTTCCCACTACAGTGACAATGCCCTAAAAGCTTCGTTCCCAGTGGCAGGTCTAACTGTTCTATATAAAAACTCAGAGTACAGATTAAAAAACGAATACTGCTAACTGTGGGAAAATGACCTGTTGAAAAATAAACCACTCTTTTTAATAGTTATTAAAAAAAAATCCAATGATAAAGTCAGATTTATATTAAATTTTTAACAAATATTATGAAAAAGTAACTCATAGAAATCTTCCTGGGGATGCTGGAGAGATGCCACCTTCTGCTTTTGCCTGGGCGTGCAACTGGGTAGCGGAAGCTGAGGCCTCCCACATTGCCGAAACAGCCCAAATACTACCAAATCTTCCAGGAGGCCCCCTGCACCTTAATACCAACGCTTCTTGCCTGCCTCTGTCAACTATTGCCCTCAGAGTTATGGACTAAATCTAAACTTCTAGGATTCCCTCAATGATTCATTGAAGAACAGTGCACACACAAAATCACTGATTAATGGTGGCTGGGGGTGTTGCTATTCCAATGGCTCAGCCTTCCGTAGCTGGTCTTATACCAACAGATCTGCTGGCCTTGCCGCACTTCACCGGCGCAGCTCCCCGGTATTGGCTCTGCACCCAGCAGTCATCCTGGCTTGGGCTCAGCAGCTGGGAGAAAGCCCTATCCTTTCAGGCTGGAGACTGGTGTGGGGAGAGGAGCTGGTGCTTCTGATGTCTCTCACATACCAATGAGCTGCTCTCCTGCTAACCTGCTGGCCGCCCGATGCAGCCTAACATGTCCGTATTGCTGCTGACCCCTTAACCCCTGCTCTATCATACTCCCGATGGGACCGTATAATTCGGGATACCTCTCATTGCAGTTCAACTCCCTCACGGTCTCACTCCACCGCACTGGAGTTAAAGAAACAAGCTGAGACTAATGATTAATACTTCTGGGAAGAGAAAATAGAAAAAAATCTGGGGGAAATGAGCCCTGGAAATCACTGTTGTCACAGACTAGCTGTTCTTTACTACTGATAAAGGTGCCCTTCCTCTTCTATCTGTGCTCTCCACACCCTACATTTATAGATGCAACTTCTGAGCATCACATCAAGGTTAGGAGCCCACTGCTGTGTCCTTGTCCTACCGCAGTACTGACATGGAAATATACGCCCCCAACTCATAATGCAATAAATTTCCACAAAAACTCTTCAAACATGCTGCCAAGACCTTCAAATACGAAATCCTCAAAGAACATCCAGAGACTGTAAAAACAGACATCTTCTGCAGTCCAACAACTGGAGACCTTAAAACTGGACCCATCTCCTACACCAAGAAACCCACCACATGGAAAGAGAACTTCCTGCAACACCTTCACGTAACTAATGCTACCAACGTCCCTTATGGATCTAAGCTAACGATATCCCCCTCTCAGAACTTTAACAGGGGGCTTTCTATTACCGTTTACAGAAATGGGAACATGCTAATCCAAGCCTCTGAACAGAACCTAATTATGATCGCCACTTCCTTTCTTTATCCGCCACCATGTCATACACGCCTACCTCCACCCTCTCCCACAGAACTAACCATGCACACCCTCCTATGCTAGCGGAACCTTCTACTCCCATTCCCCCACGCATTGTCTCCACCACCACCCTAAAGCCTATTCCATGCCCAGACATCTTGAAGCTTCTGTTTCACTTCCAGAGTTACTGTCCCCTTCTCCAGGGCACACCTCTACTGCCCAGCTTGATTTATATATCACACCTGAATCCCCTCAGTCCTCCAACCACATCAGGCTGGATACTACCTTAACTTCCACCCCAGACTCGAATGAGCTCCATCATACTCCACTCCCTACCACGGACCCAACTGCCTCTTAACTGATCACTTAAATTGCCCGCCTGGAACTCAAAATCAACACTATACTGGATGAAATAGCATCACTGCGCAAGGACGCAAATATTAGTCACATCCTACCTCAACCTCCTACCTCAACCTCCTACCTCTACGGCAAACACCAATCCTGCCACAAACATCCACTCTCATCTCCCTATCCTACACCCCTAGACAAACTATCCCCTACACCAGGGTTCTTCAAACTATGGGGCGCCCCCCCCTGGGGGGGGCGCGGCACCATCCAAGGGGGGGCGCGCGCTCCACTTCGATCTTCCCTTTGTGCCCGTTCCTTTGTCTGGGTAATTCTCCCAGGAGGGGGTTAATTCACAGAGTTGTCAGCTTCAGCTGCAGTGCAGGCAAGGAGTTTCCTCTGCTAAAAACAAAAGCACACAAACAGACACGCTTTCAGCTGTAGTAGAGGAGACCCTTTGCCTTCCACTGCAGCTGAAGCTGTCGTGAATTGGCCCCCTCCTGGGAGAGTTAGCTCTTCCCAGAAGGGAGTGAAGGTTTCCGAAGAGGGTTTGAGGCACGGACGGGGTGGGCTCTGGCCCAGGGCCCCAGCCTTTCAAGGGGGGTGGGAGTCAGGGGGAGGGGGGGGGGGGAGAGTCCTTCAGTTATTTTGGGAAGGGAGGGAGAGGTTGCAATCCGGGTTTGGCCCCATGAAGCACCCCACAGTTTGAAGAACCCTGGTCTAGGGGCAGGGGAGCACAAGCTTTTCAACACAGAATCCCGCCCCTTGTATTTTGTTGATTGTCTGTGCCCGGGCGAAGCTGAGATGTATAGTTCTCAATGTCCAGGGTTTAAGATTTCTCGAGCTGCTCACCAAAAGAGCCAAACACAGGCAGAGCAGAGGTCAAGTGAGCATCAAGCACTTCTTGCAACTTCCAGAAGAGCCACGTAGAAATAGATTGGAGGCTGGTGTCGTTTTAAAGTGGTGGGGCGTAAAAGTTGAGGCTGAGTTTTTATGTAGGGAGGAAACGAAGTGACCAATCCCGACTAACATAAGAAGGGTTCAGGGGTTTTCTCACACAGAGAACATTTTGAAAAAAGTGGTGAAAATGATGCATTTTATATAAAGAATTTCATGGAAAAGCTAGAAGGTTTATGAAGCAATATTTAAGCGTCCGCTCTGGTCTGCGGTCATCAACTCATGAGGATCTTTGTGTGGGGCACCGAAGTGTCTGTGTTCAGGAATGTTGGTCTGCAGATTCGAATTTGAATCATCAAATGTGTGAGGGATGTCGGGTGGAGCCGGCCACCAGACGTCCGTTATGTTGCCATGTGGGTGAATAGATGTATGGGTGGAGTGATGGGTGGAATGGTGGATGTGTGGGTGACATGGTGGATGTATGGGTGGGGGGGGTGGATGGATGAGTGAGGGGATGGATGGATGAGTGAAGAGGTGGATGTATGATGGGAGAGAGGATGGATGCATGAGTGGAGGGAGGATGGATGCATGAGTGGAGGGATGGCTGGATGGGAGTGTATGGATGTGTGTATGGTTGGAAGGGTAGATGGATGGGTGGAGGGATGGATGGATCAGTGAAATGGTGGATGGATCGATGGGGGGTGGATGGTGGACGAGTCGGTCGGTCGGTGGGTGGGTGGATGGATGAGAAAGGTGATGGATGGATGGATGAGTAAAGGGGTGGATGTGGGGATGGATTGGTGATTGAGGAGGATGGATGGACGGGGGGATGAATGGAGGAGTGAAGGGGTGGGTTAGAGGTCAATGGATGGATTCATGAGTGGATGGATGAGTGGGTGGGTGGATGGGTGAAGGGTGGATGGAGGGATGGGTGGCTGGGTGAGGGGGGAATGGAGAGAGAGAGAGGGAGGGAGGATGGATGGATGGATGGATCAGTGAGGACATGGATGAATGATTGGCAGAGTGGATGGGCAGGTGTGTGCATGGATGGGTGAGGAGAGGAGCATGGAGATGGATGGGTCAGAGTGCATACATGAGTGGGGGGAGGGTGGAGAGCGGAAGGGATGGATGGATGGATGGGTGGGTGGATGGATGAGTGGGGGGTTGAGTGGGTGGACGGATGAGTGACTGGGTGGATGGATGAGTGGGTGGGGGGATGGGTGAGAGGGTGGGTGGTTGGATGGATGAGTGAGTGAGTGGAGGAATGGATGGATGGAAGAGTGGATGGATGAATGAAGGAGTGGATGGATGAGTGGGAGGATAGCTTGGGTGAAGGGGTGAGTGGTTGGATAGATGAGTGGGTGGAAGAGTGGATGGATTGGTGAGGGGATGGATTGGGTGAATGGATGGATGATGGATGGATGGGTGAGGGGGTGGATGGAGGGATGGATGGGTGAGATGATGGATGGAGGGATGGATGGTGGATGGGTTTACAAGTGGTTGAAGGGGTTTGGATGAGGTTGGGGCACAGATGGAGGGACGGAATGAATGGTGGGGGAGTTGGTGGATGACAAGGTGTACATGATGGATGGGGAGGGTTGTGATGACTTCCTTTGCCTTGGAGGATTGTGTTTTGAGCTGTGTGGTACGCCTCTGTCGTTTCGCCACACCCACTCACAGGCCTGCAGTTTGCTAGGCACTCTTGTTGTGTTGAGCATTGTTTGCCAGATATGGCCCGTGGTGTGCACGTTGAAGTCGATCATGTGGTGTGCCGGATTTCCGAGGTTTCGGTCGGGTGGTGGGGGGGCCCAACATCTGGGGGAATTCAGCTGGGGAGCTCAACCTGGAAAAGTTTGAATACCTCTGCCCTACACATCACCACCTTAAACCTGGACACACCACAACTGGAATGTCGCAGAGGAAATTGAAATGCTGAGCAACACATATTAAAATGCTCATAGCCAACCTTGCCACCACAAGATCGTGGACATCCTTGGCATCTGTAGGACAATGTGCATAACCCGCCCTCCCCGACCGCCTACCCAACTAACCTCCATCTAACCCAGCCTGGTTCAAGATCATCACCCTTGCTTTGCTGCATGCTACTAAATTGTCAAACAGCAGCCAGGCATGCCACTGACAAAGTTGGAACCATTCTACGACACAAAATTTACATTTGCTTTCTAACCGAAACCTGGCTGAATGACCACTGATCCCCTTTTATTGATCTCACCCCACCGGGTTTCTCAATCATTCGTTGTGACTGCAAGGATCACATTGGTGGTGGATTAACGATCATACACAAAAAAGAGCTGTGCTCAACTCCCTTCAACAATACCAAATACCCTACCTGTGAATATTTATGGGCTCAGCTCACCTCTAAAGGCCCCAATCACATCAAAGTTTATTTCATCTATCACCCTACAGTTGAAAAACCACAATTATTGGAAGACTTAACAGATCTAAAACACCTTATCCCTCCTCTATTCTACACACTGACTGGACTTATAACCACCTAATTATTTTTGATCTCAATGCGATCCAACCTAAGGTTCACCCCAAACCATCCGTCCCAAGCACTGGGCGAGGAACATACATTCAATCACCCATGCAGAGTTAAAAGCATTAGTCAGTTCCCAAATTCTTCTCACACCCGACCTCCCCTCTGCCGATTACCTCACCGCCCTCTGCAACACAAATATAGCAGAACTCTTTGACACAGTAGCCTCTCTGAAAGTCAAAAAAACAAGAAGTGTCCCTTCCAGATCCTTGTTCAATGAAGACCTTAACAAAGAGAGGCGACTGCTACGATTGGCTGAAAGAAACTGGAGACAACAACCCACATGTAGGAAGCTGGCTCGGCATATGATATACCACTAGGTCGTTATAATGTGCACAGTCCAGATATTCCCCCAGAAAGGTCAATAAATTGTAAATTGATACTTGTATAGCGCACTACTCACCCGCAAGGGTCTCAAGGCGCTTGTACGAATACCGCTGTGGAACCCATCCTGGCTTTTCCTGTGAGGCGTCCACTCCTGTGCACCCCCAAGGTGGAGGCCAGGCATCCTTAGCGTTGAGGGGGCCGTTGTGGAGATTAAGCAAGCTATTGCCCAGAGTTGCAGAGTGTGACTCCGTGATTGGAATAGGCACCGAGGCGAGAATTATCAGGTACGTGGAATTTTGAGCCCAAGACCCGCCGAGCTGGGGAATTGATGCAAACCCAAAGTGTCCTATTTGTGGTATTGTGGACAAGCATCCTATGGCCTCAGAAGAGTTGAAGCCATTTATGGCACACACATTGACCAATAAGGGAAACACTAACCAAAAAGGAGATCCACACCAACTTTATAAAAATAAGCTTTTGTTTGAGTTTTATATTAATACCAAGATCTTCTCAAAAAGGTAAGATTGTTATTCAGGAAAAATACTTTAGTCTTTGAGAAGTGCAACTGTAGAGGAAAACAACAATGCGGTTTCACTGATAAGTACCCAACCTACAGTTCCAGCCTTCACGGTTTAAGGTCAGCAGAGGGCAAGGGTCAGGTAAGCACAAAGTCTACACCAGCAGCCGCGCCGAGGTGGATGGGTGCAGAGGTCCAATTCGAAGAAAGGCCCAATGCGTTTCAAGAGAGACCGAGGGCATTCTTCTTTCTTTTTAAGTCTGCAGAAACTAGTTTCAGAGTCTAAGGGATCCCCCCCTAAATACTAGATTTAGTGGCAAATTGGTCCCTTACCTGGGGTGATTACACCCACTATTATGTTTAGAGGTGCCATGAAGGACTGTACTACTCTATCTGGTTCAACTGACCCCATGGGTCAGTTGGCTGACCTGATCAACTTCATGGGCACAACAAGCTTCAATGGGCCTTTTTCTAAGAAAGTCACTAGCTGACCAGTGGCAACTATACTTGGACTGGACATTGTTGTTGGCCTTTGCCTGAAACCCTAGAGTCTCTAAATTCCTTCCTCTTATGTCCCAGGGGCTACAGATGTGTACTCCTGTGTTTGATCGGTCAGCAGATAATATTTGGAAACACAAGTTGGGAAAAATTGAAGACCTTTTGCTCTGGAGCTCCCTGCCATGACGTTGTATCCAACCTGCAGTTCTACAGCATCATATTGAATTTCATATTTGTCCTGTGCAGAGATCTACGCACCCCTAAAAAAAAAATGAAAAGTCCCTTTCTGCGTTGATTTAGAAGATTTTTTGCCCGAAAACTGAAAAGTTACAGAGCATTAGTGGGACTCACCTGCTTCTTGTACCTGACCTGCAGGTCCCACTGTAATGGCTACAGCTTCAGCTTCTACCTACGAGGGGAGGATTTTCAACTCAAATAAGGTCCTTTAAATACTTTTCAGCTGGACCAATCCACTTGTTGTGTCCAACCACAGCTCCATCACAGTCTGCATCAAATCGCACCTTGGTACCAGTCTACCGTGGACATTGACTTCTATTGACACTTTGCACTGTTTGGCTCTATTTTCACTTCAATTTGTTAACATTCATATCTCCAGTTCCTCTTACTGGATTTTTGGTTTTCTTTGTTGTCATTTATTCATTAAATGTAACTCAAATCCTCTAATTTGGAGTCAGATTGTTATTGTTTTGGGTATCTTTACTTTTTAACTGTTCTGGTACTTCTGAATGCTTTACACATTTTCATTAAGTTAAACCTGTCTTTGTGTCACAGCTACCAGGGGTTGAACTTGGGTTTAAATTACTGGAACCTTTGACTGGAGCTAACAAGAGAGTGCCTTTAATACTTAGTGGAGAAGCGTGGCTCAGTGGTTAGAGGCGGCAGACCCGGAAGCTGAGATCGGCCGTGGACCAGGGTTCGATTCCCCGCCTCGACGGGTCTCGGGCTCAAAATTCCATGGAGTTGACAATTCTCGCTCCGGTGCCTACTCGACTCACAGGGTCACACTCTGCGACTCTGGGCAATAGCTTGCTTAATCTCCACTACGGCCCCTCGCGGCGGGATGCCTGGCTTTCACCTTGTGGATACCCGGCCGGGGTATCTCACAGGGGAATACCAGGACGGGTTCCCTAAGCAAGCGCCTTGAGACCCCTGGGTTAAAGCGCGCTATATAAATCGAAGCACATTTACATTTACATTTACTTGTGGTGGACAACTATCCATCCCTATTCATAAACCAACTTCTCAAAGATGTCATAAAAAAGCCTTAATAAACTAAAGTGGCTATAAAGCTTGCTCAAATGAACCTTTTTAAACACAATTAATTCACATGTATTGAGAACCCCAGCCACCACATATTTTTAGCTAGTGTCCTTTGTTCTCATAAACATCCAAAAGCACTGTAATCACTGGAACAGAGGGACATACCAGGTAAAAGGGGGAGGAAGGTTTGTCCAGAGTTACCTATTAAGCTTTGATTCCTGTTCAAACAAGATCCTCAGTCAGGAAAGGTAAACATAAAGGATGAGTGTGGTGAAAGTGCACTAACCCTGATCTGAATTGTAATGAAACTGAACGTTTTTACACAAGCATTTGTACCAGAATTATTGGGCTGAAGGTGTTCATAGAGGGATTCTTAGTCTATTTTAGAATTATTTTCCCACATAGTGCTACTAATGTTGGTCAAGTTTGCTGAGAGTCCTTTTATTTTATTTCGTTACAAAAATGGCATCCCTTTATGTTTTTCTAAAATATCTGTGTTGTATATGGAGAGTGTAATGGTGCTAAAACATTAATCATGCATAATTGACACACTTACTTAATATAAACTGTTACTACTTCAGTGTTGTTAACCGCATCTCTGCTGCGGTTATTTTTGCGCTGTGCAGCTGTTTTCGAATAACCGCGTTACATGACGAGCTCAGCTCGTCATCCGCACACGTCACCCGTGGCTGATGACGAGCTGAGCTAGTCATCAGCATCAAAGGGGTTAAGTAGACCCTTCATGTTGTAAAATGTTTGGTGGCTAACTGATGTGGGCATTTTTACTATTCACTTATCACAGGTAATGTTTAAAAGAGACTGATGAAATACATTTTACAGTTCCTAATATCCACATTACAAGTAGATGAGTATTAATAATGTATTTGTTTTGTAGAGCAAAGAGGTTGTCTTGTGCACTTTGGAGTGGGTGATAGGTCTGTTTGAGGGTGTTTTGTGAGTGTCTGTCTTAAGGCCTGAATGTTTAATGATGTATGTGGGCCCTTCAGGCCATCACACATTTTCTGGGGATCTTTATGATTTGAGAGCCTTCTATGCTGGTTCACTAGCTCAATTTGAACTGGTTGAATATTGTTCACCAGATGGAGACGTGGCTGTCACTTTGTGGAGGAAACTGGAACCTTAACCCCAGAATGCGTGTTCTTCCTTTAGTCTCTCTTCAGACCCCCCACTTTACTTTTTTTCCCACTCAACCTCTTTTCACCACCTCTTTATTCCCTCTTGCTGTATTATCTCCCTCGTCTCCTAATAACACCCCACCTAAATCCTCTTTCCTCGTCTCTGCTCAGCCCTTCAATCATTGATTTGATGTATTGGCACGAAAACTGTTTGATCTATGTGCTCTTTTTCTCTCAGCCACCTCTTTCCTTCCGTTCTAACACCAAAACTTCTTGCTCAATCCTGATCAACCTACTTTCATCTCTCCTGCTTTAATAGCTCCACTCCTCACGCAGCCTCTCTCTCTTCTCACAGTGACCCACTTGACCTACTCTGCACATAACCATCACCCTCTAACCTACTCCCCTTCCCTACCCAATTGGCATGGTGCTACTTTTTCTTGCTAAATCGACTACGCATTACACAACAACATACCGTAACATTCAGCTACATACTTCTGATCCAGTACAAACTAATATCTGATCAGGGATCAATACTTACAAATATCTCAAACAATGGCCCATACACGAATGTATGACGTTACAACGCATACATTTACATCGCATACCACTACAACAAATTTTTTAAAACTACATTTACAACGCATTCCATTACATCGCATTATACCTTTACAATGCATACCATTACATTGCGTTTAAGGGAAGTGTTGGATAGTGTAGGGTAAAAATTATTATTCTAACTCCAGGGGGTGCAACAGTAGGGTAAGTGTTGGATAGTGTAGGGGTACTATGCGTTGTAATGGTATGCGTTGTAATGACATGCAATGTAGTGGCAATCGTTGTAGTGTCATGTTTTGTAGTGACATGCAATGTAATGGATGCGTTGTAGTGACATGCGTTGTAATGGATGTTGCGATGTAATGACTGCGAGCTAAATGTAATGCGATATAATGACTGCGTTGTGAAGGTTGTTTCCCCATACACATTCACCCACATCCCTGATACGCTGGGGTCAATTTTGTTTCAATGATTACAGTTTTCAATGTCGATTATTATTTTATTATTTCATAGTCAACATCTTCAGTATACATTTCTAACCTATACATCAACTTTCCTTCCACTTGGTCGATGGACCAATTAATTGAAGAGTTGATGGCAGTTATATGACACATCTAACTTATTTAATCAGTATATTTGAATAAGCCACAGACTCTCTGTAAGATTAATAAAGTTTATCAATTTTTGTTCAGAATTCTGTAATGCTCATATGCAAGTGGCACAAATACAAACAATGACTTCATCAAAGGAGCGAAACTGTCATTAAATGTAACTAAAGCACATTCTTTTCTCACATCAAAATGTACGGTAACCATGTAATGGAGGGGATGGATTAAGTTCAGCAAATATTATGCAAGAAACAATATTATGGCGGAGTGGATAGGTGAAGAGGCAAAAGTTTCAGACTAATACATTTGCATGTACGATTATACAAACCTAGTAGGTCTGTGGGAAAACCACCCCCTGGCCCAGGTAATGGTGAGAGTCCCCTGAGATAGGATCAGGCAACAAAGTAGACAGGACTCGAGACATGTTAAAGACAAGAAAGCTAGGCCTTTCTGCAAACCGACGATTAGCGACTCATCCCCCCCTTCTTCTCTTCCTCCCTGTCAGTCTAAACCACACCCCTAAAGGCATCCCAATTATACCGTTCAATACCCCTTTCCATCCCACCTAAGTTGCAACAATTCACATATTCTAACAGCTGATTGGCCGTCTCAGTAAGTGGTTCTATCACCCTATGGTGACTTCACCCCAAGCATTAGACATTTCTTTTTCCTAACTCCTGTTCCCACAGTTTCATTCATACTACATTCAAATGATACAATTTGATGAAGTTAATTCAACATTTTAACATCTTCAGTGAAGAGACATCCGATCCAATGATCGACCATGTTCTTTGGAAAAACTGACAAATGTTCCGGGACTCATGTCCTTCAACTCGGGCACTCTTGCTGCTGAGCACAGCGTATTTGTCTTGCTTCTGTCGGCTCTGTTGGGGTTCGCGTCCAGCATACTACAGTAAATGCAAATAAACATTTATTAATTGTATAACAATGTAGTTTTCACTGTGTACCACCCCTCCCACGTACTATTCCCAGGTAACATTACCTAGCATAAGCTTTTAAAGTGGAAAGGCGGCATTAATTAGTATTCTGAAGCAGGATACAGCACGCATCTACGAATTGCACATGCTGCCTAGGGTTTTAGTCCTTTTATATATTATTTCACGTAAGTGTAGATTTGCACAAAGCTTTTTCCCATGTGTATGTGTAAGGTGCATGTTAATTTACATTTCTACTTACTGTTAGTACGTATTCTGGGCGTGTTGCTCCGAGCAGGTTTCGTTTTGTGAAATCCTGCTCCATCACTTCATCACCCATCTCCATCCAAAAGACATCTCCAGCACACCCAGAAACTTAAACATTTCTTACTCCTATGATAGCGTCCAACCTATCCCATCATTCTTCACACTTCACCACCACAAAAACAACCATCACACCTCACTCAGTATAAAACGTTCCGTTTGTCTACAGTGACAAGACGGAAGTCCTCATCCTGGGATCCTCGCCCTCCGCCTGGGACGACTCCTGGTGGCCCCCCGCCCTGGGAACCGCACCCAAACCGACAGACCACGCACGCAACCTGGGCTTCGTCCTGGACTCCTCCCTCTCCATGACCAAGCAAGTCAACGCCGTCTCCTCGTCGTGCTTCAACATCCTGCGCATGCTACGGAAGATCTTCCGGTGGATCCCCACCGAGACCAGGAAGACTGTCACCCAGGCACTCGTCACCAGCCGACTGGACTACGGCAACGCCCTCTACGCCGGAACCACCGCCAAGCTCCAGAAGAGACTCCAACGGATCCAGAACGCCTCAGCCAGACTCATCCTCGACGTCCCACGACACAGCCACATCTCCGGACACCTAAGAGACCTGCACTGGCTCCCGGTAAACAAGAGAATCACCTTCCGTCTTCTCACCCACGCACACAAAGCCCTTCACGATCAAGGCCCGAGCTACCTCAACAACAACCGCATCAACTTCTACGCTCCCAAACGACACCTCCGATCAGCCAGTCACACCCTCGCCGCCGTCCCCCGCACCCGAAGAACGACAACAGGAGGAAGGTCCTTCTCCTACCTGGCCGCCAAGACCTGGAACTCCCTCCCGACCGACCTGCGCCTGACCCAAGACCACCTCGCCTTCAGGAAGAAGCTCAAGACCTGGCTGTTCGGGTAATAGCAGCCACCCCCCCCCCCCCTAGCGCCTTGAGACCCTCCGGGTAAGTGGAGCGCTCTATAAATGTCTATGATTGATTGATTGATTGATTGCTCTATACCCTGTATGGCACTTCAATGCATTAAACACAAACCATTCAAGAGCAATATCATATCAACTGCCCGTTACAGTAGCTAGAATGCCACACTTTTTAAAGATCAATATATGAAAATAGCGGAACCCTCATAAGGTTCTTTCCATCACACATAAACCTAAGCAGACATCACTTCCACCTGCCTATACATCAAAACAGAAGGCCACTGGGCCCCCCAGAGCACCCGAAGTAGGCAAAAATTGCTGTCTTCTACTAAATCTCCTGCATCTTATGCATAACAAAGACAATAGGCTTGGTCTAGCAAATGCCCTGTCAACAACTGGCCAACTTACGAACCTTCTGTAGGATTTGACAGCCAGAACTCTTGAGTGAGACTGGAATCCTCCAACACATCTTTTCTATAGACTTTGGTTTGTCTCTTGGCACTTAGCCACCAGTAGATGAGATTGGACCGTGATCCTATTAATTATATCTCCAAAGTAAAAAATGACTCATGCCCAGCATACACGGAATGCAAAATGCCACATTGATATAGGGTTTCACTGCTCTGTGAATGCATATCAAACAAACCATATGGTATATTACAGGTAACAGCAAATGTCTCTATTACACTATATGGGACATTATTGTTAACAGCAAATATATTAGTGGACCAGGTTTTGAACATGTTGAATATTAAATTAAACATTTCACCATTAATTTAATATGTTGACTTGAACTGCCTTTAGACAGTAGTTTTGTGTGAACTTCTTACGTACGTGAATATCCGGCATATGGGTTTGAGGATTTCAAGAAAAGGTTGCCAGCAATCTCAACTTTCCCAGCCTCTCTTTTTAATGTGTGTTGCATCACAAACATACACCCGGCCAAATTGCTTAGTTCCACAAAACAAGACTGCATCCCAGGTTCTAGCCAATATCACCTCTATATTTGATTAAAAAGGAGAAATCTAATGTAAAGTACATTTTTTATTCACGTAAGACCGGTGCAGCTTTACATTTGTGATTAAATAAATAATTTAGTAGCTGCAGCAGCATTGCAGATTTCACAATATTCAGTCTCTTACACAAAGTACCGTTCCCACTGAATGTAAAATGCTTGTACCAATAGGACGCCATTAACAGTGATTGTGATAAACAACCCCTTCCCCCAATAATAAAACACACTGTCAGACCAAATGGAAAAGTAAGAATTGTCCACGACTTTACCCCGCCTCTCAAATTTCTGCATCTGGACATTGCGGTCTGTGCTTCAAATCAATAAGTATTCTATCTTGAGTCCTATTGTTGAAAAAATATTTTGGATATCCCGTTTGTGTACCTCCCCAGTGTAATTAGAAAGGTGTACAAGAAAGCTTCAAACTTAAAGTGTATGTTAAAACTGCAATTTTCAAATTAAAGTGTATTTGTAATAGCCAAAACATCTTCCTGTTTTTATACAATTCCAAATGTAATCTTAACCTCCACACATATAGACCACTTTCCCTATTTATGACCTTGCATTATTAAGTATTGGTTACCTAACTGTACGTCATGTTGCACGCCAGGAGCCTTCAAAAATTATTGACTTGTTGCTGTTATTTGACTTTCAGAATCGTTTGGCTCGCTGTACTATGAACTGCAATGATAAGGCCAAAGACGCCCTAGACTCTGGCGGCAAGGAGTCTCAGGTCAAGCCGCAACTAGAAAACTGTGTATCCCGGTGTGCAGACGAGCACATGAACCTGATCCCCAGCATGACCCGGAAGCTGAAAGAAAGCTTGGCATCCATTGCTCAATAGCTAGGTTTCAATGGTGGAAAATCATAAGCATTGGAGCGTTGCAGAAGGACATGGCCAAGGAGGCAAGAAGCCGAAGCAGGCTTTTAGACCATAACCTGCAAGGGGCGTCTAAGATTTCCATGACAGTTTGGGGAGATAATGGACTCTGTTTAATCAGGGACACCAGCAGGATTTAATGTTTACTGTGCTTTCACACACAGTTAGTGCATTTACAACAAAGGCTCCTCAGATGCTTTTGAAAGACCCACGCAAGTTCTGCAACGCCCAACGGTAAGGTGGGAGGGGAGATGTAACATCCGGGCACTTAATTCTCAAGCAGCCTGGGTGACCAGATTCAAAGTTAGGAGCTTAGTTTTGCCCGACAATCCCCTCCACAGTAAATCATTCCTATCCACCAAGTGTCATCCACTTTCTTCCAGTGTCCAATATACAACTACTTGTAATTCGATTTCAACGTAATTGTTCAGCCAATAACTGTTGTTCACAGGTATTAGTTGTGAATTAATTGCCATATATCCAGAGCTAACCTACGGAAAACACAGGAAATTTACCTGCATGTCAATATCTCTGAAAGATCAGTGTTGCAGAGGGGGTTGCTGTGTCAGGTTTGAGGGGAACTTGCCTTTAGTAAAATAGAAATGTTAGCCTGGCAGGCAGGTGCCTCTGAGAGGTGTGTTTGACTGGTGTCATATAAATTACCTCACAGACTCGCTTTTGTATGACCGATTATCCCACTCTAGCGAGCTTTCAGAGAGACACTCGCTTTTTTGGTGATGCTGTCTGCCAACTGAAACCTCCTGCCACAGTCCAGCTCCTAGTAGTGAACTATAGAGATGGATTATTAATGTTAATTCAGTGAAAAAACTAGAAGATTCGAAGACATGAGAGAATGCCTGGATCTATCATGGGCCCTAACAGGTTACCAAGAATTTTAATATTGAGAAGAATGCAGTTCCCATTTCCCCAGGATTTTGGTAGGGCTCATGCTAACTCTGTCCTTTTGTTGAAAGTACTGAGGAACAGAACACAAAACTGCCTCATTTGGGAGGTTGGTTTGGTGGTCTGGCTTAAATACGGAGGCAATGAGCAGTCCCCTCAATCACCGACTTCTAACCAAGGGAAACCAGATTGCTTCACCTTTGTTGTTTACAACATTTCTCATGCGTTTTTTGTTTTATTTTATAATCTATTTTATAGTCTATAAAAGTCTTGACCAAATTAAACAAAAAATAAGTTGTTTTTTTTGTCCGTGTGATTATTTTTTTGAGACTGTATTATGTGAAGGTGCGGAATAGATATCGTGTTCCACTAAGAACGGAAAGTGTATTAAATTGTATTGTATTGATATAGCACTTACTAGCCTGGATGAGGTGTTGAAGCACTTTACTTGGGTTAACATGCTGTTATGGAAGCCAAGGTTAGTGATTAGTCCAGTTTTAATTAATGACCATTCCATTCTTTTACTCCTGTTTCTTTGTGGTAGATTAGACTTTGGGATTGGTGGGATTAATAAATGAGGTGTTGTTAGGTTGCAGGACTATGACTTTCAAAGAAGGAAAGGTTGTGACCTTTGAGTTGTGGGCAATTTACAAACATTTACAAAAATACATTAATAAAGATTACGTCAAATATACATATTTCTTAGAGTAGGTTGTGCTCAGAGAAGACATGTAGGGGAGAGGACCATTTTAAAGAAAAAATGAGAGGCATTAATCAGACATTTTAAGTAAAGGTCAGATTATCGTGGAAGGTTTTAGCAGTATACAGATGCTTTTTGAAATGGCATGCCATTTGAGGATGCAAGACTGTAGAAAGAAACAGTATTATGTGCATGCAAGATAGTGCTATTCTGTTTTTTTATAGACAGTCGAAACAGGCAAAAAAGTGTGTCCGCTGTTAGGCTACCACTAGGCTTAGACTGTGCGAAAGGAAGCAGTAACCTTTAGATCATAGAAATGATGGAAAATATATGAGTAAATAATGCCTACACTGAGAGGGCGATTCAGCAGACTCTGGAGTGGATGTCTTCTGATGTTCGTCTTCATGGTTGGCTCACAGGATTAATTGCAAAACAATATGGTATCCATTTGAAATCCTGTGGTTGGACATAACACAATATGAAGGGTGAGGACAGCATCCCCGCTCCGAGGAAGTGTATTGATTTCTTTCCTCCGGCTGGTGATCTGGACATTGAGGCAAAGATTAAAGAGACCAGGCTGCCTTTAGAAATTCAATGAAGACTTTGCTAGCAAGTGGCTGCAGATTAACCTTCCTGTCCCATTGCCTGTTTGTAGATGACAGGGGTGAAGGGTGGGGCTGCATTATACAAGGTGAAGGAGAGCCGTTTGTCTTCCTTAATCACACTTTCATTTGGGCTGATGACAGCCATATGCAGAAACCTCACAGCTCTTTATAAATCTGTTATGAGTGCACCGCGCTGGACACTGCCCTGCTGTGAGGAGCATCACTACACAAAGGCTGTGTCTGGAGAACAGTCTGGTGAGGGCATTTAACAGGAGGACCACTCCAAACTGGTTCTGCAGCACATTGCTAGTGATTGCACTAGCAATGTGCTACTGTTCTCCGTATAAGTAGTTAAGCACACTGGGGGTGTTCGCTGACATACCGGTGTCTTGCAGTGAGAGGCGTCCCTTCTGCTGGATGGGCAGTTTGTCTTGCGTTCTGTACATATGTTATGCTAATTAACAATCCGTGGCGGCACCTCTGCTGAGGTAGAGGAGCGTCACCCCACTGCTTTTTTGCTGTGACACAAAGGTAAAATAAAATGATAATAACTTGCATTATTATAATTTTATTTTCTGCTACTTCCGCCTGCTTTGCGTTAGGGGTCGGGGGCAGGGGAGAAGTGGTAGCACCATCCTAAAGTGTGCTGTGACTGCTTGGCCGGCTCGCTCGGGCCGCCCTAAAGAGTTTTAAGCACTTGGCATGTACTCCATGCAGGGTGCATTGCAGCCTACATGGAGAACATGCCCAGGCCCCCAGTCAGCTTCTGAGCGCTGAAACACAGCGCTCAGACCAATCAAAATGCTGCTAAGGTAGTATTGTGATTAACTGACTGGTCACCTGGGTGTGCTTCTGGTAAGGCTGAGTGAGGTAGGACTACAGAGGCGAGGAAGTGGCCTGACGGTACGTTTATAAAAAAAAATAATCCCACACACTCCCACCATCCTCCCCACCCCGCTGCGTCCCCCTGCCCCTACCTTACACGTCCTTCCGCCCCGCTACCTCCAATCAGTGCTGGCCACCGCTGATAACCGTTATGATGGGGTGGCCAACCTTATTGATTTTTAGACAGTTAACTCCTCTTTAAATATTTGTCCTATGACCTGCACCCAGCTGTGGCTTGCTTAGTTCAAAGTTCTTACATTAGAAGGCAGAGTCCTATGGAGGACATAATTCAAGTGATTTTGTAAACAAGATAAATCAATACTATAACATAGGACTTTTGATCCAAACCCTGTAACTTCCCCACAATTGCAAATTTTGGTAAGTAGTGTGTGAAACTGGGTTCTCTTTTTCCTCTGGATATTTACAATTTATGTAGGGTTCCTGACCAGTTTCCTTAACACAGATCGATTATTACCGAAAAAAAGGAGCAGAGGATAAAGTTCAAAAGGCGATTACCACGGAGCACACAATTTGATCACATGGGAATTGAAGTCGAGCAGGGACCACCACTGGGGATGGGCGTGTTTTTGATAGCTAGGCCCAAGGATTGCATTAATAAGGACAAGCCACAATATGGGTACCTTGCCAGATTGATAATACAGTGTTTATTACCAGAATATTTTGTTGTAGCTGTAAAGCGCTTGCTTTTTTAAAAAACATTTTTTAAATAGTTTTATATAGCGTGTGCACGAGGAGATTAAGTGATTTGCCCAGAATCACAGGATGTTGAGCGCAGTTGCTGAGACTCGAACCTGGCTCCCCAACTTCAAGGTCGACCGTTCTAGCCATTAGGCCACATCCTCTCCAAGAGTGCTTCCTGAACTGAACCTATTTCTAAGTGTTCTTAATGCTTGCAGATAACCAAATAAAGGCATAATGAATTTGTGAGGCCTTTTGTGCGGTCATTAGGCAGTTTGTGGTGAATACTTTTGTTTATCATTGGAATCCTAGAGCCTAAAACAATATTTCATTCCAGAGGGATTACCGATGTGTTACATTTGTAAAATTGACTCTCCAAAATGAATGGCTGGGGTTCGATAATGCTTAATCCAAGAGATGGTGGATGAATTAGAATTTAGATATAGTATGGCACAGTATTCACCCTCAATAAACTTGATGTCCTTTCAAATGTTATCTTTTAAGGTGACTCGTGGGTCTCGTTTAAAAGAGGACAGTGTAGAATGGCACTCAAAAATGTGTGCCATTACTCTTAACTTAGATTTTAACTCACCCACCTTTGACAGCTGAGGTCTTGAACCACTCACTGTGGAGGATGCAGGTGGCTCACACCCATCCAACCCAGCCTTTCTTCACTCGCCTTGCTACTTTGTGCTATCGATTGTAGTTACTTTTCTGTGAGTGACTTTGAACTGGGAGCTCTGACCAGACTGCCTATTGAAACTTTTATAGCCAAGAGGTAAGTGGGGCAAGACAGAGGCCATGCATCAAAGCACTGTTGCTTTGAAAAAAACCAAGGCCTTTAACTTCCAGTTGTTTATTCATTTCTTCTTATGAGCATAAAGAATAGCAGCCCATAAATACAATACCAAAACCCAGTATGGTTTAAACATCGGGCTCTAAATATACTCAAAGGTAAAATAATGTCATTTTTGGGTTAAAATTGGTGTCTCTGGCCTAAAGTGTGTTTTGAGTAAGTTTAAAGTCACCAAAATAAATGTTTCAAGATTGCCTGTACACTCATGTGGCGTCTCTGTGAGCGGAGGCATCGACTTTCACTCATTTAGAGTGAAATACACATTTAGAGACTCGGTTGAGCTTTCACTCTCAGCAGGAAATGCCTAGAAGCTAAAGTCTAAATTATCCTCTTTTCAGAGACCAGAATGTCTGCTAGGAACAGTAGAGGCTTCAGCATGTACTGCCACCTCACGAGAAGTCCTCCCACAGATACCTGCAATTGATGGGAGGGGATGCTATGGTCCCACCCGAGTTCTCCTCCACTACGTTTGCTAGCTATTTGTCTACTTAATGAGGTTTTGATGTTATCCTATTTTTTCATTTCTTTTACTCCTCTCACTTCCTGTATATTGTCATTGATGTCAAAGTTTGTGTGACAGAATTTGCAGTGATACCAAATAGCTCTCCCTTCTAAGAATATCCAAAACTCAAGAGATGTGTGTGTACAAGGAGTCTTTTATACTTCTCAGCTCACCTGACTTTGGTGGGTGACACAGGTCCTGGCAGGTTTCCCACCTGCTCTCTGACAGCCTCGCTTCTTCAACCACTGGGGCTGCCTTGCTGCTTTTTGCTATAAACTCCAGCTGCAGTTCTGAGACTGACATCACTCTGACCGGACTTGCTGCTGGCATAAAGTGTTACACCAGAGAGATAAGTGCAGCAGCCAGGGGTCATGGATGAAAACCGTGTTACTTCGAAAAGTGCAACCTCACAAAGGTAAGCATGCCTGCAACACAAGTAAAAATTATCTTATCATTGCCCAGTGTGCGTTAAACGCAGAGCTTCAAATATGATCAAAAATGTTAAAGAATGTAATTTTGTATTTAAAAATTTGGGACTGTCTTGCCTAAAATCAGTCTTGGAAGGAGGAGAGGGCATACTTAAAGCTCACCTGCCAAACTGCGACAAAAGGCTGAGGTCTACTAAGTGATAATAGAGCGTGTACTTTCTAAACTATACATGTAGTCTGTCCTGACATCTTCCTTCCCACTCCAAAAAAATGTATTCTCTATTGACGCCAAAGAAGCTACTCAACAAAATCATTATATTTCAGGGCCGGAGGCTTCGGATATGCTTCTCTTTCTTAATTACTTTATTACAGCAGCCAGTAAAAACAACAAAAACAGTATTTAGACTACATTACCCGACAAGCATGGCTCCTCACTGGGCCTACCACACCAATTAGGGCCCTGCTTCCCCTATAAATGCTTTTTTTTGCTGCTGCGCAGTCAGATGCAGCCAGTAAAACCAACAAAACCGGTATTTGACTACATTACCCATCAAGCATGGCTCCTCAATGGGCCTACCACACGAATTAGGACCCAGCTTCCCCTATAAATGCTTTTTTTTGCTGCTGCGCAGTCAGATGTAGCCAGTAAAACCAACAAAACCAGTATTTGACGACATTACCCATCAAGCATGGCTCCCCACTGGGCTTAACCCACCAATCAGGGCACAATGCTTTCTTTGATGCTGTGCAGTCAGCTATGTATTACTTTCCCCTTCTTTTCACACTTGAGGTGTTGATATTGTGTGTCCTTGCACGGCGCCTGCACATCTAAATATAAGTGTAGGATACTTGTAAAGCGCACAGCTGCCCATCACCGGGGTGTCCCGGCGCTGTATAACGCTGTGGAACCCTTCCTGGCGGATGTATGACGTTACAACGCAAACTTTTACAACGCACACCGTTACAATGCATTTTTTACAACGCAGGATCCTTTACAACGCATGCCTTTACAACGCATGACATTACATAGCAGATGCTATTACAACGCATGCCATTACAACGTAAGTATAGGTAAGTATATTATTTTATTAAAAAATGTAATTATTTTAAAAATAAATTAATTTAATTATATTTTAAAATAATTATTGTGTATATATATATATATATATATATATATATATATATATATATATATATATATATATATATATATATATATATAATAGATTAGGTATTTAAAAAACCCTAAAAATACCCCTGTACCCAAACCCAGCCCGAAACCTAAAAATACCCCTGTACCCCAAAACTCAAACCCAGCCCTGAAACCTAAAAATACCCCTGTACCCCAAAACCCAAACCCAGCCCTGAAACCTAAAAATACCCCTGTACCCCAAAACCAGCCCTGAAACCTAAAAATACCCCTGTAACCCAAAACCAGCCCTGAAACCTAAAAATACCCCTGTACCCCAAAACCCAAACCCTGCCCTGAAACCTAAAAATACCCCTGTACCCCAAAACCCAAACCCAGCCCTAAAACCTAAAAATACCCCTGTACCCCAAACCCAGCTCTAAAACCTAAAAATACCCCTGTACACCGAAACCCAGCCCTGAAACCTAAAAATACCCCTGTACCACAAAACACAAACCCAACCCTGAAACCTAAAAAATATATATATATATATATATATATATATATATATATATATATATATATATATATATATATATATATTACCTACTGGCTATCGCCAGTAGGTATATATAGTTAGAATTTTTTCTCTATGGGACTTTTGAAAATTCTATGTCTAATAACTTTGGCGTTTGTGGACGGAATCGGCTGAAATTTTCAGGAAAATGGCACATTTTGTTTCTGAGCAGCCCCTGAAAATTTGGCGGGGTTTCGTCAAGGGGGGGCTGAGAAAAAAGGGGGGTCCCAAAACGCGTTTTTTGCATTGAGTTTTCCATAGGGCGGTTGGACTCACTTTTAGCTCGAACGGCTGAATGGATTTGCACGAAACTTGGCAAAATTGTAGGGACTGTTAGCCCGATGTGCCTTTGCTAGGTCTCAATATATGTGCTCCAGTAGTTTTTGAGAAATTAACGTTCAAACCAAGATATATATCTGTAACAGCGCTCTGGGCAGCGATCCGGTCCGCTTACTTTTCGCTTATCGGAACTTTGCGCGCAGAAAGCTGATTGGCTCTCCGGTGTCTGTCAACATTCTAAACAGTCCGGAGCGGACGCCATCTTGTCTCTCGGTAGGATCGAGAGAGAAGAAGAGGTGGAAAACGAAAGGGGAATTTAATGAAAGGGGGCAAGGTATCCCCCTCTTGACCCCCTAGGAATGTTGTTGGGGTTATTAAAGGGTCCCGTGGGGAAAATAAAAAAAAAATGATTTTTCACGGTAGAAGCGCGGCCGCGAACTGGTAGCGAAACGGGAATTCGCCATTTTGTGCTTCGTTAATTAAATTACTAGTTATAAGTGGGTGCGGGAGACGTATCCTAATCCCCTATGTTTCCTGAGGGTGGCTGAGGAGGCTGATATATGTTGATACATCTCTTCCAGCGGCTGTGCGTGAGCTTTTTTTTTTTTTTTTTTGCTGCGTGACAGTCCGGAGCGGCCGCCATCTTGTCTTTCGGTAGGATCGAGAGAGAAGAAAAGGTGAAAAACTAAGGGGGAATTTAATGAAAGGGGGCAAGGTATCCCCCTCTTGACCCCCTAGGAATGTTGTTGGGGTTATTAAAGGGTCCCGTGGGGAAAATAAAAAAAAAATGATTTTTCACGGTAGAAGCGCTTCACGGGCCGCGAACTGGGCCGCAAACTGGTAGCGAAACGGGAATTCGCCATTTTGTGCTTCGTTAATTAAAGTACTAGGTATAAGGGGGTGCGGGAGACGTATCCTAATCCCCTATGTTTCCTGAGGGTGGCTGAGGAGGCTGATATATGTTGATACATCTCTTCCAGCGGCTGCGCCATCTTGCCTTTTTTCGAATGCCACAATTTTGTCGTGCACGGCAGCCATTTTAGATGCCAGGCTGGTCCCAGGCTATCACCTAACCCTGCGGATGTAGTTTATGGCCCCAGCTGTAGAGAATTCAGACATGCCAATCCTCCTGATTCAGGCGTGTGAGTACTGATTTCAGTGCTAGTCTCCCGCCTCCCGATTTCTGCAAGCAAAAACCCGGGGGCATATTACGAACAACTAGCGATAATTTTTGTCTCTAACTTGTTTAGAGACAAAAATTATCGCCGCACATCGGCGATTTTTATCGCAGATAAACCTTGCTATTATCGCTGAAAAGTCAGCGATATTCATGTATTATCGACCTAATGCTCTTAGCCATGTTATCCACCTCCCATTGGATAACATGGCTAAGAACTGCTCAGGGCAGGTCTTAGATTTTGGAGATATTCGCGCTTAGCGCGAATATCTCCAAAAGTTGGTAATAGAAGGTAGCGATGTTAGGGACTGTTTCCAGTCGCTAACATCTTGGCACGCCACTTTGCATGTCATTAGTGATAAGTATCACTGACATGCAAAGCGGGGCCCTAGATGGTCGCTATCTCCTTTTAGCTGTCACTAACTGGTGTTAGCGACAGCTTGGTAATAGGGAAATAATTTTATCTCCGCTTTCATGGCTTTTAAAGCCAAAAAAGCGGAGATAAACCCCCTTGATAATATGCCCCACGATTCCTTGGGGTTTCAGCTGACAGGGCTTGGTATTGTGTTACATGGTAATTTTTCCATGAAACGTCAGAGGGTCGATGCAGGGGTTCTAGAAGAGGTGATAAACCATTTAAGCCTCATGAACAAGCGCATGGTCTTTTAAAGATTTGTGAAGTACTCGGGGCGGCGGTGTGTGTGTGTGCCCTCTTTCAGGAGCGGGCGGGGGGGCACTGCCAGCAACTTGCCAGGTCAGGTAGTGTTCAACACGTGCATCACCCTTTCTCTGCCTGCTATTGCGCTCCATGCTTCGGAAAGGTAAGAAAAAGAACGTGCATTTGAGTTTGAAATGTCCGATCCTGC
Organism: Lissotriton vulgaris; assembly: GCF_964263255.1. Lineage (NCBI taxonomy): Eukaryota > Metazoa > Chordata > Amphibia > Caudata > Salamandridae > Lissotriton > Lissotriton vulgaris. Next base: position 411,068,657 of record NC_141699.1, on the reverse strand, counting down.
AGCAGCACACTTCCAAAGCCCACACATGACAATAACCCGATTCAAGGCCCCATTCACCCGTTTTAAAAAAAATAGATAACACTCCAACAAAGTAAGGTTATAAAACTTTATTAACTACTAACTTTAACGAACGGAACAAAAACTAAAAACATTTAAACATTTCTCAACACAAAAAGCAACAATGGTTAGAAGCTGTCTTTTGTGCGAATAGTCCCAAGGCAGCACAACGTGCAGAGTTCTGGACGGCACCCAGGTGATGTCGCCTGGGTGCCGCACTGGTTTAGGGATCCTACAATGCTGCTCCGAAAATTGGCGTGGGGCGTCCCGGGTGGGGCGGGGGGAGGCCTCGTCAGTAGCGGTCTGTTGTGCGAATAGTCCCAAGGCAGCACAACGTGCAGAGTTCTGGACGGCACCCAGGTGATGTCGCCTGGGTGCCGCACTGGTTTAGGGATCCTACAATGCAGCACAGAAAAACAGCGTGGGGCGTCCCGGGTGGTGCGGGGGGAGGCCTCGTCAGTAGCGGTCTGTGTCCAGTGTCACATGGCTGACACAACATGTACGACAGGCACCCAGGTGATGTCCAGTAAACTGCCGCACTGGTTTTGGTATCCTACAATGCTGCTCCGAAAATTGGCGTGCGGCGGCCCGGGGGGGGGGGGGGTGGGGGAGCCGGCGTGAACGGGCCTCCCCAGGTGGCGGCCATCTAGCTGAGTTGCGCTCGCTCTTGCGGCCACAGCGTCTCGCTCACCATGTTGTTGAGTTGCTCCCACTCTTGCAGTGCAGCGATAGGCGGCTGCCACATGGCTCTTAAAATGGCGGACAGCTCCTCGGTTTTAGGCCTGGTCCACTGAAATGGCCCTGGGACACTTTGGAACTCGGACGCTTGCCTGCTAGGGCTTGGGCTCCATTCTCGAAAAGCGTCCCCTCAGCCGTGAAGATTGTATAAAAGTCTTGGGGGCCCCCGACTCCCGCAGGCTTCCGGTGGGGAGCGGCTGCCATGATTGCTCGCGGAATGACCACGACGGAGCCACGAGATGGTGGTGCTCTCATGCTGACGCCAGCTTCAGTCTGAATGATCCAGAAACAAGGTGGGGCTTTCATCGTTTGGGAAAAAAAAATGTTCTAAACCAATGAAAAGTGTTATTTTTAGGTCATATGACCAAGCCTTCCATCTTTAGGAAACCAAAAGTAAAATGAACCAATGAAAAGTTTTATAAACAAGTCACATGACCTGTTATGCGGCATAGGGCTACAAAAAGCGTAGAAAATCCGTTGGCACGTGAGGCGGCGTCAGTAGCGGACCGATGTGCGAATAGGCCGAAGGCAGCACAACGGGCCGAGATCCGGATGGTACCGAGGTGGTGTCCAGCAAATTGCCGCACTGGTGTGGCCATCCTACAATGCTGCGCCGAAAGACGGCGTGTCCAGCTGAATTGCGGTCACTGTTGCGGTACAGTGACTCGAACGCGCCGAGATCCGGATGGCACCGAGGTGGTGTCCAGCAAATTGCCGCACTGGTGTGGCCATCCTACAATGCTGCGCCGAAAGACGGCGTGTCCAGCTGAATTGCGGTCACTGTTGCGGTACAGTGACTCGAACGTGCCGAGATCCGGATGGCGCCGAGGTGGTGTCCAGCAAATTGCCGTACTGGTGTGGCCATCCTACAATGCTGCGCCGAAAGACGGCGTGTTCAGCTGAGTTCCGGTCACTCTTCCGGCACAGTGACTCGAACGCGCCGAGATCCGGATGGCACCGAGGTGGTGTCCAGCAAGTGGCTGCACTAGTGTGGCCATCCTACAATGCTGCGCCGAAAGTCGGCGTGGGGTGCCCCGTTGGCTTATGAGGTGATGTCAGTAGTGGACTGATGTGTGAATAGGTCGGAACCAGCACAAGGCGCCAAGATCCGAATGGCAAGTCCTGGATGTTGAGTGCCTCAGTTGAGATTTCTGAGCAGTGCTTGTAGGACTGTCTGAAGCTTATTTGCACCTGCTGCAGCTTCACTATTGCCCTGGTGTGGCCAAAGGTGGCACATGACATAGGCGGCCGGCTCCCGAGGTCCGGCGGAACTTTTTTCCTTTTCCTTTCTGCTTCTTTTCCTACAATGCGTTTCATCTGAAGACACGACCAGGTCCCTGAATGTGTGCAGGGGGACGCTATTGATTGAATGAAAATGGCGGCTTGACACAAAGCTGACTCAAGCGTTACTGTTGGTGCTATACAGACAAAAATTGGTTTTCAGTTTGTACATTCTTCAGGTTTTTTTTTTCCATCCAAGTCTGATTGAGAGTTTGTAGAAAAATGGCTTCAGATTTTCCACATACTACTCTTCAACATTCTTCCTAAATGTAACAATGTGAAACTCACTAGGAGAACGGCTGTTTCTGTTTCTTTTCAAAATGCTGCCACCAATATTTTCTGAATGGAAGACACCATCTTGTAGCATAAAGGGCCGAAAGGGGTTCTGGTCTGGCCGATGGTTGGTGGAGACATTTTGACTATATCTTGGACCTGCCCGGCCTCGCCCAAAATGGCGCCGGTATAAATGGGACTCGTAACTCCTTGCCCGCAAATGTATATCTAGAAAATGTTATTGTAAGTGGTCCTGTCGTATTTTAATTACAAAATGTACGTCCACCGATTCCGCAACTGTTAGACACCTTTGTTCTTGCAACCTAATGGCCCGCTCGTTACGTTCTTCTACAGTGTAAATGTCTCCTCATCATATACGATTTCAGTTTGCTCCGTGGCCGGCCCACGTGGTTATAGGCCCGTATTTGTATACTGACATTTTCACAATAAAGGTTTTTAAAACAAAACACGGTAGTAGTATTTACATTTGTAAAGTTTTTACTTTTAGTGACTGTTTTCGAATCAGTAAAAGGCAAGTGAAATAAAGCAGTCCAATTACATGACGGATAAAAGGTATAATATGTAGGAACGCAGTAAAGATAAATGGTCAAGGGCAGTTGTGTTTTTCATGTCTGCAACATAAAGTGATCGATAAGAATCTGATAATCAGGCGTATCGGCGACTAAGACAGCAGGCCGAATCTCTTTTACTCAACGGCTCCGTCATGGAAGGAAGAAACGCCCTTTTTCTCGAAAAAGGAATATATTTTACTTGCAAGACAGTTGTAAATTTTCCGGGAAAGTACATTAGCCTGGAATATTATAACATATGTTTGAAAAAAAAATATTGTTCGAAAATAATAAAAAGCGTAATTTTTAGGTCATATGACCAAGCTTTTCATCAATAAATTAACAAAAGTAAAATGAACCAATGAAAAGTTTTATTAACAAGTCACATGACCTGTTATGCTTACGTTACGCGCTGCGCGCCGCGCCTCGGATCACTTCCGGGTGCGCTAACGCGGCGTGTCATAAAACGCATTACGCGACAACGTAGGTCAAGAATATAGTCTAAATGTCTCCACCAACCAGCGTTCAGAACACAACCCCTTTCAGCAGTCCAAAAAGTTCTGTTAAATGACAACAGAGGGGACAGGCAACAAGAACCATCAGTCAAAGAGGGGAGGGCAAGTTCTTCTCTTCCGGTTCATGTTGGGGCGCTACCGGAACTGATCGAATTGGTAGTCTATAGTGTTTCTGGATGTTTCAGACTAAAGCTGGCGTCAGCATGAGACCACTACCATCTCGTAGCTCCGTCGTGGCCATTCCACGAGCAATCATGGCAGCCGCTCCCCACCAGAAGCCTGCGGGAGTCGGAGGCCCCCAAGACTTTTGTAGAATCTTCACGGCTGAGGGGACGCTTTTCGAGAATGGGACCCAAGCCCTAGCAGACAAGCGTCCGAGTTCCAAGGTGTCCCAGGGCCATTTTAGTGGACCAGGCCCAAAACCGAAGAGCCGGCCGCCATTTTGAGAGTCCTGTGGCAGCCGCCTATCGCTGCACCGCAAGAGCGGGCGCATCTCAACTACATGGTGAGCGAGACGCTGTAGTCGCAAGAGCGGGCGGTAAACAGCTGAATGGCGGAAGAGGCACAGTGTAGCAAAAGCGGGCGGAATGGCAACTAAAACGATAAAGGGGCGCCCCACTACAGCTTGTCTTCAGGTCAAACGGATTGTGGGACATGGTCCAGAATTGAAGAGTCATCAAAAGGCAAAAAGTTCCGCCGGACCCCGGGAGCCGGCCGCCTATGTCGGGGGCGATCTCAGGCTACACCAGTGCTATAAGACTTGGGGAGGGTGTCGGAGCCAAGCGTCTTCTCCGAGTCCATGGCCATCACACCGCCCCTCAGGGGCCTCCGTCAAGCTGTTTAGGAAGGTAACATATCACATTGTTTTCTAATGCAGTCAGGTCCACAAACGACACTCACTTACTTTGAGAATAGTGAAGCTGCAGTAGGTGGAAATAAGCTTCAGACAGTGTTACAAGCACTGCTCAGAACTCTTAACTATGGCACCCAACATCCAGAACTTATGCTATTTGAGAATGGTAGTGACATCGAAGCATCTCAGGGACCAAAACCATTAACGTACTTTCACGTATGAAAATCTTACTTGGGGAGGGGGCAGGAGCGAAGCGCCCCCTCCCAGTCAGCGCCACCACACCGTATGTTGAAAATCTGAAGCCATCGTTCTACAAAGTCAACCAAACTTGGATTGAAAAATCTAGAAAAATGTACAAACTGAAAACCAGTTTTGGTCTGCATAGCATCAGTAGCAACGCTTGAGTCAGCTTTGTGTCAAGCCGCCATTTTGATTCAACAAAGCACAGGCATTGAAAAAGGCTGAAATTCAGAACTCTAAACTATGGCACCCAACATCCAGGAGCTTGCCATCCGGATCTTGGAGCCTTGTGCTGTTTTCGTTCTATTCACACATCGGTCCACTACTGACATCATCTTATAAACCAACGTTATGTAAATAGTTTTTTAATAAAATGTTTTACCCTGTTTCTTTGCTGGTGTGTTGTCTACATTTTTAATATTTGCATAGGGTTTGTCGTTATTTTGTGCGGGATGGGTGATGGAGCCGAGCTGTCTTGCAGCCCTCATGGTGTGGAGCTCAGTTCATCTCACTATTTTCGTATTTCTCATGAAGGGTTGTTCCTAATATTTCTATTTTAGCGAGGTCAAAAAGAGATCCAATTAGTGGCCTACTGATTTTGCTCGATTACTTTTATTTTTTTACACGATTTTTCACTATCTGCAAAGACTAAACAGAGTATTGCGCCTTTGTGCTTGTTTGTAAATAGAGAATGATCCAAAGAGAACCAATTCTAAAACAGTAAATGCTTGGACAACAATCAATCAAATGGAGAGACAAGGAGGCACGACGGATTACAACGGGGGTAAAGGCCTGCGTTAACTACCCTTCAGTATCTGCAAAGAGAGAGTACTACTAAGGCAAAAGAGGGGAGGGGGGGGGTGCAGCGTTCAAAGCACATCAGCGTGCATAAATACGAAAATGTTTTTATCTATCACGTACTTGACATTTTAAAGCTTTTCATATTTGCTATTAAAAAACCAATGAAATTCACAGAAAAAAACATAGGTTATAGTGGATATATAGTTAGGAATTTGCATTTACAAAACCTTGAAAATTCAATGAAAAAACCATAGGTTATAGGCCATATATAGTTAGGAATTCGCATTTACAAAACCTTATTTTACTCGCATAAAACCATTGAAATTCCATATATAGTTAGAAGCGCTAACTATATATCGCGCATCCGCAATCCACTGCTGATGATGTCACATATTACATCATTCATGACATGGTCAGTGACATCACTGATGACATCACTGATGACATCTCAAATGACATCACTGATGACAACTCAAATGACATCACTGATGACATCTCAAATGACATCACTGATGACATCACTGATGACAACTCAAATGACATCACTGATGACATCTCATTTGTCATCACTGATCACATCTCATTTGTCATCACTGATCACATCACTCATGTGATAATACAATGAACCTCTTCAGACTCTAATATAACCTTACATACACTCAGTATAAACAGACACTCACAGACTGTCACTCATCCATGGAGTTACTCACACACCTAGTCAGTCATGCAAAGAATCAATCACACCTCCATTTCCTCAACTATAAAGTTATACACATCTTACTTATTCAAACATATAATAACACATATTTATTCTCTTATATAATCCCTGATACAAGCTCACAGTGATCGATACAGCCACTCACACATTCACTGGCTCTTATGTTCAGTTATTTATATATCTCAACTCTCACATGTATTGTGTTTTACATACGTACTTACTTGCACATGTAGCAATGAGAAATCCATTCACTCACCAACACACCCATGCACAGTCAACCGCCCATATAGCTGTTTCCACATGCACTCTTGAACTCATACTCCTAGTGAATCAACTGCTTACACATCTATGCAAAGAGTCACGCACCTCCCAGCCACCCACACACACACTCAGCCTCCCATTCAAATACTTGGGCAACCAATCAATAACCCATATGGCCACTCTTATAGCTACTGATCAACACATGCAGCAGCTTACACAACAACAAACATACTGATGCACAAATTAAGACAGTTTAGTCACTAACCCATGCACTCAGTGAGACACATTTAATCACTCACTCATACAGTCAGTCATGCACCTACTAAATTCTTCATCCAGACACTTATACATCCACTCATTCTTCAATATGTGAAACATATTTAAACTTTACAGACACATACAATCACTGGATGTTGTGATCAGTGATGTCATCAGTGATGTCATTTGAGATGTCATCAGTGATGTCATCAGTGATGTCACTGACCATGTCATGAATGATGTAATATGTGACATCATCAGCAGTGGATTGCGGGTGCGCGATATATAGTTAGCGCTTCTAACTATATATGGAATTTCAATGGTTTTATGCGAGTAAAATAAGGTTTTGTAAATGCGAATTCCTAACTATATTTGGCCTATAACCTATGGTTTTTTCATTGAATATATATATATATATATCAAAATAACTTAAATTAATTAGAAAAAAGGTTAAATAAAAAGAAAAACTTACCTATACTTACGTTGTAAAGGCATGCGTTGTAAATGCATCTGCTATGTAAAATCATGCGTTGCAAAGGATCCTGCGTTTGTAATGGTGTGCGTTGTAACGGAGTGCGTTGTAAAAGATGCGTTGTAACGGCTGTTGCCCCATCCTGGCTCTCCCTGTGAGATGCCCCTCTTGGGCACCCCCAAGGTGAAGCCAGGCATCCCAGTGTTGTGGGGGCCATTGTGGAGATTAAGCAAGCTATTGCCCAGAGTTGCAACGTGGGACCCCATGATTAGAGTAGGCGCCAAGGCGAGAATTATCGAGGCCGCAGACAATGAGCCCAAGACCCTGCCGCGTCTGGAATTGAACCCTGGTCCCGGGCCAGACCTCTGCATCAGGGTCTGCCGCTCTAACCATTGATTTAACAACAAGGGGTGGTGATGGACAGAGTTTCTGAATTAAGCAGAATACTCTCACCCAGTCAAGAGATCAGGGCTAGATCAACACCGTTTTTTAGCTCACTGCACCATCCCAGCTCAGAACCTGGCTATATGCAAATTAGTCTGTTCCTGTCCCAGTGCATGATGGGAACAGGGTAAACCAAACTACCAAGCCAATTCTTGCACTGGGAAGGAAACAAGCTTCCGGGGACCGGTTTCTGGCATTTCAGCCGTCGTCGGCCCGGCTTGCTTGAATCCTGATGGTGCAATGAGCAAGGGACTCACACCTGAGTATACCCTTCCACGCTTAGGGTGGACAAAATATTTAACAACAAGGGGTGGTGATGGACAGAGTTTCTGAATTAAGCAGAATACTCTCACCCAGTCAAGAGATCAGGGCTAGATCCAACACCGTTTTTTAGCTCACTGTACCATCCCAGCTCACCCCCTTTTCTGAATCGTTTTTGGCCACTATAGGTGTGGCAGGGTATACTCAGACATGACTCCCTTTCTCACTGCACCATCAGGATTCAAGCAAGCCGGGCCGAAGACGGCTGAAATGCCAGAAACCGGTCCCCGGTAGCTTGTCTCCTTTCTGGTGAAGAATTGGCTTGGTAGTTTAGTCTGCCCTGTTCCCATGATGCACTGGGCCAGGGACAGACTGATTTGCATATAGCCAGGTTCTGAGCTGGGATGGTGCAGTGAGATAAATAACGGTGATGGATCAAGCCCTGATCTTTGGACTGGGTAAGAGTGGTCTGCTTAATTCAGACACTCTGTTCATCACCACCCCCTTTTCTGAATCGCTCTAACCATTGAGCCACACTTCTTCTGTCTTTTGCAGAGTCTAATCATACTTCTCTCTTACAGGATTGGCAGATGGAGTTCTCCTTGCTTGGTGGTGCAGTGAGAGTGGAGCAGTAGAGGCCGCTTACTCTCTTGTTTCCGCATGCAGTTGTGGTCTCGTGCCTTCTTTGTATTTCAGAGGAGTGATTCGTAGACCCGGTTCTTGTCTCCGGTTCCTTCCGCAGCCGTGTTTTCAGCTGTGCTACTCCTCCCACGCCCAATGGGGCTAGCAAATATGTTCTAGGGCTCTGCCTGAGGGGCTGCAGGTCGCTCCCTCCATGTTTCACCGAACGCCAAGCACTCTTTTCCTTGCCCCGCCTGAGGTGCCCCCCATAGACCTTCACTGAAGGTGCAATTGATATAATCGGCATATCCACCTTGCGCCTTTCTCCCCTGTGGATGATTGGTATTGTGAAGAATTCCCAGAGGACGATGACGACTACTATTAAACTGAAGATCGCCTCGTTCAGGTTCTGGACAACTCCATTCAGGAGTTTCAGTAGAACCTTGATTCTGGCCTTGCACCCCTTTACTAGATCTCTGAAACGCTATGCACGTAGAGATTTGGGAACGGAGCCCCCCCTAAGGCACCCCTATTTTGGAGGTACAGCTAGTAGGACACAGTGCTCCCTCTACCCCAGAAGCTGCTAAAGTAGCCCCACTCTGATAAGCTGAACAGGCTCTCCCAATCAGGGCTCTTGGATCATGGGTATGAAGCGACTGAATTACCACGCTTATCCGGACCGCCTCCAGACGATCCATTTCCCGACTAGACCACCTCTCATTCCTCTGGGTCAGACACCTCCCATGGCCACACTCTTCCGGTTAAAAGCCAGCAGAAAACCAAGCGCACGGCAAACAGGATTTTGAACCGGAGGACATTGTTCATCCTTGTTCGCTGAGTGCCACCCCCCTCGAGGTGACGGGCTATGTGCAGCATGTATAGGTTTTCAGAGAGAAGTGTGGTCTAAGCTCCAGGCTGAATGCTCTTGGTCCTCCATTCCCAAGAAGGTAGCAGAGACACCCGAATTGGACCCTACCATGTCTGTTTTTTACAAAACATTCTCAAAGGACCCCAAGAAAGGCATTGACCATGCCTGGCGCAGCTGTCAGAATAAATTCTTGGACATCTCAAAGCCAATGACGAAAATCCTATAGATGGTGTCCTGCCAAGAAATTTGGCTAACCCGTTGACCTCGTTGGTAATGCTAATTGGGCTAAATGTGCATTAAGGTGGAGGTCCTTCCCAATTTAAAAGGACCCCAAGTTGGTGAACCGCGCTACCTCGGAGGCTGTTCCCTTGGCCAACAGTCTTCATTTTGGGGACAGATTTGTTAAGGACCTCAGCAAATATGTGGCGACCTTCTCCATCATAGACAAGGTTCAAACGTGTCTCCAATTTGTTTTTAAATGTGGCCTTTTTGGGTGGGACAGGCGCTTCTGGGGTCACGCGTCTGGTCGTGGTTACTTTCAGGCCTTTTCTAGAGGATACGACGCAGAGGTTATGGATGTTACTCCGGTAGAGATACCTTCTGCATGACAAGATTGCGAGGCACTCGGGCAGACTCCGGAAGAGCTCCTTCCAGGGAGGAAGCAATCCCTCCAATACCACCCTTATAGGTAAGGATCATCCCTCCTTCTGAATGATTTTAGGAAGAAGGCCCAGACATTTTGTTAGCAAACAGAACGCTTGGATCCTGGAGACTATCTGGGGTTACAAGATGGAGCTTTACGAGTCTCTGGTTCAGGAGTCCTTCCCACTCCCCACCATTTTTCCTACTGCAATAGTGTATATATAGACCACAAAATCCAGGAACTCCTAGACAAATAGGCCATTGTGCTTGCCCATATAGATGTCTGGAACAGCATGGCCATATTTGCCAGCATTCTGGATGTGATCATATTCAGATGCCAGCCGATAGGACTGGGGAGCGAGATGCAGTCCGATCTCTAAGGGAGGCAGGTGGTCTCAAGAGGAACTCCAACTTCATTTCAACTGTCTGGAGCTGCTGGTGGGGTCCTTTGCGATAAAGAGGCTTTTTCCTCAAAGGACGAAATGTTGCATCCTTCTCAGTATAGACAATGTCTCAGCGCTTAGCTATATCAACAGCCTTTGGGGGAACATGGTCGTACCTCTTGGCGGAGATCACCAAGGATTTCTGGCATCACTGCCTACAGAATCAGTCTCTGTTCCAGCAGAATACATTCCTGGCCACACAAATGTAATAACCGATTGGATGCTTACTTCAGGACTCCAGCGACAGGAAGCTTCCTCCCAAAGACTTCCAAATCCTCAATCAGCTGTGGGGTCCTTGTGTAATGGCTCTCTTTCCATCACGTTTGAACGCACAGCTTCTTGTTTTCTTCAGTTGTTGGCCGGATCCTCTGTCAGTGAGGTCAAATACCTTCCTTCAGTCTTAAGCAGGGAACCTGCATTATGTGCTTTCCCCCTTCATCATAAGTCCGAGGGTGGTGGTGCAAGGGTGGAGACAACGGGCTGGATTAGTCCTGATTACTCCCCTTTGGAGAACTGAGTCCTGTGTATTTTTTTTGTGTGGGGATACACTACTGCCAGGCTGTTCAGGGCATCGTGATCTGCAAGCCTTTCACCATTTTTATTCATGTCGCCAAGGTCATGGTTGCCCATGATTTTATTGCACACAGTGTTGTTGCCAAACTTGGCATTGAGGTCCCCCATTAGTATGGTGATGTATCTCTCAAGGTATTTCTCCAGCATGAACTGGAGTCTGTTATAAAACTGTTCCTTTGCCTCTTCTTTGTTGTCATTTGTAGGTGCATATCACTGGATAACATTCATATTGATCTTCTTTTTCTTTTTGCTGAAGCTCGCTGTAATTATTCTGGGACCATGGGCTTCCCATCCAGTCAGAGCTCTCTTGGCTGCTGGTGTTAGCATCTCTGTTACTCCATGAGTGCGTGGGACGTTCTCTTCCTCGTGTCCCGAATACAGCAGCATTCCTTCTGGAGCCACTATTTTCTGGCTGGACTGCATCCATCTGGTCTCACTGATGTCAGGCAGAGCAAGGTTGTACTTTTTCATCTGCCACTTGGGCCATTTTTACCAATTTTGTACATGATCCATACGTTCCATGTCCTGATGGAGATGGTCTTAGTCGAAAGCAGGTGGATCGGCTTTGTGGCTATTAGGGATTTCTGGCTTTCACCACAAGGTGTCCTAGCTCTCTGTGAAGGAGATTACTCTCACCCCAAGGATGGGATGTCTTTTCGTTGACAGTTCAAGCTTTCGTGTCAAGAATTTTTAATTCTATTAAGGACACAGAAGTGAGGATTATCCCACCCTGTTTGAGGTTGCGTTTGTGAGAATTTGGCCTGATATATGATGCTCACTAGTTATAGTGATCACCTTGTATCAGTCCAAACAACCCTTATGGTGATTGGTTGTAAGTCAACCTTATAGACCAGCTATCCTAATGGTAGCATGGACAAAGCAGTCTTAGGCTAAACTCTTTTGGCATGTGAAGCCAGCTGTTTTACCACATATAACCCCTTGAATACCAAATGAAAGGACACCACACAGGTAGTTATGTAAATGTACTTATATAGTGCAAATCACCGACCCGGTATCTAAGCGCTTGCTTAGGGAACCCGTCCTGGTATTCCCCTGTGAGATAACCCCGGCAGGGTATACACAAGGTGAAAGCCAGGCATCCCACCGCGAGGGGCCGTTGTGGAGATTAAGCAAGCTATTGCCCAGAGCCGCAGAGTGTGAACCCGTGAATCGAGTAGGCACCGGAGCGAGAATTGTCGAGTCCGTGGACATTTTAGGACTCAAGACGCCGCCGAGCCGGGAATTGAACCCTGGTCCCGGGCTGACCTCTGCTTCCAGGTCTGCCTCATCTAACCAGTGAGCCACACTTCTCCACCTTCTTATGAAAATAAACAAGATATTTATTAACTAACAAACACCTCTGAACTCATTATGAGATCAGAGGGCTAAGCACATGACAAGACTCTTAAGAAAAATACGATAAGATGCACAAATTACAATGGTGCCCTAGGGGCACGACAAACTATATACTAAGTAAATGGTGTGAGAAGTTGGCCCGATATGCAACGTTCGCTATTCTAGCGACCGCTATGTATCGTTCCAACGACCCTTATGGTGTTTGGTTGTAAGTCAACCTATAGACCAGCTATCCTAGTAGCGTGGATACGAGCAGTCTAAGGCTAAAGACTCGAGAGGGCGTGTTAAGCCAGCTGTTTACCACACATGTACCCCTTGAACACCCAGTGAAAGGACACCACACAAGTGTTATGAAAATAAACAGTATATTTATTAAGAATCACAACAGCCCTGTACTCTTTATGAGGACAGGGTACTAAGCACAAACCAAATCTCTTTAGCAATTACTTCAAGTGCACAATTAAAACAAGTGTCCGAAGACACGGAAAGATTAAGGTCTCGGGCGGACCCGATAAGGCAAGTCGGAAGCGAGGGACTCGGGACCCTAGAGTAAGGAGGCTATGCAGGCACCGAAATGCCGAGTTACCTAGCCACGAGGGCTGCGGCTGCACAAGTCTTACAGGCGTCGGGGTCTTCGCTGACGAGCCAGGAGCCGGAAGAAAAGGAGTTGCTGGCCGGCGACCAGTGCTGAATAGTTCGTAGAGATCCAAGCCTGGATCGGAGATTGATGAAACCTGAAAGCAGAGGGGACCAAGTTCGTACTACTAGCCAGTAGTCAGAGGGTACCCGGAAGGCACCGGTTGGCCGTCACCTCGACCAGGTGAGTGGGCGACGCTAGGCTCTGCAGTCTCACGGACCAGGAGGCGTTGTCGGCGACCACGGCGGATGTGCGAGCTGTCCCACGAAGGATGATGCTGTCGGCGTCGCTGGGCCCAGGATGGGGCAACAAGCCTTGGCAGATCTCAGGGCCACGTGGTGGGCCTAAGATGGCATCGTGAGTGGACCAGGAGGGTCCGGGGTGCTTCTCGCAAAGATGGAAGCAAGGGCCAGTCTGGAGCAACCAGACCAGCAGTGATGATTCTCGGATGTCGTCACAGAAGGGCACAAGCCAGCGGCTAGTGACCAGACAACGTGCTGAGCAGCGAGCAGAAGGGCCCCACGCAGATCGTGGAGATGCTGGGAGACTGCACTTCGGTGCTGGAGCGGCTCAGGGTCGGGGCTTCTCGGACCCCAGAGCACTCACCAGAGAGTTACGTCGATGGTCGTGCTGGCGTTAAGAGCGTGCAGGTTCTGATGATGGCCGGTCCCTCGAGGTCTCGTCGCACCCACAGATCACAGCTGAGCTGATGACGTGGGTAGAGGTCAGAGGTGCCAGGGAAGCCGGTTCTCGTCGAGCTGGGCTGTCGGATTCCTTGAGGAAGGACTTACAGCAAACCGCAGAGTTCTTAGTTGGTGCCCGCTGATGCAGGGTGACTACTCCTTAGTCACAAGGGAGAAATCTTGAGAAGAGTCTTGAATGTCCTTTCGTAGAAAGTAGTTCTTGAATCAAAGATGACCTAATTTGGAAGGGTCCCCGCTCCGGTCTTTATTCTAAAGAAAGGGGTGGGTACATGACTAGGTCCTGCCCTAAGGGTGGGACCAGGAAGGGGGGTAGTTACGCCCCTCTCCCCTGCCGGACTTTCCCCAGGCCAGGGCCGTCGCCCCTGGAACTGGTTCTAACCGGCAGATGCGTAGTGAGCACCGGGGTGCCACTCCGCAGTCACCTTCTCACCAAAGCCCTACCTACCCAGAATACACAAACCCTGTCTGGGACGGTGCGAACACCGCCCTCGACGGGAAACCCTTTGTCCAAGTGCTCCTCGCTGGAAGGACTCCCAGCAGCAGGAGGTCAGACTCGTGTCTGTGGTGGCAGCATCCATTTTGTGGAGCTGAGGCTTCAGTTAACTTTAACCGGGGTTCACAGTTACGTACATGTCGTGTCCCTCTAGAAGGGTGGGATGCTAACCTTATCGCCAGAATTGGTGGGAGGGCAGCACCCCGATTCGTATGACACCTTACTCGACATGCCTGGATAACGCGACACCGGAGTTACCGTTATGGTACGCGTTATCATGGAACAGCCATTGGGTCTTGATTCCGCAAGCTGCAACCGGGCTCGGCTCGGGCCTGAACCTAGCTCACACGAGCCCACGCACTCTGCCTTCAGGATTGTTAAGGCCTGCCATAGGAGTGACTGATAGGAACTCGGGTGTCCATTGTATGGTTAGATATAGAGCTACTATACCTAAAGCAAAGGGTGATTACACGACTTCGCCCCAGCTGTCATGCAGCCAGTTGTGTCAAATTTAGGAGGCCAGCCAGGGGTGGCATAATACATGCTGCAGCCCCTGGCGGCCCTGGGTACACCTATGCCCTGAGTTACAGGGTCTGATAAGGTGGCCCAGTACCAATTGGAAATGCACCTAGGGTACATGGAATCCATTTTAAAGAGAGAGCAGTAGGCCTGGGGTCCTGATTGGCAGGGTCCCAGGTCGACTATGTCCAAAACCAGCTAAAACACAGGGCAAAAAGTTGGGGGCAACCATAGTCAGGATGTACCTTCCTACACAACCCCCCCCCAAACGAAAGGAGATAAGGCTATCCTTGTCCAGGTAAGCCTCTATTACCTAAGTGGCCATATAAGGAAGGACCAGCTCTGGCTTGGTTTCCCCCTGTGTCATGGTCCACTAGGCAACCCCTCACCCTAAGGGTATCTGAGGGTCTCCACCATAGGGAATCTCTGTCTCTGGTGTGTCTTGGGAAAGAAGAAGGCTGATGCTGGGATGGAGTACTGAAGTGAGGCTCCTCTACCTTTGGGCTCAACTTCCTCCAATCACCATCCATCATGCGTGCCTTTCTTTCTTTAGTTGAGATGTGTAGGAGAGTAGGGTCTGCAATCCTATGATCACCCAGATTTTTTGCTTTTGTTTCACTGGTTTACGACTTTCTCTGGCTGCGGGCCTGCCAATCAGACCCACAGCCTGGCTGTTCTCTTTCTAAATTACGAGATGTACCCTAGGTGCATTTACCAATTGGTACTGGGCCACCTTATCAGACCCTGTAACTCAGGGCATAGGTGTACCCAGGGCCACCAGGGGCTGCAGCATGTATTGTGCCACCCCTGGCTGGCCTCCTAAATTTGACACAACTGGCTGCATGACAGCTGGGGCGAAGTCGTGTAATCACCCTTTGCTTTAGATATAGTAGCCCTATATCTAACCCTCCAATGGACACCCGAGTTCCTATCAGTCACTCCTATGGCAGGCCTTGACAATCCTGAAGGCAGAGTGCATGGGCTCGCGTGAACTGTGTTCTGGCCCGAGCCGAGCCGGTTGCAGCTTGCGGAGAAAAGACCCAATGGCTGTTCCATGATAACGCGTACCACATCGGTAACTTCGGTGCCGCGTTATCAAGACATGTCGAGTAAGGTGTCATACGAATCGGGGTGCTGCCCTCTCACCAACCCTGGCGACGAGGTTAGCATCCCGCCCTTCTAGAGGGACACGACATGTACGTAACTGTGAACCCCGGTTAAAGTTAACGAAAGCCTCAGCTCCACAAAATGGATGCTGCCACCACAGACACGAGTCTGACCTCCTGCTGCTGGGAGTCCTTCCAGCGAGGAGCACTTGGACAAAGGGTTTCCTGTCGAGGGCGGTGTTCGCACCGTCCCAGACAGGGTTTGTGTATTCTGGGTAGGTAGGGCTTTTGCGAGAAGGTGACTGCGGAGTGGCACCCCGGTGCTCACTACGCATCTGCCGGTTAGAACCAGTTCCAGGGGCGACAGCCCTGGCCTGGGGAAAGTCCGGCAGGGGAGAGGGGTGTAACTACCCCCCTTCCTGGTCCCACCCTTAGGGCAGGACCTAGTCATGTACCCACCCCTTTCTTTAGGATAAAGGCCGGAGCGGGGACCCTTCCAAATTAGATCATCTTTGAATCAAGAATACTTTCTACGAAAGGACTTCAAGACTCTTCTCAAGATTTCTCCCTTGTGGCTAAGGAGTAGTCACCCTGCATCAGCGGGCACCATCTAAGAACTCTGCGGTTTGCTGTAAGTCCTTCCTCAAGGAATCCGACGGCCCAGCTCGACGAGAACCGGCTTCCCTGGCACCTCTGACCTCTACCCACGTCATCAGCTCAGCTGTGATCTGTGGGTGCGACGAGACCTCGAGGGACCGGCCATCATCAGAACCTGCACGCTCTTAAAAACCAGCACGACCATCGAGGTAACTCTCTGGTGAGTGCTCTGGGGTCCGAGAAGCCCCGACCCTGAGCCGCTCCAGAACCGAAGTACAGTCTCCCAGCATCTCCACGATCTGCGTGGGGCCCTTCTGCTCGCTGCTCAGCACGTTGTCTGGTCACTAGCCGCTGGCTTGTGTCCTTCTGTGACGACATCCGAGAATCAACACTGCCGGTCTGGTTGCTCCAGACTGGCCCTTGCTTCCATCTTTTCGAGAAGCACCCCGGACCCTCCTGGTCCACTCAAGACGCCGACAGCGACATCCGTCGTGGGACAGCTCGCACCTCCACCGTGGTCGCCGACAACGCCTCCTGGTCCGTGAGACTGCAGAGCCTAGCGTCGCCCACTCACCTGGTCGAGGTGACGGCCAACCGGTGCCTTCCTGGTACCCTCTGACTACTGGCTAGTAGTACGAACTTGGTCCCCTCTGCTTTCAGGTTTCATCAATCTCCGATCCAGGCTTGGATCTCTACGAACCATTCAGCACTGGTCGCCGGCCAGCAACTCCTTTTCTTCCGGCTCCTGGCTCGTCAGCGAAGACCCCGACGCCTGTAAGACTTGCAGCCGCAGCCCTCGTGGCTAGGTAACTCGGCATTTCGGTGCCT
The DNA here is from genome assembly GCF_964263255.1 of Lissotriton vulgaris. Lineage (NCBI taxonomy): Eukaryota > Metazoa > Chordata > Amphibia > Caudata > Salamandridae > Lissotriton > Lissotriton vulgaris. Next base: position 411,051,529 of record NC_141699.1, on the reverse strand, counting down.
GCATAGCCTCCTTACTCTAGGGTCCCGAGTCCCTCGCTTCCGACTTGCCTTAACCTTTCCGTGTCCCCGGACACTTGTTTTAAACTGTGCACTTGAAGTATTTGCTAAAGAGATTTGGTTTGTGCTTAGTACCCTGTCCTCATAAAGAGTACAGGGCTGTTGTGATTCTTAATAAATATACTGTTTATTTTCATAACACTTGTGTGGTGTCCTTTCACTGGGTGTTCAAGGGGTACATGTGTGGTAAACAGCTGGCTTAACGCGCCCTCTCGAGTCTTTAGCCTTAGACTGCTCGTATCCACGCTACTAGGATAGCTGGTCTATAGGTTGACTTACAACCAAACACCATAAGGGTCGTTGGAACGATACATAGCGGTCGCTAGAATAGCGAACGTTGCATATCGGGCCAACTTCTCACATTGGTGGCAGCGGTGGGATTTGAGCTTGCTGTTGTTTTACCACACGTATCCTAAGAATATCTTGTTGAAAGATCACACAAGTACTGTTAGTACATATAACTAAAGCTTAGAATACTCTGAGTTCTACTGAACCAGCTGTTGTAGCTCCTCAAGGCTTAGCACACCTTGGCTACAACTCTTAGCAAGGGAAAAGTAGGTAAACACATAGTGTAGGTAGGTGCATCACTTACACCACACTAGAAACAGTATGTCGGACAAAGGAGGAAACTCTGAGTCTCCCCTTGTGTCAGTTGACCCTCCACAGGTCATCCCGTCAAGATATACTGCGCTTAACTTCCATGAGTTACGACAAGTATGTACCTCTAGGAAGATTAAGCAAGGGGCTAACCCCACCACCTCCTTTCTGATTGGTCTCCTAGAGACTTATGATGCCAGAAAGGCTGAGAAGCTTCTTAGCCCTTCTAATCCAGAAGGAGGCATGCCTCCCCTCGAGGGAACCCGGGACGATCCTGACCTCATTCACCTCGCAACTGAGAACGAAGATGGCGAGGAGGATGAGGATGAGGATCTCTCTGGGGACGAGGCAGATAAGGGACAGGTAGAAGTCGTCAGACTGACACGGTCCAACTTAAGCAAACATGATAGTGGTACTGGGGGACCCCCGGCGCTACTGTCAGGTGCGCTTAACATTGGGAATGGACGAGTTAGGTCTCTATCAAGAGGCTCTAACAGATCCGTTCGAACCAATGGCTCTCACAACTCTTCTCAAAGAGGGATGACGTCCCCTCAGAGGAGAGTGTACGAAGCTAAGGAAAGGGCAGCTAATCTGAGGATCGAAAGGGAAGAACTTGCCCTGGCCAAGGAAAAGCTTGCTTTTGCTAGAGAGCAACAGTTAAGTGGGGCAGTCCCCACTGGTGGCAGCAATGTACCTAGTAATAGGGAAAAGAGTTTCGATACGAAACACCTTGGGAAGATAGTGCCCCCCTTTAAACAAGGGGACGACATCCACAAATGGATTACTGCTTTGGAGAGGGCCTGCACTGTGCAAGGTGTTCCCCAGAGTCAGTGGGCAGCTATCTTGTGGCTCTCCTTTGAAGGTAAAGGAAGAGACAAGCTCCTCACCACAAGGGTAGAGGACGCTAACAATTACCAAGTCTTGAAGAATACACTCGTTGAAGGGTTCGGCCTAACCACTGAGCAGTACAAGGTGCTGTTCAGGGATACCCAGAAAACGCAGGCTCAAGACTGGTCTGATTTTGTCGATTGTGCCACTAAGGCTTTTGAGGGCTGGTTGCTGGGCAGTAAGGTTACTGATTACAAAGGATTGTACAATTTGATGATGAGAGAACAAATTTTAAACAATTGTCAGAACCAGTTGTTGCATCAGCATCTTGTCGACTCGGATCTGACCTCTCCCCAAGAATTGGGACAGAAGGCAGACAAATGGGTTCGTACGAGAGTTAAACAGAACCAGGGCCAGAATCAAGGTGGTCAGAAGAAAGCAGACCAGAAGGGTAAAGATTCTAAGGGGGAACAAAATGACCAGAAGTCTTCGACAGGTCCCCAACAACCCAAAGAGGGTGGGGGTCAGGCTCCCCAAAAGAAGAAAGAAGGCCAATCCAAACGATGGTGCCAGTACTGTAAAAGTAAATCTCACTGGTTTAGTGAGTGCACCAAGAAAGGAGGAGGGCAGCCTCCTGCCACTGCAGCCCCTAAGGCACCTGTGCCCCCTAGTACAGCCAGCAGTGGTAGTGCACCTCCCAAGGGTTTAGTAGGGTTAACCCTGGGTTCTGAGGGGCGTGACAACTTAGTTTGCACACTCACTCAGGCCGTCCTTGTCAGTACAGGGGACGTGGACGTGTCTCCTGACGTAAGCCCCAATACTTTGGGCAAATACCGACAGACGCCTTTCATAAATGGAAAGATGGCTCAGGCCTATAGGGACACTTGTGCCAGCGTCACCATGGTGACGCCTAACTTTGTGGACCCTGGACAGATCATGCCAGGTACAGAATTCCTGGTGACCAATGCAAGCAATGTCACTACCAATCACAGTATGGCAATTGTAGCTTTCTCCTGGGGAGGGGTAACTGGCCAAAAGAAGGTTGTAGTTAGTCCAGACCTCCCAGTGGATTGTTTGTTGGGCAATGATTTGGAGTCGTCACAATGGTCAGAAGTGGAGCACCGGACTCACATGGAAATGTTAGGTTTGCCAGCACATGTGTTCGCTGTGACTAGGTCACAGGTCAGGAAATGCCCCACTGAACAGGTGCTGGATCCTGGAACAACGGACCAGACACCTCCCAAGAAAAAGAGCAGTAGGGTTAAGGCTGCGCCTTCCCCCTTGCCCCAGGTCGAGGATCAAGTCTCAGAGGAGGCTGACCTACAGGAATTGAGGGAAACTGAGCCTAGGGAGTTCGAACTTGATCAAGTTGAATTCTTGGGCTCAGGGGGACCCTCAAGGGAAGATCTGGGGAAGGACCAGTTGGACTGCCCTTCTCTTGAACCCCTCAGACAGCAGGCTGCTGCTGAGGCTGCTGGGAACGCCACAGGTACCCACAAGGTATACTGGGAAGATGGACTCCTGTACACTGAGTCAAGAGACCCCAAGCCTGGCATGACCAGGAGGCTGGTCGTCCCCTTGTCTCAGCGTGGTTTCCTACTTACCTTGGCCCACGAGATTCCCTTAGCAGGTCACTTAGGCCAGACGAAAACGTGGGACAGGCTTGTCTCGCACTTTCACTGGCCTCACATGAACGAAGATACCAAGGAGTTTTGCCGCTCCTGTGTCACTTGCCAAGCCAGTGGTAAGTCAGGTGGCACGACAAAGGCCCCCCTTATACCAATGCCTGTGGTGGGGGTGCCCTTTGAACGGGTGGGGATCGACATCGTCGGTCCCATGGAACCACCGACAGCATCAGGGCACAAGTTTATACTGGTGGTAGTGGATCATGCCACCAGGTATCCTGAAGCTATTCCCCTTAGGACCACTACAGCACCTGTTGTGGCAAGAGCCCTAGTTGGAGTATTCTCCAGAGTGGGCTTCCCTAAGGAGGTCGTCTCCGACAGAGGTGCAAACTTTATGTCGAGCTACTTAACTGCTATGTGGAAGGAATGTGGTGTCAACTACAAGTTCACTACACCCTATCATCCACAATGCAATGGGCTTGTTGAGAGATTCAACAGGACCCTAAAAGGGATGATTCATGGACTACCGGAAAAGCTTCGGCGTAGATGGGACGTCCTGATCCCCTGCCTCTTGTTCGCCTACAGAGAAGTCCCACAGAAGGGGGTTGGCTACAGCCCTTTTGAACTTTTGTACGGGCATCCTGTAAGAGGACCCCTGTGTTTGGTGAAGGAAGGATGGGAGAGACCTCTCAAAAAGCCTGCAACCAACATAGTGGACTATGTGCTCGGCCTCCGCTCGCGGATGGCTGAATACATGGAGAAGGCATCCGAAAACCTTAAGGCCAGCCAAGAACTCCAAAAAGCTTGGCATGACCAAAAGGCTGTCTTGACTGTTTACCAGCCCGGACAGAAGGTGTGGGTGTTGGAGCCAGTGGCCCCAGCAGCACTCAAGGACAAATGGTCCGGGCCCCACACCATCCTGGAGAAAAAGGGAGAGGTCACCTACCTGGTCGACCTGGGAACTCCCCGGAGCCCCCACAGGGTGCTTCATGTCAACAGGCTAAAAGCATATGTCGACAGGAAGGACATGAGTCTGCTCATGGCCCTAGATGAGGGACAGGAAGAGGAGAGTGACCCTCTCCCCGACCTGCTCTCTCAGAATCCTGACGATGGCTCGGTAGATGGTGTTGTCTTTTGTGGCAGCCTCTCCGAACATCAACAGAGCGACTGCAAACAGGTTCTTCAGTCGTTCCGACATCTGTTTTCTCTGACACCCAGTCAGACCGATTGGTGCACCCATGAGGTCGACACTGGTGACAGCTTGCCCGTAAAGAGTAAAATCTACAGGCAGCCTGATCACGTTAGAGACTGCATCAAAAGTGAAGTGCAGAAAATGTTGGAGCTGGGAGTCATTGAACCCTCGGATAGCCCTTGGGCTAGTCCCGTAGTTCTAGTGCCGAAACCTCACACCCAGGGTGGTAAGAGAGAGATGAGGTTTTGCGTAGACTACAGGGGTCTCAATGCAGTCACTAAGACTGACGCCCACCCAATACCAAGGGCAGACGAGCTTATCGATAGATTGGCTTCGGCCAACTACTTAAGTACGTTTGACCTGACAGCTGGGTATTGGCAAATCAGGTTAGCTGAGGACGCCAAGCCTAAAACCGCATTTTCAACCCCTGGTGGGCATTATCAGTTCGTGGTGATGCCCTTTGGTCTGAAAAATGCACCTGCCACCTTCCAACGGTTGGTGAATCACGTCCTTACTGGGCTGGATGACTTCTGTGCGGCGTATCTTGACGATATTGCTGTCTTTAGCTCCACCTGGGAGGATCACCTGGTCCACCTGCGGAAGACGTTAGAGGCACTGCAAGCAGCAGGTCTCACTATCAAGGCCACCAAGTGCCAGATAGGGCAGACACAGGTTGTATACCTGGGCCACCTTGTCGGTGGAGGTCAGGTTCAGCCACTGGAGAGTAAGCATGAGCGAATTTTGCGGATCTCGCGTTCGCGAATTTTGCGGATTTGCGGATTCGCAATCCGCAAAATCCGCGAATTCCCGCGAATTTGCGGATTTTTTTTTTTTGTGTTCGCCCGTGTTTCTGCCAGTTCGCGAGGGTTTTGTACACTTTCGCAAATTGCGAACTTACCTGTCGGGTCGCAAGTTTCGCGAACTTGTTGTTTCTACGTGTCCAGCCTGTTTGGGACACTCTTCTTCATCACTGCCACTCTCTGTCACCACTGCCACTCTCTGACTACTCATGCCACCCTCTGGCCCACCCATGCCACCCTCTGTTTCATCACCACACCCTCTGGTTGTCCAGTGTACATTATTTTCGGCAAAGCAAAGCACACCTTCCCTGCCTCAAGTGACCTGAATTAATTTGGGGCTGATTCATGTGTCACAGAATATTTTTTTAGCTGGCACCTGCTTCCTTAGTGCGCCCTGATTAGTGATCTTTTGCACTTGCTAAGTGCTTTCATTGTTGCAAAATTAGTTACAACACCTGCCCTGCCCCAACTGACAATAATGAATTAGGGGCTGATTAATGGATTTTAACTTCCAGCCTGGCTCCTGCTTGTCTCCCTTAGCTGTAATTCAGGACCTTTGTGGCATATGTGTAACTATTCTGAGGTTCAGAGCAGGGTCACATACTAGTTTCAACTGGCAACTGAACTCTGGAGGGGCCCCTCAGGAAGCACTCCAGGAAATGGCTACTAATGATGAGCCTGAACTTTTGAACCTGGTAAGTAGTTACTTTCAGTTTTGCTAAGATCGTATTTCTGCAATTTTGCACTTATTCGCGCGGCGCGAACTCACGCGAACAGTGCGAGCAGTGCGAGCAAAATCCGCTGCTCGCGGATTTGCGGATTTTGCGGGAAATTCGCAAATCTCGCGGATTGCGGATTTCCCGAAAAGCCGCAAAATCCGCGAGCGGAACGGATTTTCCGCCCACGCCTACTGGAGAGCAAGATACAGTCAATCAGGGACTGGGCTCCTCCAACCACCCAGACTCAGGTTCGAGCTTTCTTGGGCCTGACTGGTTACTACAGGAAGTTTGTCAGGAACTATGGTTCCATCGTGACACCATTAAATGAACTGACAAGTAAGAAAATGCCAAAAAAGGTTCAGTGGACAGCGAGCTGTCAAAAAGCATTCGATGACCTAAAGCAGGCCATGTGCACGGCGCCTATCCTCAAGAGTCCGGACTACTCCAAACCATTCATTGTCCAAACAGATGCTTCTGAGTTGGGTGTGGGAGCTGTTCTTTCTCAACTGAATTTTGATGGTCAAGACCAGCCCATTGCTTTTATAAGCAGACGGCTGACCCCTAGAGAGAAGAATTGGTCAGCTATTGAGAGGGAGGCCTTTGCTGTGGTTTGGGCCCTGAAGAAGCTGAGGCCATACTTGTTTGGCACTCACTTCAAGATTCAGACCGACCATAAGCCCCTCTTGTGGCTAAATCAGATGAAGGGTGAAAACCCCAAACTGCTTAGGTGGTCCATTTCCCTACAGGGGATGGACTTCACAGTGGAACATAGACCTGGTACTGATCATGGCAATGCCGAGGGGCTCTCCAGATATTTCCACTTAGAACAAGAAGACTCACCTGGTCAAGGTTAGCTAGTTGTTCCGACGTTTGGGGGGGGGTCATGTAGGAGAGTAGGGTCTGCAATCCTATGATCACCCAGATTTTTTGCTTTTGTTTCACTGGTTTACGACTTTCTCTGGCTGCGGGCCTGCCAATCAGACCCACAGCCTGGCTGTTCTCTTTCTAAATTACGAGATGTACCCTAGGTGCATTTACCAATTGGTACTGGGCCACCTTATCAGACCCTGTAACTCAGGGCATAGGTGTACCCAGGGCCACCAGGGGCTGCAGCATGTATTGTGCCACCCCTGGCTGGCCTCCTAAATTTGACACAACTGGCTGCATGACAGCTGGGGCGAAGTCGTGTAATCACCCTTTGCTTTAGATATAGTAGCCCTATATCTAACCCTCCAATGGACACCCGAGTTCCTATCAGTCACTCCTATGGCAGGCCTTGACAATCCTGAAGGCAGAGTGCATGGGCTCGCGTGAACTGTGTTCTGGCCCGAGCCGAGCCGGTTGCAGCTTGCGGAGAAAAGACCCAATGGCTGTTCCATGATAACGCGTACCACATCGGTAACTTCGGTGCCGCGTTATCAAGACATGTCGAGTAAGGTGTCATACGAATCGGGGTGCTGCCCTCTCACCAACTCTGGCGACGAGGTTAGCATCCCGCCCTTCTAGAGGGACACGACATGTACGTAACTGTGAACCCCGGTTAAAGTTAACGAAAGCCTCAGCTCCACAAAATGGATGCTGCCACCACAGACACGAGTCTGACCTCCTGCTGCTGGGAGTCCTTCCAGCGAGGAGCACTTGGACAAAGGGTTTCCTGTCGAGGGCGGTGTTCGCACCGTCCCAGACAGGGTTTGTGTATTCTGGGTAGGTAGGGCTTTTGCGAGAAGGTGACTGCGGAGTGGCACCCCGGTGCTCACTACGCATCTGCCGGTTAGAACCAGTTCCAGGGGCGACAGCCCTGGCCTGGGGAAAGTCCGGCAGGGGAGAGGGGTGTAACTACCCCCCTTCCTGGTCCCACCCTTAGGGCAGGACCTAGTCATGTACCCACCCCTTTCTTTAGGATAAAGGCCGGAGCGGGGACCCTTCCAAATTAGATCATCTTTGAATCAAGAATACTTTCTACGAAAGGACTTCAAGACTCTTCTCAAGATTTCTCCCTTGTGGCTAAGGAGTAGTCACCCTGCATCAGCGGGCACCATCTAAGAACTCTGCGGTTTGCTGTAAGTCCTTCCTCAAGGAATCCGACGGCCCAGCTCGACGAGAACCGGCTTCCCTGGCACCTCTGACCTCTACCCACGTCATCAGCTCAGCTGTGATCTGTGGGTGCGACGAGACCTCGAGGGACCGGCCATCATCAGAACCTGCACGCTCTTAAAAACCAGCACGACCATCGAGGTAACTCTCTGGTGAGTGCTCTGGGGTCCGAGAAGCCCCGACCCTGAGCCGCTCCAGCACCGAAGTACAGTCTCCCAGCATCTCCACGATCTGCGTGGGGCCCTTCTGCTCGCTGCTCAGCACGTTGTCTGGTCACTAGCCGCTGGCTTGTGTCCTTCTGTGACGACATCCGAGAATCAACACTGCCGGTCTGGTTGCTCCAGACTGGCCCTTGCTTCCATCTTTTCGAGAAGCACCCCGGACCCTCCTGGTCCACTCAAGACGCCGACAGCGACATCCGTCGTGGGACAGCTCGCACCTCCACCGTGGTCGCCGACAACGCCTCCTGGTCCGTGAGACTGCAGAGCCTAGCGTCGCCCACTCACCTGGTCGAGGTGACGGCCAACCGGTGCCTTCCTGGTACCCTCTGACTACTGGCTAGTAGTACGAACTTGGTCCCCTCTGCTTTCAGGTTTCATCAATCTCCGATCCAGGCTTGGATCTCTACGAACCATTCAGCACTGGTCGCCGGCCAGCAACTCCTTTTCTTCCGGCTCCTGGCTCGTCAGCGAAGACCCCGACGCCTGTAAGACTTGCAGCCGCAGCCCTCGTGGCTAGGTAACTCGGCATTTCGGTGCCTGCATAGCCTCCTTACTCTAGGGTCCCGAGTCCCTCGCTTCCGACTTGCCTTAACCTTTCCGTGTCCCCGGACACTTGTTTTAAACTGTGCACTTGAAGTATTTGCTAAAGAGATTTGGTTTGTGCTTAGTACCCTGTCCTCATAAAGAGTACAGGGCTGTTGTGATTCTTAATAAATATACTGTTTATTTTCATAACACTTGTGTGGTGTCCTTTCACTGGGTGTTCAAGGGGTACATGTGTGGTAAACAGCTGGCTTAACGCGCCCTCTCGAGTCTTTAGCCTTAGACTGCTCGTATCCACGCTACTAGGATAGCTGGTCTATAGGTTGACTTACAACCAAACACCATAAGGGTCGTTGGAACGATACATAGCGGTCGCTAGAATAGCGAACGTTGCATATCGGGCCAACTTCTCACAAGATGCACTGAGCTCTCAGGGTCAGTCTCTGGCTACCTAAAGCTGGAGGCTGAGTCCCTCTGTTTGGCTTACTGGAGGGACAGGTCAGGTCTGGGGTTTTTAGGCCCCATGTTTGGCTGTGCCCAACAGTGTCCAGCTGTGGGTGTTCCCTAACTACTTTTAAGGGGGATCCCTCAGGAGTCTGTTCTATTTTCACTTGGCTAGGTTTACCAGCTTCAGTGATCCTAATCTGCTGATTAAGGGGTTCTTTTGGACAGGGGGCCCTTTGGGGTCCACCACTGGCCTCCCTAATCTCTTCAGCCCTGGGCTGACTGAGACAGGGTAGAGAGGTGCAGGTTACCTGCTCCAGACTGGGTCCCACCTGGGAAGGGTCCACTGACATCAGAGGTTCTGCCAGGCTAGGCCTGACTACCTCTGGGGCAGTTCCTTCAACAGGGGTAGAGTCAGTTCCCTGAGGAGGCTGGCTCTCACCTAGTGTCTGGGAGGGGGAAGACTCTTCTTCCTCCTCAATGCTCTCTGTTTGAGTGGAGTGATCCATTGTTTCAGGCTTCACAACCTCACTATCGGTCTGAGTAGAGGCTGCGACCATTTCAACCTTGCCAACCTTTTCAGGAGGGCACTCAGTCTGTGTTTGGGCTGTGACTGTCACAGCTCTCCTATCCTGCTCTGGAAAGTCTGTCTGAGCCTGGGCAGTGGCTACCACTGCCCTTCCAACCTTTTCAGGGAGGAATGGTGCTTGGACTGGGGCTGTAGCTATTACTGCCCCACTAACCTGTCTGGATAGGCCTATCATTCTGGAATGAGTTTCCTGCTCCACCTCAGCCCATGCTGAGAGTTCCAGGTCATTCCCCAGTAAGCAATCTACAGGTAGGTTATCTGTCACTGCCACTCTCATGGGCCCTGTGACATTATCCCAGCTGAGCTTGACTACTGCCATGGGATGCCTTCTCTTCATTCCATGAATGTCCGTCACCTGATAAGTAAAACCAGGGGTCAGTTGAGCAGAGGGGACCAGATGGTCACTCACCATGGTGAGGCTGGCCCCTGTGTCTCTGAATGCCTCAACTTTCTGACCATTCAATAAAACTTCTTGTCTATACTTTCCCAAAATGTGGGGTCCAGTAGTGAAGTTGGCAAACCCCATGCCAGTCTCACAGACAAGAGTGTGGTCAGGGAACCTGGCTAGGCCATAGTCCTCCTGCTGTCCCAAGGTAATGCCCACCACATTCTTGGGGCCACTCCCACCACCTGGGGGATTACCACTAGTGGTAACAGGAGGTCTAGGAGTATTACTTGGGGGTATGTTTTCCTTATTGCTAATTTTTAGGGCACTTGGCATCACTTTTGTAATGGCCCACCTGTTTACAGGTATGGCAATAAGGTTTCTTCTGTTCGGAAGGAGTGTTCTGGGACCCACCACCCTTGTTGGAGTTTTGGGGCCCTTGGGAAGTCTTCTCTGTGGATTTATCCCCACCCTTCTCTTGAGGCTTGGTCGATTCCTTTTTCTGGTCACCACCCTGGTTTTTAGGCCTAACCCTGGTTCTGGCCCATTTGTCTGCCCTCTTACCCAATTCCTGTGGAGAGGTCAACTCAGAGTCTACCAGGTGCTGATGTAATAGCTGGTTCTGACAATTATTTAAGATTTGCTCCCTTATAATTAAATTATACAATCCTTTAAAATCAGTAACCTTACTACCCAGTAGCCAGCCTTCAAAAGCCTTAGTGGCACAATCAACAAAGTCAGTCCAATCTTGAGACTGAGTTTTCGGGGTATCCCTGAACAGCACCCTGTACTGCTCAGTGGTTAGGCCAAACCCTTCAACCAGTGTATTCTTCAAGACTTGGTAATTGTTAGCATCCTCCACCCTTGTGGTGAGGAGCTTGTCTCTTCCTTTTCCTTCAAAGGAGAGCCACAAGATAGCTGCCCACTGACTCTGGGGAACACCCTGCACAGTGCAGGCCCTCTCCAAAGCAGTAATCCATTTGTGGATGTCGTCCCCTTGTTTAAAGGGGGGCACTATCTTACCAAGGTGTTTCGTATCGAAACTCTTTTCCCTATTACTAGGTACATTGCTGTCACCAGTGGGGACTGCCCCACTTAACTGTTGCTCTCTAGCAAAGGCAAGCCTTTCTTTGGCCAGGGCAAGTTCTTCCCTTTCGATCCTCAGATTAGCTGCCCTTTCCTTAGCTTCGTACACTCTCCTCTGAGGGGACGTCATCCCTCTCTGAGAAGAGTTGTGAGAGCCATTGGTTCGAAGGGATCCGCCAGAGTCTCTTGACAGAGATCGGGCTCGTCCATTCCCAATGTTAAGCTGACCTGATAGTGGCCCCAGGGGTCCCCCAGTACCGCTATCATGTTTGCTTAAGTTGGACCTGCTTAGTCTGACGACTTCTACCTGTCCCTTATCTGCCTCATCCCCAGAGAGATCCTCATCCTCATCCTCCTCCACATCTTCGTTCTCAGTTGCGAGGTGGATGAGGTCAGGATCGTCTCGGGTTCCCTCGAGGGGAGGCATGTCTCCTTCTGGATTAGAAGAGCTACGAAGTTTCTCAGCTCTCCTGGCATCATAAGTCTCCAAGAGACCAATCAGAAAGGACGTTGTGGGGTTAGACCCCTGCTGAATCTTCCTGGAGTGACACAGTCGTCTTAACTCCTTGAAGCTCAGCACAGTATATCCTGAGGGGATGACCTGTGGAGGGTCAACTGACACAAGGGGAGACCCAGAGTTTCCTCCTTTGTCCGACATACTGGTTCTAGTGTGGTGTAAGTGATGCACCTACCTACACTACGTGTTTACCTACTGTACCCTCGCTAAGAGTTGCAGCCAAGGTGTGCTAAGCCTTGAGGAGCTACAACAGCTGGTTCAGTAGAACTCAGAGTATTCTAAGCTTTTGGTTATATGTACTAACAGTACTTGTGCGATCTTTCAACTAGATATTCTTAGGATACGTGTGGTAAACCAACAGCAAGCTCAAATCCCAACCGCTGCTCACCAATGTGAGAAGTTGGCCCGATATGCAACGTTCACTATTCTAGCGACCGCTATGTATCGTTCCAACGACCCTTATGGTGTTTGGTTGTAAGTCAACCTATAGACCAGCTATCCTAGTAGCGTGGATACGAGCAGTCTAAGGCTAAAGACTCGAGAGGGCGTGTTAAGCCAGCTGTTTACCACACATGTACCCCTTGAACACCCAGTGAAAGGACACCACACAAGTGTTATGAAAATAAACAGTATATTTATTAAGAATCACAACAGCCCTGTACTCTTTATGAGGACAGGGTACTAAGCACAAACCAAATCTCTTTAGCAATTACTTCAAGTGCACAATTAAAACAAGTGTCCGAAGACACGGAAAGATTAAGGTCTCGGGCGGACCCGATAAGGCAAGTCGGAAGCGAGGGACTCGGGACCCTAGAGTAAGGAGGCTATGCAGGCACCGAAATGCCGAGTTACCTAGCCACGAGGGCTGCGGCTGCACAAGTCTTACAGGCGTCGGGGTCTTCGCTGACGAGCCAGGAGCCGGAAGAAAAGGAGTTGCTGGCCGGCGACCAGTGCTGAATAGTTCGTAGAGATCCAAGCCTGGATCGGAGATTGATGAAACCTGAAAGCAGAGGGGACCAAGTTCGTACTACTAGCCAGTAGTCAGAGGGTACCCGGAAGGCACCGGTTGGCCGTCACCTCGACCAGGTGAGTGGGCGACGCTAGGCTCTGCAGTCTCATGGACCAGGAGGCGTTGTCGGCGACCACGGCGGATGTGCGAGCTGTCCCACGAAGGATGATGCTGTCGGCGTCGCTGGGCCCAGGATGGGGCAACAAGCCTTGGCAGATCTCAGGGCCACGTGGTGGGCCTAAGATGGCGTCGTGAGTGGACCAGGAGGGTCCGGGGTGCTTCTCGCAAAGATGGAAGCAAGGGCCAGTCTGGAGCAACCAGACCAGCAGTGATGATTCTCGGATGTCGTCACAGAAGGGCACAAGCCAGCGGCTAGTGACCAGACAACGTGCTGAGCAGCGAGCAGAAGGGCCCCACGCAGATCGTGGAGATGCTGGGAGACTGCACTTCGGTGCTGGAGCGGCTCAGGGTCGGGGCTTCTCGGACCCCAGAGCACTCACCAGAGAGTTACCTCGATGGTCGTGCTGGCGTTAAGAGCGTGCAGGTTCTGATGATGGCCGGTCCCTCAAGGTCTCGTCGCACCCACAGATCACAGCTGAGCTGATGACGTGGGTAGAGGTCAGAGGTGCCAGGGAAGCCGGTTCTCGTCGAGCTGGGCCGTCGGATTCCTTGAGGAAGGACTTACAGCAAACCGCAGAGTTCTTAGTTGGTGCCCGCTGATGCAGGATGACTACTCCTTAGTCACAAGGGAGAAATCTTGAGAAGAGTCTTGAATGTCCTTTCGTAGAAAGTAGTTCTTGAATCAAAGATGACCTAATTTGGAAGGGTCCCCGCTCCGGTCTTTATTCTAAAGAAAGGGGTGGGTACATGACTAGGTCCTGCCCTAAGGGTGGGACCAGGAAGGGGGGTAGTTACGCCCCTCTCCCCTGCCGGACTTTCCCCAGGCCAGGGCCGTCGCCCCTGGAACTGGTTCTAACCGGCAGATGCGTAGTGAGCACCGGGGTGCCACTCCGCAGTCACCTTCTCACCAAAGCCCTACCTACCCAGAATACACAAACCCTGTCTGGGACGGTGCGAACACCGCCCTCGACGGGAAACCCTTTGTCCAAGTGCTCCTCGCTGGAAGGACTCCCAGCAGCAGGAGGTCAGACTCGTGTCTGTGGTGGCAGCATCCATTTTGTGGAGCTGAGGCTTCAGTTAACTTTAACCGGGGTTCACAGTTACGTACATGTCGTGTCCCTCTAGAAGGGTGGGATGCTAACCTCATCGCCAGAATTGGTGAGAGGGCAGCACCCCGATTCGTATGACACCTTACTCGACATGCCTGGATAACGCGACACCGGAGTTACCGTTATGGTACGCGTTATCATGGAACAGCCATTGGGTCTTGATTCCGCAAGCTGCAACCGGGCTCGGCTCGGGCCTGAACCTAGCTCACACGAGCCCACGCACTCTGCCTTCAGGATTGTTAAGGCCTGCCATAGGAGTGACTGATAGGAACTCGGGTGTCCATTGTATGGTTAGATATAGAGCTACTATACCTAAAGCAAAGGGTGATTACACGACTTCGCCCCAGCTGTCATGCAGCCAGTTGTGTCAAATTTAGGAGGCCAGCCAGGGGTGGCATAATACATGCTGCAGCCCCTGGCGGCCCTGGGTACACCTATGCCCTGAGTTACAGGGTCTGATAAGGTGGCCCAGTACCAATTGGAAATGCACCTAGGGTACATGGAATCCATTTTAAAGAGAGAGCAGTAGGCCTGGGGTCCTGATTGGCAGGGTCCCAGGTCGACTATGTCCAAAACCAGCTAAAACACAGGGCAAAAAGTTGGGGGCAACCATAGTCAGGATGTACCTTCCTACAAATGGTATAAGGTAATCGATAGAAGGAATGGAGCTGTCCAGAGGCTGTAGGATCGCTGGGACTACACTATCCTGACCTGAGGTAAGTAATAGGAGGCCCACGGAACGCGTGTGCAGAGTGTTAACTCACACGCGAGATGAGTAACAAAGTCAATGGACAGTACAAATTACGAAAAGGTAAGTATTAGACAGTTACGATTAGCTAGGACTAAAACGACTGGAAATCTGGACACTAGGAGAGTCAATCTACCCTTGAGCACCGAAATGCTCTTGTTACCTCACCACGGGCTGCGGGTGCAAAGGTGTCAGTGTGTCGGGTTTCAGCGTTGAAGTCTATGGAGCCTGGAAGAAAAGATGCTGCAGGCGGCCAGAAGGAAGATGTCCGAAGTGATCCAAGGGTGGATCTAGGAAGATGAAGACCTGAAAGCAGAGGGGACAATGTTCACAGTCACTAGCCAGTGACTGGGGTGGAACCAGGAAGGAACTAGATGCTGTCGTCGCGATCAGGTGAAGAGTGGACGCTTGACTCTGCAGCCACGTGGACCAGGTGGTGTCTTCGATGACCAGGATGGAGGCACGAGTTGTCCCACGCAGGCTCTTGCTGTCGGCGGTGTTGGATCTGGATTCGGCGTCAACAGGCCTTGGCAAAGGCAACCCACGCGGTGAGTGGAAAAGGCGTCTGGTGCGGACCAGGAGGGTCCGGGGTGCTTTTCCTTTGCAGGGAAGCAAGGGCCAGTCTGGAGCAACCAGACCAGCGGTGTAGTTTTCGTGGATCGTCGTCTAGGAGGTCACTAGCCAGCCGGCAAGTGACCAGACAACGCGTCGAGCAGCAAACAGGCAGAAGGGCCCCACGCAGATCTCGTGGATGCTGGAGGGCCGGTCTTTGGTGCAGGAGCTGCTCTGGGCTGGGGCTTCTCAGTCCCCAAAGCACTTTGTCGAGGATGCCTCTGAAGTCGTGCTGGAAGCGAAGTGCAGTTTCTCCAAGATGGCCGATCCCACGTGTCTCGTCGCACCCACGGATCTCATCTGTGCTGCAGATGTAGGTAGAGGTCGGAGAGGTCTCGAAGTCCGGATCTCGTCTGGCTCTGAAGTCTGGATCCACTCGGGAAGACGACAGTGAACCGCTGGAACGCTTGATGGTGCCTGCTTGTGCAGGGTGGTCACTCCTTGGCCACAAGGGAGATTTCTTCAGTCTTCTGTGCAGCAGAACGTCGAAGTCCAGAGTTTCTTCTTGTAGTTTCAAATCAGGATTAATCTAATTTGGAATGGGACCAGCTCCTCCCTTTATTCTCCTAAAGGGGGCTGTACTATGACTAGGTCCCTCCTATGGGTGGGACCAGGAAGGGAGGTGGTTACACCCCCTATCCTTTGTCCGGTTTCGCGCCAGAGCTGGGGCTGGAGTGCTCCAGCAACTGGTTTGAACTGGTGTATGCACAGGGCACCTTGTGTGCCCCAGGCATGTCTCATTCCTTTCAGGCCTGTCCTACCTAATACACAAAATCCTGTCTGGGGTGGTGCTAGCACCTCCCAAGGCAGGAAACCCTTTGTCCAAGCCTCCCTCGCTGGAAGGACTCCCAGCAGCAGGAGGTCAGACTTGTGTCTGTGGTGGCAGCATCCATTTTGTGATGCTGAGGCTCGAGTTAACTTTAACCGGGGTTCACAGTTGCATACATGTCGTGTCCCTCTAGAAGGGTGGAATGCTACCCCCGTTGCCAGAACTGGCGAGGGGGTAGTATTCCAATTCGTATGACACCTTACTCTACATGTTTTGATAATGCTATGCCAAAGTTAGCAATAACCGCGAGGATTATAATGCACTTAAGAGTATATGGTATGGCGTTATCATGGAAACAGCTAAAGGACTTGGTTCTGAAAGCTGTAGACAGGCTCAGCTCATGCTAGAGCACCATCTCACATAATTCCAAGCACTCTGCCTCCAGGATTGTTAAGGCCTGCCATAGGAGTGACTTATAGGAGTATATGTGTCCATTTTAGGTTTAGATATAGGTATACTATATCTAAAGCAAAGGGTGATTACACCACCTTGCCCCAGCTGATTGATCAGCCAGTTGTGTCAGATTTGGATGGCCAGCCAGGGGTGGCATAATGCATGCTGCAGCCCCTGGTAGGCCTTGAGTGCACCTATGCCCTGGGTACCTAAGGTACACTGTACAGGGACTGATAAGGTGAGCCAGTATCCAATTAGATATGTACCTAAGGTACATGGAGTCCATTTTAACAGAGAGCGGAGGAAGCCTGGGGTCCTGAATAGCAGGATCCCAGGCCAACTAAGTCGAAAACGAGCTAAACACTAGGCAAAAAAATTGGGGGTAACCATAGTCAGATATCCACCTTCCTACAGCGTTCAAAGTTGCAATCTACTGTGTATGCGGGATATGATTTGTCCCGTCCATGTAAAAAATCTCTGGCTTCACAGTAGTTTACAGTGTTTTCTTTTTTACAGGTGCAGCTAACAAGTAGGCTTGGAGGAACTGGTGTCATTTCGGTTAGCAACCAAGGACTGCAGTCTCTTTCTGAGATGGAATTGGAGATGTTCTTCCTTGTATTTCGGATTTACAGTGTTGCTGTTCAAATTTGATTTGATTTCTGCAGTTTTTGTGACTTTTACTAACGTGCTAATGGGACGCAATGAAAGTGGACAATTGAAAATTCTCGATGCAACCGCTTGAAATGTTTTTTTATTCAATCTCATCATACTTGAACACTTAAAAAGTTGAAGCCGATGGGGAAAGGTAATCGCTCTATAAAATATTATTTTTATTAAAAAATATGGCAGTATCTCAAAATGAGGTTAGCTGCATTCAAAAGAGTAAAACACATCAATCTCATAGTTGCGTCATTCAAAGTTACAGATTTCAACATCCATTTCATGTTCCTACTCGTATTGAACACCTAACTCCAGTATTTTGCTCTGTTGCTATTGTAAGAGAAATAAATGCAGCTGTTTGATAAACCTACCGTATTCAAGTTATTTGTGGTAGTATGTGTAATTTCAGTAGAAGTTTCCTGGTGTAACGTTACTAGTGCTCATGTAAAGCGTCTAGTTCGCGCAATATACATCTTTTTTTTGTGTGTGTTTTATACCTGCCTTGCTATTCATGATCCGTTCTATTCTTTTTGAATTGAGTGAGAAGGAGGGGAGACACGTTACAAGATGGACGCCTGAACGTTACACATATCGTGTCCTTTTTAAGTTAAAAATATAGAAGGCAGCATTCTAGTCTTTCTCGGTTTGTCTCTTACAGTATCCTGTTGTGCGTAGTGACGTTAGCGCGTAACCGTCCCGCGTTCGTTTAATCTTGCACTGATAGGATGTTGCTTTTACGGGCTGACGTCAAACGCTTTGACTCGCGTGCTGTGGAGGATTCGGTCTTTCTCTTGGCTTCTCTGGAGAACAGTCGCCAACATGAGCAAAGCACACCCGCCTGAGCTCAAGAAGTAAGTTCCTCGGTGAAATTGGTCGGAGAATCTGAGCACACAGGAGGAGCAGGTGGATATGGGCTCCAGGGATACAAGGGAGCGTAGAGCCAGGGATCTGTTATTCATAGGGAAGAAGCGGCATGAGCGTTAGGTAACTGAGACAATCGAGCACTAGAGGTACACATCCGTCGAACCGTTAGGGAAAGGGGCTGGGGCTCTGCCGCGTACGAAAAGAAACGAGGCTAGTCAAGTTATACTCACGAGTGAAATCAAGTGTTGTCCAAGGGGTCTCTAGGGTGACTTGAGGTGTAAAATGCAGTTACGGTATTAATTTTTGATTTATTTCTTATTTGTTTAGGTTCATGGACAAGAAGCTGTCATGTAAGTATTATCATCCTGATTAACTCGGTATGTATTATGCCTGAAGACCGTGCATCCTCCCCAGAGTTGTATACCACACACTCGCTCTTAGTTAGCTTCCTTAAACATGTGCAAATTGGCATACTTTTCAGTTCTAGGTTTTTTTGTTAATTGATCTGCCCTTTCGGCATTGACACGATTCTGTTCTCTTACGCCAGAAGAGTACCAAATCCATGAAATGCCGTTTTATTCTTTGGCTGCTGAAAAAAGCATTTGCAATGCAATCTGTCTCGCCTTTAGGATCTTATGTGGATTTAGCCATGCAGCACATTAGCCTGGGTGCTGAAACATCTACTGTTCTTTAACACTGAATTCCGCAGTAATAGAAAACCACTGGCAGGTTCAGCAGAGTTATTTTATTCTTGCCTGCCTCAGAATGAGTCCCTTGGAGCCTAAAAACCTTCGTGAATGGAAGCACTGCCCCTGCCTGTGACTGAGCTGAAGGCACGTTTTCTCATCCTAGATAACTTGACCAGTTGCCCACTTCCCCCACGCCTTGCTTTAATATGTGTTTCTCTGCACAACCCTGGGGCCACACACCTCAGCACTCTATCCAAACAAACAGCAGTTATTATTGGGGGGGGGGGACTTTTACAGGCGGGAAGTTCAATACCAAACTCAGATATTCTCTTGCAGTGCCCGCAAACAGGTCTGTGCTCCGAGGCAGGTTATCACACTCAGCAGTCACGCTTCGAGCTAGCGCACCGAATACCCCGGCAATCACACTCAGAGTAGCGCACTGACTATCCCAGCAGTCTCACTCGGAGGCAGAGCACTGAATAGGTCTGTGGCGTCAGACTCTGAGCCAACACACCGAATACCTCCACAGTCGCACCCAGGTGCAGATAACTGAATAACTCAGTGGTGTCCGACCCAGTGCTGGTGCACTGAATGCCTCAGCAGTCACAATCTGAGCCAGCACAGTGAATGCCTCCGTAGTAACACTCGGGGGCGGAGAACGGAATAGCTCATGGGTTTCAAACTCCGAACTGGCGCCCTGAATACCTCAACTATGTCACACAGACGGCACACTGAATAATCCCAGCAGGCACATTCGGAGCTAGCAAGCTGAATACTTCAGTGGTTCCAGGCTTAACTATGGCGCACTGAGTACCTCAGTAGTGTCACACTCTGAGCCGGAGCAATGTATTCCTCAGCGCTGTCACACTCGGTGACAACACACTGAATACATCAGCACTGTCACTCAAGAGACTTATAACTAAATACCTTAGCGGTGTCACACCTTGGTGGTTTCAGACTCCTAGCCAGTTCACTGAATAAATACCTCAGCGTGTTACATGCAGAGCCCACGCATTGCTTTACTCGGCGATGTCACACGCAGAGACCGCACACTTAATCATCCCTCAGCAGTGTCCCTGTCAGAGGCGGCGCGCTGAATACCTCAGTGGTGTCATTTAGAGGCAGAGCACTGAATACCTAATCAGTGTCCCACTCTGAGGCCGCGCACTGAATATATCAGCAGTGTCACACGCGATCCAGCGC
This sequence comes from Lissotriton vulgaris, assembly GCF_964263255.1. Taxonomy (NCBI): domain Eukaryota; kingdom Metazoa; phylum Chordata; class Amphibia; order Caudata; family Salamandridae; genus Lissotriton; species Lissotriton vulgaris. The sequence goes on along the minus strand of NC_141699.1, from coordinate 411,031,596 downwards.
ACTGAATACCTCAGCAGTGGCACACTAAGAGCCAGCGCACCTAAAAAACAGCAATGGTGTCACGCTCAGGGAGAGAACACTTAAAACTACAGCGGTGTTACTCAGAGGCACAGCACTAAATGCCTCAGTAGTGTTTCATGCAGAGACAGTACACTGAATACCTCAGTAGTGTCACACTTAGAGGTCCAGCACTGGAAAAAAAAATCAGCAATGGTATCACATTCTGAGACAGCCCACGGAATCCCTCAGCAGTGTCACACTCGAGCCAGCACACTGAATACCTCAGCAGTGTCCCACTAAGAGCAAGCGCACTGTAAACAAGCACTGGCCTGGCGGCACGCTCCTAGACGGGATGTGGGACACCCTAGGAGCTCAGCAGAAACTGATCTTTAACACACTTCTCACCACCGCCCCTCTGGGACCAGGAGCCATGCACCAGCCCGCTGAGCCTGGTAGGACGGTCAAAAGGGCACAGAAAATGTAAACAGTTTAGTTGGAGGTGACGAGTGGGCTCTTATTCTCAAGCCCCCCTCACCTCCCCCCGGGGGACATAGGATGAGAGCCGAAATATGCAACTCACGTCCTTCAATTGTACTCCTGGCGACACTACAGCGAGTCTGTATGTCAGTCAGAATAACTCCTATACTGCGAGGAGAGGGGGGGGGGGAGACCAAGCATTACGTTTAACGTTTAAATCTGAGAGCGGCGCTGCTTCACGGACACCGCGCTCGTTTTTTAATATATTTTTTAACTTTAACACTGAGCGCTGCGCTCAGTGTTAAAGTTAAGAAATATATAAATAAACTGAGCGCGGTGTCCGTGAAGCAGCGCCGTGCTCAGTTTCTAAGTTAAAATAAAAACCGCAGCTGTCTCTCTGAGAGAGACAGAGGGAAGGAGATAATAAATAGTGCTCACCCAATAATTAAAGGGCATAGTCTAACGCCGCCGGTAAGAGACACAGCAGCAACAAGAAGGAACTAAGAAGCCTCCTTTACAGTGAGAAGCCTGCGTTTAGCCTAAGCTATGACGTGCGCCAATAGGAAGTGGGGAGCGGGCTTCAAGTCCCCTTCCTCGACCGTATTGATTTCAAGAAGCTCTCGGATGCCGAGAGCAGCGCATGTGCGCTGCTATCGACTGCCGAGACCTAAAAAGGAGGGCGGGGGCAGACTGCATTACAGGTTGCCTTAGTTTTGATTGGTTATTTGTACAATGGAAGCGGCCTCTAAATATTTACATATACCTTCACTGGCAGCTTCATTATGCTAACAGTTTCAGAAACAATTCCTTCTACTTTTTTGATAATCCTTTTAAGCGGAAACATTACTCCAAGTGGCACCTAGTAACCTACATTTTTCATTTGGAGTTGCAGCAGGCTAAACTGTCCTTTAATATTTTGACTAGAGGCGTACTCTGCATATGAATCCTGTTTTAATTCTAACACCGTGTTTTTCTATGAGTTGAGGGTATCTTTGCAGCAGCGATTCTTTTTGATCTCTCTACAGTCATTGAACTGCTATTGTAAGCCCGGAAAACTGGCCTAACCAAATTCAAGGGTTTGAACCTCCCAAAAAATGCTAAACATTTCAGATTTAAGTATATTTGAAACGGATACACAATTTGTGAATTCTGTTCTTTAATTCACCAGCAAAAGTGTACAAAAGCAGTAATTTCATTTTAATGAGATTGTTGGAGATTTTAAAAATATTATTTTTATTTCCTAATAGTTAATTTTATTTAACAGAACCCCCCCCCCCCCCCCCTCTCCATCCCATGGGATCTGAACCCAATTCAAGAAACTGCTGCTTTAGTGTCTTTCACACCATCCAGACACTGATAATCAGGGGGTTGAGTGTTGTTAGACAGAAGTTTAAGGGCCTAAACGATGATGCAGTCATCAACTTGGCGTTCTGTTTTAGATGGGCACTTAACAGAGCCGTGCTTAATTGTAGTAGGCAGATTGCTGGTGACAATACCAACAAACTGAACATAACCGCCCCCAAGAATTTCTGTTTGTAAAAGTCTGGTGCAGGTTCTCCCACCCGGTCTAGTTTTATTTGTACGTGCTTTTATATTTAAAGAATCTTAAATATATTCTTGAGATAGATGATTAAAAGGTGAAAATGTACAGCAACCACTTTTTTTTCTCACAGTAAAGTTAAACGGCGGTCGGCATGTCCAGGGCATTTTGCGAGGCTTTGACCCCTTCATGAATCTTGTGATTGACGAAACTATAGAGATGGCAGCTGGAGGCCAGCAGAACACCATCGGAATGGTGGTAAGTATAATGCAAAACAGCACAAATTATGTGTTATAAATAGCAGTGAAGTTTTGCTGCAATATTTCATGGATTTCATAAGCAATTGACACTTTAAGGGGTAATATTTGTTTCCTACATGCTCTAACAGACTGGGTTTCGCGTTTTGTTTCCTCAACACATTTCTCGCTTTTTAAAAAAAAAAACGTGGTCATGCCTGCCTTTTCTATCTATGCCGTTGTGAAATTATAAATTAATCTACAGTTAATAAGAACTGCAGTCACCTGCTCAAACTTCTAAAAATGTAATTCGTCTGCATGTGAAGGAAAATAATAGTACCGAAAAAGAAAATCAGTAAAGTTGGATTTCGGTAAGTGTGAAAACTCAGCTGCAGCATGAAAGTTTTGTCTGCACTGTAGAGCACTACTTTGCTATAGCCTAATGTTTTCAATTAGTCACTAACCATCATTTAGAGCTCCAATTTCTTTATATGGTCTTCAAAGGTGTACTGTAAAGGGGGTGTTTCACTGAGCACTTTTTTCTGATTCAGAAGCCCAGATTACAAAAAGACAGAATCCTCTTACCACTTTCAAATGTTCAGTGGCACATCTGTCTTCTTTTCCCATCTTTTAACACCTAAAAGTTTAATACTTGGTACCTATAGGAACGGATTACCTTTTGTCCTACAACTTCATTGGGGTATTAGAATGCTTTGAAGGTGCACCGATCACCCTTATAAACCCTGAAAGAGGCTGTATCGAAGAATTATACAAAACAAACTCACATCTTACTCCATATGTATAAACAATAGTAAATGTTTTAGTGCTGGCACGTTTAGTAAATAAAAAAAATCTACATTGCACAAATTCTCCACATTTAAGGCAGAATACAAACAGCTTTTTGTCTCAGCAAAATACCTTATTTTTGTAGGTCTAGTTAAACAATACATAATTAAAACACATAAAAACGTGAAAACACTAACATCAAAAAGTGTATTATGTGACAGGGTTTATGAGTTATTAGTGCACCTTCAAATCCTTTCAATAGCATTCTCGTATTCCAATGAATTTGTAGCACAACGGAATCTGTTTGTATCGCGATATATCTACCCTGTCCCTTTTGACATTTAAGGGTGTCTCTCTGGCTTGTGTAATACTTAGTAGCTGCAATCTACTAATTTGAAAAAGTTTTTGCTGTGGTTACACACTGCCCATTCAGAACCCATTAGTAGAAAGCACTATGCATAAATCTTTAAAATAAATACCTTTTCTAGGCAGCCTCTAACTGAACATCCTTCCACTGCCTCCGTCCAAAAGTTACCTTCTACATCTACGCATAATGCTCTTCGCCTTAATAGAGGTGACCTTATGGTTCCAAGTTTAATCAACAGCATTCTCCCAATTGAATGCCTATTCTGTTCTACATAAATGTGTAGTTATGCCATTTGAAACTATTTGAGATTGAAACTGCTAGAATGTATTGAGGCATAAGAATGAATTGTAAACTTGGTGTTTCTGGTCTGTTCTTGCCGGGACACCAGATGTCGCAATTCCTGTGGTCTAAGATCACCAATGTGTACTGACAGGTTTAAAAAAAAAACTGCCTTATTGCCAAAAAAATCTTCATTTGTGCTACTATATTTTTTTTTACCTTTTTAATTTTGGTGGCAAATCCTCAAACTGACTGTACTATATTTCATTTTTAAATAATACATACCATCTATTGAATAAATGCTGCAAAAAAGTCCTTTAGTTTAGAAAATTATTTTTGTTTATTACTTAATACTATTTGCAGAGTCTTAAGTATCATATTTTCTTGTGTCTTAGTTTTAGTTGTAAATCTGTTTTATTGGACATAAAGATATTAAGGGCATAAAGATATTGAAGACACAGGCACTTTAACTGTAGACCACAGCCTCCAGTAAGAAATACCGCATTGCAGTTAAATACAAATGCTCCTACCATATAGAATTAAATTGATTGAAAGTTCCAAATAAAGCAATTCGTGCAGGAGCAGGGTCCGGAATGAAGAACAAAGCAAAATTCTTTAAACGCTTAAACAGTTACATCCAGTATAATTTGTCAACACATCCTGCCATCTTCCGTTGCTGTTAGTCCTTCTGGTGCACTGCTGGCCCCTCGCCTCTGTGATTTGAAATCCTCATTCTCAGGAAGCTCATTGCTGCCTGCAGGTGAGGTTTTTGAAATCGTTGACCCATATCAGGCCTTGCACACGGAATCTCTCATGATATGCTCTTCATCTGCTTCGTTGTGCATTGGTCCAAGAATTAGAGTACCTTACATCCTCTGCCGTTTCACCTGTGTTTGAAGAGGTCAAAGTGACGGCCCTACTCTGATGTGAAGACCCACTCTAACTCCTCCACTAATGCAGTATAAGTGAAGTGACCATAGTGTCATGCGGTAAGACTTCTGTCGACAGTTCCATGATCAACTTTAGGCTGTACCTCCATGGCCATTGAAAACTAGGTGTCAACTTTTTTCCCCAACGTTTTCTTCCATTTTATGGGGACAATTTCATGTTCATATCTGTCTAAAGAGAATATAACTTGGAGATAAATCCTCCAGTGAGCTTTGTGAAAAGCTTCTCAAATGGTGTTTGTACATTGCATTCTCAAGGGCGAATACCCAGTTACTCAATTGGCGTAATGTAATCTTTCTGATTTGTCTAGGAAGAACCGCCTTTTGTAGGCTTTAAAGGGCTTGATATGCCTTTGAGCAGATGGATCCCTTTTGATCCAACATTCCTCTACCTTTCAACTCCATAATTAATCTTTCTCCATAGCAGCAATAAAACCAGTTATGGTATAGTGGCGAGCGGGGTGGAGGAAATTCGGTCAACTTTAGGCCCTTGTGACCCATATCTCAAAAATCTACAGCAGTGTTTCCCATACAGTGTTCCGCATGCCGATTTTTTTCGTGAGATATTAAAGCCCAAACAGTACGTAAAAAGTGCCTTTTAAATTTTTTATCACAAATATTTGTTTAGTGGCATTTAGAAGTGGGTCATGGATACAGAGTAATCATTTTGTTAGACATAAAAGGAACATTGCTTCATGTCCACGCGTATGGGACAACACAAATGTTTGTTGTATCAGGAGACTTAGCCAACCCCTTCCTGTAAATGTAAATTGATACTTGTATAGGTCACTACTCACCCGCAAGGGTCTCAAGGCGCTTCTACGAATACCGCTGTGGAACTCAGCCTGGCTTTCCCTGTGAGGCGTCCACTCCTGGGCACCCCCAAGGTGGAGGCCAGGCATCCTTAGCGTTGTGGGGGACGTTGTGGAGATTAAGCAAGCTATTGCCCAGAGTTGCAGAGTGGGACTACATGATTGGAATAGGCACCGAGGCGAGAATGATCAGGTCCGTGGAATTTTGAGCCCAAGACCCGCCAAGGCGGGGAATTGAACCCTGGTCCCGGGCTAGACCTCTGCATCAGGGTCTGCCGCTCTAATCATTGAGCCACACTTCTCCACTTCCTGTACATACCATGAGTAATATCAAGTACCCCATTCCAGTGTCCCATTTCTTGCACAACCTCATCTAGCCAAGCATATTTTCCTGTCAACGTCAGCACTACACTTATGCGCTCCACTTAAAAATAAAACACTGTAGTGTTGTTGGTAAACAGATATGCCCAGGACATGAAACCATGCACTTGGTCACCTACATCCCTCTGCCACTCTTACAGCTGTGCTGTAACCTTCTGGCACCATAAAAAAAATTCCATTGTCAGACCCCTCCCTTCTGAGAGCAGGGTACTTGTCAAGAATCGCTACTCAGCTCAAAACTAGTGTAACCTAAGTGCAACTGCATTTTAAGCCCTTGGACCCACAAGCCCTCTGCAATGTTCTGTGGCCGGTAGTGTTTCTCCTGAATTGCTGATGTTTGACCTTCAACTCCCACTTTATAGAAGTCTATTAATAATGGTCCGTTAGCCTCCCAGTTCCCAAGTAATGGGTATTATAGTAGTTTTAGAGAAGTCTTGGGACATCTGGATTTCATTTTCACTGGAAAAAATGACTCCTTTTCCTGACCTCCCGCACAATCCTGTCTTTCAAGCGAAATGACTTCAGGTTCTCTTTTCTATGTGAATCTTGTGGCTCCTTCAACTAATCATTTTTCCTCCTCCAAGCTCGATCCAAAAAAGAGTCCAGAAACCTTCTGCATCCTCAGAAGAACCTGCAACGTTTTAGAGTCTGTTATTTCCGATGTCCCTCATGCCCATCACTTTGTCTTCAAATCGAGAGACAGTTGATTAAGTGTACTCGATTGCCTGACCCAGGTGATAGTGTCCTCATTAGCTGTCACCCAGTTTCCCACAGCCTGCATGTCTTTGGCCAAATCTGTAATCGGTTGTTGTTTCTTATTTTACACTTTCTACTTTTAAGGTAAACATATCATTGAATGTCTCTTGTAGGTGTGAGACGCACGACAAGTCGGTGGCAGATTTTCATTGTATGCTTCGGGCCCACTTTGCATGTCTGAAGGCTCAGCTGCTTGGACTCTCCCAGTTTGAGTGCAGACCCCTCTGGCTTCTTGTAGTCTGTTTTTTTTTATCTTGATGCAAGGGACTAGCAGAGGTCTTGAATTGCTGAACCCATTGGGTGTAGTAAATCGCAGTGGATGCACACTAGTTTTTAAATGTGGCTTCTCACCTTCTCTGTGATTACACCCAACAGATCATGATTCTCATTGCAGCCCTTGATCATCTTTGCTCCTGATACTGAACTTGCATGTGTTGCTTTACTCCCCTTACCGCCACACATGCATACTGGTGCATTGAACTGCTGCAGAGGAGCTTGAGGAGGATAGATTTCTTCTCAAACCATTCCATCCATCCTTTGTCTCCGCTCATAAGTTTGCTCATTCAGTTTATTCTTAAGATGCCTGAAAAATGAGTTGATCAGACAAACTTGTGACAAGACCGTCAAGGCAATGTACTCCTCTCATACAAGCCATTTCCGCTTGGGTATTATCCATGGCCCTAGATTGTACTTTTCTGAAGGCCTCTGGTCCTTCCATTGCTTGTATGGTCTGTTCATGACTCTAATTTCTTAATAAACAATGGCTCAACCCCATGCCTTTGCTTCATTTTGACTGCCACTCACCAGCAGTCCCCGCCCCCCCCCCCCCCCCCCCCCCCCCCCCTTCTATTTAACTTCACGATCAATAGGTACTCGGAGGTCATGATTAGTGCCTCCGGGCACGAAAGCAAAAGATGCACACATGATGGACAGAATGCAGCACAAATTAAATAAGTCGATCTGGGTTACATCCATTGTTCTTTCATCCATTGTTCTTTTGCTCACCATGTCACCCCAGTTTAGACCCTGCCATATGCATATTCGTCTTACCCCTGCTCCTCGTGGGAACAGTCCAGCCTGAACGGCTCTATGTGCCACTGGAATCAGGCTAGCCTGGCTGATGAAGAGTTATACCTTGAAACTGGTCACAGGATGCTTGTCTCAGGTCCAGGGAGCATCTTGCCTGTCAGTCTGGGCTGTTTCCATGGGGAACTGGGTCAAGACTGATCTGCATGTGGGTGGGTTTAAACTGGAATGTCATGGGGAGCAAAAAAAAGATGGAGTTAGGCCCGGATCTGTGTACTAGTCTGTCCGTCAATTGTTTTTTTGCATGATCGGTGCCTCGCCTTGAGAGAAGTTGGTGGCATGAGGTTCCTTACAGCTATTGCCCTCTTTTTTTCTTTGTGGATAACATTCGCACCAGCAGATTTGGCAATGGACTTGAACGCTGATTTGGGAAATGGTACATTAGAGCACTTCATTTCCACACTATTCTATTGCAGAGCCATCTTGGACTTCATCCTCCCAAGCAAAATGTCATGCCTAACACTTAGAAAGGCCCTGGGCTCGCAACATGCTGTTCTGAGTGGTCCGTCTGCACCATTTTGCCTGGTTGAGTCGTCTCCATAATGAAAGGTTCACTGGCAATCCAGTCAAAGATGAAAATCCTGCTAGTTCAGCCACTTTCACATGTTACTGATAGTATGAACATAATGCCTGTATTCATGCTGAGGTGCAGTGGTCCTATTCCTAGGTTTAAAATAAGCTTTGCATATCAGTTTCCTCACTGGGTAACTTGATAGATATACACACAATTAAACTAGGTCTTTATATTTAAGATGTTTTGTGGCAGGCGATTATATTTTGAAAGTGTCAGTTTGGCAAACCTGATCACTAATCTTCTCTTAATTTGGCACACAGGTAATCCGAGGAAACAGCATCATCATGTTGGAAGCACTGGAGAGAGTATGAGTACAACAATGAAAACAGTCTATCTATGTCCCCCCCCCCCCCCCCCTTGTACCTGAGCACTCATCTGGACAGTCTGAAACCCCCACTTTATTTTTGGTTTGTTTAGTTTTTTTAAATAAAATTTTGTAACCGGAAAAGATCTTGCTTGAAGTGAATTCTTGTAAATTCTGTTGCTTATTTTAATTTTACATATATCGGTACTATCGCAGTCCAACATTTGTTGCTGGTTTATTTATTCCTTAGGTCTTAAACATTTCAAGAGCATGAAGCCTAAAATATTAACTTATCCATGATTTACCAAAAGGTTTCTATGTATTCGTATACATGAAATATTAACACTAAGTCTTTTGGAGGTACTCCAATTCTCTACAGCTTTAAAAATACCTCCAGGAGTACAATACATTTTGCAGAACTATGTAAGCCAATACAAATCACAGAAGTATGCTTTTGCCTATGTGCGACTATAGATATTGTTTTAAAAATATTTTCTTAAAAACTTGGACATATTTCTGAAGCATGATTCCCACTGACAAAAGAAAGGTCACCCAGGCCCTCATCAGCAGCAGGCTGGACTATGGAAATGCCCTCTACGTGGGAGCCTCGTTCAACTGCTGAAACCACTGCAACACATACAGAAGCTTCTGCACGCCGGACCCTGGACATCCCTCGCCACATCACACCTCACCTGAGACCTGCACTGGCTTCCTGTCAACAAGAGGAACACCTTCAAACTCCTCACCCACGCACATAAGGCACTCCACAACACCCGACAAACATACCTTGGCTGGCATATCAAGTTCCTGTCCTTGGGTCATCTTTCCATGAGCACATTCAACACGACCAAAGAGGCTGCTTTTTAATTCACGATGACAATGCAGCAATATTCTTCTCAGCTGTGCATGTGTGAAAAGTTCACTCTGGACAAGCTTTTGCGTCTGCAGCTCTGTCAGCCATATTTTCTGAACCATCTTTTAGGCCTCACTTCGGAAACTATTATTAAACAAACACAAGACATCAATTAATTAAAGAATTGAGACCCATTCTGTTACCCTCCCCCTTTACTAATTAACCCTGTTAATTATGTTACCTAGCAGAAGCACACATAGGCAGCATCATAATTACTCTTCCTCCAGGAACGTCACGAAATCCATGAGCTTTTGTCACAAAAGACAACATAAGCACATATAATAGGCACATGCCATTAGTTAAACAGCCGCATTTAATACTGACAAAGACAATAGACAAAGTTAGTTTATTATTTTTCTTCTTCGCGTTTGCAACATAAGGCCCATTAGTTTTATCCTGCGTATACTGATGATTGCATTTTTAAACTAAGTTGATTAATAATTTCACCACAAGCTTATTAATTTGGTTGTGGTTACGAGGGATTCATTTAAGTTTGAACAAAATTGTGTTCTTCGCCTTGCTCCATCAACTCCCTCATCTGGTGATTTAAAAATCACCAAATAATACCCAAAAAGTATGCATTTTTAACCCATGAACATGTTTTGGACTTTCTTAATATTAGTATTTCTAAACCTTAGATTCACCTGATCTTCTGCATTTCATATATTGAGTTCTACGAAACTCTTCTATTTTTCTTTTCTAAGTTTGCAAATTCTCTTCTATCACATGTTTTCTTCTTGTGTATCATGCAACTAATTTTTAACAAAAGTATCACTATAGCTATGATTATTAGAGGGGAAAACTATTTTCCCTATAATTGAACTACCAATCTCTTGAAACCAGTTTTTAATGACTGCAAATCTTTTACTTAAACGTTCAGAAAAACTCTCTTCTTCTAAAGATTCTACTTCACTGTGTATCTGTTATATTCTTTATGTATATCTCTATATTCTGACTTTCGTCAGGAATATATGTGCAACAATGTTGAACATGCAAAATTCCACATACTCCACCCTCTTTTGCTAACAGAATGTCTAGTGCAAGACGATTCTGCATTACCATGGTTCTCCTCGCAGTATATGCTCCCCCCTCCCCCCCCCCCCCCTGCAATGGGCCTTGGCTGAGCGGTTATTTGCCTTATGGGCTGAACTCCCCGACTCCTTGGCGGTGATTGGTGGCGACTGGAACGATGTTGTGGATGTGGCTGTGGACCGACAGCGGAGGCCTGGGGTGGCGCCTGCCCCCCCTCCTACGCGGTTGGGGGCTATGTTGGATGTACTGGGATGTGTGGAGGCCTTTACATGCAGAGCGCCGCGAGTACACATACGTCTCGGCAGTTCATGGCTCCCTTTCGCGCCTGGACTATGTCTTTTTCCCGAGGGCTTTCCTTGCCAGAGTGAAAGGGGTGGCGATTCGGCCTCGCGGGCTCTCCGACCATTCCCCGGTAGCGGTCCAGATAGACCTACATAGACCGCGCCAGCCCTTCAGATGGCGGATGTCCACGTGGCATCTGCAGCGACCTGACTATTCCCGGCATCTTCGTGGCGCTATCGCCCAATACTGGCAGGACAATCTTGCCGTGGATGTGGACGCGGTGACTGTCTGGGAGGCCATGAAGCCCACTCTGCGAGGTATTGATCTGGCATGGTGTGCGTCTGCTCGTCGGGCTCGGCTGGAGGGTATAGCCGCTGCGGCGGGGCGGGTGGAGGAACTAGAGGCTCGCCACAGAGATGCGGCGGATGAAATTACCCTGCGACTGCTCCTGCAGGCGCAACAAACATACTCCTCGGTCTTATTGAACGAGGCTCGCCAGGCGTGGCTGGCCACCCGTAGCCGGGTTTACCAATGGGGCGACAAGTCATGCACAATACTCCATCGGCTCTGTCAACAAACCTTGCAGCCCATTACGCTCCCGGGTCTCGTTGATGCCGCAGGTGTGGCAATCACAGACCCGGCCACTCTGGCCACGAGCTTCGCGCACTATTATGGGCGTCAATATGCCTCCTGGGAAACTCTCTCCCCCGCTGCTATTGCAGATTATCTCACATTGGTCCCCCCCGCAGCTGTGTCTGATGAGGTGCGTGACGCCCTAGATCTCCCCCTGACGGCTGAGGAGCTCGGGGACGCACTGGGTCAGCTGAATGTGGGCAAGGCACCGGGACCGAGCGGCTTTCCCAGTGAATTCTATAAGAAATTCCATCTACAGCTCGGGCTGCACTACCTGCGTGCATTGGAGCTGGCGCGAGAGCGAGGCCGCCTCCCACCAGACTGGCGTCATGCGGAAATCGTCGTGTTCCAGAAGCCGGGAAGGCCACCGGACCGCCTTGACTCTTATCGGCCCATTTCCCTTATCAACTTCGAGGCCAAGCTTCTGGCCAAAGCGCTCGCGAATCGCTTGGTTCCCCATATCTCTGCCCTTGTTCATCCTGATCAGGCTGGCTTTATGCCACGCCGGGCAACACGGCACAATATACGGCGGGCGCAGGCGGCGATTGATGCTATCGGAGCTACGGAGGATCAGGCGGCGTTGTTGCTGGCTGACATTGATAGCGCCTTTTATTCAGTCAGCTGGACCTTCCTCTTCACCCTTCTACCGCTGCTGAACCTCGGCCCGGTCTTCATCTCATACATCCGCCTGCTCTACACTGAGGTTACGGCCTCGGTGCGGATTTCGGGGGCGGCCTCGGCTCGATTCCCAGTGACTCGGGGCATGCGGCAGGGGTGTCCGCTTTCCCCCTACCTCTTTGCGCTGGCCATGGAGCCGCTGACCGCCAGGGTTCGCAATGATGCGCTGTATCGTGGCTTTGTCTGGAGCGTGGATCATGCGGACCGCATCGCCTTGTATGCGGACGATGTGCTGTTCTTCATGACCGACCTGCAGAATACGGGCCCGCGGGTTCTGGAATTGATGCAGGGCTTTGGTCAAGTGTCGGGGCTCTTCCTTAACCCACACAAGTCGACCCTATGGGTGCTGGGTGGTGGCGTGGTGGACTTTCCATGGGCTGCGTCCCTTCGGATCGCAGTGGAGGGAGTGAAATATCTGGGAGTTTTCCTCTCTGCCTCGCCCACGGAGGCGTGGAGCCGGAACATTCAACCGGTTTGGGACCGGGTCCAGTTGGACATCAAGACGTGGACACGTATGCCTCTTAACGTTTACGGTCGATCGGCCATCTTTAAGATGGTGGCCTTGCCCCGTCTCCTTTACCAGCTGCAGAATCATCCCTACCCGATTGATCCGCAGTGGTTTCGCAGTGTTGACTCTGTGTTGGGCAGGTTCCTGTGGGCTGGAGGTGCCTCCAGGGTGGCGCTCCGTACGTGCTTCCTCTCTACTTACTGTGGCGGCTTGGCTACCGCGGATATGCTGTCCTACTATCAGGCCTCCCATCTCCTGGTGCTCAACGAGTGGTGGTATGGGGACCGCTGTGACCCGGCCTATGCCCTGGAGCACTCTCTAATGGGCGACGCCTCCCTTCATACGTTGTTGTATTCAGCCAGGAGGAGGCGGCTGCTCCCACGAGTCACCCAGGTGGTTTTTGCTGTCTGGCGGAGGGCCCTGCACCGCATGGGCTGGTGGGGTAAACTGACGGCGGAGACTCCGTTGTGGCGTAATGGCCTGCTGCCGGCGCTGGCGTCACTGCAGGGCTTCGACGGCTGGGACGCAATAGGGGTCTCGTCCCTGGGGCATGTCCTCTCCGGCACCACTCTTAAATCCTTTCAGGAACTTAGTGCTGAGTTCAACATGCCCAGGTCCCAGTTCTTTCGTTATCTCCAATTCCGCCACGCTCTTACTCCTAGCCTGGTGGGGCTGGAGTAAGCATGAGCGGAATTTGCGGATTTTTGAACTTTTTTTGTGTTCGCAAGGATTTCTGCCAGTTCGCGAGGGTTTCGTACCAGTTCGCAATTGCGAACTTACATTTCGTCGCGCAACGGTCGCGAATTATGTTGTTTCTACGTCTGGTTCATCATCACAGGTTCCCAGCACCCTCTGTTTCACCACTGCAACCCTCTGTTACATCAATGCCACCCTCTGGTTCATCATTACTGTAGATTATGGGGGGGAAAAGCAAGCACACCATCCCTGCTTCAACTCAGATGAATTAATTTGGGGTTAGTTTATTAATGTGTCACTGTTTTAAAATTCCAGTCTGGCACCTGCTTCCTTATCTGTAATTTTGCTTTCTGTTGCAGTGCATTTTTTTCCCCAGGACCTTCTTTGTGGCCTACTTGTAGCTATTGTATGAGCCTGCTGTGAGGGTCAGAGCAGGGTCATACAATTGTTGCAACTAGCAACTGAATTCTGGAGGGGCCCCAGTCAGGAAGCACTACCGGGAATTGTTACTAATGATGAGTTTGAACTCTTGCCCCTGCCGAGTGCTTTCACTTTTGAAACTCGTTTTTCTGCAATTTCGCGGGGTTCGCGGGGTGCGAACACGCGCAAGATCGGATTCGGAAGCCGCAAATTCGTGCGAATATGCAATTTGTTTTTTTTGCGGCGTGTTAGTTGGCAAGGTTTTGTGCGTTTTTGCGAGCCGCTCGTAGCGCAAGACGCGAAGTTACCCTCGCGGTCGTTCAAGGGCGCAGCCATCTTGTTTGCCTGACGTATTTCCGTTTCCGGGCGCGAAGTGTAATCTCGCAAAGTCCGCGGTTTGCCAGTACAGTCTCGCGCGTGTTCGCAAGGAAAATCTCGCGCGAACTTACCCGCGCGGTCGTGAACGGGCGCGGCCATCTTGTTTCTCATTCATTGCTATGGTTCTGGGCATGGTCTTTGTATCCTCTGTCAATCTCTGCCATCCTTTGCTTGTTTGAAGTTTTTTTTTATCTATTATACTTATTATCTATCCCTCTATTTTTCTAGCCCTATATTTTTGTGTTTACTGCTACTTTTGGTTAATTTTAAACTACTTTTGTAAACTCTTTTCTTTTCTTCTCTTCCCTATTCTATTTTCTTTATTCCTTTCCGCCCAGACCATGGTGAAGGGAGCCGGGAAGCATCCCGAGAAGGGGAAGGGTCCCGCACCCCGTGTCCGGCTCCCGTGCGGGCGTTTGAGGGGGGAGCTAGTGATGCCACGGGAGATCTTTACCCCGGAGGAGGTGGCCCAACTCATTTTTTATGTTCAGCGCCGCCTCCCCAGGACCATCATGGGAGGCGGCAAGATCAGTGCCGGGTACGGGGCCCGGGAGCGCCGGAAGCGGTGGGAGAAGGTGTGCCAGGCCATTTACCACCACTCTCGGGTCTGGCGCACCTACAACCAGGCCACCCACCGCTGGACGGATGTCCTGACCCGTGAGCGAGATCTGCTCGACCTCCTTGGCCTTGAGATCCCCGGGCTTGGTGAGTAGTAGTAGCTATGTCTTTACTACTATGTTTTCTCCTGCTGTGTTATTATATTGCAAATTTTTGTTTTTTACCAAGAGCAATAATGCTGCTCATTACATTGTAGGTACATTTTATTTCAAAATCTTCTGTGCATTTCAGGTACACTGCTCTCCTTCTCAGTAGTGTTGCTACTATGCTTATTTGTTTTAGATTTTGTGTTCATTTCATTGGCCTGTGAAATTATGTATGAGTGTAGTTGAAAGAACTGCGCAATGCTACACACTAAGGTTCAGATTTTTAATTACCGGCGCATCCCTGCAAAGTTGCAGGGATGCGCCAGTAATTGTGCGTCACGCCACCATCACCCATGGTGCGCCGTATTACAATGCGGCGCGCCATGGGCCCAAAACGTCACCAAAGCGTTACGCATCTGTGCCGTAAAGGTGGCGCATTGCTGGAGTTGCGTCGCAACGATGGTGCAGCTCCATCAATTCTCTGGGGTGCCCTATCTCCCCAATGCTGCGTCAAGCCGTACGTCTGCTTCAAGCAGGCGCAGGGTTTGAGTCACGCATCATTGTCCTCAAAGTGACTGATTGAAATCTTGTAGATTTCCCTCAGCCACTTTTAGGATGCGTTCCTGCGCAGGAACGCCCTCCCTTGCGCCGGAACACCCCTATTGGCGCAGGGCTTTACAACGTGATGCATCTCCCAGATGCGTCACGTTGTTAATATACGCCGCACCATTGCGCCTCTTTTGTGCTGTCGCTGCGTCACAAAAGTCACGCAACAATGGAGCAAAAGAGCCGCAAGGGCCTTATAAATCAGCCCCTACAGACTCAAGTCCAGTCCTTCCTTTGTACACATGGCGATAAGAAGAAATAGTGGTGGTGGATTAATAGTTTGAGTATTTTAATGACTGGTGAATGTAGTAGGAAACTTTAGTGTTGTCGCTGATCTTCAATCACGATGGACTTTGGCTGTCACTTTGCGTGCTGCGGACTGCTGCCTGCCAATCCTAGGCAAACCTTTTTAGTACTTTGTTTAGTGAGTTACATAGGGTAGTTTCCAATTCGACGGTCCGCAAATCAAGCAATACTAAAGTAATGACGTAGTCGACCACATGAGATTGGTCAATAATATATCCCGTGGAGTCGTTCCCTATTTGCTATTTCGCAAAAATATTTTGTTACTTTGTTAGTTCTTTTTTAAATGTTTGATTTGGTTGAGAAATAAATATCATCCATGTTTTCTGTTTTTCTTTCTTTCATGTTGTACATCAGCTTCCCCCAGGGGCAAGAGGAGGACACAGGAGGAGGAGGAGGAGGGTGCTGTTGTCGATGCAGGCCAGGACCGGGCAGTCGAGGGCTCCTTTGCTGGCCCCAGTAAGTTTTAATTTTAATATAGAGTACTTATTTTTTCCTAGCGTTCCTCATTCGATTTTTTCTAAATCGTCTTTGATCTTCTTGTAGACAGGATCTAAATTCTTATCCCTATGACTCCGTGTGGTATTACTAGATTATTCTTATTAGTCTGTCTGTGTAGCTAA
Source organism: Lissotriton vulgaris (assembly GCF_964263255.1). Lineage (NCBI taxonomy): Eukaryota > Metazoa > Chordata > Amphibia > Caudata > Salamandridae > Lissotriton > Lissotriton vulgaris. The sequence continues at coordinate 411,015,275 of NC_141699.1, read as the reverse complement.
CTAAGATTGCACATTTGGCATTTCCATTGGACTCCCATTCTAGTCAGCAATAGCTCTATGCACTGAGTGTAGTCCTCTGGGATTGTCCATATTGTCTTTTCAAGTATTCTAAATGTTTATGCTTTGACCATTGCCAACAATAAAAAGGTGAATGACCACCACCAAGAAATAATAAGATACTACTTTACTTTTGGTTTGGATAGGACAATCCATTCTACTACTGTTGCAGGGACAAATCTGCACAAACAGAACTATGGACACTAAATAATGCATCGCTTAGCTTATCAATTATAATAGGTGCTGTAACTGTTAGACTTTCCACATACCTCAGTGATAACAGACTTTGTAGTTGAACCCCCAATCTCCTTACTGACTAGATAGTGTGGCAGAGTCATTTAGCTCCCAAAGTCACCGATGGCAGAGGCACGGACTCATGCTTGCAAAAATTCGAAAACCTTTAGCTCATCCACTCTAGTCTGGAGGACCAAAAACCACAGAGTCTATTTAAGTTTAAAAGCTTTATTAAAAGTAAACACATTTATTAAATTCAAGTTTGTCATAAAAGTGAACGTGTAACTGAAAATGGAAAAGTGCTTAGTGCTGACGATTAATTGGACACATTTCTTGTGGTCGAGCCGAGCTCTCACCTGGTTTGAACTTGATCCTGCTCGTGTTCTTAGAAGTCAAGGTTCTGTCTGTTAGGAGAAAAAGTGGTGCGTGTTAAAAAGTAAAAAGCAAACATTCATCAGTTGTGCCAAAAAGTGCAGCAAGACAACAGCCTTCCCTGGAAAAAGGGACATTTTTACTCTAGAGTACACAGTCAAAAATTATTAAATTGTACACTTTTTTTCACATTTCTTTCTTCCTCCTAGACCAAATATTATATAGTAGTGAGTGGTGTATTCTAACATTATTAAATGTACTTTGTAGGTGGAACATCTGGAGACGGGGCCAGCGCGGAGGTGGTGGCATTGGACGAGGAGGACAACTCTGGGGAGGAGGCGGTGCAAGTGCCGGAAAAGGACATGCCTGTGAGGGTTCACACGGTGGTGGCGGGCAGAGGTAAGCTATACATTCCTTAGTCATTGAGATTGAAGACTGCAGAGTGTGCTTTCTGCACGGGTGTATTATAAAAAAAGCAGGTAGTAGCCTCCTCTAAATGTACTTCGACTTAGCTGTGAAGTTTTTGGCGAGAAGAATCCCAATCAGATCTGAGGTGAACTTGATGGATGGGATGAACGAAAAGCGAAAGAAGGGTGTAAGTAAGTGTGGAAGCACGAGAAATGTAATGATGACTGGCAAAGAAGAATGATATGTGTTTGCTTGGTCCCCGAGGTGGCTGGGAAGGTAAGAAAATGGTATGGTGCATGGCTGGGTGAATGATGAAGCAAGGATGGGTGGAAGGAGAACAGCCTGGGTGGGTGAGACAGAAACTGTATGTGTGCAATATACTTTGAATGGATGGATGCCTGGATCATTCATGGTACTATCTGACTCTTAGATAGCATATGTGAATCTAGAGAGAGTAGACGGTCACTGGATGAACTAAGTGTTACTTTGAAGAGCATGTAACACCGCACCCGCACGTCCGTTCCAGTGTAGGAAAGGCAAGGAAAAGAAGTTGTAACGTTGTCCAAAGACTACCATGAATAGTAGCAGTAGTTTGTATTGCAACTGCAAGCACAGCATATATCCAGTTATTACGGTGGGCACTCCCTACCTCCCTTAATAACTTTAGTTTAGTAGTAGTACGTCATTCATGTGTGGGGGTATCACTGTTCACTCAATAATAAGCAAAGCACCTAAAGTCATCCCATATGTCATCAAATACATCCCATGTGAAGTGATAGATAATCAGATAATTTAGCTTCTTCATTTTCCTTTTCTAATACTCATTTGCACTGTAGGGTGAAAGCTAAATTAATTAAGCAGTAGCCCTTTTAACAGAGTATTCTCAGTGCCACCCGTAATAGAAAAGTAAGAGCTTCACCACCTGCATGTACTGGACCGGTACAGTAACGCAAGTCTGTCTCACTCACCATGGTGTGCGTCTGTTTTTCTCGGGTGCAAGTTCACTGCGCTGGCATTATGCCGGCTTGCATAAGATAACGTACCAATTTTCCTAAACAAGAGAGAAGAAGAAGAATAAGAGTGGTGTACTGTCATAGTCGACTGTAATAGAAGTCCATAGTGCTCGTAGAATTTGTTCCTTAAACTCCCACTAATGTTAGAGCAAGGATGAAGAAGTCGGAGGTTACATAGATACTGTCCTCAATAGTTATGCACTGTGCTTTCAATTTGCTACTTGTACTGTGACAACTTTCTGCTCAATCATTTTGTGTTAATCTTAAGGAGCATTGGTTACAGACTATGTCTTTCTTTTTTCATGTAGTTGCTCCTTCCAAATCCAAGACACCATCAAGGAGGAAGGAGCAGGCTCGAATGGCCCGGCAACGGAGGCTGGATGCCACTGTTGCTGAATATCGGCGGCTGGTGGCCCTGGAGGAGGAGGAGACGCAGTCTGGAACAACAACAACGTCCACTGGGACAGCTGCCTCCTCCTCCGTGCGGGCTGCCAGCCAGCGCAGTGCTCCAGCGGTACGGAGCCGGGCTACCAAAGCCAAACGCCACCGCCCAGCAGCAAAGAAAGCAGCTGCCCCTCACAGGATTTGCAAGGCACACCGGCGCCGCTTATCCCTCAGACTGTCCTACCTGGAGCAGGAGGTCCATAATTATAAGAACGTGGTGGAGGGCCTCCGCTTCGAACTTGCCACCCTCCGCAAGGAGCATGATGCCCTGGCTGCTAATTCCAACAGCACCCTGCCATAGTGTCCCTTGCCCCTTTTTTAGAGACTTTTGGGGGGTGGGAATTGGGAGTTGTGATTTTTGGGGACTTTTGAAGGACAATCGTTGGGGTTAGGGAGGGTCTTGCGGGAGATTCTTTTGTTAGGGCTATAAAAATATACTTTTTGAAACTTTATCTGACCATACCTGTTTTTTACTGCTTTTGAGTCTGGTGGGTGGGGGTTTAACATAACAGTAAGTTTGTTTTCCTGAATAGTCCTAGGACTTTAGTAGTACTACCGTCAATCAAATCTCTCGTCTCTCCTAATACTCCATTATACTACCTCCAACCAAACGCCTATCTTACCTGTAATTTCTGTTTGCAAGTAGGGCTAGGCCCAGGGCTGGCTCCACGGGAAACAGCAAATAAGGTTGGCAATCCTGGGCGGATAAAATTTCCTCATAGCTGTGGTACTAGTGGTGTGACACAGTGGCAGTTGCTTGCCTATGAAAAAAAGAAAATGAAATCTGGTTTGTCCTCCTGAGCAATACAAAGGTACAATACAGAATATAGCAGGTGACAGAAGTACACTAGAACAGTGCCACGTTGTAGCCTAACAAATGTTAAAGTATAACTAATTCGGTTGAAGTTCTTTGACATTAGCCATGGGTCTTTGTCAAGCAGAGTAAGAATATATCCTCGGATTTCTTCACCAGCCTGTTGCTATCACCTTATCCTCCCCAGCAAGTGTGTGGATTTATTGCTGTAATTTAGTCACACATCAATCAAAACCACACAGCCCGGGGGAAGAGGGTTAGGGTTCGAAAAATGGATGGGTACGGGGGTTTTTGGGAAAGGTTTTGGGAGACAAGAAAAAGTAGCACAGCATGGACGAACAATTGTGAACATAAACAAATCTTTGGGTACAAACCTATCCCTCAATCTTTGAAAGTGCATACACTACTGTAACTGCATGCATGTCAGTTAAAAGTAATTAGTACTTTCGACAACTGTGGAAGAAAGAATGCGACAGTACAGGGCGTGGGTGGAAATATTGATAACTATATTCAACATAAGGTCTCTGTAGCCAGATACCTGAGAGCCTTGCTGGTCACTATAAATCCATTCACAACAACACTCAATGGGGTTGGTCTGGAAGGTGTCAGGTTTACTCCCCGTGATCCAGTCGATGCAAATATGGTTCCACCTCCAAATGTCACCAACACCCAGAAGTGTAAACACAGGGTGTTCGAGGCATTAGGCGGGGGAGAAAAATAACAAACTAAAATAAAAAATGTGGGATGGGTAAAGGTAGGGTCAGCAGGGAAAGGATACCTGTAACAGAAGACAAGACAGGCATCAGTGAAGTGCTGTCCTAACATACAAGGGTACTCTCATATAGTCTCACTAAATAGTCTGCAAGTCTCCCGCCTACTCATGGGAAATGTAGTTTCATAGTACGGTAGGCGCTTAGGGGCTGCGTAACCTGACAGAAGGTATAGTAGATAGAAAAGGAGAAATTGCTTTTTTTCTAGGTGTCCCCTCACTCACCAGGGTTGCCCCTTGGTGACATGCTTCATCATTGGGGCCATCCCAGTCCTCTACGGCCTGGGGCGTGCTGCGACTTGCGAATTACGTAGGAGCACTTACAAATGACTATGTGTGGTGCAGATGTGATAGTGGAGTGGACTAAGTGATGTGTTAAGGGATCAATGTAGAAGCAGAGAGAGAGCCAAGAAATGCAGTCACAGTCAGAGAAAAAGGCAAGGGATACTGTATCTATGTGGTTGTAGTGGTCCTGTTGGAAGTGGTAAGTAAGTTGCCCGCAGAAAAAAAATCCTCCTATTAGCGGCACTCCTCCATTGCAGCCGACGCTTCGTCCATCGATGTTGGTCACCAGAAGACACCCTGTCCACTGCCTGCCTGATGCTGAATTGTGGCTCGCTACTGTGAAGCCTGACTCCATCCTTTTTTCCCCATTGCAGAGACTGAAACCCGGCCTGTAATTATTCAACGAAAAACAGGAAGTGATATAATATTACAACACCACTGATAAATAAATATAAGGCATGTAGGCTGTGGAGTGCAAAAAGTCACAATTTGTTTTTCCTAGTAGACAGTACAATGTTTTTGAAAGTGCGTACTCTGAGTCACCTTTTGAAGGATGTATGGGCAAATTAATGTATCGGATCTTGCCCCTCAAGCTAGGTGTACTGTAAACTGTGTTTTAGAACAAAATTAGATCTTCCTAGCAGTGCTCCCACCCAGACCCTTACTAAAGCCAGTCGCAAAAATGTAGAAGACCCCCAATCAAATCTCAAAAAACGAGGCCTAGCAGAAAACTGGTGACAAAACTTACTTTGAAAGTAAAAGTAGGCCGAAGTACCCTAATTACCCATTACCCACCGTGGATTGCATTCAAACCACTTGCAAGCAACCAAGCAAAAGTAGCCATAGCCAGCATCGCTCCAAGACTCGAAATCCCCCCCACTCAAACACATGCAATAGAAATACTGCTAACCCTAACTAACCCTAAGTTAAGAATAGTGGCAAAGGCTTTCTTTAACTATGCCAAATCCCCCCTTTCCCACCATGGATTTTCTTCAAATGACTTGCAACCAAAATTACACATTCTCACGAGTGCTCTAAGACCCCAGAACTCAGTTTGAAAAATCTAGAACACCCCGAAACACATGCAATCCTGCTGCTAGGGCTAACCCTAACGAACCCTAAGTTACAAAAAGTGCCAAAACTAAAGGCTTTTCCGCGCGGATTTTGTCCCAACCACTTCTACCCGGTATTAGACCTTCCCAGGAATGCCCCAAGACCCGGCAACCCACCCGCCAAGAAGCATAACACCCCCAAACAGGCCAAAAGCAAAATCTCATACTTGCAATATTTCTGGGCCTTCGGTCCAAACGCGCTGCGTAGCTAGGCCATAAGTCGGGGTTGGCACGACGGATTTCCTGAAAAGCAAATGCAATCAAGATTAGAGTGTCCCAGCAGTGCTCCCAGACCACGAAACTCACCCGCAAACAGACGGAACCCCCCCTAAGAGCACCTCAAAGGCAAGCAAGTCATCAAAAACACAAAAAAAATTCCGCCTGGGATTTGGTCCAAAACACTTTTATCCGGTATTAGAGCTTCCCAGCAATGGCCCCAGAGCCGTCAACCCAGGAGAAAACGAGTAGAAGACCCCCAAACAGCCAAAGAGCAAAAGTACAAAAATGGGGACTTAGTCACTTTTTCACAAATTTCCCAAATCACTCCGCGCGCACTCTGCAGCTAGGCCCTAAGTCCCCTCAGCCACCATGGATTTGCTTCAAACCTCTTGCAAAGTAAAGTATATAGAGCCAGCAGTGCTCCCACACCACGAAACTCACCCACAAACACCAGGAAGCCCCCCAAACAGGCCCCCGAAAACGCTACATAGAGCAAAATGTCAGAAATAGCCCAAAAAAAAATCGGCCTGGATTTTGTCCCAACCACTTCTACCCGGTATTAGACCTTCCCAGGAATGCCCCAAGACCCGGCAACCCACCCGCCAAGAAGCATAACACCCCCAAACAGGCCAAAAGCAAAATCTCATACTTGCAATATTTCTGGGCCTTCGGTCCAAACGCGCTGCGTAGCTAGGCCATAAGTCGGGGTTGGCACGACGGATTTCCTGAAAAGCAAATGCAATCAAGATTAAAGTGTCCCAGCAGTGCTCCCAGACCACGAAACTCACCCGCAAACACCAGGAAGCCCCCCAAACAGGCCCCCGAAAACGCTACATAGAGCAAAATGTCAGAAATAGCCCAAAAAAAAATCGGCCTGGATTTTGTCCCAACCACTTCTACCCGGTATTAGACCTTCCCAGGAATGCCCCAAGACCCGGCAACCCACCCGCCAAGAAGCATAACACCCCCAAACAGGCCAAAAGCAAAATCTCATACTTGCAATATTTCTGGGCCTTCGGTCCAAACGCGCTGCGTAGCTAGGCCATAAGTCGGGGTTGGCACGACGGATTTCCTGAAAAGCAAATGCAATCAAGATTAGAGTGTCCCAGCAGTGCTCCCAGACCACGAAACTCACCCACAAACACCAGGAAGCCCCCCAAACAGGCCCCCGAAAACGCTACATAGAGCAAAATGTCAGAAATAGCCCAAAAAAAAAATCGGCCTGGATTTTGTCCCAACCACTTCTACCCGGTATTAGACCTTCCCAGGAATGCCCCAAGACCCGGCAACCCACCCGCCAAGAAGCATAACACCCCCAAACAGGCCAAAAGCAAAATCTCATACTTGCAATATTTCTGGGCCTTCGGTCCAAACGCGCTGCGTAGCTAGGCCATAAGTCGGGGTTGGCACGACGGATTTCCTGAAAAGCAAATGCAATCAAGATTAGAGTGTCCCAGCAGTGCTCCCAGACCACGAAACTCACCCACAAACACCAGGAAGCCCCCCAAACAGGCCCCCGAAAACGCTACATAGAGCAAAATGTCAGAAATAGCCCAAAAAAAAAATCGGCCTGGATTTTGTCCCAACCACTTCTACCCGGTATTAGACCTTCCCAGGAATGCCCCAAGACCCGGCAACCCACCCGCCAAGAAGCATAACACCCCCAAACAGGCCAAAAGCAAAATCTCATACTTGCAATATTTCTGGGCCTTCGGTCCAAACGCGCTGCGTAGCTAGGCCATAAGTCGGGGTTGGCACGACGGATTTCCTGAAAAGCAAATGCAATCAAGATTAGAGTGTCCCAGCAGTGCTCCCAGACCACGAAACTCACCCACAAACACCAGGAAGCCCCCCAAACAGGCCCCCGAAAACGCTACATAGAGCAAAATGTCAGAAATAGCCCAAAAAAAAAATCGGCCTGGATTTTGTCCCAACCACTTCTACCCGGTATTAGACCTTCCCAGGAATGCCCCAAGACCCGGCAACCCACCCGCCAAGAAGCATAACACCCCCAAACAGGCCAAAAGCAAAATCTCATACTTGCAATATTTCTGGGCCTTCGGTCCAAACGCGCTGCGTAGCTAGGCCATAAGTCGGGGTTGGCACGACGGATTTCCTGAAAAGCAAATGCAATCAAGATTAGAGTGTCCCAGCAGTGCTCCCAGACCACGAAACTCACCCACAAACACCAGGAAGCCCCCCAAACAGGCCCCCGAAAACGCTACATAGAGCAAAATGTCAGAAATAGCCCAAAAAAAAAATCGGCCTGGATTTTGTCCCAACCACTTCTACCCGGTATTAGACCTTCCCAGGAATGCCCCAAGACCCGGCAACCCACCCGCCAAGAAGCATAACACCCCCAAACAGGCCAAAGGCAAAATCTCATACTTGCAATATTTCTGGGCCTTCGGTCCAAACGCGCTGCGTAGCTAGGCCATAAGTCGGGGTTGGCACGACGGATTTCCTGAAAAGCAAATGCAATCAAGATTAGAGTGTCCCAGCAGTGCTCCCAGACCACGAAACTCACCCGCAAACAGACGGAACCCCCCCTAAGAGCACCTCAAAGGCAAGCAAGTCATCAAAAACACACAAAAAATTCCGCCTCGGATTTGGCACAAACCACTTTTAGTGCTTCCCAGCAATGGCCCCAGACCCGTTAACTCACCTGCAAAGAGGTAGAACAACACCCCCACAAGTGCTGAGTCTTTCTTCATTGGGCGTAAACCAGCCCTCTGCTTTGATGGAAATAGGAGTCTGGAGGAGGAGGATAGAGGAGCATGTTCTTCTGAACTTGTGAACCTGAGGAATGCTGACTGCGGCACCTTCAAATAAATTAGCAAACAAGTGAAGACAGTTCTGCTGATGGGCTTGTTTTTGTGATTATCTGATTAAAGTTTGAATTATATTAACTGTGCACAACAAAGAAAGACAGACACACAGGAATAAAAGTGAATAAGGATGAAAAAGAAAGTTATTGATTCGTTGTCTCATTTTCAGGGCTCGAAGTCGGTATCACGGTCCAGGAATAAGAATAAGGCTTCGTCATCATACTCTGCGA